>NC_063183.1:32050919-33257169 GCF_023159225.1 Perognathus longimembris pacificus | reverse complement strand
GATAATAGTAGAAGAGGAGTTTAGAACCAAATCCAAGTGCAAACATAACAGCACATGATTCCTCTAGCACATGTACCCTTCCTTCTATATCCTATCCTCCAGTATATTTAGGTGTTGGGCAAAACACAGGTGAGACTGTAAACTTCCTTGCTCACATCATACACCAACTTACTTTCCAGCTCTACTCAAGAACTAAATCTCAACAATAGCACTAATTTTCCTCCCTTGCAGTGCTGGGTTGAACCTTACACCTGTTAGACAAGTACTCTACCACTGAGATACACCCCAACCCACTAACTTTTTAAAGTGAGGAGAAAATACCAGAAACATTATTCTCATCTAAGGGTAAGGATGAATTTAAGCAAACAAAATGCTGATAGATTTGAACTAAAAGGAAAACTTTGGAATGCCAAAATTACAACAAAAATTTAAAGCAAATGGAAAATTTGTGCACACACACACACATACACTCTTAAACATACTCACATTCCAAGTAATGGGGGGGGGGGTAAGAAAGTAACAGGGGTAAATGCATTGAAACTATATGCATGTGTAGAAACGTCACAAAAAACCCTCTGTAAAATAGCATAAATAAAAATTAGCTGCACTAAAAGAATTAAGGTGTTTTTAACTTAGAGAACTTCCAAAAAGAATCCCAAGAACTATAAAAGTAACGACTCTGAAATATATTCAGTATGAACAGACAATTCACAGAAGAAATGATAAATGAATTCTTCCTGATGATAAAATTTTAAACAATAATGCATCTTATTTTGATGAACAAATTGACAATGACTGAAACAAAGAGTCCTGGTTTGGGTACAGAAAAAAAAAACCCACAATTTTTTAATCTACCCTTTGTAAAAAGTGAAACTGTGGCTCTTGTTTTCTAGGAAAGTGGAGTATCTATCCAATGGTTTAAAAGGTGTACACTCAACCCAGGTTCTGCCAAGAAAAGTAATCAGATACAAAGTCCTAGTGTTGCTGGGCACCCATGGCTCACGCCTGTCATCCTGGCTACTCAGGAAGCTGAGATATGAGGATATTTCAAAGCCTGTCCAGGCAGGAAAGTCTGTGAGACTCTTATCTCCAATGAACCACCAAAATTCAAAAAGAGCTGGAAATGGCGCAGCGGCTCAAAGTGGTAGAGCACTAGCCTTGAGTGCAAAAGTTCAGGCTCAGTGCTCAGGCCCTGAGTTCAAGCCCCATCCCGGACTGGCAAAAAAAAAAAAAAAAAAAAAGCAATAAAGCTCATACTGTATGGCTGAAGAAAGCATTTTTTAATTTTTTGTTATTGTATAGGTGGTATACAGAGCAATTACAGTTACATAAGTCAGGAAATGAGTATATTTCTCTTTTTTTGCCAGTCCTGGAGCTTGAACTCAGGGCCTGAGCACTGTCCCTGGCTTCTTTTTGCTCAAGACCAGCGCACTACCACTTAAGCCACAGCCTCACTTCCGGCTTTTTCTGTGTATATGTGGTGCTGAGGAATTGAACCCAGGGCTTCATGCACGCTAGGCAAGCACTCTGCCACTAAGCCACATTCCCAGCACAGAAAGCATATTTTAAAATAGTGTCTCATTGATTTTACAAAATCACACACACACACACACACACACACACACACACACACACAACTAAGTAGGTAAACCCCAAAGAGCTACTGGCTCTTATCGTCCAGTAATGAGGATACAACTCCTTTCTAGTCTCTTCCTTAATTAAACGCCTGTGTGTTTACATGAAAGCTACATGCTTTTATGTGCAAACTGAGTCAACATTTTAATTGCTGAGAATGTCATTAAAGCAGGAAAGTCAGGTGTCGGAGCACCGCAAGGGAGTGAACATTTTTATCTAGGTCTCTTATGAGGCATTTTTCTGCAAAGATAAAATAGTCCTGCAGGTCCTTCACCACGACCTCCTCCAGCTCTGACTCCGGCGTGGCTGGAAGGAGCTGCTGGCAATCTTCTGTTTTAATTTATTTCCTGGAAATCCATACTCTCACAGCTGGGAAAGTGGACAACCAGGCCTGAGTGGATATTCGCTTTGCCTTCTGAACCTCTGCCTAAATGGCTTGTAGTGAGCTATTGGAACCTTGCTGGTATGAGCAGAGGGCGGTTTAGAATTTAACAGTGTCAACAATATTTTTTAAAAATCTCAAGTTTATCTTCCCCTAAGGAGATGAGAAATAAAATCTAAACCTTGGCAGCAACAGGGCATTTTCTCTAACTGGACACATGTAACTCCCTTGGAATGAAGCGGATACGGAGTCCATTTTCCGCCCCTGTGCGGTCGGAGCCGTTCGCAGGCCGCGGCGCCCACCGAAGGTGACCTTGGGAAGGCCTGCAGGGCCGCAAGGCAGAGCTGCGCGGAGCCTCCAGGTCCCAACGAGGAACACACTTCGGGGAAGGCTGGGAAGCTGTCCCCGCGCCCGGCCGTTCCGCCAAGGCCTCTGGAGACAAGGAGGCACCGCAGGACGGGATTCCTTCTTCGCTGGGGTCATCAGCACCCACCCCCCCACCCCCACCCCCGCTGGCCAATGGAAACCACTGGACACTACTGACCAAGAACAAGAATGGTTCATTTTTCAAAAGCCCCCAAACTGGATATAAATTGAGGAGAGTGATCTATGCCTTTGTTTTCTCTGTGTCCTCCCAGGACTAGTGTGTCAGAAAGTACGAGAATTGCAGTTAAAAGAACTAACTTCAGCTGGGCATGACAGCCCTCCCCTACGACCCAGAGGCCGAGGGAGGGGAGACCAGCGGGGTCACACAGCCTGTCTCAAAACAGAACAAGCAGAAAAGTCACTCCTCCCGGGAAGTGAGCGGTATTCAAACACGGGCCACAAGAAAAGGTGGTGTTTCTTCCTTTGTCTTCCGGGCAATTCTTGCCTTCCAGACGTGCCGACATGACAGCGGGGTTTTCCCCTCCCTCGCTCCTGGCCACGTTCATTTCAACATGAACTTCACGTTCTGCAGTGTAAATTGTAGGCGTGGGGGAAGCCAGCTCCATTACGCCCGCGAAGAGAGGGGATTTCACTGGGGAATTAGTGGGGGCCTTTCTGTGCGGGGCTGTGACAGGGATCTCTCCGGAGGCAGGCAGCATGGAGATACCCCCATTAAGTCCACGCCTTACACGGGCTCGCCCACAGCTGGTCATCCAGGAGGGTCTCGGCAAAGGTCTGACCGACAGGCCTAACATGAGTCATTTCCTGCCACTTGTGTGAACTGAGATAAGGGGGAGTGCATGGCCTGCAGTACCCCAAATAGCTGTTATCCAAACACAGGGCCATGGCACCCCACGGGCATGTTTAACCTAGCCACTCGCATTCTTTCCAAGCTCAAGTCATCCACCTGTATTCTTTCAAAGACATTTCAACCCCAAAATGTTTCTTATACATGTATTAGAAACATAGCATTGGCTAGCCAGTGCTGGGGGTACCAAGCACAGGGCTGAAGCTTCGGGGTTTGCTGTGGTGTTGGCGATGGCGGGGGCTGACTCCAGAACATCTTGAGTACTAAGAATCGAATTTATACCACAGTAAAGGATTAAACATTTCTCTAGGCATTTTACCTTTCGAGATAAAGGTACATATGAGAAAAACTAAAGGGAAGGCTGTATTGTTCAGTAAGTGGGGGGGAAAATCAGTAATTATGCATAGTAGACTTTCCTGTATTTGTGTATTTATGGGATGGTAATAGGTAGCAGAGAAGGGAAGATCTTGTTCACATCATTTACAAGACCCGTATCTCCAACTAACTGGGGTGTAGAAAGTTCCAGCCTTGGGCGGGGGGTGTGGTAGGAGTACAGAGCCTGCCCAGCAGCTGCAAGGCTGTGAGGGAGGGAGAAAGAGAACGTTCCAGGCTCTCTTCCCATTTCCAAGCAATGTCATCCAGTTAGAGGAAATCATCAGACACGTCTGTATAGCGACATGACCCTTCACATGCGTGTGTTCATCTTATCCCCAACTCGTTCAGGATTCATTTAAATGAGCTCCACCGGAAAGAAGAGTAACACTCACGGGACGGGAGCTGTGAGCTTTTCATTCTTAAGCCAAACAGAACAAAGGCCTGAGCGGCCGGCTGTCCCCAGGCCTCAGGAAGCGAGGAGGCCAGTGCTCCGAGAGGCGAGCTGGCGGCTGGATGAGTAGACTCCCTGGTCTGGTGGTTATATGGTCATATGTGAAATACCGATGACAGAGACGCTTCCCCCCGCCCCCCCCCGTGTGTCCCCATTCGGGGCCCCTCTGGGCTCTCCCCAGAGACGAGTCCCCCCCACCCCCCTGCCCTGTCCAGCTCTGCGGCCCGGTCAAGCTCTCATAGATCATGGCTCGCTGACGAGCTGGCCACTGAAGGGATCAAACAAATAGTTTTGTGTTTTCTTCACAGAGGAGGAAAAAAAAAACAAAAAACACCCACAGTGCTGGAATTCAGATGGAAAGTGAAATCGACGTGGGTGGAATCGTGAAACACGGGGGAAATGAGACCCAGATCCGCACACCCGGCCAGAAGTAGACTTGTCACAGCAGATTGGTGTGAGGCCGGAGCCCGTGGTGGTTAAGTAGAAACACAAACCTGGCTCCAGGCCCCCTTCTGGAAAGTCACCCCAGCTCAGCCCTGTGGTTGTCTACTTCTAAGTCTTCTGCTGAAAAATAAGCAGGGGAAGGTTCATGGTTGGCTTTCAAATCAAACGTGAACGCATAAGTAGAATCCACAGAGGAAGCCCCCAGCATTCCAGGCTTCCAAAACACAAGCTCGGGCCCCTGCCCGCCACGCGGGACCCAAGCTCCTCCTGGAGTCTTCAGAGAGCAGCCACAGCAGGAAGACGGAAGACACCGCTCTGCTCTGGGGGCCCGGGTCGCGGGCTGAAAACCTTGGCGGATCCAAGTCTGGACCTCTTTCTGCGTCCTGGGATACTCCCGCATGGAGCTCACCACAGCCTCTGTCACGCGAGGCAATCCACGCTTCGTACAGCCTCAGGCCACGAACCCCCAGCCCCCCAGCCCCCCAGCCCCCCAGCCCCAGGCCAACCCGACAACGTGACATGGGAGCGGCTTCGCAGCCCGGGCTTTCATACCCAGCCCTGGTGTTCATACCGGGTCATTCTTTTCGCCATGGCGGCCACCAAGATGTGTTGAGTTATAGACCATTATCCCTTTAGCGATGTCTGGACCCTAGAGGGAAAGTAATCCACAGCGACCTGAGACCAGAGAACATCCTCAGGGAGACCAAAGGACATGAAATACTTTGCCATCGGAGACGTAAGCCTTGCCAGAATTCGAGGATCCCGAAATAAAAGCCAAACCCAAGGACACGTGACCACACTCCCCTGTGAAAATGTGGTGCTCCCGCGCATTCGCCTTTCTGTTTCAAGGACTACGGGGGAGAGAAGATCGACACAAAGGCTACGTGGACACGGATGAAAATGGCTCCAGATCCAGACCCCCTCCCGTCCCTGGTGGACACCCACGGAAACCGCTGGCTGCCCGGTGCTTTTGACCATTGTTTGTAGTTTAAAGACACAGAGTGAAAATGAAAACTCCTTTGGCCTTTTCCATGTGGTTCCCGTAGGTCCCTTGATGGTTTGGATTGAGGGTTGGTGGGAGGTGAACGAGGGGTTAAAGTGCTCGGGGAGGAGTGGGAACCCCGGACTCCCGGAAGCCAGGGCTCCTCCTCCCTGGGCCATCTGCGGGACAGCTGCACAGCGCGGCCCAGGTTCACATCCACCTCCCATCGCGCGTCACTGCACAACGAGAAACAGACACGTGTGCGTGAGTGGGGTGCGCGCGTGTGCGTGTGTGCGTGCGTGCGTGTGCACAACCCCTAGTAAATCTGAATAACGAAGCTCAGCTAGTGAACGATGACAAATCATTGGAACTATTTAAAGCAGCCCGATGGTGACTATCCGCGAGGGAAATGGGGAGTCCGGGACGAATGAATCAGAGGTTGTTCTTCATCGTGTATGTTGGGAAACAGCAACTTGGTCAATGTCTTCCGTGCCGACAGAACTACTGTAGGAATCTCTGCGGTGAGGGAGCAGGGAGTGGCCCCCCCACCCGCGCCCTCGGTGTGTCCCCTCCACGGCAGAGACCCAGCTCTCCCGAGCAGCCCTGGCTTCCATACTCTACCGCCTTCCCCAAGGTCAGACTCTCCCGTGCGCTGTGGACGGAGACGATGCCCTCGGGACACGGGGTCAGCATCGGTGACAGCCTCATGGTCCAGCAGGTGTGGGAAATAGCAAATTAACCAGTTTGCAGCGAGGCGCTGAGGGCTTACGCCTGGGCCCGACTGGCCAGCCTAGCCGGGAAGCTTGGGGACTCGCAGCTTAGAGTGGGGACATGAGCCTGTCTGTCGGGCTGCGTAGGAGGAACTGGGCCTGGTGACCCGCACCTGTCACCCCAGCTATCGTGGGGGGCATAAGTAGGAGGCTCACAGTCCAGGTGTGTTCCTGGACAGGGAGTGAGAGCCTCCATCAAGAGAACAGGCACAAAAATGGGCTGAATGCGTAGCCCCGCAGTGGAGCACCTGCCTGGAAAGCACAAGGCCCCGAGTTCAAACGCCAGGGCCACCTTCTTCCCCAGGAAAACCGTATTTCTGTATAGGGGGTTCTCCGTGCCCCTAACTACCCAGTGCACAATAGAGACCTAGGAGGAGAAGCATGGCAGCAGTCTGGGTGGATCTTCCGTAGGTTCCAGACTTGAGTTTGTGAAATACAGTCCCCTCGTGTGTATTCTTTTCCTACCACGCCAACTGTTGGAAAGGTTTGGATCGACCCCATGCAGCACTGAGGCAGCTCATTTACGTCGCTTCTGCGGAACGTCTCCCCCTACCCACGGGCACTGGGGAACAGCAGACACCTACTTTTGAGGAATCTGATTGTTAATGCACACATTACTCCTGCAAATCTGCAATTCATTGCTGCCTTATTCCTGATGATGCTTTCTGAAGCCTTTATTAGTGTTATTCCCCTTTCATTGAAGCACTACCCCTTGCTGTGATTAAGAAGGTCTTTAGGAGGATGTCTTCTGTCAGCCATGACTAGAATGCCAGGACATTTCTAAGCCATGTCACCAAAATGGAGAGGAAAGATACCCATGTCCTACTAAATACCTAGACTGTGCGTCAGTCGGGAATTGAACACTTTTGAGTTAAACCAGGCAGAGATGGAAATGACTAGACGAAAGTAGAGCCAGGTCACTGATAGTAAATTACCACAGGAAAGGACGTCAAGCTCTTGAATTTAAGGCTTTATCGCTGTTGTTGGTGAGGGCTAGCATGCAGGGGAGGTGTAGGTGGGTTGGTTTGGAGATAAGGCTTTTCATGGATAAAGCCACAAATGGGAAGAAGATGTAATAAAATAACTGGAGACTACACTCTGATGGAAAAAGAGGATTAAAAAGAACCTAAATGCTCCAAAGGTCTATAAAAGAAATATTCTCTGACGAGAGAACATGGCTTAGACACACATAACTTCATCACCGTGCAGACTGTTAGATGTCCTAATAAATATGCCCAAAGATAGCACTTGAAGCTACGCAGAAAATACCAAAGCCCAGACGTATTTCAGTGCCAGTGCTTGGGCAGCCTGGCCCTAAGGCAGAATATTCTGGAACACCTGGCTGGCTGGCAGCCTCTTGGGACCGGGCAGGCATTAACTTCAGTCTCTCGGATGCTTTTATATGGTAAAGAAGCAATCAGAGAATACTGGCTTTTTTTTTGAGCCCTGGTTTTGATCCACCTCAAAGGAAATGGGGGGGGGGGAGATAATGAGTTTCACAGCTTCAAATCAAACACGGTTGGAAAAATGTCCAGAAAGCAATTCAGAGTAAAAACATTTGCTTTCTGGCTAAATAACCAGAACCTTTTTTAAATGGCAAAGTGGAAATACACAGTGCACTCACTTATACCAAAAAAAAAAAAGACAATGTACACCTGCCCCAGATCCCAAAACGAAGGCCCTGCCCACGCGCGGCCTGGGCGCGGTCCGCGGAGCTCCCGCCCTGAGGGTCATCGCGGGCAGCCGCAGAACAGAGCGCCACCCAGGAGGACCGCGCGCCGCTCAGGTCTCAGCGGCCAGTCTCCAGCGTGACCCGGCAGGCACCCCGCCCTCACGACGCCCGTGTCCCCCCTTCTGTCCAGCACGCCGCCCGCCCTGCTCCCCTCGAACAGCTCCACGCGCGCCGGCTCCTCGCGGAGCTGGAGAGCGGCCAGCAGCAGCCCCACGTGCTGACAGCCGGCGCTCTCCGCCGCCATGCGTGGACGGGCGGGGTCCTCGTCCCCCCAACTCATCCCGGAGAGGAGGGAGCACAGCCCTCCCCACCCCACCCCACAGCACACAGAGCCGCCGGGGACCCCAGGAGCCCGAGGCCGCGCCCCTGCTCCCCGCTGCGTGGACGGCCGGCTGAGGCCTTCCTGCTCCCCCTGCAGGGGGTCCCAGCCTCACACACAACAAGACCCCAGACGAGGCCAGGGCCTCGCCCCAGCCCCCCACCCCGCAGGAGCCGGCGGGCGCTACCCTTGGGCTGTGCTTCCCAAGTGTGCACACAGCAGCCCCAAGCCCAGCACACAGCAGCCCCAAGCCCAGAACACACACAGCAGCCCCAAGCCCAGAACACAGCAGCCCCAAGCCCAGAACACACACAGCAGCCCCAAGCCCAGCACACAGCAGCCCCAAGCCCAGAACACACACAGCAGCCCCAAGCCCAGAACACACACAGCAGCCCCAAGCCCAGCACACACAGCACCCAGCAGCAGCCCAAGCCCAGCACACAGCAGCCCCAAGCCCAGAACACACACAGCAGCCCCAAGCCCGCTCGCAGCAGGTGCCGTCCCGGCGCCCGTGGGCTCGGGGCTGTGGACCCCGCCGTGGCCCCGTGGGGGCCTTGGGAAGCTGGGTTCTCTGGCTTCGCGTCACTCTGCTCACACACTCTCCACAACAGACACTTCCACGAAGCAACGGCTCGTGACTCGGGCTGTGTTCGTTCACTTTGGGGTTTTAATGAATGCCATTCTTAGGACGTGGCCATCCTGCGATCCCAGTACCTTAAGTCTCAAAAGGAAGTTTGAAGCTGAAGAGATTCTAGTCAGTTACTATCGTTGCAGGTGTTGCGGGAGTTGAACGATGTTTTTGGATTCTACACAGACAACGACTCCTAGGCCTGGCGCCAGTGGCTCACGCCGAAACTCCTTGCTACTCAGGGAGGCTGAGGTCTGAGAACCGAGGTTTGAGGCCAGCTGGGCATGAGACTTTTATCTCTAATGAATTAGCAATAAAACTAGAATTGGAGATGAGGCTCAAACCACGATCCTCAGACCTCAGCCTCCCGCGTACCTAGGGTTTCAGGAGTGCGCTACCAGCCCCTGGCTTGGATTTTTTTCAACATGGTACTGCGTTTCAAGCCCAGGGCCTCACACTTGCTCAGTAACAACCATACAGGAGCTACACCTCCAACCCCTGGCCGCCCTCCTGCCCCTTTCCTGCCTGACCGCTCTGGCTAGAACTTGGTTGCACAGAAGCAGCAAGAATGGACACACTTGTTTTGTCCTTGATTTTAGAGGAAAGGCTTTCCCGTTTTCTACCGTGGAGCTGGCCGCCCCCGGGGGCCTGTCCCACGCGGCCTTTGTGGTGTCCAGGTAGTCACCGTCTCATGCTAATTTGCCGATGCTTTCTATCATGAAAGAACATTAAATTCCGTTCAATTCCTGTTCTGTACTTACTAAGGTGATCACACGCTCCTTGTTGTTTTTTTGGATCACGCTGTTGGCATTGGATATTACCTTTATTGGTTTACATCTGCTAATTCCAGAAGGCAACTGAATTTCAGGTCCTCGTCGTACGGGCTCCTGGGGCAGAGCAAGAAACTGTGGATGCCCGGAAAACACACCGTCCTAGAAGAACTCGTGCAAGGTGTCATGTCCACTTGGAATGCTGGAGTCCAGGAAGGACAGCCAGCCCAGTAACAGGAATACAGCACCCAAGACTGCCCAGCGAGGGAAGGTGGGCACCCCGGTTCTGCGGCCTCGGAGCTCTGGGGCCCCCGAGCTCTCCCCCTGACTTACACACTGATTCCTGCCGGCGGGGCCGTGCGTGCCCCTCACCTGAGTGTCTATGAACCCCAGAGGGGGACACACATCGTTTGTGAAAGGTATGTCCATTATGATGCAGTAGTTGACTCAACATTTTTGCTGTCACAAACCGCTCCCTGCCTAGCGGTTCCCGGGCCCATCCCCCACGAAACCCATGAATGTTCCAGAAGACCTGGCGCGTCTCTGAGGACGTACAGCTTGCTGCCGGGCCGCGTTCACACCTGCACGCACACAGAGAACGCTACAACGGCTCTTCTCAAAAGCACACAACCCCCCTGCGGCACCTCACGGGGGGCTCCCGGGCCTGGGCCGAGCGCCCTGCGCCCTGGGTCCAGACTTCAAAGAGAAGCAGCCGGGACCCGCCATTGTTACGAGTACAAAACGCGCGCCAGCTGCTCCGCCAGGTCCAGCCCTGCGGACTCGGGCGAAGGGAGCGAGGCCGAGCGCCGGGGTGCTTGAGCCTTAAGGAGTGCCAGCCAGCTCTCAGGGAGCCCAGCCAAGGGGGCCCCCCCCGCACCCCCACTCCCCGCCCTGGGGAGCGGCGGGAGGAGCAGAGCGGCAATGTTTAGGCAGCTGGGGATCCTGTTGACTTTTCCCACCTGCTATGTTTGAACTCCCCGTACGCCGTCTGATCTTGAATTTACTTTCCTTCCCTCTCCACGAGGCATGTCTTGCCCCCTTCCTCTCCATACTGGAAACTGCGTCCTTAATGATGCTTCTCTACAGCTCGCGTCGCCCCCAGTTCACGAGGAAACGGTGGCGGCAGGCGCGCGTTCCACTGTGTCACAGGAGGTGGCGCGTGCCGGGCCGGGCCACGCAGCCACGCCGCCACACCCGGCCTCCCAACCCGGCAAGGGCCGCCGTGGGGAGGGCCGCCTTCCCCTCCCTCTGCTCCTCCCCCCCCCCCGGAGGTCAGGGCTGGGGTGCCCCTCCCCCGCGGAGCTCCGCAAGGCCTCGGAGGGGCCACGGCACGGCACCGGCTGCTTCCGTTCAGAGGAGGGAGGGGTGGGCAGGCCCTGACGAAGAGTTCTCAGCTGAGAGGCGGCGGGCGGGGTCACCAGCCCGGCTCTGCAGGCCCCGACCTGGGAGCGGACACCAGGCCCTGTCCTGGGAGCGGACACCAGCCCGGCTCTGCAGGCCCCGACCTGGAAGCGGACACCAGCCCGGCTCTGCAGGCCCCGTCCTGGGAGCGGACACCAGCCCGGCTCTGCAGGCCCCGTCCTGGGAGCGGACACCAGGCCCTGTCCTGGGAGCGGACACCAGCCCGGCTCTGCAGGCCCCGACCTGGGAGTGGACACCAGCCCGGCTCTGCAGGCCCCGTCCTGGGAGTGGACACCAGCCCGGCTCTGCAGGCCCCGACCTGGAAGCGGACACCAGCCCGGCTCTGCAGGCCCCGTCCTGGGAGCGGACACCAGCCCGGCTCTGCAGGCCCCGTCCTGGGAGCGGACACCAGCCCGGCTCTGCAGGCCCCGTCCTGGGAGCGGACACCAGCCCGGCTCTGCAGGCCCCGTCCTGGGAGCGGACACCAGGCCCTGTCCTGGGAGCGGACACCAGCCCGGCTCTGCAGGCCCCGACCTGGGAGTGGACACCAGCCCGGCTCTGCAGGCCCCGTCCTGGGAGTGGACACCAGCCCGGCTCTGCAGGCCCCGTCCTGGGAGTGGACACCAGGCCCTGTCCTGGGAGCGGACACCAGGCCCCGTCCAGGGAGTGGACACCAGCCCGGCTCTGCAGGCCCCGTCCTGGGAGTGGACACCAGCCTGACTCTGCAGGCCCCGACCTGGGAGTGGACACCAGCCCGGCTCTGCAGGCCCCGTCCTGGGAGCGGACACCAGCCCGGCTCTGCAGGCCCCGTCCTGGGAGTGGACACCAGCCCGGCTCTGCAGGCTCCGTCCAGGGAGCGGACACCAGCCCGGCTCTGCAGGCCGGGCCCCGAGTCCCGGCCCAGGGCCGCACCTGCCCGCAGGGACAGTGACCGCGTCCTCCTCTGAGGTGCTGGGCAGGTGCTGGGGCCAGCGCAGAGCTTGTGTTGGGCCCAAATCCTGTTTCTGCGGACCACCATGACAATACCCGAAGGCTCCTAAGGTTAAATCCCATACATACACAGACTCGTGTATTCATAAATCAACTCTTCCTTTTCAGGCTCGAACACTACCTGTTGCTACTAGAAGTAAGGCTTTCGACCCCCCTGTAAATCAGGAAGAAGGGGACTGAGATATGACCCGTGGGAACAGACACCCGGGACTTTGCCTCTGGACTGCGTGGCTATCAGAACACAAAACACAAAACAGCTTCACTGCAGCACAGTCAGTAAGCAACAGCTGGAAAACAGAGCCAGGCTGTGACCTGTATTTATACTTCCACAGCACCAAGGACACTTTTTATGTTTTAAGAGGTTGTGAAAAGCATAGATGAACACACCACGGAGACAACAGTGAAGCTCACAGTCTAAAACATGTCCTGTTGGGCATGGTCAGCTTTTCTAACCCTGAACTAGGCAACAGCATAATAAAGCTGACTGATGAAAATTAGAGAGAAAAGGTCTCCATTGCTGCTATGGAAATTCATCCTCACAAAACAGCCTTCAGGTCTGAAATGGGTGAGTCTAGTCGTCACTGGAGGCTTTATCTCTTTTTTTTATTTTTATTTTTTGTATTTTTTTTTTTGGCCAGTTCTGGGCCTTGGACTCAGGGCCTGAGCACTGTCCCTGGCTTCTTTTTGCTCAAGGCAAGCACTCTGCCACTTGAGCCACAGCGCCGCTTCTGGCCGTTTTCTGTATATGTGGTGCTGGGGAATCGAACCTAGGGCCTCGTGTATCCGAGGCAGGCACTCTTGCCACTAGGCTATATCCCCAGCCCCGAGGCTTTATCTCTTGGACCTCTGTTTAGTAAGGCTGACCAATGGTGTCCACTAAGAACACTTCCTCCAGAATAGGGTACTGGCAAGAACAGCACATTCATCTGTGCAAAGCCTATCCCACTCGGGCCCACCCCCCGACCCTGCGAGTGCGCGACGGTCATGCAGAGCCTGACCGTCCCTGCGTCCGCCCTCTGTCCACACGCAGAGACCCTGCCCTGCCCCGTGTCCCCACACAGCGACCCCGTGGGCAGCGACGCCTCGTTGGCTGATCTGCTCCTGCACCCTGCTCTGACTCTCGCGTCTCGCGATGAATCCTCGTGTTCTGCTGCCTCCGGGCAGGCCGGGACTGGGCTCCCGGCCTCGGCTAGCTCCTCACCATGCCGCACGGCTGGTCAGTGTTCGTGCTTGTGTGGCGCTCAGTGTCTCCTCACCTGGGGACCTGGAACCTGAGCCCTCAGCGCTGCTGATGCCGGGCTGGGAAGCCAGCCAGGCTGAGCGAGCGGGAACCAACGCTGCTCCTCTGGGGCCCGGCTTTGTCTCCATTGCGCCAATTCATCTGACAGGGGGGCGCGGGTTTTCTTTGCAGAGTGAAACTGAGGAGGATGGAATTAATTTGGGGAATGCTCTCAGGAACCCTGGGGTGCCGTGCGTTCTCAGGCAATGTCTCTTCCCTGCCGCCGGGGGACACCCCGGGCAAGTTTCCCCATGGTTCAGCTCATGTGAATCAAAACCCCCCTGGGTGCTTGTTACAAGCTCAGAATCCTGAGAGCAATGCTTTGATATCTCATGAATCAGGACTTCAGAGAATGGGCTTATTCTGTGTGTGTGTGTACAGGTGTGTACAGGTGTGTGTGTGCAGGTGTGTGTGTACAGGTGTGTGCGTATGTGTGCAGGTGTGTGTACAGGTGTGTGTACAGGTGTGTGTGTGTGCAGGTGTGTACAGGTGTGTGTGTGCAGGTGTGTGTGTACAGGTGTGTGCGTATGTGTGCAGGTGTGTGTACAGGTGTGTGTGTACAGGTGTGTGTGTGTGTGTGCAGGTGTGTGCCAGTCCTAGGGCTTGAGCTCAAGACTGGGCACTGTCCTTTAGATTTTTTTTTCAATCTCAAGACTGGCTCTTTCCCACCGGAGCCACAGCTCCATTCTAGTTTTAGGTGGTTAATCAGAGGTAAGAATCCCACGGGCTTCCCTGCCTGGGCTGGCTTTAAGCCACGGTCCTCAGATCTCAGCCTCCAGAGCAGCCGGGACCACAGGCGTGAGCCACGGGTACCCGACTCCTAGACTTACCATACATGATTGCAAATGATAACTTTTTATACGGACAACTTAAAAGAGCAACAGATGACCTTCAGGAAATTTTAAAAAATTGTTAAAATTATTTGCCAAACTATGTAATGACTCTATGAGAATTTTTAGAAAATGACCATGTTACTCACCATCAAATTCCAAAGCTCACAGGTCAAAATAAGATAGAAAATTGGATTTACTTAAAAATAAAGCTTAAACTCAGTATCTATGTGCATCTGATCAAATAAAATATTGACGTGAACTCCAGGACATGGAGATGAGGGGGTTTTTATAATTCTGTTGTTGTTTTCTTTTCCTTTCCGTCTTGTTTGTTGGTCTGTCTTTGGGAGGGCGCGAAGGGTGGACAGAGGCAGCAGAGTTACTCACCGGACACTGTGTGGAAAATGAACGCTACAACATGTGGGCAGGGACCGGAGGGAAGAACTGGGTAACAGCAGCGGGGAGGGGGTGACGCTGTCCACAAAGAAATGCACCCTTTCCCTGACTTACATAACCGTCGCCCCTCTGTGCATCCTCCTTACAAGACCACAAAGAACTTTAGAAGTAAGCTTCAGCGATGAACGGTCCACCGAGCCCTCTCCTGGATGGCTGGCAGCCATGCCGCCCCGGCCCCGCCCGCCGGCTCTTACACGGTGGCCATGCAGCCCTCCAGAACCCCCGCCCTGCCCAGAGAGGGGGCAGCCCGAGCTCTGGGGCCCCGTGGGTTCAGTGGCTCGTCGCGTCTGGGGGGCAGGGAGCCCTGTCTGGGGGTGCAGAGCTGGGCTCTGTCAACCAGGCTGCCCTCACTCCATCGCCTCACTGCAGTAGTTCAGCAAAACGGGGCCACTGTTATCCAACCACCGCCTCTGCCCCCGCGGGGATGGAGGAGGGTTGGTTACTCGTCTTAACCCTTTGTGCACTGAGGCCTGCGCCCTGTGCCCCGCGTGAGGGGCCCCCAGCCCCGCCCCCGCCCCGTGGCCCCCAGGGCAAGAATACCCGCAGGTGGGCACATCCCGTGGCTCTTGGTCCAAGGCTCTTTTCACTTCATTAAATTAGCTTTAAAAAGATAAATATGATATTTCCTTGAGAACACAAAGAGAAGTCTAAGTAGGGCTTTTAGTTTCCAAATGGAGGCAGATTCCCGGACAGGTGGCAGAGCACAAAGAGCCATCCTCGGCAAGGCCAACGGCCCTCCCCTGGGCAGGTTGGAAAGGGTAATGCACTCAGCCCTCCACTCGCTCCTTTCCAAGTGATCATCTAACCGTCTCAAACCTAGTTCTCACCCCCAGGCATCCGACCCACAAAGGCTGCCTCAACCTTTTATGCTTTGCTTAAGGCAACACCAAACTTCCTGCCCAGATACAAGCTTCTGAGCAATCTAGAAGGCCGGCTGAGAATGGAGGGCAAGACGGAATACTAAACAGCCCAGAACAATAATGCAATGGAAACAGACAGAATCTTGACTCTACATACTCAATGAAAACTCACTCGCTAGCAAGCCAACAAGCCCATAATCTGAATTTAATATGTATCTCAAAGAAGCCTTCTTTCTTACGAGCCAAATAAGGCCTTCATGAAGCCAAACGAGGCAGGGAGGGAAGGAAATCTGCGGTGAAAATCCTTGACGAAACTCAAATCTAAGCCACTCAAAATAGGGCATTCTCTTATTAGTCATGTGAGAAGCATTGAATATATTTGCTGGTTTTATCTCTTCCCATAAGTGTTTTCCACTAGTTGGCTGGGAATGTACAAATAAATAAAATAAGCCTAGAGACTATAAATAGTGTAAGCGCCACAAGATTCTCAAGCTGATACAGTAGGCAATGGTAGAGAGAGTTGATAATAACATAAGATGGGATATAAATGGCATATCAGAGTTACTGAAGATGCTCAGTATAAATACATACATATGTACACATGTAGAGAGACAAAAGGTGTGTGTGTGTGTATATATATATATATATATATATATATATATATATATATATATATATGAGCCGGGGGAGAGAGAAATTTACAACGTCAGGTCTGCCTTCAGCTCTTTGAAGGATGATTACTAGATATTTCCCTTCATCTTCCTCCTCTCACCTCTCCCCAGATAAGGAGTTTGTTAAAATATGATTCATAACAATATAAAAGACACAACAGATTTATTTGTACTATCTTCCTTCCCTTTCTAACCTAATTGAGTTGGCTATATTGTTATGAAAAGGCAAAGTCAGTACTTTATTTTGTGTCTGTTACACATTTTAAGGTCACAAATTGAATGTAGAAATGTCCAACCAAAGTCCCCCGGGAGCCTGCTACGAATGTATACAGAAGTATTAAATATTTCCTACACGTTTAGAAACAATGACCACTGGCTACCCAGGATGCAAACTTTACAGTTCTAAGTGCAGGGAGAAAAATCCGCTGGCGGTGCAACCTTCCGGTGCCACCTCTGAACACCCCCAGCCCCCGGAGGGGGACCTTCATGCTACCCTGTCGTGCTTGGGGTGCCCTCATCGTGGTCTGTTTCCGTAAGGCCATTATTATTATTATTGTTGTTGTTGTGGCTTCACCTGAGTCTGCTGGTACTAGGGCTTGAATTCAGGACCTGGATATTGTTCCTTATCGTTTTTGCTCAAGGCTGGCTCTCTACCACTTGAGCCACAGCTCTGCTTCTTGCTTTTTGGTAGTTCACTGGAACTAAGAATCTCATGGACTTTCCTGCCCAGGCTGTGTTCGAACCTCAGTCCTCAGACCTCAGGCCCCTGAAGAGCAGGAGATCAGGCATGAGCCACTGGCACGGGGCCGGTGATTATTTTTACAATTTAACCTCTTTGTCGCACTTCCGGCTCCATTTCCGTGTTTTGCTCTTCTGAGATCGGGTTGTCTCTGGGCCCGGCCGGGACTTGCGGGTGTGTGGATCTCCGTGCACCAGGAGCCACGGGGAATTCATTTTTGTACTCTCGAGCCCCACACAAAGCCTCCGTCACCTTTTCTCAAGTGCAGTGATTCTTATGTCTGATTTTCCATTCTTTCCACAACTGATTTGGAAGAAACCTTGATGGGACCCACAACGGTGGATTTTCACAGCCTGGTTCCACAAAGATGTAGCCATGAGCGGTGATGATTAAATGAACGTTGAAAGCATGGCAGGCCGAAGGCCACAGGGTCGCTCCAGTTCTGCCTCACCCGGGGCACTGTGGGTGCGGAGAATCATGGCTGAAGCTGAGCTCCGGGAGAACGTGGCTAGACGCGTGCTACGTGACCGGACCGTGACAGACTGCACAGCGGAATCCAGTGGAATCCCCTGGCCGCGGGGACCTCTCCTGAACCCCCACACCAAGGCCCAGCTGGGGCCCCCACTCAGCCTGGCTCCGTCCGACGGGGGAAGCTAGCCATCGCTCACGCTTTCTCCCCAGCGTTTCTCCCATCGTTGTGATGCGTTTCCTCCGCTTATTTTTGGCTCGGGCTACGAGTCAGGATCCCCGGCACGGGAAGCGGAGCTGTGCTGACTCATTCATTCCAGAGAGTTCTCGAATCTCATGGGACGCAGAGCTCCCATCCCGGATGGCTTCCAAGCCCTTCCGTGTGGAGACCTAAACCAGCCGGAGGTCGCCTTCCTCACTGGGTCTGTGGGGCCTGCGCTCATGGGTGCCCTTGTTGATTTAGTCTTCTAGAAGAAACCAGAAAGACTCTTGCCTTTGCCCTGATGAGGAAGGTATTCACAGAAAGGCCAGATGGACACAGGAAAGAAGATCTTGCTTGCAGTCTTGGGGTCTGTGTCAAGTGGAAATTCAGGAAGCTGTGCTATTTCAATGGCAAACCGTAACTGCAGCCACGCCCGGTCTTTGTAGAAGAGTGCAGTGTTGTTTTCGTGGCGAGCAGACGCAGGGGCAGCCCCACGCCCTGTTCTAGCCACCGACGGCCTTCAACTTTCCCCTAAATGCACAAAGCAGGAACGCCGCAGTGCTTGCCTTGGCGGCAGGAACTCGATCTTAGCTTCCTTTAAGAGCCACACGTGGATCACAGTGCTGTGCATGACTAGCGCATATGTAGGTATTTCTTAGAGTTTTCACAAAGAAAGCAATAAGGAAGTTTTGACTCTCATGAGCAGAAATACTGAAGAACGACTATTCCCAACTTCCCCTTCCCTCCAGTGTTTCTCCTTCTGCCTTTAACACCTCACTGTATTTAATCCTGCCGATTATAAGTTAATTGCTCCTAGCCCAAAGACAAGAAGTTGTGCAAGCATACTCCTTAAACCCTTTTGTAAGCAGTGCTCAAACGTGTGCGGATGTGGCTCTCCCTGTGGCAGGCCCCGCCCTCCGCTTCTCTCCTGGGACCTCTGGGGTGTCATCCCTGGAGCCCTTCACGGGCTCACCGCCTTCCTCCTCACCTCCCTCCCGTCTTCCCCAGAACCAACACCTGATTCCTTCTAAGACCCGTGATACAGAGTCCGACCAACTTCACTTCAACGTGTTCCCAAAGGCACCTTTGCACAAAAGTTATTCAATAAGTTTACGTCTATTTTGCTGTGCGCTTATTAAATCCTTCCCCGGGGTGCCGGTACCCAGATGGGCTCCTGACCACACTCTCTCCCACGTCCAAGTTGCTTGGGAGGGGTGGGGGCCCTAGCGCAGGGCTGAGCCCCGCTCACGGAGGCTGCTCGCCCTCACGTGGGGTCTGCGCTACTGCGCTCTTCCCTCTGTTAGACTCAGCTCGGCCGTCATCGGTGACGGCCGGCGTTTCTATTTCCAGCCCCAGGACAGCAGGTTCTGGCGGAAGCCCTCTGCTATGAGAGATCAATACACAGAAAAGGGTCGGGACCGGGCAGGTGAAGCCCGTAGCTGATGCAGGCAGGTACATTTTTGGCTCTTGTGTCATTGTATGCAAAGTAGGCCAAAAAAGTTAAGTGATCTTTAAGTCAGAAAAGACATGGGTATGCTTTAAGACTTGGCCTTCAAATACGACTTGACTCTCCAGGGGGAAGTAGTGAGGGGGAGATAAAGAATAATATCTGAGTACAGATAATTGGTAAGTCCCAGGAGCTAGGAAAATACACCGGAAGAAAAAAAGGAGAGGAGGGAGGGAGGAAGCGGGGAGGGAGAAAAGGAAAAGAGGGAAAGCGGGAAGGAGGGACGGAAGGGAGGGAGGGAGGGAGGGAGGGAAAGAGGTAAGGAAGGCGGAGGAGGGAGGGAGGGGAGGAGATGGAGATGATTAAGACGGAGATGATAGAGTAGGAGATGGTGATGGTGAAGAGAACAAAAGGAAGACTGTCCTATGCTGAAGGAGATAAAAAGGAGAATTCTAGGGACCCGTTACAGATTTGGAGACAGAACTTAAAATAGAACAAAAGGCAGCTCGGTTATAGCCACAGCGAGGTCCTCTCTCCTTCCTCACCCCTCCACCAGGGCTGGTCCCCCGTCTCCATCTTGGGACGGAGCCCCCTTATTGGACAGCACTGCTAGCTGCTCAGCTGCGGTATGGAAAGTGGAGTTGAGTTCAGAGAAAGTTCCAGCAGGGCGTCTCATTGTTCCAACCTGAGTGTCCATCCCAGTGCAGGCAGCCGTTCAGATGACAACAGATTTCCATTCTCCATAAACCCCTAATTAAAAGGCGCCCCTCCTTCCCTCCGCTCCTGACCCGCAGAGGCCCTTCGACGCCCCGGGGCTCAGGCTGTGGGCTGGCGTGCGCCCCGTGAGCTCTGGAAGCCCCGGGGAGCTGGGGGGACGGACCTGCCCGACTTTCCGCCGTGGGTTTTAAGATCTATCTTTGCAGACGAGCCGCGGGGGAAGCGGCTCCCGAGGGGCGCAGGCCCCGCCGCGCGCTCCGCAGGTGAAGGGTTCGAAAGAGCGGCCGGCACCGAGGGGCCGCCCGAGGCAGAGCTCGGTGCACGCGTTGTCCGCTGAGCCTGCACTGCACGCCGCCGCCGCGCGGGGCTGGGGATGTGCCGGCCGGGCCCGGGGGGGGGGGGGGCTGCAGCTGTGTCCCTCGGGGAGCCCCGGGGAGCCCCACGGGAGTGGGAGGAGCGAGGCCTTTCCTCCGCCACAGCAGTGCTTCATGAGCACCTCCCTGAGGGCGCAGAAACACAACTCCGCTTCACAGGACAGTGACACAATGTGGACATGGCCGGGGGGGGCGGGGGGGCTCCCCCATTCTCCTACGAACGGTGTTAGCTTTCTATGCAATTTGCTACATGGAAAAGCCCCCTTAAAAACAGGATTTCTACGACCCCTTGCTTTTCTTCCTCCTCCTCTCCTTCTCCCTACCAACCTCATCTCCAAAAGAACAAGTGGAGACGCACTCTGACCTCCTGGACGGGTGACGAAGCACACAGGCGCAGAGCCACGCCACGCAGGACTCGCCGCGCTCGACACGGGCCGACGGCTCGCTCTGGACGCCCCGCCCGGGGCAGCTGGGTCTCCCTCTCAGGCGCTCCTCCTCGGAGAGGCCTGCCTATTCTGGGGAAGTTCATCTTTGGAAACTGTGGGCACAGTCTTCCCAGGAAGGGGATCAAGTACGGGACCCCAAACTCAGTCCCACAGACCCTCGGGAGCAGACCCCGCGTGACCTCAGCGCGTTCCTGAAGTTAACTACATTTGTAGCCGTGGACAGCCACTTCTTCTCCGCGAGCTTCCATTGCTGTGTCGTCACCCAAGGGGGCCAGCCAAGACCTCACCAAAGCTCCGTGAAGACATCCTTCCACCCATCTGCGTATTCCACACACATCTACAGCGTGTCTTCCCACACCAGGCTCTAAGAACACGCTGAGTAGACGGAGCCTTCTCTCTGGGTTTCTGTGGCTTACAATCTAGCAGACTAATAGTCCAGCAGCACACACTCTGTGGAAAGGAACCACAACACAGTGTCAGTTAACGTCACCTGCATGCAATATTGCAAACAGGGGTTTCTGAGCAACAAAGTTCTCTCCAAGTTTTAATGCGAGAATCCAAGTTCTTCCTTTTGTTTTCAGCTCTGCATATTCAACACAAGGTCCAGGCTGCTGGCTGGGAGAAAGTGTACGAAGGGAGCCTGCATGCAGGAGGTGGTTGAGCTAGTCAATGAAGTCCCCACGGGGCAGTCCCACGCCCCTCCCCCACCCCAGCTGCAGGGACTGCTGGGAAATGTCGTCTGTGTGGCTAGAAAGGATGGAACAGTATCTATGAACAACTAAGCAGTCTCCATCAAAGGACAAGAGAGGCAAGTGAAGCATGGAGAAGAAAAGGGGATTCTAGAGGCAAGTGCAGGGAAAGCAGAGAGATGTGAAGAAAGAGACCTGAGCAAACCATGGGCTCAGAAATCAAAAGGACTCTGACTTGTGGACACACCTGTATGGTCTACATAGCAAAACAAAACAGATGATTATTCCAGAGGATATGGGCTCATCAGAGATCAGAGTCTCCAGGGAGATCAGCCAACCCCACGGCCACCCACAGGGGGAAATCCCTCCCATGGCTAAGCCATTGTGTCCTTGCCACTCTAACTGCACTGCAGGAGTTCTGGTGAGGCTGGATTAGGTACGGGTGGAATGGGAAAGACCCAGATTTGCTTTACAGGGAGGAGATATGCTTGGGCTCCTTTGAGCTCCAGGCACAGGGCCTGCCCCAGCAGAAGGCACCAAGAACTATCAAAATCAATCAAGTCCATGAACATGTCTCCAGGGGTGATTAATCCTTACTGGGAGGGAGCCAGAGGGTAAAGGACTTGCCAGTAAGCCCAGGGTTGACTCCAATGGTTACCATGCAGGGAAGCTGGGGCTCTGGCCCAGGCTGCCGTGCCAGGCAGAGTGAGGAGTGTTGGCAGGGTGACTGGGCGGGCCAGGCATGCCCGGGCTCGGCACAAAGGTGTTACTTTAGTTTACTAGTACTTTTCTTGAATAATAATGAAAATCTTGGTGGAAGTATATTCCTATGCTAGCTCTCCCCTCCACTGCCCTAGGGTGGAAAGGGGAAGGGAAGCACTGCTATTTTCTCACCACTTCTGGAAAAAACTATTCCAGGTTTCTGGTCAGGCTCAGGGTCCGACAGTAGCTTCATTCATTTATTTACTCTATAAGTTGTATTTGTTGGCTATTATAAGATGTAACGCATCTAACAAATCCAGATTTGGAACTTGGTCCCATAGTTTACTATTTGAAAAGGAAGACAGGAGACAGATGCACATAACTGATTTTTGATAAGCATTCTGTAGGAAATGAGTTCAGGGCTCTGATAGAGAACTGTGAACGTGGTGGTATCTGATTAATGAGAGAACAGTTTTCATAAAAGCCTGAGATGGGGAGGGAGGGAGGGAGGAAGGGAGGGAAGGAGGGAGGGAGGGAGGGAGGGAGGGAGGGAGGGAGGAAGGAAGGAAGGAAGGAAGGAAGGAAGGAAGGAAGGAAGGAAGGAAGGAAGGAAGGACGGACCCAGTTTTGAGAAGGGCAATGGGGAGATATTCCAGGTCTAGGAAACAACATGAGATCACTTCAGATCTCTGAGATTCCAACAAGAGGTGATGCAAAGAGTCTGAACCTAGATCAGACACATGAACTTGAGGGGGAGAGAGGCTGGCTTGAAAACGAGCTGAAGGAAGTTAATTAGCGGCATTTTTGAAGCTCTGGAGTCCTAGGGTCCACGTGGCTTTCTGTGGCCCCTTTGGCGAGTGGAACAGAGCAAACCGGAGCCCGTGGCCGGCTCAGGTCACCCCCACACAGAAAGGCGGCTGCCCTCGCTCAGCAGAGCCCACAGGCTTCTGTCCTTGGTCCTCCACCCAGAGGAGAAGCAGGGTCCGAGGCAGCTCTGTGGGGACCGTCGGGTGCGCGTCCCTCTGTGGTGAGGGCACTCACCC
Source organism: Perognathus longimembris pacificus (assembly GCF_023159225.1). Classification (NCBI taxonomy): domain Eukaryota; kingdom Metazoa; phylum Chordata; class Mammalia; order Rodentia; family Heteromyidae; genus Perognathus; species Perognathus longimembris. Next base: position 33,234,133 of record NC_063183.1, on the reverse strand, counting down.
GAGGGGGGGAGGCAGCAGGTGAAGGGGCAGCAAGCGGGCTTGTGGTAGGAAACGGGCTTCATAGCCAAGTAGTTTATGATTGGGTCACAAGCTCATGCTAGATAAATACATGCTTCCTAATAAAAACAGACATCCAGACAGGGAGGATGTGCTTCTAACAACGGACGAGACCCACCGCTGGGTCTGGCAACGGTCAGAGCTATGGCTCAGGGCCGTCTCCTCTGCAGACCAGAGGTGCGGTTCCGTGCGCTGGTGATCTCCTGCATAAACGAGTAAATAACTTTCCTGGAAGATAGCGCGGCCTGGCCAAAGCGTTCCCTTCGGGCCAACAGGATCAGACCTGTGTGCGGCGTGCAGGAAGGCATTTCTAAAGCCAGGGCGCCTCAGCAGAGCCAAGCCCTCAGCTCATTAGCGCGCTGCTCGCTCAGGCCCCGGGCCCGCTCTGCCCAAGCCCGCAGGCCCAGCGCACGGGGCCCGCGGCTAGGGTTTTGCCGTAGGGGTGAAGATGTCCACGAGAGGAGCCGGGCCAGGGGCTCTACACACCCCGTCACCGGTGTGGAGGGGGCCCAGGCCACCCCGAGCGCCTCCACGGGCAGGGCGAACGTGCCCACGCCTCCAGCTCCCTGCCGGCTCGGTCTGCTTCTTTCTTTTTAGAAATTATCAACAGGTAAGAAGAGTATATTTCTTTTTTCTTCTTTTTTGCCAGTCCTGGGCCTTGAACTCAGGGCCTGAGCACTGTCCCTGGCTTCTTTTTGCTCAAGGCTAGCACTCTGCCACTTGAGCCACGGCGCCACTTCTGGCCATTTTCTAGATATGTGGTGCTGAAGAATCGAACCCAGGGCTTCCATGGGCGCGAGGCGAGCACTCTACCACTAGGCCATATCCCCAGCCCAGAAGAGTATGTTTCAATCAAAGCACCCTATCTGTTAGGAAGTGCTGCCTCTATCTTCATCTCTGGATGTGTGTGCATATGTGTGTGCGCGCGTGTGTGGCTGTGTCTCCGTACACGTGTCAGTGTGTGCAAGCTGGAGCACTCCTCCCCACCAAGTCAGCAGAGACTCAGGAGCTCGCGTCTTTCATGCTTGGGCCCCTGTGGTGGTGAAAACACCGTTTTCCAGGAGCCTTCCGGTCAGCGCGAGCCTTTCCAGAAGGCGGCGGAGGGCGGGGGCCCTGCGGGAGGACGCGGCTTTCCCAGCCCCACCGTCGGTGCTGCTCGGTGGCCGAGACCGGGGAGGCGGGGAGCCGGGCCCTGAGGCTCTCCCCCAGGCAGGCGGTGATGGGGGGCCCTGTGCCCTGCCCCCTGCCCCGGCCGCAGAGCCGGCCTGCTAGCTCGGTGCGGATTAAAGCCCTGCTCCGCCATCCTTGCCGCCGGGGACGGGGACGGGGAGAGAGCGAGGAGAGGCACCCGTGTGGCTCATGGAGCTGACTGGAAGATGAAACCGACTTCCTCGCTTGAGCTCTGTCCTGGGGGCCACCAAGACAGGGCAGGGCGGCTTCCTTCCCTTTTCCCTGGGCCCCAAGCGCGACTGTCAGGCGCTGAGCGGGGCCACGGGGGCTGCGGCGACTGGCGTCCTCTCCCCTGCTGCTCTCCACGTCAGCCGCAGTGGAGACAGAAGCTCGCACGCAGGAACTGGACCATCTGCCCAGCTGTGCGGCTCCAGGGACGGGCACACTGCACGCCCCGCCCCCAGGCCCCTCCCCACCCCGCCGCTCCCCAAAGCCGGCCCCGGCCACTCGGGGCAGCCCTGCAGCAGGCCGCCCACCCAGCCGCGCTTCCCCTTTTCTGCAAGAACGCAAGTGCAAGGCGATTGTGACACGGTCTCGAGCTTGCTTCACGCAGGTGGAGTGCTGGGCAAGGACGCGAGCGAGTGACTCACTTGGATTGCGCCTTCCAGCCTGCCACGGTCACGGCACACGAAGCCCAGAACACGCGGAGGAGCCGGACAGGGCGACTCCCTGGAGGTTGGGTCACTCGGAAACCCCAGCCAGCCAGCCACACGGAGGCCTGTGCCTCTCACGTCAGGAGAGCAGATCTGACTCCACTCCTGGGCACTCACCCAAAAGATTCCAGGATACAGGATACAGTAAAGACATCAGCACAACCATGTTTACTGTAGCACTTTGCAACATAGCCGAGGTATGGGATCATCCCAGATGCCCCTCGGCGGACGCATGAATCAAGAAAATGTGATGTAGATACACAATGGAATTTTACTCATCTGCTAGAAAGAATGCTCTTGTATCATTTGCAAAGGAATGGAAAGATTTGGAAAAAAATTATGTGAAGTGAAGTCAGGCCCAGAGAGACAAAGGATCCACGTTTGCCCTTCTATGGAGAAGCTAGGTTTAGCTTATAAACTCAAATACATTGGGTGGTGCGTAAGTGCATACAAATGTACTCGCTGAGATACTGCAGGCTGGAGAGCTCTCCAGTACTGCCATTCCTCAGCACGCCAGGGCCAACGTTCAGCAAAATGTAACACCAGGAAGTGGGTGCCGAGGGGGCAGAGGTGGATGGATGACGAGGGGAAGAGGGGAAATGCCCACCAGGGTCCAGCCCTGCAGCGGTAAGAAGAGCGAGGGAAGCGGTGCGCGGGGGGGGGGGGGGGGAATGGTTTTAGGGAGCGACGCTGGTGAAGATGCGTTGTATTCATAAACTGCTGCGCTATTCGCAACCCCTCCGCACAGCCGCTTCAAAACAGTGCTTAAAAGTGTAAATGGAGAGATGACTGGGAGTTAAAAAAAAAATCAAACCCAGGATAAAGTAGAAAGTCTCGTCCATCTCCTTTGGCCCAAGGTGGAAATGAAACAATTCTTAGGGAAATCATCGCAGTTCCTCTGCTTTGGCAAATATGCGACAAGGTGAAGAGACCAAGCTGAGCACCACAGCTCTGGCCCCGCTGGAGACCAGATGGAAATGCGGAGGCCTCCCCAGGAAAGAGCCCGCCCAGGAGCCCCCCAAAAGCCACCCCAGGAGCCCCGCCAAGGGCCTCCCCAGGAGCCTCCCCAAGAAAGCGCCCCCCAAGAAAGAGCCCCCACAAGAAAGAACTTCCCCAAGAAAGAGCCTCCCCAAGAAAGAGCTGCCCCAAGAGCCCACCCAGGAACCCCCCAAGAGCCTCCCCAAGAAGGAGCCCCCTGGAGGTCAGCTCTGGCCAGCGCCATCACTGGCTGGTGAGGGGTGTCAGATTGACTCCATCTCAGCTTAGTGAAAGAGAGCAGAAGCGGCCTCCATCTTCACTAAGATCTCCCCCGCCCTATCCAGGGACGCTCCCCTTCACTACGATGAGATTGTGCAAACTGCCTGCCCACCCGAGTGGTCAATGCTCAAGGTTCAACCCGTGCCCTCCCGTGAGTAGGCGAATCCGCCGTGCATCGTGCGAGCCCCACCAAATCCATGCGCCAGTTCTAACTAACATGACAGGTTGGTTCAAACAGATGCTATGAGGCAGACTGGAACCCCATTGGCCACCTGCGTGGGACCCGGCTATGCTCTGTAAGTGTTGTCACCTCATCGGCCACCTGCTGTGTGGCAGGCTTGACCACGTTGGTGTTTGCCTTTATAACCCTCACCCAGGGCGCCAGGTCCCAGCTCCCGAGTCTGGGCTGCCGCCCTGGCCGGCCAGCCTGCTTTTTTACGGTTACGGTTCCCGCTCCCGAGTCTGGGCCGGGACCCTGGCCGGTCAGTATACTTTCTACTTCCCCAATAAACCCATCTTTTTGGTTGAGACTGTCTCTGAGTGGTGGACTCTTGGAGGGATGGGGGATCCCCCCTACGCTCGGACCCCGTTACATTGTGGTCCCCTCCCTTGGGGGGGTCCCCATTACAGAGAGGACGGCCATCCTCACCAGGACTGGAGAGGGGAAGCAACTTCTCTCTTCCCCTGCTCCCAGCGCCCCTCCCCCCTCCCCTGCTCCCAGCACCCCTCCCCCCCCCCCGCATTTGGCAAGCGTAAGCTCAACAGCACAGGTCAAAATCCACGGTGACCCCTTTGCCTAGTGTTTCTTTGACAGGTGAGGTTTATGAAAATGGCAGTTATCCCCTGACTCCTCTCCTCCTTCCCCTCTCCCTCTCTCTCTCTCTCCCCCCCACCGCCCTCTCTCTGACCCTCCCTTCCTCTTTCCCTCTCTTCTGAGCACTCAACCCTTCTCCGTCCTACTTGCTATTGGTATTTGTGCACATTTTTATTTTCCCTTCTAAATCAAAATGTCCCCTGGGGGAGGAAGCATAGCCGTCCTGTTGGTTGGTTGGTTTGTGGTATTGGGGATCACACCCAGGACGTTGCCCTTGCTGGGTGAACGTGTTGCCACTGAGCTTCCTCCCAGCCCCGTCAGCCATCTGAATGCCCTCTTAGAAATAATGACTGCATAAAGAAAACCACACACGCTGCCTGTGCATGGGCGTCCCACTTCCAGAGCTGACCTCCTGCCCCCCCCCCCCCCGTCCTGCACGCAGGTCCCCCAAGAGCCGGGCCCAGCGCCCTCCTCCACGCCAGCCTCGGGAAAGGGTCGCCCCTGTGCGATTGTGAAACCGATTCTTTTGAGGTGTTCTGAATTCCTTCCATCCATTCTGTCTTCACCCTCGTAATGAGCCATTTTCCAGTACAGACCCAACACCGTACCACACCTTGCCCTCTCGTCCACACGCCCCAGGCAGCCAGGGTTCTGGGGATGCCCTGTTCCCCAACCCGCGCAAGACAGGCAGCGGGGAAGGGAGACGCGGGTCACACACAGGACGGGGGGAGGGGGGGGCGGGCGGACCCCTCAGCCCAGAGCCCACACTCGGGGGCCGTGAAACGTGACCTTCTTCGTTGGCTTTTTCTTGCCTCCTTAGTTTTCCACAGTTCCTGGTTGGAGCCCAGGCCTCACACAATACGTGTGCACACACAAGGGTACCATCCAATCAGAGATCAGAACAGATGTCACCATCGGAACGGTAATGGGATCCATGGTCCCTGGAGTCCTGTCACCCAGCGGTGGCCAGTGCATACTGTATTTTCCCTCTGGTGTTGCTGCCATTGTTAATCTTCTGCCACGGCAAAGTAGGATTTAGAACACGGGTGTGTACAACATCTGGCCATTAGTGACTCCCCAAGAAACATGTGTTGAGTTGGTGAATGGATTACTAATGAATGCATGGCGAATTACCATCAACTAAAGCAAGAGTTCAAAGCCAACTTCAGCCTCTGGCCCAAACCCAACTCACCATCCATTTGTAAATGAAGGTGTATTGGACACAGCCCATTTGTTCATATATTTTTGCTCCTCTTGGTGTTAAATAGCTGAGACAGAGACCAGTCCTAACACACTCATTATCTGGAAGGAACCTTGCTCTAAACAGAGCACTCAGTAAAGAACAGGAAGCTGGCAGGAACAAACCCTCCTAGGAGAAGCTATTTTGTGTGTGCTGGTCCTGGGACTTGAACTGGGCACTTTTTTGTTCAAGGCTAGAGCTCTACCACTTGAGCCATGGTTCCACTTCTAGCTTTTTTGGTCATTGGAAACAAGCATCTCCTGGACTTTCTTGCCTAGGCTGGCTTTGAACCATGATCCTCAGATCTCAGCCTTCTAAGTAGCTAGGATGACAGGCGTGAGCCCCTGGTGCCTGGCTGATTTTTTCTATTTTTCTTCTTGAGATGAAAACTCCCTAACTCTCCAGCTGAATTGGTCAGAAATTCAATGTGAAGCCAAGAAGAAATTCTCCAGTGCTGGAAAATGGCCAAGCACCATTTGTTTTCAATCCCCGTTACCCTTCTTCCCCATTAAGGAGCACAAAGAATTCCAGTGTCAACATATTCTCAAAACGCCACAGTATAAGGTTATATGGAGAAACCCAAAACACTCTTTAAACACTCACGCGCGCACACACACACACACACACCTGCAGTTTTTATACTGCCTTTTGTAATGCATCATATGGTGGGCAAATGTCATGGGAAACAAATGATTAAATCGACAACTATTCTGAAAAAAAAAAGACAGCATGCTAAATAATGCCATATACGTTTTCTGATGACCAACAAAACTTAGCAATTAATGGAGTACATTTTTATGGCAAATGGTGGAATAATTTTTTCCAGAAATTCAGTGTGATACTTCCCTAACCATTCTGATGTTCAAAGACAGGGTAGCATGAATACACTATGTAGTCCAAAAGACAATTATATGCAGAAGCAAAGGAATGGAAAATAATTAGCTATAAAATCACCAGGGAGTCAGTCAGACAATATTATCTCCTAAATGCCCATTGTTTCCTAAAAACCATATTAAGAATATTCTAAAAATGCATGAAGAAAAAGCATTTTAAGCAAACATATAATCCAGATGTGCACTGCAGATAAAAGAGGGAGTATTTTTCTTTGCAAAATCTTTTTTCTGAAAGGGCAACACTGACAGATTTGTTTGTTCAGTTCATGAACTTGCTATTTACTTTAACTGTAAAGAACATCGTGTATTTTAGCCGGGAACCGGTGGCTCATGTCTGTAATCTTAGCTGCTCAGGAGGCTGAGGTCTGAGGATCGCGGTTCGAAGCCAGCCCAGGCAGGGAAGTCCGTGAGACTCTCACCTCCAATAAACTCCTCGGAATAAGCTGGAAGTGGTGTTGAACTCAAGCACAAAAGAGGCTCAGGGACAGCGCCCAGGCCCTGAGTTCAAGTCCCAGACTGGCAAAAAGAAAAAGAGCAAAGAATACTGTATATTTTAAAGTATTGTATATTTATATATACTGTATATATTTTTTAATACTGCATATTTCCTGGGGCTTGAACTCAAGGGTGTGGGTACTGTTCCTAAGCTTTTGTTGTTGTTGTAGTTCAAGGTTGGTAGGTTAGCTGGTGCTGAGTCTCGTGGACTTTCCCTGCCCAGGCTGACTTTGGATCACCATCTTCGGGTCTCAGCCTCCTGAGTAGCTAGGATTATACCTGTAATTGATACCTGACTCTTTTTTTTTTTTTTTTTAATGCCGTACTGAGGCTGGACTCAGGGCCTCTGCTCTTGCTTGGCTTTTTTCACACAAGGCTGGTGGCGCTGCCATTTGAGCCTCACCACCGCTTCCTAAAGTTCATTTCTCTTAATGCAATCTTTTGAAGTCACAATGCAAAGGAAAGGAGGAAGAAAAGAAATGGGGGTAGAAGATGTGTGCAGGTGGATGTCAACTGTTCCCATGCCCCGGGCTGCTCTGGTCTACAAGCTCTGATTCATGGAAAAGGTAGGGAGGAGATGTAGAAAAGTCCCCGGTCCCCGGCCTGATCTGGACCAAGGCACAGAAGACCAGGCCCTGCCAGCCTCTGGGGCCTTTGTAAGGAAAGTTCAGAGCAAGCACAGGTGAAGCAGGCTTTGTTCATGGAAAAACGTCACGTATTCATTGAGCAACGTGAGTGAAAAACATCAACAAAATGTTGAGAGAAAACTACTGAGCAGGCCTCTGAAGGCCTTTAAACTTTACTGGAAGAATTATTTTTCTTTGCTATTCCTGGGGCTCCTTCTAGCCCGAGATGAAAGCTTGTGCTAAAATAAAATCACCGGTGATGCCCAAACACGGGCATTTCCCAGCCCAGGGGGGCGGGCAGAGTGGGAGTGGAGAGCTCAGTCACTGGCGAGGGCGGCTCCGCTCCGAACATGGCGTGCACACGATTAGAAACGCGCCTTGTCCTTTTTTTTTTGGTTGGGGGGGCGGATCCTGAGGTCCATTCGATGCACGCCCTAGATTACACTCCAACCTGCTTGTCCCTTGCCTTTCCCACAGGCTCCCCCGAATGGATCCCCTCTTACGCTCAGCCTCTTTTCTTACTTTAGATCGAGATTCTGCCTGTGGGGAATGAACGGGGGATTTCTGAGGCTGGGAGAGTTCACGTAACACGAACATCTCCAGTTCCATCCTTTTTCCTCAGTACGACAAAATGTTATTCTTTATGGCTGGAGAAACGCGGGTACCAGGTTTTCTTTCCCCGTCCCCGGCACGTTGGGGGAGCCCATCGGCTGGCTGCGCTGGTGCCCTCTAGCAGAAGGGCTTTTATTCCCCTGCCCCTCTCCATGGCTGCAACAGTGACAGTGTGTGCTGCAAACGGCCATTCTCTCAGAAATGCATTTTGTTTATGAATCGGCTATTATATATGACAAACTATCTGTTGGTATTACGATGTATTATAATTACACATCTAATTGTATGTATTGGTAAACCAATGTCTTTCACCTTTCAAGAATAGTGTAAAAGTTTACACACATTGTTAGGGAGAGCCGATAAAATACTGAGAAAGCAAGGCTGGGATGCGGCCCAGGCGATAGAGCAGCTGACTAGCAAGTATGAGGCCCTGAGTTCAAGCCCAGCACCATCAAAATGATAATAGTAACAATAAATGTTTGCAGAGTGAAAAAATACAGGATGTGAAACGACAGTACTGTTTGTAGGAAAGTAGACACGCGTGCCCATGTTGGCGCGTGTCTGTGTGTGCCTGCGCGTGTGGGAATAACGGGACAGGACACTACCAAGCTGGCCCTCAATGGGAGAAGACTGACGCTTCAGCCTCTATTCCCATTCGTTTTGAATTTTGGTTCACAAACATGTTATTGAAAAAGCAATTCTCTATGAAGTTGCTGAATGAAGTTTCCTATTGCAGGTTGTTTTAATGTCCACAGCGAATGGCTGGAACACCCTGAAGAGTGAAAACAAGGGGAAATATAAATGAAGTACTTACGACACATACATGAGGCAGAAAAACAAAACCCGTTAAAAACTGTTCCAAAGACCGGGGAGGGAGGCGTTCGTTATTCTTTCCTTTGTTTTTATGCTGAAAAGCTATTTTTTTTTTCAGGACAGAGAGGCTTCTGTCATCTCATTATGACAGACACAGGGATTCCCAGATGACAATGAAGTCGTGCAAAGCTGAGTGGTGAACACTAGCTCCAGCCGTGTGGGGGCGCCACCGCTGGGGCTGCCCCCCAGCTTTCTGGGATGACCGCAGGAAGATGCATCTCCCTTTCCACAAGGACGTTTCTGTTTCATTTGACTAATATATTTTTTTAATCCAGGCTCAGCAAAAACTTGTTAGCAATAGTGATCTGACTAGAAGTTTGTAACTATTTCCTGCAGTGCAGAAGGGACTCGGTAACTGCTTTTTGAATGAGTGAATGAATGAATGAATCATCACAGCTTCATGGAATCCATTTTCATAGTCGATTCACAGTGATGGAGGAGAGCCAAGAAAGAGTAAGAGGAGTTTGACCAAAGCACATTAAATGCACAGTGTATATGAAAATATGGTCCAACAAACCCCTTTGTACAATATACACTAATAAAGACAGGAAGATGGATTGGAGTCTTTAAATAAGAAGTTCCAAGCGGAATGAGGCTCTAATTCCAAACTAGCCTTCTTAAAGCAGACACGCAGAGGGGCCACACAGCACGGCAGCGCCCTGGACTCGGGAAACGATGTCTCGGGCTCCCGCTGGGAAATCAGGGGTCCTGTAGCCCCATGTTGCTCTGCTTTGCAGATACAACCACCCCTGTCTCTGTGTCTTTCTTCTTAGAACCAGCTCACACCTTTGTGCACTATCACCTTCTGTAACACACCCGGCCCTCAGCAAGCAATCCTTACGCTCGAGGAGCAGGCGGTGTTTCCCTCGGTAGTTTTCTGATTTTACACTACACTCAGGAGTCATCTGGTCTTGTTTCTGCCTCTTGGTAATTTTGGTATCATAATCTCTGCCTCCCTCTCTCCCTGGCTCCATCTGTCTGTCTGTCTCTTCTCTCACTTGAATGCACACACGCACACACACACACACACACACAACGTTCTTTCAATGTTCTAATTTGTATCTTGACCCTTTCAGCAGGAGTTCTGACTTTGCATCTCCTGAGCCACTCAGCACCCGCGCGTGTTCCCGGGCCCCGGGGAGCCGGCACCTCTGGGGGTGCAGGGCCTCCTTTGGGGCACAGTTCCCACTTGAGCTGCTGGGTTATTCTGGTCAGTGTTGAGGTCTGCACACAGACGATCCACACAATAGAAATTACTCGCTCTGGCAAAGAAATCCCCAACGCCTAATCTCAGACATCAAATAAGTAATTCTCAGAGCATTCGTTTTTCTCCCCTTCAGACCCAGTCCATTTTAATTACCTTGAAAATAAACAAAGAGCCTTGCAGAACTTACTGAAACTGGTCATTCGGAACCTCCCATGTGCTGAGGATTTCGTTTGCTCCCATGCTCTCAGTAGCTTGACCTTAGTGTACTCTACCACCCACCTGGCAAAGAACCCACTAAGCTGGGAAAGTAAACTCTCCTCCCATTTCCAGTCTAAATCAGCCCAGAGGTGAGCACTGAGTACACCCGAATGGCTGGGCTTCCCGCCTGGAGCTACTTACTCCTTACTTCATTGTGAGAAAGAACAAAGAAAAACAAATAGCGTCAGCTGAAGCCCTGTTCTCCCCGCCCAGGGGCTGTAGCGCCGCGGACCTGCTCGCGGCTGGTCTCAAAGGCATGGCCCCGGCCCAGCCGTACCCAACAAAACCGAACCCCGCGCCTCCGCCTGCTCTGGGGTGGACACGCCTAGGACGTCGGCGATGGGCAAAGGACTCCCGCGACGTGAGCCCCAAGTGTCCTCCTTGAACTTGGCCCAGGCGTGGAACCCTCCCCGTCCAGTGGTTCCAGGGCCGGTGGCCTTCCCCTGGCACCCCAAGTGAGCCTCCCGAAGCCAAGACCTCGTGTCCAGCTCGCAGCTCCCCCCGCGGGCGCCATGCTGAGGAGCTCGGTGGCTGCCGACAGCGACGCCTGCCTGTGTGGGGGCCCCAGATGCCTCGGCCGTCGGAAGACCTGGGCGCTGACCTCTCCAGGACGCCAGGCACGACTGGAGACGGGGTACGAGGCGACACGGGTCGTTCGTGAACTGACCGCCGAGCAGAAGGAAGACGGGGGAGGAGGATGCAAAGAGGGGGGCGCCGGTCGGGAGGCACTGTACTACAAACCTGCCCCTGTGTACAACGACTGGACGGTCATTTCAAAACCTAGAAAAGATTCAGCTCTCGCTATCATCAGAGAGTTACCTTGCCGCCACAGCCCCGCCGTCACCGGGTTCCCCCATCCTCTCCTCCATTACCGTAACTGTTGTCGTCCTCACGAATGTATGAAAAGCTAAGTACGACACGCCGGTCCGCGACCGCCATCACCACGCACCCACTTTCTAAGCAGGTGACGGGACACGAGATACCAGGACAGGTTGTGCCCTTGGGTCCAGGGGTGCTGAAAGGCCCAACAGCTCCCCTGGGACCCACACCGTCCACCCCTGGGGCACCCTGATTGCAAGCACAGCGTGCCAAGTGTGAACCCGCCCTGTGGCCACCAGCAAACACCCTCACTTACTTAGTTAATTAATTCAAATGGCCTCGCCACGGCTACCCAGATTTCTGTTTTTTATTTCCTCCTGCGCAGAAAAATAAATAGGCCTAACCACATGTGGAAGCCCCCATGCACGGGCCTTTGTGCTGACAGCAGACCGGTATCCGCTGGAACATCTGGGCCGGAGCCAAGTTGGGTATTTGGTTTCTTTGTTGTCTTTCAGGACAACCTCGCTAACCACAATCCCTTCCACCAGCCCTCTGCAATGCGCCTGAACCAGAGCCAGGAGCCCATCCTACAAGATGAACAAGCAAAACAGAAAAGGAGGGAACCAAGAGGGGGCTGGGGAAATCATGAGGGGCCACGAATACTTCTCTATACCTCCTTCGGGTTTTTTTTTTTTCCTCTTACATTTTCCAGCAATGACTTCACAAAAAAACATCAGGCCCTAAATGCACAGTCATATTTGGGAATAACTCTAGTGGTTTCCCATTCTCTCCTCCCAGCCCAGAAGATTATGAGACTATTAGTATGAGGCGCATTCCTGAGATCTTAGTCTTCGGCGTATATGACCAAACTTCTGGTGCTAGGAAGTTTGGTGAGTGACAAATGTCTACACGGGCTTGAATGGTTAGCCAAAGGCAGGCAGATGGTACAAGCAGGCCTGTGCCCAGGACATGATTTATGAGATCTCTTCCCCCCTCATTACTATCTCCAGGCCCCCCTTCCTCCTGCATCCCAGAAAACTCAAATAAAAATGAAATCTGCATCCATCAAAAGGTGGATTTTCCAGAACAAGTCTCTATAGAGAAGATAATGGCCGCAGGCCAGAGAATGCACAACAAAGAAGGCTCTAAATGCTTCACATTCTCTCTTCCAATGGGTTCCAAATGTCCTGGTGGACACACTGCTTTATTGCTCCCCCAGGAAACTTTCTGCTCTGCTTTCCACTGTAGCTATTGACACACACAGCCATTTTCTTCAAGTTCAAATACTGAGAATGCATGGAGATAAACCAAAAAGGCAAGAGGTGACTGCTGTTGGGGAGAGAATGGCCCTGGACTTGGGGTGGGGGGGGGAGGGCATGACCACCAAGCACAAGTTCAAGCTTTGACCATGCAAGAGTTACACAAGCTACCTTCTTATGAAAAGCACCGGCTACTTGCTTGGGCCCACAAATGAAGCACGGGAGGGAGGAAAGCCAGGTACCCCAGCCCCAGCTTGAGATCCGTCCCCTCTGGCAAATTACCACTTCAATTCATGGCCTACGTGTTTTTCTTCTTATTTCTCCCAAAAAGGTATTTACAAAGTGTGCAGCCAGCTTGTAAGGAAGTTCCTTTTCTGACACAACCACAACCCAGAGACGCTCACCACCCAGAATGCAGTCCAACTCGCTAAAGCGGCAAGTTCCACCTCCACGCGGTCAAAGGCCCCGCTCAGGACGCTTCCCTGACGGAGCCAAAGACATCCAGTTTCCCCTCTGACATGGAATAACCCGAATGCAGGAAATTCCAGTTCTAGGACTCAGACAGGATTACTCCAGCAAGGATTGTTAAATTGCATGTGTCAAAAGTAGCTCTTTCCTGTTGGAGTTCACAGTACGGCATGTTCCATGTTCATTGTGGCTCTCAGGGGCCATGAAAGTAGCCCTATGTCATTAGATCCTGTAGCAAATCTAAAAACAGCCAATGTAAGGGGATTTTTCTTCACATTTTCTGATTTCGCATGTAATTTAGAACTTTATGAGTTGACTACTGTGCTTAGACTTTAGGAATCCTTAAGGAAAGTTTGTGGACTACCTCTTTTGGACAAGTTGCTTGAGAATTAGTCAAGTTCGGCTTAGTTTGGTATTTGGGACACTTCAATCGGAGAGGAATAAGTGAATCTCAATCTCCCTGTGTCTTCCTGACCCATCCCTAAGTCTCTCGGGATTTTCTGTCCTTGCCCATTCTGCTGTCCTGGCAGCCTCCAGTCTGTCTCTGAAGATGCAAGTGTATTGTAAATAGCCAACAAAGACCTGCCAGAGGTTAATAACGTCACACAGAACTTGCGTGCTAGATTTGGAAAGGTCATTCTGAGTTCAAGAGGGAAGTTTTGGTAGGCCGAAGAAGTGCTAGAAGAATTTTTTTGGAAAAATGTCTCATTCATCTTTTTTTAACCCTAACACCCCTAATAATATAGCACGTTAAAATACATCACATTGAGCTAAAAATTATATTGATCTTTCTTGCATTGGCTAAACGGAATGTGAATGTGTATTTGTATATGAAACAGGGAAGCAGAGAGAAGAGAGAGAAAGAGACAGAGAGAGGAGAGAGAGAATGCATATGTTGGTTTCTTCTTTCTTTACTTGTATGTATCAACTAAGAACTGATACACAATACATTTTGCCTTTTCTGTTGACTTTAGAGTCCATGGTACAGAAAAGGGAACTACTAAAGCTACTCTCACTGAAACAGCCTGAGGTAAACGCAATACTTCTCCTTAAGATAGGAAGATAGAAGCCGAGACGTTAACTTAGAACCTGCGGAAGCTGTGTCTTTGATAAGCTGACCTTGACCTTGGCTAATATTATTCATTGTTGCAGAAGCTGAATAGAGATACAGACACCCTGGGATCGTTGAATGGGACACTGGACTGCACTTTCTAAGTAACCCTGATACGCTTTCTAATTAGTCAGGAAAGAAATAAGTCAAATACAAATATTATCATTCCCAGACTCCAAAATATTATTCAGAGGTCTCATCAGTCCATCATTTGTGTCAAATGCTGATCTTTGAAAGGTGTCCAATGAGGTGTCAAACTTAGGGCACCGTCTCCGGACCTGGAGGATGGGTGCTGATCTGGGGGGGCTCCCTGTCCTTGCGCCCTTAGTCATCTCTGGACAGCATTGGCTACCGAGTTTCCCCTTCCTAACGATAATAAATTTTCACATGTGGATCAAATATTATGTGGTTCAGCCTTTAATTGACTAAATATGGAAATATTGGAACGCCCACGTTCAAGAGGAATTTCTATGACCAAGGGCTTCTATGCGCTGGGGGGGGGGGGGGGGCTTGAGCCACCCATCTTTCAGTGTCTTCCTCGACCACATTATTTATTTGCATTTGCATTTCTGTGGTCTGGAACTTGAAGAGCATTGCAGGAGCCCTTTTAAAAGAATGCAAACTGTGAAGCAATCCATGGAAAACAAATTTTTGGGCAATTCTGTCAGCATCTAAAGAAAATAACTTGTTTCGCTCGCTTTAATCTTCCTAGGAAATTGTCCAAGAGGAGATGAAAGGAAAGTCAGAACTCGGCAGAAGCCTTTCCGCCTGCGCAGCCGACGGTGTTCTTGGGTCCTTAGGGGTTAAGTTCCCAACTCTGTTCTCTCCTCACTCTTCCCAGTCAGGCCTCTGGGACTACGACACGGTTCATCTGGATACTGCACGGTGAACCAGGAGGAATTTTGTCCACAAAGAGATAACCCCACTAATTGAACAAATCACACTATAAAATAACCAAAGTACTAAGTAAAATAGGACCGGTGACGGAGGATGGTCCGTTGACTGTCTTGTGAGTGGCTCAGAGACAAGGAATTCGTATTCTTAGCTGCCAATTGTTACAGCTACAAGTGATCACTGGGTTTTACGGGGCGTTTCACCTGCCCTTAGCGAAATGGTCACATTTTTGTTCCCTTCGATCTGCAGTGCTGTGATCTTCGTGTCCTTATGGTGTCTAACTCCCCTTAGACTTTAGAAACCGTTTCCGGCTTGGTCATGATTCAGTCTATGCTGTTGATTACTGCTGATTTCATCTGCGGGTTTTCTCATTTGCTACTTGGCTATCTCTTCAGCAGGGGAGCTGAACTTTCCTCTTTTATCTGTCGTGGGATGGGTGGAGTTTTCACGTACCTTATGAGATGAGGTAAGAGTGTTCCCTCGTCACTGCACCCAAGTTTACCTGTTTCTTTGTTATGGGGTGGAGTTTACCTCTAAAACTATTGGGGCTGATGTGTGCTTTGAAGGAAGATTCTAAATAATCTGTCTCAATCCTTTAGTAGTTATAGGATTTCTTAGTCTTCTTCCTTCTTGAGTCAGTTCTATGTGGTATTTTTCTAATGTGATGGTATGTCAATCTACAACCTATAATTCTTCAAATAATACAGAATCTCATTATAATTCCCTTTTTATTTCATTTATTCTTGTTTGTTTTTCTTTCCTCACTCCTGTGAAAACGCTGTCAATGATTAAGCCTTTGAAAGTACCACCTTTGTCTGCTGTATTAGCAGAAACGTATTTATTCACCGAAGAACTCCAGCACCTAGATTCCAGCCTGACATGTACACGTACTCAGTGTATACTTTTCTTTTTCAGTGGAAAAAAAAAGCAGCATGGAAAAATGATAGGAAAACTGCAGCTGAACACCCAGTTTTAATTAATATCCACAGAAAGCCGTTCATTGTCAAATGCCGGTAGGCGATCGCTTAGCTACCTCAGCGTCCAGCGTTTGCACAACTCCGAGCCGCCACAGGAAACGCGGATCTTGAAAGCTTGCAAACTCATGCCGGTGTCCTTCTGACTCTTTACGAAGGGAGTCTGATCTTGGACACCTCGTGACGGGTTCTGGCATTGAAGACGCGCGCGGCCGTCGGGTTTGGACGCTCTCTTCCCCGCGGCGGGCGGGCGGGCGGGCGGGCGTGGCGGAGATGGAGCCGCCCAGAGGGAATGTCCCAAGAGCCCGCCGGTTCCCATTGCACAACGCGGCGCTTGTGGCGCAACGAGGACCCGTCGGCGGTGTGCTTTACTTGAGGAAGAGCTGGGGTGCCCCTCCATCCCTCTGTTCGTCAAGCAAACTGAACGGGGGTGGGGGGGTGGGAAGCTTCCACGAATCCCCCCGCTGAACTCGGGGGGGGGGGGGGGGCAGCGCGCTCTCTCTTCCTGGGCCTCCGGGGCGCCCCGGGTGGGCTGCCCTGCCGCAGGGCCTCCTGGCCGCCGTGCCCCCCGGGCGAGGGGCGGCTGGGAGGGTGGACGTGCACACCACCCCCAGTCGGCGCTACGCGCGGAGGACGTGGCGACACCGCACTGGAAGGCTCCGGGGCCCCGGGGTCATCTAGGCCGCCAGGCGTGACGTGGTGGAATGGGGAAGGAAGCGCGTGGTGGCAGAGCCTGGCTTACACCACGCTGCGCGGGGCGGTCTCCCGGGGCAGCAGGCCCCTGCCCTGGCGGGGCGGTCACTCTCCCGGTGAGCTCCACGCCGCCGTCGCCTGACCTCTGGCCTTCCCACTGCGGGGCTCCTCGGCCCCCAGGGGTGCGGGGGGCTGCGGGGTGCACAGGCCCCCCCCCGTGACCAGGGCAGACGGCGGGGTGCCCGGCGTGGGGGCTCGCGCAGACACGCGCCTGCAGCTGGGGCGTCTCCCGAGCGTGGGGATCCCGGCCGAGTCGCCCGCTGCTGCTCCGCAGACGTGGCCGCTCCTCCGCAGAGTGGCACGCCTGCCCACGCCTGCCACGCCACCCCTGCGGGCCTCGTCCCCTCTCACCACCACCCGGCGCCTCCGGCCTGCGTCCGCCCGCCCGGGACCTTACCTCATCACAGCCTAGCCTCACCTGATTTTATTTTGCCAGTCCTGGGCCTTGAACTCAGGGCCTGAGCACGGTCCCTGAGCTTCCTTCTTCTCAAGGCTAGCACTCTGCCACCTGAGCCACAGCGCCACTTCCGGCTTTCTCTGTGTCTGTGGTGCTGGGGAATCGAACCCAGGGCTTCGTGCGTGCCAGGCAAGCGCTCTGCCGCGAAGCCACACCCCCGCCCCCTCCCCCCATCTCTAGCCTATCTCCTGAGCTACTTTGTTCCCACTCATCTTAGTTCTGCCTAAAAGTCACTTCTTCAGAAGACCCACATGAATTAAGTGTTTCCAGTAGATCTTCGCACAGGATCTACTGTTCTACCTTCAAGACAACTGAAATCGGACTAAAATAATTATTTAACTTTAATTCACTGTAATCAAGTCCGCTTCTCCCGTCGGAAGGGGAGCCCCGTGACTGCAGGAGGAGCGAGCATGGCGGCGGCGCGCACCCCTCCGCTCCCGTTCGCTGCAGAGGAGACAGAAGGACACGGTTGTCTCTCCAGAAGGGCCTGGCTGTGCTGAAGCGGGTTTCCACGGGGACTGAGCCTGTCCCCTGGGGACACACCGCGCCCCTGGGCTCAGAGCAGCCCACCCGGCATGGGGGCAGCTCCCCCACCCACCCAACCTGCATTATAAACAGAGCCCCGCCCTGCAGGGTGGGAGGCCCAGAGGACCCTGGAACCGGCCGCTTCATGAACACAGCGGCGGTGAAATTCTGAGCAAGGCCTCTGGAAAAGCTTCGCCTTTACGGCTTTGAGCCCAGGCCGCGACCCCCAGGACCGGAACTCGGCCGCGCAGAACAGCAGGAACGCGTGCACAGTGGTGTCCATTTGCTGGTGAGGAAAACGTGACAGAGCCAGGCACCGGCGGTTCCCGCCTGTCATCCTAGCTACTCGGGAGGCTGAGCTCTGAGGATCGCGGTTCAAAGCCAGCCCAGCCAGGACAGGCTGTGAGACTCTTATTTCCAAAGAACCACCAGAAAACTGGAAGTGGAACTGGGTCTCAAAGTGGCAGAGTGCTAGCCTTGAGCAAAACACGCTCAGGGACAGCGCCCAGGCCCAGAGTTCAAGCTCCAGGACTGACCCAAAAAAACTTTTTTAAAGAAAAGAAAACACAATGGGATCCACTCCCAATTTTGCAAATCGTAGCAGCGGTCTCAGGGAACAAACCTTTCTGCCCCTCCCCCAGGAGTCTGCGAACCCAGAGGAGGGGGGGGTGGGGCAGGGCCACCCGCAAGGGCAGAGGCTACAGAGATATCATCACGTTCTCCTCTCAGATTCCCGCTTCTCCCCTTTCCCTTCCCTTCCTACTGGCATGCATCAGGGGCCCTCCCTCCCCACCCCACCATCATCGTTATCTTCGTCCCCCTGAATTCCACACACGAATGACATCACACGTTTGGTGTTTGAGCTTGGCTTATCCCACTCGACAAGATGCCTTCCGGGCCGACTCACTTTCCTGCACAGGAGAATTTCCTTCTCCGTGGCTGAGCAACGCTGCGTTGCGCACATGTGTCATCTTCTCCTCCTTCACTCAGCCACCGTGGGGCACCTGGTCTGATTCTACAGCCTGGTGGTTGTTAGCACTGCCCCAACAAATACGAGCGCGCAGTTATCTCTCTCGTATTAATTTTTTAATCCTAGAAGTTATCCATAAGGATAGTTTGCCATAGGAGGGCTTACAACCTACAGCTGCATTCTACTCTAATTCAGCACCTGGTGTGGTACGAAAGCGTAGAACACCTAGCTAAGGAAGTCCACAAGCACTCTGTGCTTACTTCCCTTTTTTCTTTTCCCCCCTAGTTCAAGGTCAGCATTGTGTCATGCTGACTGGGAGGCCCTGGGCGGATTGCTTAACTGCACCACGCTTGACCTGGCTCTCTTTCAAAAGCGGAGATTTCAGCCTTCTTCTAGTGTCATGCGATCACACACTCTGATCTCTTCGTGCACGTAAAACACAGGGGTGAGTGAAGAAAACGTAAGAACGAGTGTCTCCTTTGCTCTTCGACAGTCACTCAGGCTGTACCCCGGGGGCTGTCTGGGAGCCATGCGGTGGAGGTAGTCTGCTATGTTTAGGGCTAGCGCTCTGCCACTTGAGCCACAGCTCCACTTCCGGTTTTTAAGTGGTTAGTTGGAGATAAGAGACCACAGCCTTGCCTGCTTGGGCTAGGTTGGAACCGCGCTCCTCAGATCTCAGCCTCCCGAGTAGCTAGGATGACAGGCGTGAGCCACCAGCTCCCAGCTCGCCAGGCAGTGAAGACCCACTTAGGCAATGAGAATCATGCCATCAATGCAAACTTTCCCAAAGGCCTTGTTCAACTCTGAAGGAGGGGGTGGGGCAGCCGGGGACGGGCCGCTCCTCCCGGTCCACACCGCCTGCTGGCAGCCGGGGACGGGCCGCTCTTCCCTGTCCACACCGCCTGCTGGCAGCCGGGGACGGGCCGCTCTTCCCTGTCCACACCGCCTGCTGGCAGCCGGGGACGGGCCGCTCCTCCCTGTCCAGCTCAGCGTTGCTGCCTGAGGGTCGCTGTTGAAGGCTGGCACAGACAGATGAGCGAGGGCCGGACCTTTCCCACCGTGTCCAGTCTCCCCCGGTCTGAGTCACACACGCGCACGCACCAGCACCGACCATGGACCCTGCACAGACCCTGAGGCAAAAACCACCATGCTGTCCTTACCTGACCACAAATCCCCTTTTCCTTAGCCATCACCGGGCCCTTGGTGTCGCTAGCCCTCCTCCCCGCGCCCCACCCCCCATTCCTAGCATCTGACTCGGTGCCCACCCCACCCAGCGGACAATCACAGCCCTGGCCGCTCTGCGGCCAAATCCACTCACGCTGCCAGCGCTCTCCCTTCCCATTCGAAATCCTGGACACCGCCACCCCCTCTCTCCCTTCCCCTGCAGGGAGAGGCGCCCAAAACGTACAAAATGCTGATCTGATCAGGACCGAGAGGCAGTACAGATGATCATCGCAGCTCCCTGAGTCTCATGCCTGTGACTTCTTTAGTAGCAGCGTGGGTTATCTCAGGAGTCATCCAGGAGCGATCTTCAGAGGCCAGGCTAGGCCGGGTCCGCGGGCAGCTCGCCCTCCTCCTCTCCTCCTTCTCCTTGAGCTACACGTGCCCTGAAGAGCCGCTGAGTTCTAAACCAGCAGCGTTGACACGCACCCCACAAACCAGGCTTGTTCTAAATGAAAGGACCAGACCTGCTCCACAGCTGCCAAGGAGACGTATTTTAAGAACAAATAAATAAATAACGCGGGGCTCCAAGCAAGGTGTGAGGCCTCGGGCCGCTGAGCTGAGTCTACTGTCTTCATGATAAGGAGAGTTAAGGTTTCTCAGCTTGGGAACAGCCAGTCCTTTGAAATATCTAACACCAAAACCACATGCCTTTATCAGTCTCTTTGGAGTAAAAGAAAAGCCCCATTAAAACTAAACTCCCAGCCAGTGATCAGACACGTGGGGTAATCAACATTTCATCCCCAGCCAGGCTCCGGCCCGGCGGTCCTGACTTCTCTACCTCGGCGCCTCTTCCCAAGATGACCCACACTCATTCTACAACAGGTCAAAGCAGCCAGTCATTTCCAAGAGAATTTAAACACCGTTCATTGCTACAGGGGTTTACAAGTTTAGCGTATCCACGTGCAAAGCAGAACTCCATAGGCAAAAGCATGCTTTTCCCCATTGCTCCTAACTAAGAATCAGAGCCAGCAAAATGGCTATGGTGATCTCTGGTGTGCAAAGATCAGCCGGAGATGGCTATGGTGATCTCTGGTGTGCAAAGATCAGCCGAAGATGGCTATGGTGATCTCTGGTGTGCAAAGATCAGCCGAAGATGGCTATGGTGATCTCTGGTGTGCAAAGATCAGCCGAAGGACGCCAGGAGCAGAAACTTGTCTGCCGCTGACAACCGCAAGACTAGTGTCCAAGAGAAGCATGGTTCACAACACTTGACAAGGAGGGCAGGGCAGGCCCCACACAAGGGAAGTCACGGTGGCTGGCGGGGGACCCGCGGGGGCCCTGTGAGGCAGAGATTACCCAGGTAAGGGGCACTTCCAGCACAGCGGGGGAGGGGGAGGGGGGTGAAGGCAGGCCCCCCCAGAGACAGAGACAGAAGGAAGCCAGCTGGGAACGCGGGGTGTCTTCACTAAACATTGTACTCTTGCTCCAAGAAGGACCCCTAAGAACAGAGAGGGAAGCCCAAAGGCCGGCCCAATCGGGCAGAAGGCTCGAAGCTGCCTGGGTGTATTTTGGTCGAAGTCTCCACACTGAACATAGCTGGCTCCCCAGTGGAGAGTTATGGATGGAGTCAGTCACCCTTCTCCTCCTCCCAGCCGGTACGGCAGGACGTCCGTGACCCCTCGGGGACACCCTCCCTTCCCCTGGATGACATGGGGGTGAGGAAATGTGGCTGGGAGGAGAAGTCGGAGTAGGTAGTTCTATTCTGGACCCAAGCCACAAAGCCGGGCGGCCCCGTGGCGGGCACGGTTCTAACGTGCAGACGCGTTCCCGTGTTTATCCACGGCCACGGCTCTCAGACACGGAAACACAAACAGAGACTCCTAGCAGCACGGGGCCTTGTGTGCCCAGGAACCTCGCAGGAGGGAGTACCTCCATCAGTGACACACTTTCAAGTCTTCCTAATACTGCATAGGGCCAGCATGGAGAACAGTGACACTTGGGGTGGGAAAATAAAAAGACTAAACAGAACAATCCTAGCCCTCCAAATTTATAAGCATTCTTCAAAGATCAGAAGAGAATGTGGGAAAGAAAGAAATACTTTTCAAAGAAAGAAATATTTTAAGTAGTTGCTTTCCTGCCCACTAAGTTTTGCAACACCTATTTTGTTGCCATTTTTAAGGCTCCCAGTAGACTTTTTAGTTCTGATGACAGGGATAGTGCCTCTAATTTCTTGCTTTCTTTGCTGCTAATGTACTTAGCGCCTCCCAAATTCTTATGAGTAATGTCTCAAAAGCTCTACTGAGCTACCCTTAAACATAGAAATATCCTTCCCCTACTTGTCTGTTATCTGATAGATATTTATTTGGCACCTGCAGTGTAGAAGTCACTTAACCAGACACTACGGAGTATATGACAATAAGACATTGTCTGCTACGAATATTTAGGAGCGCATCAATAACCACCCACCTCGGAAAGGCTAACTTAAACAAGGAATTTAGTATACGGCAATTTGTTACGTAGGTAATAGAAAAACAACAAGACCACCGGGGAATGATAAAAATAATGCAGAATAAGCCAGTAAGCCTGTCCCCGGAGCCCCAGGGCAAAGCCCACCACGGAAAGCTGGGACCTCCCGGGAAGAGGCAGCTCTGTCACTGGGGGAGACGCACCCAACAGTAGCTAGAGAAGCCCCTTCACAGAACCCCAAGCTCACCGTGGCTGTGTTCGTGGTTCACAGAATTCATTCAGTGGCCCTAAGTCCATGGAGGATGCAAAGCCACAGTCCGTTCTTCACCAGGAAAGATCAAGGTGGAAGGAAGGTGGCTGTGGGTATAGAACCAAGCCTTGAAGAGTATCTCTGCGTTACTTATTTAGGCAGTGCTGGGGTTTGAACTTAGAACCTTGGGCTTGTTAGCCAGGCACTCTGCCATTTGAGACAGACCAACAGTTGGATCTCCGACCAGCCTGCAGTTGGCTCCTCTCAGAGGCTGGGGGATGAAGGAGATGGTTTCTGGTCCCGTCTCCTTATTCAGGCAGGACGCCTCCACAGAGCCATGCCTCCGGATTTTACTTTATCAAATACAGCCTCGCTGGGACGCAGGTCAGGACCTCGCCTCCGTTCCCGGAAGCCACAGGCTCGCGGCTGCGGCCCGGGGGCTGGCCTGCTTCTGGAGAGACGGAGAGCCACGGCTGGCGGCCGGACCCTGCGGAGAGGGGCTGCTGCTGCAGAGGTCATCAGCAAAGAAAGGGGGGACGCCGGCCGGGGGGGGGCGGGGAGGAGGTGTGCGGGTGCGTGCGAGTTGCGCAAGCCTGTGGACGAATGACGAGCGGTGGCGTGGGGAGTGGCGTTCGTGCGAGGGCTGGATGCCGTGGCGGGGCCTCCCCTCTGTGAACAGGAACCGGTGCCCCAGAACGTGACGCTCCCCGGCATGACTAACGTCCTGAGGGATGCTCTCTGCCTGTCCCCGTGCTGTCGGGAAATGGGGTGTGGGCGACGGCTCGGGGTGCAGCCTCCCTGCGCAGGCCTTCTGGGAAGACACCGGGACCCACGCCGGGGGGGAGGGGCGCCCCGACTGAAGTGCAGGATCCCGGGACACACACACAATGCCTGTACCAACCCAGCCACGGCCAGGTCAGCCCCACGGTCTCGTGCCGTGTCAGGCGGCTTCGCGACCGCTTCCCGAGTTCCACGCTGCCCGACAGCGGTGCCCTCGATGTTGAGCAGGAATCCCCGCAAGAGGGGATTTGAGGGATGGGGAGAGACACCTCTGCCCGCCGACGGCAGGTGCGGGCCCCACGCCTGGGGGAGAGGTCGGCAGCAGGATGCTCCTTTTGGAAAAATCTGTGGCAATGTCTCTCAACCCTCTTTATTGTAGTGTTTTTGATGTGACACGAACAAGTCCAACCGAGTCCCCAAACTCCCTATTTGCCAAGAAATCTCCCGCTCTCTCTAAAAGACAATCTGGGAAGGAAGTCAAAGGTTGCCCACAAATGTCTCACCGACAGCAGCAACAGACACAGGATGGGAGTTGCAGGACCAACACCTACCTCCCAACACCGCTCATCTTCCAGGGGTGGAAGCGCCGGGCTGTCACTCGCTCCCTCCATTGAGAACGTCCCCCTCACCGATTTCGCGGGCAGCTGGACGCTTGCTTTCTGGTTCCCTCTAGTCGAGTCATAACCTAAGGGGGACAGACCTCATTATCCAGAGAAGGTGCTGACTCCTCAGGGTGCTATCGTTCACGTTGTTTAATTAACCAGGACTTGTCCACACTCCTGTGCTCAGGCAGGCCCAGAGAGGCCCAGAGGGTGGGCGTGGCACCCAATCCCCCCCCCCCCCCCCCCCCGCAGCTGAGCATGCTCCGCTGCAACCTCAGCAGCAGCGGAACCTTCAGGCCTGGAGCCGCCCTGATTAAAAATAACAATAGCTTCGGCCCCCGTGGTTGGCGCGGCGTGCAGCGTGCTGGGATGAGGAGACGGACGGCACTGCTGGAACCACCAAGCGTCCGTTACAATCTGGAGCTGTGCACCGAGAGCTGCGCGCGGGGGAAACCGAGGCACCCGTCCCACAGCTGTCCACGCCGGGCCACCGTGAGAAGGCGGCCATGTAACAGGCCCGCGCATGAGCAGCCAGATCTCGGCCCCTTTTGCTGTTTATGCCTAAACTCGGCCCTGGTGTCTTTTCTCGAGGTCCAGGGAATCCCGGCGCGCGCAGCCCGCGGAGGGCTGAGCCCGGGGAAGGAGCCCACCTCGGGGGCTGCCCGCCTCCTGACCGGACCTCGCCGCGGCCTGCACCGCCCGAGTGGGCGCCGGCCGGGGCGCCCGTGCCTGGGCCCCGCGGTCCCTCCGCTGCCGTCCCCGGGCATCCCGGGGACACCCAGGCCGACTCCCCGGGGGAGGCGCCGGCGCCCGTCACTCAGCACCGGGCCGGGAGCCGGGCCGCCGGGGGCAGGCGGGCCTTTGACGACTTCCACAGGAAACGCGGCTCCGCGCGGGCACGCCGCCCCGAGGGCCCCCAGGGGCCGGCCCGACGCCCGACCGCCAGCCCCGGGCCGCGCCGCGCCAGCGTGCCCTCCGCGCCATGGCCTCCACACCACGCCACCCGCGCCACGCCCTCCGCCGCCACGCCCTCCGCGCCATGGCCTCCACACCACGCCCTCCGCGCCACGCCCTCCGCGCCACGCCCTCCGCGCCACGCCCTCCGCGCCACGCCACGCCCACCGCGCCACGCCCTCTGCGCCACGGCCTCCACACCACGCCACCCACGCCACGCCCTCCACGCCGTGCCACGCCACGCCCTCCACGCCACGCCCTCCGCTCCGTACCACGCCACGCCCTCCACACCACGCCCTCCGCTCCGTACCACGCCACGCCACGCCCGCCACACCACGCCACGCCCTCCACGCCACGCCCACTGCTCCGTACCACGTCATGCCCTCCAGGCCACGCCCCCCACGCCATGCCCTCAAGGCCACGCCCCCCACACCACGCCCCCCAACGCCACGCCCTCCACGCCACGCCCCCCGCCGCGCCACCCCCGCAGGCTCCCCGCGGCCCCCTGCGTCGCTGGTCGCGCCGCCCCCGCCGCGCCTGGGTGCGGAGCCGTCCTCAGGACGCCCCGCGGCTCCGAGCGCCTCTCCTGTGGACTCGCGGCCGGCCGCGCCTTCAGACGCCTCCGCGGGAGAGGAGACCCAGCCCCGCCCGGGCCGGCCAGGCACCCGCGGCGCCCCGCTGCAGATCCGCGGGCCCTGGGAGCCGCCCGCCAGGCCCGCGGGGGGAGCGCTGAGCGGCAGGGCAGGGGGGCGGCGAGGCTGGGGGGGGCAGGAAACAACGCCCGCCCCCCCCAGGGCCTCCCAACGCACCTCCCCCTCCACACACCCGGACAGCCCACCGGGAGAGGAGGCCGCGGCGGGGCGCACGGGCCCCCCCACCCGCGTCCGCTCGCCTGCCGCCTGGGCTTGGAAACGGCGGGCCGGACAGCTCACCAGACAGACGGACGGACGGACGGACGGACAGAGGCGCTGGGGAGGGAGGAGCTACCGCGCCCCCCCCCCCCGGCCCTCCCGCGGGGAAGCCCTGGCTCTGGGCTCCTGCGTGCCTCGTCGTGAGGAATACCCACGCGCGACCCGTGGACGCAGCTGGAAACGGCACCGTTGGTCCTGCGGCCGCCTGTGCGTGGCGAGCGCCCTGCTTCAGGGTCCCCCAGCCCCCCTCACCCCCCCCCCGCACCCCCCAACCCTTCCACCAGGCAGGAAGCTTCCTGCTCTCTTGGTCTCCCTTGACACGTCTACCCGGAAGGCTAATCTAGCTTTTCCCAGCACATGACGGGGCCACGCGCGTCTTCGCACACCTCACACGAGGGATCGGGAGAGCAGAAAGGTGACGCGGGAACGCACCAGGTAACCTCGTCCCGAAACCCAGTGCCCCGGCGCGCCTCCGGCCCCTCTGTGGGCAGAGTGTGATCTTCCAGCCACCCGACGGCCGCTTCCCTCCCCTCAGGGGCGGAGCCCGGCCCTCTCCCCACTGGACGCCCGCGACTGCTTGCAAAGCCAGAGGTGGTGCTGCGGCCCAAGTGGTAGAGCACTAGCCTTGTGTAGGAAGCTCATGGACAGTGCCCAGGCCCTGAGTTCAAGTCCCAGTAGCGTCACCACCACCACCATCACCAAAAAGCACCACCCTCTCTAAAATATTACCCTTCCACGTGTATCTTGTACGTGTGTGCATATTTAAGAATCACACACGCACACACACACACACTGCAAGTGCCCGGCTTCCTCCAGTAGCTTCATCACTTACTCTCCTGAAGGACACTGTCCTGAGCCCTGCGTCTCCGCCACTAGGCTGCACCTCCCTCACGGGGGCTTCTTCTTTTCTGCTGATTAAGCAGGCGGGGTGTTTAGGAAGCACTTAATCAGTGTACGTTAAAACAAAACAAACAAGATGTATAAGACAGACCAAGTTGTTTTTCAGCCCAGAAATCAGTTGTCTGAACAGGAAGGCAAACATTTTTTTTTTAAAGCCTGGCTCTGCATACTAATAATGCAGATGTTGTTTTCCTTCTGTCTGTCCTGGCAGCCCAAACCTCGCTGTCTTCTCCCAGGGCATGTTGAGCCCGGGCATCAGGAAGGATTTAGACAAGGCTCATGAAACACTAAGACTTGGACCTGTGTGTGTATCCAGGCTCAAGATCAGACTTGTGGTAAAACCACAGACAGGCTTGGAATGGCTGTTGACTCCACCACAGTGCAAGCCTGGCTGCCACACAGAACAGAGGCCTGAGCACCCAGGACACTCAAGGGCTTTGACCACAACTGATTTAACGTATGTATATTATATATATGACATATACTATACTGAGGGAGGAAATATGTAAATGTCTACTATGATTTGATTATAATGATTATGCTGTTGTTGTTTGCAAATCCTGGAGCTTGAACTCAGAGCCTGGGCGCTGTCCCTGAGCTTCTTGTGCTCGTGGCTAGCGCTCTACCACTTGAGCCACAGCGCCACTTCTGGCTTTTTCTGAGTAGTAGCTTCATCTGGAGATAAGAGTCTCACAAACTTTCCTGCCCAGGCTGGCTTCAAACCGCAATCCTCAGATCTCAGCCCCCTGAGTAGCTCCCCAGGGTTACAGGCGTCAGCCACTGGCGCCTGGCCTGTGAGTATGTATTTTTATACAATAATATATGTAGTCTGATCTTCACCCACCTCTGGTCACATGCCCAAGACTTTTCAAACCCGTTATAAAACAGTAATTCTGTAGAACTCGAGGATTTGGGGCGCTAGGGAGCTTCACCGCGACCGACTTGGGAAGCGAAGGGTGTTGCGGCCTCCTGCCTCCTCGTTCTGGGTGAACTGCAGCAGGGACTCGGGGGAAGGGGCGTGGTTTGCCCAAGGTCCCCCAAAGTGGGGCACGGCAGAGGCGCCGGGCTTGGACACCACCAGGTTTCCATACTTCCTGCTCACAGTCTCCAGCCCTCCAAGCCCTCCCGCCTTGGGGCGGCATCCCAGCCTGACCTTCCCGGGGCCCGTGTCCCCCGCCTGGCGGACAGGCCCTGCGCCGCCCCCCCCCCCCCCGCCCTCCCCATGGCCTGGGAGCATGGACTGGAACTCTGGGAATGCAGAGCCTCGTTTGCTGAAGGCTGAACAACCACAACTAGAACTGTGCTTGGGATGGAGCAAGTGCGAAGTGACCCTCCCGGGTCGAATGCGTGGGGTGGGGGGCGGGGGGTGGGGGGGGCAGCTGGATGATCTCAACCCCACTCCAATCCCTCTTCTAGCAGACACTTCCTCCAGATCTGTAAAATATCTAACTGTTTAAATACATATGCACAGAATAGACACAGTAATTAAAGACCTAAAGGCAAAACTCGTCACACTAAATAAAAACACATGTGAGAGATTTTATTTTATTTTTTTAGTTCGGGCTGTAGCAATCTTAAGCAACAGTTCATCTGCCTCGATTTTTAATCACTTCCACGAATCACGTCCCACGTATGTTCCAGCACCCTACATTTCATCATCTCTCACAAACCCACCACCGCGAAGATCTGAATGTTAACTGCTCATCTGGACGGCACGAGGTGAAAACAGCCAGGCAGAGTGGACACCAGCTGAGACTGGCTTGAAACAGATACACCACCTCGAAACATGGACGTCAGTGTCTCCTGACGGAGCACAAACCCAATGCGTGTGGAGAAGTTCAGTTAAGACTAACGATGACAGTGGATCACAGCAATATTTTGAAGTTTTGGGGGATATAGCATTCAACTTAGCGGAACGATGTCTCCTTCGAACCAGCAACTCCAATATGCTGCCCTTGGTCAAAAGTTCACTGGAATATTGGGAGGACAACTTCAGTTATTTTTGGTGCAGCATTGCACAATCTCTCTCATCCTTCTTTCCCTCTGACACACTGGAACAAATCTGGCATTTTAACCTGGCATGTGCCTAGCAGACACCCTGTGACGGTTTTTACACGGATTGTCTCACTTCACGCGCTACTGTCACCCCAGGGGAAGGAGGCTCAGTACGCCCAAGGACTTTGTCCAAGGTCACCCCAAGGTCTGGTCTACACCAGAGCGGCGGGGAGGAGGACGGTGCGGGGCCGGGCTGGGGCGGACGGGGCCTGAGGGAGCCGCGGCCTCGGAGGCAGGGCGTGGGTGACATGATTTCTTTAGGAATTCTCTCAGAGACGCGAATGGGGGGAGAGGAAAGTGAGCGGGCAGAGGTCAGAGGACGTCTGCCGAGGTCTTCCGCGTGCCGTCTGGGAGCAGCACTGACCCGGATCCCCCCACCCGGGCTGGCGGGGTCCACTGGGCCACTCACCCCCGCCTACCCGGCCTCCAACCCGAGAGTGCCAGCACCACAGCCATCGTGGGCCAGCGCCCGAGGGCCTTCCAGCAAAGGCCACTCCCAGCCAGCGCAGCCGCCCCCCCTCGCCCGTGAAGCACGGGTTCCCCAGCCCACAGAAACGGCGGGCCTACGCCAGCTCCAGGAACCGCGGACGTGGGGTTTTGTGGCGATCTGTGGCCGGTGGAGGTGGTGGAGGTGTTTGTTTGCTCTTTCCCTTTAAAGGTGCGTAAAGGGAAGAGACGGCAGGTGCACACAAGTGGTCAGGCGATCCCGTATGGAAGATGAGCTTCTTAGCCTGGGGCGGGGGGGGGGGGGGGAGGGCGGAAGGAGGGACTGAGGAAGGGTAGCATTGTCCAAAAGAGAGATGTATCCTACCTAACTTATGAAACAGTAACCACTCTGTGCAACACCTAATAATAGCAACAAAATTACATTTTTTTGTAAAGATGGGCCTTCTCTTCTATGACTGATGTCAGATTCCGTGATCTCTTCAGCATCCTTGCTGCCTCACGGCGGGCTCTGGGGGCCTGATCCGCTCAAAGTCGTGGCGGGCCCCAGAACCCAACAGCAGGTCCATCGGTGGGAGGCTCCGGGGCCTCCAAGGGGGCTGGAAGATGGGAGCATTGGGAGCGGAAGATCTGCTGGTTTCCACCCAGTATTCCGGAAGGCAACCGTGGATCTACAGAGGAGCTCCAGACCTTCACTCTCTGAATGGGAATTTGAAGGGCACCCTAGAGACCCCAAAAGAGATGAGACCAAAGTGTGCCCTCCAGTTCCCAGGAGAAGCCAAATCCACCCTCTGGCTGCGGGGACCGGGGCTCCTCTCCTCTGCTCTGTGCTCGGCCCGATTCCCTGGGTCCAGCTCCAAGAGTCGCCCTGGGGCCAGAGGGGCGCGGGGCCTCCAGGGGAGAGGACACGGAGGTGCTGTCCTCTCAGAGGGTGCGGGCCTCCAGGGGAGAGGACACGGAGGTGCTGTCCTCTCAGAGGGCGCGGGGCCTCCAGGGGAGAAGCCAGGCGGTGCTGTGCTCCGAGTCCATCTCCGAGCGGCCTCGCTCCCGCGGGGCACAGACCCAGCGCTGCCCTGGGTTCTGAGTCTGCTGTGTCCCCCTGGCCACTCAGGGTCTCAGAGTTTAAGAGGCTGAATTTTCTTTAAGCTGCATCCGTGCTTCCACCTCCTGGCTTTAAGATTAGTCACTCGAGTCATATTGATTCGTATCTGCCCTGTCCGGCGCTGGCCACTGGAGATGGTGGAACTGCGTGTCCAGGGCTCACATTCTAACGGGGAAGCCTATCGTAAACAAACAATTGGTGACCATGCGACGAAGCCCGCGGGGGCCCTGCCGGCAGCTCCGGCGCGCAGGTGCAGGCGCCCCGTCCAGCGCGCTCCGAAATGCAGCCCCGCGTGACCCCGCGTGACCCCGCGGACCAGGGAGGGAGGGCGGCGTGCCCAGCCCCCCTCGGCCGCCAGGACAGCCCTCGTGCGACCACAGAGCACCGAGTGCAAGAACCCAAACAGGAGCCTGGATCTAACTACTGAATTTACCGACAGTTCACTCCCAGCACACCGGGGAGTCAGACATTAAGAGAAGGGAAGGCCGGCACCCCACCCCCCCACCCCCCGCCTCGTGCCGGGGGCTTCTCTGTCCTAACGGCTCCGTTCACTCCAGCAGGTTTTAGCATTTCTAGTCACAAACGAGGCGTCACAAGAGAGTGGCACCACGATGTGGCGTGAGAACCCCCAAGTCTTTGGGGGTGCTCTCCTACCTCCTGCTACTCTCCCTTCTCCAGAGCACCCGCCTCCACTCACCTGAGACACAGAGCGGCCATGATCAGATCTGCTTTACTGGGCACAGCGCGAGGGGGAGTGGACGCCGGCTCCGCGGCCCAGGGCCGGCCTTGAGCTGAAGCGTCAAGCAAGGATATGAGTCTCTGAGTTCAAATTCCAGTACTGGCACACACACACACACACACACACACACACACACACACACACACACACACTCCTGGAGGAGACCACTGGGCCAAAACACCCTTCAAATGCCATTGCTACCACTTCATAATTGTATAGTCTTGAGCCAGAGACTTCATGTTTTATTGGGCTGTTTTGTTTTGACAGAGTCTCACAATGGAGCCAGCCTGGGTTCAAACTCACAATCCTCCTTCCTCGACCTCCCAAAGACCAGGGTTGCAGGCATGCAAACCACACCCAGCCTGAACATTCCCTTATTCCCACAATCCCTTCCCATGAAACAAATCGCCACACAACCTACCTCACAGGATGTTTGTAAAAAGAAAAAAACAGACATGAACAATGTGACCGCACATTCATAGAGCTGAGGCTCTGTGTGCTTCAAAGTTTAGACGTAGCTTTAAGTTTTTTTATCTCATCAAAGCTGACATCAGAACGCATCTCTAGGCTAGGATCTTCACTGCCACTTGGCTCTCATGTTTCCCCAAAGGTCACTGCTTCCCTGGTGGTCTCTGAGGGGGACCCCCCCCCCACAGTATGGGTCACCCTCTGTGGTGGGTAGCGCAGTAGAGGGCCAGAGAATAGCAGGGGAATTTTCTCCCTGACTCTCAACTTTCACTAGATTCGTAATCTGTGGTTTGAGCACTCATTCCTCAGTTACATCATAGGCTGTACTTTCCAACCGTAAGATAAAAGGACGCATTTAGCTAGGAAAGGTTAAAATAAATAAGTCGCAACCAGGAACTTTGCCTGTACTTAAAAATCTCCATGCCTCAGGACTGTATATAACTGAGCCATTTTATTCCACTCTAAATGAATGATATTTACGGAGATGAAGCTAGAAGGTGACTGTTTAGAACCTGAGGTGTGTGGACCAGAGATTAGCAGGCGAGGAAGGAAAGTGTTAAACAACAAAGGCCCAGAGGAAATGAAATAACCCCGGAGCACTTTCGGGAGCCTGTCTGGGGCCTGCGGCCTCAGGAAACGCCAGGGACGTTTCTTGCTTCACCTTTGGGCTGTTTTTTACTGCCGTTCATTAAGATCTTTCCCATCAGCCTTATCATCTCTTTCTTGGCCCTTGGTCAAGTTGAGTCAGACCTGGAACGCTCACTTTCGCAAAGACTAACCAATCTTTTGTCTAGACACTTATGTCTTCTACCGAAAGTCTGCTGACCAAGGTCAAGGGGTGGCCAGCGAACACGTGGGCGCCTCTGTGCGAGAAGAGTACAGCAGAGAACCGAAAGCAGCAGGGACAGGAAAGAGGGGGACGGGGAGCCGGGCCCGGGCCGCCACTCCTGCACACTCGGGAGCACTCTGAATTTTCTTTGGGAGCACCTTTGCAAGGCTTTGCAACACCCAGATAGGATCTCGGCCTCAAAGGCCCCCAAGACAACTCTGGAGTCTGTCTCCACCTCCTCTTCCCCTGGCCAATTTCCACTCCTTCTCCAAGTGGTGTTGTGAAGGCGCCCCCTCCGGAGGCTCTCCTGGCCCCCGGAGCCAAGGCAGGCTGCCATCGCGCGAGCTCAGCCCACGCCACGCTCCGCCAGCATCCGTTTCTTATCAGCACCATAATTAAATGATGATGCACACACCACAAGTTGGAAAAGGACTGCTCTATTCATTCGTTGAGAGGCATTCTGCAAATGGCCTTATAAAGGACCTAATTGTAGTTTGAAGTTTTATAATATAAAAGGTGTGCGATGACTATTAAACTAACAACGTCTCCCTGACAAGGTTTTTGACTCCTAAAGGCCCGTGTGTCCTCGGGTGCTCGCTTCCCAACACTGTGTTCACACAGGTGGAGATCAAAGTACGTGTGGCCTGAGAATTCCATGCAAGGCTTTGTGGCTCACACCTAGAATCAGGAGGCTGGGATCTGGGGATCGTGGTTCCAAGCCAGCCAAGGAGACAAAGCAAGAGATTCTTATCTGCAATCAACCAGCCAAGAGAAGTGGGGGTATGTCTCAAGCCACACCCTGAAAAAAAAACGCAGCTAGGGCAGGTGGCCCAGAGTTTAAGCCCCAGTACCAGCACACACACACACACACACACACACACACACACCACCACCACCAACAACAACAACAACAACAACGCTTGTGATACAGGGACAAAATAAAACCTGAATTTTTCTTATTTTTGGAAAAGTTATTTGCTTTAGTGTTAAGTGCATGCATGTATATGCATGTATAAAAGAGAGGGAAGACGTGTGTGTGTGTGAGAGAGAGAGAGGGAGAGGGAGAGAGAGAAAGAGAGAGAGAGGGGGGAGAGAGAGAGAGAGAGAGAGAGAGAGAGAGGATGTGCCGAGGGGCTTGAAGATGTCACTATGTCAGTAGTGGCGGCAGTGCCATTGTCACAGTTTGGGGATCAGCAGGACGTGGTGCGAGCTGTTTCTTCTGGGCTCAGGAAGAGCCGAAGGTTCGCAGGTTACACAGAGAAGGAGCGTCGCCCCTGCCCCGGTGTGTTCTGTAGGAGCAGACACTAAAACTCCATCCTCTTCACCACTGGTACGCCAGGTAGTGAGGGCGCGGGGGGGGGGGGGGGGGGAGGGGGCAGTTGTGCGCACTCTTTGACCCCCACATCTCCACGTGGGAGAAGACACCGGTTGGCCTCCAATGCAAAAAGGGCAGGGCTCTGCTGGGCAGACTGACCCCCCCAGATCCCATCAGAGGGCCTCTCACCAGGGCCTGGGACTCAAAGCCACAGAGCAGCCATTGAAGAGCCGTCCAAAGGCCACTTACGCTCCCTCTGGACTTGGCAAGCGCTGAAGGTCACATCTCAGCCTGACCTAAAGACGACAGCTTCCTCCATGAACTCTCATTCCCCTTTCCTCGCCTCCCTCCCCCACGGGCTGCGCTCAGCCCACTTGGGTCTACCACATCAAAGAATTCCTTTGATTGAAGGGAGCCGGCCAGCCCAGCCCCCTCCCGTGTCTGGCGGGAAGGAGCGCGCCTGCGGTACTTGCCCTGTGCGCTTGCTTCAAAGGCCGCCCTGCGCCCAGGCCGTGTCGGCCGTCCACACGGCGCTGTTTGCCCGGGCTCTCAAGTGGGAGCCGGCGAGGAAGCCCGGGCCCCCGTTCAGCCACAGTTCCCCGGGCAAACCCGGACCAGCTTAGGTCTTTAGGAAACTCACAGGCCCCTGGGACACACGCGAGGTAAGGGGACGGACGCCCCAGGAAAGTCCCAGCCGTTCCTGATAGACTCAGGCAGCGACGGGTTGCCTATTTTGTATCTTTTAACTACTTACTTATAACAGCAAACTACAACAGCTATTTTGCACGGGAATCCGAAGCAACCTAGGCATCTTATGCCTTTATTGTTTGCAGTAAGACACTGAACCCAAAACCATTATCTCCGAGGACGCTCTAGGTTGTTAATCCCACTTATCTTTCCTTTCAACCCAAACAGAACAAGCAGAGAGAGAGCTTTCGATGAAGACTTGTTGAACTTAAAAGAACCGAAATCAAAGCATGGGCACACATTTCCAAGAGGAGAATAAACATCTCCATCCTTCACCCCAGAGCCCCAGGAGCTGCTCACTGCAGACGCGCCTCAGCAGCGCACATAAATCCCCAGTGCCGGGGGCAGGCCTTGGGTTCGGCTAAATTCTCCATGCGTGTGCCTCGTTCCTGTCGGGATTTCCTTCACGTCAATGAAAGCCCCCCAAATGCCCAATCATCCCTTGTGAGGAACATGTCCAAGAGAAAAATAAATGCCTCTGGAAGGCATGGCGTAAGATTCACCGTGAGAGCAAAGAAACTGTGGGAGCCTTTGAGCACTTTCCTATCCCACGAATTAAAAACAAATAATCCAGACTGGTTAGAAGGAAGGAGAGACTGGGGTTGGGGGGAGCGGGGCTGGAGGAAGAAGAGGAAAAAAGAAATCGAGAAAGAAAAGAGGAAAAGGAAGGAAAGAATGAAGAGAGAGAGAAGGAGAAGGAGAGAGAGAGGTCTTGAGTATACCCACTGGCCTCCGAAGCATTTGAACACTGAGGAGCGGAGGCTCCGCCCGAGCTCCCGCCCTTTCCGGCTCGTTCATCCATGATCATGGATGTGGGCCCTATGGAGCAATGACCTATGATAGCAAGCTCTGGCTGCTCATTTATGCACTGTCTGTGGTACTCCCACTCTACAGGGCCAGAACTGAATAACTGCCACGGGGGCCGGGGGAGGGAGGGAGGGAGGGAGGGAGGGAGGGAGGGAGGGAGGTTGTCTGGATAGTCTGCTGATATAGACTGAGAATTAGGTTGTATGGTCGGGGGGGGGGGGGTGACAGGCCCTGCAGAGCAGCAGGGCAAAGCCAGATGCCCGCCTTACACCACTCGGCTCTTTGGCAGGTCTAATGCCACGTCAACCCCCAGGCACTAGCAGCAGACATTTCATCAAGATCAGACTCAATTGCCGGGACAGAATTCAAACAAGCAAGACCACTGGACTCGTGAGCTGCCCCTTGGGGCCTGAGGCCCCGGGCTGCTTTCACCTTACTGCTCTGCACCCCGCCACCCCTCAGTTTGTTGTCCTCCTTCCTTTCACCCAAGGTGCACCCATCCACCCACATCTGCACTTCAGCTCAGTAAGATGGCGGCAGATGCCAGGTCTTGGCCCCTCGGGCACGGGTAGCTGCAAGAGAGCCTAGTAAATGTGGTCTTTACTTCTGGCAGCATGGACTGGGTAACCAGTGCTCTCTGGTGCTTGCAGGGCTGCTGCCAAGCGACAACTGGCACCCTCTACTACAGCGAAGAGACCTTGTGGCTAGGTAACTGGGCCTAGCAAATCATTTCTTCAGGACACATGTGAACTGGGGGTAGAAATAACAAATTATCTAAGAGGAGAAGTAGGTATCTCCCCCTCTGGAAACCTGATCATAGGCTCCCCCAAACTTCTGAGACCATCATCATCCCACAGAGTTTGTTTCAAAATTCACGTCATCCCTGGACTGGTTCCAGACCAAAGGGCATGACCTGACTACAAATCCAGGTGGTGTCTGGGGACATGGTGGGCCGTCCCGTTGTGAGTCTGTGGTACAGAAATGCCAGCCCAGGGCAGGGCAACCAGGAAGTTCACTTCCTAAACCAGCCAGCCAGGGCAAGAGCACAGGCAGCGCCTGAGAACCCTTGCCAATGTGCAAACGGAAAACGAGAGGGAAGAGGTGGGGAGACATGCTCTGTCCCCACTGGGATCCCAGAAAACCCACCCCAGATGAAAGACAGAGAAGAAAAATGTGTCCAGACACCCGGGACAAAGAACGTCCCGTGACGACCAGCCTGCTCTGAGCGCTGCCGGCATCAAGAAGCACACGGGCAATTCTTAAGCTGTGCCCAACAACTGAAAAGGGGGAGAACACGGACTCCAAATATAAGATCTGCCTTTGCCAAAGGTAGTCACTCTGTCCTTAGCGGTAGAA
The DNA here is from genome assembly GCF_023159225.1 of Perognathus longimembris pacificus. Lineage (NCBI taxonomy): Eukaryota > Metazoa > Chordata > Mammalia > Rodentia > Heteromyidae > Perognathus > Perognathus longimembris. The sequence goes on along the minus strand of NC_063183.1, from coordinate 33,197,799 downwards.
GGCTCTGATGGGGCTGGTGGGATCCAAGCAGGACAGAAAAATAAAGTTGCTATCTTTATCTTCTATACGTCTGCTGCTTATGGAGGGCCCTTCCCCACATCCAGAAGGAATCAGGGCACAGGATGAAGTCAAGATCTCCTTTCCATCCCCCTCTCCTCCCTCCCCGCCCGGGGGGGGGGGCGCAGGGGACAGGAGCACAGAAGAAGAGACACGCTGTGCAATCCTCACGTCCCTGCAGCACGCTGGCCCCTGAGTGTGGAGACGAGGGTCCCAGGAGGAGATGCACGCACACCCACCACTATCAGGAGAAGGCCAGGGCCGAGGCCAGCTCTCGGCCGAGGCCAGCTCTCGGCCGCGGCCGGGTGTTTTAAATCTTTCCAGGTTACTTCTCATCCTTTGCCCCCTTTTCGGCACCCGCCCCTGAGGCCTGCCGGGAGGGAGCTCCACGCGCTTCCCCGTGCTGCCCTGCCCGTGTGAGCACCACCTGGGCCCCACTTCCATCCGCACCCCTGCCACTGAGATGTGCGTATGCCCTGGGCCTACCGTCTTACCACAGGGACATGGGCAGCACCAGAAAACAGCTGACCGAACACCTCCCCAAATGGCTCTGCAGTCAAAGAGGAAGCCAGTTCTGCAGTTCCAGAGATTTTAGAGGGGAGAAAGTGATACTGACAAAAAAAAATGATGTATCAAAATGCACAGTGTGCATTTAAAAAACAATTTTGATTTTTTACATGTCCCAAATGTCAAACAAAAAAAATGAGATAGAATAAATGAACTGGACAAAAAAAAAAATCAATTTTTGGAAAGAGAAAATTATATATTTACCTTAACCACAAATTTAATATTATAAAAGGAACACTAAAGATAATTCTAGGCTGGGAGTATGGCCTAGTGACAAGAGTGCTTGCCTTGTATACATGAAGCCCTGGGTTTGATTCCTCAGCACCATATATATAGAAAAGGCCAGGTGTGGTGCTGTGGCTCAAGTGGCAGAGTGCTAGCCTTGAGCAAAAAGAAGCCAGGGACAGTGCTCAGGCCCTGAGTCCAAGCCCCAGGACTGGCAAGAAAAAAAAAGGATAATTCTAGGTTAGTATATTATTAGAAAATTTTTCTAAAACAAGTATATGGAAGAAAACTGGCTTGTCAAGTGTAAGCAAAAATTCCAGAACAAGATTAGATGGAAATAGATAGACAGAGACAGACAGGCATACAGATAGATAGGCAGGCAGGCAGACAGACAGAATGTTTAAATTCATCAAATGCCACAGAAGCCTTTCCTTTAATACTGTGAACCTGCACTGGGAAAGGCCTCGTGTGCAACCTCTGTGGTCACTGTCCTTCTGTCCTGGAAGTCAGGGACGGAGAGCAGGGCAGGGAGCTCCCCACCTTCTTTCAGGATTGTGATGGAGTGCTACATAGAATACGTAGGGAAGGAAGGAAGGAACTGAGCTGGAAGTATCTAACAAATCTTACATTAGCCCCTTCGCCAAATACATTATTATGTCTTGGGACACTGATTTATTTTATCTGCAGTGAAATAAGGTGGTATTTTGCCTAGAGTTCTGAGAGTAAAGCGGACGCAACACCACTCGCGCTTGAGGACTCCCGCGTGCCTCCGCCTCAGTGCCCCGCCACGCTCCGCCCGCAGGGCTCTGCCGGTGCTCGCTGGCTCCCCCCCCCCCGGCCCCCTGCAGCCCCAATGGGCAATGTGTGCAGGGAGAGGCTCACGAGTCCCACAGCTCAGCGTGGTGAGCTGAGGAAAACGCCTTTCCAATGGAACGGAACCCAGCACCTGTCTCTCCCGCCTTGCAATAGACAGCATGGAGCCGTCCGCTTTACAGCTCTGCCGCACTGGGGAACATTTCCTGACGACAGGCCCCTCCCAGGCTGTCACTCACTGAACAAGGCGCTCTACAGCATGCAGCACAAAACGCAGAGAGCACGGGGCACAGTCGACGCAGATCAGGAGGAAGGATGAAACAACACGCGTGCACATTCCATGGTCTTTCTCACACGCCACAAATCAGAAACAAATGTAAGGAAGGATTCTGGTCAAGTAACACACAACGCCATCCAGTAAATTAATTCTTTCCATTCCACAGGCAAGCACCTAATAGACTTCATCCGAGGCAAGGAGGTGCGGGTGGCATCTTCCAGGAAACGAAGTGGACCTGGATTCCACGGCACAAACGAAGTCAGCGCTCCGGATGCGGAAGCTGTAAGAAGGACCAGCAGCCTCCGGCAGATCTGTAGGGGTGGACTGGGCACGGGGCGGGTACGAGCGGCCGCACACTCCGTGCCGCGCACAGTGAACGGCGCTGTGAGAAGCGACACAGTCACGCGGAGGGCTGACAACCACCCTTCTGAGCGAGAAATCACTGCTTCTTCTATTGGTCATATAGTTCGAGCTTTCCCAAGATAGGAAGTCTTGAATATTTCCTTATGTGCTCTCGGCTCCCCAGTACCAAACGTCCTACGTGATACTCGGCTCCCAAGGAGGCGCGTGCCGTCGCTGGGCTTCCGTCTACTCCCCAGGGCACACCCGGAGCCCCACACGTGAAGAGGCGCCTGCGGGCGATTCCAAGTTCAGACGCAGAGGTGGCGGAGACTTCCAAGGTACACGCTGCGGCCTGCTAAGGGAGGGAGGGAGGGAGGCTGGGATTCTCGGAAAAATTCTAAAATGGCGGGAAGTCGTGGACTCCTTTAGAGATAGATTCTCTTGCTGGAAAAATGGGGAGCCACCACACACAAAAATATCTATATTTGGAGTGCCTCCTTAGACCCTACTTTATTCAATAGAATTAACTATGCCAACTCTTGCTCAAGAAGAGGGGCGCTAAGGGGCACCCCTGAAGGATTTGTGGACGTTCTTTTTCTAAACCACCCCACTTTACACAGAAGCAGAGTCCGGGATGGGCCCTGAGCTGGGGGCCCGGTGCTGCGTCGTGTGCCCAGGGGGGCCGCCCGGAGGCTCTGGGGCGCCTTCCTTCCTCGTCTGCCCCCGGGGTGGGGCCCTGCCCCTCAGCGTCCGGGTCACCCCCTGGGCCCCCTCTCCCGGCCCCTCAGCGCTGGTCCACAGAAGCACTGAGCTCAGGGCTGAGTCTTTAAAAGCCGACACCTCCCCTGATGCTCCAGGAATCGATGGCGGAAGGGGCCTTCCGGACACCACAGTCCACACACGGGGCCTCCAGGTCCACCTGCCACCGTGGCCCCCTGCCCCCGCTGGGGAGGGGGCTGTGGCCCGCCAGCTCTGGCTCGCCGCCCCCCCCCCCCCAGGAAGGGTCAGAGGCCAGAGGCCCCGTCAGGCCTCCCGGCTCAGGGCACAGCCAGACGCGGGTCCGAAGGGGGAGTTCTAGCCCCGCGTCCCAGACTCCACAGGGCGCATGGAACCAAGCGCGGCTGGGGCCGCATGGAAGACAGAAGCAGAGCGCGCTCCGGCTCTCGCCCCTGGCCTGTCCGCTTCCCTCGAGAGGAGAGCCGGCACCCCGGGGGTCGTGAGGGTGGCTTGGAGCATCGTCAGGGGGAAGGAGCACGGCCCAGCTGCACAGGAGCCTCGGGCGGGGGCTGCTGTCTGTGCGTCCTGCCCCTGGCTGAGCCGTCGGGGGGCCAAGCAGCCAGGCAGCCATGCAGCGGCCCCTGCCCCAAGCCGTTCACTCAGGGGCAGCCTGAGCTACCCCAGCAGGCAGCGAGGGCAGGACGGCCCGGGAGCCGCCCTCCCCCCGCCCCAGCCCGGCCCACGACAATGGTGACCCGGAGCCGCTCTCCCCCCCCAGCCCGGCCCACGACAACGGCGACCCAGGCCTCCGCCGCCACGCTGCGACATCTTTCCTACATCCAAAGCCGCGCTTCCTATTCCCCGGAGCTCAATTTCAGACGTAAACAATGTTTACATGGAGGCCAGAAGCGGTTTACTGACTCGGGTGCCAATCGCCCCTGGGACTTAAACCCACGTAGTGCCAAGCTCACTACACGAACGAAAGGGACGTGTTCCAAGACACACCAGGCTTGTATCGGCCAAACCTTCAAACTGCTTGTGCAGTTAAAAAGCAATCAGAGCTAACCGTGACTCCCCTTAATGAGCTGAAAGCAGCCCCGGAAGACTTTTTTTTAAGAAGGAAAGATGAAGCAGCAACTGTGTCAAGTGCTGACTAGCATCTGTAGCTGAAGTCTCTGTAGCTGAGGGCAATTGGAGCCCCAGACCAGCGCTCAAGCACACGCCCAGCCTCCCAGAGCACGCGGCGGGGCCGTGAGAGACCCACAACAACACGGAAACGTGTGTGTCCGGGGGGCAAAGCCTTGCGCTTTAAACTAATACACAGGTCGTAGGATAGAAGTGAGGGTAAGGAGGCAAAAAATCCAAGCAAGAACACGAGGCCCTGAGTTCAAGGAAAAATAACGAATACATAGAAATCCTAAAGAGAAGAAGTTACAGGCCAATTTTTCTGCTTTGCTTTTTTTTCCTTTTTGTTTTGTCTGAGACCAAGACCCAAACTTGGTGTGTGATGCTTTCTCATGGGCTGGCCCTTTGCCACCTGGGCCAGGCCTCCGACGCCTTCTGCTTTGTTTGGCTTTGTTCCTTTACATTGCTTAGGTCCTATTTCTAATTATGAGATGTTAATTATGAGATATCAAAGGAGCTAGTTTACCAGACTTATGTCACAGAGACTCTGTGTCATAAACTATATCTGGAAACAGCGTGAATGCTGTAGTAACGGGGAAATATTTCAAGAACTGGAAGAAAGTAGTTTTCTTCCCAACCTCTGAAAACCAGTGTCCAGAATAAACCCAGTCTTCAGCTCTCAGGTGCAGGTGAGAGTTGGAGGCAAACTCTTCCGGCTGCCGGGTGTCTGCGGGTCCCCCTCCGCGTCCGACGGCACCGAGGGGAGCGTGGCACGGACCGCACACACCTCGGCCTGGACCAAACTCAGCGGCCAACCCGCCGCCCAAAGTCCAAGCCCAAGCCCGAGCGCGCGTGTGTAAGGAACACGGGTGGTGCGCAGGGGTGCGGGGAGAGCAGACCTGTCCACTGTCATGGCACGCGCCCCATCTCTGGAGTAAGACGCCACGCCACGCTGCTGATGCGTTCATACAGAACGTCCCGAGTCCATCAGGCTCTGCGAGGTGGACACCGCTTTCTCCACTCCACGCGAGATGAAGCTGAGCCCCAGAGAGCCTAAAACACGTGCACAGGGGAGCGAGGACCGGAGCCGGGTCCCCCCACCCCCTTACAGCAAGGGTTAGTGGGAACGTCCCTGCCTTATGATAACCACCCGGATAGAAATGCTTCAGTGATGACTCCTGAGGTGTCAGGGTTGAAAACGTCCGGACCCCACAGCCGCCAGGCTGCCGTTGCGCAACGGAACCAAGGGAGCAGAGTGTGTGTTGGAAAAAGCACAGCTGTCATCCAGGAATGCTCCGAGCCCGGGGCTTCCACCGGAACCCACGCCCTTATAAGGCCAGAGCCGGCCGGGACCTGCTCCGCTGAGTCAACCCGACACGCCGCCGGTTCCCTCCGCTGGCTGGGACCTGGCTGGCTGCGCCTCAGCGCCGTCATGGAAAGAACGCCCCTGCCGTGGAGGGCCCGGCCCGCCCCACGTCGCAGACACCCACCTGGTCAGAAAGCAGCTGCGAGTCTCACCCAGGGAGGTCAGGGCCCGGGGGGGGGGGGGCCTGGGGGAGGACAGGACCCAGGGAGGACAGGGCCCGGGGGGGGGGCCCTGGGGGAGGGACAGGACCCAGGGAGGACAGGGCCCGGGGGGGGGGGGGGGCCTGGGGGAGGACAGGACCCAGGGAGGACAGGGCCCGGGGGGGGGCCCTGGGGGAGGACAGGACCCAGGGAGGACAGGGCCCGGGGGGGGGGGGTGCCTGGGGGAGGACAGGACCCAGGGAGGACAGGGCCCTGGGGGAGACAGGCTCTCCGGAGCCATCCAGCCCAGCCTGACCCCTGCGCCTCACTTTACAGCCACGGACTTGGGAGCAGCAGATTCCCAAGGGGTGAAAAACAGTCTTCTGTGGGTGCCGGGGCCCGCGGACTGCCTCCTGTGAACTCCTCAGACGCTGAGCGTTCTGAGTGCAGAAGGCTCAGGGGAACAAAATCAGCCATTTATTTCCCTTGCTCCGTGAGACGCAAGCCCGTTCTATCAGAATCCCAGGCGAACAAAAGGAACTCAGCAGAAATCTGCCCGCCACACGAGGAGGAGCCCTGGGTTCTGAAGACGCACCAGCAGCTGAGGAGCAAGGCAAAGGCGCAGGCCTGCGCAGAAGACCATGCAGGAACGCCTCCGAATGGACCGTCCACACAGGAGCCCAGCCCCCACCCCCCAGGACCCATTGCTCTCTGCGGGTGATGGGGAAGTATCGGTCAGAGCTGCTCTCTCAACCGTTCTCCGTCTCGGCTACCAGGACCGTGCATTTGGGGAGATGCCCGATCCAAACCTCCCTGCGGCACATGAACATTGCGAGGCAAAGAAGTGTTTACAGGAGTCTGGTGGGAGTAAAGCGACTGCAAGGCCTGGGTGGAAAGTCACCCAGGCAGGTATGGGAGACCCAAGGCAAGCAGGAGCCTCCAGGCCCCCTGAGAGAAGCAGCCAGGGGTAGAAAGAGACGGGCCCAGCGGTCCAGCCCGCAGACCATGGAGGCCCTGGGACTGAGCAGTGAGTGTCCCTGGTTCTTTGGGGCTCTGCCTGCCAGCGCTGAGACTGACCTAGCCCCAGGGGCTACGAGCTTGTGTCCCAGGTGAAAAGGAGAGAAGGGAACTCAGAAGAAATACATTCTAGAGTTTCCCTGTTCTCTAAAGACAGAGGGAAAACTCAGACTTCTTTATAGTTTATCTGCACTGACCGTTCGACAGCCCTTCCAGTGTAGTCAATGTGGTAGGAGCGAGCCTCTCTAGGAGGTGACGGTGATTTGGCTGCGCTGGGACGGCTCCCGCCCAGGCTGGCCCGCTCTGGCACACAGAAATGCCCGGTGCGTCCCTCGGAGCGCGCACCTGCCTTCTGTCTCCTCTCCTCGGGAACCTGGCCCTCGGGGGGTTCGATTCCCTGCAGCGCATACTGGGACCAAGACCTTGAAGAAACCAGCAGGATCCCATTCCTTCAAAGGGGAAGAACAAAAAGTGGACTCCTCCTCCCGCCCAATCATGGACCCTTGGAGAGCTGTCCGTATCTGTACGAAAGTAACACTCTGATTAAAGATGAAAAGGGAAAGGCAAGCCTCCACTAACTGCCCCGAGCGATAAGACGTGAAAACTGACTGCGTTTACCAATTATCTCTCCTTAGACAGTCCTTGGTACATAGTAAACTTTCAAAAGGAAAGTTACAATCCTCAAAAATCATCATCCCCACCCTCCTCCCTTCCCTACCCTAGAGCCCTGGAAGGGTCTGTTTCTGCCTATGTGGGCTCACTTCTCTGTAAAATAGTTAACCCACCTGAGCAAGGCCCAGGGAAACCTCTCCAACCTTCAGGGAGAAAAACTGACTGGCTAAGCTGCGGGTATTTATGTAGTTCTTGCCACAAAGAACATCTTCGCCCTGGGGTAATCACTAAGCCCCATATGTAGATTCGCAAACATCTCCCACTTCAGAAACCCACTGGGAGGAGTTGTACAAGTGTGGGATCACTTGCTCTTCTGGGTTGTGTTTTCCATTTCTCCCTCCTGCCTGTTTATTAAATAAATCACAATCTAGTCCAAACGCTCATGGAATTGTTAAAGAGTCGATCTTACAGACTCCCGGTTTCCTGACCACACCCCAACGTAGTTTTTGCTGTTGTTTATCCAGCAGACACTTCGATTTCATTTCCTCCATGTGTTTCACAGATTTTGAGATTTTTGATAACCGCATGGTCTTCTACAAAGCGGTGAACTTTCACGTTCACGGTCTTCCAAGTTGAGAGCAGTCATAATTCCTGCAGGGCAGAGAGAGACTCCCAAATAACTGAGTCCCCGAGGAATTCCAGCACCGTTCTTCATCAGATGTCAGAATGATTACTGCAACTGTTGAATCAGTGCCGTTCAACAGTCTGGAAAGGATACGGCCAGGCACCGCTCCGCTGAGCCCGCGGCTCGGGCTTTTTACACATGTTGGCGAACTCCTACTTACAAAGATAAATTCCAACGGGTAAAGAGTGAACGTGTCTTTGCTTTCTTCTTTCCTAACCCGGAGTGGTGACAATCAACCACGTGATCAAGTTTGACACCTGTAAGCACTACTACACGTGAATGCAGGAGGAACTTGGTGTGATTCAAGAATGGCAAACAGTCCCTTTGGAGACGGTCGGCTCTGAGAGGAGCCTGAGGCAGCTGTGGGTTTGGAAACGGGTGCACCCTCCACGCCACCCCCATGGTGCTGGTGAGCCCCAGCCGAGTCCTCCTGAAAGTGTCTTGCTATGCCTTCCTCGATAAGGGCCCAGGACGGTGCGGCCAGGCGCCGCTCACAAGTTCTCCTCAAGTTTTACAGAAGGATTGTATTTAGAAAACATGCAAAATGGTGACCTGCCAGCTCTTTTCAGAATGTCTTCATTGTTGGACTCCATTCCCTCCTTTCCGGCGGGGAAAAAATAATAATAATTCAACTAGATATGTAAGCATTAGCCTGTAAACACAGGACAGGAGAAACACACACAAGCAATCCGTCACTAAGACCACCAAGAGCCCTTCTTGGGTTGGGACTGTGGCTTCGTGGCCGCGTGCTTGCCTAGCACGCATGGGGCCCTGGGTTCAATCCCTGAGTAAACCAAAAATAACGAAAGCATTTTTTTTTTAAGAGCCTCTCTTGATGATCTCTCCAGCCACTCTGGCTTACCCAAGCCACGGCTTTTCCTTCTTTCTCCTAAGGCCTGGATGTCTCTGAGCCTGTCTCGCACCTCTCTGCTCAGCCTGTGCCCCCAGAGGGATCATCTGCCGTGGTGGAGGGAGAATAAAGATGACATCTTGCAGTATCAGATGTCTCTCTCCAGGATTTCTGACCAATGGTCTTCGGCCCCCAGCGACAGACAAGCCCGGGCAGGACGGGGCGGCGGTCATTTCTTCCTGATCAAGTCACACCTCCCTCTCTGAAAGCTTCATCCACAGGCCTCCATTCTGCCTTCTCTTCCCCTGCGTATGGCAGGCACTTCCAGTGTCCTCACAGGGGCACTGCGTTCCCACTACAGACCCTCCCCCTTCCACGCAGAGTCTGCAGACCTGCCAGCCTCTTGCAGACCCTCTTCGGGTGCCAAGTGGTCTCTATCTCTCTTACGCGTGCCATGCTGGGGATAACTGCCTGCGTTTGTTATTAAAGCATGGAGAACGGTAGGGTTACTTTTAACTCTCGATCAAGACAATGACACATCGTTTATTTCTGCGGCCCAGGAAAGGGTTCATTCTTTACTAGCTGAGTTTCACTACTAACAGATGTTGAAATAATGGGAATGAATTCTCTTGGTAGTTTTTCACAGCGATTCCTTTCAACCAAGCTCCCAAAATGTGTTGTCACTTGTTTACAAAGCGCTTGATCGGTTTATGTTTCCATGACAACAATGTGTCACTTAGAGAGAACAATCGGGAGTTTATTTCTCTCAATAAGGAAGTTCAACTACGCCGTGATTCAATGTTTGCCGTTCGGGGCTTTCCAGAGCATGGTTTTAGCTTTCAGTCCCTTTTTTCTACATCCAGGTGAATTTCTTGTCTGGGCCAAGGATCTGCAAGACACCAGCTGTGGAAGGCAGGAGGCAAGATCTGTGTGGAAGAAGTCACTTCCCAGAGAACCGGGGTGCCTGGGACCCAAGCTCGGTGCCTCGCAGCCGGGCTGGGGCGCCGGGGCACAGCCGGGTGTGCGGCGAGCCCCCCGCTCATCTTGAGCACCGGTTTGTTCATCCGTAGGCGGTGGGAGCCGCTGAACGGTGAGCCCTCAGGAGGCAAAGTCCTGGCCTGGAATGAAAAGTTCGTTTCCAGACCGGACCAGCAGAATTCTGCCCTTGGATCTGGGGTAGCCATCGAGGATGCGTGCGGCCGCCGGTCGCACTGAGCTGCGTCGGGGGACGCAGGGCCCACACCGGGGGCGGGGGGGGAGCGGCTGGCGCGGAGTCCGGGCGGTGGGCGCTCCGGCTCGCTCCCACGGCCATCCAGGCGAACAGCTCTGCACCGAACCCACGCGCCCCAGCGGGGTTCCGCTCCCCGCAATTCACCCAGAGCACGTCAGTGTCAGAACAAACCTGCGCTCGGCGAATGAACACGTGCCGGCACGTGGATCGAAACGGGGCCCACTGGAAAAGGCGTGCAAGAAGAACACGGAAACACACACACACACACGCCCGCCAGCTGCCCCGCAGCAAGCAGCGAGGCTACTCTGTGTTCCTTCCTCTCCACAGGCGGAGACTGCTCTAATGGCCGGCATGGGTGCCCCGACTCTGCACCGACGCGGCACCCGGCTCCCCGCCCCTCACCCATGTGGCACCCGGCTCCCCGCCCCTCACCCATGTGGCACCCGGCTCCCCGCCCCTCACCCATGTGGCACCCGGCTCCCCGCCCCTCACCCATGTGGCACCCGGCTCCCCGCCCCTCACCCATGTGGCACCCGGCTCCCCGCCCCTCACCCATGTGGCACCCTGCTACTCTTTTTTTTTTTTAATTAGTAGGGGGTGTTGTAAGCATACATGTAGGCATAAGGCAAATGCTGACATAAGACGTATATATAAATATATAGGGGCCTCTTCCACAGAGGGAAGGGGTAGGTAAGGTGGCCGTCCGTCTGGCTTCGTCCAGGGAAGCTGGACTCCTCAGCTGGTTTCTGCCCAGTGCAGGAAGGTGCAGACATCAGCCCTCTTTTGGTGGTGAAGTAGAAGTAGGCTGGCGCTCTGGCATCCCTGGAAGTTCACAGTAGAGATGCACGCTGTAGACTCACCATGCCTCTGTGCACGTCGCCGCCGGCGCTGGGCTCCACGCGGCCCGCGCTCTCCGAGACCCCAACATTGCCGCCGCCGCCTTGGGTCCCGCGTCCCCGGAGGCCAGCGCCCAGTGCGCGGCTGCTCCCTAGTCGGGACTTTAAAAGCCCCGGGCGGGGGCCCTGGGCTAGACTGCCGCCGCCGCCCCGCCTGGCGCCCGGAGGCGCGAAGCTGCGCGCCCGTCTCCCCATCTCCGCGGGCTGCAGCATTCCCTCGGCCCTTGGTCCGAGTGCCATTGAGCCGATCCGGCCTCTTGGGACGCGGATTGATTCTGCTCTGCCCCATCGCCGTGGATGGGGGTACCACACGCGCCGGAGTACTCACTCCAGCCTTCCCGAAGGCTACCGACGGCTCCCATTGCTTTTCCCGTGGGCATCCTGCCCCACGCCGGGCCGCCAATTTGTGGGCTCTCTCTCTCGACTTCCCCTCGCTTGGGGGGGAAGGGGCTTGTCCGCCCCTTCCCGGGTGGTCCATGATTACTCACGCGGGAGCGATGGCCACGGTAGCCTCGGTGGCGTGTGGTCGCAGGGTGCCCCAAAGCCGCCAAGAACGACACGGGCGCGTGGGTCCCTGGAGAAAACCTCTAGGGCTTCTGTTTATTCAAATGAGGAGCCTCCCAGATATACCCCAAAGGCGGGCACAAGAGAGGGGCCCCTGACTGGTCCCAAGGGGCTGTCCCTCAAGTGATGTCAGACTTCCTTCTCTTCCTGTTAAAGACAGGAAGGGGAGGGACAGGCTGAGGTCAGCTGTGGCCCCTTAAAGGTGCAGCTGACCCCAACAGCACCCAGCTCCCCGCCCCTCATCGACGTGGCACCCAGCTCCCCGCCCCTCACCAACGTGGCACCCAGCTCCCCGCCCCTCACCGACGTGGCACCCAGCTCCCCACCCCTCACCAACGTGGCGCCCAGCTCCCCACCCCGTAGTGACGTGGCACCCAGCTCCCCGCCCCTCACCAACGTGGCGCCCAGCTCCCCACCCCACACCGACGTGGCGCCCAGCTCCCCGCCCCTCACCAACGTGGCGCCCAGCTCCCCACCCCGCACCGACGTGGCGCCCAGCTCCCCACCCCGTAGTGACATGGCACCCAGCTCCCCGCCCCTCACCAACGTGGCGCCCAGCTCCCCACCCCGCACCGACGTGGCGCCCAGCTCCCCGCCCCTCACCGACGTGGCGCCCAGCTCCCCGCCCCGTAGTGACGTGGCACCCAGCTCCCCGCCCCGCACCGACGTGGTGCCCAGCTCCCCACCCCGTAGTGACATGGCACCCAGCTCCCCGCCCCGCACCGACGTGGCACCGAGCTTCGGCACTGCTCCTGGTCCTCACCACTGAACTCCGGAGCGGCACTCTCTGTCCGCTGCTCGCGGAGGACCGGGGACGGGGCGCCCCGTGCCCCAGCAGATGGTTCCCCTCGGGCACAGGAGCCCGGGTGACTCACCACCATCAGCACAACACGGCTCAGAGGAATCTCCTGACAGCTGTCCAGCAACTTTCATTAGTCACATAAATAAAACGCCACGCGCTTGCAGGGAGCCTTACTTGCTTTTCCCGTCTCGTCGCCACGGCAGAATCCTCCCCCTCGCGGGGACACCACTCCACCTCTGCGCGGCCCGACCGCAAACGCCCGCTGACCAGAACGGACGCCGCTTCCTTCACCCGTGCGGAGGAGGGAGTCTCCACTCCGTCCAGCGGCACCGACGTGATCACCGCCGCCCGGCCCCGGCGAGCTGGAGCACCGCTGCCGGCCACGCAGGGAGCCGCAGTGCCCCAGCCACGGAGGCAGCCCCGTGAAATGGACACGCGTAGACCGCAGGCCCAAGGGCGACGGTTCTGTCCGTGGCTCAGGGAAAAATCCTCCTGACTTCAGAGACAAAGGAAAACCAGTGCTCTATCCCTGCCGGCCCGGCCAAAGTCCTGCCCCGGGGGGCCGAGGGGTTCCCCAGCAGGCAACGCACCGCCGACGGCCACGCACCTTCCGGAACATTCCCTGACGCCCACTAAATCCGCCTGGCATCACAGACTGCACAGGTCTTGTGCCGATCCTCGCCTAGACTAGGAGAAAGCGCCCTGTCCCCCCCCGGCCCGTGGTCCAGCCCCCCCCCCCCCCCCGATTCACCTGCCAGCTGCTCTGGGAGCTTAGGGAAACGCAAGCCTGACCTCTGACCCATCTACTGAGAACGGGCAGGCGGCCGCGGCCCCGCTCCTCCCGGGGCATCCGAAGACGCCGCGGGCCGCGACCCACCCACCCTGCAGTGGCGTCTCCACGTCCGTCCTCCCCCCGCCCACGGTGGAGCGCGCTGGCTCGCCCCGGTGAGCCACAGCCGCGGGGTACGGACGCCGCGCACCCCATCCCAGAGGGCTTCCTGCCGCTCTTCACGTACTGGAGCCATCGCCCGCAGCTTCTCTGTGGGAGCAGCTCCCGTGGAACACACCTCTGCCGTTCCCCTGACCTTCCTGACCCCCACGCGCCACCCACGCCCCACCCACACGGACTTCCCCACGCCAGAGTCAGACCAAGGACTTCTCCCTCCAGGAGCTCAGGCCCCCGCGTGGACTTCCCTCCGCTACACCGTCTTCCGAGGGAATCGTGCTTTCACTCCGCACCCACGGTGGCTGGCCAGGGGCGGACGCCCAGCAAGTCAACTATTCAATGAACGAAAGGAGGGGGACCTGACGGCCAACAACACGCGGAGACCTTCCACTCTCTTCCCGCCCTCGCTCCCTCCCCTGGACCACCATCCATAGAGGAAGTTGGCCGCCCCACTTAGACGGCACCACGTGGACCGAATGTAGCCGTGTCCCCCGTTTAGGGGCACGAGGAGTCTGTACGGTTCCGCCGTGCGGGCTCTCCGGGGCTGCTTCCGACACCTGTTTGGCCAGGGAGACACCGGGTCCAGAGGAGCAGCTCCCTTTCAGCTCTCAAGGGAGCCCTGGGCATGGGAGCCCTCCCCCCAGGGCCAGCGGCCGTGCTGTCTGGACGACCCCGGCGGTGTAGACACAGAGCCAGGTGGGGCGAGCAGGCCGCGGCGGGGACAGACGCCAGGCCCACGCGGTCACAGGGCCTGGAGCTCCGAAACGCCTCTCCGCGAACGAGAAAGTAAAGTAGGAGAGGAAAGAAGAAGGGGGAAGGAGCCGTGATCTCCTGTCTCTTCGCAAAGCCAGTCTCCGGGAGAGAGAAAACGAGGTCCCCCCGACCCGCTGGGCGCCGAGCGGAACCAGGGGCGCCGCCCCGAGGACGCGTGAATAAGCCATTCAAGGCGGGCTTTCCTGCGGCTGGCTGGGCACCCGAAACGACCCGGTTTCCAGCAGCATTCCACCCGCCAGCCTACCTGCGAAGAAAGGCACCATTTAAAAGCTCGCCTCCTCCAGGATGGCCGTCGTACAAAACACACAGGCTCTTCTCAACGCCTGGGAAGGAAAAAGGAAGGAGGAGAAAGTAAATACCCTGGCAACGTCTGGACTCGGGCATCCCACAAGCAAAGGTGGCGCCAACGTCTACTTGACAAGAGGCGCGGAGAGTTAATAAAGCGAAGCACCGAGACGCTCGCAACCGTCTCACAATTTTTAAAAAAAATCAGTGTGGCTGGGCTCTACGCTGGCACATCCCTGGAGTCCCAGCTACTCCAGAGGCCAAAATGGAAGGATCGCAGTTCCAGGCTGGCCTGAAAAACAACCACCACTCACAAGATCCCATCTCAACAACATCCCAAGTGCTGGGTGTGGTGGGGCGCCACGCCTGCCAACATGGCGGGAAGCATAGACAGGAGGACTGTGGTCCAAGCAGCTGTCCAGCAAGCTGGAAGCCAAAAGCCAAAAGGCACAGCAGACTTATTTTTTTCACTCGTGAACCTTATCACCGACCACTGCAATGACTAGCTAGCAGCCTAAGAAAACCTCAGATGCTTCTGTCATACTGCCGCCATTCTTCTTTAAAACCTACGCAGGGGAAAGTTTCCTCCACCATCCGAAAGAATTATCCTAAGAAAAACAAGATCGAGTATGTAGAGCTAATGAATTTGTTTCTAGTACGATTGGGCGTGGATTCCACGCCAGTATAAAAGGAAAGATCAGGGTTTGAAACTCCTCCATACGCCTGTCACGTAGGAAGTCTCGTAAAACCAAGTCCAAGTTCCGTCCTCCGTGGACGCTTCCCGCTTGAGATGCCCACGTCCGCGTACCGGGCATGGCGGCGTTTCCCTGCGCCCTTGCACGTCCTGTGTACGCTGTTTTAGAGACGCACAGCTGGGCTCTGTGTTTCTTTCGTAGCCCTCACGAAGCTAAGCAAGTGACACGCTTCCAGTCGAGTGCCACGCATACACACGTCCGCATAACCTGAAGCGTCGGTGATCCAAGGACAGGCGTCGGTGTGGCCAGAAAGAACCCGGCCCTGGAGACTGGGCTCGTTCTCAAGCCTCGCCTTGCCGGTGCTCACAAGGAGGAGAAACGGAAGGGGAAGGACAGGCGAGCCCAAGAATGAACCTGGGGAACATTCTACGGAGTCATTTCTACATCTAAGTGACATTTTTATCGTCTGGACCTCAAATGAATTTGTCATCACGCATCGTGCGGGCTTTGGGGGCCAAATCCCCAAGAGTTTTTGGGTTTTTTTTTGTTTTAACATGAGTCATTCCTGACACAATTATTTTTGGTGCAATAACATTGCTTTCTGCCTCCATGACATTTCCCAGAACAACAGTAAATCTGAGAGCCGACAGGAGGGAGTTTTATTTGGATTTCGGCTTGCGTTCTGTGAGGGTTGGGGACAGGTGTATTCCACCTGTGCCCACAGCCGGCTGCGGGCCGGGTGGTTCGGAGGGGTGAGCGGCTTCTACGCTTTCTTCCAGCAGCGGCTACGGGGCTCGGGAACCGCGTGACCCCGCCGGCTTCTAAGACCTGGAGAGCCTTGGCCACCCCATCTACCTTAAGGTGACGAAAAGCGGGCCTCCCCTTCACCACCGTGTCGAGGTTTCTTTCTCGGAGCTGACACGTTTAAATTAAAGTCAAAGCAGAAACGTCTGGGCATCGCAACCACACTAAACTCTGTTACTACTCAACGCCGCCTCGGTTTTCACTCCCGGGTGACGTTTAACATTTGCCCCGCTTTAATCCCGCAACTTGCGTGAGCATTTACAACCCCCTAAGCAACGATACAAACTGGTTTGCCACCCCTCACCGACAGGGCAAAATTACAATCACGGGAGATGCAGCTGCCACCGTGATAACCAAATCACGAAGTGCTGCGTCTCCGCTTCCCGGACCTGCCTGCCCCCGGCCTGCAGTGAGGGCTCTGGCGACGGAGCCCAGGGGCCTGAGCCGGCCAAGTCGGCAAGGTGAGAAGCTCGTATGAGCAGAAAGCAAGGGAGAGATGGGAGCCACGGGGATTTTCTGGACCACGAGCAAACTGCAGGCATGGAAGAGCGGAGCAACAGAAAGACAGAAATGAAGCTGATTCACAGAGAACAGTAGGAGCATCGTGAATGACAGACCCAGAGCCCCCATTCCATTCCACCAGGCCTGGCTGCACTTCACAGCCGGCCCCTGGACTCCAAAAGACGCCGCACGATGCCTTGTCACGATCCAAGGGGGGGGGGACTGCCTCGTCTAAGAACCAGCGACCTTTGAAGAAGGTGCACTGGGCTCATAAACTGACATGTTGAATTGAATAACAAACATTAACAAAGATCGTATCCGCCTTCTACGACATCAGACACACAGAGCTTGTGAACGGAGGAGCTCTGTTCATCCGCTGGATGGTGGAACCCGCAAAGACAAGGCCCTGCCTTTCCCCAGCCGCGTGCCCTCAAGCTTGGTGCTGGGGCTAAACCTAAGATAGACTGTTCCAGACGATCGTGCGAGGAACACTGAATTCCACAAGACAGACTAGCATGCTAGAAACTGGCAGGCTCCAACACATTTGAGAAGCCCTAAACTGACTAGAGACTAAGCAAAGTTGTTTTTTTACCCTAACATGCTAACCTATGGTGCAAATGTCAAAAGAACGGACAGGGCATTTGAATACATTTCAGTACACACGAACCGTCCTGTAGATGGAGATTCTGTGCCCAACTGGGAGAGAGAGACTCGGAAAATCAGACGAACCGCTTTATTATATATTTTTTTTACATTCCAAACACAATGACCCTCAAAACGCGTCAGCTAAGTGGGTGGAAGGACTGGGCGCGCACAGCCTTGGCCGAGAACAGACCCGCGGACCCGCGCGGAGCCTCGGCACCGCGTGAACCCCACCCAGAGCCGGGGAGAGCCCTGGGGCTCCCCATCCCCCGGGCCCCTTCGCCTACCCCAAGGCCCAGCCACAGGAGGCCACAAGCCCACACACATCGCCTCCCCACTGTGGCGCCTCTCCGGGCCTGGGGAGGGGGGTGGCCCCCTCCCCCTCCCCCCCACAACAGCTGCAGGAAGCGACTGACATCACCTCCCCCCGTGCCAAGAAGCCTCCGCAAGGTCAAGCCCGGAGCGGCCATCTTTGGACAGAAAATGCACAGAATGACCCACCTCTTTCCGCCCTGGAGAAGGAGCTCACCGCTCCAGGGGGCTCGGCCCGTGTACGCGCCAGGTCACGCGTGGGGCCCCAGGCATCCGTCCCAGAGGGCGACACCGGAGACGGACCCCAGGCTCCGGGCGGCCTCACTGAAGGTTACAAGGCCGTTGGGGGGCAGACTCGCCCACTTTCCTGGACGGAGCCCTATGCACGAGGGCCAGTTACAGTGGGAAACTGGGGTAGGGCGGGGTGCAGAAGAGCTTCTCTAGAGAGTTCTCCACAAATGAAAATTCCTGGCAGTAACCTCGGGCTTCTATCATCCACTGTTACCCCGTAAGTCATGGGAACTCCTCGTGGGTCGTACGCGGGGACGGAGGGGGCGCGCTGAAGGACGCTTGGGGGGCGGCTTGTCCTGAGCTGGGCAGAGCTGAACAGAAGAGGCGGCAGCCTCGGAGCCGCCCACCCCTCCTGGGCTCCCAGAGCCACCGGCAAAGTTAGTTCAAATCCACCCCGTCGTTTGGCTCACAGGAAATGAGTTACTAGAGCAGCTGGCTGGCCTCGCCGGAAGTGGTCAGCCCTGCCACGGAGAAGATTCCAGACACCTGAGTCTCTATTGCCTCTAGTTTTTCCATCTGGATCTTTCTAGGCAGGGCTCCTTCTGCTTCCTGGGGTTCTGCACACCTGTCTGCTGGGAGGGGGGGGGCCGTCTTCCCCTGAAAGCTGAAAGCCACGGGAGGATGAGCCCCCCTGGAACCTTCAGTTCTACCTCCTGACCCAGGGCCCAAAGCGGCCCCAGGGGGCTCCTTGTGCTTAACAAAAGGGAAGGAGACAAGGAAGACGGTGAAGGAAAGGAAAGAAGAGAGATGGAACCAGAGTAGGAACAAGAGGAAGGAAGGAGAGAGCAAAAGAAGGGAGGGAGGGAGGGAGGGAGGGAGGGAGGGAGGGAGGGAGGGAGGGAGGGAGGGAGGGAAGGAGGGAGGGAAGGCCTGAATTAGAAAGCCTGAGTATGTTAGAATTTGTAAGTAAACCACAGAAACAGGGGGAGTTGGCCCGTCCCCAGATGGAAGAGAGGACCGAGGCCTCCCGCCTCCGTGCCTTGCAGCCTAGGAGGACCGGGCCCCGTCCAGCCCCAGGGTCCCGACCCTCTGTGAGTCACGGGCGACGGGCCCAGTGGCTGCTCCCCGGGGTCCCGGGGCGGGGCGGCTCGGCAAGGCCCCTGCCGGGAGATGGTCGGTTCCAAGGTCACCTCCTCCAGGACTGGGTGGGCAATCCTCAGGAAGACTGGATCCGAACTCCAAAGCCTCGCATCGGAAGGTTTACCTTCCCTCGGGGCCTCGGCGTGCGCCAGGGGGCCACCGGGGCCGTGATCTGGGGCGGGGGGGGGGGGCTGCGCGGGACGCACGGGAGGGCGAGGAAGGACGGGCCGTGGGGAGGGCCTGGCACCGCCCCCCTACACCTCTGGCTTGGCCCGCACCCCGCTGCGCGCGGAGGGGGGGGCGGCGAGCGCGGGCGCGGGTGACCCGCGGGTGCGGAGGTCCTCCGCGCGAGGCGGGCGGGCGGGCGGGCGGGCGGGCGGGCGGGCGGGCGGCACTGGGGAGCCTCGCCTCTCTGCGGGCGGCTGCGGGCGCTGCGCACGGGGAACGGGCGCCTCTCCCCGCGCCGGGGCTGTCGGGGCTCTGGAGACCCGCATTCCCCTACCCGCGCTGCAGCCCCGCCCGTGCGGTGGGCGGCCTGACCGCACCCCCCCCCCCCCCCCGCGGCCTGCCCGGGACGTGAAGCCCAGAGCGGGAACGTGGGCACGCACGCAGAGCACGCACAGAACACACACAGAGCGCACACACAGGGCACACCCGCAGAGCGCACACGCAGGGCTCGCCCGCAGAGTGTGCACGCAGAGCACACACGCAGGGCACACGCAGGGCACGCCCGCAGAGCGCACACGCAGAGCATGTTCGCAGAGCACGCACGCAGAGCACACACGCCAGGCACGCACGCAGGGCACGCACGCAGAGCACGCACAGAACACGCACACAGCACACTCAGGGCACACCCGCAGAGCGCACACACAGGGCACACGCAGAGCGCACACGCAGCGCACACGCAGGGCACGCCCACAGAGTGCACACACAGTGCACACGCAGAGCACGCCCGCAGAGCGCACACGCAGGGCACGCCCACAGAGCGCGCTGGGCTCCAGCGAACAGGCTTACTTCCCAGAGTGAGCTGCGCCGTGGAAAGCCCCGGCCCCCCACCCCGGACCCCCCCCACCCCCGCCCCGGCCCCCCGCCCCGGCCCCCCCCCACCCTGGCCCCCGCCCCGGCCCCCCGCCCCGGCCCCCCCCCACCCTGGCCCCCGCCCCGGCCCCCCCGCCCCGGCCCCCCCCACCCTGGCCCCCGCCCCGGCCCCCCGCCCCGGCCCCCCCCACCCTGGCCCCCGCCCCGGCCCCCCGCCCCGGCCCCCCCCACCCTGGCCCCCGCCCCGGCCCCCCCGCCCCGGCCCCCGCCCCGGCCCCCCGCCCCGGCCCCCCCCCACCCTGGCCCCCGCCCCGGCCCCCCGCCCCAGCCCCCGCCCCGGCCAGCAGGAATCGTCGGGTAACCGAACAGCCCCCCCGGGGGCTGCGGGGACCCCTGCCCACTGGCCCGGCCCGCCGGGTCACAGGAAGCACCTTGAAGTGGAAGCTATAAAACTTCTCCGAGGTAAAGCAGAAAAGCCGTGCACGGTCCGCAGGGCCAGCCGTGATGGCCCCCCATGGCCCCCCCATGGCCCGTCACTCCCGACCCCACGGGCCGCCGACGGTGCCCAGCAACCGGTGCGCGTGCGCACGACTGGTGTGCAAGGTGTTTGGATACGAAGTGTTTGGGAAACAACTCGGCAGTTTCTTTGGAAGCTAATCATAGATCTCCCCGTGACTCAGGCCGCCGCGCCTCCGTCCCGTCCCCACGGAGCTCCCTCCGCACCGGGGCTGCCGGTGCACCGACCCCATCGCAGCTCCGAGCCTCGGGTCAACACCGACCCCTTGAGCTACCCAACAAGACACGGGCCGCCTAGGCGACGTCTATACAGCGGAACGCCACGCGACAATAAAACGGAGCACCCTAGGGGCACCTGAAACACCGTGGGCAGGCCCCCACGTCACGCGTGGCTGTGGAAGAAGACAGATGCCTCCTCAAAGGAAGAACGCGCTCCGGAAGGTTCCACGGACAGAAAACGTAGACGAAGACAACAGCGGTAAAAGCCGATCAGTGGCTGCCTGGGAAGGAGGATGGAGGGAAGATGGGGGGAGGCGGGGGGAGGGGGGAAGTTTGGGGAGTGGTGGGAATGTTTGTTATCTTGATCGGTATCTGGGCGATGAGTCATTTCATGAGTCATTTGTCAGAGCTCATCCAATCATACATTTTTAATATATGCGGTTTGTTGTACATTAGCAAGCTGCTTCTCTATCTCGCTCGCACACGCACGCACACACACACACACCTTTTATGCTCAACGTCTGGTCACAAACCACTGTAGCACCGGCACCCAACACGCTAGTTTGCTGCCCCTCAAACAAGCTCCTGGGCGTCACACAGCGGTGCCAACCACACCTGGATTGCTCGTTTGTGTAGGCCTTTGATGTATTTTTTTGGTTTTTTATTGCGTATGGCGGCACGCACTTGTACTCCCGAGGTCGTGAGAAGCATCGTGGTCCGAGGCCACCCACGCAAAAAGCAGGATGGGGCCGCTGGCCCTCTGGTTGCTCCCAGGACCCCCACGTCTCTCACGTTGGGAGAATGTCATCCACTGAACCGATAATGCTGGTGTTTCCGGCACATTACTTTTAAACAATACAGCTTCGAAGCGCAGCAACAACCAAATGAGTGTGTCATCTTACATTCAAGCGAAGAACTGTTGGACCCTGGCACAGAACTGGAAAAACGCCGGGCTGTGTTGGAGTTAAGGATGAAAGGGGGTGAATGGGGTCCGGATGCTTCATGTCTGCAAGCAGAATGATGAATCCTGTGGAGACGGGGCGGGGGGGTCAAGGGGGGAAGCGTGAGTGACGGAGGGGTGAATCCAGTTGGGGGGGGTCACAGGCATATAAGGGAAGACAGGCTAAAATGAGACCCCGGGCCCCACTGATGGACGCGAATGAGAGAATATTGTCCCTTACACAGAGCCTTACTTTGAAAAGGATAACCTCATCATACTTCATCTCCCGTGTAGGGGCTGAGTTTGTAACTTCCCCGTGAGCTACGACGTCCGTGCACCCCCCGGGGTTTCAGAACCACCATGGGGCCACCGGGGCGAGTATCACTACCCACACTTGACGGGGGAGGAAACGCCACGCGGGTGCGATTGCGGCTGGCCGGGTGGACGGCTCCGAGGCGGCGGGCTCCTTCCAGGAACCCGGGCTGCAGACCGCAGGGCGGAGCCATCGCCGCCCCTCGTGTGGGCCTTGTGCTTATCAGACAGAGGCAGTGCTCCCGAGCCTCATGACAGCAGCCATGTACGGTCACGGGAGCAGAAGCACACTCACAGCTCCTGCCTCCCTCTTTGTGCGTGCTGCCTTCCTTCTTAGCTGAAAGCCATCTTCCGCCAAGCACGGTGGCCTTGGGACTCTCCCTCCCCATCACCATCAGAGCTCACCCTGACCGACTCTCCCCTCCCCATCACCATCAGAGCTCACCCTGACCGACTCTCCCCTCCCCATCACCATCAGAGCTCACCCTGACCGACTCTCCCCTCCCCATCACCATCAGAGCTCACCCTGACCGACTCTCCCCTCCCCATCACCATCAGAGCTCACCCTGACCGACTCTCCCCTCCCCATCACCATCAGAGCTCACCCTGACCGACTCTCCCCTCCCCATCACCATCAGAGCTCACCCTGACCGGCAAATGGCCAGTCCTTCGAGGGCGCCCTGGGAAGGCAGAGCGCAGATGAGGGTAAACTGAGGGCTCGGTTCCACAAACTCAGAGCGACCCGGAATCCTGGAGCGTCCGCCCGGAGGAAGCGGCGGATGGCGCACGCGTGGCAAGCCCACCCGGCCCCCGGCCCCGCCGTGAGCACTTGGCCGTCCTCACGCCGTCTAACGGCAGCCTTCAGGAAAGACGGGGGCTTCGACTGGAACATGGAGAAGACGCTATTTTTTGAAGGTTACAGCATTTCTACATGAAGAAAGGGGGAGGTGGGGTGAAATAACCTATCAGGGTAACTGTCACCCTAAAGACCTGCGTGCACACGGTCCCCAGCCCGGTCACCAGTGCGTTTGTTGTCACTAGAAATCGCGTTTGCAAAGAGAGAACCGTGATGGCTGGGCCTGTGGCCACGGCCCGAATCCGCACTGGCGGTAGCTCAGCACCAAACCAGGCCAGACACAGCAACCGCCCCGTGCAGACGCAGCCAGGAGAGAGGCAGCCATTCCATCCGGCTCGAGGGGAGGGAGCGCCCCGAGCCTCCGCCTTCCCGGCCATGGCTCCCGCGCACCGCGGCTCCCAGGCCCCAGGCAGACACGCACTGGCGCGGCGGGCGCAGATTCCCGTGTGGTGAAGACCTGGGCTCGCGCGGCCGGGGAGGGCGGGCGGGGCTGAGCGGGGTGGGTGCGGGAACCGGGGTGCGGGGAGCCGGGCTCCTGGGCTCTCCTAGACGGGGCCGACGTGTGACGCGCAACCATTAGGAGAGAGAAGCACACGGCACGGGTGCCAGAGGCTCCCGTCGGCTTGCGCGCGCACCTCGGGGTGGGGGGGGGAGGCGGTCGCGCCCGAACCCGGGCGCCGGGGCCTCCTTGCGGACCAAGCGCCTCGCGAGCGCCCGCCCCAGCCGGGCCGGCACGTGGCGTTTGCTTATGGTTTCCTCATTCTAAGTCGGCGAGCCATTGCTGTGCTTCCAACTTCCTTCCTCCTGGCCCAGCCGCAAACCAGGACCATGGCGCACAGGTGCCACGGCTCCGCCGACGGGGGGGGGGGGGGGTGCGAGGAAGGACGCGCAGGCGCCACGGCTCCCCCGACGGGGGGGGGGGGGTGTGAGGAAGGACGCGCAGGCGCCACGGCTCCCCCGACGGGGGGGGGGGGGTGTGAGGAAGGACGCGCAGGCGCCACGGCTCCCCCGACGGGGGGGGGGTGTGAGGAAGGACGCGCAGGCGCCACGGCTCCGCCGACGGGGGGGGGGGGGGTGTGAGGAAGGACGCGCAGGCGCCACGGCTCCGCCGACGGGGGGGGGGGTGAGGAAGGACGCGGACATCTGCGCTCTCCTGGGGTGTTCCTTCAAAGGGCAGAAAATAAGACTTCGAGCTAAACAAAGACGCGGCCCAGCAACGCCCAGCCCGCCAGCTCCTGCGGAGGACGGGCGCCCCCCAGAGCACCCCAGCCGCGCCCCCCAGAGCACCCCAGCCCCGCCCCCCAGAGCACCCCAGCCCCGCGCCCCGGCCACGGGCGGCCCCCCCGACCACGGGCGGCCCCCAGAGCACCCCAGCCCCGCCCCCCAGAGCACCCCAGCCCCGCCCCCGGCCACGGGCGGCCCCCAGAGCACCCCAGCCCCGCCCCCGACCACGGGCGGCCCCCCGGAGCACCCCAGCCCCGCCCCCGACCACGGGCGACCCCCAGAGCACCCCAGCCCCGCCCCCGGCCACGGGCAGCCCCCAGAGCACCCCAGCCCCGCCCCCGACCACGGGCGGCCCCCCGGAGCACCCCAGCCCTGACCCCCAACCACGGGCAGCCCCCAGAGCACCCCAGCCCCGCCCCCGACCACGGGCGGCCCCCAGAGCACCCCAGCCCTGACCCCCAACCACGGGCGGCCCCCCGGAGCACCCCAGCCCTGACCCCCAACCACGGGCGGCCCCCAGAGCACCCCAGCCCTGACCCCCAACCACGGGCGGCCCCCAGAGCACCCCAGCCCTGACCCCCAACCACGGGTGGCCCCCAGAGCACCCCAGCCCTGACCCCCAACCACGGGCGGCCCCCAGAGCACCCCAGCCCCGCGCCCTGACTCCCCGGCCTGGTCCCCTCTTCAGAGCTGCCATTGCGTTTTCAGTCGTTTTCCCGCTTTCCCGAAAGAAGCCTGATACCAAATGCAACGCATCCCCTGCCTGGCCGGGTGGAGGGCGGAGCGCACTCGGGGTGTTGCGGCTTCTCGCCTGTGTTCTTCAGCCCTGCTCTTGGTTTCTCGGAGGCCTGGGGAGGCCTGGGGAGGCTCCGGGGAGGCCTGGGGAGGCCTGGGGAGGCTCCGGGGAGGCCTGGGGAGGCCTGGGGAGGCTCCGGGGAGGCCTGGGGAGGCCTGGGGAGGCTCCGGGGAGGCCTGGGGAGGCCTGGGGAGGCTCCGGGGAGGCCTGGGGAGGCCTGGGGAGGCTCTGGGGAGGCCTGGGGAGGCTCTGGGGAGGCTCCGGGGAGGCCTGGGGAGGCCTGGGGAGGCTCCGGGGAGGCCTGGGGAGGCCTGGGGAGGCTCCGGGGAGGCCTGGGGAGGCCTGGGGAGGCTCTGGGGAGGCCTGGGGAGGCTCTGGGGAGGCTCTGGGGAGGCCTGGGGAGGCCTGGGGAGGCTCCGGGGGAGGCTCCGGGGGAGGCCTGGGGAGGCTCTGGGGAGGCTCCGGGGGAGGCTCCGGGGAGGCTCTGGGGAGGCCTGGGGAGGCCTGGGGAGGCCTGGGGAGGCCTGGGGAGGCTCTGGGGAGGCCTGGGGAGGCCTGGGGAGGCCTGGGGAGGCCTGGGGAGGCTCTGGGGAGGCTCTGGGGAGGCCTGGGGAGGCTCTGGGGAGGCTCCGGGGAGGCCTGGGGAGGCCTGGGGAGGCTCTGGGGAGGCCTGGGGAGGCTCTGGGGAGGCCTGGGGAGGCCTGGGGAGGCCTGGGGAGGCCTGGGGAGGCTCTGGGGAGGCCTGGGGAGGCTCTGGGGAGGCCTGGGGAGGCCTGGGGAGGCCTGGGGAGGCCTGGGGAGGCTCTGGGGAGGCCTGGGGAGGCCTGGGGAGGCTCTGGGGAGGCTCTGGGGAGGCCTGGGGAGGCCTGGGGAGGCCTGGGGAGGCTCTGGGGAGGCCTGGGGAGGCCTGGGGAGGCCTGGGGAGGCTCTGGGGAGGCCTGGGGAGGCCTGGGGAGGCCTGGGGAGGCTCTGGGGAGGCCTGGGAGGCTCTCTGAGGCGGGTGATGCCTCCCGGACGTGCGTGAGGGCTCAGGAAGGGAAGCCACCGCCACACGCTGCGGAGGCGCGAGGTTCAGTGCCAGCGGGCCAGTCACGCCACTCCCCCCTCAGCCTAACGCAGTTTGTGTCCCCACGGAGAAACTGAGGCACAGACCGTTGGTTCTTTAAAAGTCAGCACCTCCCCCCCCACCCCCGCTTATTCTTCCTCATCAGAGGCGATTATTTCAGCGTCGTTA
Organism: Perognathus longimembris pacificus; assembly: GCF_023159225.1. Lineage (NCBI taxonomy): Eukaryota > Metazoa > Chordata > Mammalia > Rodentia > Heteromyidae > Perognathus > Perognathus longimembris. Next base: position 33,172,048 of record NC_063183.1, on the reverse strand, counting down.
TCAGTGAGCTCACAGTCTCCTTCCTGCCCCGACTTCAGCCCTGTTTGGGGCGCCGTCCTAAGACGCAGCCGCCACCCATCCAAAGCGCCCCGGGCCCCTTCCCGCGCCAGCCGAGGGCTGACTCGCTCGGGGTCTGACAGAGGGCAGCGGAGCTCTGGGGCCCCGGGGGGACTCGGCAACAGGTCCCCAAGTCACCGCAGCACCATTTGTGGAGAAGCAGCTGGGCGCCGGGGCTGAGCGAGCTGGGGAGCGGCGGCGGCCGCCGGCCTCTGGACCCGGTCACCAGGACGGTGCCGGGGGAGCAGGGGCCTGACCGGCGGGGCCGGCTGTTCCTCCGCCCTGGGGGGGCGTGGAAGGGCAGATCGGTGCTCTGTGCTGATTCGCAGGGCCCGCTTAAAGACAGGGGTGAAGATGAAAGCCCCTCTCGTTTGTCCAGTGGGGGGCGGGGGGAACTCTCTCCAAATCCTACCAGTTCTATCCATTCTGCTGTTTTTAGGAGGAAAGAGGTGTTATATGGCAAATTATCCGAGAAGCCACATATTGAAGGACTGAATCTTAGAGTCTTTATTAGGGCTTTAGCAGTCTACAGGCCGCCAGTTGTTACAAAGGCCTGCAGCCCAGAAATACCCTTAACACTGTTAGGAAACAGGCCAGAGAGGGAAGAAAGAACGAAAACAAAACCAACGAACCAATCCAGCTCCAATGGAGAGCAGACTTGGGGACGCCACGGTGACCGGAGACGAGCCAGGAGACAGGACACAGGACGCGAACATGGAGACGTGTGGCATGGCGTAATGGCGCCTGACCCTAAGTAGGGTCAGGTCAGGGGGCAGGGTCACAGGAAGCTCCCAGTCCCAGGCCCTGGACTGACAGGTTCAGTGCCCACCCCTGTCTCCAGGGATTCAGGAAGACCCATCACCTGGGGGTGGGACTTCCCTTCCTCTAGGAATCGAGGCATCCATCAAGACAAGATGCCGGATCCTACAGTTCACTGTGTGGCCAAGATGGCGCCGGCCAGACCTGACCTCCTCACTTCAGAGGGACTTGGAAGTGAACACATTGGGGAAGGCTACCTAGGATCATGGCAAGATAATGGACCTCAGAACACAGGGTCAGGCTATGTCAGAGAGCAGGTCCCACGGAAATGGGGCTCCTGCTGCCACCAGAGTCTCGGGTCCCAGACCCAACCTCCTGGCTTAGATCAGGCCACTCGCCCCCAGTGTGCCAAGCGAAGACACAAGCAATGCCGGGCGCCCGTGGCTCGCGCCTGTCATCCTAGCCACTCAGGAGGTTGAGATCTGAGGATTGCGGTTGGAGGCCAGCTCAGGCAAGAAAGTCTGTGAGACTCCTATCTCCAATAAACTACTCAAAAAAAAACCCCAGAAGTGGTGCTGTGGCTCAAGCGGTGGAGCGCTACTTCAGCACAAAGAAGCTCAGGGACAGCACCCAGGCCCGGAGGGCAAGCCCAAGAACTGGCAAAAAACTCAGTCAGTCAGTCAAGAAATGGTGGCAGTCAGAGAAGGGAGATGAAAGGCAGCCCGGGGAAGAGGCTCGGTGGGCATTCCTGCCCCATGTGGGCATTTGCTTGCCGTTTAAATAGAGGAGGAATGCATAAACAGAGAGGGATGTGCAGTTATTAAACAGCCCCGGTCACAGGTTACGCCATGGTGGCCACCGGTTACGCCATGGTGTTGCTTGTCTCAGGACTGCTCAGGCAGGGCCTTGCTCTGCTACAATCGGGGTCACGGCTGCCTCACTGGAGGTAGCTTTGTCTCCCGTCTCAAGCTGTTTGTCCGTGAGTCCTGTCCTGCCTGGATTCAAAGCGACTGCCAGAGAAAACACAGCAAAGAACACACATACGACATGGAGGCGGGGACGCCGGGGTTTTATGCTGCCTTCAATCCGTGCCCGGCCCAGACAGCGGCTTCCGCGGCATTGCTCCACTGCCTGCATGGGAGAGAAGCCTTGGCCTCGAGAAAGGCCTCAAGCACCGGGCTCCTCCTGAGGGGAGGGAGAGCTGCGGGCATGGGGCGGCTGGCGACGGGGCCCGCGCGTCCCGGACCCCGCGGCGGCGGTGTGACCGGGCCCCACACACAGTCCCAGCCACGGCGGCATCTGGTGTGTGGCGCGAGGACTGGATTCAACCACGTCGTCATTCCAGGGCTCCGTGCCAAAGCAATGGATTTGGCGGCGGCGGCCAGCTCTCCGTGGGGCTGGTGCCCGGGGGCCTTGGGGTTTATGCCCCGGGCCTCTCTCATTTGGAGTCTGCTCTTCTTCAAGCCCGAGAGGGATTGGTCCTCCCTGGAGCCCTCCCCCCTCCCCCCCCCCCCTCCGTCCTCCTTGAGCTGCACTCCAGCCCCTCTGGACTGGGATCTGAATTCACCCAACAAGACGGCAACCCCCCCCCCCCCCGCACCCCAGGTCCGAAAAGCGCCACCATCACAGAGTGAGCTCAAGAATCACTAGGGAGTCGTAGACAACAATGCCCGCCAGCCACGGACAGGCACCCCCTCAGAGGATACAGAAAGGGCTGGAAGGAGAGTCAGGGGACACTGAGGCACGGAAGCAGCTGCGGGGCGCCCAGCCGTCCCCGCCTGAGAGCCCTGGGAGAGGAGCGCGGCTCTCTCCTCCGCTTGGACGGAGGCCCGGTAGGTGATGTGCTTCGGGTGGACGCTCTTCCCATCAGCAAGCTGTCATCGCACCCGCGGGAGCCAACCTGGGTCGGCTCCAACGATGACAGCACCCGGGGGGGGGGGGGGCGGCCACCACCTACGGAGGGCTAAGCCCGGGAAGCCGGCCAGCGGGGCTCTGCGTGCATCACAAGGCGGTCAGCGGGGAAGGGGGCACCCAGCCCAGCGTTCTCCAGGGCCGGCCATGCCCGGCCCCCAGGACTCCGCCCACCTCTCAGCAGCTGTGCTGCCCCCCCGGGGCGACCCAGGCTCCTGGGCCCACAGCGGCTCCCTGCTGCCCCGACGTGGGAAACCCGTTCCCCTCACCATCCGAGTGCTTCACGCATAGAGAGGATTTCGAATGATTTGGACTCCGAATCATCTTTTCCAAGAGCGTAGATCTTGCTTCCCGGCATCCACTGTGTTCAACCGCGAGTCGCCCGATGAGGCGGCACCGCCGGAATCCTCCCACGTGCACCCCGCACTTCACCCGCTCATCCGCGCGGATACGCGCCCGGCCCGGGACCTGTTCCCGTACGTGTCTGTGACAGGAGGGAAAACACGCGCCCTTCACCTCTCTGAGCCCGATTTACTTCACCTCACATAGAGTTATCGGTGGGGGGAGACGAGGGAGGGGGCCGATGAGTGGAGACGGAAGGTCAGGCAAACACAGTCAAAATAGTCAACGCACCCCTGTGGAAAACGGAGCCGCGTAATTCGGAGGGCCGCGTGGGATCGGGAGAGACGGGAGGAGGACGGAAGGGCTGACTCGGGCCACCGGGACGCTGCACGGGCTGCCCTCATACGCTGCCATGTTCAATGGAAGCCCCTTGGTGCGGCTACTTAAGGATAATAAGAATAATGACAAACGCCAGGGAACAGATTCTCCCACCAGGCAGACCTGGGGAGGTTGAGAGAGGCAATGGCCACCGTGTGCCACCGTGTGTGACCTTGGATACGTCCTCGCCGCACCTGGACCTCGGCAGCACCCCGGCACGGGGCGGGGAGACGCTGGCTTCCCGCCGCGGAGCACGGTGGACGCTGACAAACACAAGGCAAGTTACGACCAGAAGCTCAGAGGATCGAGGTCGTGCCTAAGACGGCGCGCCCCGCCAGCACACGGCCGATCTTTAGCACTGGCCACGCCCCGGGCCACGCCCCGTCCCGCAGCCCCCGCCCCGGGCCACGCCCCGTCCCGCAGCCCCCGCCCCGGGCCACGCCCCGTCCCGCAGCCCCCCGCCCCGGGCCACGCCCCGTCCCGCAGCCCCCGCCCCGCCAGCGGCCCTCTACCCCCACCGGCCCGCGCGGCCCTGCTCGCTGGCCCCAGCACACACCGTGTGTTCCTCGTAGCCGGCGGCCGCCAGAAAACAAGGACGTGAAGACAAGGCGGGGTTTAGCGGGGACCCGTTTCTCGGAACCCCTTTTGGGGTGCCCATCGGGGAGTGGGGCCCGTGCTCTGGAGAGCGTTACCTTTGGGTTTTCGAGGGCCGCTCTAACCCAGCCCCAAAGCTATCTTTGCGGGGTAGGTTTCTCCGGCTTGGACTCCTGCCAGGACTCGGGTTCGCAGGCTCTGCCATCCCCGCCTGCCTGCCAAGCCTCGCGCTGCACAAAGGTGAAGAACAAGGGAGACATTGAGCCACGTTCCCCCCCTCCCCCAGCCGCTGGATGAGCAACGTCTGCCCCTGGGGGCAGGCCGGGCCTGCTCTCCCCTCTCCAGCCAACACGGGGGCTTCCCACCTCTGACCCGGAGGCCCGGCCAGGCCCGGGCAGACGGCCCTGGGAGGCCCGGGCTGCCATCCCCCAGGAGGGAAGTCACGGGCCCTTCCACAGGGAGCCGCTTCCACTGCCCTTCCGCCCTGCACAGTGAAGGAGGAGAGGACGGGGGAGGGGATGCGACCGTCACACTTGGTGCATATTCTAAAAAATTAGGAAGATTGAAGGCAGGGGTGGGGCCGGAGGAACGGGGACCATGATCCAAGGGGTGACATTGACCAAGACTCCCTCGAGTCATAGACAGCTCTGTTGAATGGTGACTCCTTTCCACAACTACTTAAAGATAAAAATAAAACCTTAAAAAGGAGCTGCGAAGGTGGCCTAGCGGTAGAGCGCTTGCCCAGCATGCATGGAGCCCTGGGTTCAATTCCTCAGCACCACATACACAGAAAAAGCCGGAAGCGCTGTGACGAGTGGGAGAGCGCCAGCCTGGAGCAAAAGAAGCTCAGGGGCAGCGCTCGGGCCCTGAGTTCAAGCCCCGGGACTGGAAAACCAAATCAATTAAAATCACAGAATGAAACAGGAACACACGGGGGGCGAGCGCTCTGTGTGTCTGCTCTCTGAACTCAATCCGGCTGCGGAGCGGCCCAAGCCGAAGGCCCGGGGCCGGCCCTGCTGTGAGCCCGGCTGCCGCGGTGGCCCCCGGGGGCACAGGCGGGGTAAGGGGGGTGCGCACGGCCTCCCCCTGCGATGGGCGGGCCTGGGGGCTCGCAGTGGGCGGGTGGTAAGCAGAGGTGAGGCAGGGAAGCCCTACTGCACCGCTCTCTCCGCGGCCGCCTCAGTGTGGAGGATCGCGGCTCGTCCGTCCTCAAGATGCGACGGTGCCGTCGCGAAAGGACGCACAATCTAACGACTTCAGACAGCCAACGGTGGCGCGTCTTCTGCGGCTTCGTGGAGCCCCGCGGGGCGGGGCAGCCTTAGTGTGGACGGAAGTTTCCTGAGGCGGAAGGTCGGCTCACCGGCCCGGTCCCGGCCACGGCCGCACAGCTGGGGCGATGTGCTTGCTGAGCGTCGTCTAGGGCCCCGAAACCTCTGAGCGCCAACGTGACTCTCAAAGCCCAGTCTCCATGAGATCCGCAGCCGGCGTGGCGATCAAAGAATGAACGAATCACCAAGAACCCCTGCACGCGCAGCAGGAAGTAAAACCCATGCCCGTGGACACATAGAGTTTGTTTCTTCTCATTTTTCAGCCCGTTTCTCGCGTACACACACACACACACACACACACACACACACACACACACGACCTGAAATGACGTAAGGGAGAGGACAATTTCTTACCCATCCTGATCGATAATGACCCATCCTGATCGATAATGACTCATCCTGATCGATAATGACTCATCCTGATCGATAATGACCCATCCTGATCGATAACGCCCGAAACGCGCTCCCCACGCAGTGGGTCTTCACAACGCTCTTCCAGCGCACAGGATCGCCCACATCAGAGCGAGCCGTGCTGCTGAGGAGCAGAGCCGCGAGTGACTCTGCGATGGATGCCAAGGACAACAAGCATCTTCAACCCCCCCCCCCAAGGAATCCAGCCCCACGGACGCCCACCCGCCCCTCCACTCGCGCCGGCAAGCTGGCCAAGGCACCGCCACAGCCCTGCGCAGTCCCGCGTCCCCGGCAGCCTCCCGTGCCCGAGCCCACGTGAGGGGCGCGGGGCCTCCGGCCTAGATCGGCAGCTCGACCGGAGAGGGCGCAGACTAATCGTTCAGCACGTTCCAGGAGGAAAGAACGGTCTAACTCACCCCCCCCCCCCACGGAGCTGTAGGGAAGCCCTTCCTCACGTGCCCGGAAAGCCCTTCGTTGATGAGAACGCTCAGGAAGCGTCGCCCTGCGGTCCCGGCGGCTTGCCTCCCTCGTCCGGGGCAGGCGTGACACGGGCCCTCCTCCTCCCCAGCGTCCCGCACCGCTGTCCGCACCCGCGGAGGGTCAGGGCTCGTCCAGTCCAGGGCTTGGGCCAGTCCACCGCCTTCCGGATTCCTCGGCTGAAAACTTGTGGAAACCAAACTGTCTGTGAGGGGAAGCACAGCACCCACGCGCCCTCTGAAATAACACTGCCTTCCCGGGCAAACCGATGGGGTGTCATTCTGAATAAGGTGACAGGCGGTCGCTCCCAAAGGAACACTGACTCAAAGTGGACCGGGGTAGAAGAGTGGTCAGATGAACCGCCTCAGACTCCCTAGCACGAGGAGGGAGCTACGAACCACGTATCACCAGATATCACCAACTGTCACCTTGAGTACACCAAATATCACCTTTTCCCTTCGAAAACAAAACCAAAAAAAGTACCATTTGGGCACACCAAGTATGACACAATCTTAGAGCAAGGAAAAAGTCGCCTTGGATTAAAGGCCACGAGGACAAACATAAAGGAAAAGAACAAAGAGTCTGTATTGTGGAGCTGAATAGCCACCCACAGAGCCCAAAGAACGGACTTGAACTTCAGCTTCCCCCAACAGAAAGGCAACCGCAAAGACGCTGGCGAGTCGTGAATGTGAGGTCTGTGCTTCATCTTTACGCAGAATCACTCGGGGCCTGAGAGCCGAGTGTTTGAATAGCAGACTCAAAACACAGGGTACAGTTCTGCTCCGTCTCTCCAGCTGTCCTGGGTTTGCTCCCCGAGGCCCGCAGCCCGCTGACCAGTTTTTGGCCAGACGGAAACTCTGCAATCCCAAAAATGCCCAGGAACCAACAGACCTAGGTGGCTCCTAAGCCGATTTCCTGTGTTCAGATTCTAGAGTGGAATTCCAGTTTGGCCTTGCTATAAAGGCTGGAAGGTAGGAAAGGTAAAAATATCCTCTAAAATGTTTCCACGTTTTCTATTTACTGGGCAGACAACAAGCCAATAACTGGAAGAGCAAACTGGCTGGCAGCGATTTTCTAAGAATTTCCAAATGGTGGTGCCTGGCCCCAGGGAGGGAGATAGCAGAATGGAGAAAGAGAAGGAAAGGAAATGGGGATTTATGGGTGCCCTTGGCAATCTAAAGTTGGAGGAAACAGTACAGCCAAAACTATCTTGCTGCTCCAAGAGGGAAATTAGCCAGTGGTGGTGTCCATTAGAGCTAAAAAGGACAGAAATTCCATTTGAGAAGCCAACTAGAGGCAGGGGGTAAAGGTGCTGAGGGACAAGCTCCCAGGACTCGCGGGAGGACGGAGAAAGGGGTGGAGGCAGGAAGGGAGGATTCAAAGGCAGAGGAAAGTCTCTGTTCTCTCTGGTTTATGGTGTAGAAGAGGAAGAGTCGTTGTCTGCAGTAGATAAAAGAATGTGTTGGGAATTATAGATCAAGCCTTTGAGAAGGCGAGACACTGCCAAAGGAAACAACATAGCTTAGAAGAAGGCAAGAACTTTGTGTTTCCTGTTATTTCCTATAAATGCACAATTAGTCGAGCCCAATTGTGTGTGGAGGTGTGTGGACCACTGAAAAGATGCACAAGCACAGACTGTAGACTCAGAGGCTGGGGGGTGGGAGCACCCCACCGAAGGCTGTCGGGGTCAGAGAGGCAGTGACACAACTCACGGAAGACCCCCCTGGTGTGGCTACGAGGTTTAATAAGACAGCATGGACGGTGGTTCGCGTGGCGCTGGGAGATGGATGGGCTGTTGGCCTGTTGCCAGCGAGGCCTCCATCACCAGTGACTCTATTGCTAATATGAAGAACTAAAAGAACCGGCAAGTGAAACAGAAATCCGACACACCCAGTGGTGATCTACGAGGAAAATTCAAGGAGACAGTCACATCTTGTTTGACCGAAAAAAAATTCTATCTCACAGTCAGACCTATTTTTAAATAAAACAAAGAAGAGTGGGATCCCTGGTACTGGGTATTCAAGTATAACATAAATGACATCTGGCAAGCTTTATATCATATAAAGTGGAAGCAGGCATTAATTTAAAATATTTAGGGTATCATACTGCTTCCCACAGTGGCTAGACGTCCTCACAATGTGTGGCTTGGGTTTGGTTCGGCCACTTCCTGTTTTTCTTAGTTAACACCCAACTCTTGAAGCCGCTGGATTGCTCTGGCTCTCTTGGGCAGGTCGGTGGGAAGGAATTTGCTTAACGATTCCCCACAAAGCTCTGCGGCCCTCGGAATGTTACCAGGGGCATTAAGAAAGAACGTAAGGAAAAGAAGGTCCCTGAAGATGAGACCGCTAAGTAAGCACCCCTGGGCAAGGGGAGGGGGGCAACCCCGCCCCACCCACGGGGAGAACGGGGTGCCTTCCAAAACTCAACGCTGTGCGCACCCACACCAGCGGAGAGGCTCGCGCCGTCCGGCGGGTCAGGAGTCCCGAGTGCACATTCCCTCACTTGCTGCAGAACCGGCCACGCCAACGCATGTGCGCCCCCTCCCCGCCACGCCCCTGCCCTCCTCGGAAACCTCAGATGCTCTCACCCGCCCAGGACGCACCCCCACCGAAGGGCAGATACCGCGAAGGACTGTAAGACATGAGCGTTAGGGTGGACTCCGCCAGCCGCCACTCCAGGGTTCTTCTGCAGCCTGTGCTGCGCAAGGGGAAGACAGGGAAGCTCCCTGGAGAGGGAGCCCCGTCTCTGTCTTCTGGCGAAGGGAGAAAAAAAAAGGATGAAAATATAGATAGCCTGGTGGATCGAATCCTTCTCCAACATTTCCATTAAACTGGGAAAGCTCTTGTGCAACCACAAGACTTCTGTGCGTGCAACAAATACTCGTCAAGCATTTGCTGCTGTGTGTCAGGTCTGTACCATCAGCTGCAGAGATATACAGCTAGACGCTGCCCCCCACCCCCGTGGAGATCACACCAAGACAGTGCCCCTGCGGAGATGGTCACACCTAGACCGTGCACCGTGGGGATGGTCACACCTAGACCGTGCACCGTGGGGATGGTCACACCTAGACCGTGCACCGTGGGGATGGTCACACCTAGACCGTGCACCGTGGGGATGGTCACACCTAGACCGTGCACCGTGGGGATGGTCACACCTAGACCGTGCACCGTGGGGATGGTCACACCTAGACCGTGCACCGTGGGGATGGTCACACCTAGACCGTGCACCGTGGAGATTCTCACACCTAGACCCTGGCCCTGTTAGACTCCAGGGGCTCGCAGCTTTATCTGAGGGCAGGCCCAGGCTCCTGGTAGACAGAACCACAGCCTCCCAAGCACTAGGCTGTGGGTATGTCCTCTCCCTATCTGTCCCCAGGCATGCTAAGAAAGGGAAACACAAACCAGAAACATCTGCAGAAAGATTACCAGGAGCAACTCTAGAATATCTACTGGCACCCAGTGCCACCTTCTTCCCTCCTCCTCAGCCAGGCAGGACAAGTCCAACCTGGAGAAAGATGATGCTCTAAATCCCAATGAGGATCTACTATCTCTGCTGGCGTCACGGCTCTCTGGATTCATCTACAGCTCTGGATAAAACTGCAAAGTAAACAAAGCTGGCTTCAGCCACCCCGACCTTCATGTCATCGCAACCTCCCAGACACCACACGCACTTAAGCTCCCTGAAATCCGCCCTGAATCCTCCCATAAGCCTCTGCTTGCTGTTGGACCGCACACAAGGATTGCCCTTCCCAAGGAAGCCTCCGTGTCCCCTGGCAGATCTTCCCCTGAGGCAGACTGGGGTGGTAATGGAAGGAGCAGGGTTTGGGGCCAGGGCCGCCTGGTTTTCCAGCCCAGTTCTACCACTTACTGTTTTGTGACCGCAGGCAAGTTACTTAACTTCATTTAAGCCTCAATGTTCTTGGCCACAAAATGTGGGTAATAATCCTTGCCCAATTATATTTTGAGAAAGATTAAGCACAAACAAGTTCTTCATTCTTATCCTTCTTCATCTTGCAAGGGGAACCTAGAAAACTCAGCAAAAATGAACTCGAGTAAAAACAGGCACTGGCAGATGCCCCCTTAAGAAAGGGAAGGGAAGCCCCTCCTGGGGGCGGCTGGTGACCATGCCAAGCCCAGCTCCCTCCTGAGGAGGGAGAATGCACAGTAAAACCGTCTGCATTACAACCCCGCCCCCAGGAAGCACAGGAAAGACAAGGAGCATTCGTGCGTGCGTGCGTGCGTGCGTGTGTGTGTGTGTGTGTGTGTGTGACTGGGATTTTAAACTCAGGGTCCTATATTTGCTAGACAGATACTTGACTGCTTGAGCCATGCTGCCAGCCTTTCCCCCTAGCTTTTGTAAATCAGATAATCGTGGTTTTGTTGGGGGTGGGGGGCGGGGGAGAAGGGTTCACTTTCCACCACGATCCTCCTGCCTCCACCTCCTGCCTGGCTGGGATTGCAAGCATGTGCCACCAGGCCCAGCTTGGTGTTCTCGTGCGTTTGTTTCTAGCTGGTGTCTCCCTAACTGCTGCCGGGGCTAGCCTTCGTCCATGATCGTCCTATCTCTACCTCCCACGCTGCTGAGACTACAGGCATAGACCACCACTCTCAGCCCTGCAGTGTATCATTTCATTACTTAAAAAAGCCCAGCATTCTAAATAACCTGCCTTAAGAATTAGACAGGATATTAAAGAGTGCGGTGGGGAGGGGGGGGGAACCCAGCACTGGGCTTTATTTGCAGAGTGACACTGCTGGGATATACAGCCATTTCCTGGCGACACTTCAGGGCCGGCGTCGGCCACCACTTGCTCTCATGGCGACAGCTATTGTCCAAGGCGCCAGCCAACCTGAGTCCTCACGACATTCCCACCTTCACAGCTGCCCCTCGGCCTTCCCACGTCCCCCAACTCCAGCTCCCACGGACCCTTCGCACCTGCGAAGAGCAAACAGAAGCTCAAGCCCAGGCCCAGCGTCCGTGGGCCTCTCAGCACAAGGGCCTACTGAGGCCAGCCAGCCCCTCGGGCTGGGCTGACCGATGAGCGACGTGGCCCCTCCCCGAGCCACAGCTCTCAATTCGGGCGCCCCCACAACCAGCTCCGAGGAACAGGGGGGCCCCCATCACCGCGAAGCCTACGCCTCCCCTCGCGGAGGAGGGCACGCACCCGCACAGGTGCCCCTCTACCCGGGATCCTCATGTCAAGGCACGGCTAAAACCCCCCGGATGCTGGTGTCACTTCAAAGTCTTTACAAATCATCTTAATGCAACATAGCACGAAAGGCAGCAGCCGGACAGCCCGGGCATTTGCCAGCCAAGGGAGCCAGGGAATGAGCAGTTCCAGGTGCTCAGAGGTCTGTCTGTCACGAGCAAAGCAAAGGGAGCTGGTATAAAATGATGACTTGGAAATGTACACAACAAATGCAGACAATGGGATCTCTGAAGCAATAGGCAGAAAGGCTTTCTGCAGGGCGAAGACCACAAAAACAATACCATACCTTGTTTTAGAAAGGGTAACCGCAGGAGGCGAGAACGGGAATACAGCACAGGGCTCATCTTTCTGGACTTGGGTGCAGCCTTTTACATAAAAGCTCATGCGATTTTAATTGCTAACATGGACAGAATTGGCAGAGAGAGCAAGTTACAAGGGCAGAACGCAACCAGCGATGATGAGGGAAAGAGGAGGCCCCAGGGCCAGGCTCCAGGAAGAAGAGCCGCTTACTGGCCCGCCCTGGGGTCAGGGCGTGCTCAATCTAGATCGAATTTTATATTCTAATTAGCAAATGTGGCAGAGAGAACAAAAGACCCCTGGAAAAAACCTCCAGAGATGGTGAGCACGAGCACGCCCGTGGAGAAGAGCAGACCGATGCCTTTGAAAACAAAACAAAAACAGATATACATATATATGTAATTATACACACACACACACACACACACACACACACACACACACACACACACCCTAACGGCAAATAGCTCACCGGATGAAAAGTCAATGGAACCCCTTATAGTACAGAATCAAAAGGGCCCACAAAACCATTCAGCAGGGGGGCAAACGAGATAGCAGGAGAGCCGGGCGGTCCCAACCACTCCCCCGCCTTTCCCACCTGGACCCCGGTCGGTGTCAGCAGAAGCAAGGGCAGAGCCTGGCCTGTGTGAATGCTACAGACAACTTCTTTTCAGGAAAACAAAAGCTTGCTACTATCCAAACAGTCCGCATGACGATCTCCCCTGAGCCCGTGCCACGCACAGAACAGCGGAGAGCAAGAGCCCAAGCCAGCGAGGCGTGAGGCCTCTCCAGAGGCCCAAGCTAAGGAGAAGGGGGGGGGGGGCAAAGGTGCCTGCGCTTAGCCCAGCCCCGGGTCGCACACCTGAAGGTCCATGTGCTTAGCCCCCAGCCCCGGGTCGCACACCTGAAGGTCCATTTCACCCCCGTGGCAGCGCCGGGACCGGGAGGGTGACCAGGAGGATGGAAACGTCTTGGAGCTGGGGAGCCGTCAGAAATGCCCAGATAAAGGAGCAGTGGATGGAGAGGAAGGAGACGGCATCATGAATTTGGATCTGAACATTTCCAGTCATGACAGCCTCTTCTTGTTGATAGTAGATAAGACATTTTATGACTGGAGCTCCTGGCAAAACCGAGAAAAACGTGAGGATGTTTAAAAGTCAAATCCTAACACAAAATTCTGATCCTAGGGGCGGGGGGAGAACGCGAAGAAAATGAGGAACAAATCCGCAGGAGCCTGGGTGGTCCACCATGCACGGAACATGGCGAGGGCGGGCTGGACGGGGACTGGACGGGGGTCCGGCTCATGGAGGGGGTGGGCTCGGCTGGTTCCACCCCCACACGCCCCCGGCGTGAGGATGGAGAGGGGAGGGGACGTTATCCACCCACAGGAAAGGCACTCTGCCGAGCCCCTCCACCCGTGGGCGTGATGGCGTCCTGGGCTTGTCCCTCACCAGTGGGCGCGTCCTCCCGCCCTGCCCAGCCCCAGGGAATCCTAGTCCCCAAAATGAATGGATGCCAGGAGCAACGTGCACACGGACCCCCCGCGAGCCTGGGAGGGGATCTGCGGCGGGGCCACGCAAGACGCGGAGAGCCACGTCACGTCACGTGGACCGCAGCTTCTGACCGCGTGTTCCCGGGACAGGAAGGAGGATGCATCCAAGCCTGCGGCTCTCTGAGAAAAAGAAAGGACTGGAAAACGGTGACATTTTTATAGCTGGGTTTTAGAAAGAGGATAAAGCGAATCCCTGTATCCTCAGGGAACAGGGATAAACGCTTGTTTCGCGCATCGTAAAGCATCCTAACGTTTTAAGTGTGTAACTCCTGGCTTGATTCTAATGGCGATGCTTCTCTGAGTGCTCCGCGGGACTTCGGAGCTGGGGGGCGGGGGGGTCCATTGAGGATTAAATCCGAGACGAGACGAGAGCACAAAGCTGAGCTCGGGACGCAGCCCCTCCCCGGCAGGAGCACAATGCTCCCCAGGGGCGCAGAGAAACCAAACACAGGATTAGGGATGAACCGGCAGCTTTGGCTCCCAACCCGAACCCAACAAAGTGAAACGCGATCTGCACCTCAGACCAAGGAGGCGGGAGGACGGACACCATGGCGGCCGCGCCTGTGCTGGAATGCCGTCTTTCCACCTGGAGTTTGGCCCTCCGCAGGAACCTGGTGCCCTCCCTCCCTTCCTCCGGGCCCAGCTCGTCCCAAGGCTTGCTTTGAGCGTTTCCTCGGCGCCCACCGCCTCTCTCGGAAGCGTGGACCCTGTCGTCCTCGCGGTGGTCATGTCATCCCAAACCTTGTCCGTGTCAGGCTCACCAGAACTTGGAAGATACCCATAGAGTCCTCGAAATGAAACCGGGTGCTGCGGCTCACCCCTGTAGTCCTAGTCAATCGGGAGACAGAGCTGGGAAGGGCTGCCGTTGAAGCCCAGCCCAGCCCAGGTGAGGTGCCCATCAGAACCGCAGGCTCCTGGGCCTGGGCACTCAGGAGCTGGCAGCCCCCTGCCCTCGGCTTCCTGGGCCGACCGCTACACTGCCAGCTTCCCTGCGGGTCAGGCTTTTGTTCATAGACTGAATTATGTCACTGGATTCTCTGGGTCTCCAATTTACAGATGGGAGGAAATGGGATTCGTGGGCCCCACAGTGGTATGAGCCAATCCCATAATACATCTTTTATATGTCTATACAGCTAATTACTTCTGTTTCTCTGGAAAGTCCTATTATGTAAAGCCACTGTTTACCCTGTCATGAAGAAAATGAAGTCATCTGAACCTCACTATTCCAAATGGAACAGGCTCTCCCTGATGGTCCTGTGGCTGGCATGTCTGAGGCATGAAATCATACGGGGTACATTCTAGATGGGAATGGCATTGGGGAGCCAGGACAACTGTCTTTAATGTACAATAGCGCATCCGATACACACCGCCAACCTCTACTCACGTGTGGTTTGAGTCGAGCTACCGGTGGGTCCTACGCTACACATTACTTCTCAGCTTCTGGTGTCTATTATTGGGCCTATAAAGAGCCAAAATACGCACTCAGTGAAACCAATGGTAAGGGAAAGAATTCATTTAAGATGAAACGTATTCAAGATGGTTGTCGGGCGTATGACGAATCCCCAATAGGTTGAAGTCTCAGTTTCCACTATTGAGCACTTACTAAAGGATTTCTGATCATTAAAATTTCAGAACATGAATGTAAAGGAAAATATCCACGTGCATTAAAGCAATAAGAAAATTTACATGTCTAACCAGGAAAACGCTTGCTGTCCAGGCAGGGCCGTGTGAATTGCCCATGGGGGTTGCACAATCCCCCAAGTCTTCCAGACCCCTAAACGAGAGACGTCCAGCCTGCCGCTAACGCCTGCCGCTAACAGCTCAGACATCCAGCCTGCCGCTAACACTCAGCTCTACTCCTGGAGCGGGGGAGCCACTCAGATGGAATAGAAGGAGCTTTTCAGAACAGGATGCTGACACACACCGTGAAGGCACCATCACTGGCGCCTCTGAAATCCTACACTCATTCAAGTGTTAGTTGTTAGAGCTCACCCTTCAAACTTGCGAGTCTATTGCACTTAGGAAATACCGGAGGTTACAGGCAAATAAAACCTAGACCAGTTAATCTGAGATCGCATTGGCACATCCAGCTGTGATTGTTATATCATAATTATTGGTGGCAAACAACTTGTTACAGTAGCATGGCAATCAGCACAGGTGAATGGCACTCGCCTCTTCCCTCCCAGATTAACTGACTCGCCACTCTGCATAGAAATGGCCGTGTCCACAGGGATCCTGACCGCGCGGGTTTTCGGTTGTCTGTCTGTCTGTTCTGAGGCGAGGGTCTGCAGCCCAGGCTGGCCTTGAGCTGACCATCCTCCTGCTTCAGCCTCCCACCATTGCGCGCGCAGCTACGAACCGCCACACCGGGCAGCGTGGAATTCTTAAGTAACGCGCAGCCAACTAAGCACAAGACGGGAATCCTGTGCTCCCTGGCCTGGACCGTCACTTTACACCCCTGCCTCTCGGGATTCCAGAGGATTCTACAAGCTCTTCTTCTGTGTAGTCCATTTCTCTTCCTCCTCCTCTAGGGAAAGATTCAAGGTGAATGGGCTTGAAGTGTGTCATTCAGGGCATCTTAGTTTATAAGGTAAGGACGAGTTCAAAATTAAGCAAAGAGTCTCATCAAACTACAGAACAAAGTAATAAGCACCACAAACTCAAGGGAGTCACAAGTGTCACTTGTGTGACACTTGCCCACAGACTGGAACCTTAGGCTCCTCTGAGATTTCTCCTCCGTTAGCCACCCGCGAGGGCCGTGGTGGACAGGCTGGGGTGGCCTGTCAGGACGCGGACCCCAACCCCAGGCTTCAGGTGAGGAGGACGGCAAGGCCACGGGAAGCGGCCTTGGCCAGTCCTTCCGTGCAGGAAGAGGTGGCTGCCGACCACGGAGCTATCTCCTTCTACTCTGTTTCCTTGGTCAGGCCAGCGCCAGGCGACGCAAGAGGCAAGTCAAAACGGGAACTCAGTGGACTTCTCCATTGCACTTCTACAAATGTTACTAAACAAGGCAACATCTCTCTGAACCCCTCTAGGGCCTTGCAAGAAACCCAGGCGGGTGAAGAGCCCTTAAATTCAACGTGTAAGTCCACACTTGCTGTCCTAGGCCTCCTCACCCCAACCCCCGCACGATGTGATTCAACAAGACCCAAGGCTCGAGACCGCGGGCACCCCGGACACCCGTGGGAAGGATGGGCACAATGGCAGTGGAAATGGGAAGCGTAGGGCCATGCCCCATACCCTCTGCTTTCGGGTCCCAGGACAGAGAGGGGTGGAGGGAGCGGTTGGAATCCCGAGGACAGGGAGAAGACTGCATTCAATGAGCTCAGTTCTCCACACAGGTCCCTGCATATCATCCATGCCACCATGCGAAGAAGAGAAGAAACGAGGAGAAGAAAGATGGAGGAAGAGGAGGAGAAAAGGGAAAAAGAAGATGGAGAGGAAGGGAAGGAGGAGGAAGAGGAAAACATGGAGGAGGAGGAGGAGAAAGGGGGTGCGGAGGAAAAAAGGAGAAGAACCAAGAGAAGAGGAGGAGAAAAGGGGGAAGAAGAGGAGGAGATGCAGAGAGAGATTGCGTGGAAGAGGACAAGAGAAGGGGAGGCAAGGAGTGCAGAGGGAAAGGCAGCTGGGGCAGCCCAGCCCGAAATACCGAGGGAAACTTTCCCCTGTGCTCTGCTTTGGGAAGCCTCCATGTTTATCGTCAGTGTCACAATAAAATCAAACGCTTTTTTTTTTTTTTCAGACGATACCCTCATCTTCTTAAATTAGAAAGGATGACAATCCTCTTGGCTCAGTTCTTCCAAATCTAAGCTGTCATGATCTCACTATGAAAAAAGGATGAAGGGGGAATAAACCACCTCCCGAGAGGTTGATCTCACTGGAAGCCCGGGGCCAAAGCCCCGCCATCGGCCTGCCCGGGCTCCTGCCCAGGCCTCCTGCCCGGCCTCCGGTGGCATGAAGACTTTCACCCTGCCTTAAATCAGATGCCACTCTCCATATCATAATCCATCTTTGAATTTTTTTCACACCCTCTCAACAGTTCACAGCGAGAGCTGTGCTTTCCTTTACGCTTGCTTGTCTTACTCTTGTAACTGACCCTTGTCATTTTTCTTCACGAGAAAACAAAACTTGGAAATCCGGCTTCATCTGGACTGCGTGTGTGAGGGAAATGTGAAAGGCAAAGTTTGCAAGTGGGTGGTTTGGAGTGGGGAGCGCGGGGAATGGCAGATCCTTTTGCGGGAGTGTCCCGGGCCAGGAGGACTGGGCTCTGAAGAGGAGTCTGTCCTTCCGCTCCTTGCCTCGCCCCCCAGGTCACCAGCCCGCCCTGTCCCCCCCCCCCCCCACTCCCCAAGCATGGACTCGCGCTGTCTCTTAACCCGCA
This sequence comes from Perognathus longimembris pacificus, assembly GCF_023159225.1. Lineage (NCBI taxonomy): Eukaryota > Metazoa > Chordata > Mammalia > Rodentia > Heteromyidae > Perognathus > Perognathus longimembris. The sequence continues at coordinate 33,154,355 of NC_063183.1, read as the reverse complement.
AACATCTCGGCTGGTTTCACCTGGGGCTCGGGAGAGAGACCTGTGTTCCCGTAAGTGAAGGGCACAGGACGGGGAAGGTCCAAGGCCCCTCTCCAACAGCGCCTCCAGGGGCCTCTCCGCACTGGTGGAGGGGGCAACGCCCGGCTGGGAGCCCTGGGGAGCTCTCCTCCACTGGGGGTGGGGGGAGCCCTGGGGAGCTCTCCTGGGGGGGGAAGCCCTGGGGAGCTCTCCTCACGAGGGATGGGGTGGGGGGAGCCCTGGGGAGCTCTCCTCATGGGGGTGGGGGGAGGCTCCTGCGCCCAGAGTCCCTGGTGGACCCCAACCCACCTCTATCTGCACAAAATCATCAAGAAGCCCAGAGGAGCCCCAGCCATGGTGGGCCATCCCCCCCCCCCCGCCCCAGGAACTGTCCCTAAGCACCCAGCAGCAAGAAGTACTAAGCACCAGGAACTGTCCCTAAGCACCCAGCAGCAAGAAGCACTAAGCTCCAGGAAAGGGGGACGCGTCGTGTCTCCCTCCTGACGGCCGGGCAGGGCCGCAGTCTGAGCGCGGGGCTCTGCGGTGGACACGGGGTGACCTGGGGGCTGGGGGGGGGAGCCGGCCTCCCTGACGGGCCGCCCACCACCGGGGTCCGCCAGCCACCGCTTCCGGGGCGCTCGGCCCCGGGCAGCAAGTGCCGGGCGCGCAGGGGGGCGGGGTGGGGGGGCAGGTGGGAGCCTCGCCGGGGCGCGGGGGGGGGGGGGGGGGGGTCCGGCCCGCCCTGAGCTGGGACATGAAAAGAGCGCAGGGGGGCGGGGGGGCTCAGGCTAGGCGAGGGCGATCGGCCGCCCGCCCTCCCTCCGGGCCCGGTCCATGAAGAGCCGGCGGGGCGCAGGGCCCCCCAGGAGGCCCGGGCTGTCTCTCCAGGCTCGGCTTCCACCGGGCCCGGGGCGGGCGCGCGGGCGGGCGGACGCCCAGGGGGCGGCGGGGCGGGATGGCCATGCGCGCGGCGCCCCCCAGCGCCGGCCCGCGGCAGCGCCCCGGCTCCCCGGCTCGCCGGCCCGCGGAGGCAGGTGAGGGGCCCGGCGGGCGCCAGGGCCCGGGCGGAGGGAGCGGGGGCCGCCCCGTCATCCCGCGCCCTTTTGACAAAACGCCTCCGCCACCGCCTCATCCAGGCCGCGATGGGCTGGGCTGGCGGGGCGCGGGGCGCGGGAGGGGGGCGGGGGGCGCGGGGCGGGGGGCGCGGGGGCGCGGGAGGGGGGCGGGGGGCGCGGGGCGCGGGAGGGGGGCGGGGGGCGCGGGAGGGGGGCGCGGGGCGCGGGAGGGGGCGCGGGGCGGGGGGCGCGGGGGGGGGCGGGGGGCGCGGGGCGGGGGGCGCGGGAGGGGGCGGGGGGCGCGGGGCGCGGGAGGGGGCGGGGGGCGCGGGGCGGGGGGCGCGGGGCGGGGGGCGCGGGGCGCGGGAGGGGGGCGGGGGGCGCGGGGCGGGGGGCGCGGGGCGCGGGGCGGGGGGCGCGGGGCGGGGGGCGCGGGGCGCGGGAGGGGGCGGGGGGCGCGGGAGCGGGGCGGGGGCGCGGGAGGGGGACGCGGGGCGCGGGAGGGGGGCGGGAAGCTCCCGGGGCCCCGGCCCCCCCCCTTCCAGCTGGAAAGCTGCCGCCGCGCGGGCGGGGCGGGGCGGGGCGGGGGGTTGGGGGGCCCCGCCCGCTTCCGGCCCGCCCGCCGCCCATTGGTCCGAGGGATCCCCAGGAATGCGGGCGCCCCCTTTAAAGCGCGCGGCGCGGCGGCTTCCCCAGCCAGAGCTGCCGCCCAGCGAGCCGGCGCCGCCTCCTCCTCCGAGCGCCGCGTCCGCGTCCCCGCGCCCCGCGCCCCGCCGGGACCCCGCGCTCCCGCCGCTCCTCCCGGCCCACCGGGTAAGCCTCCCCGCCCCCTTCCTGCCGCGGCTCTGGGGCAGCCCCTGCGCCCGCCCCGGGCGCCCCCTTCCTCGGGGGGCGGGGGGGGATGGCCCTGGGGACCCCGGGCTCAGCCCCCCGCCTCCTGCGCCCTCCAGGCTTCGCCGCTCCGACCCCGCGCTCCGGTGCTTGGGCCGCGGGCTCCGCCATGGGGCCGGCCTGGGGACTCTGCCTCCTGCTCCTGGCGCACGTGCGCGCCTCCAACCGCATCCCCGGTGAGTCCGCCCTCCCCGGGGCCGCCCCGCGTCGGGGTCCCCGTCCTCCACCCCCACGCCCGGCCTGGAGACCTGACGGGTCCGCTCCCGCCCCGTCCGCAGAGCCCGGCGCGGACGGCAGCGTGTTCGACGTGCTGGAGCTGGCGGGGGCCGCGCGCCGGGGCTCCGGGCGGCGGCTGGTGAAGGGCCCCGACCCGTCCAGCCCGGCTTTCCGCATCGAGAACGCCGACCTGATCCCCCCGATGCCCGACGACAAGTTCCAAGACCTGGTGGACGCCGTGCGGGCCGAGAAGGGCTTCCTGCTGCTGGCCTCGCTGCGGCAGATGAAGAAGACGCGCGGCGCGCTGCTGGCCGTGGAGCGCAAGGACCTGGCGGGGCCCGTGTTCTCCGTGGTCTCCAACGGCAGGGCGGGCACCCTGGACCTCGGCCTGCACGCGCAGGGCAAGCGGCAGGTGGTGTCGGTGGACGAGGCCTTGCTGGCCACCGGCCAGTGGAAGACCATCACCCTGTTCGTGCAGGAAGACAGGGCCCAGCTCTACGTCGACTGCGAGAAGATGGAGAGCGTGGAGCTGGACGTCCCCATCCAGAGCATCTTCACCCGGGACCTGGCCCGCGTCGCCAGGCTCCGAGTCGCCAAGGGACACGACAACGACAATTTCCAGGTAAGCGGAGCCACCGAGCCCGGCCAGGGGCGGTTCCCAGATTTAGACACCCGGGAGGGAGGGCTGGCTGCACCCCCGGGCATCCAGCCAGGAGCCCGAGAACCTGCATTTGCCATGAGTTGGGCTGTGCTGCTTGCTGCTGGGGGGTCTGGCGAGCACGTTGAAAGCCACTCAAGTGAGTGAGAAGTGCTTTTACTCTAGCTGCCTGTTGAAGCATTAGGTACTCTTATGCTCTTAAGGAAATGGTAATTTATTTCAAATACGTTCCTCCCGCTTGAAGATGCCCTGCAAGGGGTAGTTTGGGTAAATCAGTAGTCGGTACCACGGTGCTACTGGCGACTGGCAGGGGCGGGGTGGGGTGGATGCGAGCCAAAGGTTAGAACAGCCACCGAGCTACTACTGGAGTTGCTCCTTGCCTCATCTGGAGCTGTGGATTTGAACTCCTACGTGGAACTCTCCACCACGGGGGAGTATCATGTTCTCCCCGCTTAGGATCCATTCTACTTCCTGTGTGCCCAGGCCGGGCTTTGAGAAGGGAATTCTTTGTAAAATACTAAAGACTTGGCAGAAGACAGAAGGTTTTTGAAGTTGTTTGGCCATTTTACGTTGGTGGGCTGTTCTGATCTTGAAGGGATCTTAAAAATGATGCACTCTACAGCTTGGGGGGACATTGGCGGTGTGCTTTCTCCAGTACACACACAGTCATGTCCCCCCCCATCCACCCATCACCCCACTGGTCACCCGTCACCCCCCCCCCCCCGCCACTCCTTTCTACAAACCATGCCTGTCCTCTGCCCACAGGGGGTGCTGCAGAATGTGAGGTTTGTCTTCGGAACCACCCCGGAAGATGTCCTCAGGAACAAAGGCTGCTCTAGCTGTGAGTACCCCGTCTGTTTGTAGTATGTAGGGGATTCTACCAATAGCACGACAAGGAATGAAGTAAGCAATACTGGGGCTGGGGATATGGCCTAGTGGCAAGAGTGCCTGCCTCGGATACACGAGGCCCTAGGTTCGATTCCCCAGCACCACATATACAGAAAACCGCCAGAAGCGGTGCTGTGGCTCAAGCGGCAGAGTGCTAGCCTTGAGCGGGAAGAAGCCAGGGACAGTGCTCAGGCCCTGAGTCCAAGGCCCAGGACTGGCAAAAAAAAAAAAAAAGAAGTAAGCAATACTGCTCGTGCCAAACGCGCCCCCACCTAGCATGCTTAAGAGGTAGACAGCAGTGACTTCAAAGGGTTACACACACCCCTCCTCTACTTGCATCCCTTACCCCCAAGAACTCGAGGGGTGGGCAGGCTGACTGGCAGGAGGGATCTTGGGTTTTGAAGTCCACTGCTACTGTTTCTGTTCAATTCCATAGCAGCTGCCAATGTCCGGCTCACCCTGGACAACAACATGGTGAACGGGTCCAGCCCCGCCATCCGCACCAACTACATCGGCCACAAGACGAAGGACCCGCAAGCCGTCTGCGGCATCTCGTGCGAGGAGCTGTCGGGCATGGCCCTGGAGCTGCGGGGCCTGCGCACCATCGTGGCCACCCTACAGGACAGCATCCGCAAAGTGGTCAGTGCCCGTCCCCTGCCCCCCTCCCCTGCCCGCCCGCCTGCCGTGCAGGCCCAGGGCGCCGGGCGGGGCGAGCACTCAGGACCCCTCTCCCCTCACCTTTTAGACGGAAGAGAACAAAGAGCTGGCCAACGAGCTGAGGCGGCCCCACTTCTGCTACCACAATGGAGTCCAGTACAGGAACAACGAGGAGTGGACGGTGGACGGCTGTACTGAGTGCCACTGCCAGGTAAGGGACCGGGGCACCCTGGAGGAAGGATTCATGGCGTGCGCCGGGAGCCAGTCTTTCCAAACACAGTAACGCTGCTGAGTGAACGCCAGCCGCGGACAACTGAGGTTGCCAGTCGACTTCAGCACCTCCGCATCCTCGTCCAACATGGCGTAAAGCCCGATCTGCGGGAGAGGAGAGCCAAGGAGAGCCCTCAGAGACAAAGTGGCCACACAAGTTCTTTTTATGTACCGTGGGCCACTACCAAAATGGTGTTTGTTTTTTTTTCCCCCTTTGACATGTAATTATGACATTTGCAAACTCTTCTTAAAACTCTCAGATTTACTAAAAGTCTTAACTACACCCCCACCCCCAGGCTAAGTATCTTAAGAGACTAAATCTACTTAGACATCTGAATAATTTACTCACTTTAGTTCAAAGACCAAGTGTTGGATGTCAGGTAAATCAAACCTGCTCAGAACATTCCTTTTGTTTCCCCAAGCCCTGCTTTCTATTCAGCCCTGGCGTGGCCGTTCTTCTAACAGAGTGCTGACTGTTCAAGTGTCACTGTCGACTTAGCTCGGGTGACAATGCCAGTGGGTGGGGCCCCCACCACACCTGAGTTTGGTATTATCTGGCTTATCAAACAAAGAAAAGCTTTTCTACAAACCATAGATTATGAAGTTGGGACACCAACCTCATTACATTCCCATCATTCCCCAGTGTAGTATAAAGAGATCTAAGAGGAGAGAAAAATGCCCATAGATTTTCTCCTCCTGCAAAAGATAAAATGTACAAATTTAAAGGTCCCAGCTGATTGTTTGATTTCTGATGTAGACTTGGCTCACGATACCTGCTGGCTCTTCTTACATAAATCCTTTGTGCTGAGCAACCATTCGGGACTCTCTGAGGAGCATGACGAGTGGCTGGCATGAAATCTGTGATGTGGGTGGGCTAGAGATCCACCCAGCGGCTCTGCCGTCCAAGCATCCCACCAAGTGCTTACAGACCTGGCTCGGTTCTGCCGTGCGATGGAAATGTCCGTGTAATGTGTAAACTTATGTTTTCAATATGCTCAGTAACCCTTTCCCCCTTCCTCTCTTGCCCCGTAGAATTCGGTTACCATCTGCAAGAAAGTGTCCTGCCCCATCATGCCTTGCTCCAACGCCACAGTTCCTGACGGGGAGTGCTGCCCGCGGTGTTGGCGTAAGTTCCTAGGATATCCTGACTATTCTCTAGGGACTCCGTTGATGCTAACACATCCTAGACCTCTAGGCACAGCACTACCCCTACCTCGTCTCATCAGATGTTTTCGCTCCATTTCTTGCTTCAGTCCACTGTCTACAGCCCAAAAACGCCCATTACAGGCACATTTTAATTATCCATCTAGATTGTGGTGTGGATCAGTGTGTATGGCATGCACGTATTCATCCTGGTTTTGTACTTTGCGGACAAAGGGTGAATTCCTAGCAGGTATAGGTCTAAGTTGACAGCTTTAGAACTAGATCCTAACGGCGCAAAGTGAAGAGAGTGTGTCCAACCAAGGAGCCGTGGTAGGTTTATGGTGTGAGCACTGGACCAGACTCGGGACCTGGAGGTTCTGCCTCCATATTCCGTAGTGATCAGACAGGAAAAGCAGAGCCTCGCTGCAGGTCACGGGACTGACAGAAAGCAGGCAGCGCCTCGTTCCGGGCACCCCTTCCCCAGGTCTTGCGCCCTGCAACCATCTCTTTATTGAGACGATATTCAATGTAGTAGGTACAACTCATAAAAGTGACATGTTGTAACAGGCAAAGCACTTGGCCTTCACACACACACACCACTCCACTCTCCCCACACACACACACCTTTCACGCATACACCTCTGTGTACCGTGGCCATGACTCGCATTATCAGTCCCACCCCGGGCCGTGGGAGTCATGTTAGCATGGTATTCATATACGTGCTTCTGTCTAGCACTTACAGGAGGGAGTTAAAGGGAACCAAGCTAGTGAGTGCTAAAACTTCCAACTGGTGGCCAAAGCAAACAAGTTCCCTTGATAGGAATATGGGTGCACACCTCTAATCCCAGCACTCGGGAGACAGAAGCAGAAGGATCACGAGTTCAAGGCCAGCATGGGCTACATAATGAGACCCAGTGTCTTGTTTCCTGGTAGGGACAGATGTGATTGTAGTCATGGTGCACCAGGAGATAGTAAACAAACACTCTCCTCTTGTGAAAATCTGTGCAGAGGAGGTGCCAGAGGCAAGGGGGAGAGGAGCTCACCCACTAACCTCATGACCAAGTTGGAGTCAGAGCTGAGCGCAGCCGTGCTGCCAAACACATGGTCTGGAGCCTCCCTGACGAGTCAGGGTGACAGCTCTGGGCTGGCTTCTCAGAAGGCTGAAGCTGGGCCCGCTGCTGAGATACCTTAACTGAGCAAAGGGAAAGGGCTCTGAAAAGCCCAGAGAGGGGGAAGGGGGAGCAGAAGAGCTCCCACTGCAGAAAGAAGGGGGTTGTGCTGACCAGGCACAGCCGCCCATTGCCAGAAGCTTCTTCCATCTGCCTAAGAAATGTTTTGCTTTTCCAATCCTGCACAACTGAAACTTTGTGTCCTTTGCTTTTTTAAGCTGTGGGAGTCTACAGTTAAAGCAGAGGGAGGATTTCCAAGTCACACGCACAAAAGCACTACCTTGTAGTGATTGTGTTCATTAGCTTGACGCTAACAACCACATCGTGTTGCACGAGTGTCTCACAGGCATAGTCATTAAATCATGTTCAGTTGTTAACCCTACTTCAGTACCGGTAAAGGGACGTCTGCCCTCGCCTGCCGGCAAGTGCGGACACATGCGGCCCCGGTGTCCGCGGCGCTGAGTGTGGTGCTTCTCCGCAGCCAGCGACTCCGCGGAGGACGGCTGGTCCCCGTGGTCCGAGTGGACGTCCTGCTCGGCGACGTGCGGCAACGGCATCCAGCAGCGCGGCCGCTCCTGCGACAGCCTCAACAACCGCTGCGAGGGCTCCTCCGTGCAGACGCGAACCTGCCACCTCCAGGAGTGCGACAAGCGATGTGAGTGGCGGGAGGGGGGGTTACGGTCCTGCAGCCTGAGCTCAGAGGATGCCGTGGCGTTTGGACTGTGGCCGCGAGCCCTGTCCACGCACCCGCTGAGCAGGTTGGAGCTGTGGCCGCCAGCTCCCGGGAGGGCTTCTGCTGGTCTCCCTCCCGCTCAGCCGGCGCCTCCAGTGACCACCAGCTTTGCATTTCAGTCAAGCAGGATGGCGGCTGGAGCCACTGGTCCCCCTGGTCCTCTTGTTCTGTGACCTGCGGCGATGGCGTCATCACGAGGATCCGTCTCTGCAACTCCCCCAGCCCCCAGATGAACGGGAAGCCGTGCGAGGGTGACGCTCGGGAGACCACAGTGTGCAGGAAAGACGCCTGTCCCAGTGAGTGCAGGCCTGACCGGGGCGAGGGGGGTGTGGGGGGTGCTGTGCTGCTTACTGGAGAAATGAGCAGAAGCAAAGCCCTGTATGCTCAGCAGCTTCTTTAAATGAGAAACAGAAAACCATCTTAGACTGGGAATTGGCCTAGTGGCAAGAGTGTTTGCCTCATATACATGAAGCCCTGGGTTCGATTCCTCAGCACCACATATACAGAAAACAGAGAGAAGTGATGCTGTGGCTCAAGTGGCAGAGCGCTAGCCTTGAGCAAAAGGAAGCCAGGGACAGTGCTCAGGCCCTGAGTTCAAGACCCAGGACTGGCAAAAAAAAGAAAAGAAAACCATCTCAGACCCGCCCTCTCCCCAAGTATCCCTTCCATGCATCCGGGTAGCAGAGGTTTCAGGTGACTGCAGAGAGTCTTGCTGAACGTTTGCACGGGATTCATTTCCTTGCAGTCAATGGAGGCTGGGGTCCCTGGTCACCATGGGACATCTGCTCTGTTACCTGTGGAGGCGGGGTCCAGAAACGTAGCCGGCTTTGCAACAACCCCACACCCCAGTTCGGAGGCAAAGACTGCATTGGCGATGAGACTGAAAACCAAGTGTGCAGCAAGCAGGACTGTCCAATCGGTGAGTTGCGCGGCCCTGAACCGAGGCCCTCTGGACACCTGATCTCACGGCCTGCTGCAGTCAGGGTTGTGCACGTGCGTGTGCGTGTGTGCATGCGTGTGCAGACCCCTCGTGGTGTGATGTGGTGACTGTCAGGTGCGGGTGGACAGGGCCATGCACGCAGCTGCGGCAGTGACGGCAGCTGGGAGCGGCCACTGACTGCCTCTCGCCTTTCTCAGACGGCTGTCTGTCCAACCCTTGCTTTGCCGGTGCCCGGTGCACCAGCTATCCCGACGGCAGCTGGAAGTGCGGCGCCTGCCCGGCGGGCTACCGTGGGAATGGCGTCCAGTGCCGCGACGTGGACGAGGTGAGGCGGGGCGCCGGGGGACCGGGCGGGAGGCGGGCCCGGTGCTTCCTCACACCGCTGAGCACTCTCCGCCCCTCCGTAGTGTCAAGAAGTGCCCGACGCCTGCTTCAGCCACAACGGGGAGCACCGGTGCGAGAACACGGACCCCGGCTACAACTGCCTGCCCTGCCCGCCGCGCTTCACCGGCTCTCAGCCGTTCGGCAGGGGCGTGGAGCACGCCATGGCCAACAAACAGGTACCGCGCACGCGGCGCGCAGACGCGGGAGAGTGGTCCGTGAGCGAGCAGGCGAGCAGCCTCGGGCCGTAGCCTCACGGGGCGGGGAGGGCCACGAGCACGGGGAGCTGCTGCGGGTGTCCATGTGCGGGGCAGACCGGCCCGATGTCCTGTGAGAGACAACGGGTAGCCCGCTCCGCCACGCGGGGCCTCGCCTTCCTAGACGTGGGGCAGTCAAGGCCCCTCGCGTTCCGCTGGTGTCCGGGGAGGCCTGGGGCTGCGTGGACAGCGGGATCCTGTGCTCCCCCCCCCCCCAGGTGTGCAGTCCCCGCAACCCCTGCAAGGACGGGACACACGACTGCAACCGGAACGCCAACTGCAACTACCTGGGCCACTACAGCGAGCCCATGTACCGCTGCGAGTGCAAGCCGGGCTACGCCGGCAACGGCGTCATCTGCGGCGAGGACACCGACCTCGACGGCTGGCCCAACGAGGACCTGGTGTGCGTGGCCAACGCCACCTACCACTGCAAAAAGGTACGGCCCAGCTCCCCCCCACCCCGAGCCCCCCAGAGCCGGCCCACCACCCCGGGGCATGCTGGGCTGAAGAGCTGAGGAAGGACCCGAGAGGTGACGGGCATCCTTGCTCCGCCGTCCCCCGCCACTGGGCACCCAGAACACGACCGGGGTGGGATCTGGGCTTGGCGCACCCGTCCCCACGTCACCGAAGGCCTAACAGCTGTTGGGTGTGGCTTTTCTTCTCCAGGACAATTGCCCCAACCTTCCCAACTCGGGGCAGGAGGACTACGACAAGGATGGGCTGGGCGACGCCTGTGATGATGACGATGACAACGATAAGATTCCGGATGACAGGGTAAAGACGGGACACTCCACGCTCCCTTTCCCCGCCACCTCGCACTTCCGCAGTGGCCCGGAGCACTCTAGGAGTCCAGAAACTGCAGGGGCTTAGCAAAAAGCATACCGCATTGACACTCAGAGCGGTAGGATTACTGTCAGCCAGGCACAGTGCTAACACCGCTAATAACTGCAGCCGCTCGGGAGGCTGGGATCGGGGGCATGGCGGCTCCACCACACACATGTTGCCACGAGGATTTTTAAAGGCGTTGTCCTTTCCATTTTTTCCTCCCCATTACAAGAGGACCCTAATGACACCAAGATGAAGTTATGCTTTATGTCTCACTGGTCCATAACCAACAGAAATCCACTTATTATCCTCTAAGCGGTCACTTAACATAAACTGAGTACTCAGTCTGTCAACCAAGTGAAAACCAATTCGTTCTGCATGCACTGCACACATGGCCCCAGGCAGCCCTGTGAAACGCGCCCCCTTCCCCTCCTCCCTGCAGGACAACTGTCCATTCCACTACAACCCTGCCCAGTACGACTACGACCGAGACGACGTGGGAGATCGCTGCGACAACTGCCCCTACAACCACAACCCCGACCAGGCGGACACCGACAACAACGGGGAGGGAGACGCGTGCGCGGCCGACATCGACGGGGATGGTAAGCAGCGGCTCCCCGGAACCGTGGCCGCGTGCTCCGACGGAGCTCCGGTTCTCACCCGCCCCGTGCCCTGCAGGTATCCTCAATGAACGAGACAACTGCCAGTACGTGTACAATGTGGACCAGAGGGACACGGACATGGACGGGGTTGGGGACCAGTGTGACAACTGCCCCCTGGAGCACAACCCAGACCAGGTGTGTGGCCCTCCCGCTGGGCCGTCAGGACGGTGGCTTCAGGAGTGGAGCCCAAAGTCCCCGATGACCCCGGCACCGCTGGAACAGCCAGGCGCCGCACGGGCGTGTGGTTGCTCAAAATGAACTGGGCAGAGTCTCAGAGATCCCGAGTGTGAGGCTCTCCTCACTGCCATCTTGTCTTCTCTCAGAAAGCCTACGTGACTTGTTCACTGTCCCCTACCGTTGCTGAGATAAATCTCACAGAGCAAAGATCTACGGTCACTACGTTCCTATTGACCGTGTGTAAGGCTAAGATGGATGACCCGGAAGCAAAATAGCCATCTTCATGGCTAGAGATAGATAAGACTTCCAAAGGCTCCAGAAAGCTCTTTTTTTTTTTTGTCATTCCCCCAAATACCTAGCATGACTGACCGACTACCCTCCCCCATGCTAAGGAATGCTACAGGCAGACATCCCGTGAGAAACCCAGCCTCTCCTCCCCTGTGCCTGCTCTTAGTCGTGTCAGGCTAGTGACAGTGCAGTGACAGGGCATCGTGGGAAAGCTTCGCTGACCTTGACACTGGGGATCATGCAGCCTCATCTATTTTGAGTTTGGGTCTTAGCACGAATTTTTCCAATATCAGTTAACCTCACTGGATGACTCTGGGAGTCCTCAGGTTATAATAAATCTTACAACAGAATTAGGCCATCAAGTAAAAATACATACACACCTTACAAAGAGCATAAATACTAGCAAGAAAAAACACAGTCTGTATATATGTCTATATACCTATTGAATCCCATACATACTGAATAGTTAAGTACTATGTTAGTTGGAAAATATGCTATAAAAAATCTTAAAAGGTCTCACAATTTTTGCACAAAACAGGGATTGAGGAAAAACCCTATAAATGTTTGCTTGTTAATATTAGTGTCTCTTATAGCACAGAAATAACTACGGACCTCACTAGCAGTACCGCAGGGGGTGTTGCCTTTCACACAGACGGTTCAGTGTGTGACTTACTCTGTTGACCTCTGTCGTCCAGCTGGACTCTGACTCGGACCGCATTGGGGACACGTGTGACAACAATCAGGACATTGATGAAGACGGACACCAGAACAACCTAGACAACTGTCCTTACGTGCCCAACGCCAACCAGGCCGACCACGACAAGGACGGCAAGGGAGATGCTTGCGACCATGACGACGACAATGACGGCATTCCCGATGACAGGGACAACTGCAGGCTGGTGCCCAATCCCGACCAGAAGGACTCTGACGGTCAGTCTGTGCAGCCGCTCCTGACTACACAAGGCCTTTGGGGGGTTGGGACACATGACCTTCAGAGGGAAGAAGCAAAAGTAACGGGAACGTATCCCAGGGTGAAAGTGACCCAGGGTGCACTGCGACAAGGCAGCGAGCGTCCACCTCAGACGCGCAGCATTTCCGTTTCGGTTAAGTCTTGCCTTTCTTATCTTAGGTGATGGTCGAGGCGATGCATGCAAAGATGACTTTGACCATGACAGCGTGCCAGACATCGATGACATCTGTCCTGAGAATGTTGACATCAGTGAGACCGACTTCCGCCGGTTCCAGATGATTCCTCTGGATCCGAAAGGGACGTCCCAGAACGACCCTAACTGGGTGGTGCGCCATCAGGGCAAAGAGCTGGTCCAGACGGTCAACTGTGATCCGGGCCTTGCTGTGGGTGAGTTGTGAGCGCTTGCAGCCAGAGGCGGTCCCAGGGCTGCCGGTGGAAGCCGCCCCTCTGGGCGCTGGGTCTGGGGCAGAGTGGAGAGGGGGCCGAAGGCTGCGCTTTCTAACTTGGCCCCGGCCGCGTCTTCCAGGTTACGATGAGTTCAACGCTGTGGACTTCAGTGGCACCTTCTTCATCAACACCGAGAGGGACGATGACTACGCCGGGTTTGTGTTTGGCTACCAGTCCAGCAGCCGCTTCTACGTGGTGATGTGGAAGCAAGTCACCCAGTCCTACTGGGACACCAACCCCACCAGGGCTCAGGGATACTCCGGCCTGTCCGTCAAAGTCGTCAACTCCACCACGGGCCCTGGGGAGCACCTGCGGAACGCCCTGTGGCACACAGGAAACACCCCTGGCCAGGCAAGAGGGGGTCGGGGACGGGCGCGGAACTGACAAGAGGGACAATGGCCTCTGGCCAAGAACCCAAGACGGGGTCTTAGTTATGAAGCTTCCAGCATCCCAGCCGCAGCACGAGGCTGAGCTGTGAGAAGCCCGAATGCTGTGTGACGGGGGAGCTCACTGCCCCCGGCTCCCCGCCAAACCTGAGGCCGTCTCAGCCTCTTCACACGAAAACTCGCCTTTCCCTTTCTCTGTGCGTTAGAGTCGTTAAGCGGCGTGAGAGAAACCTTAGGGGGGGGACTGCCCCAGCTCTGCGGGGTCACCGTCACGCCCCGTTCCTCACGGCCTGGGGTGTCCGTCTTCTCCTGACGGGCTCGTTTGGCCTCTCCCCTCGTCCCGCAGGTGCGCACCCTGTGGCATGACCCTCGTCACATAGGCTGGAAAGATTTCACCGCCTACAGATGGCGTCTCAGCCACCGGCCAAAGACAGGCTTCATTAGGTAAGGCGGGCGTGAGCCAATTCCACCTCCCACTCACACCCACGGATGACACCAAAAAGGAGCAAGGTCACCAGTGACACACTTTGTTTTTGCTGCAGAGTGGTAATGTACGAGGGGAAGAAGATCATGGCTGATTCTGGCCCCATCTATGACAAAACCTATGCTGGCGGCAGGCTAGGACTGTTTGTCTTCTCTCAAGAAATGGTGTTCTTCTCCGATCTGAAATACGAATGTAGAGGTAGGAGCACATCCGACAGTACTAGGTCACACTAATAGGAAAGACGACACCTGTGGGCAAGACTGACTGGAAGACTATTTCAGAGACGGGGTATTTGTTTGAGGACACAATACTGGAAATGAAATCCTGAGTCCTCATCAACACAGCGGACTTGCTTAGCAACACGTGTGTTCTTCATAATGCAAAGAGGAAAGACAAGCAGCTGCACAAAATCGATTTAAAGCCATGATAATGCTGTTCTTAAAAGCTGATACTATTCTTTCAAATTCGAAATGTTTATATAGATTGTGTTCTTCTTACAGTTTTATTCATACCATCACAGCCTTTACGTGTGCATAGAGGGACAATGTTCCTTTCACAGTGATGTTCAGGCCGTCTTTACTAGCCAGGCACCAGTGGCTCAGGCCTGTGAGCTTAGCTACTCATAGTAGGTTAAGATCTGAGAATCATGGTTTTTTTGTTTTGTTTTGTTTTGTTTTGTTTTGTTTTGCCAGTCCTGGGCCTTGGACTCAGGGCCTGAGCACTGTCCCTGGCTTCTTCCCGCTCAAGGCTAGCACTCTGCCACTTGAGCCACAGCACCGCTTCTGGCCGTTTTCTGTATATGTGGTGCTGGGGAATCAAACCTAGGGCCTCGTGTATCTGAGGCAGGCACTCTTGCCACTAGGCCATATCCCCAGCCCAGAATCATGGTTTTTGAAGCCAGCTTGGGCAGGAAAGTTTATGAGACGCGATCTCCAATCAACCTCTAAAAAGCTGGAAGAGGAGTTTGTGCTTAAATGGTAGAGCACTAATCTTGAAGGAAAAAGCCAAGTGTGAGCTCAAAGCCCCACGTTCAAGCCTCGGTAGCGGCATGCGCGCACACGCGCACACATACATTTTTCCTACTAACTGGCTTTTTACTCTTCTATTATTTTTTTTTTTGGGGGGGGGGTCTTGGGGCTTGAACCCTGGGCCTGAGCACTGTCCCTGAGCCTCTTTGTGCTCAAGGATAGCACTCTGCCACTTGAGCCACAGTCCCGATTCAGGGATTTTCTGAGTTGTTTATTGGAGACAAGAGTCTCGCAGACTTTCCTGCCCCAGCTAGCTTCAAACCAGGATCCTCCAATCTCAGGCTGGTGATGCAGCCGGGGGTGTGCGCGTCCCTAACAGGCAGAGGGCCCTGGGTTCCATCCCAGCCAGCGGAAACAACAAGAGAAGCCTTGGGTTTTTTAAGTTGCTAATGATATTAAGATGACTGTGCCCTTATTAATTAGTTTTCACTCGTGTGTTTTTTCATGTTTAACAGATTCCTAATTGTCACCTGCTGATCGGAGTCCTGATCACCCCCCAAGGCTGGCACTGCACCTTCCGGAAGCCAGGACCTGCGGAGTCCCCAGGTCACAGCTCCTCGCCTCCCTTTCTTCTCTGCTTGCATCCACGGGGACCCCAAAGCAGGGAGCCTGCCTCAAGAAAACGCAAACCCGGGCCGAGCCTTCAGCCTCTTAGAAATGAGAAGGCCTCTTCCAAGCACATAAACAATCACAAAAGCATCTCTTCTCTCTCCATCAGAAAGGCGCCTTCTCCACTCTGCCCACGTCTCAGAGCGGGGTGCTCCCGAGAGGCCAGCTCTGAGCAGCAGACCCGGGCATGCCCATGCACCTCGGAAGCGAGGCCTCATCAGAATTAGCAAACAGACTTGCCCCTGGCCCTGACATCTGCCCTCAGGAACAGTGGGCAGGGCCAAAGCACTAAGGGAAGGATTGTAGCAAGAAAACATGGAGGACCTGTTACTTGTTCGGTACTAAGTCACTTGGGGGAGACTGAAAGACTGGATTTTATGATGCTGACTAGTGTTAGCTGATTAACCCATGCAAAGAGGCTGGTAGACAGAAGCAAGGAAGGGAGGGAAAGACTGGCTTCAGAACTTCCTCCTGAGTCCCCATCCTTACCCATGGCCTATAGGGGCCAGATTATTATTATCAGAAGTACAGTGCGGTGCGGGGGCTGTTCAGTGCTTGGTCACGCTGAAATTGTTGTACCTTGCAGATGTAGCAGGAAAACCTATTCCTGCTCAGTGGGCTCCAGCTGCCTCCAAGAGGGGCAACACGCTCATGTTTCTATGGTTAGAAAGGCACAAAGTTAGCATCAACCTAACTAAAACATTCCTTTTCTTTTCTCCTCCATTACCCTAGAGTTCCCGATTCTCTTCTGGACTATAGTGTATGTGCGTGTGGTGTTTGGTGGTTGTTGTTTTTTTTTTCCCTTTGGGGTGGGGAGGGCGGGGGGTAACTTTTTCCTTCTTGTTTTTTAACAAACACTTCAACAGTATGAAATATTTATTTTTTCCCTATTCTGGAGGATGTCTGGAGAATATTCATGGAACAGGAACGAGTGTGAGGACTGCCCGTATTGCCTTGGTTATGAGTCTTCATGACTGTAAGATTGTAAATACAGATTATTTATTAACTCTGTTCTACCTGGAATTAGAGTTCATATGGGAAATGTGTGTGAGCAGGTACCTGGGTGGGACCACCCAGGTCTCTTCAACACCACCACCTGGAAAACCAGCTCCACCTCGGGCTGAGAGTGACCTGGTTCTGCCCCCTTTGTTGTCTTTTCCAGTGGAATGCATTGGTTGTCTGGAAGAGGCTCAGATTGCTAAGAAAGCCATGACATCTTTAGTAGTATTTTGCCCCATTCCTCACTCGTAGTTCCAGGAAGAAGAAATGCATATAGACCTGGTTGTTGTTTTGTTGTTGTTGTTTTGTTTTACTTCATTTTTCCAAAAGAGAAAAGATGACAAAGGTGAAACTTATATACAAATATTACCTCATTAGTTGTGTGACTGAGTAAAGACTTTCTGGATCAAGTAGAAAGAGTTTTAAGTGTCTTAAAGAGACTGAAAGCTACTGTAGTAACTCAAAAGGCAATGCTGTACATAGTATGAAAATTTCTCTGCAGAAGAGTATTCCCAGGAAAAAGCATTGAAATGTTAAATACCATTTCTGAAAGTTTTTTTTTTCCTTTCTATCATCTTGTATACTGTAGCTTGACTTTCATAAATTATTTTCTCATTGCTATTGGGATAGATTTCAGATTGTGTAGATATGCTATTTAAATAATTTATCAGGAAATACTGCCTGTACAGTTAGTATTTCTATTTTTATATGTTTGCACACTGAATTGAAGAATCGTTAGGTTTTCTCCTTTTTTGTGTGTTTTGTTATGACTTTTTTTTGCTTTTTACTCCCTGATTTTTACTACTTGTTGATACCTTTTTGTAGGAATGTGCTTTTTTTCTACACATTTTTATCCATTTTGCATTCTAAAGCAGTGTAACTTGTATATTACTGTTTCTTATGTACAAGGAACAACAATAAATCATATGGGAATTTATATTTATACTTCCTGTAGCCAAGTCTGTTTTGTTCTCTGCTGGCCTTAGTCTAAAAAAGTATGGGTAAATACTATTCTTAAACCAACAAAGCACACACAAAATAAAATTACAGTAATATAACAGTCACAATTCCAATATGATTTACAAAGACTGACTTGTTCAAAAGTAATATCTGGGGCTGGGAATATGGCCTAGTGGCAAGAGTGCCTGACTCGTATACATGAAGCCCTGGGTTCGATTCCCCAGAACCACATATATAGAAAATGGCCAGAAGTGGCGCTGTGGCTCAAGTGGCAGAGTGCTAGCCTTGAGCAAAGAGAAGCCAGGGACAGTGCTCAGGCCCTGAGTCCAAGGCCCAGGACTGGCAAACAAAACAAAACAAACAAAAAAAAGTAATATCTGAGGCGGGGTGCTGGTGGCTCACTCCTGTAATCCTAGCTACTCAGGAAGCTGAAATCTGAGGATTCTGGTTCAAAGCCAGTCCAGGCAGGAAAATACATGACACTCTTATTGCCAATTAACCACCAAAAAGCCAGAAGTAGAGTTGTGGCTTAAATGGTACAGTGCTAGTCTTGAGCAAATAAGCTCACGACAGTGCTCAAGCCCTGAGTTCAAGCCCAGGACCAGCATTAAAAACAAAAGCCCTAGGCTTAGAATATACATTTGCTAGATTTGTGGAATAATCTACCATAGTTTATAGAAAAGAGAAAGGACACCTAGGTTCTGAGTCACAAAAGAACATTTCATTATTCAGGTTAAAAGGAGTCAAGTAAGAATCTTCTCGAAATCCAGCTCTTCCTAAGAAGGGCAATAAAAGCCACTTTCTGCCTAAGCTGGCCTCAAACTGTGATCCTCCTCATCTGTTCCTCATGCATAGCTGAAATTACAGACATCAGCCACCACTGTCCAGTTTAACGTGTAATTTTAGGTTCATTTTTCTGACCCGTCCATGGTGGCCCTGGGTAGGGCAACACGACTGCATTTTGTAGAGCAGCTCAGGTAGACAGCTTGTACAAGAGCAGAATCATCTTTGCAAAGGTGGTAACAGACTCTGCCTCCTGGAGAATGAAGGATACCTTTACTCAAAAACAGATGATGCAAGAAATGTACAGTCTGGAAGGAATGCACAAATATATGTAATGTGAAAATGAAGGGAAAGCCAGTGGAGTTTGAGATTGACTAATCATGAATGCAAAATACTGAACAATTCATTTCGTTTTAACAAAAACAAAGCCTATGCAAGTAATTTTGCACACTGACTTGAAGAACTCTTGGTATTTTTGTTTTGTTTTGTTTTCAAATTTCGACAAAGGTCTGGCTTTGAGGCACGTTAAACACATGAAGAGCAATAGAATCTTCCTGCCTCCTTGACTTTTTTCCTTTCTTGTTCTAAACCGGGCAACACGATCACCTATGAATGGAAATTTCCCGGTTGTTTTGTAGGCCCAAGGTGAAGACTTAAGAACTAGAAGGTGTCTGTAACAGTTGTGGAATTAGGGGAGACGATCTGAAGGAAATATTGGTCTGACATAAGACATCATTTACTCTCAGGGTAGAACAACATGTGAGTTCCTGGGAGAGAATTCTGATTAATGTGTACACCGTGCAATGAAAGTGGCAGAACATACCGAGAGGAAAGTGGCTCGACAGGAGCTGTGGTGCTCTGGGGAGCGAGAAGATCCACCGAGCACTGCTAAAGGTGACAAAGGAGTCTTAGCAGTCAGTTTGCCACTGCCCCGCAGCGCAGCCTCCAGGGGGCGAGGTTCTGCCCCTTCTTCCTTTCCACGGGCTTCTCTGCAGGCCTCCTGCTCTCCTCAGGCCTCTCCCCTCTCCGCGGGCCTCCGCCCCGCCTCCAGTCTCCGCTCCTTCCACAGGCCTCAGGCTCCGCTCGGCTCAGCTCCACTCTGTCCGCTCTCCCCGGGCCTCTGCTCCGCTCGTCCGTCCGGATTCAGGCCCGGGGCTCGGGCCTCCTCCGTCCGCAGGCCTGAGGGGAACCCGGCACTCCTCAGCTCCACGAGGCGCCTCCAGACGCCTTCCTTTCTCTGCGCCCCTTTTCTGCCTTCCCGGAAATCCCGCCCTCTTATGTCCCGGGCCGTCTGCAAGGGGGGTGGGGCAGGGCGTTCCAGTCCCCTCAACGTGGGGGCGGGATCCCCTTTTACGCTCTGCAGCGTGGGCGGGGCTATGATGGCAGTGTGGGTGGGGCTGTGGTGACGTGTGGGCGGGGCTATGATGGAAGCATGGGTGGGGCTATGGTGACTGTGGGTGGGGCTATGGTGACCGTGTGGGCGGAGCTATGGTGACAGCATGGGCAGGGCTGTGGTGACAGGGTGGGGTGGGACTCCCTCCCCCCTCCCCCCCTTAGTACAGAGCTTGCTCATAGGCGGGCCCTTTCCACGCCCTTTCCCTGCCCAGTGACCTTCAGGCCCGCTGGTGAAGCGGGTGGAGCCCAGGCCTGTTAAGGAGGCCGTGGCCTCACCATTGTCACTCTTCCCTCCTGAGGACCTTTATCGCCCTGTGTCTCAGGATCGACAGCCTGGAGGGGGGTAAACTAGGTCCTGGGAGCATTTACAATAAAGATGGAGCCCATAGGTTTGCGGGGGTCTTGTGTTTGTTTTTGTGCCAGTACTGGAGCTTGACATCATTTGGCTTTTTTCGACAAGGCTTGGTACTCTACCATTTGGGCCACACTCCCTGTTCAAGTCTCAAGAATATCAAGGAAGGGCTGGGGATATAGCCTAGTGGCAAGAGTGCCTGCCTCGGATACACGAGGCCCTAGGTTCGATTCCCCAGCACCACATATACAGAAAATGGCCAGAAGCGGCGCTGTGGCTCAAGTGGCAGAGTGCTAGCCTTGAGCAAAAAGAAGCCAGGGACAGCGCTCAGGCCCTGAGTCCAAGGCCCAGGACTGGCCAAAAAAAAAAAAAAAAAAAAGAATATCAAGGAAACATAATAAACAAGAGAAGAGAATTGGAATGTTAAAATCATTATTTGGGGAATGGTCTCTACAATGTATTCATTGAACTCAAAGCAGTTCAGAAAAAAATGAAAATTTCCAGCTTTCTTAAGCGCACACCTAGTAAGTCTTCAAGAGTCTTCACAGTCTTCCATCACATGTTTAGTCTGCTGTTCATCTGTATATAAAATAACCAAAGTTAATATGCAATCAGGAATGGGTACATTATTAAGACAAATAATTCAGCCTAGTGAGCATTCAATCCTTTTATCCACTCTACAATACAAGCTGGGCCTGGTGGCTTAGGCCTGCAATCCTAGCTACTCCAGAGGCTGAGAATGGGAGGACAGAGAAGACCAGCCCAGGAACAAAAGTACCCAAGCCCTCATCCCAAACAAAAAAGGCTGGGTCTATGGCACAAGCCTGTCATCGAGGCTAGGTGGGGAGCATAAAAAGAAAGGTCTCAATCCACACCAGTCCCAGAAAAAGTGAAATCACATGAAAAAAAATAACTGAAGCCAAAAATCAAGAGTAAAGTATAATGATAACAATAAGTACATTCTCTAATATTTATTAGACAGTCACCACAAGCTCCATATAAAGTTTACTGGTAAAATCTGATAATAAGAGAATCTCTCTTTACGGAGCTTACAACTCTGAGAAAACATGCTGAGTTTTGAAAGATAACTAGAGGCTTAGAGACAGACATCCCAATTATTACTTTACTTGCTACTACGTTTCTGGGAAGAGGGTAAGAGCTGCAGCACATGCTTTATTTAAGTGAGGTAAGAGCTGGTTGGCACTGGTCTCCTCCGAGAGGGCAAGGTAAAAGCCACACGGAAATGGACAGCTGGCCCTCCCACAGGAGGCAGCCTGTCTTCCTTGATCTGAGCAGTGCTGGGCCGCAGGCCTGCTGCCCCACGCACACCAGTGAGTTCTTGGCTATTAAGCCAGGCACGGAGGCCAGTGGTCAGAATGTGCATCTCGGCCCAGAAACTGAACTGAGCACCGATATTTCAACTGAAACACTACAGGAGATTAAAACCTCCAACCAGCAACTTGGCCTCGGACGCACAAATCCAAAAGCAGAAACGCAAGAAATAGGGGAGAAATAAGGCAACTTGACTCCTCCAACAGTAGGGAACGCAACTCTACAGCAAGGAACACGAATAAAAATGAGGTGGATAACATTTCAAAGGGTTAAAAAATGATCCAAAAATTAAAGAGGACAAGAATAAATGCCTGAATGCATTCCAAGAAAGAGCTCAAAGAAAGAGCTGAATGAAATAAGGAAGACAATATGGGATGTAAAAGAATTCATTAAGGAAATTCTGAGGAAAACAACAATTCTGGTGATGTAAATACAAATAATTCAATTCTTAAAATATCTCCAGTAGACTGGATCAAATTCAAAACAAAAATCTCAAGTTTCAAGAAGTAGATGTGGTGGAATATTCGGATTAACACAAAAATGAAGACGTATGAATGACACGTGTAAGGCATCAGTGCTTTGCTACGATGTGATTATGCGTCGCGGGGCAGAGCACAGCAAGACGGCACCATCAGAACTTTGGAAATGGGCATGTACGTACATGAACCCACGGGACTACGGAGGAGAAGGGAACGGGAAAGGGAAAAAGAGGGCCAGGAGGTGAATAATGGTGAGATTGTTTGCATGTATAAAAACAGAACAAAAGACCTGCTCAACTTGTCTTAGGTAGGAGAGAAAAAGAGAACAAGGGAGGGGGTGGAGCGGGGTACATTGTAAACAGGGTCGCAATGCCCCTCTGTAAACGAGTGTATGCTAACAAAAAACAATAGCCGATGTTTTAATGTACTTCATAATATAAAATCTCAACCAGGATCTCATAAGAACACATGTTCCTGTGCTTGCACTGCTCTTAATGCTCTCACCTGTGACTTACAAATACACTCGACTGTCCTGGTCCACCTGAGATGAGAGTTCTCCTCACACTGAGATGCTCCCGAGTCCCTCCTGCAACGCTTGTTCTCAAGCCTTACCTGCTGTTGCTTGCTCTGGAGGACGGAGCGCCGCACGCTGCTCCTCCAACCAAAGGCTTGCAGTGACATCATACAGTGGATCCTCCAAGAAAGAAGGCCGTTTCAGTCTCCCAATGCCAACAGTCTTGGACATAAAATAGTCTTGCGTGTCGTTAGTAACCTCATCCTTGGAGAGTGGGAGACATTCTATACTCTCTGCTTCCAGGGCCAGAGCTTCTGCCAGGCGACGCCCATCCAGGGCTCTCGTGAGGTAGTAGCCCGCGTGGGCCCCGCCGTGGGCATCAGGCGTGCCTGCGTCTCCTCCCTCGGTGCTCTGGACCTTTGCATCCGAGCCATTTGGCGACTCGGAGAGGGCGGGCTGGGGGGGCCGGGGGGACGCGGCCGGGGCAGCCTTCCCGCCTCTGTCTTCCCTTCCGGAAGGAGGCTTGGCGATGGCTTCTCGTCTGGACGTGCATTCACCCAGAAGACACGTTAACTGCTGCTCGGAGAGAAGCGGCGTGGGATCTAACTGATGAAACAACCCAAAAGTGTTCACAGTCAATTGGCTGAGTAGACGTGCTTACTTCCGGTAAGCTTCCAGCAACATAATTACTGGAGGAGGCTTCTACAATTACCATTACCATTCATGTAAACTAAGGACAACGCAGGCAAGCAGGGAAGCAATCATTCACGGCGCTGGCAAGTGCAGGGAGGATAGGATGCTCAAGAATTCCTAGCAAGTAGCCACCTAAAAGTAGCTTGAGCCGAAACAGAGATGCTTAGAAAAGCACTTTTGATTTTTAACAACCTGGGGAAGGGGGCTTTTCCAGAAAGGGCAGTAATGGCCATGGTGTCCACCCCCCCCCCCACCATCCTGTTACTCCCACGTCTGTCCACAGCCTCCACGGGACAATACTGCTGAGGACAGAGGAGGAAGGGCGAGGGCAGGGGCGTCCCGACAGGGACAGCCGCGTCAGAGCCGGGGGTGGCGGGGAGGGGAGGGGGGCGGGGGGGCAGGCTGAGGCCAGGGGCATTCCTGGAACAGGGCACTTGGGGAGAAGCACTTGGTCCCACACATTCAATTCCACTGGTAAACGTCATCCCAGCTGAATGTTTCAGCCAAGACCTTGTAAGGATTTTAAGCCATGAGTGAGTTCCTCCCAGTGATATTCTGCTTGGGGTTCTTCTTTCCTGTCAGTTGTGGGGCTTGAACTCAGGGCCTGGGCACTATCCCTGAGCCTCTGTGTGCTCAAGGCTTGTGCCCTACACAGCGCCACTTCCAGTTTTTGTGTGGTGAACTGGAGGTAAGAGTCCCATGGGGACTTTTCTGCCCAGGCTGACTTGGAACCCCGATCCTCAGATCTCCCCCTTCTCCCCCCCAGTAGTTAGGGTTACAAAAGTGAGCCACCAGCACCGGGCTCAAGTGATATTCTGAAGACAGACAAAAATGAATCAAGTGAAAACACAGCACCGTGTTCTAAAAGAACCCTACCTAATGGCGTGCTACTTGAGTTGTGATGCCCCCCAAAAGCAGGAGTGTTAAATAGATGGAAAGACACTGGTGGAGGTTTCTCCTCCTCTAACCACAGAGCATCTCCGTGATTTATGTGATGGATGATCTAGGGAGACAGCAATCGTCCTTTGAAAGAGAATTACCGGAGTAAGAAGTGCTCCTAAGAAAGCCTAATCATTACTTTTAATGGCCTTATATTTGTATTTCAGAAAGTAAAATAACGCCCTACTTTGAAACTACATAGTAAGAAACAACTAAACATTCTGCATAGGTAAGGTACTATCAAGAAAAGCTATTGTCGGAGCCAGTATAGCTAAGTATCTATTGTTATGTAATGGTTTAATGCAGCCAATAAAAATAGCACTGAACTAAGTTTTGTGTGTCATGTTTTCCTAATTATATTTAACTTACTTATGTTAAAACTCAGAGACAAGTGCCACTGTAAGTTTGAAAATAGTAAGAAATTGAAATGACTGGATTTTTTTTTCTTAGTCATTACCTAGAACTCACAATTTCATATAAGTCAACCTAAAATTCATGTACATGTCAAAAATAGCAGTTAAATTATATATAAATTCTATGCAAACTCTCACTGTATTTTTGTTGGTAGTGGTGGTACTATATTTTGAACTCATAGCCTTGCCCTTTCTGAATAGGCTCTCTATCACCTCCCCAGTACTTTTTTTTTTTCTTTTTTTGGCCAGTCCTGGGCCTTGGACTCAGGGCCTGAGCACTGTCCCTGGCTTCTTTTTGCTCAAGGCTAGCACTCTACCACTTGAGCCACAGCGCCACTTCTGGCCATTTTCTGTATATGTGGTGCTGAGGAATCGAACCCAGGGCTGCATGTATACGAGGCAAGCACTTTTGCCACTAGGCCATATCCCCAGCCCCCACCCCAGTACTTCTTGCTCTATTTGACACAGGGCCTTGTTTTCTGTCCAGGCTGGCCTGACCAGCAACCCCTCCTATTCATGCTTCCCACATAGCTTGGATGAGAAGGGGGTCTCACAAGTTTTCTGTCTGGACTGGCCTCGAGTCAGGATCCCCCTGTTCTCACCTCTCAAGTAGTTCGGTTTATGGGCATGTGTCACCATGCTTGGCTCAAGTCCTACTTGCAGTCAGTAAACACTTCAGGCATTCAGGAGTGGCGCTACTCTATCCATCATCAAGAGCATGTCCGGCAAACAGCTACATAATCCACTCAACAGAAAACGAAGTCAGACCTTGTACGGCAGGTAGGTACTTGATACACACTCTCAAATTTTGCAATTTTTATAAAATTGCTTAGAATGATTCCCACGGGAATGAGCCTACTAAGTGTCATCCTCACCAAATACCCTCACCGAAGGCTCATGATTATGAAACTGAGGCATTAGAAGAAAACCAAAAGGCCTATGCATCGGAGTAGAAAGATACAGG
The DNA here is from genome assembly GCF_023159225.1 of Perognathus longimembris pacificus. Lineage (NCBI taxonomy): Eukaryota > Metazoa > Chordata > Mammalia > Rodentia > Heteromyidae > Perognathus > Perognathus longimembris. Next base: position 33,129,380 of record NC_063183.1, on the reverse strand, counting down.
ATCATGGAAGGAGTACCACATCACCGCACGTTCGCTTTTAGTGCTGAACTGGACTAAACTGGGCTCTATCCCAAACGTCCCTGACCGTTCTTGCTCACTGCTTCTGACACTGCTGAGTGAGTTCGTTCTGTAAGCGAGCCTCTCACCACGCAGGCGCTGCTGCCCAGGGAACATCTGTTTAAACACTCACCTCCAAGCCCTCACTTTGCATGCTAGTTCCAATTTCCTCGTCTTTCATAAACAAATTATTCATACTATTCCTGTCCCTCATAAAACTTAGCACAGTGCATCTCAGTCCTCACTTTTCCCAATCCAACTCAATCCAGCTTCTTTCTCTGTATGACAGCCTCCCTTCTCCCACCTTTACTTTCACAGGCCTTCCATAGACCTTCTTTCTTGTCCTGGCCAGTCCACATGCGGTCCACAGCCAAAGAGTAAATGTACAGACTTTCTTTCATCAGGAAAAGAATATCGTTTTCACGTATCTTTGATGGTCTTGCTGGCATCCCAGCTGATGTACTTATTATTCTAGGCTAGAAATTGCTTTATGTATATTACATGTGTTGACTTCTTTAATTTTTGCCATGAATCTAGGATATTAGTATTACCATCAATGCCATTTTGTACAAGAAGAAAATAAGACAGCAAGAAATTAAGTCGCCTGTCCAAGGTCTGTGTCCAGAGTCTGTGTGAGTTACACTGCCTCTCACTGAAATTGAGTTTTCCTTTCACCATTTTCCAAGTGTCTTTTCCTCAACTGAAATCCAGTTTCTCTTTCTCTTAGATTTAAAGAAAAAAATCTTTCCTGCAGAGTATTTCACTTAACTACAGACTTTTTCACTCAGACTAGTGTTGTGTTTTATGAAAACCTGCACAGTGCCATCCCTTTCAGCTCATTAAAAATAAAAATAAAAAAACAACCAACCACAGCCACAGCTTCATTTCCAGGTGCCCACTGTTGACATTTCTCCACCCAGGTAGATGCTGGTTTGGTGTAGCAGCTAAATCTGACAAGGAGGGCAACTCATTATTGCTGGAGATGGAACCCCGCCTGTGGTTTATCTTGCTGTCTGCCCTGCCTCCGTCTGGTGCTAAACATGAGGCTTCTTCAGTCATTAAAAAAAAAATCCTCTGCTAGTTGAGCAACGGTTGTTGACAAGGCCATCCAAATTATGCCTGTAATGTAAACCACCTGAAAGTTCACAGCAGCAGACCGGGAGAGGCAGTCCTGTTCTTTGATCTTATGTCCAGTATTTTTCCCCTCAACAGAGTTTCCAAAGACCAGTCACATAAGCCTACTACTATTATCTCCAGGGGGAAACGGGTGGAGCAACAGAATGTCCCCAACCATTAAGCATGAGACCATGAGACCAGAAATGTGATTCGTTTTCAGTGGCACCTCGCTCGACGCTTCAATAAGCAACGAGGAACCATTCCTGCCTTTGCTGAGCCCCGGCGGGCAACGGGGCCGCAGCTCTCGGCCTCAGCCGCTGCTGGCGGCACCTAGGCGGCCGTTTATTTTAGTCAAGGGTTTTTGACTTTAAGGAAGGGGAACCCTTATCTCAAAAAAAAAAAAAGAAAAGTAGAGGTAGTAGGGATGAGGACTTTTAAAGGCTCCAACGGGTTGTTTCATGGTCATTTCACACGGGACATAAACGTCCCTACGGGCTTTTTGGAGTCTAAAGCTGCAGGCCACCAGGGCACTGAAGTCCTGTGCTCCACTGCGCTTCCTTCCGGGCCCTGTGGCCGCGGGCCCGCCCGTCTGTGCTCCCTTCCCTTGGCAGAACGGCCTTCTCTGCTTATTCGTGGCTTCTTTTTGTCACACCTCAGCTTACCTATGCAGCACGAGCTATGCACTATAGGCGCTACGTCCTTTAACGCAAATAACTTTGAAGGTCACTGCTCAGCTGGTGGACCTCCTGGCAGGTGGCCCAGTGGCCTGGGGTGAGGAGCGTATGGGGTGGGGACGCCACCCACGCCTAGGCCTCTGGGGGCAAGAAGGAAGCATGGGCGGGAACAGACCGCGCGGGGAGTCTGCATACTGCTGAACCATCATTGCTAGGGCCCTGTCCCTTCATAAAGTTCCAAAGCTAGCTGAAGGAGTGCCAAGTGAAGTACTGGTAAACTTCACCCATCTTAAATCTGAGCATTCTCTGAATTAGCTGAGAATATCGTCATTTGGAAGAGCAAGGCAGGAGGATGGAGAGTTTGAGGGCAGCTGGACTACAAACCAAGACCCCTCACTCAAAACAATAAACAAGCAAAATACAGAAAGATTCACTTGGTGGGGAGAAGGATGAAAGCATTTTGGTTGGACTACAAAGCAGATTTACGAATCTGCCCCAATGGGCAATGCAAGCTCAAGAGACTCCTATGACTGATCATGCGTCTTTTAGACTAAGCACCTTTAAAAACACAGGGGGCTGGGCACGGTGGCTCACGCCTGTAATCCTAGCTATTCAAGTGGCTGAGATCTGAGGATTGTGGTTCGAAGCCAGCCTGGGCAGAAAATTCTGTGAGACTCTTATCTCCAATGAACTACTCTAAAGAGCCAGAAGTGGTGCTGTGGCTCAGGTGTAGAGCACTCTCCATGAGCAAAAAAAAAAAAGTTCAGGGACAGAGACCAGGCCCGGAATTCAAGCCCCAGGACCGGGGGGACGACACACAGAGGTAAGATGCCGAGTGTGCATTTTAAAGTCTGCAGCCGTCGTGCAGGATGTATAGCCGTAACGGGCTGGTTCTCCCATCTCTACCTCTCCACCTCGTCTCCTCTCCCTGAGGACACCCACCACATAAAGGCAGGCGCAGGCCCCAGGGGACAGGGAACACCTGCCATACTTTTAACTGAAATAGCCAGAAGGGAAACTGGCCTGTGTTCAACAAGGAAAGCAAGATCCTTGCCGAGAGGGCCGTGGAGGCCTGGGGGCCGGCCACACGTGCGAGCGGGCGGGCGAGCCGGTGCCAGTCGCGGCTGGGAGGGCGGGGGGGGGGGGGGACCACCCCTGGGCCGCAGTGGGGGGAGGCTGTAGGTCCAGCAGCACGCGCCAGGGGGGACCATGACTGCAGAAGCAGACGGCGCCACCCGGGCCCGGCCATGCGCGGGGGGTGCCAGGCTGGCATGGCGCCTCGGGAATGGAGGGGGCCGGATGCCCACAGAAGAGGCAGTGGAGCAGGAGGTGGCATTCCCCGTGTCGCCGTTTTGTGGGACCACCGGCCTCTGGGGATGGCTGGCAGCGGCGGCCGTCTGTACGCACAGACGGACAGACGGAGAGTCCACTTGGACGGGACCCCCTCTGTGCTTAGCCGGGGGCCACAATGGCCCTTTTGTCACGCGTCTGCCAGCGCCTCTGCTGCCACCAGGCTGAGGTTCCAGCCCGCAGCAGCAGCAGCAGGAGTCTGGCAGACCCCCATCATCCCAGAAAAACGAACCTGGCTGGGAGACAAGGGGCCCACGTCTGCCTGGAGACCAGGAGCGCGCGCCAGGGCGGCCGGCCAGCTCCACGGAGAGGCGCCGGCGCGCGCGGAGGCCTCCACGGGCGGGCGGGCACAGCGGGGCGGGCAGGCGGGAGGGGAGCTGCAGCCCGCGGGGGGCCCGCGCCCTGGGCGCTCTCGGGATCAGTTTGGGCGCGTGTGGCCCCCTTGCGCTGAGGAGCCCATGTCTGTGGAGTAGCATCCGGGTGCCGCTGCGGACGGTGGGGCGGGGGCTGTCAGGAAGAGGACCTCATCTACACACAGCAGGGCGCCCACCTGCGTCAGGTGAGGAGCAGGCGGCCGCCGGTGCCAAAACCAAGTGGACGCGGCACAGCCTCGAGCGCCTGGCCGGCGCGTGGGAGGAGGTCTTGGGGCAGCACCGCAAGTACTTCTGAGGTCTGCAGACATGGCCTCAGCCATCCTCAGAGCACGAGGGGCGGCGCCATGGAGCGGAGGTGACCGGGACGTCCGGGCTGTCGCTCACAGACACGCTGCCCCCCGCCCCGGCCTTCTCCCCTCCCCGAGGCCTCCCCGGAGCGCTCCCTCCTCAGGAAGTACACCCCCACCATGAACCACTGCTCTCCATCAAAACCTCCCACCCAGCACGGCCTCCTCGGCACTCCCCCAGGCCCCTCTGAATCACAATGACGTAACGGGGGGGGGGGGTCAAAGTGGAGTCACCCAGATGGCGGCAGAGATGGGGATGGCAGGCCACAGGCCACAGTGGGCGGGGGGTCACCCCCCTAGCTCCACCCGCCATCAGTACTGTCAAATCGCATCAGATCGGGCTTTCCTGCCGGGGGTCTTTCTCCACATCGGATGCGTCGAGGAGGAGAACGTGTTCTGTCCACCAGTGAGTGGCCTGTAGCATTTCCCAGGGTTGAGCAAGTGCTCCTGAGGCTTTGTCCTGTCTAGACATGTATCTGAAACATCTCATTACCCCATACATTGTGCACAGCGCACAAAGCCCGACATAAACACGAAGCTCCCTATTAATACTGTTGCTCAATGAACTGTCCTCTTTCATTTGCCAATCTCAATGTGAAATCACACTACGGCCAAGAATAAGAATAATGTACTGCAAACAACAGGTTCCAAAATTATGCTACGATATAAACTATGGACGTTAAATCCTCTACATACTAAACCAAAAAAGTATTTAGTCAATTGGATATAAATCAGAAGGATCTAAATAACTCGGTGTGTATACTCTCTCATAAGTGATGCACTTTCCACTTCCCTTCCTGTCATGAAGGCTTACCCTGGGCAAGTGTCCAGAAAACCCCCATCAGTAGTCAGATGCGCCGGGGTTAGGTCAGGTCAGGGCCTGGACGGGCAGGGTTGACAGCCCTTGACTAACTACCACGGACCAAGATCGCTGACGTACGTTATTCCATTTAACTCACCCACCTAATGGATGCAGGGAAGCGGGAATCATCCCCCACGCTGAAAGGATAAGACAACGGAAGGGCCAGAACGGAGGAAAACGGAGCCAGAACACGATACAAAGCCAGGCCTTTTCGTTTCCAACTCGTTTCTCAGGGGGAGGAGCCTGGAGCCACACGGGACCATGACGGGGGCTCCCCCGCTGCTTCACGGTGGGCGCCTGCTTTGCCTCATGAACCTGAGGAAGATGTGTGAACAAGAGGCTATTCCCAGTGGTTATGGTCACTCTCGGGTCCCCTAACTGGAGCTCCGGTTTCCACCACCACCACACTCTCTACCTCGGCACCGTGTGCACGGGCTGGCTCAGTGCACACACACAGAGAAGCTTCATCGGCTGCAAGATGGCTTCTTCGTGACCCTCCATCTCCATAAACTCTGGTCTTCATCTATTCCCTCACTGGCCAGTTGTCCGAGGAGCTGGCAGCTTAACTCCAACCAAACAATGCCTTTCTCTCCTGAAGAATCCTTAACCATGGGGAATTCTGGATTCCAGTGACAGCCAACACACAACATGGCTGAAGAGACAGGGATTTCGGGTACTCTCCACGTTACCCTCTACATGCAATGCCTCACCCCACTTCAGGGAACAGGTAATGCAAACAAGGATGCTCCCCTAAATTTTGCAGGAAAAAAAAATGCTTCTGATTTAGAAAAACACCAAGGAAAATTTAAAAAGAAAACAAAAACAGAATTATGGGTCTCTCACTGTGCTATTCACTGCAAGTCTGACACAGAGGTTTCATTTGGTCTGCTGGAAATAGAACTGAATATGATTCATTCTTGATTGTGGTGAAGTTTAATTATGGAAATCCACTTGTGTATTTATACATAAAGCCTCACAAACATGACAGAAAACCTTTTCTTTCCATAAGCAATTATAGGGAAAAGGCTTCTCAAAAAGTTCCTTATTAGTAGATACTCACATAAATAAAAAGAGTGCCCCCACTTTTCATGTGCACATTTTCTGGTCATGTTGCCTTAGTTTTCTCCTTTGCTTTCCAATGACAGGCCAAGAGCAGCTCCGGCCTCTGCCCTAGACGGAGTGCTAGGATGCTCCCTCAGGAGAGCGAGAGACGGGCGCAGAGACAGACAGCTCCCAGGACGCTGACGATGGGGGGTGTTGGGAAGACAAAGTGACTATGGTGAAAGACTTGGCAGAAGAAACAGACACAGGGCTTCGCATGTTCACACTTTCTGAATGCATAATAAGGAAAATATCTCTGGAAGTCAAACAACATAATGACCGGCCTTGTTTCCTTTTAAATGTCAAATTAATGGTTTTACTTCAAGTATATGTGGAATAAAATACAATTTCTCCCCAAATCAGGTAATAAAAATTAACTTACAGGTGAAAGCAGAAATCCAAATTGTAAATGGAAGCACAGAGAAGGAGATTTAGATGGTGCTTTCATTTGCTGATGAAACCTCCCCTAGGATTAGTTTTATTGTCCAAAGTCATGCTAAGCTAATTGGCCAATTTAACCAGTCTATTACAATCAATTACAAAAATGCATTGTTGAGTTGAATTCACCAGTTAATTAGTTAAGCCAGGGGAGCTTCTCATGACCAACCTGTTAAAACTAATTTTACAGCCAGGCACCAATGGCTCACACTTGCAATCCTAGCTACTTGGGAGGCTTTGGTCTGAGGACCGCAGTTGGAAGCTATCCCAGGCAGAAAAGTCTGTGAGACTCTTACCTTCAACTAATCACAGTAAAAGCAGACATAGAGATGTGGCTCAAGTGGCAGAGTACTGGCCTTGAGCAAAAGGAGCTCAGGGACAGCACCCAGGCCCAGAGTTCAAGCCCTAGGACCAGCAAATAATAATAATAATAAAAAGTTCACAGTTATAAATTGCCACAAGTCTATAATCCACAGTGTAGTGACTGTGGATTAAATCTAGCACTATGTAACTGGAGATTCTTAGAGTTAATTTCATAAACTTAGGAATTTGAAGATCTGAAATATTGTTTCAAAACTCAGGCTATCATGTGTTATCATTCCAACTTATCTCAACACTCATTTTATATTTACATCCTAAATACTAAAACACAGATGTTGACTGCGTCATCTTTATGTAAATTGAAACACTAGATGGTTGCCAGATAAGAGTAGAGAACAGGTAAATAATAATAATAATAATAATAATAATAATAATGATAATAATGTGTGTGTGTATCTGCTGGTACTGGAGCTTGAACTCAGGAGCTCGCATTCTCAGTTGTTTTCTACCAATCAAGACTAGCACCCTACTACTTAAACCACAGCTCAACATCGGGCTTTTTGGTGGCTTACTGGAGATAAATATCTCACAGACTTCCTGCCCAGGCTGCCTTCAAACCACAATTCTTACATCTCAACCTCTGGAGTAGCTAGGATTGCAGGCGTGAGCTACTGATGCCTGGTTTGATAAACCTTTGAATCACATTTTCCTGATCCATTCGTCTACTGAGGGGCATCTAGGTTGGTTCCATGTTTTAGCTATGACAAATTGTGCTGCGATGAACATTGTTGTGCTGGTGGCTTTAGTGTGATCTTGTTTGTGGTCTTTTGGATAGATACCCAAAAGTGGGGCTGCTGGGTCATAGGGGAGCTCTATATTTAGCCTTCTGAGGAATCTCCATACCGTTGCCAGAGTGGCTGAACCAGTTTACATTCCCACCAACAATGAAGTAGGGCTCCCTTTTGGCCACATCCCCTCCAACAATTGTTGTTGTTAGTTTTCTTTTTTTTTTTTTTTTTTTTTTTTTGGCCAGTCCTGGGCCTTGGACTCCGGGCCTGAGCACTGTCCCTGGCTTCTTCCCGCTCAAGGCTAGGACTCCGCCACTTGAGCCACAGCGCCGCTTCTGGCCGTTTTCTGTATATATGGTGCTGGGGAATCGAACCTAGGGCCTCGTGTATCCGAGGCAGGCACTCTTGCCACTAGGCTATATCCCCAGCCCCTTGTTAGTTTTCTTGATAAAGAACATTCTTACTGGGGTGAGATGGAATCTCAATGTTGTTTTGATTTGCATTTCTTTTATGGCCAGTGATGTAGAGCACTTTTTCATATGTCTCTTGGCCATTCTCATTTCCTCATCAGAGAAGTCTCTTTTTTTTTAAGTCTTTAGCCCACTTGATGAGGGAGCTATTGGTTCTTTGCGGGTTTGTTTTGGCAGAATGTAATTTTTTTAGTTCTGCATATATTTTAGATATGAGGCCTTTGTCCGTTGTATGGCCGGTAAAGATCTTCTCCCAATCTGGGGGCTTTCTGTTTATCTTGTGAGCTATGTCCTTTGCCCTGCAGAAGCTCTGCAGTTTGTGGTACATATACACAATGGAATTTTATGCCTCTATCAGAAAGAATGACATTGCCCCATTTGTAAGGAAATGGAAGGACTTGGAAAAAATTATACTAAGTGAAGTGAGCCAGACCCAAGGAAACATGGACTCTATGGTCTCCCTTATAGGGAATAATTAGCACAGGTTTAGGCTAATCATAGCAGAGGATCACAAGAGCCCAATAGCTATGCCCTTATGAACACATAAGATGATGCTAAGTGAAATGAACTCCATGTTATGGAAACGATTGTTATATTACTGTTGTAATTACTTTCAATGTGCTATGTGTAACTGTAGCTTCTATTATTGATGATCTTCTTGTATCCCCTTCCTGTGGTTGTACCTACACTATCTCTGTATCTTATCTGAGTATATTGGAAACCATGTATACAGGTATTAGAACTAGGAAATAGAAAGGGAATACCAAAATCGAGAGACACAGGGTAAAAAAAGACAAACAACTACAAAAGCAATACTTGCGAAAACTGTTTGGTGTAAATGAACTGAACAACTCATGGGGGGAAAGGGAAAGGGGGAGGGGGAGGGGGAATGAAGGAGGAGGTAACAAACAGTACAAGAAATGTATCCAATGCCTAACGTATGAAACTGTAACTCCTCTGTACCACAGTTTGATAATAAAAATTTTAAAAATAAAAAAAGGAAAAACCTTTGAACAGCAGAATAAACCAATAACATCCCTAAAGGATCGGAAGCCTTCAAAACTCCCAAATTTGCCAAGTCAGACAGATCCTTTACACGGGCCCCTGCCTTCCCCTGTATCCTCCGACAAGCCACCGCCGTCCCGTTCCTATCCCAAGCTCCTCTCCACAGCGCGTCCCTCCACCCTCTGCCCAGCCGACACCCCCTTCCCTCCTGCGCTCAAGGCCATTGCTTCCGCAGCTCCCCCACTCTGGCTCACATCAGCACCTCTCCATCCTCAGTCACCATGCCACTGATGCCATGCTCATTATGATGAACCCCTCTCTCTCCAGTGCAGGCAGGATCTCCGGTCCACGGCCCCGCCCCGGGGCCCTTCCGTACTTGCAAAGCCGCCCTGCCTGCCCTGAGGCTCAGCGGCAGGTGGCAGGGCCTCTCGCCCTCCTCTCCGCTCCTTGCCTTCCCCCGACGTCCTACCTCTGCCTCTTGCTTATCTTCCACGCCCTCCTTGGCTGGCTGGTCCAGCCTGTCTACCTGTAGAAAACCTCGGGGCTCTCTCCTGGGCCCCCTCCTCTGTTTATTTGCCCTTCCTGTCTGGGTTTCCTGCGTCTGTAGGCCATGACTCCGTGGAGGGGAGGGAGGGCGCCATTCCGAACGCCCAGCCACCCAGAGCATCACCACACAGCACCGGGCAAGCGCAGGCCCCGCGTGAGGCTCCACAGTCTTGGAGACAAAATGGTGACGGGACTGGGAAAGATGCAGTGAAGCTGTTCGGATGCGTCTGTTAGGTACATCAAGTCAAAGGAAACTGATTAAAGGATCTGCTCATTTGCTAATAGGAAAAAAGCATTTTTCAGATACATAAATGTGCAGCAAGGATTAAGGCAGGTGTGTTGAGCTGCTGCAGTGAAGAGAGGAAATGTCCAGCAATCTCTGCCTCCGTCCTTCCTTTTCCCTAGTCTCGTAAACACACACGAGTCTCTTTTCCAATACCCTCATTAGGAAATTCTTGACCATGCATCCACAGGCTTAAGACCTGATCTGTCTTCAGATATGACCACCTATTACAATAACATACATCAGGCCCCAGTTTGCTAATCTGGGGTTTTAAAAATCAAATAACCATCTGGTGCCGGTGGCTCACGCCTGTAATCCTAGCTACTGAGACGAGGATCACGATTCGAAGCCCAAGCATCAAAGTCCATGAGACTCTTATTTCCAATAAACTATTCAAAAAAAAAACCCCAAAAACCAGAAGTGATGCTGTGGCTCAAGTGGTAGAGCACAAGCCTGAGCACAAAGAGAGTCAGGGATAGAACCCAGAACGGGCAAACATAAAAATAAAAATGAAATAGCCAAAGCTTAGAGCCTATCTACCTCAGTCAGGAGGATCCATCATCAAGAGCCCTTTCCGCTCTTCACGTGCTCTTCACGTGCTCTTCACTTGCTCTTCACGTGCTCGTCACGTGCTCTTCACTTGCTGCCTACTGTGGTGGCAGCAGCTATGGCTTCCGCTCCGTTGCTCCGGGCTCCTGACGCCCAGAGCGCCACCAGGAGCCCATTCCAACAGAAGCAGCCGCACCACCAGCGACTGCACCATGGGTATTTTACCCGAAAGACGCCAGGGCCTCTATCACCTGATTCTCCACCAGGACTTTCTCAAGAAATACAGAAATACATAATCCTCCATGTCCAAAATATGTCCCCTCAAAAGGGAATCTCCTCCTCAAGTGTTTCTACTTCTTATTCCTACAGGATGGAAAGGAATTCGGAGTGTATTATTGGGACTAGGGTACAAGTTTTGCCAGCTGATCAAAGAAACAATTAGAATCCATGGCATCTATTCATGCTGATATATTAAATCCAGAGCCTCTGACTAAGGGTTCCCACCACAACGAGTTCAATCCATCTAAACCAATGCTTTTCTTTACTTGGCCTAGAACCTTCAAAATCCATTCTGATACATGTTTCCTGTTTTTAATTGGCAAGCTTTTGCAACTACTTTTTTTTTTTAATCTCCCCCTGGCTTTGACTTTGTCCTTGGTATTTGGAAGCTGAGCTCCAAGTTTGGTTATAGCTCTGGGAATGGGAAGCAAACGGCACAGAAGAACTGACTTGCCTTAGTGAGGAAGGAAAAGTCCATCAAGACAGGACCAGGCTCGTCAAAGAAGGAGCACGGGGCTTCTTCCCTCGGCACGGTGGCTTGAAGGACTCGAGATTCAAGGCTCACTGCTCACCGAGGCCCACCATATCCCCTGTTCCATCCACAAGTACCCAAACCTTTTACCATAGCGGAGCTGACTGTGAGTTGAACTGACTCACACCACAATTTGACAACCTGAGTGACAATATGTTTTTTAGCCTTTTCGATCTTGAGGTTCTTTTAATAGAGTCCTAGGAAGTCCTTATTTTTCCACCCATGCCTAGATAGGGGAATTTATGAATCTGAGTCTCACGCTCCCCTTTCTAAACCACGATGTACCGTTAGAAACAGCCACATGTCACCTCAGTCCTTCTATTCTTCATCTTCAGTTAGTGATGGAAGGAAGCGCCCACAGGGTTCTCAAATGCCTGCCTTCAAGGTACTCTTCACTCTGCAAAGTCCCCGAGGGATTGATGCTGATTTCACTGGACCAAAGGCTCATTCTTTAGGCAGCTGGATTTCTTACTGCTATCTGTTCCACCTAAGCCAAACCAACTCCAGCTTCCCCCAATTTCTCTGCAGTTCTATTTCCTGCAACCATTCCCATTGTCAAAGTGCATATCCATCAGGGTCTTCAGATGCAAAACAAAAACAACAAAACTGACACTGGCTGCTCTAAAGCAGAAATGGAATTGAAACAATGTTGGTTATTTTCACATCAGTAAGGATGCTACATAAAGGTACTAGAAAATAATCAGGAACCAATAGGAGACTCCCCAAGGACAGTCCTGCAGAGGAATCCAAAGCTGTCCATTCCACTGGGCCTCTGAGCTAGCTAGTTAAGCTGACTGTACCAATGCCATGCCCCCGGACAGGGCGAAGGAAACACTGTCATCGCCTGCCACCACTGCTACCACCATCGCTGCCAGAGGCAGGGCAGCCACTGAAGGAGACCGTCACCTGCCACCAATGGGGCCATCCGTGGAATCTCCATCCTCTCAGTTCCACTCTCTGGATCAGGGTGGGTGTCCCCGAGAGCCTAGGGCCATCACAGGCCCTATGCCAAACGCAGCTGGGAAACTGAACAGTAGAACATCTCCGGCTGTCTAATAAGAGGCAAGTACTGAATACTGCTAAGAGCTACAAAGTGGGAGCTGTCCCAAACAAGAAGGGGAATGAACCATCTACTAGGCAAAGAAAAAAAAACCCAATATCCTCCAAAGGTATTTGTTTATATTTATTGGCAAGCATCACAGCAAAAGAAGACAGAATTTTATGGGAGCTGAAGTTGGAAACATTTCCATACTAAGGGAGAAATAAATGTTCCAAAATTTTCACTTATTTGTTAAGTTTGACAACTATGATCAAGAGAAATGTTTTACAGTGAATAATTCTTCTTTTAAAAAAGAAAAGGCTGGCCAGGAGTTTGGCCTAGTGGCAAGAGTGCTTGCCTCATATACATGAAGCCCGGGGTTCGATTCCTCAGCACCACATATACAGAAAATGGCCAGAAGTGGAGCTGTGGCTCAAGTGGCAGAGTGCTAGCCTTGAGCAAAAAGAAGCCAGGGACAGTGTTCAGGCCCTGAGTCCAAGGCCCAGGACTGGTGAAGGAAGGAAGGAAGAGGGGAGGAGGAAGGAGGAGGACGAAAAGGAGGAAGGGGGGAGGAAGAAGGGGGAGGAGGAGGAGGAGGAAGAGGAGGAAGGGGGAGGAGGAAGGGGAGAGAAGGAAGAGGGGGAAGAGGAAGTGGGGGAAGTGAAAGGGGGAGGGGGAGGAGGGGGGAGAAGGGAGGAGGAGGGAGGAGGAGGGAGGAGGAGGAGGAGGAGGAGGAGGCTGCTCCTTGATGTAACTACAAGAAAGTCCAGAAATGATGCTCTAGATCTTTTTTTCTTTTTTCAGTCCTCAGTAAGGCTGGTTTAAGAAATGTTTAAATCTGTTAATATTTTCCCAGGAATGTTTTTAAATTCCACAAGGACTTAGAGGAGAACATTTGCTCCCAATCTGGGTGGATACAAGCATGGACAAAGAGAGAAATTCTTACAATAACTTCATCCCATAGTCCCTTTTAAGCATGTTTGAAACACATTTTAGCAATGCATGTTAAACAATCTACCTCCTAAGAAGTGTGACTACGAGAGAAACAACAAAGGAACGATGGAGAGTCAGATATTTACTCTGAGGGAGATAAAAGGGGATTGGTGAGGACTTGGTGATTTTCAGATGTTCTGCCCTTGGTGAGGAGCAGGGTATGCTTTCCTCTGGATTAAGAAAGCAGAGGATACACAGGGATTTCCAGCCTTCCTCATCTTAGCACCATGCTAAGTAGTTTGTCCTCATCTGGATAGTTATATTCAAACTATGTACATTTTGATGATGGACATCTAAGAGAGAAAAGTACTTAACAAAATTGTGGTTATATGGACCATAAAGTGAACTAAAAGAGAGGAAAAGGAGAGATAATAAAAACAAAGAAAATGAGAGAAAAGAAGAGATTATTTTATTTCACTGTGTGTGTGGGGTTATGTGTGTACGTGTATGATTTTAAAACTAGTAAATGTGCTCCTTATAGAAACCTTAAGCTTCATCATTATTTTTTGCTGATATTCTAAGTATAAAATCTAATACCAGATTAAGACCCAATGTTACATGTTGAGAAATAAAATCATATCCTCGGATTTTCACTGCTGTCTATGAAGTTAAAGGGATGTTGTAAAATAAGAAGACATACTGGGAAGAAAGAAAAGAAGAAAAGAGCAAATGGCTTTAAAAAAAAAAAAAGAGGTTAAATTTTTAGCAAATTCTCTTGGTTTCCATCAGAAACCAAAGACCAAAGTGCACTGCTTTACGGGGGGGGGGGGGGGGGGGGCAGTGCCAAGAGCACACAGGCCGTGGGGGGCCCAGAGGAATTTGTGAGGAATGCCGGGAGGCTGGAGGTGCTCAACCAGGAAAGGCATTTCTCTGACTGCATTTTTTTTGGATGTTTGTAACACAGCTCTCGCCTTGCCAGCCTGCACCGGCAAGCGAAGAAAAGAGAGCTAGGAGACCACAAGCCTGGCCTGTCATTAAAATCACCTCAGTTGAACTTAATTAAAGCAGTCAGAATAGAAATGAAGTAGAAGTCGGAAGGCCAAACTCTGCAATTACGTCTTTTAGAAGGCTGAAGGCAGGGACTGAATATACTATTGCATATTGGTATTTGGCAACCCAACTGGATTATGCTCTAAGGTTTCTCCTGAGGACTGTAATTTTCAGGGATTTTTTTTCCCCTCCCAATGGCCCTCTGATTCTCCCCTAAAGTACACAGCAGCATACGGAGAGTACTTTTCCTGTTTGACGCCACAATGTGAGCGAGAGCACTAAGGGCTGACCACCCAATACCTCGCTCCGAAGGATACTGCAGGCAGGAGTAGATTCTACTTGTATATTAATTCTTACTAATCCATGAGGAAGAAAAACAAAAGAATTATAATAGCTTAGTTCCAAAACTGTCATTTCATATTCACCGAAAACTGAAAACAACACATAAACACTGCACTTCCATTAGCTAATGCACGCCATCTAGGCGTGAGAAGAGCAGCCATTTCATGTGCGCAAGCCCAGGGCCCAGGAGATTTCCAACAAAGAGAAGATGCTCAGGAAATTGACTGAAACTGATTGAAACAATAAATAAATACCACATAAAATAACTCAATGAATACGGAGGTGTGAAGTTCATGTACAAGCATAAGGCCCCAAATAAATTTTAAAAGAAAAATTTGAAGGATAATTAAGAAATGGAGCCAGGAGCTGGTGGCTCACCCTTGTCATCCTAGCTACTCAGGTGGTTGAGACCTGAGGATCACGGTTCAATGCCAGCCTGGGCAGAGAAGCTCATGAGACTCTTATCTCCAATAAACTCCTCAGAAAAGGCTGGAAGTGGTTCTGTGGCCCAAGTGGTAGAGAGCCAGCCTGAGCGAAAGAAGCTCAGGGACAGTGCCTAGACCTGAGTTCAAGCCCCAGGACTAGCCTTCCCCCACCCCCAAGCAAAAAACAAAACAAAACAAAACAAAAAGAGTAGATGCTGTTAAAGTAAGACGTGAAAAGAATGAGTGACATAGAAATGGAGATGGAGCTATCACTTGTCCTTGGGAATCCCTGTCAGCAGTTTATCCATGGCTTGTGGCACTTCCACTGTGGAAGAAAGACCACGGGAGCTTGCAAGGAGATCATCTGTCTGCGCCCATCAAGCCTAAGGGCATTCAGTGAGGCCTCGTAGGCTGTTATTCCGGGAACCTGCAGTACCAGCCCTGGGGCTGGGAGGAAGCACGCGGGCCGTCTAGCTCCGCCCCCTTAGGCCCAGAGGAGGCGGTTCCAGAGGCTTAGTGCGGGTGTCAACCGACAGAACACTTGGCCGGCTCTACGGCAGAGTGCATCATCTCTACTGCGTCATCACTAGCTGCTATGTGACCGTATTTTTACATCACTCATTAGGAACGTAAGGTTTCTCATACCGAGCCTTGGTTTTTGACCCCTGGGCCTCCATTCTGACCGCAGTGTTTTCCTGGGCCGGCCAAGCTCCACTGCGACCACAAGAACATGATAGGAGAGGTAGAAACATATCTTGAGAAAGTATTTGTAGTTCTAGCTTCTCGTCCCCTCCCCTGCCCTTGGCATTCTTTTTACTCGGGTTAGGTACAACTCAGTGACACTTACTCAACTGTCCAGATGATGATACTTGGATGTCCATACATCCAAATGGCAATGGCAGGAATGAAACGCTCAGGAAGAAAGCTAGGTGTCCACTGCTGCTCAGTTCCCACAAGGGATGCGCAGAGGGAGAGTTAGCAAGCGGTATTAACAAAGGATACCTGCAAGGAAACTCCCCTTCTCACCTGGAACTAGAGGGAGCAATTTAGATGTCATCACTAGAGGACTGCAAAGAACTCTACATTATATACCACTTTGATCAAGATTTTTCACTCCAAAAACCTTCTGGACAGATACCCTTTGAGACAAACACTCCTCAAATAGCTATAAAGGGAATATGAGGGAAGATAACACATTAGGTACAAAGAATTTATCTACTTGTAGGCTGGAGGTATGGCTCAAGTGGTAGAGCACCAGCCTAGCAAGTGCAAGGTTCTGAGTTCAAAGCCCAGTATCATTAACGGTGTAATATATTCCCAATTCAAACTGAAGGAAAAATCATTCCTATCATTCTCTGGACTGGGGGGAAGCAAGTGTTGCTCTCAGTGGTCCCACTACTGGGCTCTAGTGTCTGCACACCTGCTATCCAA
This sequence comes from Perognathus longimembris pacificus, assembly GCF_023159225.1. Taxonomy (NCBI): domain Eukaryota; kingdom Metazoa; phylum Chordata; class Mammalia; order Rodentia; family Heteromyidae; genus Perognathus; species Perognathus longimembris. The sequence goes on along the minus strand of NC_063183.1, from coordinate 33,113,068 downwards.
GACCCCAGGAGCCAGCTTCAGGCCCTTACTCGGTCATAACACAGGGCTGGTGACTGTCACTGTCACCAGTGGGTGAGCCCACGCACTGCTCTGGATGCCTGACATCTACCTCATCACACACAGGGACCAGTTGTATAAACGGGGGGTGGGAGGGAATCACCAAAACTATTTGGCTATCATTAATAGACTGTATGGAATTTGAAAGCAAAAAGCACTATGACTAATACCATAAAATATTACATATAAAAAGATCTACAACCAATTTAGCCTTTCATTTGAATTTCCAATCAAAGTCATTTTCCTGGTTTACCTGATTAAATGTTGTTTCTGAGTCATGGCTGCTAGTCTCTGCCACTTTATAACTCACGATCTAGAGCCAAAATCTGCTCTCCTTCCTATGCTGTAACCGATGTAGATGGGATTAAAATGCAAGCCTCACCACTTCTGTCCTGGGGCCTTGACAGAAACCCACAAATTAACTAAAGTCTGGACAAATCACCCAGCTTCTAGTATAAATTTGCTGCAGCCCATAAGCCTAGTAATTTGGGAATATTCATAAAATAATTGAGCAGTTCTTGATTATAGGCCACTATAAAATGTAAATTGCCACAGGAATAGGATGTGGCCTGGAACCCTAGAAATTAACTATCATTTATGTTTATTTCCCATTTGGTGTTTTGTATAAAGCCTCCAATTTTACTGTTATCCTTGTCAATGTTAATGGAACTGAGTCACACAGACATGATGACCCACATTGCTATGTCATTACTGCAAGTACTCGTGGTACAGAGAACGCTTTCTTCTGATTTCTCTGCCACTATGAAGCAAGCACCGCACGGTGGCCAAATTAGCAGGACAGAGGATTCATGCACGCTTCCCATACACACCCCATCATTTCTGTTTTATTATTTTTAACCTGCTTGTGGTCCAAAAACAACCGATTTTCCAGCCTGGTGACAGGTATTTATGAAAGCGTTTCCAGCCAGGCTGGCTCCGGCGGCTCGGGGTGTCTCTTCCAGGCCCCTTTCTACCTGAGGGCTTTGTGTGTAAATGAATTCTTCCACGCGGGGAGCTCCAAAGAAAGGAATGCTGCGTGTGGCGGGAGCGCACACCCACGTTTCCGCCCTGCCGTGACTCCGCTTGCCAGTTCAACGTTATAGTCATTTTTCATTTCTTGGGAGAAAATGACTCAGTACAAGAGAACCTAAGAAAATCCAAAACCTGATTTTTAAAGGGGACATGGAAGTCGTTTTCAAAACGATTGAAATTGTTGCTAGAGAGAATCAGAAAGCAACATGAAGACTCACTAACTGAACCTAAAGTTAAAAATGGTAACATACATTCTAGTTTATCCCTGTGGCAAATTGCATAAACTGGCAGTTATTGTCATTGTAGTTATCAGCTTTCATGGAGCATGGCAACTGCATGCACCCAGGCCCCACGTTCAAGCCCCCGGGCCAGCGCAAACACACACACACACACACACACACACACACACACACACGCGCGCGCGCGCGCGCACAGACACACACACACACACACACACACACGCACCGTGCAGGACTTGGCTTTCCTCTTACAGGTCTCCAACCCTCGTAGTCATTAGAGGAAATGAAAGTTGTATTTTCCAGTGTTGAGAGTAATCTGGAAAACATCTGTAGTCCCTACTCCAAGTGGTCCACTCTGGATAACGCACCCTCCGTGGTGCGGCACAGGGTTAACTGGGCAGTGTCAAACCCTGAGGGACTCAGAAGAGGTGGCCTGGGAGACAGCGGATGTGAAAAAAGAGATGAACAGCAGAGCCTGTTCCTGATCCAAAACAAGCCTGGCAGCCGCACGGGAAAGACTAGACAACACCTATCAGCCTCAAATTTGCCTTACTTCATTCTAGAGCTTCTGAAAACATGTGGAAAATCCTAACCAACTGGTTTCCTTTGTTAAGAACCAACAGGCCTTGATGCGATGGCTGGGAACCTCAAGCTGAGCAAATCTAGGGATCTCCACAGGTTCTCACCGGCCCAGCACAGGGGCACAGGCCCCTCCTCCACGCCCGCTGCCCCGCACCGTTCTGCAGAAACAGCCTTTCAGAAACAAGTTACTTCAGTTGGATCAGCTGCAAGAAAATCAGTATCACATTTTTCAACTTCCAGTTTACTTTGCTATGATTGGAAAATTCTGCAAAGCCAAGGAAGTGTGCCAACCATACATTAAAATGACATCGGAGGGGACAACATGTAGCTACGCTGTTTCTAAGCCTACAAAGGCTCTAATGTCATCAGGCCGGTGAGTCTCCTTAGCGGAAACTCTCACTAGAGGAGCCTGGGAAAAAATCTTCTCACACCTTCAGATTGCTCATCAAGCTGTAGTACTGAGGTTTTTAAATAACACTTTCTGAAATCTCCCCTATTCTCTGGCCCCTTTAACGTCAGATCCTCCTGGAAGGTCATGGTCATCTCAGTGCAAAGCCTGAGCGCGTCTGACAGGCCACCCCGTACAGGAAAATGCATTAAGCTCTGGTCACCTGGCCCACAGCACTGTGCCTCTTCCAAAGGCGGGCCCCTTCATTTCCTGGGGACAGGTCACCCCAGACCCTCTGCCATCCCCACCGGCCCAGGACCCCTGCTGAGCCGGCGTGCCATGTGCCCCTTTCCCAGCCCATCCATCAGTCACAGCTGCCAAGATGGTTTTCTTCAGGCACACATCTGCAGCGCAAACAACAAGCTTGAGTTGCCAATAACGTGCTCGTGGCCTCCGGGAACTATGAGAACTTGGACTAAACTAGTTGCAAATTCAGAAGCTTTTCTATGTCTTGATTCATAACTGAAAAACTAAACTGTTTCTCGTTGTGCAGGAAACTCCTTTTCAAGACCTGCAGCCCACAGAAGTTGAGAAATAAAGTCATTTAATTCCAGACTTGAAATTGTTGATGTAAAATGATGTAGCTCCAGTTCTCATTCAGCTGAGCTGATCGTTATGGAGCGAGACATATGAAACGATTTTCTTAAGGCATATTTTCCAAAAAAAATCTATGTTTAAATGTTGGAACAATATTCACTAAATAAGAACATAGATACTGAACTGGTATACTGGTTTAAAAAATGCTGACTTATGAAGTGGTAACCCCTTGGTACAACACCTTAGTAACAACAATTATATATTTAAAAATACTGAATGGCACATCAAGTCTGGAATTCAAAAGTGAGTTTATTGTCACATACTTTGCCCCTGAATTAATCAAAAGTTATTCACCAAGGGATGGGGGTACAGCTTAGTGATAGAAGGTGTGTTTAGCATGCACAAGTCTCTGGTTCAATCTCCAGAACCAAAAAAGGAGTATTAAATGCATGAAGAATCTGCTATAAAATTGTTATCAAAAGGGGGGAAGGGGGAAGAGAAGAGGATAGAGAGGAGGAAGAGGAGGAAGAGGAGGAGGAGGAAGAGGAGGAGGAGGAGGAGGAGGAGGAGGAGGAGGAGGAGGAGGAGGAATCTTGAGGTTTGGGCAGTTGAAACTTCCTAGACACGTTTAATTTTAGTAAAAACCTTTGTTACAGGCTCACAGAGCGCTTGGCTTTGCACGGCTCATGATACACGTAAGCACTGTGTTTTCTCTGGAAGGTCAGCATCGTGCACAGAAGACGTCCTCTGCTCTCCGGGTGACTATCAGCTGCAGTGTCTGCGCAGCACTGGTGCAGCCAGAGGTGCCCGGAGCCCTGACCTTCTCAGGACAGGGGGAGTGACTGTGACGAGCTCAGAAGCTAAACAAGTCGAGACCGCTGCTCATGGAAACAGCACACCTCTCTCTGTGTCTTGTGGAAGTGACAGCAGTTGGCAAGGATAGAATGAGTTGAGAGGAATAACGGTGGCCAGCGGGGGGGAGTGAGCGGGTGGGGAGTGGTGGGGGTGGGGGCCCGGCAGGGGTGGAGTGAGGGAGTGAGTGGGGAGTAGAAGGCTTCCAGCCTGTGGCAATCCCTTAAAAAAAACCTCTTGATTGTTCAAGCCACTAAATAATAATGGCCATAACTATAATGAGTCTTTATGTTTATCCATTCATTCGTTCATTCTGCTGGTCTTGGGGTTTGAACTTGGGGCCTCGTGCTTGGTGGGCAAGGACTGTACAACGTAAGCCCGTGAATGTGTTAGGTAATACAGGGACTGCGTTATTACGGAAGGCCCCTTAGTTTGGACGATTTTGATAACTGTTCTGAAGAACATTTCATCCAAAAGGAAACAGAAGTGTGTGGGTAGCCTCACAGTGACTGCGGAGGAGCAAAGCACAGCAACAGAGAAGAAGCTCGGCCCCTGCAAGGGGAAGACAGGGGCCTGCGCCTGCTGGACACCACCGAAGCCTTCCTCCTCCGCACGCAGACTCACAGCAAGAGCTGCGAGCGGCTTGGGCAGGAACAAGAGGCGTTACTGCACGCTCTGTCACATAGCTATTTCATGATGCAAAGACATCAAAAATGCTTGGAAGCCAGGCATGTTGCAGGAGGATCATGAGTTCAAGGCCAGCCTGGGCACCATCAGGCCAAGTTCCTGAACTACACAGAAAGATCCTTTTCTCCTGTCTCAAAACAAATAAGAAAGGAAAGCGAGTGTCAGATATTCCCCGACAAGAATTTATCCTGACTTTCATACTGTGTATGAAATATATGCACGTGTATATATGTGTGTGTGTTACATACTATTACATATAATTTGCATATACTGTAACATATAGAATATATTTTAGTGTCAACACACTGCAGGCTTCTGAACAGCACAGTTCAAGTGTCCTGTCTTCACGAACGATTTTTCTACTTATCCTGAGAGTACTTGACTGCCCTTCTGCTTCCAAGACGACATGACTGGGGCGACAGAGTCTGGCTGACTTCTTGGATTTGAAGGGTCTGTTTGCACTTTTGCTCGGGTGTGTGTAAACATTAGTGAGTGGCCACTGCGCTTATGCCTGGAGGTCAGCATCCCGCCCTGCGGCTCCCGCTCCTCCCTGTGGCTCTGCTGTCTCCCCCATGCGGGCCCCACGCTCAGGTCGCTCTTGGTGGACAGTGTCTCCGCCCCCCCCCCCGCGGGGTCCACACTCAGGTCGCTCTTGGTGGACAGTGTCTCCCCGCCCCCCGCGGGGTCCACGCTCAGGTCGCTCTTGGTGGACAGTGTCTCCCCGCCCCCCGCGGGCTCCACGCTCAGGTCGCTCTTGGTGGACAGTGTCTCCCCCCGCGGGCTCCACGCTCAGGTCGCTCTTGGTGGACAGTGTCTCCCCGCCCCCCGCGGGCTCCACGCTCAGGTCGCTCTTGGTGGACAGTGTCTCCCCCCCGCGGGGTCCACGCTCAGGTCGCTCTTGGTGGACAGTGTCTCCCCCCCGCGGGGTCCACGCTCAGGTCGCTCTTGGTGGACAGTGTCTCCCCCCGCGGGGTCCACGCTCAGGTCGCTCTTGGTGGACAGTGTCTCCCCCCCCCCCCGCGGGCTCCACGCTCAGGTCGCTCTTGGTGGACAGTGTCTCCCCCCCCCCCGCGGGCTCCACGCTCAGGTCGCTCTTGGTGGACAGTGTCTCCCCGCCCCCGCGGGCTCCACGCTCAGGTCGCTCTTGGTGGACAGTGTCTCCCCCCGCGGGCTCCACGCTCAGGTCGCTCTTGGTGGACAGTGTCTCCCCGCCCCCGCGGGCTCCACGCTCAGGTCGCTCTTGGTGGACAGTGTCTCCCCCCGCGGGCTCCACGCTCAGGTCGCTCTTGGTGGACAGTGTCTCCCCGCCCCCCGCGGGCTCCACGCTCAGGTCGCTCTTGGTGGACAGTGTCTCCCCCCGCGGGGTCCACGCTCAGGTCGCTCTTGGTGGACAGTGTCTCCCCCCGCGGGCTCCACGCTCAGGTCGCTCTTGGTGGACAGTGTCTCCCCCGCGGGCTCCACGCTCAGGTCGCTCTTGGTGGACAGTGTCTCCCCCCCGCGGGCTCCACGCTCAGGTCGCTCTTGGTGGACAGTGTCTCCCCCGCGGGCTCCACGCTCAGGTCGCTCTTGGTGGACAGTGTCTCCCCCCGCGGGGTCCACGCTCAGGTCGCTCTTGGTGGACAGTGTCTCCCCCGCGGGCCCCACGCTCAGGTCGCTCTTGGTGGACAGTGTCTCCCCCCGCGGGGTCCACGCTCAGGTCGCTCTTGGTGGACAGTGTCTCCCCCCCCCCCGCGGGCTCCACGCTCAGGTCGCTCTTGGTGGACAGTGTCTCCCCCCCCCCCGCGGGCTCCACGCTCAGGTCGCTCTTGGTGGACAGTGTCTCCCCGCCCCCGCGGGCTCCACGCTCAGGTCGCTCTTGGTGGACAGTGTCTCCCCCCGCGGGCTCCACGCTCAGGTCGCTCTTGGTGGACAGTGTCTCCCCGCCCCCGCGGGCTCCACGCTCAGGTCGCTCTTGGTGGACAGTGTCTCCCCCCGCGGGCTCCACGCTCAGGTCGCTCTTGGTGGACAGTGTCTCCCCCCGCGGGCTCCACGCTCAGGTCGCTCTTGGTGGACAGTGTCTCCCCCGCGGGCTCCACGCTCAGGTCGCTCTTGGTGGACAGTGTCTCCCCCCCGCGGGCTCCACGCTCAGGTCGCTCTTGGTGGACAGTGTCTCCCCCCGCGGGGTCCACGCTCAGGTCGCTCTTGGTGGACAGTGTCTCCCGCGCATCCCCCGCCCGGCAGCCACACGTCTCCTGGTGGACTGAGTGCTGGCCCCCTTCAGCATGCTCGTTCTGATCAAGCCGACGTCCCCAGCGCCTCGCTTCCCGTGCTCACTGAGTGGACCGTGGTGAGGGCCGGGCTGCCGGCCTCTCCTGCTCCATACAGCTGCTCGTGCCCGCTCTCCACTATCATCACACGCGCCCCATCCCGCAAGACCAGGCGCCCCCAGCCCCGAGCGGCCTCCCACCCGCCAGACCCCTCCACGCACTCATGGCTCCGGGTCCACGGAGAAACCTTGTAGCAGCGATTCCATTTCCAAGCCACCCACCAGCTCTGGCCCAGGCCGAGCGGAGCGGGCTCGTCCACTCTGGGAAGCCTCGGGGCCTTTCGTAAGCTAGCAGCTGTAAATTCCTGAGAAAGCACGCAGGAGTCGGCATTTCACACACTTACTTGGGCGTGAAAGCGTTACAGCACAACTGATAACCCAGGCAAACCTTGTTTGGGACATGGCACCTGTCATTATTTAAAATGGGTACTATTTGACTTAAGTGCTTTGATTACGTGCTGACTCTAAGGTACATTCTGTTGATCCTCACTCCTTTTGATACATCTCCGTTAGGCCTCCAGATAGCCCCAGGGTTAAGTCCTACCACCTTGTAACTGAAAGCTAAGGATGGAAGCAATAGGAACTTGTCCCGGCATTTGCTGAAACGTCTACAAAGTATGAATTTACCTGCTGCCTGGGGAAGCAGGGCTGAGAGCGGGCCTCTGAAGGCTAAGCTGCAGTGGCCTTGCCTCTGAGGAGGACTCCAAGCAGACCCCCACCCCACATAACTCCCCTGCACCCCACCCCTGCGCCTGGGCCTCAGTCACCTCCTGGCCCTCCTCAGACGAGTGCTTAGGGGAGAACCCCACAAAGGACAAAGCAACACCATCAAGCGCCAGCCCCAGCACATCCTTAGAAGGTCTCCATGCTCAATTTTAACGTGTTCGCTTATGATTTGCTTCTGTAAGTTCTTGCTCATTCAGACATCTTCACACCTGGGCTGTTTTGTTGTTTGTTTGTTTTTGTGTGGTTTTTTTTTTGGGGGGGGCGGTTTGTGTGCAGTCCTGGGGCTTGAACTCAAGGCCTTTAGCCTATAGCTGGGACTACAGGAATGAGCCACCAAATAAAATGGAGGGTGGGGGAAGTTACTAATGAGAACAAACAGATTTTCCTTCTGGGCTGTTCTGTTCAGGGCGAAGCAAAAGCAACCTCCCTCAGGTACAACAGCTGCTGCTTCTCCTCTGCCGCGTCTTACAAGATAATGGTTACGCTAGAAAAGCAGCTCATTTCCTTTTTCTCTTCAATTCTGGTATTTCCCCAGAGAGGTCACAGGCACCGTGTGGAAAATGAAGCCCTTAGAAGAATCTGCCATGCTAATTAACTCCAGTACATTCAAACATGAAATAAAGCATCAGGCATTTGGAGCTGGTGGATCATGAAAGGAATGAGCCACGAAGCAAGAATCGCCACATTAGACACCTCTGTCCGTCTGTCAGTCCCCGTTTCCTCAAAACGAAAAGCCTCTGTGTGACTAAAGCGTTCAGCCAGGCCACTTTCTGCGACAGCTAACACGCGTGGCAGAGGGACGGGCCAGGACTGGAGAAGTAAATGGAGCTTAGAGTTTATAAGCTTCAACTTACACCAAGCTCTATACTGATAAAAAGATAAATCTCCAAATAAGGGCATTGTGTTTGTGATTTCAATAGTATTTGTATGAGTGATTATTAAATATTTTTTGGTCTGTTTGCTCTGGCATTCATATACAGGAAATGCTGGAAAGTCAGAGGCAATAATTATATCAAACGATCAATGGCTTGCTTAATTTGCTCACAGTGAACATAAATATTCATAGGGAAAGCTTTACAGCATAAACACTCCCAAAATAAAACACCAAGACAAAATGGCCACTTAAAGCACACTGTCAGAGTGAAAGACGCACGCGTTGTTCAGTGTTTGCACGTCGAGTCCCTCTCCTGTCCCTGGCTCCGCGTCTGGCTGGTTTTCCCAGAGGCCCGGTGGAGCCGTGTCCACTCCCGGGAACCGACGGGGAAGACCCCAGCTAACAAAGAGGACGTGCCCCTCCCCTCGCAGCAGGACGCAAAGCCCTTTTTCTACCCAGAATTCCTGACATTCCATACGTTTCCTCTAAAAATAGAAAATGCTCATTTCATAGTAGGAATGCAGACCAGCAGAAAATACCCCACAATGCTTTCATGAGGAGAATGGCGTTTGTTTCACACTCCAGAGCGTCATCGCCCTCTGTGGCTCCACCCTTCATCTTCTGCTTGGCTCTTCCCTATTACAAGACACTCAGTGCTGTGAAGAGACAAGCTTTCAGGTCATGGGAGCACAATAGATTAGGGGACACTTGAGGAGAAAAGAGGTGGTGCGTGACTCTCCCCGACCCTGATACCCACGCCCTACCTCAGAAAAACGACTCCCTTGAAACGAGTGACTAGAGTTTAGAAGTGGGGCTCATGCAATAGAATGCTTGCAAGACCTACATGAACTCCCAGTACTGGGGGGAGCGGGGGAGGGGGACCTAATTTGACTCGTATATTTAAAGACTTTAATTTCTTATAATTCAATGACTTAAGGAGAATCATTTGTTAAATGAATCGAAAGGACTATGATTTTTTTTAACCTGACAAAACACCATGCACTGAAGTATTATGAAGAAAACAGTTAAAGCCAACAGAAGACAGTTTTGTCAGTGTAGACGTGGGAGTAAAGGCTCAGCTCCTAGCTGTGTGGTGGCACGCACGCAGCTTACTCTAAGATCCGTGTCCAACCTTAGTGGACCCAGGAATACCATGGAAAATACAGGCTGGTCAGGACAGGTCTATGTGAGCTGTCTAATTCGCTCCAAAATATCCACCAAGTCCCTGTTCTGTGCCAGGATGGTGGCAGGCGACTGTGAGCTCAAAGGGACTCAGCTCTGTCTCTGCCCTGATGGCACTGCAGTCTGCAAGGGAACAGAAGATCACACAAGTAAAACCTGCCAGTACCTCCTCCATCTGTTACGCTACAGCAAAGTCAGAGGTCTCTGACTTAGGAATGCCAGCAGTAAGAGAGGTGGTTTGTCAGGTACCAGGCAGTATGGAGTTACAGTAACGGGCTGCAGGAAATAACACGAGCAGAATTTCTGAAGAGTAAGAATGGGTCGAGGTCGGGCCTGTGGTGGACAGATGGGAAGCAGTCGCCTGCCGTTGCAGTCAGCCTAGGATAACAACAGTAGCCTCAACCCAGCTGGTGGCGGTGGAAAGCAGAAAGGGTCGATGGACCTCAGATCTGCAGCTGATCTTTTCTTTCTTTTTGGCCAGTCCTTGGGCTTGAACTCAGAGCCTGAGCACTGTCCCTGGCTTCTTTTTGCTCAAGGCTACCACTCTGCCACTTGAGCCACAGTGCCGCTTCCGGCTGCTTTTTGCAGCTGATTTTCTAATGAACCCTATCAGTGAAATGCCAAAGAGGTTTGGCCCATACTCCGCATCCCATGAACATCTGTTGATGCGGAGAATCTTTCTAATACCACGCTGCTTTTCTTCCTCAATTCCCTGCAAGTCCACTGCCCACATGTATTTGAAGTGGACCCATGCTGCAAACAAGTTTCTCCCCCACCCCACCCCCGTTCATGTCCTAACATTTCAACACCGAAGCAATAGGAGAGGAAAAGGGAGAGGTATGAGGGAGAAAGTTCTGTCTTCAAGTTCAGACCTTCATTTCTCTAACATTATTTCACTGTCAGACTTATTTCAGGAATTTAAGAAAAACTAGAATGTTTCCTGTGATGAGCACCAGACATGCACTTTCATCATACTTATCCACTTAATTAATTCATCAATTTCATTCTCTTAATGACAGATAAGAACCCATAAGGGGGGGCTGGGAATATGGCCTAGTGGTAGAGTGCTTGCCTAGCATGCATGAAGCCCTGGGTTCGATTCCTCAGTGCCATATATGTAGAAAAAGCCAGAAGTGGCGCTGTGGCTCAAGTGGTAGAGTGCTGGCCTTGAGCTAAAAAAAGCCAGGGACAGTGCTCAGGCCCTGAGTCCAAGGCCCAGGACTTGGGGGGGGGGGCGGGGGTAGAACCCAGAAGGTGGCAGTGACCTTCTGACCCAGCCCAGCCAGGTCACAGAGAGCACACTAGGCCACTATGAAATAAGCTCTCGTTACAGTAATAACTATGCCTACTGCAGCACCATGCCTGCTTGTTAAAGATAAGAGATGAAACATAAATTATCAAATTATTCTTTCTAGCTTTCCCCAGAATTAACCATGAAATTTAGGCAAACTCGTGTCTCTATTTTTCTTTGGTCAGAAAAAGTTAATGATACAAATATAGGAAACATAAGCAGTATGTAGTCCAGATGTACTATATTAAAAATAGACAATATTCTTTCCTTAATCATTATTGCAGACATAGCCTCTCTGCATGTACCTAATTTAGTAACGACCATATTTAGAGATATAGAGTAAAGGTCAGCAGTCATATCATGTATCATGTCAAAATTAAAAAGTGCATTTTATAGCTGGACGGTGCTGGCTCAGACCTATAATCCTAGCCACTCAGGATGCTGAGATCTGAGGACAGAGGTTCAAAGCCAGCCTGAGAAGACAAATCCAAGAGACTTTTATTTCCAGTTAACCAAGGGGAAAAAAAAAAACAGAATGGGAGCTCAAATGGTTGATTGCCAGTTGTGAGCAAAAAGCCCAAGAACTATATTAACATATATATGTTAATAGAGTTAACATAGTATGTGTATATATATATATATATATATACTCCAAAATATGGAAACAAGAGACCATTTCTTTTAATTTTTTATATTTTTATCTTTTGGTGATTCTGTCTTCTTTTCCTTACGTATGGTGTATTCAAGTGTACATTTTCGGAAGGGTTGGGGGAAGGGTACAGAACCGGAGGGAAAAAAGGGTGAAAAGTATGGCAGTAGAGCTCACTGGACACTGGTGAGAGTGAACTGTACAACTCCTGGGTGGAGACGGGAGGGAGGGACTGGGAGAGAGGGAGGGAGCAGAAGACTCTGTAGGAAACGAAATGCACTCATTACCTGACTCATGTAATTGCAAATCCCTCTGTACATCACCTCTGTAATAACAATAAACTAAATTATTTTTTAAAGCCAAAGAACAAGGGAGAGAAGCTCTGAGCCCAAGCCCCAGTACTAACAACTCTCTCCGAAAAAGTACACTTCAAACAAGAAATGTACTCACTGCCTTACATATGAAACTGCAACCCCTCTGTACTTCACTTTGACAATAAAGGGGGAAAAAACTTAAACTTCATAAATAGCTTTTTTTTAAAAAAAAAAAAAAAAAGAAAAAGTACACTTCAAAAAGTATCAATAAAACATACTCTAGTTAAAATAGATTATTCCAGATTATATTTAGGAGAACTTGTAATCTACTCTAAAGAATATATGCTCTACAGAATAACAAGGTTCTAAATATATAACATATTTACAGAGATTGAATCTGAAAGCTCTTATGTTATTTTTCATTTTAGAACTTAACTATATTCTTCCCTGAATTCAAAATTAAGCCAAATATTCACTAGTCAGTCCAAAAGGAGGCTGGAAAAACAAGCAGGAAAAAAATGTCACCTCCTGCAGAGAAATAAAGGTGTTGAAGCAAATCAGTTGATTCTTGTTTTTATTAATGTCTAATCATTAACAGGACATACTTCATTTGCAGAAGCATTTGTTCATCAAGTTGAAAGATGAATAGTCACTGCTTTCTGAACATTTTATTCTAACTGTAGTTAGGTAGCAAAATGGAAAAAAAAATTCAAACAATGCTTTCATATTTCTGAGTCTGTTCTATGTGCTTGAAAAGGAAGGAACCTTCAACAGAAAAGTTTTTATTCTTTTATCCTTCAGTTTAAGTACGATGAATTCAATACTTGGTGAAAGGAGAAAAGTAAATCATCTTCCTAAGTTGGATTTCCTTACACACACGCACACACGCACCCGCACGCCCCTGTGGGGGGGGATAGGGACTGAGGGCTCGTCGTGCAGGGCTGCGCTCGTTGGATTTGGTCGCGTTGGGAAGGAGCTGGAGGCTCCTGTTTTCATTCCATGCGGCTGCCCTCCTCCCCGCGCAGCCACCGAGGTTTAAAGCCACCCTCAGAAAAGCCAAGGGAGACCGTTTATTTTTCCCAAGGTTCGACAGAGATCTCTTGTGGTTGCTGGAGGGCAGCAGATTCCGGCATTCATGCGTATTTTTATTGAGCTCCAACTTTATTCCAGCATGCTAGAGATGTTTTCCAGGGGGTTTGTTAATAGCTTTGTGTTTTGACTTAGAAATCCAAACTGCAGGGAATGCCACATAGCATACCTAACTCATCCTTACGCGGAATGAACAATGCAAAAATCTTTCTAATGTGCCCTTCTGGATGTTCTTTTAAGAGCAAGTAGCTCCCGAGGTTTCCAGAACCTCTCCTGCCGAAGCAGCGGGTGGGCACAGAGAGTCTCACGCAGGAGCGGCCTTGCCGAGGGCCCCCCCCCCCCCCGGGCTCATCTGCCTGCACCCGCAAAGCGGCGCGGAAGGCTGTGGCCGGGGCTTCTGCACGAGGCGGCTCTGGGGCGCCGGGGCCCCGCGTGGGGCCCGGCGCCTGCCGGCCATCAAGCAGTCCCAGCCAGACTCAAGCAGAGCGCGCGGCCGTGGCCCGCTCTGTGCGCTGCCGTGGCCCGCTCTGTGTGCCCCAAGAGGATCGGCAGGGTGCACCTGAGAGCCGGGCGGAGCGGGGACCTGACCGTGAGCCACAGGGGGATCCCCCCCCCCCGCACCCCGCCGTCCACGGAGAGCAGAGCACGGCCGGGGGTTCTGGAGGAAGGTGCTTGGCACTGGGGACTTCCAGTGCTTAGGAAGTAAAACCACCAGCACTTGGAGCACGTTCAAGGGGCCATCTAGATGACGGGCTTGAAACACATCCAGCATTGAGAGACGCAAAACGTCATCGCACAGGATGGTGATGGGGAGACAACAACAATAATAATAATAATAATAATAGTGATAACAGATACAATTCAACACTCACCACAACCTCAAAGAAAATGGCACAGTGATTTTTCCAGATTACGGAGGAGGATGGTGTTTGGATTTCTAAAGACCACACATGATGGGCTGGAAGAGCCAAGCCAAGTCCAAGTCTGTGTGACCCCCCATGGTCACCCACGCCCGCTCACTCAGGGAGGGGAGGGGAGCCTGAGCCACGCGGCCCCCGCAGGGGGGGACTGACAACCAGCAGCAGGGACAAGCACAGAGCGTGGGTTGATTATCATTCCTCGTGCCCGCCCCGTGACGCTCCGTGCTCGGCCCACTTTGGGGGCCACACGGAACCCTTGGGCCCAGCACTGTCACAAGGGCTGGACCCTGAGCCCCACGCATCCACCCCGCGCGGCTACCCAACGGCCAGCCACGATCTGTCCCCAGTGCGTATTTTAGTGTACGTGCATACCATGTAAAGGCGCGTGGCCCAAACCTGGTTCTGTTCAATTTGAATACACTAGGAGTTTAAAAGAGGAAAGGGCCACATCAACAGACTCGGGAAAGCATTTGGTAGACTTTGATGTGAACACCTGATATAAATAAGGTCCTTATTAAATTAAGAGGAGAGAAAGAAGATCCTTTGCTGGATTTAATTATTTTAAGTATAACAAAAATTACACCTAGTGGGAAAACATTACAAATACACCCTCTAAAATGAAGGACATGACGGGCTGGGATGTGGCTCAGTGGCCAAGCGCGTGCCTCGCAAGTGCAACCAACATCCTGGGCTCTGTCCCCACTGCCAAAAGAAAAAGTTCCAACTAAGCACACGAGAAGAATGCCGCGCTCACCACCCTCCTTCAGCAGCGTCACGGAGCTCCTGAACGAGAGAGGGCAAGGAGGAAATAAGATCCTGTAGGCAGGATTGCGGGCGTGGGAGTCCACAGCTGTAATCACAGCGGGCCGGCCTAGGCGACAGAGTCAAAATATGTCCCCTCACCCAAAGAATTCTTTCTGTAACTCCAAAGAATCCACCAGTAAATACGACTATAAAAAAGGAAAGCTCAACAAGATGGCCACATAGAAGATGACCGTGCAAAAACCTAATCATTTACCTAGACACCAGCCACAAGCACCAAACTGAATAACCTAAGAGATGTGATTTCAAAGAGCACTAAAAATAACAAGCAACAAGAAATACATGCTTTTAAAAGAGATGTAAGATGCAAACAGGAGAATATTTCAAACCACAAGGAGATATTAACGAAACTGAGAGGTCTACCAAGACTTATTGTTAGGAAGATCTCTCCAAGCTCACCTAAATTTCAACAGAAGCCTGCTCCAAACCCTAAGAAGGTTGTTTATGGAACCAGAGAAGCTGATTTCAAATTCACCTAGAAAAAGGGCCTAAATATTTCTAAATAAGTAGAGCCAGGAAAGAAGCTGCAGCCTACCAGACACCAGGATGTTCTGAACCACGTAGGACAAAACAGCCCTGAGCAGGGGCACAGCGAGCAGTGGAGACGAAGAGCCAAGAGAAAGGTCCCTCTCACACACAGAACCTCAAGATAGGGCAGGAGCCGGGGATTCTGTCACTGAGAACTGAACCTCTCTTCACATCATACAAGGATTAGCTCCGCATGGCACAAGGACTTCAACTAACAGGACCAAAACTTTTTTTTAAATTTTAGTAGAAAATACCTTTTAAATTGTTTCTGGTAACCCCTCTGTACATTACCTTGACAATACAATAAATTAAAAATTCTTCTCTGATCTTAATAGAGAAAAAAGTGTTCAATATAAAATAAAGTGTTCAATATAAAAATGAGGTGGGTGCCAGTGGCTTACACCTGTAATCCTAGCCACTCCAGAAGCTGAGATCTGAGGATCACGGTTCAAGGACAGTCCAGGTATGAAAGTCTGTGAGATTCATCTCCAACCAAACACCAAAACTCCAGAAGTAGAGCTATGGCTCAAGTGGTAGAGAGCTAGCCTACCACTAGGCACAAAAGCTCAGAGACAATATCCAGGCCCTGAGTTCAAGCCTCAGGCCCAGCACAAAATAAATAAATGAGATAAAATATTGACAAACTGGATTCTTAAAAGACCAACTGGTCACAGAAGGTCCCCTTAGGAAAAGTGGAAACCAAGTTACAAAGTGATTTTCCCATCCATAAACTCACTAAACAATTACTATAAAAAATATAAAGGGGGTCTGGGGATATGGCCTAGTGGCAAGAGTGCTCACCTCGCATACATGAAGCCCTGGGTTTGATTCCTCAGCCCCACATATACACAAAAGGCCAGAAGGGGCGCTGTGGCTCAAGTGGCAGAGTGCTAGCCTTGAGCGGGAAGAAGCCAGGGACAGTGCTCAGGCCCTGAGTCCAAGGCCCAGGACTGGCAAAAAAAGAAAAAAAAGTATAATATATATATATATATATATATATATATATATATATAATATATATATATATATATATGTGGCTGCTGTGATAATAGGAAAAGCCCAATCACTCTTAAGCAGCATCACATCACCCTGCGACCTGAAGCAACTCACCCATTGGTGAAAACCAGAGACACTTGTGTGTGGCAGGCAGCATGAATAACTCTCAGGACAACAGCCCCCATGATAACAAGAGGCTGGGAAAATGCAGAGGGGGGATTCGTTAGATTCCCACTGGCGAACACAACACAGCCCTGAAGGAAAGTACGCTATCACCACACGCAAAAACTTAAAAGACAGCGCTTCCTAACAGTACAGATCACAAAACATCAGTCCCCAGAGAGTGTTCACACCAAAGCGTTCTTTTCTCAATTATAAGCTCAAATATAATACATAAGGAAAATTAAAACATGGCTATAAACACCATCAAAATGAAACCCATGCCACACTACAAACTGATCTTGTACACAGACGCCTCCAGAGCACCTATGGTGTAACATGGGATCTACTTCACGGCTCACCGTGGAGCATCTGGCCAGGGCGTCTCCCGTGCGCACCGCGGGGTCGCGTGTTCCCCATTATGTATGGACATCATGTTCTCATTCAGAAAGAAAAAGGAGGAGCAGAGAAATAGGACGTGCTCTGGGAAACAGCTCAGCACACCGTCCATCTCGCCAAGGAAATCCCTTTAGCTGCTAACTTCGAAGCCAAACGGGCTTGGCAGCGCTCACACGTGGGAAACCTATTGAGCAGTGAATAGAACAACTGTTCCCAAGGACGCGGGAATGCAGCTGAATGCTCTCCGTGGACGCCACGCTCGTCTCCCAGCTCACAAAACGCCATGGGCATATTCCAATGACAAATGACTGCCTGCAGTCCTAAAACCCCACAACCCGCTGTGTCTACACTGGCTGGTAAGGCAGCAGATGCTGGGGAATCCATACATTAACTGTAATAGCATTACCATGAGTTCTCACTGCTGTACACATTTAGGTTCTTCTCACATGAATTACCCACATGGATGACAAATATATAGAAAATAATTTGTCTGGATTTGAGGAAAAGAACAAAAAAGTAGCGAGATGGTTGTAGACAACCTGAGTCCAGTGTTCTTCGTTAGCTGCCCCCACTGGCAGAAACAGGAACGCAGCCGGCAAGTCCACAGAACCACAGAACTGAGGACGCTGAACAGCACACGGACCAGAGCCCGGGCACGAGTGAGGCACGAGACAGGAGGGGTTGTCTCCCCCGACCCATCCGGAAGAGACGGGCCTGTGCCCACGCCGCACGATAGCCAAATCAAACGCGTGCTCCAGGATGCGGGACTCACAAAAGGATGTGGCCAGGCACTGAGCTCCAGTGGGAGAGCACGGGCCTAGCCTGAGGGAGGACCTGGCTTCCACCCTCAGCATGACTAACAACAAATAAACAAACAAGGTAACAATGAGCACCCCAGCATCACCAACCAACCGCAAAGAGAACACACACGTGCTCCAAAACTACCTGCATGTGCTGGCAACCCCACTGACACAGAAATGGATAGTAACTTTCTGGAAAACTTGAGTTTCTGTGCAGCTGAAACTATGTCCTACACTTACTGCTGTAGCCAGTGATACAGTAACACACTACTGCTGCCTACAAAGCGTTTTCACTGTGCACATGTACTTGCCATTATATAGCCAGAACACTTAAAAGTGTTTCATACACTTTTAAGCCAGTAATCCTACATTATCAACGTCCAACATGTTTGAAATTTCTATAATCATCCAGTATTAGTTTTGTCATTTACAAAAGCAATAAGGATTTCTTAAGCGACATATCATAATGGGAATCAGAATCTATTTTCCCGCTTGGAATTCTGTCATTAAAGCATACATTTGCAATTGGAAGTTATGTGCAAAAGTGCTAGGGAAGGTAATTACATAGAAGGAACCACAGATTCGATTTTTATTAAACTTTTTTCTTTTTTGTCAAAGTGTGGTACGGAGGGGTGACAGATTCATATGTAATGCAGTGAGTACATTTCTTGTTCAACTTGTTACCTCCTCCCTCATTTTTCCCCCACCTTTCCACTCATCCTTCCCCTCCCCCCTCCAAAAGTTGTGCAGTTGATTACACCAAATGGTTCTGTAAGTATTGCTTTTGGGATGGTTTGTCTTTTTTATTCCTTTGTCTCTCAATTTTGATATTCCCTTTCCCTTCCCCAGTTCAAATACCCATATAAACAGTACTTGCAAGTATATTATTTCAATGTGGGCATAACAACTACAGCTCAACATGAGGGATGGAGATTAAATGGAGGAAACAGAGGCAGAAGGAAAAGATGACAAAGAATTAAGGTCAGGGTCAATGTTCAAAACACATTGGCTAATGATGACCCACTGCCTTGTCAGAAATGGACTGATGATTGTTTTCCTGAGCTTCCTAGCAGACAGGGCAAAAGGTTTAGAAGGAAGCCCCGAGGGGGCACGCGGGGGCACGGGCCTGCTGAGACGGCTCCTCTAGCTGCCCACGGGAGAAAGGCGGTCCTTAGGAAAGGAATTCTGTTTCTAGAAACTCAGGGGTCCAATCTCAGACACAAACATTGAACCATTTTAGCTCCAAGTATGACTGACTGAAAAATGAAAAAGATGCAAACTATATTGAAAAATATACTCTCAATGTAATTGCCCAACTAGTTTCCAGCCACTTTTTCTCTTATATAAATGATGGATTTTTCCATAACCGATTTTCTTTACAGATACTTATATCATAAATATTAGCAAACATTTAGAAATATGCAGCATTGAAATCATTGTGGCCTGACATTTTTATGTGCTTATAAAACACATTTGGTTCCAACTGTTTTTATTAGAAGAAATGTGGCCTGCTGAAAACCAAAACCTACATATTTTATTTTACACAAAAAAGGCGGGGGAGGGAGAAGGCATCTGTAAACATCAAACTCCATGTGTTTGCTTTTAACACAGCTTGGGAACTAAACCCTATAACGTGCACTTGACAGCTAGTAACGGGGAGCATCTCTAACAGAGAGGATGCGGGCCCCGCCCACAGCCTTCTCCCCACACCCAGGAAGGGCTGCGGGCCTGCTGGGGAAGGCTGCTAGCCCCCAGAAGCAAGCTCCCCTCCAAAGGGCGCTCTCTCTCTCTCTCTCTCTCTCTCTCTCTCTCTCTCTCTCTCTCTCTCTCTCTCTATGCTGCTGGCCTCCAGCCTCAAAAATGCAGAAACAAATTCCTTGGAATTTAGCCCCCAGAGAGGCAAGCAAATGAAGCTAACCACGAGCAAACATTTACATTACTTTCTGGTTTGTTTCCATTACCTTCCAAAACGAACTGCGATCTAAAATCAGGTCTTAGAAGAGTACATAAAACAAGACATTCATCTATATTTTCCACTGGCTTTGTGGAAGGATAAAAAATGTTTGTTTTATTTTTTAAAAAAAAAAGCTCTTATTTAAAATCACGAATCTTTTCACACTCTAATTACAGACCTATTGAAACAAAGGTCTGGCTGTTAAAACATAACTTATCCCCAGCTCTCCTGCTCTAAACGAGCCCGCGTGCAGCGCCCCCTCATGGCGATGCCGGCAGGCACAAGTTCCTGGCCCAGTCAGCCGGGGGAGGCAGAGCCCGCCGCAGCCCCGGCACCTTGGGTCCTGCTGGTGTTTGGGGAAGACGTTCAGCAGAAGCTGGTGAGGTTACGACACCCCAAAGAGCTGTTCTCTGAAACACTGACCCAAACACAACTCTACTAGCTGATTCTGTATTAGACATTTTCAGCTAGAATCTCAAAACCATGACCAAGTGGGGTTTGTCACAGGAATGTTCAAAATCCAACACATGAGCCGGGTGTGGTGGAAGCAGAGAAGGAGGATCGTGAGTTCAAAGACTGCCAAAGATGAAAGACCTTGTTTCAAAAACAATATAAAAACATAAAGGTTGGGGTTCAAGGGCACGGCTCAAGAGTGCTTGTCTAGCAAGCAGAAGGTCCTGGGGGTCAATCCCTAATGCCCACCTCAACCTCTCATACACACAGACACAGACACACACACACGTAATCAACAAGATCAGCCGCTGAAAGGGGGAGACAGGCATCAACTGATCTAAGAAGGCTTTTTTTTTAACTCTGCTTTTTAAAAATTGACTTACTTTATTGTTATTATAGAGGGATTACAATTACTTGAGTCGGGTAATGAGTGCATTTCCTTTCCTGCAGAGTCTTCTGCTCCCTCCCTCTCTCCCAGTCCCTCTACCCGTCTCCACCCAGGAGCTGTATAGTTCACTCTCACCAGTGTCCAGTGAGCTCCACCGCTGTACTTTTCACCCTTTTTCCCTTGAGTTCCATGACTCCTCCACCCCTGAAGATAAGCACGTGAATACATCATACATAAGGTAAAGAAGACAGAATCCTCAAAAACTAAAACCGTTGTTTTTAAAGAAGTCCTTTGTTTCCATAGCTTTGGAGTTCATTTCAGTATATATGTTATTTTATACACATGTGAAGAGGCGCTTGGGTATTGGACCTTTGTGTTTCTCTCCAAAGACTATCCTCTTACGGTCTCACTGTATGTGCGTATTGAGAATCCTGTGCAATTTGTCATATCCCAGTGTGTTTTAGATCTAACTTCTGCGTATCAGGGAGAACGTGTGCCATTTGTCTCTTTGACCTAGGCTTACCTCATTTAACATGATTTGTTCTAGCTTCATCCATTTCCCTGTAAATGACATTATTTTATTCTAGTATCTGTGTAAAATTCCATTGTGTGTAAGCACTTCATTTTTTTGGATCTACTTATCGACTGGGGGCATCTTGGCTATTGTGAATAGAGCAGCAAGGAACATGGATGTGTGGGTGTCCTTATCATATCCCGGCCAGATGCCCAGAGTGGTGTGGCTGGGTCGTAGGGAAGGTCTGGGTTTGGTTTTTTTGAGGAACCGGCAGGCTGCTTTCCAGAGTGGATGCACTCGTTTACATTCCCACCAGCAGTGCAGTAGGGGTCCTTTTTCCCTACATCCCTGACAACATTTGCTGTTGTTTGGATTCACAATGTTGGCCAATCTTACTGGGTGAGGTGGAATCTCCGTGTTGTTTTGATTTGCATTTCCTTTATGGCCGGGGATAATGAGCTTTTCCTCATGTGTTTCTATCCCATTCTTACCTCTTCTTCTGAGAAATCTCTCCCTAGCTCCCTTGCCCATTTAGGGATTGGTTTATTAGGTTTGGAAGGGCTTAGTTTATTGAGCTCCCTGTATATACCTTGTATATATTGGATATTCGGCCTTTGCCAGTGCAAGAAAAAAGACAAGAAAAATAAACAAAAGACCTATTCATAGACACATAATATGGAAAAAATTCCAAGGAATCAGGAATAAAAAGTCTAGCACTAAGTGACTTACGCAAGTTCACAGGATAAAGGTCAACACACAAAAGTCCATCAAATTTGTTCCTATTTTACCAATGTACACTTACAAATAAAAAATTTCTTGGGGGCTGGGGATATAGCCTAGTGGCAAGAGTGCCTGCCTCGGATACACGAGGCCCTAGGTTCGATTCCCCAGCACCACATATACAGAAAACGTCCAGAAGCGGCTCTGTGGCTCAAGTGGCAGAGTGCTAGCCTTGAGCGGGAAGAAGCCAGGGACAGTGCTCAGGCCCTGAGTCCAAGGCCCAGGACTGGCCAAAAAAAAAAAAAAAATTTCTTTACAGAAGCTCCAAGAAATAAAGTCCTCAAGTCGAAATCTCTAAACACATTAGTGCCTATATCTTAGAAAGGACAAATGTGACTGAAAGGAAGCAAGGCAGACTAGGTAGAGATGTCTGCCATGTGAATGGATGTGAGCTGCAACTTGAGAAAGTGGTCTCAGCAAACTGAACCGTACATCCCTTCAATCTCAACCAAAATCTCAGTGTAATTTTCTGTAGTCATATACAAACTGATTCTCAAAATGCATAACGCATGTCTGTTTATATGAAACGAAAATGTGAGTATGTAGATAGGGGTAAGGGGTTGTTCTCGTGTGATGGTTGCCCAGAATGGAATGCTAACAACACTGGTAGAAACAGTTTCATGTCTTGGTAAAAACGTCTTTCCTGCGTGGAGGGGAGCGCAGCTCTGGTGGCACCGGAACGTCAAAGGTTTCAAGGGACAGGAGATAAAGCACACCAGCCTTGGGGAACACTGCTCAGACCCCAGACCTCCACCACTGTTTGTTTGGGAAAACCTCAATATTTGTCACGAGTTTGGATTCTATGTGGTTTAAGAGTAAAATCAGAAATTACGAAGTGAGCCATCTGGCCTATCTTCCTAACGCGGTGTGTGCCGGAGGAACCTAGCACAAGAGAAAACGTGATATGATGCAGAGATGATGCTTCCATTCTTCCCTTACAGGGCAGGGGCTGTCCTGAAAGAACAGGGCAGCTTTGCGAGACTCCCAGGTCATCACCAAGCTGCCCTCAGGATCTGTCCTGTGATGCCAACCAGAGCAACGGTCAGCTAGAACCAAGCTGTGATTTTCAAGTTTAACCCAAATTTTGGCTGACACTAGATAAATAAATAAATGTCCAAGTAAAACTGATTTCAAATGAAAATGAAACCAGAGTATTTCTGTGACCATAAATGGAAGGTAAGCACGTTTTATTTGATAAAAACAAAACCCTCATCCCTTATTTCCCACGGAACCCCAAGGAACCCTGCCCCAGGTACCAGGTTTCAACTGTCAGAGAATCCCGGCTAGGCGACAGCATGACCACTAGGTGGCGCATCAACACTACTTGATTGTGAAAGCACCGTTCTTGACTGTCTACCAAAATCCTACACACAGGTAGGCTTTATACAGAAACAAGTGACTAAAAACCATCTTGTAAGTATATTTCTTTAGGAAGAACAAAGGTTCTTCCTAAAAGCCATAGATATAATTCTTTGGTGTCATGCAACTCATTATGAGCTAGGACACTGACTCCTCCAGGTCTTTGGCAGTGTGGACGCCGTTGTTCCAGTACAGAGCCAAGATGAACTATTCCACAAGCACCATCTAAATGCACATAACTGCTCTCCTCTGCCCTCACCCACAGACTGTGGCTACCTGGGAAATGACATCGCCGACAGGGCCTAACCAGCCTGTGATCCTAGCTATTCAGGAGGCTAAGATCTGAGGATTGCGGTTTGAAGCCGGCCTGGGCTTCATGAGACGGATTGTCTTTCAGAACAGAGTCTCCTTCTGTGCTTCAAGTTGCGGTGCATATCCACACCGTTCGGTGGCAACACAAACAATGTCCCCGGAAGATCCGCAGTGGGGGGACGGGAAGGAGTGCGGCAGGAGAGGGGAGAGCCCATCCCTGCACCGCCTCTCTCCACACACCACAGTCTACGCGGGAGGTGCAATTACACACCGCCATCCAACTCTAAGTACCATAATTATGTTCCGACAAATTGTGCTCTGCATCCTCATACGAAAATTACCCAGGCACGAGACATCTTCTTACTGAATTTTAAAAGGACATGATAAAATCTTGGCTCGAAGAAAAGACAGATTTCTTCATGCAAAAGACAAGAGTGGGACATGATGCACATCTTCAACTTGGCCTCCCAAAGGGTCAGGACCCAACCCATAACAGAGCAAAGCCTGCCAGCCTAGAAAGGGGAGCACAGAACCCTCACTCTCACCACTAGTTACAAGTGATTAAAGAGACTTGCAATTTAGCATGTCAGAATGTGTGCTTAGACACAATCAGTACCTATGAATTAAAGTAGGATGGATTAGGCTAATTTGGGGATTGCTGTTGAAGAGAAAAATCCTGGATAAGAAGGAAGGAAGGGAAGGGAATGGAGGGAGACAGGGAAATGAAAAGAAAACAAATGAAGATCCAGCAGCTAATTAGGATGGAAGAAGGGATAGAGTAGGAGGGGTGAGAAGAGGGAGGAGGGGGAGGGGGAGGGGGAGGAGGAAGCTGCCCGGCTCCTTCCAGGGCACCAGCCCCAGCAGGCGCTGCAGCCCTTTGTAACCCCCAACTAGCCAAAGGGCCAGGCCGTGAGCCCTCCCCTCCCTTCCCAGTCTGCTTTATATGGAAAGCAGAGCTGTGGTGCCAGAGACTGGAACGCCTGGGCCAAAGGGGAAGTCCTCACAATGGCGGAGCCGGAGGGCACGGTGCCACCACCGGGGCTGACTCGGCTTCTTTCAGCTCCTTTGGAAGCCATCAAGTGCTATTCCCGTTACCAGGAGCAGAGAATTTCAAGTCTTGCACTGACAGCAACTATTTAACACATACACCAACAATAGAGTTTCACAGCACTTAACAAACCTCTGAGCTCTGCGACTTCCAGCGCTCTTGCTGGAGGGATTTTATGGTCTGGTGGATTCTCAACAGTTAAGTGTATGCACCACAAAACATGGTACAAAAATAATCTGAAAGAAGAATTTTTGTGCTCTCCCACAAGGTTTAATGAATGAGCCACAGTCCATGATCACAGGCTAATTAAAAGATGTGTCGGCCTACTCTGCTCTCAGCCTTAAGTGCCACACACACACACACACACACACACACACACACACACACACACTTCTGCAAAGAATCAAGCTAAGTATGTACTTGTTGGTCATGCTAATCTATTCCTACATCTTTGTTTTCAAAAGAGCCTCCAGAGAAAGAGGTAAGTACCTTCGAGTATTTGAACACCAACCTGCTAAATTGGAAATCGAGTGGCACAAAGAAGAAAGTTAAGAGTGCTGCTTTTGCTATCCACTGAGCCACACATGGGGAGCCAGGACGCGAGGGTGGCAGGCAGGTCCTAAGACTGGCTCGGAACATCACCTGCGATAACAGACGCAGAGACGGCAGTGCCCGCCACCTCCAGCATCGTCCTTTCCAAGACTGGAGTCAAGTACAGGGAGTTACCGCCATGGGCCCCCGCTAGCACGCACACAGGGACCGGCTGCGGAACTCAGAAGAACACATTGTAAAGTTTTACCACCCAAAGGAAGAAAGGCAGGATGTTTAGTATCGCCAGAATCCTCAACCCAGGGTCAAGAACACACAAATCAAAAGACCAAATTTAAAGAATGATGAAATTCAGTACTCAAATTGCTCAGACGTCCACTGGACAGACAGTACATGTGAGCCCCCTTAATGAGGAACTGTATTATTGTCACAGAAATGACTGTGCTGTATGCTCATATCGCTTACTTCAGGTTCTTTACTGTGAACGCTGCCGATACTTGACTCATTTTCCCTTTAAATGACCCAGCTTCTAATAAGGATGTTCTACCTCTCAGCAAACAGCAAGTTTCACCTTCTCAGTAAACACCTTACCTGCTCTCTTCGGCTTGCAGGCTCACCATAGATTTACCTTGTTTGGGGAATAGTTGCTTCTGAGAAGGAAAATATCACAGAATTACAGGCAAGGAAGCACAAAACAGATCACATAGTGATTTACACAAACTCAAGATAGCATGGGATTGACTGCAAGCTTCTCACATGAACTGAGCTGGGTAGTGCTTGAGCAGAAATTTGAAATTTTTGTGTTTGAAATTTCTTTTGATATTTTAGTTTTTCTTTTACTGTGCTTGTTCAAAATCAAGTATAAGTTCACAAATGACATGGGCTCACCATGTAACATTCACACCCAAAATTATGACCTTGGGTAGATTTTCTACACTATGGAAAGCCTTGTTTTTTAACAAGTGCTTAAATCTCAATCCCTGTTAAGACCTAAGAGACCACTAAATTGGACTTCCCTTGAGTTACCAGCTCAGAAAATGCCCTAAAGAATAATGTTAGGTCATGCTGGTCTTGAGTTTTCATATAATGTAGAGATAGAATAAATAGAAATAAAAAACAATTTGCTACTGCTCAATTAGGGCTACATTTAAATATTGTAAGTAGACTCAAGGAAAATCTTACATTGCTCTATGTTTTTACTTGTCATTCCTTATCTAAACCTAAGATCCTAAGAAATGTAGCTAAGAAGAGACTAGCGGCAAACTTCAAAGCTAGTCACAAGAGCTTCTGTGGGAACACAGTTAAGTGATGACTTCCCTGGCATTACTTACTCAAAACATAGGCTTATAGATGAAAGCATGTAGATACTTAAGATCACATTGCAGAAACCACAAAGCAAGCTGTAGCAGCCAACACACAGTAATAAGTGATTCCTTGTAAAATGAAGATGGAAAAACAGTACCTCACAAAACTGGAGAATAGCAGAAGAAATCTTCTGGAAAAGGTTAAATCTGTGGCACATATGACAAAGGCTCTATGCCCTGTATAGACAGAAGACAGCTTTTCAAAAGAGAAACAAGTTAGGCTGGGGGCGCGTGGCTCAATGGTAGCGCACCTTCCTGGCAAATATCAAACCTTTAACAGGAGTGGGGAACAGTACTTCAAGAAAAAGAAGAAAAAGCACCTGAATTTAAGAAAGAGTTAATGCCCAAGGAAAAAAACCTACTAATAGCTCTGTGCCAGTGACTCACACTTGTAATCCTAGCTGCTCTGGGGGCTAAGAGGACTGCTGTTTGAAGCCAGCCTGGGCAGGAAGACCTGTGAGACTCATCTCCAATAAACTACCCAGACAAAGCTGGAAGTGGCACTGGGACTCAGGTAAGAGAGGCTCAGGGACAGCATCCAAGCTCTGAGTTCAAGCCCCAGGACTGGTAGACAAAAACAAAAACAAAACAAAAAAACACCTACTAATAAACATTTGAAACTATTGCCCATTTTCTCTACAGACCAAGATCCATAAATGGTAATATCATTTTTAAATTATCAGTTTGACAAAATAAAGGGATAGTAGCAACGCAGGTCTAGATACAGCACTCTGGAACACATTAAACATTCTCTCTGGAGATGAAGGCAGCAACATACAGCCAAACTCTATACATATACTCATAGAAATTCCACTTAGGAATATACCCTAAGATCTGGGAGTGGTAGCATACACCTCTAATCCCAGACACTGGGGAGCCAGAGAATCGTGGTCGAAGGTGTAATATGAGCTAAAATTAGCAAAAGGAGCGGAGGCCATGGCTCAAATACGAGAGATTGCCTAGTGAGCACGAGGCAATCCGTAGTATCACCAAGGAAAAAAAGCCAACACATCTTAAAACAAGTCAACAAATGCACTGAAAGTATATTTACTGCACTGTGGTTTACAGTAACTAAAAAAACCAAACAGCACTAAGAAAGAAATTTTTGTTTGTAACAGAGAAAGTACATGGTCCTTGGAAGCACTGAAGACTGTATCAGGAATTAAGAGAATTAGGAATTAAGTCACAGAAAGAGATATTAGCAACACCCCTGTCCTACAAAGGACTTGTACCCTTACACAAGTGTGAAGAGGAGGACAGGAGGGGCTCGACGATGAGGAGGAGAACTGGATGCAAGGGATTGTGGAAGGTGATTAAAATCAGAGCTCAATTCCTAAAAAGTTCTATTGGATTCATTTCAGATCTTCCTTCGCCGTATTTTCAAATGTCTTCTTCTTTTTTCTTTAAATGCACTAAGCAGACTTAGTTTACATTCTGATATGCCCCATTCCAAACTGTGCAGTGCGGTCTTCTAGTCACTCTTGCTCACAGTGTGTTGTGTTGTTAGGGAAAGGGAAGCAGGGGAGTTAGCTCTTCGCTGTGGATTCCGAGTCCTCACCTTCTACGCATGTCTAGATCCCAGGGGCCCCTTGCCCAGGCATTCCCTTTCCTCCTGCCAGAAGCCAGGAGCTCGGCCAGCCTGTGACTACTTCCAGCTAAGCATTCAACTTGGTGTTTCAGGTCCTACGAGTGGAGTGATCTCACCCCTAAACCTGGCTTAGGGTTAGGCATTCTCACGAGACTCTGTTTTCCACTCTACCCACATTCAAAGCAGAGACAGACAGAAGTGTCCCCCCACCGCCCACTTCTCCCACTGAAATTTTATTCCTGTATGGCCTGCTTAGAACCCTTGTTTCCAGCCTTTGGAAATCAACAGATATCCGACCAATGCTAGTTAGGGCATATTAATGGAAATCTTCTTCCCACAGCACTCTAGCTAATTGTGTTTACAACTTACCCTAGATTTATATCCAAGACAACACACAGTAAAGAACTTTTCAAAGGTTATTAATTCTGGAATAATTCATGAACACAACTCATGAGTTAGAACTATGCTACATGCCATTTGTGAACCACTGGGTGATAGATAATATTCATTACAAGGAGTCTTGCCAAGATTTCTGCATCAAATAATGCAGAAATACATAAGTACATCATTACTATGCACACTTAGCATCAGAGAAGAAAAAGCAATCATTCCATAACATAAAATACCATTTTATGTGTCAGTGTCATTATGTTATACATCTTCTTAAAAGCTGTTACAAAAAATGATTAAAATAATTTCTACTATTCTAAACAATGACACAAGAGAGCAGAACCAGTTTTTTGGGCCTTACTTAACAAATGAATTGCCAAGGCACATTAGCTCCTCATCCTGTTCAACCACAAGCATGTTGGGGTTCTTTTGAAGTTCTGTGCAATTTGGAAAAGATGTTTATCATGGGGCTGGAGGTGTGGTTCTAGTGGTAGTGTGCTTGCCTAGCAGGTGCCAGACCCTGGGTTCAATTCCCAGTACTAAAAAGGGGGGGGGGGGGCAGGAAAGGAAGAGGAGGAAGAAAAGGAGGAAGAGGAGGAGGAGGAGGAAGAGGAGGAGGAGGGAAGATTGGTAGGAACTTAGAGGTTTTAGGATGAAACCCACATTTGTGGGTGGCCACAAATCCTGCCTTAAAGTTGGCTGAACCGCACAGATGTGAGTTAGAGAGACTGAATTTATTGAAAAGTCCGCAGCTTGAACTGTCAGAGAATTGAGGTTCTTCTAACAAGTCCTCTATGATTTGTGAGCCCTTTGAACAAAACCATTTAGTTACTCAGTTCATTGGTTTATAATCCACAGAACTGGCTCACATTGTGGAAGTGATTCTCAGCGTGTTTAAGAACTGGATAAACACACACACCCCGTCCACTCTCTAGCAGGAGAAATCCCCAAGTCTTCTGACCCGGGGTCTATGTATTCTTCTAGCAGGTTAAATGACAAGAGCATGTCCCATAGGAACAAGAGCACAAGGCGAGCCACATTCTTGCCTCAGTGCTCAACAACAGGCTTAGAGAGCTAAACACTCATGCATTAATAAGCAGTTCACCACACAAGGCCAATCTCTGGGGTCTCCAGGAAACCAAAATAGGGAAGAATGTGGAAAGAAACAGAAAACTTCAGATGATGGAAGTAGTGAATAGAAACGCAACAAAGACCTAAACCCCACGGTCAACACAGCTGAATGACTGGGACCGTGGAAAGCTTTTCCTAACGCTACTTACTAACAACCATCTTTGGAGAGTATTTTGTCACTAATAAAGTCAGTGAGGTAAAATCAGTCTGTTGATTCTTCTTTGAAAATTCAAAAGCTAAAACTGATTATTTGATTTGTGAACGGTAAAAGTGACAACGTCATTACAGGCATTTTCATCTCATGCTAGAAGTTTAAAGATATTCCTTAAAAAATCCTTATTAACATAGGGGAACATTCAATACTTTAGGAAAATTAAGACAAAACAAAATCACCACTGTTTATTTATTTCAATTTTCCAGCCCATCATTATATTAATTTTTTTTGGTGTTTTGTTGTTGTTGTTGTTTTGGCCAGTCCTGAGGCTTGGCCTCAGGGCCTGAGCACTGTCCCTGGCTTCTTTTTGCTCAAGGCTAGCACTCTGCCAACTTGAGCCACAGCGCCACTTCTGGCCTTTTCTACATACGTGGTGCTGAGGAATCAAACCTAGAGCTTCATGTATATGAGGCAAGCACTCTTGCCACCAGGCTATATCCCCAGCCCCTAATGGGTTTTTTTTAAAAAAAAAACCTCTAAATCAGTAAAATTATAAAATGTCCTGAATTATGATTCCTCTTTCCTTCAAAGAAAAGGCAAATTCATAGAAAGCAGAAAATAATCTAGTAAGATAAACTACTAACACATGTCTATTACATATTATCTATAAAACATATACTACTACCAGTTATATTCCAATTATATATCACTTCTATTTCATAGAACTGATACAAAACTATCTTCAATTTTTGCTTTTTGGGGTTTTTTGTCAGCCATGGCCTTGAACTCTGGGGCTGGGCCATGTCCCTGAGCTCTTCAGCTTAAGGCTAGCACTCTGCCACTTTGAGCCACAGTGCCACTTCCAGTTTTCTGGGTATTAATTGGAGATAAGAGTCTCGTGGACTTTCCTGCCTGAGCTGGCTTTGAAAGTGATTCTCAGATCTCAGCCTCCTGAGTAGCTAGGATTATAGATGGGAGCCACTAGTTCCTAGCTATTTGTTTTGTCGTTGTTGTTTGTTTGTTTTTGCTGGGCCTGGGCTCTGTCCCTGAGCCTCTTTTGCTCAAGGCTAGCACTCTACCACTTGAACCACTGCACTTCTTACTATCTTCAATTTTTATTATGTCTTATACCACACGTTTCCAATTAAAAGTCTGTAGTGACAAAGCCCATGTGCTTAACATTTTTATTGTCCTAACACAGCTGCTTTGGCATGCCTTTATTTAAGAGCATTTGCTTCCTGGTTTATTTGGTGTAGTTTTCCTTGGGTGTTAAGTTTTTGAGAATTATTCCAGAAGTAGAATTATATAGGTAAAAAATACTGATCATATGAGGGCTACCACTGTGTTTATTACTCAACTGTTTGCAGGATAAAGCATCAGCGATTTTAAGTCACTGTCTCCGAAGCCCCGCCACTACCACAAACACACAGTGACATCACACTGTTGTTATTCTTACAGGTCTAACGGCAGTGCACAAGGCCAAAAGGTTGTCTGAATATTGATTTTTTTAATTACTGGCAAGGCTGAACATTAGTGCTTATGATGACTTACTCTTTGTCTAAATGTTTGACTATGACTTACTGAGATAATAGCCTTCTGTATGCACCAGTATCGCACAGTACTTTTGTCTACTTGCAAACATGACATGTGTACATTAAAGAAAGTCAGGGAAATAGTGAAAAGCACAAGAAATAACATAAAAACCACCCACAATCCCAACACACTTCTAAATAGCATATGACATAAAAAGTGAATTTCCTTCCTTCCCCTCTCCACCCATTTCATCTTGACTAAAGTAATCATCATTAAATTGCTGGCATCAGCCTGGTGCTAGTGGCTCACACCTGTAATCCTAGCTACTCAGGGGGCTGAGATCTGAGGATTGAGGTTTGAAGCCAGCAGTACATGAGATTCCTACCTTGAACTGACCACCAAACAACTGAAAGTGGCGCTGTGGCTCAAGTGGCAGAGTGCTAGCCTTGAGCAAAAAGCCCAGGGTCAGTGCCCAGGCTCTGAGTTCAAACCCCAGGACTGGCACTAAAAACAAAGTTGGCATACATTGCTCCAGGATTTTTCTACATAAAAGTGTCTTCACACTAACCAGTGTGTGATGCAGCAAGAACTGGGTCAAAGAGCAGCCCAACCGGTATTTGGGATATGCAAATCACATTTGCTTCTTTCTGTTCCGCAATCATAGGTTTGCCTGCCCCCCGCACCCGGGGCCTCCCACTGCAATCACTCCACCTCTCCTCACATTAGAAGTACTCCATACTCCTCTAGAGTACTCCTCAAGTCACCTTGCTTGCTTTCTTTCATTTCTAAGCCTCCCTTTCTTGGCTCAGGCTTCCTTTCTTTCATCCTAAGTGATTCTACTGCAAGGGTCACCTCCACCTTCAGTGACACTCTCTGTACTGTGTCCTCCTCCTGAACCTCCAAACAGGCCTTTGTAAATGTCATATTAGCAATGTCAATAATAACAGAAAGAGGTATATAGCACTTAAAACGTGTCAGGTCTGGTGGGGGGGGGGTTCGTGCAGGTGCATGTGAGCGTGCGTGTGTGTGCGTGTGTGTGTGTGTGTGTGTGAGTGAGTGAGTTTAATCTGCATAACAGCCCTATGAAGCAGGTATTATAGTTATACCCATTCTGAAGATATGGGAACTAAACACAGAGATCAGATGACCAGCCCAAGGTCACAGAGCTGGTAAATGCACCGAGCATTCTGACTCTCAGTTTCTCTGCTCCAACTATTTAAGCTTCTATAACAAGACTACAAGTCAGGGTGGTTTGAAGACTGGATGGTCAGAGAAGCCTGTTGAACACCAAATAGATAGATTGTAGCTTTCTGGGCTACATGGAAAAATCAGGGTCTAGAGGGGTGCCAGGAACAATGTGCCATTTGTAGGGGAGTCTGTCTTGCAAGCTGCTTTGCAGGCCTCGTGGGCCTGTTGAGTTTCATATCACATGTCCTTTCTGTGCGTGCCCCTGCCCTAGCTTCTTCCCCTAGTAAAGTCCATCAACAGCAGTAACACTCCCAGCACCCACAGAATAAACTGAATCCCACCTCCTCCACTGTCTCCACCAAGACAAGGGTAGCCTCCTGCCTAACGCACAGAACTAAGTCACCTTTCCAGACTTTACTCAGGAATCAACCCTGTAATTCAGGTGCTTCCAGAAGCAGTCTCCAGGGTTCCTGTATTATTCTTACCTCCTTATCCCTCATCCCTAAGACTGAATGAGGATCTGATTTTTCTCTAGCCCCACAGTACCTCTTTTACTCAAACAGGTGATCTGGAATGAGTGCCCCATTACAGGAGTAAGAGTGAACTAAAATTGCAAAATAAGCCATATCCCAAAGCTATCATTCTAAAACTACGTGTAGGCAGCAGACTACTTTTTATATAAAAAAGTCAAACTTCTCTTCTCCTAAAAAGTGTTGCTAAGCTTCCAAAAGTAACTTTCAACAGACCATTTAAGCCAATTGATACCAAATATTTATAAAGCATACAAGAGCTTTAAATAGTCTATGTTATAAATAACAAGTCCTCACGCAAACATAACCGCACCCACAATTACTAGCAAAAGAGCACAGGTCCTCTAGAGCCACTCTTGCTTACAAGGCAGTCCTAGACAGAAAGCTCCCTTGACGGCCACACGGAAGACTGCTGAGAGACCGGGACTGGGGCGCAGCTCCCAGGGCTCGCAGTCTAAAAGGGACCCAGACCTTTATGAAGCACAGTGAGTTTTACAGAATTTGAAAATGGCCACTTGGTTCACAGCATGACCCAGAAAGCTACTATGAAACAATAAGCAATTAAAACATGAAAACAGGTAGCATCTTAGATGGACATGTTAAATTTTAACCCCCTTGTACAACTGTCTGAAGCTCAGAAAATAAACTTCTTTTAAGAACTGAAAACAAGCAAGCAAACAAACAAAAACACATAATATCCTCTAAGAGTTGACCATAAGAAATAAAATGGTGAAATGAACTTTATAGGGGAGGGTCCATGCATTTTGCTCATGAACATTACGAACTACTTCTAACAAATGTATCACAGAAGAAAACAAACGACATCTTCGTGAAAAGCAAAGCGGAGGCCCAGCAGGAAGGAGTACTCGGCGCCCCTCCTCTCTGTCCTCTACACACACACACACACACACACACACACACACACACACACACACACACACACACACACACACACACACACACACACACACACCCGGGAGCTTGTGCAGCCTCCCAACCTCCTCCTCCTCACCTCACAGGGAGACTGGAGGCTCCACAGTATGAGCAAAGCACTGGCAAGTGCATCCGCTCAGTGCTGGCACTCAGCCATTGCTTTCTCTGCTTCCCTCTGACTTTTTTCCGTTTAGGCAACCTTCAGACCTTGACAGTTACCATATTCCTTTAAATGTAGTCAAACTTCAAATGACATTGGAATAAGATAGGAGGTTTCCTAAAGAACTCAAAATTCAAACAATGGCAATGCCATGGTTTAAAAAGTAGGCTGGGGCTGGGAATATGGCCTCGTGGCAAGAGTGCTTGCCTCGTATACATGAAGCCCTGGGTTCAATTCCTCAGCACCACATATACAGAAAACGGCCAGAAGTGGCACTGTGGCTCAAGTGGCAGAGTGCTAGCTTTGAGCAAAGAGAAGCCAGGGACAGTGCTGAGGCCCTGAGTTCACAGCCTAGTACTGGCCAAAAAAAAAGTAGGCTGCAACTTTCACAATCAAGGTGCCAGTTATCTGGTTCACAGGACGGCATCTTCTCAGTGTGTCAGCTCAGAGCAAAAAGGGGAACTCGTTCCCTTGGGCTTGTCCTATAATGGCATTAACCCATTCATAACACAAACCTGGGGGGGTACCAACCTCTAGACTAGCAGACTAAGTCAGGAGAAGTAACTATGGAGAATGGCAGGCTTCACTTGACTTGGCTAGCCCCCCCCCCCGTATGGGGGAGAGGTACCAACAGTTTTCATAAGCAATCAAACTACCCACTGTGTACCATGTCACATCCGTGCAATATCCCAAAGTCTCCAGTGCCTCCTCATGACCACCACAACATCCCGTGTCTACTGCACCATACCAACAAACTCAAAGGAGGATATTATAATTCCTAAACATTTTTTCATTAAAAAAAGAATAAATAAGATGAGTTATACACCAGGAGTAGTACCACACACCAATAATCCCAGCAACTCAGGAGATAGATGCAGAAGGAATGAGAGCTCTGGACCCAGCTGGCCTGGAACATAGTAAGACTCTGCCTTGAAAATACCAAACAGAAACTTGCTTTCTTCATCGATAATGTACGTCTTTAAACTATAAACAAGAAAGCATGGAACAGGCTCAAAGAAGATTGAGAATGTATTGAAATGGCAAACATATTCATAATTCTGAACAAAATGGGGTAGTTAAGCTATAAATATACAAGGATGGTTCTATCAAGTACCACCAATTTTTCCACCAAAAAACCCCCACAAAAAAACTGACCACCTTTATGTCACTTCAGATATAGATAGATCATTAGGGTGATGGGGCGTTATTCTGATTTCAGATAGTATTTAACAGGATTATGTTCTATAAATCACCAAAATTAAATAGAATGCCACTTAATTCCCATGAATCAATTTTTTAGGTTTTACTCCAATGCTTAATGATAAATTCATGTCTGATGGCCACTTAAAATCAATCATAAAACGGTGAAAGGAAACTCGGACTTCTTAGTACCACTATGAAACCGGTACTAGAAATGACTTACCGCATATTCCTGAATCTTCCTCAGCTTCTCCTCTATCTCCTTCAGCCGACTTTGCTGATCTCGTTGCTCTTTGTTGTCTCGAAGCACCTTTTCTCCTGGGGTTATTCCCATATCTTTTTCATCATCAAGGGCAGATTCCTAATTCAAATAGATCCAAGTCTCAGTTTCTTCTGAGAACATTTTATTCCATTCTACTGGCTTGTAAGTCTTTAATTCCCTTAAGTTGGACCCAACAGATGGACATGTAATATATTTCCTTACTTAAAGCCTCTGAACCACCATGTAATTCAAATATGTGGTAAAAGCAGGGGCCAAAAGCTGGAAATAGGGCTGGGGCTACTCGCCTTGGGCAAAAAAAGCTCAGGGACAGCACTCTGGCCATGAGTTCAAGCTCCAGGACAGGCATTAAAAAAAATAAATAAGGCAGGGGCAAAGCAGGAACTAGAAACCCAAACAGTCATTGACACTGATGGAAACCCCCCCCCCATTCACAGTCTAAGAACTCAGTGGCATGGGGTTCTCCTTGTACAACACATTGTCTACAAGTTCATCCCTGCGATGTACAGGAAGATTTTACAGTGACTTCAGCAGAAGCTCTCGGTGATGGGCACAGGGTGTCTAATGAAGCCACAGGGCGGAAATATCCTTGAGGTAAATTGGTACTTGTTGATTTTCACTAATTGTCCAGAGATCCTCTGTTCATTCTTAGAAAAGTATCTCTGGTAATGACTGAGGCAGGGTTCAAAGTCAAATGCAAAGAAAATCACTCCCAACTTCCTATTTTTGATAAGCAGAGAAGACATGTCTTAATGGCTGGGAACCAGCCGTGGTATTAACAAGCATTAATGGCCAGCTTGCCTGTGTTTTCACATTAATAATACTCTCCATTTCCATAGGCGCTGCTGCTTCCTGTCCTCAGGTAGGCCAGCTGCCTGGCTGCATGAAGGAGGTGGGGGGAACCTTTCAAACAGACTGTGTCTATCATCTTAGAATACTGCCATGGAATGAAGAAACTGCCTCCAAGGCACAACAGAAAAACAAAAACATACAAACTTCAAAACCATCTGTGAGATAAAGGCGGTAAGAGCATCTCCCAGATTGAACAGGATGGCTCTGGTAACACGGACCTCTGATGTAACTTCTTGTTGTGTCTCAGTGCAGAAACCTGTGCCCCTGTGGCTCCCTTCCAAGGGCTTTAGAAACCTCAGAACTAAGCAGATGCTTAGTGAGGGTTCTGTGCCTGTGACCAGCATACATCGAGAGGTCCTAATCACATGATGGGGGGAGCAAATGTATTTTCATACATAACTACCCAGGCGCTGGTGGCTCGCACCATTAATCCTAGCTCCTCAGGAGGCTGAAATCAAAGCCAGCCCTAGCAGACAAATCTGAAGCACTCTTATCTCCAATTAACCAGCACAAAGCCAGAAGTGGAAATGTGGCTCAAGTGGTAGAGCACCAGTCTTGAGTGGAAAAAGCTAAGCAAGAGTGTAAGACACTGAGTTCAAGCCCCAGTACTGGCACAAAAGAAAACAAAAAAAGATTACTCATGAGGGAGGAGGTAACAAACAGTACAAGAAATGTATCCAGTGCCTAACGTGTGAAACCGTAACCTCTCTGTACATCAGTTTGACAATAAAAAAAGATGAAGGTTTAGATACAAATACGATGATAAATAAAAAAAAGATTAATTAATCTTCTTCACCAAATGTTTGTTAATTTTCAGTTAGTCTTAACAAATTATGTAAAATAGCATCAACATTTCAGAACAAGAAAATAAATCAAATTAGGGAGGACTTTTGTATTCAATTTAAATAAGTCTAAAAAAATACCCCCTTGGAGGTCCCCCCCCCAAAAAAAAAGTCTAACCACGAACTAGAATTGTAGATTTAGTGAGACCGATTGCATGGGACAAATGAGCTGCACTTCTTTACACGAGTCAGACAGAACAGAGTTGATTATTGAATCCAGTTGCTGAGGATTTAAGAAACAGGATGCTGACATAACTCCTACAGCTTCGCCATTTTTGAAGAAAGCTGTAATCTAATATACCTACAAATAAGAAAACTTGAATTGTGGATCCATACTCAATTTTATGGTGGGATTTACAATTCATGGAAAGTCAGGAGACGGATATGGAAGGTATGCAGTTAAACCACAGAGCTCAAGAAAAAAAAATGCTTCAATTAGTTTTCTTTTGCTAAGATGAAATAAAGATTTAAAACAGATGTAAAGACTGCAGCCACACAGCCTTATTAGCATTACCACAATTGCGATAATAGGACGTTTCTTCTTCTGAATGTGACCACGTGCTTTGTGTTACACAAAGAAAATCAGATATGCAAAAGCCAAATGCTGCTTCTACACTATCACCATCACATTAAGCACCAGGCCGAGCCGTCTATAGGAAAACAAGCTAATCAACAAGCTCATAAGGAAAAGGAGGTCTCCCTCTGCCCCCTTCATAACCAACACCTCAGTAATCTCCCGGCCACACCTCTACAGTCTCTCAGAATATTCTGCAATAGGATGTTTGTCATCATAGGATTCACAGTCTGGTATCAAAGACAGGTAAGTCAGACAGCCTGTGTTTTAGCCTGTTCAAACTGCTGTCTTCACAACACAATTCGGCATGCTGGATACTGCCGTGAAGTAGAGAATTTGCATCCCATTCTACCCAGTAGAGCAGGAGGATCACAGTTCAAGACCAGCTGCTGGGAGGCTGAGATCAAGAGGATTGCAGTTTGAGGCCAGCCCAGCATACATGAGAAACCATTCTCAACCAATAGCTGGCAAAGTGACACTTACCTGTCATCCCAGCTAGGACAGGAAGCCTCAAACAGGCAATTGTGGCCCGAGAAATAAGTGAGCCTCTTTTTCAAAAACAACCAGTGCAAAAAAAGGTCTAGAGGGGGGTTGGGGATATGGCCTAGTGGCAAGAGCACTTGCCTCCTATACATGAAGCCCTGGGTTCAATTCCCCACATATATAGAAAAGGCCAGAAGTGGTGCTGTGGCTCAAGTGGCAGAGTGCTAGCCTTGAGCAAAAAGAAGCCAGGGACAGTGCTCAGGCCCTGAGTCAAAGGCCCAGGACTGGCAAAAAAAAAAAAAAGGTCTAGAGGGATGGTTCAGCAGTGGAGTGGCTGCCTACCAAGTGCAAGTCCCTGAGTTCAAATCACAATGCCACCAACTAAAGGAACCCATCTCAAAAAAAAAAAAAAAAAAAAAGAATACAAAACAATGGGCAGGGGAAATTCTCTGGGACTAAACCTCACTCCCAGAAGAAGGGAGAAAAAACTCATAGACATCATTAGGAATTATCACTACAAATTAAAGGAGCTGAAGAACTTGGCAGAAAAGGAAACAATGTCTGCCCCTGCTAGCAACAAGTCCAGAAAGAATAAAGGAAAGGATGGCTCTCGAATGACTCGGGAGCACCGTAATCTTGCGCCCTTCCCTCTTTCCTCATGATGACCAAGAGCTAGCTTACATCACAACAATGTATTCATAAACCAAGTATTTCTGCAGTGACCGAAGCCCGGCAAATTACCAACGGGAAGAAAAGGAATCGAAAGGGAAGCAACCAGAAGATCCACCATTACGGCAGCTGTCACAGAAAAAGCAACTGGGAAGAGTGAGTGAGCCTGAGAGCTGGCTTACCCAGGCGTCACTGGACAGTCTGCATGCTCCTGAGTTAAATGTACCTGGTCATTCTGACTCTCATGTCTTGGAGAGGCCGTGGACAGCTCTTGGAGTTTTGTGTCGATTTCAGCCAGCTGCTGGTGCTGGCTGGGTGCCAGCGTATATCCTTCTCCTGGGACTAGGCGCCCAGGCGGATCACCCTAGGAGTAAGTCATTACCAGGTCACTCTGGGCTGCATTGTCTCCCCCAACACCCAAAACATACCATTTGGACTATGACAAGATGACTCAGACCTTTACATATACAACAAAAAAGCACAGAATTCATATTGGGATAGTGAAAAAAAAAGTTTGCATGTCTGCCAATGCTATATAAAATATCTTACATTGTGTGTGGCAGTTTCCCCTGTAGAATAAATTGGCCTCACAGCCTTGTTCTCTTAACGATTTCATTTTCTTCTTTAGGAAAAAGTTTGTGTGGGACTAGGCATGGTGGCACATGCCTAGAATGCAACTACAGAGGAGGCAGAGGCAGGAGAATCATGGTTTGAGGGCAGCCTAGGCACAAGTTAATGAAACTCTATCTCTAAAAAACAGCTAGGCACGGTGGTATACACCTGCACTCCCAATGATGTGGTTCAAGGCCAGCTCAGGCAAAAAGCACAAGACCCTTTCTGAAAAACAAACTAAAAGCAAAAAGGGTTGCAGATGTGGCTCCATTGGTAGAATGCTTGCCTAGCAAGAGCAAGGACCTGGGCCTAATCTCCAGTACTAAGGAAGGAAGGAAGGAAGGAAGGAAGGAAGGAAGGAAGGAAGGAAGGTCCAAACCAACCTAGAAGGTATTGTTTTGTTTTGCTGTGGATATACCTAATCATATACCATTCCCATTTTAAAGGTATCCCAAAACAAAACAAACAATATGAGGGAAGGGAGGAAATAGTAGAAGATACTTTCCTAAACTGAAGATTCAAGCCTTCATATAGAAAAGACCTACAAGATACTAAGCAAGAACAAAAATATATTTAAGACATACATAAATATATGACAGGGGCTGGGAATATGGCCTAGTGGTAAAGTGCTTGCCTTGCATAAATGAAGCCCTGGATTCAATTCCTCAGCACCACATCTACGGGGGGGGGGGGGGGGGGTGGCGGGGGGGGGGAGCCGGAAGTGGTGCTGTGGCTCAAGTGGCAGAGTGTTAGCCTTGACCAAAAAAAAAAAAAAAAGCCAGGGACAGTGCTCAGGCCCTGAGTTCAAGCCCCAGGACTGGAAAAAATATATAACATGACAAGATTTAGGGAAGTGGCTGAATCTACAAGAGGATGGAGACTGCAGGGTAGGAGGGAGAAAGGAAGACATACCGAGGAAGGAAGAGGATTGAAGTACATTACATATACACAGCATACTGGAACCCACCAAA
The DNA here is from genome assembly GCF_023159225.1 of Perognathus longimembris pacificus. Taxonomy (NCBI): domain Eukaryota; kingdom Metazoa; phylum Chordata; class Mammalia; order Rodentia; family Heteromyidae; genus Perognathus; species Perognathus longimembris. The sequence continues at coordinate 33,072,769 of NC_063183.1, read as the reverse complement.
CGCTGTTTGAAAAGGGGGCAAGAGGAAAGGAACAGAAACATGATGGAAGAGGTAAATTCATTCAAAGTGCACTGCTGGAGTGAATGAAAGTGCCACAGTGAAACCCCTCATACTACAAATTTGTACTCATTCCAAATTAAAATAAATACACATACAGGTATTCAGTAGTGACAGTGACAAAAAAATGTTATTCTCCTCAAAAAGAAAGTCCTTCGTGCTTCCAGAAAGAAAGGATTTTGCATCTAAAATTCAGTTAGCATTCAAGCTGTCATTCAAGTGAAGGACAAGAATAGGTGAAAATAACCAAGCGCCAGTGGCTCACGCCTACAATCCTAGCTACTCAGGTGGCTGAGATCTGAGGTTCAGGTTCCAAGACAGCCTGGGCAGCAAAGTCCCTAAGCCTCTTATCTCCAATAAACTACTCAGAAAACACGACAAGTAGAGCTCTGGCTCAAGTGCTGGAGCACTACTAATCTTGAGCGCAAAGCAGCTCAGGGAGAGCATCCAGGCCCTGAGTTCAAGCCCCAGGACCAGCAAAAAATGAGTAAAAATTTAAATATACAAAAATAATCCACACATCACCATTTCTCAGAGAAAAGCTTTACAAAATGAAGTCCAGACAAATTAATACTAGAAAATTCATTGATACCAATCATTAGTTGAGTCCAGACACAAAGTTAGTAACATAAAATATTTGGCCAAATTTGGTTCAGAAGTATTCCTGAAATACAAGCTGTTTTTGAAGGTGAGGAAGGAGGACATTCTGTTTGCCCACAAAGAACTCATTTTAAATAGGATTTAACATGTTGACATGTAAACTAGAGTATTTCCCATGAAAATCTGAACTTGTAGTGAGGGCTCGGGCTGACAGGCGCAGCCAGCCCCCTGGGCGCTGGGCACTGTGTGCCTCCTTTTGAACCTGTGCTCCAGGCTCGGTTCTCAGATGCAGAAGCGAAGACAGGGGCCTTGCTCTGCGAAGTACTGGAGTGTGTTCAGGACAGGTGTAGGAAGCAAGCAGGCAAAGACATGGTCTCCACTTCCGTCTGATCCCGGGACAGCACCCGAGTAACCCCATCTAGAGGTGAGAGCCTGGGGTGGGGAGAAGTAGTCCCCTTTTAGCTCCGTCTGTGCTGCCCCCAAGAAGCCCGGGCCAAGATCAACAAGGTAGGAGCAGAATGATGTGCTTCAGGATTACTGAGGACCGCCTGAAACACGATGACACCAAGGTGTGGAGAAGAAGAAAAGGAAACACATTCATATGGCCTTAGTGACGAAGCCCAGCACCCTAACAAAGGATGCTATTGTCATAAATATGGTGTACTCACTCCCAAAGCAACTTAACATAATCTGTACAGTCTATAATGGATTGACCAAGAATGAATTTTTAAATATCAATAAAAACAAATGTATAAAACAGGACTTTTGCTGGGCAGCCAGTAGTAGCTCACATCTGAAATCCTATCTGCTCCGGAGGCTAGGATCCAAGAATAGAAGTCCAAAGCCAGCCCCCGTAGGACAATTCATGAGACTCATTTCCAATGAACCAGTTAAAAACTGGAGGTGGAGCTGTGGCTCAAGTGGTAGAAGGTCAGCCTTGAGCAAAAGGGCAAATGAGCCGAGTGACAGCCTGAGGGCCTCACTGCAAGCCCCAGCATGGGCACAAGAGAAAAGATTTCCTAAACTCAGAAAATAATGTCTTATAACCTGAAAAACTAGGATAAAGTTGTGCCAAGGGATTGGTAACATGATAAGAAATTCCCATGCATCATACCTCAGAACTGGACAGCCCCGAGTCTCTGTCTAAGTCCTTCAAAAGTTCCTCCAGCCTTTTCTTGTCTCTGTCAGACATAACCACAGGGTCTCTTGAATTTTTGGCCAGCTGCAGAATATATGAGTGGGATATAGTAAGTACTCAAAACAATTCACAGTTCAGGACAACAGGAATGGGCCTGGGGCTTCCACAGAACAGATACACTAAGGTAAAATTCTAAAGGTCAGGCATTTCCATCGTGCATCTTTTAGAGACGGGATGGCCAATCTCCAAGCAAAGGCACTTTCACTGGAAGAAGGCCCACTTCAAGAAGCTACCCATTTCAACACACATTTCACATAAAAGGCAATGAAAGTCGAGCATGACCAAGCCTCTCTCTAGGTGCAGACGTAGATATAGATACAAAAACATTTATTTGCTGAGACACTTTGAAGGAATCGCCCAGCCACTTTCTGCTAGCATACATCTGCTAGATAAACGGTCTCGAAATTTCAAGGTAACACCTGGCATTTAAATAAAGATTTGGTCAGATTATCCAATAGCTATCATCCAATGGCTAGTCTGGTGTCGCTGCTGTCTGGATTGGCAAGCATGTGGATATGGGGAAACACTCCTGCATGTGGAGAATTCTACACCAAATCAGAATGCAGTGGGCCAGCATAGGGCAGAGGCAGATGAAGGGGGTTTCCTGACCATGGCATGGAACTAGTAGCACAGGAAAATGGGGGGTGCCCACAGCCAGGCTGCCAGGGTTGGCCTCCCATCTGAATTCAGTCTGCTGGAAACGGCATGGCCCTTGTGGAAAAGGCGCCGGACCTCACATGCAGGGTTCACATGATGGTCTCCTCTTGTGAATGCTTCGCACTCTCGGTGCCTCTTTCTGGTAACAAGGCACCCAGGTGGCTGCTGGGAGCCGACTGCCCATCCCACTTACATTTCTTCTTGTAAGTTAAGTCATGGGCTTTCTGGCCTGATACAGGAGCCCCTGCACCCTTGGTTAGTCTGAATTAGCTGTAGGACCTGCACGGCCAAGGGTGAGCCCTAAAGCAGGGAGCTCGTTGGGGACACGGGCCAGGGGCCAGGCGGCTCGGAGGGGGGCGGGCCAGGGGCCAGGCGGCTCGGAGGGGGACAGGCCAGGGGTCAGGTGGCTCGGAGGGGAACAGGCCGCCACTCATCGTCTCCAGCCCACCTGCGCTGCTCTGCCCAGAGCACAAGCTGCTCAAAAGGCACTCGCTGCCCAACCAGCGACATAACATAATTTAAAAAAACACAGCCAGGGGGTTGGGAATATGGCCGAGTGGCAAGAGTGCTCGCCTCATATACATGAAGCCCTGGGTTCGATTCCTCAGCACCACATATATAGAAAACAGACGGAAGTGGCGCTGTGGCTCTAGTGGTAGAGTGCTAGCCTTGAGCAAAAAGAAGCCAGGGACAGTGCTCAGGCCCTGAGTTCAAGGCCCAGGACTGGCAAAAAAAATAATAATAATAACAGCCAGGAGCTGGTGGCTCAGGCCTGTAATCCTACCATTTCTGGAGGCTGAGATCTGAAGATGGTGGTTCAAAGCCAGTCCAGGCAGGAAAGTCCATGAGACTCTTATCTCCAATTAACCACCAGAAAACCAGAAGTGGAGCTGGGGGTCAAAGTGGTAGTGCTAGCCTTGAGCAAAAACAGGGACAGAACCCAGGCCCCGAGTTTAAGACCCATGACTGGCTAAAAAAAAACAAAACAAAAAAACCACCATTTCAGTAATATGGAAGCTCTGTCCAAAGCTGTATTTTTCAAATTGCAGGAAACCATCTATATCTGGGTGGTAAGATAATATTAGCATGAGTTGCAGCTGGCATTCTAAAAAGGGACAAGATAGGAAAATAAAGATAGGCTGGAATGGAATAAAAATAGAAAATGGTAGAGACAACCAGAAAACTCAGAAAACTTTCAGCTGAATATACTGATTCAGTTGTACATTCACACGTTCTAGTTTTTTAAAAAGTAGCTAGAGACCCAGAATACACAATTACCATGTCTGGAATTCCCTTGGCCCGCACGCTGCCTCCTGAGTTTCTAACTACATACCTCAGCGTTGCGCTTAATAAAATCCTGGTTGTGTCTGTCCCACGCCTCAAGCTTCTCTGTGTCTGACAAAGAGCTGTTTTCTGCTTTAATCAATGGTGCATTTTTTTCCACATCACAGGTAAAACCTACATTTAAAAAAATTCAAATTTGTCCATAATTAGAACTGTGGCATACTAAAAAAACACTTTACATATATTATATGTTAAAATACGTAAGAAAACACACATAAAAAATTTTCTAAATTCTACATCCAGAACTTACATATGAAGGGTTTGTTTTTTTCTTTTTTTTTTTTTTTTTTTTTTTGGCCAGTCCTGGGCCTTGGACTCAGGGCCCCAGCACGTCCCTGGCTTCTTCCCGCTCAAGGCTAGCACTCTGCCACTTGAGCCACAGCGCCGCTTCTGTATATGTGGTGCTGGGGAATCGAACCTAGGCCCTCGTGTATCCGAGGCAGGCACTCTTGCCACTAGGCTATATCCCCAGCCCTGTTTTTTTCTTTAAAAGATGCTACCATAACTTCCAATGACGTTCTCACTAAACTTAATGTGTTTTCCTACATGGAACTGCCTGCTGTTGGCTCCTTGGGAATGAGAGGAGTACTACAAGTGGAAAATACCTCTTTGTTATGAGAATGTAAAATGTGTTTTATTTTGTCTTTATTCATCTAAAGACCACAGTCATTTCCTACTATTCTATTAATTTCCCCTCACTTTCTCAACCACACACCTTCTGTGTGGGCCGGCCTACACTAAGCAAAGCCGGGATGCGGTGGGGATGTCTGGCCTCTGGACAGTCTGCAGACACCGGTGCCACCACGGTAGCCCATCTCATTCGCCAGTTCCTCTAAGCACTGGTAAAAGGGTATACTAAACTCGAAACATTCAAAATCCTGGGGGGTCAAAACCAGGCTAAGAAAAATATTCAGAGGGGCGGGGGATATGGCCTAGTGGCAAGAGAGCTTGCCTCGTATACATGAGGCCCTGGGCCCCAGCACCACATATACAGAAAACGGCCAGAAGGGGCGCTGTGGCTCAAGTGGCAGAGTGCTAGCCTTGAGCAAAAGGAAGCCAGGGACAGTGCTCAGGCCCTGAGTCCAAGCCCCAGGACTGGCCAAAAAAGAAAAAGAAAAATATTCAGAGACTTGCTCCCATAATTAAAATAGCTTGTTTTCACAGTTTCTTATTTAAAGCTTTTAAAACATCATGTGAGCCCTTGTTTAAGTACCTGGACCACAGTCCTCTTCTTTTTCTGTTCCCATTATTGTAGGCCATGACAGCTTGCTCCACTGAGATGAAGTCTTACGACCTTTTCTGCCTCGGGAGGCCTGGAACCACTCATTCCTGATTCAGTCTCCCAAGTAGCTAGTGTTACAGATGTGAGCCACTGACACCAGCCTCATATATGTTTTTTAGCTTTAACATATTACATATGTATACAGTTATTTTCATATTACTTAAACAATACAACATGAAGACAAGCTAACTGGGCACCTGTGGCTCACGCCTATAATCCTAGCTAAGCAAGAGGTTGAGATCTGAGAATCATGGTTCAAAACTAGCCCTGACAGGAAACCTAGGAGACTGTTACTTCTAATTAGCCACCAAAAAAGCCAGAAATAGAGCTGTGGCTCAAGTGGTAAAGCCTTGAGCACAAAAGCTCAGGGAGAGTACCCAGGCCCTGAGTTCAAGCCCCAGGACCTCCACTTATACACACACACACACACACACACACACACACACACACACACACACACCCCTGACAACTGAAGATAAATGTAGCTGCTTTTTTTTTTCTTTGTCAGTTGTGAGGCTTGAACTCGGGGCACGAGCACGGTCCTGAACATTTTTCTCAAAGCCAGCGCTCGACCATTTTGAGCCACAGCATCACTTCAGGTTTTCTGGTGGTTAACTGGAGAAAAGTCTCATGGACTTTCTTGCCTGAGCTGGTTCTAACCTGCCATCTTCAGAGCTCAACCTCCTGAGGCCTGTGAGCCACCACAGTCTGTCTAAATGCTGCCATTTCTATATCTATGATGAACTTTCTGTAAAATATACTTGTAATAAATTGGGGCTGGGAACATTTGATTACCTGTCCAGATTATTTCCCTACAAATTCCTTCTTTCCACTCCAGTGTTGATGCAGCAGCAGCTGCCCTATCCCTACAGTGACCCCCAATGCTTCCTGGGTCAGACAGATTCCCTGGACCAGGGAGAATCACCTCGCCTTTAATTCTGGACTTGAGTTCCCTCGAGTAATGAGGTGTCATTGCTCTTGGGAACCAAAGAAATTTCATTTTGTTTAAGCCATGTTTCCATGGTTACTCACGTCATGAGTGTTTAAAGTTGTTTATTATAGAAAATTTCAAATGCTATGAGTGTTTAACAAGTGGCTTCAACAAGGACCAACTTGTTGGCTGATGATGGGCCATCTTGAACGCCATCTCCTTCTCCTCACCTCTAGATTGAACACATCAGATCATCTCATCTATGACCATTGGTGAACACTGCAAGTATCCCCTGTGGTCATGCATACAATCACATACATTAATACGTACCCTGGTTGACCTTCTGCGTACGGTTTTCATAATCTTCTGGAGGGACTTGAGTGTGAAACACTGAGAAAAAATGTTCTTCATCCTCATAATGAGAGGGACCTAGTGGTTTAAACAGTCACTGTTTAACATTCATAAAAATAAACAATTATCTACACAGTCCTTTATAAAAGAGATCAGATCTGTTGTTTTAATATTCTTCAATCCCATGATTAAAATAATAATAATGTCAATCCAGGCACCAGTGGCTCACCCTTGTAATCCTAGCTAGTCAGGAGGCTGAGATCTGACAACTGTGGTTCAAAGCCAGCCCAGGCAGGAAAGCCCATGGAACTCTTATTTCTAATTAAACACCAGTAAAGAAAAAGAAGCACCAGAAATGGAGCTGTGGCTCAAGTACTAGAGCTCTAACCTTGAGAACAAAAAGTTCAGGGATAGTGCCCAGGCTCTGAGTTCAAGCCCTAGGAACAACACACAAATAAAACAATAGTATTAATGTCAGCACAATGATCATCATCTTTGTATATGGGACCCCTTGGAACAAACTACAGAAGTAAAGATGCCCCAACATCATCTCCCTAGAACTTACAGAACAAAAAGGATGTAAGAGGGACTGGGAATATGGCCTAGTGGCAAGAGTGCTTGTCTTGTATACATGAAGCCCTAGGTTCAATTCCCCAGCACCACATAAACAGAAAAAGCCAGAAGTGGTGATGTGGCTCAAGTGGTAGAGTGCTAGCAAAAAGAAGCCAGGGACAGTGCTCAGGCCCTGAGTCCAAGGCCCAGCACTGGTTTAAAAAAAAAAGGATGTAAGAGAGAAGGCTAACACATCACAGTATCACCCAGAGATGGTTGCACCCAAAGCCTAATGTGCACAATACAAAGCATACATATTCTTGGTAACTGTACTGTGATTTTCTTTTTCTAATTTTAGACCTTAAATTAAAGATTTCAAACATGTGATCGGTCACTAAGACAAAAGATCATGTTTGAAAGAGAAAACTTGAGAAATTCACTTTCTTCCATTTTTGTTTTTGTTTTCTTAATACATACATATATTTCCTTCCTAAGAAGGCCTAGAGCCAACCACTCTCTAGAAGCAACCATCAAACCAGGTACCAGACAGTGAGTCTGATACTTCTTCAATAGAAGCAATAAGGGACCCTGGGACTCAGTGGGAAATGCAGGAGAACAGTCTGGGGCATCCTGCAGTCCCAACGAGTAAGGACCCACTTGACAACAGCAACCAAAGAAACCCACAGTGAGGGAGACACATCAGAGGTCACAGGAGCCACCAGGGAGAGCTCCCCAATGCCAATAGCTGGAAAATAAACAAGGCAGTATTAAAATCTAACCCACAGTGTAAAACCAAGGTCCACGTTCAGTATAAATGAATGACTGAATAAAATGTGAGACCACAGATGGATGCCCACAGCTCAAGCCCTAAGAGGAGCACAAACAAAAAAACAAAAGAACTTGAGATAGGAATGAATTTGGACCTGGGTAAATAACAACCTCTCAACACTGGCTCACTAGTTGTAACAATGAACCAAACTAATGTATCCAAGTTTTATGTGAATATACAAAACTATGTAATTAGAAATAGAAAGGGTGTGTGTAAATATTAAGGCTAATTACTATGAAAAAATCAGTATATAGGATTTTATACTAGTAAATTTCCATGGTAAGTCGATATGTTAAGATCTCAGGACAATGACTGCAGAATGCCAGGAGGAACTGAAATTGAATCATAAATATGGAAGAAGTGGAGGAGAGTCAGAGGTCTGCCTCCAAGAAATTATTTGAACCAGATGGTTTTTCCAGTGAAATGTTTCAGATTTTTAGGGAACAGATAATCCTCATGTTATATAAACTGTCTCAAATGATAGGAATAAACAAGTAGCTACCACAACTCAGTTTATAAAGTTAGGGCTGGGAATATGGCCTAGTGGTGGAGTACTTGCCTCTCAAACATGAAGCCCTAGGTTCAATTCCCCAGCACTATATATATAGAAAACGGCCAGGAGTGACACTGTGGCTCAAGAGGTATTACACATCTTGGAGATAACAAATGAAGCATGATGGGAACTGCATCTTGACTGCATATGTGAACAACTCACTGGAATACTATAGCTTTATAAGATACTAACAGGGATAATTGAGAACAGAGGGGTACTAGATTTCTCAGTATTAAGTCTCAAAATTGTCTATGGATCTAAAATTATCTTTAAAAATTATCACACAAGAGCTGGGCACTTGTGGCTCACACTTAAAATCCCACTCAGGAGGCTGAGATCTGAGAATTGTAGTTCAAAGCAAGTCTGACATAAAAGTCCATGAGACTTATATCTCCAGTAAACTACTCAGAAAAAGCCAGAAGTGGTGCTATGACTCAAGTGATAAAGCACTAGTCTTGAGCACAAAGAAGCTCAAGGACAGCACCCAGGCCCTAAGTTCAAACCCCAAGACAGGCAAAAAAGAAATCAATCACACAAAGCAAAGTTAATTTCCTCTAAAAATACAATACGTATTGCAACTGAATGCTACCACCTACTGGTGGCAAGTTACAAACAGTCACAAAAATTACTGGAAACAATAAGACATTCCTGCTTGCCCATGAATGCTTACAGAAATAATTTCCCTAAAGTCTTGGGGCTACATGTAAGTGTAATCCAAATAATTTTTATTGTAGTATTTCGTTAAGACTTGTACATATAATTCAGTGAGTGCACCAGATCTAAGCAGCTTCCTCCAGTGCTGGAAGAGTAGGAGTACACTTCCAAATTTCAGTGTTCTGTGATCAGATTGGACTCTTGCACTTCTACTCATTTCTGTCAGACTTGCACTGAAAATACTCTGCTAATAATACATCTATTAGCTGACTCAAAATGTTCCACTTTCAGAATACTAATTACATAGTGCAAAATGTTTTCCTAAGGGCTGGGAATATGGCCTCGTGGCAGAGTGCTTGCCTCGTATACATGAAGCCCTGAGTTCGATTCCCCAGCACCACATATATAGAAAAAGCCGAAAGTGGCGCTGTGGCTCAAGTGGCAGAGTGCTAGCCTTGAGCAAAAAGAAGCCAGGGACAGTGCTCAGGCCCTGAGTTCAAGGCCCAGGACTGGCAAAAAAAAAAAGAAGAAAAAAAGAAAATGTGGTCTATGTGCACAACAGAGTTTTATTCAACCATTAAGAAGTTGAAATTATGTCATTTGTAGGAAAATGAGCGGAATTATGTAAAGCAAAATAAACCAGACTTAGAAAGACAAATACTGCAAACTTCTCTCATCTGCAGTCTACATTCTTAAGAAAGTAGAAGGGGGCCTCTCTAGGAAAAGAATGGGGACCAGCAGGATATGGGAAAAGAAGAGAGGGTCAGCTGGATTCTGGGGGCTCACACATGTGATCCTAGCTACTCAGGGGGCTGAGATCTGAGGATGAGGTTCAAAGCCTGCCCAAAGAGGAAAGTCTGTGAGACTCTTATCTCCAATTAAGCACCAGAAAACTGGATGTGGAGCTGTGGCTCAAGTGGTAGAGCTCTAGCCTTGTACAAAACCGCTCAGGGACAGTGCCCAAGCTCCAGTTCAAGAGGAAGAGGAGGAGGAGGAGAAGGAGGAGGAGGAGGAGAAGGAGGAGAAGGAGGGGGAGGGGGAGGAGGAGGAGGAGGAGGAGGAAGGGGAGGAGGAGGGGGAGGAGGAGGGGGAGGAGGAGGAGGAGGAGGGGGAAGAGGAGAAGGAGGAGGAGGAGGAAGGGGGGGGAAATATGACCAAAGTATGAAAATGTACTATTGATGTATGCTAATAAAATCATTTAAAATTCACAAACATCCACAAGAGGGAAAGCAGAAATATATGGCCAGAATTAATTGGCTGATCTGAAAACGTTGGATGTAAGAGAAGAGGAAATGGTACACCTCGGCAGTAGACTTCTGTTTTGTTTTGTTTTTTTGGCCAGTCCTGGGGCTTGTACTCAGGGCCTGAGCACTGTCCCTGGCTTCTTATTTTGCTCAAGGATAGCACTCTGCCACTTGAGCCACCGCGCCCCCTCTGGCCATTTTCTGTATATGTGGTGCTGGGGAATCGAACCCAGGGCCTCATGTATATGAGGCAGGCACTCTTGCCACTAGGCCATATCCCCAGCCCTCAGCAGTAGACTTCTACAGAAGGGTGGAAGGGTCCTCAGTGATGGCTGAGAGGGAACCCTAGACAACGGGAGGATGGCTGGCATAAAACCCCCTCTAGAGTCACAGAAAGCAAACACAGACACCTGCTTCCCGGCTCTGTCCCTCTCAGCATCAGCATGAATACAAGCCCTTACAGATACTTAGACATATCTACACTCAGAGTCATTAACTCATAATACTACCTAACGATGTCCAAACTCACAGAGAAAAGGGGGAATCTTAGGATTGGAAATTCCACCTTAGTCCAAATAATCTGTGACCCAGAGAAAAAGGTGAAACACACGACCTGCCCCCCCCATCCACTCACCAACAGTTTCTTCAGACTCCACAGTCAATGATAAAAACTTCTGTGTATTTTCCATCTCCTCACTGCTTTGCAAGACTTCACTGTTTTTTGCAGACTAATGAAAATAAAATTAAAAGTTTCAAAGTGGGAAATGAAGACAACTATTCTTATAGATTTTTTTTTTTTGCCAGTCCTGGGCCTTGGACTCAGGACCTGAGCACTGTCCCTGGCTTCTTTTTGCTCAAGGCTAGCACTCTGCCACTTGAGCCACAGCGCCACTTCTGGCTTTTTTCTGTGTATGTGGTACTGAAGGATCAAATCCTGGGCTTCATGCATGCTAGGCAAGCATTCTCCCACTAAGCAACATTCCCAGCCCCTTCTCATTGATTTTTATCCCAACATAGCTCCCAATTATACACATATAAACAAGGTTTATATTTATATTTCTTTAGAAAAAATTGTTTCCACAAAATTCCGTTAGCAGATTTTCCCAGATAGAGGCAAAGTGTATGATCGTTACTTTGCTTAAAGAATTTTCAGGGCTGGGAGTATGGCCTAGTTGGTAGAGTCCTTGCCTCGTATACATGAAGCCCTGGGTTCAATTCCTCAGCACCACATACATAGAAAAAGCCAGACGTGGTGCTGTGGCTCAAGTGGTAGAGTGCTAACCTTGAGCAAAAAAAAAAAAAAAAAGCCAGGGACAGTGCTCAGGCCCTGAGGTTAAGCCCAGGACTGGTCAAAAAAAAAAAAACAACTTTCAGTTTCTGTGAGGTTTTTTCTAACTCATGAATAACCCAAAGGTAGAGATGCTAGGTTTGGAACTTTTTTATGGTTTCCATTTAAACTCTGTTTTCAAAGTGGGGGCGGGGGGCGGGGGAGGAACCTTCCTTTGAGTTTCATTAAGAAAAAAAAGACTAATTTTTCCTGTTAAACTTTATAGAAATTATTTCTCTAGTTTAAAACACTACATTTTGGTTGCTATTTTCTTCCCATTGTAATGCACTTCATAGATACAAATTCATTCTTATTCACTTTATTCTAAATTCATTTAAATGCCCTGGAAATCTTCCTCTGAAGTCAGCCAATAATTAAGGCTCATTCAAAACAACAATCTGTTATCAGGTTCCTTACCTGAAGAGTAAAATTCAAATATGAGGCAAAGGCTTGGTATCAAGTCAATGCCAGCCCCTCCACACTACAGATAATAGGAGACCCATGGAGAGCAATTTGTCAAGAGAGGAACAAAGGGAGTGTGGCCCCAAACTCAAGCTTTCTGAAAAGACCTTGACCAGTACATGAAACAGTGAAATGCCCCAACTGGTTTGAGACCAGGGTTTGATGGAGTAATGCTGCTAACCAGATGGATAAAAGTCTATGTACTTCTCTCTCTCTGCACTGCAAGCTCATTGAAGAAAAAGCAGCCATGCCTAGTTAGTGAGCATAGCTATCACACGCCTGCTTAAACCAGCATTGAAGGGGACCCCATCTGACAAAGCAAGGCTGAACTAGGCCTGACTATGGGGGTGGTCACATCGGAGAAGCTGGGTCTGAAATGTCTCAGACCAAGTTATCCTTCCAGGTCCCTAAAAACAAGCCCCCTGCACTACCACACACATATGCACACCACCGCCGCCGCCACCGCCGCCACCGTCACCACTGCCACAAAACAAATCAGTAGAAGCAGACAACACTCACACTACCATAGTCCATATTTTTTTCACTTTTTTCCCCCTTTTTGGTTGGTCATGGGGCTTGAACTCTGGGCCTGGGCCCTGTCCCTGAGCTCTTCAGCCAAGACTAGCGCTCTACCACTTTGAGCCACAGTGCCAATTCCAGTTTTCTGGTGACTAATTGGAGCTAAGAGTCTCACAGCCTTTCCTGCCCAGGTTGGCTTTGAACTACGATCCTCAGATCTCAAGTCTCCAGAGTAGCTAGGATTATAGGCGTGAGCCACTGCCACCCAGACCTTCTTTTCACTCTTAAAGGAAGTCATTTCTGTCAGCATATGGTTATAATATTCCTACCTTAAGTTCTTCCCACAGCTTTATTCTCATTTCTACACCTTGCTTCTTGACTTTATTTTCTCTATTTTGTCTTTTTGTCAAAATTTTATCAAGTCTTTTCATCTTATAAATAGCATCTTGAAGTTGAGAATCTGATTCTTTCACTTTGAGATCATATGCAAAATCTGGAAAATAGTTTAAAGTTGGATAAAATCACAAAGTCTTGTTTTACTCTTTGGTTTTCCATTAGGTACATATTTATTTGCTGAGAATAACTACTATATAGTGGTCATGTGACTAGCTTAATGTATTTTATATATCTTTTCATATAAATACATAAGAACTCTATAGAATAGGGCTGGGAATATGGCCTAGTGGTAGAGTGCTTGCCTTGTATACATGAAGCCCTGGGTTCGATTCCTCAGCACCACATATATAGAAAAGGCCAGAAGTGGCGCTGTGGCTCAAGTGGCAGAGTGCTAGCCTTGAGCAAAAAGAAGCCAGGGACAGTGCTCAGGCCCTGAGTCCAAGCCCAGGACTGGCAAAAAAAAAAAAAAAAAAAAAGAATTCTATAGACTAGACATCCATCTCATTTGAACAATTAGGATAACTGAATCCTTTCAAAAGTCTAATAAATTATAGCAAGAGACTTACAAGTTCTCTTAAGATTTTAAACAACAAATTCCTTCCCCTTCATTCTGCAATACTTGTACATAGATGATTAGCAAACAGAAAGCATGGCTGGGAGGTCCAGACTCTGTTCTAAAGCTGCTTCAGACTGAGTAAAAGAAAAGGCATGTGCACATAAGAACTAGCTATGGTGAAAAGCAGGAGAAAAAAATCAGGCATACAGTGTGAAGCCCCGAGTAACACACGCACGCACACACTCACACGTGTGCAAGCTCTCACGCATGTGCACACACTCACACACACACACACGCAAAACCAGCTCAGTTCTCAAAGTATTGCAGTACTTTTCTTCAACACAACCGTCTCACTAAGGTATAGGCGAACTTGTTTTATGCTTACTTCCCACTCTGCCCCACAGGACATCAAGATGATGTGCATTATCTTAAAATTATAAAAAATAATGACGATTTTACTTTGTTGATAAAATTAGTATCCGCTTCCTCAAGGATGAAGCAGAGGTCTCTAAGTGACACGGTTCCTTCTTCCTCCTTCCAGTGTCTGGCTATAAGAATACAATGGCTCCTGGAACAAGGGGACAAACTGTCTTGACTCCTGCTAAGACAGCAGCGGCTCTACTCCTGCCGTCCCAGTGCCAGTGCAGATGCCAGCATGCCGGAGAAAGTGCACCTCGGTGCTGTGGCACAGGGTTTGTCTTACAGAGCCCCTGCGAGGTCTCAGAGACACAACGCCATCCCCAGAGCTTTGCCATCTATGGGGCCAGAGTTAATTTAATACCACAAAGAGGAGCTCTTAATATTTAATGTTATCAGCGCTAATGGGATTGTCCCTTGAGGAGCATTTACGGATAATAGGATATATTTTATCCACAAATTTTAGTAACTGAAATTATCCACAAATCATGCCATAAGATGCAAAAATAGTCCCTACTTGACTAATATATAATGAGTAACCGTTTCTAGGTGATATATTTTGTTATATTTATTTCTAGACATATTTAAGGGTTCTCAATATTCTTATAAGTTTAAAAACAAAAAAGAGCTAGCTGTTCTTTACAGATGTGGGGGCCCACATCTCTAATCCTAGCTACGTGAGAAGCTGATATCAGGAGAATCGTGATATCATGATCATCACTGGGGCAAAAACATTCCCAAGAACCCTTCTCCACCAATGCCTGCCGCCGCCATCCCAGCTGAGACCCAGCGCACTGGGATGCCAGGCCAGCCTGAGCAGAGGAGTGCGGGAGACTCCGTCCTTCCAGCTAATGGGAAGCCTCAAGTAGGCAGATCACAACCCAGGCACACGCCTGAACAGAACAAAGTATCCAGCCCAGGAAAGGGCTGCAGGTGCACAGCAGTAGAGCGCCTGTCTATGCCTAAGTTCAAGCCCCAGTAACATCCAAAAAAAAAAGAAAAGGGTGATTTTCTCACAAAAACGATAGCTATTGACGGTGTATGATTTCTACCGAGCTAGCACAGGCAATTTTGCCGCTGTGAGTGTGGCATCCGTGCCTCCCCCGTTACCCGCCTCGGGGCGTCCTACCTGAACCCGCAGGAGGGGTCTGATGCTGAGCCACGCCCCCCTCTCCGCTGGGCCCTGCCCCGGCCACTCTCACGTTCTCAGAGCGGTCAGCCCATTTGTCGGCAGTGCTGGGTCTTCCTCCTTCCCAAGTGCTGTTTCCTGAGTGGTTATCTTTACCAGGACTTGGCTTGCTTGCAGTATCAATCTAAAAATGTTTTTTTTTTTAAATAGATTACAAAAAACAATCTACGTTCTCCTGGCTGGACTAGGGGACAATGAAAAAACAATGTGTTTTCTTCAAGCTTTACACTTGGGAATATTTTAACACTAGTGGAAGCACATGGCGACATACGTACGGATACGTGCGGGCGTCGACGTCTCTAACGTCGATTAAATGTGAGGTCGGGGGACTCCAGGTGAGTGCCATTCTCCCGGCCTCGGCCTCTCGCCCCGATGGAGAGGGGGCGGCCGCAGGGCCCACGTCGGGGAGGCGAAGGGCGGGGAAGAGGCTAGTCTGCATGGAGGTGCCGCCCCAGCGACGGTCTTCCCGTCAAGGCTGTGTGCTTTCCGTGCACGAGGCCGCCCATGTATCCAGGGAAACGCCGGGGGCCAAGGGAGTGTAGAAGTGAGGCACGCGTGCGTGCGTGCGTGAAATTCAAACCCATCGGCCAGGCTCACAAAAGGAGGCAGCCAATCAAAAGTGGCCTAACCCAAGGCACAAGACCTGCCAACCCCGCCTTGGCCCACTCTACTCGCTAGCTGCCCGCCATTTTCCCTTCTTAATGGAGGCCTAATGAGTCTTTGCCTTGCTTATTCTCCCGTGCCAATAAATTCTTTCACCAACTCATGGCTTCAAGCCTCCATGACATTTTAGTTGCTCTGCTGCTTTTCACTGTTGTTCTACTTCAGTTTGCTTTCCTTTTACAGTGTAGCAAAGTTCATTTTGAAAAGACTAGTTGAGCACAGGTGTGCTTTCCCGAGGGAGGACAAGAAAAGATGTCCAAGATAGGCCAGGAGGAAAGAGGGATCACCGGGCCCGGAGGGCTGGGCGTGCCGGTGAGCATCAGGGGAGAAGCTAACACAGCCCAAGGGGGGAGTGAGACTTCAGACAGAGACAGCCACTTCCTCCCTGTAAGGGATCGTCTGCGTCAGCTCTTCTGCTCTCGAGCATTGGAAGGTTTTAGGTTCCCCGTGAAACCCAGATGTTCAATGCTCTACCACTGCATCTTGCAGTTCCCTGAAGATCTGCAGGCCTGGGGAGCACTGGAGCTGGGATTTCCACTGCTAGGAAGTGGACCGGCATCTCTGCTGGACACAGGACATTAACCCAGCAGAACTGAGCGGAGTTGATGGTTCAGTCATCATAGCCAATATGTACTGAGGGGCTGTGATCAGCCATGTCCGATACTACTCCGATCTACTCACAATGACCCAATGGTGTAGGCACTGGCACTCCATTTAACAAAGGAGAATGCAGATGCGGTAGGAAGTGAAACTAGTGATGACCCAGCTCATCAATGAGAGAATCAAGAAGCATGAACAGATGGATTCAGGAAAGAAAAAAAACTGGAACAATCCATAAATTAAAAATACATCATTAAAATTTTAAAGCAAATAGACTGATTAAAAAGACAGACTTGGCCTGATGCTTGTGGCTAACATCTCTAATCCTTGGTACTCAGGAGGCTGAGATCTAAGGATTACAGTTCAAAGCCAGCCCAAGCAAAAAAGTGTACAAGGCTCTTCTCTCCAATTAACTGCCAAAAAGATGGAAATGGAGATGTGGTTCAAAGTGGTGGAGCACTATCCTTGAGCACAAAAACTTAAGGACAGTACCCAGGCCCCGATTGTGCTAGTCCTGGGGCTTGAACTCAGAACCTGGATGCTATCTTTGAGCTCAAGGGTAGTGCTCTACCACTTAAGCTACAGCTCCAATTCAGGCTTTTTCATGGTTAATTGGAAATAAGAGTCTCCATAAGACGGACTCTCTTGCTCTCTTGCCTGGGCTGGCATTGAACCTTGATGCTCAACCCTTGAGTAGCTAGGATTACAGGCCTGAGCCACTGATGCCCAGCAAGACTTGATACAGTTTTAAGAAAGAATTCAGAACCTGAAAATCTGTGTTAAAAAGGGACTCATTATGAGGCACAGAAAGGTAAATGGCTAGAAAATATTTAAAAAGAAAAGCAATGGGGCTGGGAATATGGCCTAGTGGTAGAGTGCTTGCCTTTTATACATGAAGCCCTGGGTTCGATTCCTCATCACGACGTATATAGAAAAGGCCAGAGGTGGCGCTGTGGCTCAAGTGGCAGAGTGCTAGCCTTGAGCAAAAAGAAGCCAGGGACAGTGCTCAGGCCCTGAGTCCAAGCCCCAGGACTGGCAAAAAAAAAAAAAAAAAGAAAAAAGAAAAGAAAAAAGGAAAGCAATGCGCCATCTAAGGAGAAGAGTTAGCATGTAAACGGAGATCTTGGCTTCATCAGTCGCTGAGCTGGAGACAAGCAGAAGTTTCTAAGCAGCACTTGCCTTGAAGGAGCCTGGTTCGGGGGACAGCACCTCTAAGGAAGCACTGGGACATCTGCTCCCAAGATGTGCTCTTGAATTTGAGGCTGGTCTCGAAATTCCATCTAAGTTTCCCTTTATGATATCCATGGATACCCTAAAGCAGAGTAGAAACGGAATTTTAGAGCGAGCGTCCTGGATACCTAAATGTTCTAAATGCTCGTGTCGCTCATTTCTGTGTAGGCCGGCAGAGCAAACTCGGAAGCCCGGCACACCTCCCATACACGAACTCTTTCTTATTCTCTCCTCACCTTTTTTATTTTTACAGTGTTTTATATTTCACCATTCTGTTTTCATCCTTGGTGGGCAGGAGGCTTGCAAAAGTCCCTGGGACAAGTCAGCTGCCTCTCAAAGCTCCCGCCCTGTCCCCGCCCCCCGCCCGCTCATTGGCCCTGCCCGCTCCCCTGGCCCCGCCCCCGCTCGCCCTGACTCCGCCCCCTCCGGCCCGCCCGCTCATTGGCCCTGCCCGCTTCCCTGGCCCCGCCCCCGCTCGCCCTGACTCCGCCCCCTCCGGCCCGCCCGCTCATTGGCCCTGCCCGCTCTCCCTGGCCCCGCCCCCCGGGGGCCGGCCTCGCGGCTCCCCACCTCCGCAGGCCCGCTGCCGTCCCTCACCGGCCCGGCGGGAGCTCCGGGAGCCCGTCTTGAGGGCACTGGCCGGGCGGGAGCGTGTCACCGACACTCGCGGCGTCATCCGCTTCCCCTCAGGAAAAGAGCGCTCTTTCCCGCCGACACGGACTTCCTTTCCGCGAGGGAGAGACGCGGCCGCCCCTCGGCCCTCCGGCCGCCAGCCGCGCTGTTGCCCGGCAACGCCAAGCACGCTCGCTCGGAGTCTCGCGATAGGGGAAACGGGCAGCACCCCGGGAGGCCGCGGCCGGCAGCTGCTCGGCCCGGGCTGGGGCGTCGGGTCCGCCGCCGCCCGCCTTGGCTGCGGACGCCCGGGAGAAGGATGCACTTCGGCCGGGCTCACCACGAGGGCCCCGAACGCTCGCGAGGGCTCTGCTGGGCGCGGAAACCCTGCTTTTATACACGCACGCACGCACGCACGCACGCACGCACACGCATGCTCACTGCTGCTCGGCCCTGCGCGCCCCGCCGGCCGCCTGTCTCCTAGGAGGCAGGTGAGAGTAAAATTCCAGCACCACGCAAACTGCGTGCGTGTGTGCGCGTGTCGGTGTGCGCACGTGTGTGTGTGAAGGGACCCAAACGCAGGACTTTGTGCATAGGAGGCCTGTGTTAAACCCTTTAAGTCGTATCTCCAGATGTTTTTGTTCTGGGTCATTCTGAGACAGGCTCTCTCCTGCTTCTCTAATCAGGGCCACAATATTCCTGTATTTACATTTTCCCCTTAGCTGGGATGACAGGCACCCACCCCCCCCACATCCCCCCCACACAGCATTTTTTGTTGAGATGGACTTTTGTCCTGGCTAGGCTAGGAGCCCCAGAGGATGGGGCATTCAACCGTGCCCACCCATTAGTTCAGATCTCAAGAACTTTGTGCCCTAGCTAGCCTTGAACTGTGGCCCTCCCACCTTCAGCCTCTCAAGCGGCCACGATCAGAGGCCTGTCTTCACTCTGCAGCCTTCCCCAACCTAAGCCCTCCTCACTTATATTTTACATAAAGCGCATCTCATCCTATATTGTTTTGTTTTTATGTTTTTATTTCCCTCCTGACGATGCCATTTTGCAAACCACAAGAGAGGCTGTGCAAACCTGGAGAGCAAAGTTAGGTTTTGTTGTCGTTGCTGTTGCTTTTATGTTGGTTGGTTGTGGGGCTTGAACTCAGGGCTTAGGTGCTGTCTCTGAGCTCTTTTGCTCAAGGCTAGTGAGAGCAAACTTGTAACAAATGGTAGTCATTCTGTATTTGTTGTTAGTGTTCGGAAATACTTAGAACAGTTAACATGGAACTAGAAGGCTAAAGGATAGAAAACTCTATTTCCCAATGGTGTGTTTTCTGTAGTTCTGTGGTCTGCATTCTCTAAAGTGTGACGCCTTTCAAAGTCATTCATAAAGAAGAAATTCTAGTGTCGAGACGTTTGAGGCTAAAATCTCCCTGGTTGGATTCCAGGTTGGTGCCACATGGCAGCATTACTTGTTGAGCGAGCTGTTGTTTTTGTTTGCCGTCTCTCCTGACACCCTTCTTCCTGAGCAGAGCACGCTTTGAGAAGCTGAGGAGGAGCCCACATTGCACGCCAGCTGGGCAGCCTGTGTCCCTCAATTTCCTCTTGCTGACGGCAAAATCACCAATGGCCGTGTTAGGAGAGGTTGGAATCTCAGTACAAGCTAGTTCCCTAGTGCCCTTGAAAAAATCCTTGATGCTAGGATTCCTGAATATAAATTTAAATGGCCACCTCAAGGGAAACAGTAAAATGATGTATCTAAAGCACATGCTAAGTACCCAAGAAATGTCACTTTGAATAAAGCTATGTGCAACTGACTCCTGGATTCAAGTGAAGACATTGTGTCCACTAGATGGCACTGGCTGACTTCTGTTAAAGGGAAAACTGCCGCCACTCGGTCCCCTTGGATTTTCCTTGTGATTTGTGAAACTTCTTATCCTGGATGTTTGAACTGTGGTTCCTGCATCCTTAACCAGTCATAGAATATGTAGTGAGATCTTTTTTAAAAATAAAACAAAACTGGATTTCCCCCACCCCTTTTTCGACAGTGGTACTGACATTTGAACACAGGGCCTCACACTTGCCAAGCAGGAACTCTACCACTTGAGCTGTGCCCTAGTCCTTTTTGCTTTAGTTACTTTGCAGGTAGGACGTTACATTTTTGTCTAGGACTGGCCTCGGTGGAGGACCAAGATCCTTCTACTTCTGCCTCCTACACAGCAGAGATTACAGGCATTTACACCACATCCAGTTCAGAAGTGTATTTTTAAAAATATCCGAGTAGACGTTATAAATAATATCAAAAAACCACTTGGGCTTTGGGGAAATAGTTCTCACACATATTTACACAAAACCAGAAGATGTGAAAAGAACAACACATTTTATTCCATTTCCTCTTTTATAAAGA
Organism: Perognathus longimembris pacificus; assembly: GCF_023159225.1. Taxonomy (NCBI): domain Eukaryota; kingdom Metazoa; phylum Chordata; class Mammalia; order Rodentia; family Heteromyidae; genus Perognathus; species Perognathus longimembris. The sequence continues at coordinate 33,052,149 of NC_063183.1, read as the reverse complement.
CTGGTCCGTGTGCTTCCACTGGGCTCTGAGTTTGTTGTTATAAGGCATGGGGTCATGGGAAGTGTAACTTAGCCCTCTTCCCTCTTGACTCAGTGGGCTCAGGGTCCAGACCACAGATAGGCCTTGTAACGGATACCTCGGTGATTCCTGTGCTGTTGGTGGAGAAGCTGACCTGGAACCCACTGACTCCAGCTGGTGTGATCTCCCAGCTGCCCCGCGGAACCCTTGGGGAAGTGTGCCATGACACTAAGGTCTCTATGCAGCAACAGTCACAGAAGAGTGAAAAAAACAAAACACCTCTGCATTTAACACCAAGGAAAGGAAGTTAAATCAACTCACACGGCAAATTAGATATGCATTCAAACCAATGTGAAGAGTGTCAAGCAGCCACATACAAAAATGGTTCTCCTCGGAGATAAAGAAACTCCAAGCCAATGAGTACAGATAGTTATGAGTTCTGGGTCACCCTGTGCCACCAGACAGTGCCACCACCTTCTGATATCTCTGAAAGATCTCTTCCCTTCGGTGAAATTCAAAGTAATGCCTCTAAACTGTGTATTTGTTAGTGTGGGGACTCATCATTTTAATGACTTTTGACATCTGTTTTAATATCTTACCGAATCATCAATGTCCTTATTTAACGAAAGTGTGCTATTTCCCCTTCATTTTGTCATAGTAAACTGGAATTCATCTTCTAATATCATTGGACAATCCACGTCTTCTAACCCTGCAGGCCACCCGTCGTGAAGTGTGCACGGTATGCCTGTGCTGTGTCTGCCACGCCCTGCCTGCCCCGGGAGCAGCCTCGGCCTCCCTCAATCTTGGGTTCTTCCCCTAGTACCACGAGGGTACAGTGGGTAACAGTCTCTACGTCCAGCTCTGTGAGTCTCATCCACAGCCCGCTGGCGGGTCCCAGCCGGAACGGAAACGACATTCATACCAGGGCAAAAGGCATCCGCTCAAAGGGCAGAGCTGCAAGAACTGCCTGCTTCGGCCATCTGGACCGTGGTGACAGCCATGAGTCTTGTCCTGCAATCTTCCCAGAAAAGAACCAAGCAAAGCAAAGCCACAAGGGACAGCTACTATATTAATAGCACAACACAATGGAATGCACTGAGACCTTGCTTGTGTCTTATGAGACTTCCACCGGAATTCCTTATTTATTTACTTTTTTTATTTAGTGGGCCATGGGGCTTGAACTCTCGGCCTGGGAACTATCCTGAGCTCTTTTGCTTAAGGCTAGTGCTCTACCACTTTGAGCCACAGCCCCACTTCTGGTTTTCTGGTGATTAATTGTAGATAAGAGTCTCATAGATTTTCCTGCCCAGGCTGGCTCTGAACTACCATTCTCAGATTACAGCCTTCTGAGTATCTAGGATTATAGGCATGAACCACCAGTGCCTGACCTAATTTTGTGTGTGTATGCACACTCATGCACACATATGTTGATACATGGACCTGAATTCAGAGCCTGGATGCTGACCGTTACCTTTTTTGCTCAAGGCGGGTGCTTTAAAACTCAAGCACGGTTCTACTTCCAGATTTGGGCTGGTTAATGGAAGATGAGTCTCTCAGATTTATCTGTCTGGGCTGCCGCAATCCTCACATCTCAGCCTCATAAGTAACTAGGATTATGGACACAAGCCACCAGCACAGAACTAGCAATGCCTCAATTAAACAGGGAAGTCTGGAAAAGAGGACATGTGGCTGAAGATGGTCCCAGGAGTCAGGGCTCTCTGCAGAGCCAACTCTTTCCCGAACATGAGCTTCTGAGGTTTATTCTAAGGCAAATGCCGTTCCCACTAACAAGAAGTCAAGAGGCAGAAGAACGTTTGGAAAACTACACTGAAACAGCACTGTCAAGCATTAAGGACTTTAACCTAGTCCCCTCACACAGTTTTATAATATTTTCCAAGTAGGGATTCTAAAAAATAATCCTGATAATGAAAGATGAAAATAAACAACAGGAGTGCGGGAGGTGCTAAGAAGCAGTGATGGAGCCGTAATGCTTCTGCAAGGCCACCTCTGCTTTGCTTCCGGACTCCCGGCTCCTGACGCAGCCACCTGTACCTCTCCATCCACAGAGCGGGGGGCGGACCGCTCCCTGCTTCAGTATCCTACATCAATACACAGCAGGCCATAAGGACACTACCAAATACTACCAAGGGGGCACAGTTTTATAAATGAAGGAAGTTTTAGGAATTAAAATTAATAAAGAGATTCTAAATATTTTAATGACCTGAGGAGGCCAATGCAAGAAGTATTTAGACTGCATTCACTTTCCTTTTTTTTTTTTTGTCCTGGGCCTTGGACTCAGGGCCTGAGCACTGTCCCTGGCTTCTCTTTGCTCAAGGCTAGCACTCTGCCACTTGAGTCACAGCGCCACTTCTGGCCATTTTCTATATATGTGGTGCTGGGGAATCGAACCCAGGGCTTCCTGTATATGATGCGAGCACTCTATCACTAGGCCATGTTCCCAGCCCTCCTTTTTTTTTAATGAGATGAGAACACACATTGTTAATAAAATAGTCCTAGGACAAGTTGCAATAAATTAAGATTTTGTTGCAGAAATGCTTAGGCTATTGTTAAAGAGCCTTTTATATAGAAACGTTTACATTGCAAATTCGAGATTGATCCTCCTGATGCAATGTTTCATTAAAAGGATCTTTTGAAAATGAAAAACTAATAGTCCTAGGATGCTTTGATTCATTAAGCTCAATATTTTTATATCTATTTCCCCCCAAATATTATATGGTTCCAAGTTCCTGAAGCCATCTAGTGTTTACTGAAATGAAGTTATTCAGCAGGGCACCTATGGCTCACGCCTGTAATCCTAGCTCCTCAAGAGACTGAAATCTGATGATCGCAGTTCAAAGCCAGCCTAGGCAGGAAAGTCCATGAGACTCTTATCTCCAATTAACCATCCAAAAGCTGGAAGTAGAGCTTTGGCTCAAGTGGTAGAGCGCCAGCCGTGAGTGAAAAAGCTCAAGGACCATGCCCAGACCTTGAGTTCAAGGCCCAGGGGAGGAATGAGTGTGTGCACAGGTGGAATGCATGTGCACACGTGTGCGCGCACACACAAATAAAGTTAGTCTAATAAAGTAGCAATATTTTGAAAGTTCTGTGATAGTACTGCAGTACCTACTAAGAGAATGAAGCTGGTTCTCAGCCATGAGGACTGTTGACGTTCCTGGCAATGTCCGTATCACAGTTACGCTAACGAGCCCCAGAAGGTCCAGAGGAACGCTTTAGTCATGTCAGCATCAAGCTCGGCCTCCTTGGCAAGGAAAAGAAGAGGCTGCAGATTACCTGATAGATGCTGGGGAAATAGCAAGCGGCTGGCTACCTGCTGGCACTGTGTGGCCCTTAGAGACCATGCTCCCGGGTGTGGACCTTGGCCTCAGGAAGGTCGGGTCACGCGTGCTCATTTGTCCAGTCACAGCAGCATCCAGGGGAGGGGATCCCTGGTTGAGATCTGAAATTTCTTGGGGGTGAGAAACACAGGCACAGGGTTCGGATGAGGACATGGGTTGTTTGCCTCACTATCTCAAGACCGGAATGACACGTTCATCCTCGGAGGAAACAACCCTGAACTCATTTCCAATTCGGCTACTTGGATTCAGCAAGTTACGACAGTTAAAAAGAAGGCTATCAGAAAAACCGGGGGCTAGTATGTGTTTCTGATGAGAGGAACAGCTCAGCAGGCTGGTGAAAAAAGTCTAAGTCACCCAACTCCAGAACTAAGATCCTGGGCTAGAAGAGCAATTTGTTGCTATTTTAACCATGTGATGAGACTTCTTGGAGAAAAATAAAAATAAAAACGCAAGAACTATGATGAAGACATAAAAGAGGAAATAAGGGATCCTCCAAAGAGGATTCAGACAAGCCCATCACTGCCTCGTCTATTGCCTCGCAAATTACAGGAATTGCCTGCGTATGGGGACAGGATGCACTCAAGGCTGAACAGCCTCCGGTCGATCTGACCCACGGCTTTAACTGCCTCGGCTCCTCAGCTCCCCGCAAGGACCCAGCAGCCTCGTCCCTCCCCTTTTTCTTTAGGTTGACAGTGCCTTGTGAAATCCAGAAGCTTTGGAGAGTTAAAATTTGTACTTTGCTCAAGATAATATCCATCAGTGTTGTGAAACCCAACCATAAAGCTTAAAGTGAATCCAAGACGCAAGTTCTAGAGACTGGAATAACCTGAGGTGTATCTTCTGGCATTCATACAGGTCCATAGTTGTGAATAATATGCATATGCATTTTCTTTCTCTCAGAACCTTGAAGCCCTCTTCTTCTATTATTTTGTACCTGCTCAAGCCATTAAGTTCAAGACTATTCTGATTTTTCAGGAAACTTACATTTTCTCTTTTTTTGTCATAGGTGCTGTGAAATTTCCTATGGTCTGTTGTCATCCGTTCTGATGACACTCAGTGTTCCCTTCCAATCTGAAAAATGTGTTCTTCAGTTCCGAGACAGTCTCCTGAATTATTTCAGCCACGGTTTCCTCCCCTCCAAAGGACCTCCTAGATTCCTCCTCTAATTTCCTTCTCTTTGCTGATTTCCTCTCATCTTTTTTTTTTCTTTTTGCGATACTTTCTGAGGTACTTCAACTCACTTTCCATTGAGATTTTTGCTTATGCCATCAAGTTTGTAAGTCCCAAAAGTTCTCTTTAGTCCTTCGCATGTTCCTTTAAGGACATGCAGTATCTTCTTATGTTTCTCCAGGAACATGAAAGAGGGGCTTCTCACTATAGACCCAGCAGATACATAGTTTGTTTTGACATCAGTCTTTTACACTGGACCCTATCCTCTGCTGACTGATAATGTCTTGCTATCTGCACAGGTTTAAAAAGTTCATGCCTGGGGGGCTGGGGATATGGCCTAGTGGCAAGAGTGCTTGCCTCGTATACATGAAGCCCTGGGTTCGATTCCCCAGCACCACATATATAGAAAACTGCCAGAAATGGTGCTGTGACTCAAGTGGCAGAGTGCTAGCCTTGAGCAAAAAGAAGACAGGGACAGTGCTCAAGCCCTGAGTTCATGGCCCAGGACTGGCAAAAAAAAAAAAAAAAAAAAAAAAGAAGTTCATGCCTATAATCCTAGCTACTCAGGAGGCTGACGCCTGAGGCTGGAGGTCTGAAGCCAGCCTAGGCAGGAAAGTTCATAAATCTCTTATCTCCAATTAACTACTATAAGTCCAGAAGTGGAGCTGTGGATCAAGTGACCAAATGCCAGCCTTGAGAGAAAGAGCTAACCCTAAGGGATAGTCAGTGTCCATGCCCTGAGTTCAAACCCTAGCATTGGCTCAAAACAACAACAACAAAAAGCTTGCATTGTGGTGGTGTCACGTTGATGCCTAGCTTCACAGAAGGGCCATCTGGCTGGGGGTTCATTGGGAAATGTGTTCTCACGGTAACTTTGTCTTTCTCCTTGGGCTACTTGGATTCCTCAGAAAAAGGCTTTTCCAGTCTCAAGACTGGAAAAGTTGGGCTGGGAATGTGGCCTAGTGGCAAGAGTGTTTGCCTTGCATACGTGAAGCCCTGGGTTCGATTCCTCAGCACCACATATATAGAAAATGGCCAGAGGGGGCGCTGTGGCTCAAGTGGCAGAGTGCTAGCCTTGAGCAAAAAGAAGCCAGGGACAGTGCTCAGGCCCTGAGTCCAAGCCCCAGGACTGGCAAAAAAACAAACAAAAGCCTGGAAGAGCTGACCAGGAGGGTTCCGGGGTGGAGTGTGTGGAGGGGCAGGGAATCGACTGAGGAGGACCGGCTGCCCCAACAGGTGGCGTGTGACTACAGAGCTGACGGGGCCCTAACTGCTTCTCCAACTGCAACTCTCCCCCACCTCACCTTCAGTCCCAAATGAGAGCAAGAACTGCCAGTTGTCAGAAAAGGAAAACCTTCTTTCTTGCATGAAAAGTAAACTCTAAGACAAATCCATTAGAAAGAATGATCCTGAATTCACAAAGAGAAACATTAGAAAACATTTCATGTCCTTAAAAAGGAAAAGGAGGGGCTGGGAATATGGCCTAGTGGCGAGAGCGCTTGCCTCGTATACATGAAGCCCTCGGTTCGATTCCCCAGCACCACATATACAGAAAATGGCCAGAAGTGGCGCTGCGGCTCAAGTGGTAGAGTGCTAGCCTTGAGCAAAAAGAAGCCAGGGACAGTGCTCAGGCCCTGAGTCCAAGCCAGGACTGGCAAAAAAAAAAAAAAAAAGGAAAAGGAAAAAAAACAAAAGGTGTTGGGAATTTCTTGCATTCCCTGCAGTCACTTCCACCTGCTAACAGACACAGTGTTAGGGTCACTGGAGGCCAAGGGCTGCTTTCTCCTTCCCCATTCTTTGTGTCCTTATGGATTTGTGACTTTTCATTTTTAACCTCTTAAGTGGAGTTTTAGTGGGAGTCTGGCAGGGAGGAAATTAGGCACATATAATCAATTGACCATCTCTTTATCAGGAACCACAAATGACTCCTTTGTGGGCATTTTGCACTGAATATAAAACACACAGCAAGAAGAGATAGATCTCAAGCAGGAAAACAAGATTAATCTAAGAAGACTGTTCTCCTGAGGTTGTGTTCCAAAGCAGAAGTGGCCTTTCAAATAATAAATTGCCCTGTAGATCAGAGGCTTTGTTCAGCAGAAAAATAACAACATTGACTCAAACTAGAACACACATCACCTTTGTTATCTCACATAATTGGAAGCTCAGAGGTAGAAGCATGTGATTTCGCGGCTCATAGCATCACAAAGGACCTGTCAAGCCTATCCTTTGCCCATGCCAGCCTGAGCCTATTCCCATCAACTGACAAGGGTCTGCCAATCCTTCACCGAGCTTGCTGGACCACTCGAACCCCAACCCCAGACCAATAAGTTACCAGAGGGATGGTTCCTTCTAATCAGAATCCAGTCACAGGGCAGAGGGTGGGTGTGAGCTTGGTTATGGTTATGATTATGAAGCATCCTCCCCACCTTCATCTGTTGAAGTCTGGGACCCAGCTAGCAGATCCATTCATCAAGGGGTTACTACTTCATGAGGGTTTGGCTTCACCAGTGGGCTAACACACTGATGGCACTATTGAGAGGCGAAGGATTTAGTGTGAAAAAATGTCATTTTCTTTCCTTGCTATAGCTTGATTCTTATATCTGGGGTGATAGAAACAACCTGAGATACTCCAGGTTTACTTTCCTTTCCTAGTTTACCATGATACTGTGGGGATGAGGGCGGCTGAAAGGGCATTTGATTTCAATGGACTTGCTCAGCGATCCCAGCAGGGTCACTAACACACTGACATTCTTGTCCACATGCCCTAGTCGCTTCAAAGCTTCCTTTTTCTTTCATGATGCTCATCTGTGATGTGCTGGCTGCCTAGACCCCACTCCCAGACCCTCACTCGCTAGGGGTCCTTAACATGGAAGTTTCACTTGCCAATTGTACAAAACTGCTCTTCACTGCACCCCTGGGACTTGGGCTGAGAGGCAGCCCTTAGGCCCATTTACCCAGGAAATGCAGTGACCTACACCCCAGCACCACCCCTGAGTTTTAATAGTACTTTGCCCTAGAAAGGCTTTCAGTTCCACCCTCAACACACATGAGACTTTCAGCTACCCCAGAGTGTCCTAACCTTAGCACTACTGATCATTTTGGACCAGAGAGCTCCTTGAGGTCCAGGGCGTTATACCAGGCTTAGTCCTTAGTCGTATCCCTTTAGTAATAGACCTTTCCTTTGCCAAGAGATTTGAGTAGGATGCCCTGTTTCTTGATAATCATTACCAAAACCTCCCTCTGACTACCCCCAAAAATGCCGTCTGATCTAAAACCTGGGCTCTGATCACAAAGCCTAGGAAGAGACTCAAAGGCTTTCTGCTTTCCCTGGAAGCAGTCATGCCTTGTCTTCTCCCCCTGAAGCCATACACGAGGGATATGGTGGTTTACGAAAAACATCCCAAGTGTTATGTTTTCTCAGAATGTGCACTGGTGTTCACTAGCATCTGCATTTGGTGTATGGACTACAATGAATAGGATCAGTTCTCTAAATAACACCTCAAATACATTACATGATCGATCTCTTTTAATATGCTTCATCTTATACAACCTTGATCTACTGTACCAGACAATCACAATTACCATTTACCTCTCACAACTCCACCAGCTCTACTGTTCTCCCTCTTGGATTTTCCTGAACTCACAGCTCAATACAAGGGCTTTCTGCAGGTAACACACTCGGAAGGTGATTGCTGAGGAAACGAATAAACATGAAGAAAACAAGATAAGAGAAACTAAGACCATGCTGTGGCCCAAAAGGGCTCAATTCCACTTAGCCTCCTGAGAACTGGTCAGATCTGAGATGTTTGCTGTTCACTGGTTCTGATGTCACACAGGCCCCAGTGTTAGCCCTGTAGAAGGGCACTCTCACAGAAAGCCCAGAAGCTAGGCTTTGGCTGCCGCCAGAGGAGTGAACAGGGGCAGCCAGCAAAGCCCAACCACAGACATGGCTAAAATCAGATCAAAAACGGAGCACATGCGTCAGGGTAAGGGAAGTTCCTGATACAACCATCCTGTGTTATAGAAAGGAAAGTGATGGCAGTTAGGTCACCGGTCCAGGGTCCCAGGCTTGTCAGCGGTGGAGCCAGAACAGGTCAGGGCGAAGGCCTTGACCTCGGTGGTATTCATTCCACACACACAGGAAGTCACTGCTGTCTTGAGCAGTTAGTTCTACCTGGAGAAGGGCGGACCAGCCAGCTGAACTGGCAATCCGTCTCTGTGACATTTCTTCAAATGCTGCACTTTCTCCTTGGGAATTAATTTCCTTTCAGTTGCAGGAAGAGAGGTGCAGATGATGCACCACTTGAGGGGAAAATATAGCCCATACACCTTATTTTGTTCATAAACTGCTTTTTAATTTTTATTAAAACATTCTTCATAATAGAGAAATATACCTGGGAACATCTTGTTAGAATTAAACCATCTTGGAACATACATAAGAAATATATCCATCCAAATTCTGCTTTATCAGAATTTATTAAGCTGTACATATACATGTTCGGACAACACAAAAAGGCTACAGTTGACAGATTCTTCTAAAATGGACAGACTTTTCTGACAGCGTCTCTGCTCCCCGGGTAAAGGCTATAACAACTACAAAGGCCGTGAGACAAGCTGGGAAGGTCGCAGCACACAGCGGCGGGGCCGGGCGTCACAGACGGCATGCGCACGGGGCCGGGAGGGGGCGGCCTCGGGAGAGGGGCCAGTCCCCATTCTGCGGTGAGCACACAACACTGCAAGGTAACACACACACAGGAAGAGGCACGCCCTCCCCAGGCAGAGGCCGGAGTCACCAGACACCACACTCAAGGGAAGAAAGGGAGAGGAAACGCTTCCCGTGGCCGAGCCTCCTTCCAAGGGTCGATGGCCAGCAAGGCGGGACTGTTAGGAAGTCTGCCATTGAGGATGCCCACCTCCTTCCCTCCGAACTTGCTGAGGCAGCTACCACGTGCCACTCACAGGGACAGAACAACACGCTCCAGGAAGGAGAGTAGGGAGGGCTGACCCTTGATCTGCCCTCCTGAAATGAAGGGGTGGGTTTGAATGCAGCCTGGTAAGTCAATCATTCACAAAGCAAACTGTGAGAGCCCCCCCCCCACCCGCCCCACGCCAAGCAGCCAAAGATCCTGCCCCCTCTCTCCCTCTTCCACCCACTGTGGCTCCTACTGAAGCACTGCGAAGGAAGTAGTAGCTGCTCACCTGGGCTAGGTGTGCCATTGGCATTTTATAATGGTAATTTCTCCTGTTTGGTTCATTTGTCTGTGGGAACAACAGTCATATAACACAATGAAAATAAGACTGGCAGTCACCCTTGCCAGGCTTTTCTAAGTCTTTGGGGGAAGAATCTTGGTTCTGTTTTGTATTTAACTGAGCAGAACTGGGATTTGAATTCAGGGCCTCATGTTTGCAAGGCAGGCACTCTACCGCTGAGCCATGCCTCCACACCTAGAATCATTTTTTGCCAGTTCCTGGGCTTGACCTCAAGACCTCAGCCTCTTTGTGCTCAAAGCCAGCATTCTAGCACTTGAACTAGGGTGCCACTCCAGCTTTTTTCTGAGTAGTTTACTGGAGATGAGAGTCTCACCGAATTTTCTGCTTTGGCTTGACTTTGAACTGCAATAGTTAGATCTCAGCCATCTGAGTCGCTAGGATTACAGGCATGAGCCATTGGCACACAGCTAAAAATCATATTTTTGTTTTCTTTTTGTTTTTGTCAGTCATGGAGCTTGAACTCAGGGTGTAGGCACCATTCTCGAGCTTTTTCACTCTATCTAAATGATAGTGCTCTATCATTTTAAGCCACAATTCCACTTTCTGTTTTCTGATGGTTAATTAGAAATTTTGAGTCTCAAGGACTTTCCTGCCCAGGCTAGCTTTGAACTGCAATCCTTAGGTCTCAACATCTTGAGTAGCTATGATTACAGGTGTGAGCTACTGGCACCCAGCTTGGAATTATCTTTTCTAATCAAATATTTTTAACTTGATATTTCCAAAGGACCCAGCTTATTCTATCCTAACATTGCTTTTTTTTTTTTCTTTTAGCTACCTTGAGTTCCAAAAGTGTTCCTAGGAAATTTTCCAATATGCTTTACATTATGCTTTGTACTTTATGACTGTCACCTAGCACTTTTCATGGAGAGCCATGTGTGAAAGGAAAGCCTAGGGGTCATGGGCAATTCTTAGCCTGCCCCACTCCCAAGCCTCTCATTCATTTACTGGGAAAACAGTGCAGTGTTTTCCAGCCAACACTGACTGGCACTGGCACTGGGCTGGGAAGGGGAAATGGTGACGTAGAGGGTGAAGATAAGCAAGGAGAAAGGTCTCCCTCAGCCTCAGCCCCTCAGCCCTGTCCAGCACGTGGATAGGGCTGGAGCGTTGACCCTTAGTTACATCCTAGAGAAAGGGAAGAGGGGTGTGGGGAAGGGGTGAGCGCGCAATGGTGCTCCTCGGGAAGCCATGAGGCGTGCGCTTACCCCCTCCTCCCCACGGGCCAGTACTTCCTAGCTACGATATTCATGTGACCCCAGCAGGTGTCTTAGTTGTAGCCACTGCGCACTGTAACTCTCTAGGGACTTTAAGGGTGTCCTGCTCTGCCTGTGTGTTCTCTGCTGAGCCCAGGGAAATGAGGAATCCCCCCCAAATGCACAAGAAAGTACCCCCCCCCCAGGACGTGTTCCAAGGGCCCAGGTCACACCCCACGAGGAGCGTGGATGTGACCGTGACACGTGCACACACACCCTCAGTCAAGGGGGCCTCGGGCTCGACACGGCTTCCCCTTCCATTCGGAAGCCCTGGCCCACGCCGCGGTTGCCGTGGGAGACCGCGCCGCTCCGCCGCCAGCATGGAGGGTTCAGGAGTCCACCTTCGGGAAAACGCTCACTTTGTTGTGTCTGCTCATCTTGCGCTCCACCCTGCCGACCTTGGGCATCTTGGTCTGGATCAGCTCTTCGGGCGTGTTGCCCAAGGGGGGAAGCAGCCTCTTCTTACTGTTCCGGGTCTCTGAGAGCCACTGAGGGGGCAACTCAAAAGGCCCAAAGCCAAACTGAAGCGAATGCGTGTCTGGAAAGGTCTCGGGCTCCGCGGGGGTGGCGGGGGCCACCTGAGATATGGAGTCCACCGAGCCCAGGGGCGGTGGCACGGGGGGTGCACACGGTGGCCCTGATTCTCCCCCGGGGCAGGAGCTGGGCACCTCCCTGGCCCGGCAGTCCCCCGGGCCGAGGAGCTTGGCTTCACTCTCCTCGTCGTCTGCGGGCTTGAAGATCTGCTGCTGGCCGATGTGGAACATCTCGAGGAGCTGGCTGCCCGAGCGCAGGCTGGGCTCCAGGCTGGCCTCGGGCGCCCCGGCCCCGGCGCTCACCGCGTTCCGGCGGCTGTAGCGGCGGTGCAGCTGCACCAGGGTCCCCACCAAGCACTTGCGGACGGACCGGTTCACAGTGAGAAAGAGCACGGGGTTGGCCAGCAGAGAGACTTTGGGCAGCCAGATGGCCGTGAGCAGCAAGAAGACGGAGGCGTGGGGCTCGTTGAGCACGGTCTGGTACACGAGCAGGGTGGCATAGGGCACGCTGCACAGGCTGAACACCAGGACCATGGACAGCAGCGTGGCGTGCAGCTCGGCCTCCCGCTGGGAGGCGTAGGGGATGGAGATGGTGCTCTGCGGGGTGCGCAGGGCTGCGATGACCACCTTCTTCTTCTGGCTGGCGCTCAGCGCCCGGCGGATGAGGATGAGGAAGAGGAAGACCACAGCGACAGGCACGATGACCGTGGTGATGTTATAGATCAGCACGTACACCAGGTGACCCAAGGAGTGGCTCCAGAATTCTGCACAGGTGGACATGGCGTAGATGTCGGCGACATTGGTGACTGCAAACACAGGGACGCTGGCCACCACGGCATGGGCCCAGATGTACATCACCAGTTCCCGGGATCGGGCATCAGATATTTTTCTCTCCAGAGGGTAGAGGACTGAGTAATACCTATGCAGAAACGAACAATATCAACTTCACAGAGAAACAGACTCTTTAGTTAGGAGACCAAAAGTGTGCAAGGGTAGAAATGTCCCAGTTCTTTTAGTCAACCTAAGAAGGAACCACTGGCACAATGCAGGATTCAGACCTTAACTTTTAAGGACTCAACCCTATAATGGGAAGCATCATTAAACCAAAAAATGAAAGAAACCAAGAACTTTTGGAAGGAGCAGAGAAAAAGCCCCATCTTCAGGTAATGTTCAATCAAGGCTCTCAGGATCAGGAGGAAAAAAAATTCAGTTCATAGCTAGCCTTATAATTATTGCCATCAGGATTAAACCCTAGAGTATCATCAATAACAAGCTTGCATTTCATTTGTTTTTCGATTTAGGAGCACAGGGTAACTTGTAAAAGTTTTACATTCACTACAGACACTTCAGAGACAATTTCAAAGCCACTGGCACAAAGAAGTTGGTTTCTATTCAGAGCCAAAGCAGACCCATGCCGCGGTATTTGCAGTGGATTATGCACTATTCGTATTTAAAGCTGCTTGAGGACTGGGGTTAGAGCCTAGCAAGTGAAAGGCCCTGAGTTCAAACTCTATCCCAAGAAAACATTTTTGTTAATGAAAGCTGATGAAGCAGCTGGGTGCCAGTGGTCCACACCTATAATCCTAACTACTCGGGAGCTGAGACATGAGGATTATGATTCAAAGCCAGCTGGGGCAGAAAGCCTGTGAGACCATCTCCAATTAATCACCAAAAAAGCTCGAAGTGGAGCTGTGGCTCAAGTGGTACAGTGCCAGCCTTGAGCAAAAAAGTTCAGGGATAGCGCCCAGGCCTTGACCAGGATCAGAGGTGGGTCAACACAAAATGCACTAGAGAACCCACCACAGTCTAGACCTGACATAAAGACTCTTGATTTCCAAGTCATGAAGATATGATACTCATTTCCAAATGAGCAACCTTTTAAATATGATGGGGGGACCCCACCCATCAGGACCACATGAACTTTCAGAATAAATCCTCCAGAAGAATTATCAGGTTAGCTGGCAGGGTCCCACTGAGCTAATAATGTTTTTAAAAAATAGCAATTCATTCTGTTCTTTCAGAAATGTTTTCATCCAACATCAAAGCGCCCTAATTGCAAAGCTACCGATCAGATGAGCAATCTACCCCACGGTACATGCAAATATCAGTTCCAAACAAGCTGAAGCGACGCGGTGACCCAGCGGCTCTGCCCCAGCATCCTGACCCACAGGTCTTTTCTCAAGGCTCTCACTTTCCATCACTGCTCGACTCATCCTTTGTGAGGCTCTCTTCGGGACATTGCTTCTCTTTCTGTTGACCACCAGCGGATCAAAAAGCGGCATACGGAGCACTGGCCAGACACCATTTGCCCCGTGCTGCTCAGACCTTACCTGTCCAAGGCAATGGCCGGGAAGCTCAGGATAGTCACAGAACAGAAGACTTTGTGCAAAAATTTGACGACCTTGCAGAAGTGCATGGTGTGGATCCACCAGCAGCAGTGAGGGCTGGTGCTGAGGACAATGTCAAAGGGCACGCAGAACAGGCTGGCACAAATTCCCGAGCAGGCCAGGTTTTTAATGAACCTATTGGTGACAGATTTGAACACAGTTGTGCGGCATGTCGACCATAACACCATGAAGTTTCCTGGCCAGATATAAAAAAATAATAATAATAAATAAACAAATAAGAATTTAAATTAAAAAGACCATAAAAAAGGAGAGAAAGAAAATACAGATCAAAACAATTCAGATTTTTATTAGCATCCATTAGCTGTACAAGGATATTCACTTTGACATGTCCATCTATGCCCATAATATGCCTTGATCAGACTTAGCCTCTATCGTTTTCCTTTTCTACTTCCCTGCTTTCTAAACCAAACTCAACAAGCTCCATTGTTTCATTTTCACTAAAATGATTTATGTGTGTGTGCATGTGTGTACGCCAGTCTTTGGGCTTGAACTCAGGGCCTGGGCACTGTCCCTGACTATTGTGCTCAGGGCTAGCACTGTGCCACTTGAGTCACAGCTCCACTTCCAGCTTTTTGCTGTTTAATTGGCGATAAGTGACTCACAGATTTACTGTAGTCAAGAGGAGGGACCAACATTAAAAACATGGGATGGGTTTCAAAGTTCACACTTCCCAGGAAAAGTTTAAATAGTTCTAAAAAGTATTCTTATTCTGATTATTTTTAAATAATTCCCTTCTTAACCAATGTAGACAAATGTCCCAGCTACCTAGGGGCCAACACTGTCTGTATGAAAAGTAGTCTTTGCTGTTGGTACTGGAGAAATCATGGCCATCAACAAGGACACAAAGGAAAACCAGCTTCTAACCACACAGCTATGCCTGGGGTTTTCAGTATACCTAGCTCTTTTTCCTTGCCTAAAAATCTGGGCCTTTTCCTCACTTATGAAGTGTCAATTTGCTATAATTTATGACTAAACTATCTAATATCCGCTCAACTCTATTTAAGCTGATGGCTATTATGATGAAAAAATGATGGAAGTTTAGCTACAATTAATTTGGTTTTCAAGCTTTTTCTTAAATGATACAGGAAGTTCAAATTAAGCAGGAATTGAATTAACAGAAGAAAGGGAGGTAGGTTTATTAAAATGCATGGTGAATTTTAGGTAATTACTGTGAATGGGAAGCATCTTATGAAATCTTGATCTCCAATTTAAGCTTGGATAGTTTCTCCTTAGACTCCTCTTCTATAATAATTCAGGGAAAATATTTACAGCATTCATTTTTACAATACATAAAAATATATAAAGAAACTCCAAGGACAGCCTTCTCTGGTCAGTCTCTGTGAGGCCCCACAAAGACTGGTAAGCAAGTCTGTAATAAATGCACATGGGGTTTAGTAACAATGGATTCCTAAAGGTTAGGCAATTGCCAAGTTGGTGCCATCCCCGTAGGCCCCTGAAATGACTCCCTCCGGTCTCTCAATACACAGCAAGATGCACACAGATGCATGAGTAAGATGAAAGAATCAGGGTCTAAAACTGATAGCTCTCCTCCTCCTTTCCTAGATAAATTGAATCTTCTTTCCATATAAATCAACTAGAATGTTTTCCTGACTTCCCAAGGTACTTTGATCTCTGACCATTCATATCAATCTCTCTAAAAGGTATTACTCCCTGAAAAGCTATGAAAAGACTGGCCGTAAATGACAACTTTTAATAACCACCGGTTCTGTAGTGTGTGAATAATAGTTTGCCCCCACCAGAAATCACGTTTAAGGGTTGATCCCCAAGGCAATCGTTTGGAGAGACACTGGCACCTTCTAGAAGTGATTAGAAATGGAGAGAAGAATGAGGGGAGGGACACATATAGATATAATACGTACTGTATATACATGAAAACGGACCGAGTAGGGCTGGGGATATAGCCTAGTGGCAAGAGTGCCTGCCTCGGATACACGAGGCCCTAGGTTCGATTCCCCAGCACCACATATACAGAAAACGGCCAGAAGCGGCGCTGTGGCTCAAGTGGCAGAGTGCTAGCCTTGAGCGGGAAGAAGCCAGGGACAGTGCTCAGGCCCTGAGTCCAAGGCCCAGGACTGGCCAAAAAAAAAAAAAAAAAGAAAACGGACCGAGTAGGGCTGGGATACGGAGGAGGGGGAGATTAATGGAAGGGGTGACACTGATTAAGATGCACTGTCCACATAAATGGACATGCTGAGTTGAAACCCCTTTGTACAGCTATTACAAGGCAACAGGGGGGGAAATGCGGTCATTAAGAGGGAT
Source organism: Perognathus longimembris pacificus (assembly GCF_023159225.1). NCBI lineage: Eukaryota > Metazoa > Chordata > Mammalia > Rodentia > Heteromyidae > Perognathus > Perognathus longimembris. Next base: position 33,035,863 of record NC_063183.1, on the reverse strand, counting down.
GGATGCTTTTCTGATGGGAGTGAGGTCCGACTCAAGCATAAGGCACTGTGAAAGGAGCCTGGTGCCTCCCGTCTGGTAGAAATGCTTCTCCTTCTGTGCATCTGCCTGTCCTTCTGCTTCCCACGGGAGCTGAAGCCTCACGAAGCGTCCCAGAAGCCACACAGATGCCACTGCCATGCATCTGTACTTCCACCCTCGGCAGCTTTGAGCTCTAGAAGCTTTTTTTTTTTTTTTTTTGGCCAGTCCTGGGCCTTGGACTCCGGGCCTGAGCACTGTCCCTGGCTTCTTCCCGCTCAAGGCTAGCACTCCGCCACTTGAGCCACAGCGCCACTTCTGGCCGTTTTCTGTATATGTGGTGCTGGGGAATCGAACCTAGGGCCTCGTGTATCCGAGGCAGGCACTCTTGCCACTAGGCTATATCCCCAGCCCTCTAGAAGCTTTGTTAGGGCAACAGGAAATGGATGAAGACAGCAGGTATACGGAGAAAGCTTCCAGGGAAAGGAGGAAAGATGCAGTTTAACTTTCTCCATCGTCAAGCACGCTTCCCTTGGGTCAGCAGCCTAAGAGGCCATGCTTGATGGGATGCAGGGCTAACTGGCCTTGCTGATAGGAAACCGTTCCTGCCATCCCAGATACCAGACCCCATACGCTCCGCACAATTCATATTCCGTCTAGTCCAGAGAGCTTATTTCTCCCATGGCCTATGATAAGTGTCTGAGTCGTGTCGAGAACCTTATCTGAGCTAGACATGGTGATCCATGCCTATAATCCTAGTATGCAGGAGATGGGAGGATTGTGAGTTCGAGTTCCAGGCCAGCTTAGGCTACACAGTGAGACCTTGTCTCAAACACACACACACAAAAAGCCTTTATCTGAAAATCCTGTCATTTCCTTCATTAGCACTCACCCCAGTTTTAGAACTAGGAATTGCTTCATAACGACCTAAATGAGTACATAAAATGTGGCAGTCAATAGGACTAAGAGAATCTCTGGAACTCTTCATGCACTGTATTCCAGGTCTACCTATGGCTGGCGACCACCTTCCGTCAACAAATGGATGTTTACCTTCTCCACTGCCAACTCGGTGTGGGAGCAGCCTGGAGGGAGGCACTCGGCCACGCAGCGAGGACGCAGAGCACTACCGCCATCGGTGCAAGAGTGCACGTGGAATACTCACACCCTCCACTCTCCTCCGCTCTCTGCTCCAGAAACGATAAGCATGCAGTCGGAAAGGGAAAAAGGTGCTGGACCTCAAGGGCAGTATAATTAGAGGACTGAAAAGGGAAAGTGAAGTGGATCCTGCTTCTGTCCACCAGCACCCAGGAACACCGACGTGAGTTGCACAAACAGGATTTTGGAAACGGAAGCCCCTTCCTCCTTGTGACCTGGCAAATCTGACCATGACAGCAATGAAAAGCTCACCGTTGCGGAGGGAGTGTGGGAGGGGAGGCAGGAGGAGCTGGAGAGGCTGGAGGCAGAGGCCCCAGGCCTGGCAGCAGTAACTCAGCAGATTCTGGGCCGCCTTCACACTACTGGGGAGGTTTTCCCTTCCGCAGACCGACCTTCCAGGTGTCTTCCCCACTTCCTCCTGTCCCCGTGAGGAAGGCCAACAGGAGAGGGGAATTTGTAGAATGAGGCACGGAAAAAGCCAAAGCAACAGAAGGAGCAGGGGCTGGAGATGGCAGATCAGGACAGAACCGGAGACAGATGGCCTAGACAGGGAAGGTAGTAAAAGGAAGCGATAGTGCTGAGGTCAGTCAGGGCAAGACCAAGACTACAACACAAGCAGCAGCGAAGGGATGAATTACAGCACACTACCCATGAAGATTCCACTGATAAAATAAAGAACATGGAACAAATGCCCAGAGCCAAGAACTCTCTGGAAGAAGATACAAGGGGAGAGTGAGCAACAGAATGGGCTAGCAGAGTAGTAACACCAGAGCTGGATATCTAACCCACTTGATCTGCCAGTCAGAACTTGGGTATTATTCCTCTTAAGGCAAGAACTAAACCAACAAGATGTATTTAAGATCCTTGCTGATGTGACATGATTTTAAAAGTATTTACCCTAACAAAAGGCACAAAGGTAGGCAGAAACAGTGCCTTTTGTGAAAAGCAAATCCTAACGCTTTTCTTCCTCTTTTCCTCTTCTGCCCTGGCACACATAGTAACAAATACCACTTGAGAGATGAGAGATGGAAAGAGAAGAGGGAAAATATTGACAATAAAACAGTATGGGAAAAACAGGTGCCTGTGGCTCATGCCTGTCATCCTAGCTACTCAGGAGGCTGAGATCTGAGGATTAAGGTTCAAAGCCAGCCCAGGCAGAAAAGTCCCCATGAGACTTTTAGCTCCAATTAACCACTCAAAAACTGGAAGTGGAACTATGGATCAAAGTGGGAGATGCTAGCCTTGAGCAAAAAGATCAGGGGCAGTACCCAGGCCCTGAGTTCAAGCCCCACAACTGCCTCCCCCACCCCCAGCAAAAAAATTATTTTAGTTGCATTTTTTTCCTCCATTCTAGGCCTGATTTTGTATATGCATTTGCCACTGACTACTTAAAACAAAAGACTTTCTGTGCCTGAATCTTTCTTGCTCACAATGCTGAAACCTGGACAAAAGGTTCCTGTGCTTTGCATTATTTCCTAAGAATCCAGGATTCGTGATGATAGTGGTCATGGTGTCTGCATTTCCCCTCTGATATTAGTTGATTTGAATAACACCGAGTTATTTACCATGCAATGTTCCTGCTATTTCAAAATAAACCCAGCATATAATACTATTAGCCTGTTTGAAACACGGAAATCAATGAGGAGATATGACCTCTCATTTTCCCATTAGAGAATAAAAGGCAGGGAGACATTTCTTCCATCCTGGGAGATGGATTTTCCATTTCATGGGTTTGTAAAATGCTAGTTTTCACAGTGTAATCAATGTCACTGATTTAATGACGATGAGGTAAATAAGACAAAGTTGAAAATCTGTTCACTTTCATTAAGCCAGTTTGTATTATTCTGTCCTTGACACGATTCTCATAAAGGTTTAAGTATGCTAATACCATGGCTGAAGAGAGAACTTAGCTTGGCGTTACTAACCAAATAAATGCAAGCATACATGCAAAGATAAGTGACATACTGCTTTGTAAACTGCTAATTTTCCAATAATGAACTTTCCGAAACTCTTCTATTGGAACAAGAAGATAACTCACAACACTAAACAGATTTTACATATTCGTACGGGCAGAAGGAACCTGGAAGAGTCAGATGAAACAAAGTAAATTGTATAGAGTGAAAAGACATTTCTGCTAATTGTGAAGACTTCTGGGAAGAGCACTATCCTGTCTCTGCATGGCAATCTGCCTCTGAGACGGCTAAGTATGGCCTCCTCTCCGTGCCCATGTCCCTCTGCGGGCCTCACCCACAGCGTAAAGGGCCACCCTGCGTACACAGAATGAAGCAGAAATGCCCGTGAGACTTCCCGGACAGGCCACGGTAGTAGGCACTGCATGTCTGCCTTCGTCTCTTCTGTTAAATAGCTTTGATGGTATGTGAACACTGCTTGTGAACTGGGAAAACCCAGCCCCCCCGTCCCCAGGAAACATCAGCAGTCCCATGAAGAGGCCCATGAAGTGAAGAACTCAGTCTCCCACCAGCAGCCTTAGGCATGAGGGCGGTGAGAAGCAGGTTTCCCGCCCCTCCAGCCCTCGTGCACATGCAGCCCTGAACAGCATCTTCACGGTAATTTGATGAGATCTTGAGCTAGGGACACCCCACCAAGCTGCTCCCACACCCTTGAGCTGCGGTAACAAAATGGTGCTGCCTTAATTGTGCGAGATCTGCCCCTCAGACACATCTCAGAGGCTCTGCTCTACTTCCCTCACACATGGAAAAAGGGAATGTTAGTTAGTGTTACCTTCGAGGGCTGCTTGATGCATGGAATTATGTATAAAAACTGACAAACACTTCTCCACACCGTGTGTTAAATAACTTTTTTTCTTTTTTTGCTTGGTCATGAGGCTTGAACTCTGGGCCTGGGCCATGTCCCTGAGTTCTTCAGCTTAAGGCTAGTGCTCTACCACTTTGAGCCACAACTCCACTTCCAAGAATTTTTCATGTAAGCCTTGCATCCAAGAAAGTACAATGAAAATTAAATTCTCAGGTAAGGCTGGGAACATGGGAGTGCAGGGAAAAGGCCTTCCGTGTCCTGATGAAGTACCATGCGCTTGCAATCAGAACCTTAGCTTCCTCGTGGGGTTTTTTGTTTTGTTTTTGCCAGTCCTGGGGCTTGAACTCAGGGGGCCTGAGCACTGTCCCTGGCTTCTTTTTGCTCAAGGCCAGCACTCTACCACTTGAGCCACAGCACTGCTTCCAGTGTTTTCTGTTTATGTGGTACTGAAGAATCAAACCCAGGGCTTTGTGCATGCTAGGTAAGCACTCTACCACAACGTCCTATTCCCAGACCCCAGATTCCTGTTTACTGCTGTGTTTCTCTGAATTCAGTACCCTCTGTAAGGATTAATACATGGCTATGTTTAAGGCCAGTGCTGCCTGTAAAATACTGCAAAGTAACCCAGCAGGTCTGGGCTGGATGCTGCTCTCAGCCCTCTGGATGCTCAGGAACAGGTCCAAGAAGGTCACAGTGCTACCTCAGCCCTGCCTCCTAGATCACACTGGCTGCTTAGCTGGAGGACAGCACCCAGGAAGGTCAGCTGATCCCCTCTGCCAGCCCACTTCATACTGCCCTGGATGCAAATGGAGTGGCAAGAAATAAGCAAAGAAGGAACCTTAGGTCTCAGAAGAAACAAACAAGGCCTCACAACCGTGGCTACTCTCCAGTCACAGAACACACATAAGTCAGATCAGGGCATCAGAAGAGGCAGCTGAGGGGGGTGGGCTAGAAGCAGAGATGGAAAGTGAACTTTAGAAAATCCCTTTCAACCAAGGACACTGAAGTATCTCTCTGGAAAAGAACTTAAGAGATTGCCAGGTGAAGTAAAGACAGGACTCCAGAGCTAGGCAAAAGCCAGAAAATCTTCAAATACAAGAAACCCACCGTAATGTGCACCCTGATTCAGCAAGGGGGAGGGGGTGGGAGGAAGTGAGAAGCTGCTCGGCTCTGGAGAGTCCTCACGTCTCTAAATCCAATACATACCCTGCAGAGGGCTCCTGTGGGTTCCACAGCAAGGAAGCAAGCCACAGGCGAGCCCTGCTAACAGCTGGGCAGAGCCAGAGCACCCCAGTAACGCCGTGCGTACATTAGCCCTCCTTTCCCCCTTGTTTCTGTAAGCTTTCCAAATGCCATTTGCTTGAAATCCATCTTTTTGATGGTTTGAAATCCATAAAATGGACAAAGCCATTATGATGAAAATCCATCATGATCATTGAAGCTGCCACTTCAGCTCTTGCCTGGAGACACAGAGCCAGGGGAGGCTGAAAGCAGAGCCAAGGTTGTCAGGAGAGTCAACATCCACAAAGGGGCCCTGACCAGTGACCCCCTGCAGCCTACGGAAATGGTGAAATGCAAATTAAAATAGCAAAAGTCATTTTGCAACACCACCTGCCAAAAAACAAACTAAAACTAGTAATATCAACTACTAAAGAGTAGGGAGTAGGGAGACAGAAGCACCCTTGGATACTTGTTTTAGGGATCTAGGAACCTGGCACTACTAAATATATGAGTCTGGAAAAGTCCTGCTTTTGTAAGTCTGTCATACAGCCCTAAATGTCCATCATTATGCTAAAATGTGGCATGGGAAAGTAGAGAGCCAGGTTATCAACTACAATGGACCAGCGAGATGGCACAACCAGTGTGTGATTTTGTTTATTTCTAAACTAAAAAAATAAAAGGGAAAATACATGTGTTCACATGGACAACACACACGGCACATGCACCTCCACTTCCAGCCAGTAGAATATAACGCTGAAATGTCACCTTTAAGCCTTGATTTTTTTCTATTTCTAAGGTTGTTGTTAAAGTATACATATTCTTGGAGTTAGGGGATTCTCTTTTTTTGTTGTTTTTGGGGGGATGTTTTTGGTCCCGCAATCCCTGGGGGTGGACAGACAATGCTTTGATGGATGTCCAGCTGTGACAGCAAGCCAACAGAAGCATCCTTAACTAGGGCAGGTGAGAAGAGGTCGGGCCTGGCAGCCATCTTGCTGACACGAATACCTATCTTGGAAGGAGAGCCAAGAGAGGAAAAGACACTGAATGGAGGGGCTGATGGGTGCGCACACTCCTGGTTCCGCAGTCTGTCTGCCTGCCTGGGGCCAGGGCCTGAGGAGGCTCAAGTTTCCTTCCTGGCTCTTGGAACTGGCATAAACATAGAGTTGGCCCTTCTGAAGCATGAAGGGCAGCCAACAGGGACCATAGAGAGGCAGAAGACAGCCTCAGTCTGAGCCCCAGCTCAGACAGTAACTTTGCCAGCAGGGGTTGTAGGTGCCAGACACTGTATCTTGCAATGCACCCAGGGAGCAGGTTAAGTAATCAGAAAAGTGTGATTTTCCTCTACGCTAATAAAAAGCTTGTCCTTGTTTTAAAGTGTCAGGACAATCAATAAGAAGTTAAAGGAGACAGTGGCCTATACCACAGGCATGGCAGGAGCAGCAAACTAATACTGCTTCTTCTGGGATTTCAGGCTCCGTGTAAAGGTTCCTTGACCTGGATAAGTACATAGCAAATCTCCCTGCCCTGAATGTAGACCAGTTGTCCAGGCCGACAGAACACATTGGATTGGAAAGAAGATACTTCAAGCCAGCAGTTAGTAGGCACTTACCCAAATCTTCATCTGTTTCTTTCCACCTTTGCCTCTATCATTCAATCTTGGCAGGGATACCAAGAAATAGGTCCTACGGAGCCCAATTTACAGATGAACAGATTGAGGCAAGGAGATGCTAGTGATTTCCCAACAGTTACAGAAATAAGCAGCAGAGCTGGAATCCAAAGCCAGCAATGGGAGCCCCAAACTCTGGGATGTAACCACAGTACCACACTGCCTGATTCCTGACATACAACCTGATACTGAGAAGAAAACAAAGACCAGAGGTGCGTCCCTGAAAAGCATCGAGACTCAGTGGGACAGATCCCAATAAAAACCAGATGTTTGTGAGGAAGCTGTGAAAAAGAAAGAATCCACAAGTCCTCTGGGAGGATGGACACGCAGGAGGGAAGGAGATTACAGGGGCCGGGTGTCCAGCTGAGGATAACTCAGCAGAGTGATGGCACACGTAACCAATCCTAGAAAAGAGGGCTGGGCCTTACATACCTGACAGAGCCCGAGAGCCTAGGCTGCTTCCAGACGCTGGTCACAAGTAAAAATGAGAACAGCTACTTCAGGCAGATCCCTATGATCTCATTTGTCGCGACTGCTTTCTCTGTAAGACAACATGCCGGCCGAATGCTATGACTTTATTGGCACTGTTCCATGTCGCCTGAGAACCTGGCTACCTGACTTTATAGCTCTACTATGAAAGCTTTAAACATCCCTCTTTGGTCTAGAGCTGGCCCGTCGCTAGTCCCTCTCCCTTGGGACAAGGGCAGAGAGATGGACAACTGTTCCAAACAGGCCAGGCTGGCCCTGAGCTAGTAGCTTTCCAACTGCATGAGGACCTTCTCCTTTAAGATGTTACACTACCCAAGGCTACAAATTTAATCCCAGGATGGCTAATATAATTTAACAGTGGATCTCATCTCTTCTGTCTAGAATAACTCAACTTGACATATTCTTTTATTAAATCCAACATATTTATCATGCTAGGTCAGCTTTATTTTTTTTTTTCTGGAGCTACTAGGATTTGAACTCAGGTTTTGTGCTTGTAAGGCAGGGGGTCAGTTGAGCCATGCTTCCAGCTCATAACTTTGTATTCCTCAAAAGCCGGTGTTATAATTATATATATATATATATATATATATATATATATATATATATATATATATATATTCCCAATAACTCTTTTTTTTCTTTTCAGGCAGGAAAGAAAGTTTATTACCGAACTGCTGGCCTGTGGCCAAGATGATCCATGGCCGGAGAGAAGGGAGAGAGAGAGCGACCCCCACCCCAATAACTCTTATTATTGCTGCTAGAGTAATTCACACAACTCAAACTACCACATGTGTATTTTGCATCTTAAAATAAAAGCTATATTTAAAAAAAAAAAGCCCTGAGAACACAGTATCATTATCTGGTATTTTAATGACATGCTTCATAATTCAATTTAAGAAATGTTAAAATCCCAATGACTCAACTAAGAGTCACCGTCGGGTGTGGTGGCCTATGGGAAGGTTACTTGAGCCCCTAAGATTGAGATCAGCCTGGGCAACACAGCAAGACCACAATGAAATAGTAATGGAAAAAGTTGTTGTCCAACAAGTATTTAATGCTTTGATAGAATTCAGGGCTCTGAACTAAGTATTAGGTTTATTGAAACAAAACAAAACCTAAATCAGTTGCCCAGTGTGTTGGGCATATTGCTTGCTGAGTGGGTTCCAATCATCTGCTGGGGTACTATATAGAAGCTTGTGGAGCTGAGAGAAAGAAGGGCCTACTTGCCTAGGAGGGACTGCAGCAACGCCAGAAGAGGGCTCAGCAGGGAGGGGCAGGCTGGCCAAAGCATGCAGATGCGGAGCACCTGCACCCACGGCAGAGTTTAGCACAGCCGGACGGCACAGTGACTTTGGGGAAACACAATTACCTACTGTCAGCAGACCAGGTGTCAATGAACAAGTCAGTCCACTCTGTGTGCTCAGTGTCAGTGACTGATGCTCTGCAAACAGAAAAGGCAAAAACGCCCACAAGTAACACAGATTTACATTTTAGCACCGCTTTCTCAATTCTAAGACACTTGATTGATTTTAATAACCCTGCGATGGTCAACTGCAACTCAATTTGAGAAATGATCGGACCCAAGACTGGGGAGATCAGAGAGGTGATGTATAAATTCTAAACCAACTTAGGCTGCCCACCAAGACCCTGTCTTAAAAACAAAAATTAAAACAAAGGAAGAAAGGAAAGGAGGGGAGGAGGGAAAAGGGGAAGAGGGAAGGAAGTAGGAAAGGAAGGGAAAGACGGAATGTCTTCCCGAACCTATGTGCCCGGCACACGTCCACGTGCATGGGCCCTGTGATAACACGCACACAGCTGCACACACACGTGTGCACACGTGCAGCTTGATGGTGGGTGGAGTCATCTAACATCTCCTGGCTTCCACACATTACCTGGTCTCGCTGGAATTGGCTCTGCGTTTGTGGAGCCCTTTGCCTATTAAAATTCCTCACTGTCCTTCAAGATGCAAGATGCACACATCTCTTGAATGTCTTTGTTGGGCGTCCAGGCAGAATGCACGTTTCGCCCTCTGGGCTACGACGGCCTCTCCTCTTCTACCAGAGCACCCCTGCATCCCACCCTATCTTGTAGCCTGTCTGTTCATATCCTAGCCTAGGTGCTTATTGGGCAGAACTGAGATTCTCAGCTCCATACCCAGCCCTCTCTACAAGGATTAGGGCAGAGAAATCTCTAAGGATCATTGGGACAAAGGATCATTATTCTGCTATCTACCACTTCCAGCAAGCAAGGTGCACAAATACTCTGAAAATTTTGCAAGAAGTTTATAGAAAATGTAGTACATATCCATTCAATGATATATTATTTAGCTATAAAAACTGAAATGTTGGGGCTGGGAACATGACTTAGTGGTAGAGGGCTTGCCTAGCATGCATGAAGACCTGGGTTCAATTCCTCAGTACACATAAACAGAAAAAACAAACAAACTATAAGTGGCATTGTGGCTCAAGTGGAGGGACAGGAGTCTATGTGAAGAAGCCAGTAACAAAAGACCACATGCTACATAACTCCATTTAAATGTCCAGAATGAACATTGCTGTAGAGGCAGAGAGCAGACTGCTGATTACCTGGGGCTCACAGGAAGAGGATATTGGATAAAACGAAGGTAGTAGTGAAATGTCCTTTTTGGAGCAATAAAGCATTATAAAATTGATGGCACTAATAGCTTCGCAACTCTGAAATATGGGGGGGAAAACACTGAACTGTACACTCTAAAGAGGTGAATCATAGGACAAATGAATTATACCTCAATAAAATTATCTTTTAAAAAGTGAGTATGTTTCTGAAGTTGTTTCAGAAATGACTAATATATAGCCATTAACATCTCCTGTAAAAGTGGCTTTGAAATGACTGCTGTGCAGGGAATGTAGTTTTCCTAATAAGTCAGAGTAAAAGGCAGCTGGCACAGAAATGTGTCTGGCCCCGAAGATACCAGCCCCAATTTCATACACCAGAGGAAGTCACACTGCTTCCCTCTTGGGCCAAGCCTACCATTCCCCAGGAAGCCATGCCATGCGCTGCCATGAACCCTAGGAAGTGTGTTGCTCTGAAGATCTCTCCCTCTTCCCTCCTCTTCCTCCCCTCTCATTCACACACACACACACACACACACACACACACACACACACACACACAGAGCTTATTTTCTAATGGTCCCTAGATACAGTTTGAGTACTTTCTCTACCAACTCCTTTCACAGTTCAGCAAACAGCTTATTCATTTTGCTAAAAGCAATCGGGTTGTAAACCACTAACAGGAAACACAATTCTCTTACTTAAAAAAAAAGAGAGTACAGCTACGAATATTTTTCATAAAACAAAATAACTGTCTACAACTCTAAATCTAACAATTGAGAAAAAGCTACAAAGTTAAAGAAAGGCACTGGGGTATGGACCAGTGGCCGAGCACTTAACCTAGGAGGTACGAGGCCCTGGGGTCAATCCTCAACACTGCAAAAATAATAAAGCCAAATAAAAACCTTACATTCCAAAAAGACTTGCTAAGGAAGAAGTCAGCTTTCAAAACTCTGGACAAGAGAAAACAGAAATGGGGGCTGGGGATATAGCCTAGTGGCAAGAGTGCCTGCCTCGGATACACGAGGCCCTAGGTTCGAATCCCCAGCACCACATATACAGAAAACGGCCAGAAGCGGCGCTGTGGCTCAAGTGGCAGAGTGCTAGCCTTGAGCGGGAAGAAGCCAGGGACAGTGCTCAGGCCCTGAGTCCAAGGCCCAGGACTGGCAAAAAAAAAAAAAAAAAAAAAAAAAGAGAAAACAGAAATGGATCTCAAAGATACATTTTTAACATAAAAGTGAGCATTTCTTGAAAGGATACAACTTGTTTTATTTTGAAGACATCTTAATCTATTTCTCTACCAAGAACTCCTCAGAGGTGACCAGGTGAAGGTGGCTGAGGTTTGAAGACCATAGTTTAAAAGACAGACTTGGGGGCTGGGGGTTTAGCTCAGCGCAAGGGCGCCTGCCTGGCGGTCCTCAGTTCGGGGGGGGGGGGGGCGGGAAACACAGACTTGGCAGGAAAGTCCATGAGACTTCTTTTCCTCCCAGAGAAAAGAACGCTTTCTTTAATTTTTAAAAAGATATAGATATCTTTATAAACGAGGTGCCATTTAACAAATCAGCTTATGATATACTATATCTTGATCAATGTCACCCCTTTCAACAGTTTTACCCATCCCTCCCCTCCCCAACCCTTCCCTTACTTTTCTGTTCTTATGGAGAAACAAGCCCTATTGTGAGCTTCCCAAAGGCAATGTTACAAAATACCCCTTCCTGAAGAATCACTTCAGATTCGCATAAATACAAAGTAATATCTTAAGCAAGACCAGTGGGTCTTTTTGTCTCAGATAAAAAGCCAAGAGATGGCTAGCGAGGGCCCCAGCATGGGCTGGATAGAGGGAAAGGTCTGGGTCTCTGGGGGTGTGCCTTCAAAGGAGACCGCGAGGAGACCGCGAGGAGACCGCGGGGTCCGGGCCCCTTCCTTCTTTGCTCTTTCTCTCTCACTCGGTGGCTCAGGAAGAGGCAGGCAGCCTGGCTCCCACACACTCCCACCAGGCCCAAGGCACTGGGGCCAACCACCCGTGGTTGGTGACTGCACTGTGAACCAAAATAAACCTTGATCTTGTAAGTGGCTTTGTGTGTGTGTGTGTGATAGGAAGCTGACTAACAGAGCCTTAGGTATAGTGACCCACTCCCCAAATCACCTTCTGCAAGGTATCCAATATCTGGAATTTAAACATACTTGTGGACTGACAGATCAGTGGCGCTCTGCTGGTGCAAAAGGTTATGACATCAGAAGAACTGCATCTAAGATAGGAAACACAAATTCCCAGCTGCCATCTGTATTCATAATGTAATAAACATAACACTAAAAGAAAGCTCAGGCCGGGAGCCAATGGCTCATTCCTGTAATCCTTACTCAGGAGGCTGAGATCTGAGGATCGAGGTTCAAAGCCGGCTGGGCAGGAAAGACCCTATGAGACTCTTATCTCCAACTAACCACGCAAAAACCGGAAGTAGCTCAAAGTGGTAGAATGCTAGCCTTGAGCAAAAGAGCTCAAACGTCCCAGAGTTCAAGCCCTATGACCAACAACAATGACAAAAAGAATCTTAGTTTAAAAATACCAGGCAGAGAGCTGGGAATGTGGCTTAGTGGTAGAATGCTTGCCTTGCATGCATGAAGCCCTGGGTTCGATTGCTCAGTACCACATACACAGAAAAAGCTTGAAGTGGCGCTGTTGCTCAAGTGGTAGAGTGCTAGCCTTGAGCAAAAGAAGATCAGGAACAGTGCCCAGGCCCTGAGTTCAAGCCCCAGAACTGGGAAAACAAAAACAACAAAAACAGGCTTGGGCTTAGAATGAGGCTAGTGGTAGAGTACTTGCCTAGCATGCATGAAGCCCTGGGTTCCATTCCTCAATTCCACATAAACAGTTAAAAAAAAAAAAAAGAAGCCAGATGTGGTGCTAGCCTTGAGCAAAAAAAGCTCAGGGACAGCACCCGGGCCCTGAAGTCAAGCCCCAGGACTGACAAAAAGATAAAAATGCCAGACATTGGGCTGGGGATATAGCCTAGCGGCAAGAGTGCCTGCCTCGGATACACGAGGCCCTAGGTTCGATTCCCCAGCACCACATATACAGAAAACGGCCAGAAGCGGCGCTGTGGCTCAAGTGGCAGAGTGCTAGCCTTGAGCGGGAAGAAGCCAGGGACAGTGCTCAGGCCCTGAGTCCAAGGCCCAGGACTGGCAAAAAAAAAAAAAAAAAAGCCAGACACTGGTAGCAGCAAGTACTTAGGGGGCCGGGGGGGGGTGCGGGGGGGACTTCAATAAAAGCATCTTAAAGATCTGGGAAGTTAGCCCAGTTTCAGAATACAGGGTAGCAAAGGCTATCCTTTCTATAGGGCTTCCGCTCACTTTCCTCATTTAATTTCCCTTCTGTCCCAGAGGAGGTCTATAAAGCTGAGGAAAAGCCGCTGTGGAAGTAGAACAGACAGGTCTGCACCTGGTAGCAGGAGGAATATCCCCACTGTTGTAAATCCCACTTTCATGCCATGCAGGTAGCAGGATGATAAAAGTAACACCCTTCAGAGTTCCCGTTTTATTTGTAAGCCCTTCCAACAAAAAGTAAAGTCAGATGCAAATTTCCCCTGACATCCTGTGGACATCAGCACAGAACTGTAGTCCTCAAATGTCGGGATCCAGGACTGTTTGTTACCTGAGGTGCTTACCCAAAACATTGTAGCGTCCTGGTTCCCTCCCCACACCTACTATTCACAACCCATGCTGAAGGGGCCCGCTCTGACCTGATCTTGGGAAAAGTAGCTTCAGATCACTTACTGGAAAACACTGCTTTCAACGATGTGTTTAACCTCAGCACACAATATGCCCGTCAGTGAAGCTATGCACTGACCCCAGGACCCAATCATACTGAGACAGTGTCACAAGGTTCTCACCACAGTCTCCGGATCACACCAGAGGACCAAGGCGCAGAGAGTAAGACATCTTCCAGATGGTTCCTGCGGGAACAGTGGGAGCCTTCACACACATACCCTCATGCCTCCTACTAGAAAAGAGAGGTCAGGTGGGAATCGGGGAAGAGTCACAGTCACACAGAGCCCCGTACTTTGCCTTGGTTGGCCGCCTTAGAACAATCCCACTACACAGTCCTCTCAAGGTCTTCCACCCCAAGGCCCAACCAGGAGAGGTGCTGAGGGAGGGAGTGGGATGCAGGACTTTCAGAAAAATCTGGACAAATCAAAAGTTTCCTACGCTCTCCCTGTGCTAGCCACGCCACAGAGCCCAGCTCCCGAGAGCGTGAGTGCCACCTTCCCCAGGAGCGACAGCGCAGAGCCTTGAGCAGAGGGACAGATGCTCAGCCAAGCGAGAGGCTGCCGGGGGAAGAGGAACACTGGTGAGACGGGCCAGCAGTAGGCCCACGTTATCTAATTTAAAGATAGGAAAAAAAGAAAAAAAGGCTGGTTCTGGTGTCATAGACCTGTAATGCCATTACTTGAACTTCAGGATCTCAAAAGGCCAGAAGTGGCAGCTGAAGTGGTAGGGTGGCAATCGAGTGAAAAGGTCAGGGGGGGGCTCAAGCCCTGAGTTCAAGTCCCCACCCCCAACAAAAAGATAAGGGAATCGCCCAGGCATGTGGGCATGGGATCCCAGGGACTGACTTCCTCTGAGACACAAGAGCCCGTGTTGTGAATTCCCGTGTTGGGAATGAACTCAGGGCCCGTGCTTCCCAGGGGCGCTCTGCCTCCTGAGCCAGGGCTCGCTCCTCTCCCTCTGGTTCTTTAAGTCAGTACTTGGCTTTCGTGTATTAACATCACTTCTTGTTTTCCCGGCAGGCAACCATCAGCGGGTTTGCAGCCCTGGTTGTCATAGCAACTGTACTTTCATGCGCCAAACTGGTTTTCTCAGAACACAGACCTGGAGCCACATTTTTCAAGGCATATATTTTATCCTATGAAGGGTTTTGTGTCATTTCCAGCCATCTCTTGTCCCCGATAGGTTTTGTTTCTAAAATGTCAGTGACTGAAGACCAGAACCAAGAAAGGATTTCTAGCTTCGCCACGTCATCACACCTCTGCCACTGCTCCCTTGGCTGCTCACTGCCCCTGAATGTCTTCTGTTGGTACCGTGGCCCCAGGGGTATCGTAAGGCCATCGAATCAGATTCAGCCCACAGGCAACAATAATCCACTGACAGATCTGGAAAGAAAGGACAGACCTATTTTTTTAATTTTATGCTCTCCTTATTCTTCTGGTCTGATGTTTCCTGCTAGCCAGATTAAAAAAAAATGAGGCTGTAAAACTAGCATGAGAATTCACAACGAATCATGAAGGCAGTGGCTTCTTTAAAAAAAATTTTTTTAATTATCTTCAAGTAGCTGGGCAATGGCTTTTTGTTTGAAAAGTTCCCAAAAGGCCCTTGAACACATAGAAAGCACATCCACTACCATTCCCCCATACATGCCCACAGCAAACACCCACCACAGCCCCCTCCCCTCAGTGACCTCAGCAAAACCTCAGGATCCTGCTCTACCCTACCTTCCAGACCAACCACGGGGACCTATTTTCCACCTGGGACTTAAGTCCTAGTCAGGCACAGAATTTTACAAAGTCTACCATTTTATGTTAATTACAAACTAAAAGTTTAAAAAAGGAAAATGCTGAGGACACAGAGATACTGGAATATGAAGGTGACGAGGGCTACTGGCAAACAGTCAAACCACTGAAGACAGAACTACCATAGGATCCAACAAGCCCACTCCTGGACAGATCTCCAAAAGAACTGAAGGAGATACTAGCACACTAAGATTTACTGCAATGCGACTCATAATATCCAGGAGGGAATGTGGCCTCAGTGCCCACTGAAAAATGAATAATGCATAAAGAAAATGAGGTATGTGAATGAGTGATAATAAAGGGAACTAGTGTTTTTCACCTGTGGATGAGCAGACACACACACAATAAGAAGAATGGAGGCAGGATTTTAAAGTAAAAATCCTGGTTCAGGCAAGCCCAGGCTGAAAAGCTTCAAGTTGTCTTAGCAAAGAATCACTGTTTCTAACATTCCAAGACTGAGAAAGCAGACCCAGTCCTCCCCTGCCCTGGGCACTCAAGCCCTTCCCTGTGCATTCTCCAAGTCCCCAGCAAAGGAGGCAAAAGCAAAGGTGACCCTGGGGAGGTCAATGGCCCATTTACATCACACACAGGGTGAAGGCAAGTGCTCTCAATATTGTTCTTTCCCCCTCAGATTCTGCCCCCCTCCCAGTTAGCCATAATTTTAGAGTGTGTATTGAGAAAATGCCTTAGTTTACAATCATTTATTAGCCACTGACTGTTCCCCTATGGTTAGCTAAATCATGAGCAATAAGAAAGGGCGCTTATGGTTTAGGGATATAGCCAATAGAAGACCGTACTTTGCACTATCAAGGTCCTGGCTTCAATCCCCAGCACCGCAGAGAGAAAGACAGATAGACATACAGACAGCTGGAGACCTCCAGAGCTTCTCATCAGTGAGGTTACATCACTGAGCAACTCACTTGAGTTACATCAGTGAGTCAAGAATGTCTTGGCTGACTTTGCCCTCTGGTGTATATTTACTCTGTTTCACAACTTTCCCAATGTTAATGTCACACCCAAAAATCAAACACAATTCCATTCTTCACGATGGTGGTGACTGTTTTAGGAAAGCAAGTGTCCAGTGGAGTTACTGAAGGAATTAGTACCAAGTGCCCCAAAGGAATGTGCCTAAAGGAGGTTCTGAGGGGGTCCCGAGTGCATTCCCCCATCAGGCATTGCTCCAACTACTTCCTGAATGCCCCAAGAATTCTGGCTCAGTGAATAATCACTGGAAAAAAGGCAATCAACTCTGGAAAGAAAGCTTCCAAATAACCTCCATGCAACTGTACAGCTAGTGAAGTTTATCAATCATGAAATAACATAGATTTGACAGTATTTTTCAGGAACTATATAGAACTACTTCATCTGTAATCTGAAGTGTGTGAATTAATATAATTGTGAAACTAACAGTGTCAATGTGACAAAGAAACAATATCTTTAACAAGACTGCAAAAATTTTTAAAAGGTTTGTGACAATTCCCATTTCACATTCTACACCATTAATAACTGAGATAAATGGTATGCCCAGCAAGATATCTGACATCAGTGCACATCAAAGAAACATCATCTGGCTTTTGGCTAGAATACTTCCAGTATTTTAAGCCAGAAATTTCTCATTTAAAAAATGTAAAGGGGCTGGGAATTTGGCCTGGTGGTAGAGTGCTTGCCTCACACACATGAAGCCCTGGGTTTGATTCCTCAGCACCACATATATAGAAAAGGCCAGAAGTGGCACCGTGGCTCAAGTGGCAGAGTGCTAGCCTTGAGCAAAAAGAAGCCAGGGACAGTGCTCAGGCCCTGAGTTCAAGCCCCAGGACAGGCAAAAACAATACAAAAAAAAATACAAATGTTAAAAGATGTGTTGAAGGAATCAGTATTTGTATAACAGACTTTAACAAGGCAAAACTCCAGATCTTGACAAGACAACCAGTGTTGGGGAGAGAGGGGGAGGAGGGAGGAGGGAGAGAGACAGAGAGAGAGAGAGAGAGAGAGAGAGAGAGAGAGAGAGAGAGAGAGAGAACACGCATGCACTCTGGAAAAATAATTTTGTACATTGCTGGTAATAATTTAAAATGTTTTACACCTCATAGAAGGAATATTTAACAAATCTACAAATGCATTAGCAATATCTAACAGCATCAGATCAAGGTCTGTTCTAGCCCAGATCCACAATCCTCCCAATCTCAGCCCCATATATAATTTAGGATGACAGGTATACTCCACTGCACCCATTTATGGGTTAAGACGCCATCTCAAATTTTTCTGCCTCTGCTAGCCACAAAGCTGTAATCCTCCTGTTCTTGCCCTCCCAAGAAGCTAGCCACAAGCCACTAGCACCTGGCTCAACCTCCCACTTCTTAATGCCTATGCTCCGACTTCTAGATCTTCCGTCTTCCTCAAATGCATCCATGATTTATTCATTGACACACTCATGGCACCACTGAAAATGCATGGCAGGTCAGGAACTGGCCAGAGGGGAAGCTAGCACTGGGCCAGCTAGGAAAGGCCTCCTCAAAAGCCACCGAGGTCACCTGGAAGACTTAGAGCAGCTAATTGAAATCACCACATATTCACTTTGGAAGAACGGCAGGGGAAGAAAATGGAGCCGGGCACTGGTGGCTCACACCTGTAATCCTAGCTACTCAGGAGACTGAGATCCTCGGATCACAGTCTGAAGCCAGCCCTGGCAGGAAAATCCATGAGACTTCTATCTCCAATCAACTACTCAAAAAAGCCGAGGAAGAACTGTGGCTCAAGTGGTAGAGTAGCAGTAGCCTTCAGCAAAAGAAGCTCACAGTATCTGAGAGTTCAAGCCCCAGGATTGGACCCCCAAAAAAAGGAAACCTCTTCAGTATCTGTCCACAAGGCATGATGAGGCGAAGGAGAGAGAAAGGGTCCATGAGGTCTAGAGATGTTGAACTGGCAGGAGGGAAGAGTCCTGGGAGGAGTGCCAACGGTATGAACGGAGCAGAACCTGGAACGCCCACCCCTTGAGCTTCTCAGCCCATCTGGGAGGGGGATGAGGACTGCAGCACCTTTGCTCGAGTGCTACAGGAGTAGGGGACACTTTAGGCGGCCGGGCAACAGACTTTGCAAGGGCTTAGACATCGCCTCCATTCTTAATGTGAACAGGATCCCAACGCTTACTCAGGCCAACCTAAGCAAACCTCGGGTCATGAGTGGTCCCTGTCAGCTGGTAGAAGGCCGCTCACTAGAGACGTGGGCCGGGGTTGTGAAAGCCTCCATCACTGTATCACCATCCACAACAGGGCACTGGAAATTAACCCACAGAGGTTTGCAAGGAACAGGTTGGATGGGAAGACACCAGCTGAGCCTAAGTCTGGATGGTGAACACCACCCACCAAATGATTTATAAACCCTTGAGGCATTTGACTGGTTACTAGTGAAACGACAATCAGAAGTCAGACTGATTTTCTCAGCACACACAACCCTTACAGCAGCCTCAGAAAGAGCAGATGCCAACCTCGCTCGGGAGCATGGACAGTGGCCTTCCGAATGAAGCAGTGTGGTAAGGTGGGTCAGAAGATTTTGTAGGACACCGGTGAGATACGTCATCACCAGAGCTGGTGTACTGCTGAGCATCTTATCTGGGGCAATCAAGGAAGCCGCACAAAGACAGTGATGCTTTCTGCAAAGCCATTTTTAAAACTACTTTACTGAAAGGCTTGTTCTGGTTTTCAAAATTGGACTTAGATGAGCTCTCAAGAAAAAGGCTTTAAGATATTTTTAATTAGCATTAACATTATCCCATTAACACGAGCCTTTGCGGTTGTAATTAACTATGGGGATAGACCCAATTTTCCAGAGCCATTTTCTACTTACCAGCCCACCGGTCCTCCAGGCAGCTCATTAAGTGCAGGGGCCACCGGGGAAGCGTTTGTGCCAGAAGCAAACAAGCCGTGTTCTCTCCCTCCCCACACAGACCTTCACCTCAGTGTCCTGTCCTCAGCGGGCGAGTGGGTGCGGCTTCACACGAGGGTCGAGGGTCGGTGCTCCCCAGAAACGGGAAATGCTGACAGCTTCCCAGATAAGCAGCTCAGCCCCAGCAGCCACACTTCCACACGCGCGGGCACACTCCCTCCCCGCGTTCTCCTCAAGTGCAGCTCTGCCCCGCAGCCCCGATTTGTTTGTTTTTGTTAAATAAAAAAAAAGAAAAAGGACCCTGGGATGAGTTGTTTTTATTAATTCTGCCCATAGTTTTATTACTTAGGTACTTGGGAGAATACTTAAGTTTGATGAAATAAAAAATGCTCTCCTCTTTCTCTCTGTAAAGTGGGGATTCTCGGATCCGGAGCCCAGACACAGCCGCAGAAAGCACCAGAGGCTGCGGCAAGCTGCTCACATCCCTGCTGTGACATCCCTGCGGTTCTGTCAGGATGCTCACCTCTGGCAGGTCTCCCAGCTCCCCAAAGTCCAACCCCTGGGCCATCAATCCTCCCAAACAGAAAAGCCAATTGTCACATCTGTTTACAGAGTAAGTCTGCGTGCCCAAATCCCACCCTCGTGGTCATTCTTCCATCTCATGCTGGACAAGATGGAAAGGGGGGGAGGGTACAGTGGTCTATTCTATTCCGCAGAGAGTGCACCCCCAAGCAGGCCTCCTCAATCTATCACTCTGCCCCATGCCCCCTTCCCTGACACCCCCTGCGCTTCCCTAACACTCAATGGGCAAATGCTTTAAAACCCTGTTCTAAGATTCCCCAACCAAACTGTCTTTTCCCTTCATCTCAGGAAAAACTGCACAAACTCATTTCTATCCATTCAGGTGACCTGATAGAGTGAGATTTTTTTGTTACATGACTTCCTAGCAACCAAATGTCAACGTGTCCAAAAATCTAACTGGTCAGATATTGAATTCAAAACATATTCATCTAATGCCAATGTCATGTTGTGTCTTGATCTCTGCTGGATGACCCAAAAGCTTAAATTGAAAGACACTCAGAAATAAGCCCTAGATTAGCAGATGAGACCCCTCTTAAAGGAGAAGGGCTAATGAAGCTATAGTTATTTTATCCAACTCAGCATTTATTTGCTGAGTACTTGCAAATATGCAACCTACTGGGTTAGACTTTGTGGAGGATTGAAATAAGATTCTTATATTCCCAAGATTTGGACAGTAGGAGAGGCATAAAAACAACTCAGTAAACTCTTGGAAGGCAAGAAGAAATCCGCTGTGGCCTCACACAACACTGAAGGATACAGAAGACACAAAGTCTTATCTGGAGGACCTTGAAGAAGGAGGAGAGAAGGACAGAACACGTCTTCCAAAAGAAAGGAGAAGACAGCCAAGGGCAGACAACTAAAAGCTCATGGCATGCATAGAAGAGTAAGAAGCAGGGGAAGGGAGGCATGGGAAAACTACTAGACACATACAGTCTTACATGCAGTAAGACAGGACGGAATGCAGCTATAACTGACAGCATAAATCAAATGGCTTATAGAAGCACAAAAACAGGAAAATAAAAAAACAGGAGTCTAATACCGTTTACGGAACATAGCACTATGCTTGTATCCTCTCGTCGTGTTTTCAGGACAACCTCATAGAGTAGGTACTACTGCTAACTGTACTTTCTGCTGAGAAAAATGAGGCAGGGAAAAGAAGCTCGTTCCAGGTCATGACGCTGGTGAGTGGCAGCACAAGGGTCAAAGTTCAGGTCCTACCCTTGTGCCAGATTCTGGCTACACCGCATCTTAGATGATAGGGTATGGACAAGGACAGTGCAGAAGATGGGGGAAATATTGCCAGGGCAGGATTAATAGGTTCTGGTATAATCCATACTGGTGCCATATTAGACTTGGGGAATGCGTAAGAGACAAAAATCAAAGACGGCTGAAAGGTGTGTGGTTCAGGTGCCTGCAGTGAGGATGTCACAGCCCAAGGTAACGCAGACTTCAAAGGGCAGAGCTCCTGAATCTGCGACTGTCATGGCAGGCCTTGGGCCCTGAATTAGCTCTTCTTTCCTGAAGACACTAACCAGCCTAGGACTCAAGTCCTTCTTGTGATGAATGTTCAGGGAAGGTAGGGCAGTCTCATGGTAGACTAACCACAGGGGGCACGCTGACACCTGTATCAGTTCCCTGAACCAGCACCACCACCACCAGCTAGCCCCCAGGACTGCTATTCCTGTATCAACTTTACATCTCGTCCTCTCCTGAACCTACCTTTAGCCAATCTACACATGAAGCACATGCTTATCACCCAGCAGAAAAGTACAAAACCAGATGGCCATATTCAAACTGATAAACTTGATCCCCTGTTAAGGTCCCGGTAAAAGATTTTCCAGGCCAGATGCTCAAATTACTCCATAAAATGAAACCTGCATCATCAACCTACCACATTTTTTCTAAAGCATGAAGGACTCAGACTATATAAAGTAAGGTATCAAAAGTTTGTTCCTGGGCTGGGAATATGGTCTAGTGGTAGAGTGCTTGCCTAGTCTGCATGAAGTCCTGGGTTCGATTCCTCAATACCACATAAACAGAAAGGGCTGGAGTGGCACTTGAGCAAAAGAAGCTCAGGGACAGTGTCCAGACCCTGAGTTCAAGCCCCAGGACTGGCAAAAAAAAAAAAAAAAAAAAAAAAGGAGTTTGTTTCTAAAGCCAGGTGCCTGTGGCTTACACCTGTAATCCTAGCTACTCAGGAGGCTGAGATCTGAGAATCAAGATTCAAAGCCAGCCCAGGCAGGAAAGTCTGTGAGACTCTTTATCTCCAATGAAGCATCAGAAAACTGAAGTGGTGTTGTAGCTCAAAGTGGTAGAGCACTAGCTTTGAGCAAAAAAGCTCAGGGACAGCGCCCAGGCCCTGAGTTCAAGCTCTTCTACCAACGACAACAAAAAAGCTTCTTCCTAAGTCTCAAATGACAGTGAAATTTACAGTGCATGTCCAAGTTTCCACCAAGTGACGAGGTAACAGTCCAAAACTTGGACTCCAGGAACCTTCCTTTTCTTTTCATTGATCCTCTTCAGAACTGTGTCCTTTTCCAACTATGTCTGTGTTGCTAACAATGCCCATCCTAATGACTCCCCAGGAGCACTGGGTAGCTAAGGCAGGTATTTGCTGTGGGTTCCTCACGTGGACGATGAGAGCTGCACTGGTGAGAGCCACCCTACAGCCTGTCAAGTCATCCGTATTCATAGGCCGCACTAGTTCCCCACCTTCTAAATTAGTACTAGATAAACTAGCACCCATTTTATACTGGTCCTAGGCTTATTCTTAACCTCATAGTTGCAGAATTCATTAATGACTTTTCATCCTTCACCACCTTTACCTTTTTAAGAAAGAAAAGAACGTGATAAATAATACAAGACTCTAGATTCACACACAGTAAGACCAAGGAGGACATTCTTAGGAGACAAACACAAAGGCACAATGACTATGTGCCTCTGGTCATTTGAAATAATATTTACCAACACGAACTCCAGGAAATGGAAACAAAAGGTTTTTTCTTCATTGTTGTTTTTGTTTTCTTTTCATCTTATTTTTTCATTTATGTGTCTTTGGGAGGGCAATGGGGGCATAGAAATGGAGGGACAAAAGGTGGACAAATGCAGCAGTGGTATTCACTGGACACTATGTGGAAAATGAACTCTACAACTTGTGGGTGGGGACTGGAAGGAAAACCTAGGAGACAGTGAGAGAAGGGCTCACGCTAGCCAAAAAGAAATGCACTCTTTACCTGACTTATGTGACTGTCACACCTCTGTACATCATCTTTAAAATAACAACACAAGTTCAAGGACAGCACCCAAGCCCTGAGTTCAAGTCCCAGGACTAGTACCAAAAGAGAGAAAGAGAGAGCGAAATAACTTCTAATGTTCTACACAATAGTAAGATTAAACTAGAGTTGACAACAGTGAAAAGAAATAAGAGCTGGGGGGAATAAGTTTCTGCTTATCATCACTTTCACAAGCATCACCTGAAGTTAATAAGGTTTCCTAACAGTCCTGGAGGTTAAGAACAAGCCTAGCAAAGAAGTTTGCCAGAGACTGCCAGAAAGCAGAAGCCGGTGAACAACCAATGCCGCCATCCGTTGGTAGCAGGCAAGGTTGGCTCACTTCGGTCTGGCTCGCCTTCTTTTTTCTACTTGTCAAGGTAGGTCGTTTTCAAATTCCTAAATACAAGAGACACAATGCAAGTTTTTGAGCCCGACAAAAGCATCTCAGACATGACAATACAACAACGTTGATTTCTGGTGAAGAAGCAGGTAGCTGCTCTAAGCACAGGTGTCTACAACACTGTTTGTCCCTTCCAGGTGGGCTTACACACTGTCGCCACGTCTGTCCGCCCCAGGCCTTGGCACTGTGCAGTATGATTTCCCACGTGGTGACCCGGCCCACCATTCCTTGTCCTTCTCAACTCCAGTAAATGAACTTGATCTTCCCTTCACTTCTCTGATCCACAGTGACAGGCGACAGGCTCAGCCTTCTCGGCACTCAGCACTTCTCTGGCTAGACAATCCCCAAAAGGAACAAAACCTTCACTCTACATACTTGTCCACTTTCCACTCACTTCTAAAGCCACGGCAGTCAGGCAGTCCTACCAGGGCCGCCATCACGCATCTTCTCTGCATCCAGTGGAACGTCCCATCTTCCTACCGGGTCTGGGGGCAGGGTCCCTCGCTGGGAGAAGCCCCTGCTCCCTTTGCTGGAGAGGCGCTCCACACTCCTGCCAGCTCCTCGTGGTACTCCCCCTCGGCATGTTCTCACAGGTCAACGCGCTACCCCACAGGCTGAGCTGCCGACAGCCACCTTTGTCCTCACAAGCTTCGGACTCTCAAACCAGGTATTCTGCAAGCATCCCAAATTCACTCTGCTCTGAACTGAAGTGTTTTACCTCCTATGCACCCTGCTTTATCACATCTGCTTCTTCTAAACCCAATCTCTCTCCCTCTGCGTTGATGGCATACCCCCACCCCCACCAGAGAACAAAGCACCAATTCAACTCTACCTTAACCCAACCATCACTCAACCAAGTCCGGACATTTTTTTCTTGACTCTGTCACTAACCCTTTGCCCCAGCCATACTCTTATGTGAGCCATCATTGTATTTTACCTAAAATGCTGCAGACGGCCTTCTAATTGGCCTTCGGGCTTGTGGCCTTTCCTCTATCCAATGCACCCTTCACACAGGGAAGAGAATGAGCTTACCAAATACAAACCTGTCCCTGGCTCCAGTGGTAAAGCACCTGCCTAGCAAAGGTAAGGCCCCGAGTTCAATCCCAGTACTAAAGGGGCGGGGGGGGGGGGGAAGAGAAGGGAAAAAATGGAAAAACAAAATAAATACAAACTCACCCCCCAGCCCTTACCTAAGCAGCTGCTCCAGTCCTTTAATTGAATAACCCACAGATCTCCAAAGTAAATTAGAAACAAATCTTCCAATTAATTAACAGTGACACATCTTGTTAATTATAGTACACTTGCCTCCGCAGGCTCTGACAGCAGTCCTTGACCATTTCTGTCAGGCAGAACCCCTCTCCTCTAAAACAGGATGGCTTGCTGAGGGGAAACAAGAGACAGGCCGGCAATTTCTCCATATCTCACACCGAATGGGCAATTCTTCACAACTTCCTTATCTTTTTTTTTTTTTTGCCAGTCCTGGGCCTTGAACTCAGGGCCTGAGCACTATCTCTGGCTTCTTTATGCTCAGGGCTAGCACTCTGCCACTTGAGTCACAGAGCCACTTCTGGCCATTTTCTGTATATGTGGTACTGGGGAATCGAACCCAGGGCTTCACGTATAGGAGGCAAGCGCTCTTGCCACTAGGCTATATCCCCAGCACAACTTCCTTATCTTAACAGGACAAACAATACTCATCTTTACAAAGAGGAATACTGGATTTTGTAGGTAAGAACTGTGAGACACCAGAGACATGTCCTATTGAGAGGCTATCCGGCAAAGACAATCACCAACAAACAAAACCTGGGGACTTCTTCCAGCCCCCATATGCCTACTAGAAGGAGGCACACTTCATCTCTACCCAGATTCCTGTGCCCACAAAATGACAACTGGACCAAGACAAGGATTCCTGCATCATTCCCTCCACAGGGACCAAATGGAGTTGAGAGAGTCCACACGAGGCACCCAACTCCTCCAGCAAGAATGGGTAAGCCATGGCACAGAGCTTTACTCTTACCCCTCTCCTTGGTCAACTGTTATGCAAGTGCCTGGGTCCCATGTCCTCATGGAGGGAGAAACATAATTTCATGGCGGGAAAGTAAGGATCCTCATCATGACGAACTCGCCCAGCCTGCTAGCAGCTAAGGGTCAGCTACATCACAGTCGTCCTTGAGGAGGGCTCTGTCCATCCTATCTGAGGACAGAGTGAGTACGCTGTCTTAAATGGGAGGCTGAGATCAGGAGGATCACAGGTCCAGACCAATGCAGGTAAAAAAGTTTACGAGCCCTCATCCCAACTAAAAAAGCTGGCCAGGAGCTGATAGCTCACACCTATCATCCCAGCTACTCAGGAGGTTGAGATCTGAAGAAGCCAGTCCACGCAGGAAAAATCCATGAGACTCATATCTCCAAATAACCACCTAAAAACTCGGAGTGGAGTTGAGGCTCAAAGTAGCAAGCTCTAGCCTTGAGTGGAAAAGCTCAGGGACAGCGCCCAGGCCCAAGTTCTAGCCCTAACAATAGACAGACAGAAAGGAAACGGCTGCACATGACAGAACACCTCTGTCATTACAACCATGTAGGAAATATAGTGGGTAGCAGTCCAGACCAGCTGAGGGGAAAAAGGAGACTCCATCTCAAAAATAACCAGAGAGGGCTGGGGATATAGCCTAGTGGCAAGAGTGCCTGCCTCGGATACACGAGGCCCTAGGTTCGATTCCCCAGCACCACATATACAGAAAATGGCCAGAAGTGGCGCTGTGGCTCAAGTGGCAGAGTGCTAGCCTTGAGCGGGAAGAAGCCAGGGACAGTGCTCAGGCCCTGAGTCCAAGGCCCAGGACTGGCCAAAAAAAAATAAAATAAAATAACCAGAGGGAGGGGCTGGGGATATGGCCTAGTGGCGAGAGAGCTTGTCTCGTATACATGAGGCCCTGGGTTCGATTCCCCAGCACCACATATACAGAAAACGGCCAGAAGTGGCGCTGTGGCTCAAGTGGCAGAGTGCTAGCCTTGAGCAAAAAGGAAGCCAGGGACAGTGCTCAGGCCCTGAGTCCAAGGCCCAGGACTGGCCAAAAAAATAATAATAATAATAAAAAAAAATAACCAGAGGGAGGAAAAAGGGGGAGGGAGGAGGCAAAGACAGGGCCCAAGTAGTATAGCAACTGACAGGCAAGAATGAAGCCAGTTCAAATCTCAGTAAGACAACAATAATAACAATATATAAGAAAATAAAACTCTATTAACAACTTTCATAGGAAACTAGCCTATTGAGAAAAGAAACTTGGACAAATATTAAAACATGTACTCATCATAACACTATTTATCACTATATAACTATATAACTATCCAAATTATAAGGATAGTCATCAAATAGCATATAAGGTACAAAATGATGCTCTCAAAGGATGGATAATGGCAAGAGGAAATGCTCAGGTATTAAGTGAATATTTATTCTTTTCTTCTTTGTAACTTTGTATGCTTTCTAAATTCTTAACTATTTTACAGTGAGAAAAGCATTTATTTTTCCAATACCTAAAGCTAGCACAAGACAAAATACTGGCAAGTAGAAGAAACAGGGCTTCCTTTTCCCCGGAGCTATCTAAGTCTAGCGCTCTGGGACCCAATACTCTACCCAAGTCTTACATAAAAGTCCTATTTTTATCCTGAGAACATTATCCTCAAAAGAGTAATAGCTTTGGCATGGCTGAGTATTTTTCTCATAAAATAAACTATTAAAAACTACCATGAACTATGAACTTACACAATTTAGAACACTGCCTCAACTCTGGTTGCTTCTTTGGCTTCCTGGCACATCCTACCAGAGGTTATTCATTTATGCTGAATAAATGTTCTATGCTAAAAGGCAATATAACCAAGAGTCATTACCCAGAGACAGACTGTATAGTCAGTAAAAAGAAACGAGGCCAGAACTCCCACTCCAGGCATCTCAGCTAGAAAATAACTCATCAACAGGCCTACATCTTGGGAAAATAAAAAAGTATCAATCCATGTGATGCCCTTAATGAAGCAGGCAATTCTTTATTCTCTTCTGCAAGCCCTTCTTTACCAACAGGAATCTAGGTCACTTTGAGATGCAGCAGGCACAAATCTATATTATAAAACTAGTCCTTTAGTAAAACAAAAGCATTCCCTTCAATAAGCTTTAAATGGGGGCTGGGGATATAGCCTAGTGGCAAGAGTGCCTGCCTCGGATACACGAGGCCCTAGGTTCGATTCCCCAGCACCACATATACAGAAAACGGCCAGAAGCGGCGCTGTGGCTCAAGTGGCAGAGTGCTAGCCTTGAGCGGGAAGAAGCCAGGGACAGTGCTCAGGCCCTGAGTCCAAGGCCCAGGACTGGCCAAAAATAAATAAATAAATAAGCTTTAAATGTATTTCACATAATTTATATTCTTTCTTTGCATATTTGTAAAATGTGTACATCTACTGCATACAATGGGTGAAGACAACTCTGAAGCGTGCACATTAAGGCCAGATTGCAAATACGGTTTTCAGTCTAGTAGTCCTTCAACCTCCACCATTCACTATCCCTGCTCCTATCAGCAACTGCCACACCCTCAAAATGTCTGATAGCAAGTCGCACTTTTTTGCTTCACAGATCATGACCATGGTTACAGGAAACATTTTCAATTTTTTTTAATTTGGTCATAATCTAGTTTCTTTTGGAATAAGTCACTGCAGACCCTGAGCACCTACGGCCTGAAAGATAGCTAATCATTCATAAAGCCTCAGCATCCGAGCCTCTTGAAGCAGATTTCCACTTCAATTCTCTATAAATGTTGAGATAATCCAATGACATGAGACTACTCTCCAAACCAGGGGACCCTGTTGCCACTGCTTTCAGGGGTGGCCAAGTCAAGACGACACCAAAGTTCTGAATTACCATCAGAAAACCTTACCATTGCTGGGCACCGGTGGCTCACATCTATAATCCTAGATACTCAGAATGCTGAGATCTAAGGATTGTGGTTTGAAGCCAGATCGGTAGAAAAGTCCCCATGAGACCTCATCTCCAATTAAACACTCAAAAACCAGACGTGGAGCTGAGGCTCAAAGTATAGTACCCAAGGACAGTACTCAGGCCCTTAGTTCAACCCATGACCAACAAAAACAAAAACCAACCAACCAACCAACAAACAATGACAACAGCAAAAACCCTTAACATTATTCCCTATCTCTGTGGACATCAACAAGTCACATTCTCATCTGACAAAATTTATCTGTAGAATATGACTTCATTTCCATGAAGCTATAATACCAATGGCTACTATGCAGTGAGCTAGAGTACTTTATGAATTATAAACTGATTATTCTCCTTCCTCTTCGTTTACAGAATGATAACTGTCTTCCTTTGTTTAAATCAAGATTTACAGTGATTCTGCCAGGTCATCTGCAGTGTCCTTAAAACCCTTCAATGAGATTCTCCACCAAGTCAGGGCACCAGCTGCTTATAATAAATCTACACTTACAGCCTAGAAAGAGCACTGATATCTATCTTTTCAGTCTTTTTTTATTTTGGGCGGGGGCGGGGGTTAGTTGTGGGTCTGAGCCCTGTCCCTGAGCTCTTTTTTCTCAAGGCTAGTGCTCTACCACTTTGAGCCACAGCACCACTTACGTAATGGTTTCTGGTGGTTAATTGGAGATAAGAGTCTCGTGGACTTTCCTGCCCAGGCTGGCTTTGAACGGTAATCCTCAAATCTCAACTTCCTGAGTAGATAGGACTCTAGGCATGAGCCACCAACACCCAGCTCAATCTTTCTTGAGTTAGGCAATAATGAGTGTAAGCAAAGCAAAGAACTTAACTTTCTAAGAGCAGACAGAATGAAAGAAATACCCAAAGAAGGAGAGGGTAGGTGGGAGAGAATACGGCAGGGAAGGGCTATTATGGACTGAGAAACAACAAAATCAAGGCAAGGAGATGGGGAAGGACAAGGTGCCATGGGGCCAAATAGTATGCTGCTCCAGCAGGAAACAAGGAGCTGGACAGGCAAGCAGGAGCCAAATAGGAATGTCACTACAAGAAGCTGTGAGAAATGGGGCCAGGAGGTGTTTCAAAGAGGAGAGTGTCAGAGTGACTGAGGAGTAATCAGAAAGGGATAAAACAGAAGTACACAATTATGGGAGATCTTCCAAGAGGACAGGCTGGATGGAAGAAAGAATTCAGATACTACAGAGTTGGGAGGCAGAAGAGCCAATGGGAAAAAGAGACCCTGAAGATGAGGGTGTTGGAAGACAAGGGTACCGGTGGGTTTATAAGTATGAGAATAAAAATTGAAGCACATGGGGGCTGGGAATGTGGCCTAGTGGTAGAGTGCTTGCCTAGCATGCATGAAGCCCTGGGTTCGATTCCCCAGCACCACATATATAGAAAAAAGCCAGAAGTGGTGCTGTGGCTCAAGTGGCAGAGTGCTAGCCTTGAGCAAAAAGAAGCCAGGGACCAGTGCTCAGGCCCTGAGTCCAAGGCCCAGGACTGGCAAAAAAATATATATATATTGAAGCACATTACCCACCACAGAGCTCTTCCCTGTCCCAGAGGAGCACTCCAATACCTTGACACCACCAAGTCTACAAGTCCATTATTATTCAAATTACAATAGATCATCTGTGGACCATTCATGTCGACATCACTTAACTGTCAGAAACACTAATTCTAGGTCAACTCTGGAGAGCTCTAAGAAATTATGGGAAACAGGGGCTGGGGATATAGCCTAGTGGCAAGAGTGCCTGCCTCGGATACACGAGGCCCTAGGTTCGATTCCCCAGCACCACATATACAGAAAACGGCCAGAAGCGGCGCTGTGGCTCAAGTGGCAGAGTGCTAGCCTTGAGCGGGAAGAAGCCAGGGACAGTGCTCAGGCCCTGAGTCCAAGGCCCAGGACTGGCCAAAAAAAAAATTAAAAAAAAAAAAAAAAAGAAATTATGGGAAACAGGAAAGGAATTGAGAATAAAGAAAAGAAGCTAAATATAGCTAAGTTCATATTGTCCAACCTGACACTTCTATAAATTATTGACAAGAAGCCAAGAGTAAAAAAGTTAGGAACCAACGTGCACGTCTCCACAACAAATTATATCAGAATCTTACTTTCTTATATCAGAAAGCCTAAGAGGTACAACACCCAGAGCAGATTTGGCTTTCTGTAAAGCATCTGACAAAATGTCCCCAAGCATTTATATAAGCAAGATTCAGAAATATGGACTGAATAATAGTTCTATTTAGTGCATTCATAATTGGTTCCACAATTATTCAAAAAAAATTATGACTGAGGATCGATGTAGGTTAACAGCTAGCACGCTCTTTTCCTGGCCATGACACTGTTTCTTCAATTGATAACTTAAATGAAGATATAAAGGATATAAAGAAAACATTACCCAAAGTAAAAACAAATAGGTTAATATGAAGAATTAAAACATTTTAAATTTAGAAAGATATAAATGATGATGCTTAAACTAAAATAATATAGACTACTAATTAATTAGCTGCTTGCTGGTGGCTCTCACCTGTAATTATTGCTACTCAGAAGGCTGACATCTGAGGATTCTAAGCCAGCCCAGGCAAGAAAGTCCGAGAGACTCTTATCACCAACTAACCACCAGAAAACCAGAAATGGTACTGTGGTGCAAAGTGGTAGAGCATCGGGACTGGGGATCTGACTCAGCGGAAGAGCGTCCGCCAGGCGAGTGCAAGGCCCCAAGTTCGGTCCTCAGCTCTGGACATGAACCTTGAGCAAAAAGACTCAGGGGCAGTTCCTAGGCCCTCAGTTCAAGCTTCTAAATTACATAAATACAAAAGTAATTGGGGGGGGGTGCATAGTAACGATAGGTAAAATAAGGCTCAAGAGTTTAGTAAATGCTGGGAATGTGGCTTAGTGGTAGAGTGCTTGCCTAGCATGCATGAAGCCCTACATTTGATTCCTCAGCACCACACACACAGAAAAGGCCAGAAGAGGTGCTGTGTGGCTCAGTGGTAGAGTGCCAGGCTAGAGCAAAAGAAGCTCAGGGACAGCGCCCAGGCCCTGAGTTCAAGCCCCAGGACTGGCAATAAAATAAAATAAAATAAATTTGATGTGAGTCAACATATTAAAGTTAGCACTAAATTGACTATAGCATAATATGTTCAGTTAAAACTTACATACTTCACTCTTGAACAACAAAAGACTCCTGTTGAGGTTAAAAGGGGCTGAAGAGCTTTAAACTAGCTTTTGCAGTTCATGTACACAAAGGTCGCATAATGAAAATAAAGGATGCCTGACGCTAACAATGCAAGTCCTAATAAGCAGGCCAAATCCCAGGGGACTGCACTTCTAAGGCTGCCTACGTGTGCCCTAGTTGTCCACATCTAACATCAGATTTACATGCTAAACCCAGCATGATTTTCTTCAAGGCCAAGTAGACCTTAATTGGTCCTTCTGACCACCCACCCGCCCCCGCTGTTCTCCTTCGTGTTCAGCTTAAAAAAAAAAAAAAAGTCCTGGACTACATTCTCAGAAGACGAGGACAACTCAAATAGCTAAAGGGGACAAGAGTCCCAAACACCAGGTCTGGGACATGGCCACCCCTCGCGGGGTGGTGCACAGTCTCCTATCCAGTTCCACATCAAGAACAATTTTGTGACATTTTTAAAGGTCCCCCGCGAAATGATTTACTGTTTTCCAATTTACGTTACTTCCGAGCGTCCCGTGCGTTTCCAACTGTCAAGTCCATCACCCATCAGGCTACGAGGAAGAGCGAGGACATCAACATCTGAGGATTAGCAAGGGGTACCGCTTTTGTAAAGAGATTTACCCTGAAACATAAATGCCAGAATTCCACCTCTAAGCTGGGTGCTCGTGACACCCCTCATCCTACCTACTTGGAAGGATGAGAATGAAAGCGTTCAAGGTTCCAGCCCAGCCTGGGGAGTAAAGTCCAAGCGACCTCCACACTAGCGGAAGGAGCTAAGGAGACATGGTGCCGTGCACCTACCACCCTCGCTACAGCAGGAGGCCTAAATTATAGGAGAACTGACATCCAGGCACGCACCCAGACAGCACCCTACCAATGCAAGAAAGGCTGGGGGCGCAGTTCAGCAGTCCAATGCCTGCCTAGCAAGTACTCGGGCCCTGAGTTCACATAAAAGTGATTTCCATGCACCCTTAGTGTAAGAATCTCTGACTTGTGATTTCAAGCAGAGAGGCAAGGTGGTTTACCAGCACACAACCCACCACACAGCAGCAAGGCCAGGGACGTCTCCCCCTTCCCCAACTCCTACGGTGACAACCCACTGCTCAGCAGCGGGGCCACTTCCTTTTTCCTAGGGACAGCGGTGGTCCTCCCTAGCCAGAGCCCATTGATCCCTCCTTACTAACAAGAAAAGGGATTTGGTCCTCTTCAGAGAAAAGTTCCACCCAATTTCAGAAATAACCGTACCCTGCTGGGAAGCAGGCGGTGAACAGGAGGCGAGTCCCTAAGCCTGCCTTTCCTGTGACAGAAGAAGAGGGCTTCATCTTAGAGCGTCTGAGCACTTATGGATTCACTGCTGCAACCACAGGAGCAAAGCACACAAACAACAGGACAAATATAAAAGGTGCTATTCTCATTGATCAACCCCAGGGTCTGGAAACTCAAATCTGATTATTTTGTCTCTGTGCTTGAGTCTTTCTTGAACTTGGTGTTCCTGGAAATTAAATTCACACCCATATTGACTTAGGAGTTATTCTTTCCTTTCCACTTAGCAGCTTCCAAAGCGTTTCTTCTTCTAAAAAAAAAAAAACTGCACAGTGAGCCCCAACAAGAAGTAGCTGTAGGGGCTGGGGATATAGCCTAGTGGCAAGAGTGCCTGCCTCGGATACACGAGGCCCTAGGTTCGATTCCCCAGCACCACATATACAGAAAAAACGGCCAGAAGCGGCGCTGTGGCTCAAGTGGCAGAGTGCTAGCCTTGAGCGGGAAGAAGCCAGGGACAGTGCTCAGGCCCTGAGTCCAAGGCCCAGGACTGGCCAAAAAAAAAAAGAAGAAGTAGCTGTAATTAAAGGTGCAAAATGAGATACCCAGGGCTAGGAGTATGGCAGACGGGCCCCCCACCCCATGCAAGGCAGAATGGTCCTCAAATACGCTTGCTCAGAAAAATACAAAGTCACTCTTAATATAACTCACTCTCACAATTACTTTATGTAGAAGAAGTAATAAACAATTTGGGGCTTCAGAGAAGACATGATGATTGACCTTAAATTACCACGGTCAAGGCTACTTTGGGTTCTTGTAGCGGTTACCACATGAGGTAGAATGACGCAAGCTCATCTTTTGGGTTCACAACTTTAAGCCACCCCCTTCCCTCCCTCTTCCTCTCTCTGGTTTGAACTCAGGCCTGCAGCATGCTGGGCAGGTGTTCTACCACTAGAGCCGTGCCTTCCAGAGCAATACTAATTAGAATAGTTTATTGCTGGTTCAGTATAACGTTCTCAGTGGCCATGTTGTTGGATTTTGGGGGTTTTGCTTGTTTGTCAGTATGTTTTCCCATTCTGGGCCTTGAACTCCAGGCCTGGACACTGTCCCTAAACTCCTTTTGCTCAAAGCCAGCATTCAACCATTTGAGCTATACAGTACCACTTCCAGCTTTTTCTGTGATTGACTGGAGGTTAAGAGTCTCCCAGACTTTCCAGCCCAGGCTGGCTTCAAATTGCAATCCTCAGATCTTAGCCTCCTGAGTAGCTAAGATTACAGGAATGAATCACCGGAGGCTGGCTGATTTGTTTTTAATGGAATTCCATGCATACAATTGAAGCAATAAAGATGAGCCCTGGGGAAAAAAACCGTGAGATGGTTTCAAAACACTCCCCAAGGAAGCAGCTACTTATGTCAAAGAGAAACATGGAGAGCTACAACAACATTGCTTCATGTTTTAAGTAGGAATAAAAGCATTTCTAAATTAATACAGTGTATCATCAGTGAAAACAGAAAATGCGACAAAGGCCCCAACATGCAATAGATACAGCATTCCCAGGAAGGTATCAGATCAAGACACAAAGTTCTCTATTTTATGCCAAGACTCAAAGCTTAACTAGGCCAGAGGAGAGAATTTGTGGGGGTCCTAGGAGTGATTTCTAGACAAGAAGAGAAGGGGTACCTGTCTCTCCCCTCAGGCCTAGGAAAAGGTTGTCAACAAGTGCATTCAGATAGCTTGATTTGTGTCCCCGGCAACTGGATCCCCAGAGCTCCGTTGTGGGATGCTAAAGGGCCAGTGTCGGGCTGAGGAGAAGCAGCCGCGTTCCCGGAGCTCATCAGGCAAGCGCAAAGGGCGCTTGCTTTCCACTTAAGAGGTGTGGGCCAGGGTGTAAGTGCAACGTGGGGGAAACCACATCAGTGCTGAGGCAAAGAGAAGGTGGAGATGCCCTCCCAGGAGCTGAGGACAGAGTCAGAGAGGCCACCACTACTGCCTAGGAAACAGGTGACAGGCAAAGGAGGAGGACGCCACTCACAACAGTGTCAGTCACCGAAGCTTCTTTCTGCCCCTTGTACATGTCCTCCTTTCCTCCTACAGCACCAGCCCACCTCAGCGCCAAGCCTGGAAGGCCAAGAAACCTGGCCAGAAGCTCAGGATGGGGAGAAAGGACCCAGCTCAGCCTTCTCCGGGTCAAAACATGGGATTTCCAGAAGGGGAGAATTTTAGATTTTTTTTTAATGGAGTTTACTACTTTGACTCTTTCATCTTTCTATAGGTACTATGTACTAAGTTGACAGCATTTATGACAAAAATATCCAACCAAGTGTGGCATTGTTTCATTCATGATCCTATAAATGGAATTGAGATAAAAAGGAAGGAACTCTTGATACAATGCCACAATCTGGATGAGTCTCCAGAAAATTATACTGAGTGGAGGAAAAAATAAATAATCCCAAAGGTTACTTACCATATTATTCCATATATATATATATATATATATATATAACATTTTTGAAATTATAGAAATGGAAAACAGGCCAGGGACCAGGGGTTCACACCTGTAATCCTACCTACTCAGGAGGCTGAGATCTGCAGATCACGGTTCAAACCCAACCCAGGTAAGAAAGTCCATTTCCAATAAACTACTCAGAAAAAGCCAGAAGTGGTGCTGAGCCTTGAGCACCAAGAGGCTCAAGGACAGAGCCCAGGCCCAGAGTTCAAACCCAAGAACCAGTAAGAAAGAAACAAAAAGAGAGAGAGAGAAAGAGAAAACAGATTAGTGGTTACCAGAGATAAGGAGTGGTTGGGGTGGAAGAGAAGTGAGTAGGCTATAAGAGAGAGGAAATGCGGCAGCAGCCTGGCTACAATATTGTACTCAACACACACACACACACACACACACGCAGGCACGCACGCATACAAACACATCCCATATACAGCAAGACATTACCACTGGGGGAAACTGGATGAAGAGGACAGGCATCTCTGAATTGTTTCTTATGTAAATCTAAAATTATCTCAAAATATATAAAAGCTGTATATGCTAGGAAGGTGCTCTACCATTTAAGCCACCCCACCAGACCTTTTTGTCTCTTTATTTTTTTTGTCTTTTCTTTTTTGGTACTGGGGATGGAACCCAGGACGTTGCACTTGCTAGGCAAGCGCTTTGCCACTGAGCTACATCCCAGGCCTTGGGCTCGTCATTTTTGAGACAGGGTCTCACTTTTTGCCAGAGACAGCGTGGGCTAGGATCATCTTACTGACACTTTGCACTGTAGCAAGGATAGGTGTGAACCCAGCTTTTTCTACTGATAGGGGTCTCAGGAACTTTTTGTCTAGGCTGGCCTAGAACTGCAATCCTCCCGATCTACCTCCTAAATAGCCAAGTATTATGAGCCACTGTATCCAGGTACTATTTCCTTTTCTCGCATAGCAAGGTATTTTTCCTTCCTTCTAGATTTTTTTTTATTACTTGTTAAAAGCCATGTATAAAAAGCTGTGGATTAAAATAAACGTTTAACTGAGAGATGAAAAGAATCAGAATCTGTATGCTGATTCCGGACAGTTGCCAAGGTATTTCCTGGTACAATGAATCTCTTGCAAATTTATGCCCCTGTATACCCACAAGTCTCTGCCAATTGTTTGCAGCGCCTTTCCATTCCTGGGCTCGTGTCTCTCAGAGCCTGAGCACGGCTTCCCACTGACGCCTTCTCCACGGCCAGACTGTGCAGGCTTCCTCCGTGCCAGTGAGCGCCGGCCTAGCTGCCCCTCTAGACTGTGCAGGCTTCCTCGGAGCCAGTGAGCGCCGGCCTAGCTGCCCCTCTAGACTGTGCAGGCTTCCTCGGTGCCAGTGAGCGCCGGCCTAGCTGCCCCTCCAGTTCTGGCTCAGTTCCCCCAGCTCTGGGCTTCGGCCACTGCTCCTCGTGAGCATCCCATTTCCCCTGCACCAGCCCTGCTGGGCTGTAAAAACGTGCGGTTAAACAAATCACTGACCCTTCGAATTTGTTTACCCGTTTGCAGAATATAGCGGTTTTTAAAAACACTTCTGTTGTCTGTGACAGACACTCAACTCCAAGAAATTTAAGTTAGAAAAGGAGATTTGGATTTCTGTGGTGATTTCTGTTATTGAGAAATATAGAGGGGCTGGGAATGTGGCTTAGTGGCACAGTGCTTGCCTAGCATGATTGAAGCCCTGGATTCGATTCCTCAGCACCACATTAAAAAAAATGATAAAAAGAAAAGAAGGAGCTGGGAATATGGCCTAGCGGTAGAGTACTTGCCACACATACATGAAGCCCTGGGTTCGATTCTCCAGCACCACATATATAGAAAAGGCCAGAAGTGGCGCCTGTGGCTCAAGTGGCAGAGTGCTAGCCTTGAGCAAAAAGAAGCCAGGGACAGTGCTCAGGCCCTGAGTCCAAGCCCCAGGACTGGCAAAAAAAAAAAGAAAAGAAAAGAAAATACAGAGATGGGTCCAACCAGCCTCATCACCTGGTGGCTCATGCCTGTAAGAAGACTGAGATCTGAGGATTAGGGTTCAAAGCCAACTGGGACAGGAAAGCCCATGAGACTCTTATCTTGATTAATCACCAGAAAACCAGAAGTGGCGCTGTGGCTCAAGTGGCTGAGCGCGAGCCTTGAGCAAAAAGAAGCCAGGGACAGTGCCCAGGCCCCGAGTTCAAGCCCAGGACTGGCAAAAAAAAACCCACAAAAAAAAAAACCACCAAAAAACTGGCTCCAGTGCCCACCGCAGGATCCCAGCATGGGAGGGAGGGGGCTAGATGGGGCAGTCACACAGGGACACATGAAACAGACAGAACTATAGTTTGGTTTTTTTTTCCATGTGCTTTCTCTCCTGCAATTATTTTGGCTCTATCTACTACCTTCTACCCCAAAGGCTGGAAAGCTAAGCCCCCTCTAGTCAGACAACCTCGCCACTAGGTGCAGGGCTCCAATCTGAGTTCTGCCCAGAAGACATTCCCAAAGAGTGAACAAGATTCACATCCCGTCATGGTTGAGTGCAGAGGCATAGTGCTTGGGGGTGAGGAGGGGGGTTCTTAGGTACAGGGAGATAACAGGTGCCTCTGTTTTCCCAAAGCAGTTGTATGTTAACGTTTTGTGGACTCCCATAGCCACACATCACAGTTTCTGCAGAGTCAGTGGTAGGACCGCATGTACTTCTTGACTACGGCCCTAGCTGTTCAGCACCCGAAGTTAGCTCTGAGGCCCTCTCAAAAACTAAGCCAAACCTAATAACCTGTAACAAATATCTTTCTTTACAAAATATCAAATGTGGTGTAAAAGTAAAACTTAACAGCAGCTGGGCGCCAATGGCTCACGCCTGTAATCCTAGCTACTCAGGAGGCTGAGGTCTGAGGATCCCAGTTCAAAGCCAGCCTGGGCAGGAAAGTCTGTGAGACTCTTATCTCCACTAAACTACCAAAAATTTGGGAGTGAAGCTGTGGCTCCAGTGGTAGAATGCTGCTAGCCTTGAGCATAAAACCTCAGGGACAGCACCCAGGCTCTGAGTTCAAGCCCCAGGACTAACACAGAAACACCTAATATTAGGCCTGTAAGACTATGCAAAGAAGCAAATTGTGTCCCACAGTCAGAACTGTTTCTCAGATTCTCCAACTTAAGCTAGCCATGAGGCTTTGGTTTTCCTGTGTGCTAACACCTGTGTCTATTAGGGCTGAGTCTTCTGAGATTGCTTGATATCGATAACTGATCTGGCTGCCTTCTTGTTCTATCATCCAGGGAGGAAACAGACTAAGCCAGCTCTCAGACACAAATCCATCATGAGGACCCCACCCTCATGACCTCATCCAAACTTGTTTACCGTCCAAGGGCTGTACCTCCTAAACAACCATCCCATTGGGGTTAAAAACTCCACATATGAATAGGGGAGGGGGAATGGTTTCCTCACAGTAAGGAAAGAATGGAAAGAACATGAAGCTTTAAAACCAAAACCATACATATGGTTGAATTGTATTTTAAATTTCAATGTGGGACACATGAGTGCCGGCTGATGTTCACAGGGGTAATTTTCTTGAAGTAATGGGAAATTCATTTATAGTGATAAAAACTCTTCCATGTCTTCAATGAGCATAGCACAGAGGACCAGCCATCTGTGTAGGAGTAGTGTACAGGTAATAAGCTAGATCATTCCTCACTACTAAGTCATTGCTCCAAGGCAGAACAAAGCCTTTGGATTGTGAATCCAGGGAAAGTGGGGAAAAGAAAGCTCAATTCAGAGAGGTCTGTCCAAAACACTAACTGGAAACGGTGATCCCAGAACTTTGTGAGTCTTTGACCTCATACTGTTGACTACTACAACTGGTGTGAGCCATTTATTATAGAAGAGGAATCAATCTCCATCATCTGCCTCAAAATTTCGGACTCAACTTTATCTGACTGTACCCATCCGAAGATATTGCATAAAGACTGAGAAATGCTCATTTTCCCCAACCCCCCAAAGCCATAGCATTTGAGTAATACCATATACAATTCTTGAGTTCATTTTCAACATGGCAAATGAGGTTCCCTATAGATGGAAAAAGTTAGTTATTCCAAGCTTTTAAGGTTGATCTAAAAACAGTTTCAAGGGCTGGGGATATAGCCTAGTGGCAAGAGTGCCTGCCTCGGATACACGAGGCCCTAGGTTCGATTCCCCAGCACCACATATACAGAAAATGGCCAGAAGCGGTGCTGTGGCTCAAGTGGCGGAGTGCTAGCCTTGAGCGGGAAGAAGCCAGGGACAGTGCTCAGGCCCTGAGTCCAAGGCCCACGACTGGCCAAAAAATAAAAAAAAAATAAAAAATAAAAACAGTTTCAAAAAGAGGCACAAGGTATCAGTAGTAGGAATTTCTTTGTAGGAATTGTTTTCACATAATAGCAAGCCTCTGAAAAGCCTGATAAAAAGAAATCTATTTTTTTTAAAGAAATCTATTTAGAGAATGTGGAAAGAATACTTGTTTAAAGAGGAGGGAAAAAAGAAAAACTAATTTGTCTGTGTTTGGAAACAGAGGAACACTATACTAAGTATTAAATCGGTTAATCAGTTATTTATTCTAGATACTATCCCACCTTTGTCCAAGTCCTAATCTATTTGAGGGCCCCCAAACCATAACTCCTAAATTTACCTGCCTTGCAACTGAGTGTACATGCTTTGGAACTTAAGCTCCAAACTCATTTTTCCTGGCATTACCAGGAAAGTTTCAATGAACATGGATGTGTTTGAATGGATCAGATAATGAATCAAAAGTACTAGCAAATAACAAATACACCAACAATGGTTTGATTCAACTAAGCTTTCATGGAAACCAGAAATGCTACTAGTATTTTTTTTGTAGGAAGGAGCAAATGGAATTCTCTCTTAGGAAGACAAAAGGAAAAATATGTCTTCCTCGGTGAAGCCAGACATCACCAAAGATCAAGGGTAAATCAGTCTCCTCTTCAGAGACACATGGGAGCAGTTTAGCTCCACAATCCAACTTTAGCTGCTAAACTGGAAAGGAAATAGGAAGCAGAAGTATCTCTTACTGAATGTCTGTCTACTGCTCACTCTTTTACACTCATCCTGTCTTCTATTTTCAGAGTTAAATGTGAGAAAAAAATTCTCCCAATTTTTCTTCAAAGTTGTCAATCAGGAAAACCTAAAAGATGACAGAGTGATGGACTGATATGGAAAACCTGCAGAAATAAAGCACAATAATACCTGCCCAGTTTCTATTTCAGCGTTTATTACGTGAATGTCAAAAGTACTTGGGACAACACAGCACGCATCGCCAGGGATGTCTATTCCTGAAAATGCCCTCATGATAAAAATGAAACTAAATATTACAAAAGAACGGAATGGCACGATGACAATTAGAGAAAATATGAAGGGAAGTTCCGAACACTTAAAATTCATCCAAATGAGACCTTTCGGATGTTATCTTTGTTTCCATGGAAACATGGCTAAGAAAGACAATCTCTCCGAAACTTCAAGACTTACAAACTCGTGCGTGTAGTATCACATATGACCATAATCTTTCCACAAGATTGTTAACAGCACACCAGAGATTCTTACGCATATTTACAGGTAGTAGGCACCGACAAGCCTCAGTGGAAATGAATGTTGACTGTATCATTTCTCACTCAAGGGTTGTGGGTAACACAGGCAACTCACAGTAGTGGACAGGTGTTTTTTTTTTTTTTAACAAGTACACTAATTCCTTTGATCAAATACAGTTTCCCGGTGACAGGGAAATCTCCGTGTTCGTTCCTTTCCCGCCTGTGAACAAGGGGGAAAATGTCAGTTGTGTGTGGTTTGAGGGGGTCTGGTCTTGTTTTATCCCCGGCTTTCTACTTGACACGTAGGTGCAGAAGCAGAGACGGCTTTGCTTCATGGGGAGGTTTTTCGAAATATGTGAAGGCAACACATCAAGTTTGACTTCGACAGGATAGGTGGATGTTCTGAGGAACCGAGCCACCGAATACACACAAGACGCCCTTTCCAAATTATGTGTATATATACGTATATAAATAAT
The DNA here is from genome assembly GCF_023159225.1 of Perognathus longimembris pacificus. Classification (NCBI taxonomy): domain Eukaryota; kingdom Metazoa; phylum Chordata; class Mammalia; order Rodentia; family Heteromyidae; genus Perognathus; species Perognathus longimembris. The sequence continues at coordinate 32,994,278 of NC_063183.1, read as the reverse complement.
ATGTGTGTATACACATATATACATGCACATACACATATATACATACATATATATGTGCACACTGTAGTTGGATCGTGGAATCAATCACACCGTGAGCAGTAAGTGTAACCCGCCTTCACCAACACTCCCACGGATTCTCCCCGGAGCCCGGGAGGGGAGCCCGGGGCGCCCGGCCCTGCGCCCGGCGGCGGCCTGCGCCGGAGTGACCTCCGCGGGGACCCCCGACCTTCCGGCCCGGGAGCAGGCCCGGTCCCGTCCCAGCCGCCCGGCCTCCGGCTCGGCCCGGCCCGGGGGCTGGTGCCCGCACGGCCCGCGCCGGCGGCCGCGCCCCCCCACCCCCCGGCGCCCCCCACCCCCCCGCCCGGCTTACCGAGCAGCGAGCCCACGAAGATGACGACCTGCACGGTGGTGGTGAACTGGCGGTAGAGCTGCGCCTCGCCCGGCTCCCCGAGCGCGCTGCGGTTCGCGCCCGCCGCCTCGCCGCCCGACGGGTCGCGGGGCTCGCTGGCGTTCCGGGGGACCCAGCTCCCGTTGTGCCCCATGGTGACTCGGGGGCCGCCCCCCCCCACCACACCACACCCCGCGCTACCGGGCTCCTCGGGCGGCGCCGCTCCGGCCGGCCCCGGGGCGCGGAGGGACGGCGCGGGAGCCCGGCCGAGCCCCGCCGCGACGGCCCGCGGGGTCCTCACGTCTCCGCATGGCCCGGCCCGCCGGCCCGGGGGCGGGGAGGGGGCGACGCCCGGCCGCGCCCCGACGCGGGGGCCCCCTGGGGCCCCGGCCGCGGCCACGTGGAGGCCGCGCGGTCAGAGCCCGCGGCGCGCCGGCCCCGCCGCCGGCCCCCCGCGCCCATCGCTCCGCCGCGCCCGCCCCCCCGGCCCCCCGGGGTGAGCGCGGCCGGCCCGCCCGCCCCCCGCGCCCGTCGCTCCTCCCCGCCCGCCCCCCGCGCCCGTCGCTCCTCCCCGCCCGCCCCCCGCGCCCGTCGCTCCTCCCCGCGCGCCCGTCGCTCCTCCCCGCCCGCTCCCCGCCGCCGCCCCCCTTCTCCGCCCCCCCACCCCGGGGTGAGCGCGGCGGGCGCGGGGCGGAGCAGCGGGGCGCCCGCCCCCCTCGCGGGGTCCCCGAGGGCTTCGGGCTCCGAGGCCGGCCGGAGCCGTGAACCCCGAGTCATGCCCGAGCGGAGCCCCCGGCGCTCGGCGGGCAGCCCTCGCCTTCCCGCCACCCGGGATTTCCCCCCCCCCCGCGCGCTCCGCACCCGGGACCCCGCCGCGGGACTCCGCGGAGACCCCAGGGGGCCGCCCCTAGCGGGGCCGGCGCGCCTGCGCGTGCCCGGGGCGGCCGGAGGGGGCGCGCGCGGCCCGCGGGGACGTCACGTGACGCGCGTGGCCCCGCCCCGCGCGCGGCCGCGAGGACGGCGCCATGTTGGTCCCCGGGAGCGTAACTCCCGGCGCGGGGGGCGCGGGGGGCGCGGGGGGCGCGGGGGGCGCGGCGGGCGGCGGCTGCGGGAGCCCCCTGGCTGCACGGCGGGGCGCCGCCGCCGCGGTCGGGTCTGGCCGGGCCTGGGTATGGGGGCGGGGCTGGGCGCGAGGCCCTCCCCGGGGTCTAGCCCAGGGCGGCCCCGCCCCAGCCCCCGGGGGCCGGGAGGAGGCTGGACCTGCTTCCCGGCCCGTGGGGTGCGCGGTTCCGGGCTTCGACCTAGTAATTGCCAACGTGCCTAAGAGCCAAGGTGACATGTATTTCCTGATGGCACCCAGAATGGTGCTGCTGCCGCGTGCCTGCTCCATTGTCATCGCTAACTGTGGGTTGATTGTTTTCTTTCTTTTTTTTTTTTTCCAGTCCTGGGCCTTGAACTCAGGGCCTGAGCACTGTCCCTGGCTTCTTTTTGCTCAAGGCTAGCACTCTGCCACTTGAGCCACAGCCCCACTTCTGGTTTTTGAGTGGTTAATTGGAGATAAGAGTCTCAGGGACTTTCCTGCCCAGGCTGGCTTTGAACCAACCTCCATCCTCAGATCTCAGCCTCCTGGTTAGCTAGTGTGAGCCATCAGTGCCAACTTTGAGTGAAAAGCCAAAGGACAGTGTCCAGGCCCTGAGTTCATGCCTCAGTGCCAGTACAAAAATCATAATGAAATGTATTTCCTGTTCTGCTTTTCCCCTAAAACTTCCATGGCATCAGTAGTAGGAAAACCCCTGACAACAAGCACTTTCCCAGCAAGTGGCTAAGCTTTTATAGGTATTGTTTCTCTCTTCATTCAGAAGAATTTTCAGGTTCCAGAAAAAAAAGAAGGGACCTGGGATGGGGGAAGGAGAGATGGAATTAGGGAAATGAAGACCAAGATGTAGAGTCACAGTCAGGCAGAGCCTGTGATGTTTATTTTTCTCCTCCCTTGGCACCATACCTCACAGGGCGATGGGGGGAAGAGCTGGAGAAATAGAAATGTTTTCGTGCTAGGAGCATGCTGAGAAAAGAGGAGGCCCCATTGCACCTGGCCACTCATCTGGAATAGAGTTCTATTTCCAGATGACAATGCCTATGCCAGTACAAAAGACAGATAATGTGGATTATTATGGAGACATTACTAGTGCTCTCCTTCCAGGCACACAGAAAACTATTTCTCAGCTGCCCTTGCAGGTGGGCAGCGTCAGATGATGAGTCATTTGGGAGCAGATATGCTGAAATGACATTTGTGATTGTCAAGTCTCTGTTCTCAGCCACTGTTACTGTGGAAGGGTCTGGAGTTGAAATGGAAGAGCCCAAAGATAGCACAGCCTGTGTTTCTGAGTCACCACAAAGGAGGGCACCTGTCTTGGACACACAACTGATCCTCACCGAACCTTGTGTGAGCAAGAAATAAACATTTCTGTACTAGGCAGCCAATTGTTTATCATACCATATTCCAGTCTGTCCTAGCAGATATGAGTATGAAAACAGAGGTCTGGGGTTTTTTTTTGTTTTTTTGCCAGTCCTGGAGCTTGAACTCAGGGCCTGAGCACTGTTCCTGGCTTCTTCTCTCTTTTTTTTTTTTTTTTTTGGCTCAAGGCTAGCACTCTATCTCTTGAGCCATAGCGCCAATTCCAGCCTTTTCTGTTTATGTGGTGCTAAGGTGGTACTGAGGAATTGAACCCAGGGCTTCATGCATGCTAGGCAAGCAACTCCAGCGCTAAGCCATACTCCCAGCCTCTTGTAGCCTTTTTTTTTTTTTTTTTGCCAGTCCTGGGGCTTGAACTCAGGGCCTCAGCACTGTCCCTGGCTTCTTTTTTTGCTCAAGGCTAGCACTCTGCCACTTGAGCCACAGTGCCACTTCTGGCTTTTTCTATATATGTGGTGCTGAGGAATCGAACCTAGGTCTTCATCTATACAAGGCAAGCACTGTATCACTAGGCCATATTCCCAGCCCCTGTAAATGTTTTTTTAAAGTATAGGAAATGTACATGTAGACCTTTGCATTTGTGCTCAAGGCTAGTGTTCTACCACTTGAGCCACAGTTCCTCTTTTGATTTTCTGTTTGTTTTGTTTTTGTTGCCAGTCCTTTGGCTTGGACTCAGGGCCTGAGCACTGTCCCTGGCTTCTTTTTGCTCAAGGCTAGCACTCTACCACTTGAGCCACAGCGCCACTTCTTCTGGCTTATTTTTATACATGTGGTGCTGAGTCAATCCCAGTGCTTCATGCATACAAGGCAAGCACGCTACCACTGGGCCATATTCCTAGCCCCTGCGATCTGTATTTTTGAGAGCATCATTTTAATTCTAAGTCAGAACCTTAAGGACATCTGTGTCAACAAAGACATCCTATGTCTCAGTGGGATGAAAGCACTATTATCTAGCTAGTAACATACTGTGAGCATCAGTGAGTTGAATTCTTGGATTTTTCATGACAGGAAACACATTGGGCTCCGATAAGCTTATGCTGAGACGGCTTTTTAAAAGAGTACCTAGGCCTAATGTAACAATAACCCATTTCCACACACCCCCTTCACTAGCACACCCACCAGCTCTCCCATCTGGGGTAGCCGGGGAGGGGGTGGGGAGGAGGAGCGCAGGTGTGCCCCCGGGCGTGAGTGCTGGCACCGCCGCTTCCCTCCGCTAAACTCACTTCCCTTCCCCAACGAAGAGGTGTGAGGAGGCGCGGTCCTCAAGGCGTCCTGAGGACAAGGACGTGTGGAAGGCGGGAACACCTCTCGGCAGGGGCTGGCACGTTATAAAACACTAACGCGGGTGACTGTATCCAACCAGTTTCTGCGTGCTGGCCTTTAAAGAAAACGCACTTCAAAGACGGAAATACACGGCTCTCCGACGTGTAGGAAGCTCGGCCCATCTGGAGGGACCGCCGCCTGGGGAGCCCCGCGTCTCAAGGCGGGAGAATCACTCCTTCTACCGTGAGTCGAGGACGCCGCGGCTGTCCAGGCGTTCCGTCCGCCCCGGGCTAGCGCGGGGCCGGGCCCGGCTCGAGCGGCGCTGCGGGGAGACCGGTTTTCCCGAGAGTTACGCGACTTGGCGTTGTCGTTACGACCCGCGTGACTCGGCCTCCCACTTCCGCGCAGCCCTCTCGATTCCCTCCCCGGCCTCCAACCCGACACCGCTCCGCGCTGGTCTAGAGCCCCACTCCCCACGCCTCGCCCCGAGGCGCCTCTCCCGGGCGAGCCCCGCCACGGCCCGGCTCCTACGCGGGGCCCCGCCCCCAGGCCCGCCTCCCGCGCGAGGCTCCGCCCCAGAGCGTCCCCCTACGCGGGGCCCCTCCCACAGACCCGCCTTCCGTGCGAGGCTCCGCCCCAGAGCGTCCCCCTACGCGGGGCCCCTCCCACAGACCCGCCTTCCGTGCGAGGCTCCGCCCCAGAGCGTCCCCCTACGCGGGGCCCCGCCCGCAGGTCCGCCTCCCGCGCGAGGCCCCGCCCCCGGGCCGCCCCCTGCACGAGGCCCCTCCCACAGGCCCGTCTCCCGCCGAGGCCCCGCCCCCGGGCCGTCCCCTGCGCGAGGCCCCGCCCACCTGCCCGTCTCCCGCCCGGGCCCCGCCCCCGAGCCGGCCGGGGCCCACCTCAGCGGCGGCCGGGCGGCCCTGCCTCGGCCCGCGCGCAGCCATGGCGGGGGGCCGGGGGACCCCGGGGCGCGGCCGCGAGGAGCCGCCGGAGAGCTACCCGCAGCGCCAGGACCACGAGCTGCAGGCCCTGGAGGCCATTTACGGCGCCGACTTCCAGGACCTGCGTCGGGACTCGCGCGGGCCGGTAGGAACGTGGCGGGCCCGGCCTCGCCCCCTCGCGGCCTCCCTCCGCCGGCCTCCCCCCCCCCCCCCCCACACACAGCCCGGCCGCTCCGGGCAGGGCGGGTCCTGCCCCCCGGCCCCCCCTCCCACCGCCCCGGCGCTCCCCGCGGCCCGCACGCCGCCCCGGAAGCCTGGCTGGCCGGCCCCGCGGACGCGGAGGGCCCGGGTCCCCGGGGGTCTTCCCCGCACGTGGCTCTCCGTAGCCCCCCGAGAGGCGAGCAGCCGTTCCCCCGCGGCCTGTGGAAATAATAATGCTCCTCCACGGGGGCGCCGGTGTGCTCCACTTGCTCCCCGCCGTGTGTAGCGCGTGGCGGCTTCGGGACGCGTCCCGGATGCCCCGGAGAACCCGGATCCCCAGCTGCCCGGGCGGGCGGGCGGGCGGCCTCCCTCCCTCCCACCCACCCACTTCCTTCATCCCCTACCGCTTGCCAGTCCCGGGTCAGGGGCCTTCCTTTCCAGCCCCCCATCTCCAGAGTCCACCTCTAACCTACCACCGTACCACCGAGGCACACTACCAAGAGCTAAGACCGTTAACCAGCCAGTACAGATGCCCAGGGGTGCCTGCCACGACTGGAGCCCATTTATTCTACTTTCATTCCCTTCGAAGGAAGGGAAAAAGCCTCCTTTAGATAGCAATACCAATAATATATACATTTCCAGTCGGTGGCCTTTGTAACAGGGTAGAAAACTGCACTAAACACATAAAACCTTATCCAGTAACTGTTGGTGGCCCTGGGATACTGGGCTCCTGGCCTCAACAACTTTCAGGCAAATCATTGGTGAATGGGTAAGGATGAATCAGAGTTGACTCATTTAACAGGTCTTATTAGGACCGGCTGTGCACCCATCTACAGGAAAGACCATCCTCTAGCCACCCCCTTGGAGGCCTGCTGGCTTCCACAGCCCCGCAGTGGTCCTGGCCGTGTCTGTGAGTGGGATTCTCACGTTGTTGAATACTTTCCCACATTGAGGGGCTTTCCAAAGTTCCACCACCACCACTGGAAGTGAGGAATATTCAAATGTCACACTGACCCAGAATGAAGCCTGCTAACCACCTGTTGGCTTTGTGGGTTGATCCGCACCACTGGGAGGATAAATGGGTATGGCAGTATATTCAGCCACTCAAGGCAGGAGGGTGTATAGTCTGAATGGAGGTCAGGCAAAAATTAGGAGGACCTTATCTCAGAGAAAGGAAGGAAGGTAACAAAAAGGCCTGGGGACGTGGCTCAGTGTTCAATCCCCAGTATCACCAAAAAAAAAAAAAAAAAAAAAAAAAGGCAAAGGAGAAGGGAAACACTTCCTTGTTCTATTGTTATCAAAATACGAAATCTTTGAGGCTTCCTTTCAATTCTTTCATGACTTCGTTGTCTCATACCAGAACCAGGGTTTGAACTTACGTCCTCACAGTCACTTGGCCTACTTGCTCCAGCCCGGCACCTCAGCCATGCCTCCAGCCTGGCATATTGCTGGCCATTGAAGATGGAGGGCTGACGATTTTTCTACATGAGTAACTTCTAACCAGGGTTCTTTAGGTCTTGGCTTCAGATTGTTGCCAGAGAAATAATTCCCAAATGTATCTGTATCTGTTTCTTAACACTGTCTGTTCATCTATTCCAGCAACAACACTAACAACATTGCTCTAGTTATAATACGTTTGTAGCAAGCCTAGGTATCTAATGTTTCCACTTACTGATAGTGAACTTTCTAGAAGACAAGTTTTTCTTTTCTGGTTTTCCATGCCAGTGTTAGAATCAGCCTGCCTAGGATCTTCATTCATTTTCTGCTGCTATAACATAGTGCCACAGACTGTGTAAGTGAAGGGAGATTAGTGTAAGACAAATCCCCTCTTCTTAGGATGGGACTGCATTCTGTTGTACTTCACAAGCTTTGGGTATTAAAATAATCTATGCTTCCTAAAGTGATCTGTATGGTAGAGACATATTTTCTTGAGAGAATTGTAGGTTGGTCATTATGCAAAAAGCCTTTGTAGAAAGCACCTGTAAGATTTTGTGGAAGTAGCCTTTCTCTCTGTTTTTGTATCTCTGCCTGAAGAAAGTAAAGTCCACACTTTACTGGTAAAGATTGTTGATATCAGGCACTGGCAGCTCACACCTATGATCCTAGCTATTCAGGAGGCTGAGATCTAAGGATCGAGGCTAGAATCCAGCCACCCCAGGCAGGAAAGTCTGTGAGACTCATCTCCAATTAACCACCTGATAACTGGAAGTGGAGCTGTGGCTCAATGTGGTAGAACCCTAGCCTTGAGCAAAAAAGAAAAAAAATCTCAGGTACAGCAAACATCCAGGCCTGAGTTCAAGCCCCATGACCAACCAACAACAACAACAACAAAGAGATTGTTGATAGAAATACCAGGAAAGAACTAGTTAATGGGACTAACCTCAGAATAAGTTAAGGCCGTAGTTTTGGGAGGAGCCACTATAAAGAGTGGCTTAGAACTGGTAGTTGTTGAAACCAAATGATAGGTACAAAGGGTTCATTATAACATTGTCTCTACTTTTGTTTGAAACTTTCCCTAGTAATTAAATGTGTTTGGTGGTACTGGAGTTTGAACTCAGTGCCTCACACTTGCTAGGCAGGTGCCTTACTGCTTGAGCCACTGCCCAGCCCTTTCTGCTTTATCCCAAATAAGGTATCACCTGAAGTGTGATCCTTCTGTTTATACCCCCTGGCATATCTGGGACCGCGGGTGCGTTCAACTGCACCCACCTTTTTATTGGTTGAGATGGGGAGGGAGGAGGGGTTTACCAGTTGTTTGCCTGGGCTGATGTCAAAACGTGACCCTCCTGATATTCACCTCAGGAGTAGCTGGGATTACAGTCACGAGCTACCGTGACTGGAAACAGACTTTTAAAAGTCAGTGCACATATTCCAAAGCCTGCTGAAATCTGAAGCGCCTGGCCCCAAGCATTTTGGGGAGGGTGTCTCCCCCCTCTTGCCGCCCTCTTCCATTGTACCAGTGGCATTTAAATGCCTGGCTGGGCCCCTGGCTGAGCGAAACTCCCGTATGCTAGCCTGAGGACAGTGCCCAGCAAATAGCTGGCACTCTGTCACATTTGAAAGAGTGGAAACCAAGTTCAGGCTTTTGATTCAGCACTGTGGTAGCTTTTCAAGGGCAAATGTTTTTCCTCTAGTGTGGCATTGTTTTTAAGCCGTGCTTTGGAAAATAGGAGCTACCACCTGCGTGCAGAGAGAGCCCTGGTGCCATGGGGACTTAGCTTGATCATTATGATTGACTCTCTAAAACAAACGTCCTTTCTTCTCTTTTAGGTCATAGGACCCCCCGAAATCAACTTAGTTCTGTACCCCCAGGGCCTGGCTGGTGAAGAAGTATACGTGAAAGTGGATTTGAGGGTGAAGTGCCCCCCAACCTACCCGGATGTGTAAGTACCTATAGAAACTGCTTCAAAGATTCTCAGTCCCGTTCATTTTTTCCCCTTCGTTTGCCTGTTTCACATATGCTTTCCTTTCCAATGTTGCACTTGTATTTCAGCAAACTGCCTTATTCAGTTCTGGAACATTCCCTCCAGAGGCTATCTGCACTATGACTCCATTTGCTTCTTCCGCTGTGTTCAGGTTTATTTAATTCTTACCAAGTGGCAAGGAGAGCAGTCCACCACAAGACGAGAAAGGCGTGGCGGAAGGCGCTCTCACCTGGCTCGCCGGCCGCCAGCCATGGGGAGCCCAGGCCCCCCCAGACCTTCTTTCTCCAGGGAGGCAGCCCTGCCTGGCGGTTGTTAGGTGTGCGGACTCACTGTGTGAGGAGCAGGGGCAGTGTGGGGAGGAAAGTGGCCAGTGTGCTGCTTGGCACAGGGCTGGTCGGCTCTGGGGAGCGTTGTCCTGAGGAGGGGAGGGACAGGAAAAGCCACCACGATCCACGCCCAGCTCCTGGAAGTCAGGAAGCCACCTTGCCCCGCAGAGTCTGCGCAGCGATGCAAGAGTAATGAATGGAAACAGTTAACTCAGTTTACAGGAGGGAGCAAATGAAGACCATGTCTCTAGGGTTTTACCACTTTTCCTGACACGGAGTACGCAGTGTCTTGTCTGAAGCTGCCCAGGTGTCCGGGGTGGCACAGACCCCATGGACTAAGGGCTCAGTTCCTCCCTTGGATGCACCACAGAAGCTGGCTCCACGTCCCGGGACTTGTGTTTGATAGGCAGGTGATCTCAGCTGAGATATGCCTCCAGTCCCCACCCCTTTGGGGGGAGGGGGCTGAGTATTTTTGAGATAGGGTCTCGCTTTCTGCCCAGGTGTGTGCCTGGGCTGTGGTCCTCCTATTTCTCCATTCCTACCATAGCTGAGGTGACAGGCGTGAGCCAGCATACCCAGCTTCTTCCACGGCGACGGACAGGTGCCCTCCGTAGCATATAGCTGTGGATTGAAAAAAAAAGAAATCTTAGGGATTTTAGCCGAATTCCCATAACCTTCTCGTGAGGTTCGAGAATTTGCTAGAACAACCCAAAGAATCAGGAAAATACTGACCCTGATCAATTTATCATAAAGGATATGAGCAGCCAAATGAGGGGGGGGGTAGGGGATTTTTTTTTTTTAGAGGAGATTCAGAGTTGAGGATCAGGGGCAAATCAGAAGCAATAAATAATAAAGGTTGAGAAATTGTAATTGGTTGTAAATCTGTAGTCAGAGGCAGAAAATGTGGGAGGTGAGGTAGTCATTCAAGCTCAGTCAATTGGGGTCTACCCTGGAGATGGCCCCTTAACATCCCCGATGCAGACTAGGCTTGTCCACAAGGTGCAGGTAACTCTGGAGTACCTGGAGCGGCTGGAAGATGGCCAACAGGTTAAGGCTAGGTGAGGGTTATGAGGTGTACGGGACCCTTACGCATCCAGCATGCTGAAATCCAGTGAATTTTAACACCAATAGGCTTAGCATGTCTCTGTCGCTGGTCCTCTCTTGTGACACCATTTCTGTTTGTCTTTTTCAGAGTTCCAGAGATAGAGTTAAAGAATGCCAAAGGTCTGTCCAATGAGAGTGTTAATTTGTTAAAATCCCGCCTGGAGGAACTGGCAAGAAAGCACTGTGGGGAGGTAAGCTAGTAGCACTGGATGGTTACAGTCTCCATCCGGTTCTCGGCATTCATCTTCCTGCAGTCCCGGGCTGACAGGCTTTTCCAGTGCGCATCAAATCCTATCGTGACTCAAACACAGGTTTCTTTCCGTTGGAGTTTGAACGTGGGCCTCATGTTCGCTCGGCTGACATGCTGTTGCTGGAGCCTCACCTCCGGCCTGGTTGGTTTTTTGCTGGTCATCTGGTATCTTATGGACTCTTTGGCCCAGATGGATCTTGAACTACAGTGCTTTGGGCCTCTGGAGTGGCTGGGATTACAGGGGTGAGCTACCAGCACTCAGTTTGTTTTGTTTCTTGTTGTCACAGAGGAAACCTGGTTATTTCTATTTCTTGGGTTACAGGATTTATGATTTGGAAGTTGTAGAGTGTTGTCTACGGCCATAGCACCCTGAATGCGCCGATCTCATCTGATCTCGGAAGCCAAGCAGGGTCGGGCCTGGTTAGTATTGGATGGGAGAAGTTGTAGAGCATGTGCTGATGGTGTTTCAGGCTGTCTCTGTCATCCTGGCCGTGGCGTTTGTGCTCTGTGGGCATGGCATCATGACTGGATCTTGATTTGAACTTTCCTGATGGAAAAATGTTGAGACTGGTTTCTCAGCAGATGATATCATTTTTTTTTTCATTTTGCATATCAAAAAAATTCCTTGTTTTCCTTCTCTTAATTGGTGATGGTGTCCTGTGCTCCTTCAGTGTCTCTTTACACTGAGTGCAGTACTATTTCTTTTGAGCACCGGGGTCCACATCCCCTGGTGGCACTCTGGAGAACAAGACTCGGGGACTCTCCCTTTGTTTCCCTCAGAGTGGGCCAGTTCCCTTTAAGTGTAATCCATCTTTCCCAGTCTTTTACAATCACTCAGTATTTCTGTGTTGTGTGTTAGGCAGCTTTCTGGCAATGTAGCAAATGCCTGAGGAAAATCACTTAAAAAGAGAAAAGGTTCGGGCTGGGAATGTGCCTAGCAATAGAGTGCTTGCTTAGCATGCACAAGGCCCTGGGTTCGATCCCTCAACACCACATAAACAGAAAAAGCCAGGGATGGCGCTGTGGCTCAAGTGGCAGAGTGCTAGCCTTGAGCAAAAAAGAAGCCAGGGACGGTGCTCAGGCCCCGAGTCCAAGCCCCAGGACTGGAAAAAAAAAAAAGAGAGAGAGAGAAAGAGAAAAGGTTCATTTTGCCTCTCAGCTTTGGAAATTTCTGTCCAGGACCAGTTGGCCCTATTATTTCTGGCATGTGGCTAGACAGCACAACCTTGACCTTGGGGCTGGAAGTGAGAGAGGAAGAGGAGGGGCTGGGGTCCCACTATCCTGTCAGAAGACCTACCAGAAAGTCCCACCTCTTACAGGTTCCCAATGCCCTCCTCCCAGTGCCCAGCTGGGGACCAAATATTTAACACTTTGCCTAGGAGACAAATACCAGTGCATAGCCCAGGGAATGTGAGAAGGGTCCCCCATGGACTATCCCAGACCATCCTGTCTATTCTCATTGTTAAAGACAAAGTGCCATTCTCCTATAAAGTGAGAGGACAGACTCTCCCTCGCCTTCCCTAATTAATATAGGTAATTCATGATGCAAGTGAATTTCACAGAGCTGAGTCATGCTAGAGTCAGGATGCGGTGCCTTGTGGCTATAGAAATTCTGTCCACTTAAGTTCCTGTTCCCAAGAACTTCAGTGATTGGCGGTGTAAAGGAAGTGGTTAAAAGACCCAGGTGCCTGTGGCTCATGCCTGTAATCCTAGCTTCTCAGAGGGTTGAGATATGAGGATCATGGTTCAAAGCCAGACCAAACAAGCAAGAAAGTCTGTGGGACCCTTATCCCCAATTAACCTGCAAAAGTTGGAAGTGGAGCTGTGGTAGAGTGCCAGCCTTGAGTGAAAAGCAGAGAGAGAGATGACAGATGAGAACTCAGGAATTCTTCCAAAATCCCTTCAAGTCTGAGGTGCTCCAATGTCTATGAATAATACCAAGGAGTTTTTAGAAAATTCAGCTCCAGAAAATCTCCAGGTACTTAGATTCTTCGCCACTTGGGATTTCATTTTGTTTTCTGATTTCTTCTAAACTATTTAATTTTAAGATCATTATAGGTTTATGCATAGGCACATGAAGAATATAGCAATACCCACACACATCCGTGGTATTGTGAGCTCACTGGGAGCTGTGGCTGGCTGTCCTGCCCTGTGTCTCACCACAAGTCACTAGGCCAGCAGAGAATGAAGTGCGGTGGGATGTTATTCCAGCCTAAACACAGGCTATTCATTAACCGAAAGATGCTGGTTATCCTAAGACAAATACTGTGTGACTGTTTCTCCGATTCATGGAGAGGGCTGGGGAAATGGCGGTGGGCTGGGCTGCGGGGGAGTGGACGGCTGTTTCATGGGTACAGAGTTTCAGTTTGGAAAGATGAGAAGGTTCTGGAAATGGATGCACCCATTGTAAGTGCCCTTAGCATCTAAAAAGGTCTGCCTCTTATTTAGAAGAGCGTGCTGTGAATATTTTGCCACAGTTTTTAAAAACCGTTGGTACTCACTGGAGACCTGTTGGCATGGGAGGACTCGAAGGGGTGTTAGACAAGGGAATGCGCCGGGCAGAGCCTACTCTTGTTGGCCTAAAGTTTGTTTCCATAGCCTGAAGTACGGCAAAGCCTATAATTCTAGAGAATTTGTTTTTATTTTCTAGTAAAGTAGAATATAATTAAGTGTTAAAGTGTGGCTTGGGCTTCTGGGTGGTGTGGCATCCAGCTATTAAAATGTGACTCATCTCGTCATGTGAACGGGGATAGATACCCAAAAGCAATGCGGTTTGTTGCGGGGGGGGGGGGGTGCCAATACTGTGGATTGAACCCAGGGCCAAGCCTTTATAAGTCAAGCGCTTTACCACTTGAGACACACCCACCCACAGCCCTTTGGCTTGTTTTAGGTTTGTTTTTGCAGTGAGGTCTGACTTTTCTGGAAGGGGCCTGGAGCGCCTCCTCCTCTGCCTCCACCTCCAGATGAGCTAGGATTACAGGCGTGGGTCCCCGTGTTCAGTTAAAAGTAACATGTGGTTAACTGCTTTCATTTGCCGCTAAGTGATGTTTAATCCAGTAGCTCATTGTTTATCATCATAAACTAACCTTTGCCTAAGACTGTCTGCTTACGTGGGTCACCTCAGACTCACTGATTCTCATTAATTCATTACCTTGCACAGACACTGATCTGACGCTGGGAAAACCACAGTGAGCAAAGCATTCAGCCACAGGTGAGGGGAGCAGACGGAACACGCCCTACTAACTAAGAAAACCCAACAGCACTGAGGTCTGACTAGAAAACTGTGGACGCTAGGTGTGCTGGTTCACATTTATGATCCCAGCTATTGGGAGAGGTGGAGATGGAAAGATTACAGTTGAAACCCAGCCCAGGCAAAAAATAGTGAGACTCCTGTCTCGAAGAACAACTTGGGCATGATGGCATTCATCTGTGAACGTCAGTTGTATGGGAGGCACAGCTAGAACTATCTCAACCTAAAGCCAGCCTGCTACCAGGTGTCAAGGCCCTGAGTTCAAATCCCAGTAACACCCCCTGTAAATTAGTGAAGAGTCTGGGCTGATAGGACTGGCAGCACGGCTCATACAGCAGAGCAGCCGCCGAGTTGCAGCCCCGGTGCTGCGGGTAGAATAAGAGCTGGCCACTCTGTGCCTGCCCCCTTGGTCACGTGTGCTTGCTGGCTGTTCTGTGTCTAGGTGATGATATTCGAGCTGGCGTACCATGTGCAGTCCTTCCTCAGCGAGCATAACAAGCCCCCTCCCAAGTCCTTCCATGAAGAAATGCTGGCCCGGCAGGCTCAGGAGGAGCGGCAGAGGCTGCTAGAGGCCAGGCGCAGAGAGGAGCAGGAGGTGAGCCCCCCAGCAACCCCTTGCCAGTGCGGCCCCGCCTGGAGCCCCGTGGCTCCTGTCTGACTGTGACGAGCAGTGTGACAGTGACCGTGTGCAGGAGCAGCCTTGCCCCCTCCCTGCGGCCATCAGTGCTGGCTTCACGCCCTGGCTTTAAGGAGAAGGGGCATTTGGCAACCTTCCAGCATCTTCCTGTGCTGGCCAAGCTGGTGGAATCCACTGAGTCCCTTCTCATATGAGACCAGCACCCCCACCCACTCACAGGGAGCCCCAAAGCCTGGAACGAAGCTCCTCGTGCTCCTTATCCACCTGTGCGTGTCCTTTCGTCTGTTTGCATGGGTGTGAACCCCTTCCTTACTTTATTTAAGTCCTTTACATGAAGCACAGTATGGGCCTCTGAATTTCTTTCTTGGTTTTAACTTACTTTTTTTCTGTCTATTCCTCTGGTCAAGTTATCTAGAACTGATCGCGTTGCAGGTTAGGGAAAAGAGGGCATGAGTTAGTTTTCCTTCCTGGACATTTCTGTGATGCATTTATTAAATAGCCATTCTTTATGAAGTGACTCACACTCTCTACACTGGGTTCTACTGGCTAGAGTCGGTTTGGTTCAGCTGGTCTGTTCCGCTTGCGCTCTGAGTTGTTGGGTGCTTAGAATGTGCTAACGCTTCAGTCCATCTACCTCTGCCCCTTGCTTTGGTGTTCACCCACCCACATTTCGCCCTCTGCCCCCACACATCTTGCTCTCTTCTTGCTTTTCTGAGACAAAGTAGCCCAAGGCTAGTCTCAAACTCTCAGCCCTGCCCCTGCTTCCCAGGGACTGCAGCTGTACAGCATGATGTGCTACCTCATGTGTTCATCTTAATATTGCTTCCCCGAGGTCAGAACAGAACACGAACCCACTGAGCCAAGACTCTACTCCTCTCTGCTTTCATTGTTTTTCTAATAGGATCATACTTTTTTCTGAGTTGGCCAGGACTCTGGTCCTCCTGTTTACACTTGGGGTGACAAGCACGAACCACCACACATTAACATGGGGTCTTTTTGCCCAGGTAGTCTGGAGATGCAGTCCTTCCAATTTCAGCCTTCTGAGTAGCTAGGATTACAGGTGTGAGGCACTAGCGCCTGGCTTGTTTGCTGTGACATCTTCACACGTGCATATAACAAACATACTTTCATATTGTTTGCCATTCCTACTATCCCTCCTGCCCTTGCTCTTCCCAGATCCTCACCTACCTTCTATATTTCCACCTTCCTTGACATTTTTACCTATGCTAGCACTGTCTGTGTGAGTCCCAACCATTTTGTTAGTTTGCTTTATGCAGTAGAATGACTGATCTCGAGGACTTCGGCGTGCTGGCCAGGACTACACCCCCAGCCCTTTTGTATTAAGTGGAGGGAAATAGTGCCCTCCCAGCAGTTCCCGTTCACACCTCCACCAGGTGCCAGGGAGCCTGGGCAGGAGGGCCCTTACAGACAGGAGGCTGCTGCAGCCAGCTTCTGCCAGGTTCTGTGACCAGATATCTTAGGAGGGAGGCTCTGAGTGGCTGTAATTCACAATCCCTGTGGTTCTCACTGTGGATTTCAAAGATCAGCATCTGACTGTGGTTTACTCATTTCAGCAACGTGAAATCCTTCATGAGATCCAGAGAAGGAAAGAAGAGATAAAAGAAGAGAAGAAACGGAAAGAAATGGCCAAGCAGGTACTCTGCCAATTCAGCAACACTAAAATGAGCATAAGCCACTTTCAAGTCTGTCAACGGCAATTTTCCCTCTCATTGGCTGTCAGTAGTCACTCTTAAAGTGAAGTAAGAAACGTTTCCTAAACACATGGGGGAGTTAAGTATTCTCTGAAGCTGATTTAGGCTTAGGTGATTCCGGGGGCTTTGTGGAGGAGTCACAGGACACACAGGGCAACTGTGGCCATAAACAAGACTGGAATCCAAATGACTGGGGGAGTCACGTGAAGGGCGTGGCCACCACCATTCAGCACCTGCCTCAGGTCCCCCTGGGTGTAGGCAGGAAAGATGCCTGCAGCCCAGGGGTGGAAAAGGATATTGTGGGGGTTTTCTTCCTTCCTCCTGAGTCTGGCTCAGTGGGCGGAGGGGCACATATTGTGAGAAATCCAGAGCAAATATTCCTCACACTTTACAAGTAGAGCGTTTGACTTAGAGAGAGACAGAGTAAAGGCCCCATGCAGTGTTCAGAGAGGCTCCGTGCAGCTGTGGCAGCTTGGCCAGAGCCCCTGCTTTTCCCCAGTCCTAGCCGTGGCTCTCCCAGCTCTGCCTCCCAGCTCTCCCGTCTTCCCCAGCACCCTCCCAGCAGACACCTGGGTGCTCTCTGTGAACCCCTTCCTCTGCCCACCCCAGGAGCTCAGCCTCCCAGCTTCCCATGCATATTCCAAAAATTCCGAGCATTCTCATCTATAAGATCCATATTCTCTTTAAAACTACACCCTAGACTTTAGTTCTTCACCCAGTACATATCTGGGCATTATGCTGGTATACGGTGAGTTATTATTCCATCATAAGCACATAGTTTAAACAAGGCATGTATCCTGCCCTGAATTCACCATTAAATGATGTGCTTGTCTTCCACCTAGGACTTGCATCTAAAGTAGGATTTGTATTTTTTTTTCCTAGGAGCGTCTGGAAATTGCTGGATTGTCAAACCAAGATCCTAGTTCTAGAAGAGACCCAGGAGGACACAAAGCAGCAGCCAGTCTCTATGGAGGCTCTCCTGACTTTGTGGGAAACGGCAAACACCGCACCAGCTCTTCAGGAAGGGCAAGGTAAACCCCTGGCATTGCTGTGTGTGTCTGTGTTATGTGTGCGTGTGTGTATGTGCTGGTAGTGGGGCTTCAACGTAGGGCCTCCTGGTATTCCTTTGATTATTTTTTCTTTTTGCTCAAGCCTGGTGCTCTACCACTTGAGCCACAGCCCCACTTTCAACTTTTTGGTGGTTAACTGGATATAAGAGTCTCATGGACTTTCCTGCCCAGGCTGGCTTTAAAACATGATCTTCAGATCTCAGCTTCCTGAGCAGGTAGGATTACAGGCGTGAGTCATCTTTCTGATGTGGGAGATGAAAGGTATAAAGCAATTCACACAACTTGTAAAATTTGGTGGGTCTCTAGCCTTCATAATGTTTTTGAAGCCTGCCTATCATACTGAATTGAATAGCTGCTACACAGAACCAGTGTTTCATTTTTAACACTTTCCAACTTTTTTTTTTTGCCAGTCCTGGGCCTTGGACTCAGGGCCTGAGCAGTGTCCCTGGCTTCCTTTTGCTCAAGGCCAGCACTCTGCCAGTTAAGCCACAGCGCCACTTCTGGCCGTTTTCCATATATGTGGTACTGGGGAATCGAACCCAGGGCTTCATGTATAGGAGGCAAGCTCTCTTGCCACTAGGCCATATTCCCAGCCCCCTTATTTGATTTTTGTTTGTTTTTGCTGGGTAGTAAACAAACCCCAGGCCTTGTATATACCAGGGAAGCATTCTGTCACTGAGCTCTATACTCCCAGGACTTTTAAAATTACATTTCAGGGCTTGGTAAGTTGCTTAGGCTGGCCTCCTGAGCAGCAGGGACTTCCTGTATCACCAGGCCCTGTCCCAGGAATCTTTGGGGGGCAAGGGGCGGGGAGGGAGAGCTGTACTGGTAAGGCAGCATGTGCCCTCAGGCAGCACCGTACCCCACTCCTCCTGGCCTGAGTGGAAACTGGAGAGCGGGGGACCACGGAAGAGGAGTGAGGTTCCCACTCTGTCTCATCCTGTCCCCTTTCCCGCTGCCCCCTCACGCCACCTCCCTCCTTAGAGCATGTCGGGCTCCTGCCTGCCCCAGGCCTCTGCCTAGTACTCAGCCTGGGTATTCCCCCACTTCTTACCATGAGACAGGTGAGTGGCCGTGCTAGCCAAGGCTGCAGAGCCAAGCACAATCATGCATTGAGAGTGGGCAGGGCCAGTCATCCTTGGGAGCAAGAAGGGCAAGATTTCCTGTCCTAACCTTAAAGAAAACAAATCATTGTCCAACTGTATTTTTAAGGCGTGAACGTCAGTATTCCGTGTGTGGTAATGATGATTCCCCCGGCTCCTGTGAAATCCTGTATTTCTCTGTGGGAGGTCCTGACCAGCTCATGGTGCACAAAGGAAAATGTGTTGGTGAGTAACTATGTAAGTTCATTAAAATGGCCATACCGCTGAAAGTTAATCATGAAGGAACAGAGTAGAATAGACACTACCTTGTTCAAACCAGCCAAGTCCAAGGAAGACTTCCAAGCATAGAGTACCCTATATTTTATTTTATTTTATTTTATTTTATTTTTTTTTGGCCAGTCCTGGGCCTTGGACTCAGGGCCTGAGCACTGTCCCTGGCTTCTTTTTGCTCAAGGCTAGCACTCTGCCACTTGAGCCACAGCGCCACTTCTGGCCGTTTTCTGTATATGTGGTGCTGGGGAATTGAACCCAGGGCCTCATGTATACGAGGCAAGTTCTCTCACCACTAGGCCATATCCCCAGCCCCTACCCTATATTTTAGAAAAATATTTTTCACGGTCAGCACATAGTAGTCAGGGTGAAATGAGTGAATGAATGAATGAGACTTCATTATTGTTCTTCTACACGTGCAGGCAGCGATGAGCAGCTGGGAAAATTAGTCTACAATGCTTTGGAAACAGCAACTGGCAGCTTTGTCTTGTTGTATGAGTGGGTCCTTCAGTGGCAGAAAAAAACGGGTCCATTCCTGACCAGTCAAGAGAGAGAGAAGATCGAGAAGTACAAAAAGCAGGTGGGCGTGGCTTGCTCTCCAGCGCCAGACTTGATTGGCTCCCGGAGCTGAGTAGGTGGGGTTTCTTGGTGGGGCTGAGTCAGGCTGCTTCTGCCTCTGTGAGTCCTTGGTGGACTTTGAGGACATGCTCCTTACCTCCTTTCCCAGCCCTGTCCAACTGGAGCTTTTTCAGGGCTTTTTTTCTTTTTGTGCAGTGACTGTGATTAAAAGAATTATAACATCAATTTATAATAGAGTATAAGGAGAATATTTAATATTGCATATTACAGTTGTTACATAACAAAGAGACTATGAAGAAGAAAGGCATGGTATTTAAAAATGTGTGTATTTTGCTTTTTTTTTTTGTTGTTTTGCCAGTCCTGGGCCTTGGACTCAGGGCCTGAGCACTGTCCCTGGCTTCTTTTTGCTCAAGGCTAGCACTGTGCCACTTGAGCCACAGCGCCACTTCTGGCTGTTTTCTATATATGTGGTGCTGGGGAATCGAACCCAGGGCTTCATGTATACAAGGCAAGCTCTTGCCACTAGGCCATATTCCCAGCCCAATGTGTGTATTTTGTATATAAAAAGAAAAAATTAGCCAGGCACTGATGGCTCACACCTGTCATCCTAGCTACTCAGGAAGCTGAGCTCTGAGGACCATGGTTTAAAGCCTGCCCAGGCAAAAAAGCCCCCATGAGACTCATATCTCCAATTAATCACTCAAAAACTGGAAGTGGCACTGTGGCTCAAGTGGTAGAGCACTAGCCTTTGGGCACAAAGAGGCTCAGGGACAGTGCCCAAGTCCTGAGTTCAAGCACCATAACTGACAAAAAAGGGAAGGGAGGGAGGGAGGGAGAAACTGGAAGTAAATACACAATAATCATGGGTAACTTTTGAGCTGAGTAGAGCAGTTCCATACCTGTAGTCCAAGCTTCTGGATGAAATTATAGAAGTTGAGGATTAAAATGCCTATTCTTTGCATCTTTGTCAGCTAGTAGGTTGGCCACACCATTGAAGGAAAGGGTTTAGTTCAGAACAAGTTGCCTTATTCTCGTCTCAGTGTACTTGATAACAGATACCTTGCTTTTGAAGTGAAATGCCAGCTAATGCGTATCAAATCCTCGACCTTTCAGATCCAAGGGGCAGAGACGGAATTCAGCTCCCTGGTGAAGCTGAGCCATCCGAACGTGGCCCGCTACTTCGCCATGAGCTTCCGGGAGCAGGACGACTGCATGGTGGTGGACATGCTGGTGGAGCACGTCAGCGGGGTGTCGCTCGCCCAGCACCTGAGCCACGCGGGCCCCGTCCCCGCGCCGCAGCTCCGCAGCTTCGCCGCCCAGCTCCTGGCTGGCCTCGATTACCTGCACGGCAACTCGGTGGTGCACAAGGTCCTGAGCGCGTCGAGCGTCCTGGTGGATGCCCAGGGCACGGTCAAGATCACCGACTACAGCATCTCCAAGCGCCTGGCAGACCTCTGCAAGGACGACGTGTTGGAGCAGACGCGAGTCCGGTTCAGCGACAGCGCCCTGCCTTACAAGAGCGGGAAGAAGGGGGACGTGTGGCGCCTGGGCCTCCTGCTGCTCTCCCTCAGCCAGGGCCACGAGTGCGGCGAGTTCCCCGTGACCATCCCCCGAGACCTGCCGCCCGACCTCCAGGACTTCCTGAAGAAGTGAGTGCGCCTCGCTCCCGGGCGCGCGGGGAACGGGCCTGGCACCCCCCACTCCCCGGCCCGCGGGGTCTGCGGGGGCAGGCGCGGCGTCCCTCGCACCCCAGCCCCACGGGACCCGGGTGCTCGCTCTGTCCACGGCGGCCGTGCCTCCCACCCTCGCCTGCACCTGCTCAGGTGAATGAGTGGCGCCAGCTGTTGAGGGCACGGCCTGGAGTCATCTAGCACGCACCACCGCCGCTGACGAGGCCGACAGGGACGGCCGCAGTGGGGAGCCCTGGCCAATGCCCGGCCCTCCACGTGGACCTCCTTGCCCTCCCACGTCAGTCTTTATAGATGTGTGCCACTAGCGGGGCTTGAACGCAGAGCCTGTACACTGTCCATTTGCTTTTTCTCTCCAGGCTGGCACTGTACCTGTTGGGCCACACCTCTACTTCTGGCCTTTTGCTGGTTCACTGGAGATAAGCCTCATGGATTTTCCTGCTCGTGCTGGCTTTGAACTGATATCCTCAGATCTCAGCCTGAGTAGCAAGGCATGAGCCACCAGTTCCTGGCTTCTGCCCTCCCATTGCTGTTGGTTCCTAAGAGGTCAAGGGCAAAGTCTGCTACCTAGAGACAGCCTCAAGAGGGTAGTTCCACCCAGTTCTTCCTGTGACTGGGAGAGCCACCAGGCCCTCGTCGGCCACAGCCAGTGACCTGCAGTCCCTGAGAATCGCGAGCGTTTAACTCATTGCCGAGTGGGCCCAGAGGTTCCATGTGTACTTGGAGGCTCTTTCTAAGAGTGAGCCAGGGGTAGCCCCTTCCTCTTGCGTGTTGCTGAGTCCCCATTCCTCCAGGTGCGTCTGCCTGGATGACAAGGACAGATGGACTCCCCAGCAGTTGTTGAAACACAGCTTCATAAACCCTCAGCCAAAAATGCCTTTAGTGGAGCAGAGTCCTGAAGGTGAGTGCCTCCTTTTTTTTTTCTTTTTTTTCTTTTTTTGGCCAGTCCTGGGGCTTGGACTCAGGGCCTGAGCACTGTCCCTGGCTTCTTTTTGCTCAAGGCTAGCACTCTGCCACTTGAGCCACAGCGCCACTTCCGGCCTTTTCTGTGTATGTGGTGCTGAGGAATCGAACCCAGGGCTTCATGTACCCGAGGCAAACACTCTACCACTAGGCCACATTCCCAGCCCAGTGCCTCCTTTTTTTTTTTTTTTTCTTTCTGTTTCTCTCTCAGCTTCTTTGGGATGGGCTCGCACTGCAAGTCTTTATACTCCTGCCTCCACCCCCGAGTGCTGGGATTACAGGCACGCGCCACGATGCCAGGCTGTCTTGTCTCTCCTTTCTCTTCCTTTACCTTGGTGGAGGATGCTGTATCATAAGAGCATGCCGCCAGCCCCTATGATTTGACCTGATTTTTTTAAAGTATATGCACACCTAACACTGGAGGAAGCTACACGGATTATTTATTTCATCTATTTTAGGCCAAGCTTCACATAAATCTGTTCAGTTATGAGCTGTTTGTGCCACCCTGACTTTCCAGTATTTTCTGATGGAGAGACCGTCCAGTGGTATAGCCTCAGTGACATGTAGTCCCCTTCCTGTGTCAGTCACCCTTACAGCCAGGTGGCCGGATTTCCCCGCGAGTAGATCAAGGAGCCTCTGTAGGGGGTTGGACGGCGCAGGAGCCCTGGTTCTCTCATTCAGTCATTCGCTCTGCCCCCGGTATCCTCACCCGTAAAGCATGCTGGTTATACTGTTCTCCCTCCTTAAAGGAGGCTAGAGTGAGCAGAGGGCTTGTGAAAGGCCCTTCAGGGAAGACACGTCGCTTCAGGCCCCCATCTGGGGCCCAGGGCTTGCCTTCTGCCCGAGTTCATTGCTCTTCTTTTGGTTTGGTTTGAAGACAGGGCTCGTGCTCTGTAGCCTTTCCCTGCCGCCTCCCGTCCCCAGCGTTGGGGTGGCAGGTGTGTGACCACCACGCCCCGCTTCCTGTGCTCCCCATGCCTCTTTCCTCCAGATTCCGGGGGACAGGATTACGTGGAGACCGTCATCCCCAGCAGCCAGCTGCCCAGCGCCTCCTTCTTCAGTGAGACCCAGAAGCAGTTTTCCCGGTACTTCATTGAATTTGAGGAACTGCAGCTGCTCGGCAAAGGTGCTTTTGGAGCGGTCATCAAGGTGTGACGGGGGTGCCCCAGTCCTTTCCGCTTCGCTGGCACAGAGTTGTGGGCTGGCTTCTGTGTTGAGGTAGGAAAGAAGGTGAAGAACATGTTCACGGGCTTCAGGTCAGGAGGAAATTCTTCGTACCATTTGCTGACGGAGTTGCCATGGAATCGAGGTGAAGTCACAGTGGAAGTAGCCCTAAATGGCCCTTCACGGCTTTTAGTCCCAGCTCTTCTGGAAATGGGAATCTAGCAATGTGGATTTTGTTGTTTTTTGGTTGTAGAGCTTGAACTCAGGGCCTGAGCACTGTCGGTGAGCCTCTTTGTGCTCAAGGTTAGCCCTCGACCACTTGAGCCACAGCACCACCTCTGGCTTTTTCTGTATATCTGGAGCTGAGGAATCGAACCCAGGGCTTCATGTATGCTAGGCAAGCACTTTACCACTAGGCCACAATCCCAGTCCCACTACTTTCAGTTTTTGAGAGGTGAACTGGAGATAAGAGTCGCACAAACCTTCTTAACCCAGAAGGCTTTGAACCGTGATCCTCAGATCTCAGCCTCCTGAGTAGCTAGGATTACAGGTGTGAGCCATGGGCACCTGGCTTAGCGGTATGTTTTTTCAGGCATGCTGTTGTTCTGTCTTCCATTATTTGTACTGTTTTTTACATAATTGAGCTATTTCTTAAACCCTGTTGACTGTTTTAAAGGACATAGCACGTGTAAGGCCATGGATTTAATCTTTAGCACATGTGTGCACACACACTCAGCGTATGTCATCTTGCACGTGTGGTCATAACCCACGGTCAGATGTATTTGTGCCTAGGATTCTGAGAACGCTACAAGAAATCATCCCTCTTCCTGTCGAGGGCCTCTATGCCTTTTAGTAAATGAAATGATTGCTAGGAGTTTGCAACACTGCAAGCACTACTTCCTAGTAGACAGTGGGTAAGAGGTGTTTGCCAGTGAGATCAGTGATTAAGACCCTGGTGCATGCCTATAATCCCAGCATGCAGAAGGATTTGGAGGCCAGCCTGGGCTTCACAGAAAGAGCTGCTTTTTCTAAGTTAGATGTGGCGATACACACTCGTGATCCTGGCCCTTGAGAGGCCGAGGCAGGAGGATCTGAAGTGAGGTCAGCCTGGGCTACAAAGTGGAACAAGGGAGGCTGGGTGCACCCAGGTGGTTTTCCCCAGGATTCCCTAGCAGGCTCTGTGCCTCTGGGTTGGGGGTGAGCTGTCTCCTAAGTTTGGAGTCAAGGCTTTCTCCTGCGAGGGTGTGTGATTGGGTGCTCATCCAAGTTCCCCTGGGGTGGTGATGGGAGTCGCTGTGCTCAGGCCTGAGCTGCAGACCTTACTAGGGCCTCTGCCCCTGTGCTGAGCAGGTGCAGAACAAGCTAGACGGCTGCTGCTACGCGGTGAAGCGCATCGCCATCAACCCGGCCAGCCGGCACTTCCGCCGAATCAAGGGCGAGGTGACGCTGCTGTCACGCCTGCACCACGAGAACATCGTGCGCTACTACAACGCCTGGATCGAGCGGCACGAGCGGCCCCCGGACGCGAGACCCCCGGCCCGGGGCCAGGCTGCCGACGGGAGAGCGGAGCCCAGACCCCCCGCGGGCGAGGCCTCGCCCGAGGACAGCGTGGAGGCCGCCGCCCCGCCCCCCGTCAGCAGCTCGGTGGAGTGGAGCACGTCGGAGCGCTCCCCAGCCGGCCCCGGCACCAGCAGCGATGAGGAGGACGAGGACGAGCACGACGGGGTCTTCTCACAGTCCTTCCTGTAAGGGAGGGGGTGGGGCGGGCACCGGCGGGACCCCCCGCAGCATAGCCTCGACCCTGTTAGGCCCACGCTCAGAGAAGTACCATGTACCACCCCTAGGAATCTGCCCCCACTCTCCGGGAGAGTCGCTCATGCCTGTACTCCTAGCCACTCAGGACTCTGAGAGTGTGAGGATTGCGGCTCTGGGCCAACCTGGGGCAGAAAAGTCCACGAGATGCCATCTCAGCCAGTATAAAGGCTGACACCTAGCCTGTCATCCCAGCTACCTAGGAAGCATAAATAGGAGGGTCAGTACCACCAGGAAAAGATCTATGTACCCTCTAACATCCAAGCCTAAGGGGAAGGAAAACGTGGGAACTCGGGAACAGAATTCAGTGCTTCATCATTGTTAACTAGTTTAAGGCACGCTAGGGCGCTTGGGCCGCTCAGGAGCTAGTTTTAAGTCTGGATAGAATGTTCCCTGCAGGTCCATGGAACCTGGAATTACCAGAGTCCTCTCTGGTCTTTCTTGGTTGTGTCCAGGGATACAAGTTGTCTTTTAGTCAGTTTAGCTATTAATGATTGTGCGCCATGGCATATCATCCTTCAGCAAAGGTCGAGTTTCTTCAGGCATTTCCCTGTTTCTTCCTTTTAAGACCTGCTTCAGATTCTGACAGTGACATCATCTTTGACAATGAAGATGAGAACAGCAAAAGTCAGCATGAGGTAAACGTGCAGTGAATTGAACTTGTCTCAGGAGTCTGTGCCCTAGATGTGATATAAAATATATTTTTTCACATAGCTTAAGAAAGCTTGAAAAACACAGGCCTGGGGCTGGGAATATGGCCTAGTGGTAGAGTGCTTGCCTCACATACAGGAAGCCCTGGGTTCGATTCCTCAGCACCACATATATAGAAAAATCCAGAAGTGGCACTGTGGTTCAAGTGGCAGAGTGCTAGCCTTGAGCAAAAAGAAGCCAGGGACAGTGCTCAGGCCCTGAGTTCAAGCCCCAGGACTGGCAAAAAAAACGGCGTAGGGGCCCACTCAGTCCTGCCTGTTCCTGTCCCAGGCCGCAGCTCCCCCTGCTGGCTGTGGGGCTCTGGTGCAGCGGAGAATGCTGGTGGACAGCTCCTGTTCTGGAACACTCTGAGCAGGCCTGGCCTGTGATGACTTTATTTTGGGGAGAGAGAATAATTACCAGCAGTCATAGGACTCATCCATTGTAGACAAAGAACAGTTCACCTGCGGACGCCTTTAGATGAGCGTGTAAGTTGATTCGCAGGAGGTGGGAGTGCATTAGCCAGTGTGGTTATTAGAAGTACTTTTAATTAAAATCACTTGCTACCTAAAATCACTTTACACTCCTCTCCGTTTAAAAATTTAAATTATAAATTTAACCAGGACAATAGCATGAATAGTCCTCACTGCTGGTAAGGCAGCAGTTCTGCGTTGTCCTAGCTAAGTCAGAACACACTTAATTCTCACACAGGCAACAAAGTCACTCCTGAGCAGTATCCCACAGCACCCTAACGGATGGAGGAAGTCTCTGAGAATTAATCATCTTCAGCAGATTCTCTGGAGAGCACATAATTGATTCAAGAGTAGAGCTCGCTTGTCTCCAGAGACAAGCTTTCATTTCCTTTCATAAAGGAAAAATACAGAAAAAAGTCTTTCTTCATAGAAACTAGAAATCAGAAAATGGCCAGGTACTAACTGATGCTGTTTACGTATTTGGGGATAAGAGTATTCAAATACATATGTTAAAAGGAAAGAAAAGAATATTTTATAAAAAGATACCATGTATTACAACAAAAATTAGGGAACAAGCCAGAGAAGTACATAGAGCAAGGGAGTAGGGATGCCCCGAGCCATTGCATATTCGCAGGCCGAATAAAATCATCAAGACGGAGATGGTGGCAGCAGCTGACAAAGGCGTGGAGATTTGCCTCCTAGGTTCCTTCAGGGCCTGGGGTGGCTCGCTGCTCCCCGCCCTGGAGAGGACCCCAGCGGGCGCGTACTCTCCAGGGCTGTAGCCCCAGGGACAGGGTGCTCCGGCCCTGCACTCACATTGCTTTCATGGCGACCCACCCAAGGAAGCATTCCACCCATGCTGAAGCCTTCAGTGATAGCCCGCGTGCTTTCTGCCCTTCTTATCCCTTGAATATCACTGGTAATAAAAACACAGGCAGTAGGGTTGGGGATTTAGCTCAGTGGAAGAGTATTTGCCTAGCAAGGGCAAGGCCCCGAGTTCAGTCCTCAGCTCCGCAGGAAAAAAACAAACCACAGGCAGCATGTGTTGGCACAACTTCACTAGCTGCTTGTGTTCTGCTTTTCCTACTGGCTCACGTGCAGCCACCTCTGCGCCGCACAGGGCCTTCTGCTTCACGCAGACCGAAGCTTGCCGTGAGCTGCTGGGAAGCCTGGCCGCTCTGCACCCTCGCCTCCTCTTAGGGAGCAGGATGGCCGCGCAGCCGGGGTGGGCACAGACTCACGGGGGTCGCCATGGCTCGGCTTCGCTGCGCTCCCCTGTTGAATCCCCCCCGTGTCCCTCTTGACTTAGGACGAGGACTGCCGTGAGAAGAGCAGCCGTCACGGAAGCGAGCCATCGGCGGCCACGGAGGCAGTGCACTACCTGTACATCCAGGTGAGGCAGCGTGCGGCGCCAGCAGCAGCCGGTGGGCACGCTCCAGGGCGCGGCGACGGGACGGCGGGCGGAGGGGGCCCAGGGCACCGCCACACGCTGTGCCCGTCAGGGCGTCAGGCAGCCACTGGCCTGGCTGTGTAAGTTCGCATCCTGAACCACCCATCCCGCCCGTGTGAGCTTGGACGAGACTCTCCAGCCTTCTGTGCCTCCGTTTCTGTACAAATTAAGTGTTGGAGTTAATCTCACAGATGTCCAGGTTCCATAAGTGTCACACTAGGCATGTCCGCAAACACTGCTGAGTCACTTTGAGTAAGGTGGGATACGAAAGGAACTGGAATGGCTTGAGGCTGGGAGAGACTAGAGCCGCAGGCAGACGGTTCCAGTGAAGTGTTCTCAACCGGGAATCTGGGCGTTGGCTTGGCTCCATGCCCGGCCAGCAGCCTCAGATGGTGAGCTCTGCCAGCAGACACAGCCGTGGACCAAAGAAGCTTTCCCGTACCCTGGGTGGACAGGCCCGTGGTCAGTGTTGAGATTCTCTGCAGGAGGGCAGGCTTCCAGGGGGAGATGCAGCACTCTACTGTAGACACAGGATGGCTCAGACGGGAACACAGCAGTGGTACTTTCTGGGCGGCTGGGCTGGCTTGCGGCCTTGCCCTCCAGGTATCTCTGCAGTCCCACTTGCACTGGTTACAAAGCGTCTCCCCCTCAGCCCCTGCTACTGCACTCCTGCCGACCATGTGCCCTTGGTCTTTGGGAGGCCCTGACTCAGACTTGGGGAGGATGACACAGAATCTGCCCCCAGGGACTGTGAAGATAAGAGAAGGAAGCACGGCCTTTCTGGGATTTAAAACAGGAAAAGCTTTCTTCCTGGGAAAGTTCTACTCTGGCACTGGGTAAAAGGTAGACAGCAGCTGTGTCAGCTAGGGGCTGGAAGCTCTTGATGGCCTGGTGCACTGAGGTGGGGAGCCCCGCCCCTCCTCCAGGGCTTTCACGTTTGCAGTCCTTGCTCCAGCGTGAAGGACCTTTGGCTTTAATATACAGATAAGAAAGCTAATGATATCATTAGGCTTTTAGCCTAATTTTGGTTCATTTTGTTTTGGTTTAAGTACTCCTGGTTTCTTTTTACATTGTAAAAACAATCAGTGTTAGCTGGAGCTATGTTTTTCTACTATGCACATTATTTTTAGAACAGTTGTAGGTGTACAGTCGAATTAAGGCTCAGATTTACACTGTCTCCCCCTTCCCTGCAGATGCCTGGTCTCTCCTATTATCACTGTCCACTTCCAGGGTCATGCATTTGTTACAACTGATGAATGAACCTATGTGAGCACATCAGTACAGCCAGACTCCACAGCCTACACTGGGCTTCACTCAGTATTGTACGTTCTGTATATCATAAGTATATAATGACATGTACCCATTCTCGCTACCCTTACATCCTTTGTTCTGCCTATTCATCTCTCTCCCAACCTAATCTCTGGCAGCCACAGACCATTTTATATCTCTCTGCTTTTGCCTTCTCCAAAATGCCATGTAGTTGCAACCCTTCAGGATGCAGCCTTTTCGGATTGGTTTCTTTCCTTTAGTAATGTGCACTTAGGTTACACATGTCTTTGCATAGCTGAGTAGCTTATTTCTTTTCAGTGCTGGATATTTTTATTTATGTACTTGTACGGCAGTTTCATCTCTGTCCACCTACTGAAGGATATCTTGCTTGCATCCACGTGTCTGAAATTACAAGAAAGCAGCTATAAGCAAAAAAAAAAAAAAAAAAGCACATCTTCTGATAACTGCTTAAAATCCATGTTGTGAGTTTCAGTATGGGTACTGTGTGATCAGGTCCCACCTGGACTGTTCTTGTCTGTAGATGGAGTACTGTGAGAAGAGCACCTTACGGGACACCATTGACCAGGGGCTGTACCGAGACACCAACAGGCTCTGGAGGCTTTTCCGAGAGATCCTGGATGGATTGGCTTATATCCACGAGAAAGTAAACCTTTCTGCATCTCTTCACTGACAACTTACAGTTTACATAAATTCATGACTACAAGTCAAATGCAAAAAAAGGAGAAAAAACAAATAGAAGACTATGGGTCTATAGAGATATTCTGGTTTATAGCTGATAGAACAAAGTGTCGAAAGACAAGCAGCAGAGCACAAAGAACACGCTGACAGCAAAGTCATAGCGACTCATAGGGCCTTGTGGGACAGTGACACTCAAAGTGGATTGGGTACCAGTCAAGTCTTACCGGGACAGAGCCATGATTGTTTTCTTATGTGATGTTCCTGGTTGGATTTTCCCTGACTTCCAACTTGAGTAGTTGTAACAGAGAGTGTCAGTTTGAAGCCAAAAATTGCCAGAGTTGTGGAAATATGGCTGGGAGGAGCTCTAGGGTGGGACGCCTTTTTAATAATCGATAGCCAGTGGAAATACGTGAGTTTTTCCTTTGCTTCAGTTTTCTTGACCCTCAGGTGGAGGGGGACCTGGATGCTTGGGCATGCCTTGATTAGGGAAGACCAGCACTGGGTGGAACTGGGAGATGGTCCCTGCTGAGTACGGTTGGGAGGTGTTGAAGGGTCCAGGTGTCATGGAGCAGGTGGCGTACGGGTCCTGGCCACTGGCCTCACAGCTGGGTGAATTCAGGAAGCCGTGCTTGCTTCTTACTCTCCAACAGGGCATGATTCACCGGGATCTGAAGCCCGTCAACATTTTTCTGGATTCAGATGACCATGTGAAGATCGGTGATTTTGGTTTGGCCACAGATCACCTAGCCTTTGCTGTGAGTATTTTAAAAATGGGGGCCAGGGGCTGGGGATATGGCCTAGTGGCAAGAGTGCTTGCCTCGTATACATGAGGCCCTGGGTTCAATTCCCCAGCACCACATATACAGAAAACGGCTAGAAGTGGTGCTGTGGCTCAAGTGGCAGAGTGCTAGCCTTGAGCAAAAAGAAGCCAGGGACAGTGCTCAGGCCCTAAGTCCAAGGCCCAGGACTGGCCCCCCCCCCAAAAAAAATGGGGGCCAAATGCTGGTGGCTCACGCCTGTAATCCTAGCTATACTCAGGAGGCTGTGATCTTAGGATCATGGTTTAAAGCCAGCCTGGGCAGAAATGTCCCACGAGACTCTTATCTCCAATTAGCTACCAAAATGCTGAAAGTGGAACCATGGCTCAAATGGTAGAGCACTAGCCTTGAGCTGAGGATGGAGGATTGATTGCTTGGGCCTAGGAGCTGAAGATCAGTCCATCTGATCAAGATCCCATCTCCCCATAAGAGGGAGGGAGAGAAAGATGGAGATTATAATTATGCATTTGAGTTTTATTCTTTATAGCTAATTCATTCAAGGCTCACATGAAATCAGGGGGAAAAGAGACATCCACTAGACAAGCCCTTCATTTTCCTGTTGAAAATGCCCAGAATCTAATTACTGGGAAAAAATAAGAGTGTATGAAAAACAATGGCAGCTGGGTGTGGTGGCTCACAACTCCTTAAACACAATTATTGTTACTGTTCTGATTCCGTGTAAGGTTTTTTTTTTGTCTTCACTGAGAAGTGGACAGGGCATTCCCGTGGAATCTGACAGCCCCTAACGGTGCTGTCTTGTTTGTGGTGTTTTTAGGCTGATGGCAAACTGGACGATCAGGCTGGAGATCACTTGATGAAGTCAGACCCCTCAGGTAAATCCAGAAGTGTGGATTTCATTCATATGTTTGAAAACCAACCACAGGCTGGGCACTAGTGACTTATGCCTATCTACTCAGGAGGCTGAGATCTGAGGATCATGGTTCGAGGCCAGCCTGTGAGACTCTTTATCATCTCCAGTTAATGAACAAAAGCTAGAATGGAGGGCTGGGAATATGGCCTAGTGGCAAGAGTGCTTGCCTCGTATACATGAAGCCCTGGGTTCAATTCCCTAGCACCACATATACAGAAAACAGCCAGGAGTGGCGCTGTGGCTCAAGTGGCAGAGTGCTAGCCTTGACTTTCTTTTCTAGAAGCCAGGGACAGTGCTCAGGCCCTGAGTCCAAGGCCCAGGACTGGCAAAAAAAAAAAAGCTAGAATGGAGCTTTGGCTCAAGTGGTAGAGTGCCAGCCTTGAGAAGAAAAAAAAAAGCTTAAGCCCTGAGTTCAAGCCCCAGTTACCACATAAAAAAAAACCTAAATAAATAAAGCATATCACAAACTATCTTAGCCTAAAGCTAATTTAAATTACTCATTGTCAGTGCAATCGTAGAAAGGCTTTAATGTGAGCTGGGAATATGGCCTAGTGGCAAGAGTGCTTGCCTCGTATACATGAAGCTCTGGTTTCGATTCCTCAGCACCACATAGATAGAAAAAGCCAGAAGTGGCGCTGTGGCTCAAGAGGTAGAGTGCTCACCTTGAGCAAAAAAAGTAGCCAGGGACAGTGCTCAGGCCCTGAGTTCAATCCCCAGGACTGGCAAAAAAAAAAAAATGCTTTAATGTGTTTTTCACTGTATTAATTGTTCTCAGTGGAATTGGCTTTGATGAATAGAGCTGTACTTTTTACCCCCAGTGTGCAGCGGGGCCTGCCTGCCACACCAGGGCCCCGCTGACAGTGCCACGTGGGCTCTGCCCACCACACCGGGGCCCCGCTGGCAGAGTGGGAGCTTGGTGAGGCAGCGTGGCCGTCCCAGGCCTTTGCTCAGCTTTGGCTACTCATGAGCACTGCAGACAGACCGCTGGTCAGGCCTCGCTCCTTATTTTCCTCTTTTCTCTATTTACTTACGTATTTGTTTATTTTTCTAGTACTAGGGGTTGACTCCGGCCTCCTAGACAAGACCACTGGACCCGTATCCCCAGACCTCGCTTAGAGACACCTTTCTGTTTGTTTGCTGTTGAACTTGCCTTCTCTGTGCCCCTGCTAATGGCAAGCTCTCTGTGTCTCCTCCACACAGGCCATCTGACTGGCATGGTTGGCACCGCTCTGTACGTGAGCCCTGAGGTCCAAGGAAGTACCAAGTCTGCCTACAACCAGGTGAGCAGGGAGAGGCAACAAGAGGGAGGAAATGGAGCAGCAAGGTGACAGCACTCAGGGCTCAGTGACCCGCTGAAACCGCCAGGAACGTTCACCAACTGCTGCTCCAGGCGGCTGCATGGCGCCCAAGGTCAGGCGCTTAGCCAGCACTGCTGCCTTCAAGAACTTGGGGTCCTCTGTCCTGGGCCAGGTCCTGGGAGTGCAGGGGACTGTTGCCACATGGGTGAGACAGCTGAGGCCTAGCCCTCAGGAAGCTCAGTGGTAGATGAAATGGACCAAAAAGGAAACGTAAAAGAAAGCATGGAGTTGAGTGCCATCGCTGTGCAGATGACAGGGAAGGCCTTCCTGAGAGGACATTGTTTAGATGAAAGGGTGAAGAGTTGTGGGTGGTAATGTGGCCTAGTGGCAAGAGTGCTTGCCTCATATACGTGAAGCCCTGGGTTCGATTCCTCAGTACCACATATATAGAAAAACCCAGAAGTGATGCTGTGGCTCAAGTGATAGAGTGCTAGCCTTGAGCAAAAAGAAGCCAGGGACAGTGCTCAGGCCCTGAGTTCAAGCCCCAGGACTGGCAAAAATAAAAACAAAAATGGGTGGCTGGAGTCTGCCAGTTAGGGGGAGACCCATACTGGGCTAGTGTGTGCTTTTTATTTACTTTCATTTATTTTTATTTTTTATTCCTGGGGATGGGACCCCGGGTCTCACCCATACTAGGCAAGCATAGATTGCCAGTGCAAAGAAAGGCCTCAGCACAAGTCGTAGTGTTTTCTCTTGCACCATTCCTTCCTGCCAGCAGTTAATGTGTGTCTTTATAGCTGAGCTGGTTACAACTAAGAGTCAAGGAAATGTTGGGAGAAATCGTGGAAGATGCCTTTCTCCTCCACAGTCTTTATATCTATAATTTCTTTTAGAACAAATAATGAATTTTCCAAGCGTGGCTTGTCTTACCCTTAGACATGCGTCCTTCCTGTCATTCCTGGGGAGTTGCTCGGTCCTGTCAAAAGCTCTCTTCTTTTCCCTCAGAAAGTGGATCTCTTCAGCCTGGGGATCATCTTCTTTGAGATGTCCTACCACCCCATGGTGACAGCCTCCGAAAGGATCTTCGTCCTCACCCAGCTCCGAGATGTATGTACCCCACCGTTGGTCCTCAGGGAGATCAGAACTGAAGCAAAAATGGCTGGGCATCAGGCTTAGGTTGTAGAGCCCCTGCCTAGCCAGTGTCAGACCCTGCATTCAGACCTCACCGTAAGAGTCGCCCCTGATCCTTTGCCAAGCAGTCTTTAGACTGGGGGCCTGGCCAAGTGGTAGAGCTCCTGCTTAGCAGGTACAGTACCACGAATTGAAAACACAAAACAAAGGAAGTCATGGTAGTAGTAATAGTAACGTTAATGATAATAATAGTGACAATAAGAATCGTGTGTCTGTATTTGGAAGAGTGCGCATCAGTCTTTCCTTCCCAGCAAATTTTAATTTCTTACTTGGTTTTCCTACTTGTGGAGAATAAGTGCTTGTGCCTTGGCAGTCTGCCAAACTTACATGCTGATTTGACTGTAATATCCTTCCAGCCCTCTTCACCAAAGTTTCCAGAAGACTTCGAAGATGGAGAGCACATGAAGCAGGTAATTTTCTGATGCTTAACTGCAGTTTTTAGTTTTAATTGCTGTTTTTCTTCTTTCTCAATTAGTAATCTTCTGCTACTTGCTCTTCTGTCCTGGGAACAGCATGGGGACAGCAGCAGAAGATAAGGAGTTCGACTATTATTAGGTTTGAAGTGCATTCTAAAATGTCAGCAGCAGGCAGAGAAAATGATCGGGCTCTCGGGTTCCTTTGTAGCTGCATCGTGCTTTCCAGTTGCTGTTAGGACCCTTGGCTTAGCTATTTGGGGATGGGAGAGAGAAAAGAGAGAGCCTACTTTTACAGCTCACTTTTTTTTTAACATAAAACTTGGGGCTTGAAGAAAAAAAATACAAGTTAAATAGCTCAGATTGCAAGGAAAGGATTGCATTTTATAGACAATCTGTTGTTGCAGTATTTTAAAGCAGGATGATGTCTCCTGTATGCCGTAAATCTCCTTGAGTGTGCATGCATGCTAACACTGAGCCCAGGGAATCAGCAGGGAAATACTTCCGAGCAAATCTGTGTGCCGCACTACTGCTGCACCTTTCTTCTTAGTTCTAGTTGTTAGTGTTTGTGAAGCTTCACTGTTGAAGACTCCTGTCATGTGGAAATTGCTTCCTTACGCTGACCTTTATTGACAGTCAAGGCCGGGAGTGCCCTGCTGAAATCGCTGTCGTTGAGGGCAGCAGCCTGAGTGCGCATGGCAGTAACTGGCTCCTTCTCACCTGTAGCTTTTGTGCCTGGGCAGACATGTCACTTCACTCCTCTGGACCCGAACTTTGCTTACCTGTCAGGTCAAGGGGTTACTTCCTTTGATGTAGATCAGCCCTGGTGATGTAATCTGGTGTTAAGCGTTGTCAGTTTGGCAAGAAGTAGGGAAACCTGATGGCGTGGATATTTACTTTAAAAAATCCCCGCTAATTGGACTGCTGATGTTAATGCAGTAACGTAAAATTCAGCAGGGCCTGTGCACCCATGTCCCCCACAGCTCAGGAAATGACAGCCTCTGTGTTGTTGTTTTTCTCTTTCAGTTGTTTGTGAAAGGCCTCTGCCTTGTAGAACTACTTGTGTGTATGTCATGCACAGTCCTGTGGCCATAATGAGCTGTAGGAGGTTAATGACATAGTCTGAGATTTCAGAAATGCCAATTAAAATGTACCAGCTTAGTGCGAGCTGTGTGGCGCTGGTGTGTGACGTGACGTGACCCGCTGTGTTGGCCTGTGCCTCGCTACAGAAGTCCGTCATCTCCTGGCTGCTGAACCACGATCCGGCCAAGCGGCCCACGGCCACGGAGCTGCTGAAGAGCGAGCTGCTGCCCCCACCCCAGATGGAGGAGTCGGAGCTGCACGAGGTGCTGCACCACACGCTGGCCAACGTGGACGGGAAGGCCTACCGCACCATGATGGCCCAGATCTTCTCCCAGCGCATCTCCCCCGCCATCGACTACACCTACGACAGTGACATCCTCAAGGTGGGCCCAGCCCGCCCCACACCGCTGACCTGGCCTCCAAGGAAGGATCCAAGCTGCCCCTCATTTCTCAGGAAGTTTGTGTTGTTGTTTTTTGTCACTTGTAGAGCTTGAACTCTGGGCCTGGGCGCTGTCCCTGAGCTCTTCAGCTCAAGGCTAGCACTCTACCACTTTGAGCCACAGCGCCACTTCCCGTCTTCTGGTGGTTCATTGGAGATAATAGTTTCACAGACTTTCCTACCCTGGCTGGCTTTGATCTCAGCCTCCTGAGTAGCTAGGATTATACACGTGAGCCACTGGTGCCAGCTCTGGATTCTTTTTTAATGCACATTATTAATCTGAGGCCTAAGAAGCCCCCCAAAGCACACAAAAAAAAGTGTGCACCTGTACTGTTCTGTAAGAACAGCCGCAGGCTGGGAATGTGGCTTAGCGGTAGAGTGCTTGCCTCGTATGCACGAAGCCCTGGGTTCGATTCCTCAGCACCACATATATAGAAAAAGCCAGAAATGGCACTGTGGCTCAAGAAGTAGAGTGCTAGCCTTGAGTAAAAGAAGCTAAGGGACAGTGCTCAGGCCCTAAGTTCAAGCCGGAGGACTGGCAGAATAAAGAAAAGAGAGAACAGCCGTTCTGCTAATCACTTATCGGCAGGATTTCTGCGCATCGCCCTCTGCATCCACACAGAGATAGAGACATTGCTGCCTGGCCAGCAGTCAGACCGTGGGACGGAGCAGTGGCTGCAGTGCCAGCTGCCCCCACACACAGCCTGGGAAGCCAGGGAGCATCGAGAGCATTTTAGGGTCTCTTTGAATGCTCCTGTGTGGTTTCTGAAGTGTAGCCAGGTTGCCAGTTTGGGAGCCTTGTCCATTTTTATTTCTTACCAAAATCTTGGTGTGGTGACATATACCTGTAACCCCAGTTATTTAGGAGGTGGAAAGAGGAGGAGCTCCAATTCAGAGGCAGGCCAGGCGAAGTTAGCGAGACAAGATTGAAATGGGGACCTCACGCATGCTATGCAGGAAAGCCATTGACAGAATATGTAAATGTGTCTTGTAGCTTTCAACAGGCCTCCAGCCACTCACTTAGTACCTGGAGGGGAGGAGAGGAAGGAGAGGAGGGGGAGGAGCTCTGATTACTCCTTGGTGTCCCCAGCATTCCCCAGGGAGGGAGGGAGCGTGGGCTGCATTAGCGCTCCGCCTCTGTGCACGGCCTCTTCCCTGAATAGATTCAGAGAGACTGACCTGAGGTCTCTGGTGATCTGAGAATAAGCAAGTGGCAAATGTCAGCCAGCCACTGGCCCATAGTTTAGGGGTCTCTTTGATTCAGTTTTGGTGATGATTTTTTTAACTGGTCCTGTTTCAGGGCAACTTCTCCATCCGCACAGCCAAGATCCAGCAACACGTGTGCGAAGCCGTCATCCGCATCTTCAAGCGGCATGGTACGTGCTCTCAGCATCCCACCCCCTCTCGGAGGCGCGGTCTTGCCATTAGCGAGCACTGTCAGTGAGACTGGAGCCGGCCCACAGGCTGAGCTACAGACAGCCCTCCCCCTGTGAGTGCAGGGCGGAAACGAACCTCGCGGTGATTTCGGCGGTCCTGCCGGCGGGCCGCTCACCGGCCAGTCTTGCGCCTGTGGAGGCCGCCTCTCAGAGGAGCCTGCCCACGTGTTCTCTCTTCCGATTTGGCACAGGAGCTGTCCAGTTGTGCACCCCCCTCCTGCTTCCCCGCAACAGGCAGATCTATGAGCACAACGAAGCTGCCGTGTTCATGGACCACAGTGGGATGCTGGCCATGCTCCCTTTCGACCTGCGGGTGAGCGGGGCTCTTCTGACATCTGCGCGCTTGGCGCCTGCGCGTGGCAGCTCTGCCAGGAGACCGGACGGGGGGCTGGGAATGTGGCCTGGCAGTAGAGTGCTTGCAAGCTCTGTAGACATGAAGCCCTGGGTTCCAATTCTCAGCACCACCTAACACAGAAAAGGCCAGAAGTGGCGCTGTGGTTCAAGTGGCAGAGTGCTAGCTTTGAGCAAAAAGAAGCCAAGGACAGCACTCAGGCCCTGAGTTCAAGGCCCAGGACTGGCAAAAAAAAAATTAAAAAGTCATCTTCAGGAAGTTCATCATCATTATTATTATTGTTATTATTATTATCATCATTATAGCAGTGCTGGGCTTGGTACAGGGCTTCATGTTGTGAACGAGGTGCTCTGCCACTTGAGCCACACTTTTAGGCTTGGTAAATGGGAGGCTATGAGTTCCAACCTCAAAGAAAAAAAAATGCCAAAAGATTGGTAGGGAAAGTGGAAACTTCACTCTAAGAGATGATAATGCCCATTGCGATTATATTATTGTGACACGTGTTTGTGAAATTCACCAGAAGGTTAATAACTTACACAGCCTTTAGCTTGATACCATTACAACATAGCAGCGCATATTCCATTAACAGTGAGTTTTCCTCAAATTTAAGAAGTGCCTGGGCCAACAACGGATGGGCTGCCTGGCTGTGGCACCCGCTGAGTGAAGGACGGGACGTTGCACACGGCTGGTGCACGGTTCAGGCCCTGTCGCCTAGTCACAGGGTTGCATCCCAAAAAATACACGCGCATCCTAGCGTGTCCATGCGGAAGGTGTGCGGGCAGGCGACCCTACCGAAGGCGGCTGCTACAGGGCCAGGCCAGAAAACCGTACCGACCACTGTTCCATAGGCAGTCAGCTTTTTTACGTAAGGTTATAAAAAGTGCTGAACTATAGAGTTTAAAAGGACAAACGGGATGATATATGAGTGAACTTTCAATAATGCTGTTACTTTTAAAACTAGAACAATACCTTTGGCATGTCTTGACATTGATCTTTAGGACTGTATTTTTCAGGTCCCTTTTGCGAGATATGTGGCAAGAAATAACATCCTGAACTTAAAACGGT
Organism: Perognathus longimembris pacificus; assembly: GCF_023159225.1. NCBI lineage: Eukaryota > Metazoa > Chordata > Mammalia > Rodentia > Heteromyidae > Perognathus > Perognathus longimembris. The sequence goes on along the minus strand of NC_063183.1, from coordinate 32,956,112 downwards.
AAGAAAAAGCAAAGGGCCCTGCTCCAGTGTGGTGGGCATTGGGAAGAGCCAGAGAGGGGCGTGCTCATCTTTGGTGATCCTTCCGTAGGAGAGAATGCTGGGATCCAAGTTCTGAGCTCAGAATGCCGCGGGGAGCCACCTGACGTCCTGTCGGGGAGGAGGGGGGGAGGAGGGGAGTGGTCAGGGAACCTGCAGTCTGATTCCTCCCTCTGCCCATCCCAGGGCCATGCGGCTTAGGGGTAAAGTGTGGCTGCCCTTGATCACAAATGGCTGCTTTTAAATTTCAGTTAGAAGGACAAACAGCCAACAGCCCCTGTGTGAGAAGTGCCCACACAGGCAACTGAACAAAAGCCACGTGTAGCAGAACAGAGTGAGCCCGCAGCAATGGCGAGAGGAAGGCCCTCGGCACGGGGGGAGGTTTTCTGTCCACTCGGCTACCACGGGGTTCGGCGGCTGAGAGCTTGGGAAGTGACGCGGCATTGTCGCCGCGGAGGCCCCTTGCCCTGCAGCCCCTTCCTCCGGATGAAATCAAAGCTCCGTACGTGCTTTGCTTCTGGCTCCTTGAGAGCGGTTATCAGCCAGTCCTCCCTGTGGGAGTGAGCACTGGAGGAAGAGTCTGTTTGGTGTGTAGTTTTCTCCTCCTTTGGACATTAAATGAATGAAGCCCCATAGTTGAATAATGCAGAAGTGGGAAACTGCTCCTAGATCCTGTGATGTGATTCTATCCAGAAGCCTCTTTCTGTGCTGGTACAGTACTGGGGCTTGTTCTCAGGGCCTGGGCACTCAACATTCCTTAGCTTTTTTGCTCTAGGGTGTTCATTGTACCACATGAGCCACAGCTCCACTTCTGGCTTTTTGGCAGTTAATTGGAGATAAAAGTCTCATGGACTTCCCTGCCCTAGCTGGCTTCAAACCATCCTTACAGCTGAGCCTTCGAAGTAGTTAGGATAATCAGCATGAGCCACTGGTGCCTGGCCCATAAGCCTTTTTGACCATAACACTGACTGCGTTATTTTATGTCTTTTCTTGGTCCACAGTTCTCCGTACAGATTTGTTTCCCCTAAGCAATGACCTCAGAAATCTACATTTGTCTCTCCAGATACTGCATAGAACGGGTGTTCAGACCTCGCAAACTAGACCGCTTTCACCCCAAGGAGCTTCTGGAGTGTGCGTTTGACATCGTCACGTCCACCACCAACAGCTCTCTGCCCACGGCCGAGACCATCTACACCATCTACGAGATCATCCAGGAGTTCTCCGCCCTTCAGGTGCCTGCTGCATTGTGACACACCATGTTTTCGTGCTGGGTGGCGGGGGCGTCTGCCTTTGTGCTCCCCCTGATCACAGCTTTCCAGACCAACTGCCCTGTGGCTCTGAGGCTCACCCTAGGCCGTCCTCCGCTCCCCGGGGGGAACTGGCTGGGAGGACTCGGGGATCCGAATTGTTTCTCTGCCCACGCTTGCAAGATTCAGGAAATGAGGCTCCGTTGCCCCCTGTCCTGGGGCCCCTACCTCTCCCCACGTGTGCTCTGCCCGCCTCGTAGTGCTCCCTCATCCCCCCTGGGGCGAGGTCCCTGTCCCGGGAACCCGCCTGCCCTGCGTGTCCCTCGACCTCGCCCCCCGCACAGCTTCTGACACCGCAGCCATGGGCTCCCTCGGCACCCTGTGTCCTCAGAGCCCGGCCTTCAGGCCTGCTGTCCCTGTGTCCACCGCACCCCAGCTCAGCACCCAGGTTACCACTCTAAAAGCAACATGCGACTTAAAACCTAACCAGGAGTCGGGATGTTAAAATCCACTCCTTCCAAGATGCGAGAATGATAGATTTGTGATAGGGTTGGTCATGAACCTTTATCACTTTCATCATGAAAATAATAAGAATGCTTTCTCTGTCTCTTAGGAAAGAAATTACAGTATTTACTTGAACCATACAATGATACTGAAAGCAGTACTCCTACACTGTGGGATTCCAGAAGATAAACTCAGTCAGGTCTACGTCATCCTATGTGATGCTGTGGTAAGCACTTAATTTCTTAGACTCCATGTTGAGTGATTGTTTTGTTACTGAGGAAACCATAAGACTACCTTAGGAGCTTTATCTCCTTCATTACTGTAAGACAAAACAGCCAATTGCTGTTAATTACATTAACCACTAACAAAGGTATCTGAGCTTTAATTCTGTGCTCAGCACTCAACCACTAGTAGCCTCCAGTTTTTTTAAGGGGTAACTTCTAATTTTAAAAGATGAAATTAGTGGGCTGGGAATACGGCCTAGTGGCAAGAGTGCTCGCCTCGTATACATGAAGCCCTGGGTTCCATTCCCCAGCACCACATACATAGAAAATGGCCAGAAGTGGCGCTGTGGCTCAAGTGGCCGAGTGCTAGCCTTGAGCAAAAAGAAGCCAGGGACAGTGCTCAGGCCCTGAGTTCAAGGCCCAAGACTAGCCAGAAAAACAAAAACAACAAAAGCCTGAGGGTGTTGCTGGGTGTGCATTCAGGAGATGGGGCCTTGAGGATCCGTGCTGGGTAAATGAGTGGGATCCTATCTGGAAAAAAAAAAAAGAAATTAGCAGGGTTTCCAGTGGCTCATGGCTGTCGTGCAGCTAGCTACTCAGGAGACTGAGATCTGGGGATCGCAGTGAGACTTTTTTTTTTTGCCAGTATACGAGGCAAGCACTCTACCACTAGGCCACATTCCCAGCCCCCAGTGAGACTCTTATCTCCAATTAACCACCAGAAAATTAGAAGTGGGGCTGTGGCTTAAAGTGGTAGAATGCTAGCCTTGAGCCAAAAAGCTTAGGAACAACGCCCAGACCCTAAGTTCAGTCCCATGACTGACCAAAAAAAAAATAATAATAATAAGATGAAATCTACTAAGTACTGATGGCTCACGCCTGTAATCCCAGATACTCAGGAGGCTGAGCTCTGAGGATTGCACTTTGAAGCCAGCCTGGGCAGGAAAGTCCATGAAACTCTTACCTCCAATTAATCACAGAAAAGGCCAGAAGCGGAGCTGTGGCTCAAATGGTAGAGTGCTAGCCTTGAATAAAAGGCACTCAGGGACAGTGCCTAGGTCCTGAGTTCAAGCCTCACAACTGACAAAAAAAAGGTGAAATCATTTTATTTGTAATTTAAATTCTTCACTTAAGTTCTCTGCTAACCAACCAATCTCTTTTAATGGTATTGGGGCCTAAACGCTTGGCTTCAAGCTTTTGGGGCAGGTGCTCTACCATTGGAGCCACACCTTCAGACCTTTCTGCTTTTTTTAATTTAAATCTTATTTATTTTTGTCGGTCATAGGGCTTAGACTCAGGGCCTAGCTGCTGTCCCTGAGCAATTTTGCTCAAAACCAGCACTCTACTACTTTGAGCCATAGCACCAGGTGAGGTTTTCTGGTGGTTAATTGGAGATGAGTCTCATGGACTTCCCTGCCCTGTCTGGTTTTCAACTGCAATCCTCAAATCTCAGCCTCCTGAGTAGCTAGGATTACAGATGTGAGCCTCCAGCACCTGGGTTCTGCTTTTATTTTTTTGATAGGGTCTTGCTTTGTGTTTGCACAGGCCTAGAGTATCCTCCTATTTTTATTTCCCACCATAGCTGAAACGACAAACACGTGCTATACTGCCCACACCAAATCGCCACAGAAAGCCTAGCCAACACAGGGTCTACCATTATACAGATAGATTTTTCCCCCTTCAGCATCTTCTGTCAGGTTTTTTGAGATTTTAAACTAATGTTAGCTATGGTTTTCTGTGAATGGGGAGAATACCTTATTCATAGCATTAAGTCTATCCCTCATAGTTAGGCACACCTTGTCCCATATGAAGGATATACTCATCAGAATGTGTCTGGAGGGGCTGGGGATATGGCCTAGTGGCAAGAGAGCTTGCCTCGTATACATGAGGCCCTGGGTTCGATTCCCCAGCACCACATATACAGAAAACAGCCAGAAGTGGTGCTGTGGCTCAAGTGGCAGAGTGCTAGCCTTGAGCAAAGGGAAGCCAGGGACAGTGCTCAGGCCCTGAGTCCAAGACCCAGGACTGGAAGAAAAAAGAAAAAAAAAAAACAGAATGTGTCTGGAAATCCTGCCTGGGTTGGGGCTGAGTCCAATCTAGTCTCTCACTGTGGCTCTTCTTTTCTGCTTCAGACGGAGAAGCTGTCAAGGAGAGAAGTGGAGGCTAAATTCTGTAATCTGTCCTTGCCTTCTAACAGCGTAAGTACCTTTCAGCGGCACTAGTACAGCTTGCTCTATGAATTCCATGATGCCAGATGGCTGCGCCAGCTCCCTGGTTAGCAGGGAGGTTGTGGCCCTTCCCTGCTACTCTGACATGCTGCCCCTTCAGTGTTGGGTACCATGGCAACACCTGGGGTCCAAGGAGAGAGACCAATACCGCCGGCAAAGACTCTCTCCAGTGCCTTCTTGATGTGCTAAAATCAGCTTGCTCCTCCTCACTCACCAAATCCTATCTTTCTCTTTTTCCTTTTTTAGGAGGTGGGAGGATTTGAGACCAAGTCTCATTATGTAGCTCAGACTGGCCTTGAACTCATGATCCTCCTGCCTTACCTCATGAGTGCTGAGATTACAGAGTACACTACCACACCTGGCTCCCACAAGGTTCTTTGAACCAGAAAGGGTCACAAATACCACGTCTTTGTGAGAGCTGCATTGTGGCTAAAATGCCCACTTCCTTTCTTTTTTTAAATTTGTATTTATAATTTTTTTTCTGTCCATGGGGTTTGAACTCAGGGCCTGGACACTATCCTAAGCTCTTGCACAAAGCTAGCCCCCTACCACTTTGAGCCACAGCTCCATTTGTGATTTCTTGAGTGGTTAATTGTTGATAAGACTCGCACCCAAACTTTTCTGCCAGTCTGGGTTTGACCCACAATCCTCACATCTCAGCCTCCTGAGTCGCTAGGATTGCAGGTGTGAGCCACCGGCGCCCCGCCCACTTCCTTTATAATTGCTGCATTGTTGATCCCTTGGTGATAATGTCATCTAGAAGGTTTATGTTTACTATAAAAAGGAAAGTAGGCTCTGATAGGGGCATTGATGGTTGCATTATTTTTATAATGCAAGTTGGCGATACTAGAAAGAGGACATAGTACAAAAGAGCCTTACGTATCCAGCTCAGTCTTCCTTTCTACATGTGCTGCCTAAAACCCAAAGAGAACGTGTCCAGAATCACACGTCGTTAGTTCAGTGGTCAGCGGATGACCAAAATCTACAGGTGCCTACTCCAGTACTGCAGGAAGTGTGATGATGAACCAGCTATGCTTAGATGAGCCAGGATCTGCCTGCAGTCTTCAAGCAGCTCTCGCCTTGTGTCTTAATAACTTCCGGTCTAGACTCTGGGGGTTTCTCTCTGGCTGTATCTCGTGCCTGTGTACCTCCCCGTTCTGACTTCCTCCTGCCATACAGCAGAGTCTGTGCTAGTATCGCTCGCTGGCTGTGCCTCTGGGCGACAGGCCTGGAACCGCGGGGCAGAGCCACTGGTTGAAGAGCCCAGAGGCTCCTGCAGGGGCCTCTCTTCAGGCCCCAAGCATGAGCGAAGGGACATTCTTGCTAATCCATTAGAGCAGGTCAGATTCTGCCTTCCTGGCCCAGGTGTGTACACTGTAGTACAGAAACGAGAAGGAACAGGCAGAGGGAGAATTCTATCTGCGGCTAAGTGCAAAACGCTCTGCTAGGGCCGGAGTCTGCTTTGCATTAGCTCCAGGCATGCCCAGTGGACCAGATGTGTTTAAAGCACTTCTGCTAGATACTTTTTCTTCCGATTGCAGCAAGAGCTACAATTCCCTTTGGCTACAGGATCTCCGCGCCTGCAAGTGCAGGATCTCAGCCCAGGCCCTGTGTGTGCGAAACACCAGGCACAGGGCCTCCCACCGTGGGCTGGCAGCTGACCTGCCTCTTTCTTCTCCAGCTGTGTCGACTCTACAAGTTTATTGAGCAGAAGGGGGATTTGCAAGATGTAATGCCAATGATAAACTCGCTAATAAAACAGAAAACAGGTGTTGCACCGTTGGTGAAATACGGCTTAAAAGACCTGGAGGAGGTGATCGGACTGCTGAAGAAATTTGGCATCAAGTTACAGGTTTGGCCCCTCTTCTGCCCTGGCAGGCATTCAGGGGTGCAATGGGCTCATCTCCCTGATGCCAGGAGACCTCGGCTCTCCACATTTGGGAGCAGCTGACACCCAGAATTTGTTTTTGTTTCCGTCAGCGTTGTTGTGGGGTGGTTGTTTGGTTTTCTTCTCTTTTTTTGGCAAATGACATGCTTCCCATCGTCGTGGGGAAGCCTGAGAGGTCGTCCTTCCCAGAGAGCCGTGTTTCCCTCGCACGGCCGGCCGCGCGCGCAGGGCCGGTGACAGGCGTGTGTGACGCGCGTGTCTGCAGGTGCTGGTCAACTTGGGCCTGGTGTACAAGGTGCAGCAGCACAGCGGGATCATCTTCCAGTTCGTGGCGTTCATCCGGCGGAGGCAGAGGGCGGTGCCGGAAATCCTTGCCGCCGGCGGCAGATACGACCTGCTGGTGAGGACGGCCCCCTGCTCGCTCCATCCACTGCTTCCTCTACCGAGAATTGCGAAACGCTCATAGTTACGCAAAAGGTCGAACCAGTAATAGAACCGAATGCCTCTGTCCTTATTGAGGAATACGAGTGCAACGTGAACCCCCTTTGTCAGTTTGGGGGAGGAGGGAAGGAGAACTGAGGTTTGAGCTTGCTAAGCGGGCACTCTGCTGCTGAACCACAACTGTAGCCTCTTTTGTTTTTTGCATTGCTTATTTTTGCGCTCAGGCCTCACTGCCCAGGCTTGCCCTTGAGCCGCCGTCCGCCCCTTCTAGGCTCCCCCCCATAGTGGGATGGCGAGCACGCACCTCCATGCCCACTTCACCCGTGAAGATGGAGTCCCGCAGACATTTTTGCCCAGGATGGCCTAGAACCGCGGCTCTGCCGTCACCCCCCGTTGTGTGTAGCTGGGGTGACAGCACATACCACTGCGCCCTGCTGTCAACAGCCCTGGGTCGGTGCCACAATCCCCCCCCTCCCACGGCCTGCAGACCCCTCGAGACCCTGCGGGAGGGCGCGCGCTACACCGGGGCCAGGGCTCGCCCACCCCTTGGGCTCGGCAGGTCGCCTTCACTTTCCCGTGAGGTTCAGCGCTTGTGACCTCCGCCCTGCCTGGCTCACTGCGTCCAGCACTGGGCTTTGAAGTCCGGTGCTCCACCGCGTGAGCCAGGCCCTCAGCCCTTTCTGCTTTCCTTACTATTCTAATAGGCTCTTTTTTTTTTTTTTTATCCTTTGTCGTGTTTTTTTGTTTGCTTTTTGCTCTGAGTCTTTGCCTCCAATGCGGGGTTCACAGGGACTCTTCAGGGCAATTATGGTAAGAGCTTTGTTTTGCACAGTTACTTGCCCTGTAACCCAAGTTCCTATTTCCTAACCAGAACTCTGGGTCCCTCCACAGATCCCCCAGTTTCGAGGCCCCCAGGCTCTAGGGCCCGTTCCTACCGCCGTTGGCGTCAGCATTGCCATAGACAAGATATTTGCCGCCGTCCTCAACACGGAAGACCCTGTGAGTGTGCTTTCCCTTCCTGGCGCCTCCACACAGCTCCGTCCTGGGCGCCATGTTTGCTTGTCCTAGCTGAGTGCGGAGACAGGCTCCCCAGCTCTCCTGGCCTCACACCCTCGGTAATGGGTGCTCCATCAGCGCCGCAGACGCTGTTACTCAGCTCAACTCTCTCTCTCTCTCTGTTTTGCTGGTCCTGGGGCTTGAACTCTGGGCCTGGGTGCTGTCCCTGACCTTTCGCTCAAGGCTAGCGCTCTAGCTCTTGAGCCACAGCGCCACTTCGAGCTTTTTTTCTGAGTTGTTTATTGGAGATAAGAATCTCAGACTTTCCTGCCTGGGCTGGCTTTGACCTGCAATCCTCAGATCTCAACTTCCTGAGTAGCTAGGGTGACAGGGGTGTTTTCCCCCACCTAGAGCCAGCGTCGGATGGCACCAGCTGAGGGTGCAGTCCCCAAGGTCGGCCCACTCCTCTGGCCCCACTGGACTTTCCAGTGTCCACTGCGGCTGGCCTGGCTCCTGACAGACCAGCTGTGACTCCTCCCTGGATTTGGGCCCATGGCCTGTGTGTCTGCCTTGGGCGTGGCAGGACAGTGCGGCCTTCCATGGGGCCGGGGCAACAGTCCTTGCATCCCTGGCCCTGTCCTCTGCTCTGTAGCTGGTGGCCTTCCAGCTCCCTATACACACACACACACACACACACACACACACACACACACACACACTGCCTCACTGTGCACACCTGTGGGTGTGCTGCACGCCTCACTTGCCAAACATCTTTGTCAGAAATCCCACTGTAGTTGAGAGAGCTGCGAATGCGGGCTACACAGGCGTTCCCAGAGGGAGCGCGCCCTTCCTCCAGGCCCACAGTAGTTAAAATCATTTCTGTCTTAAAAGCTGAATCGTTGAGGCTAGCTGTACAGCCCACGCCTATATAGCTACTCTGGGGCTGAAGGCTGAGAATAATGGTTCAAAGCCAGGCCAGGCAGAACACTCCATAAGACTACAATCGAATTAACAAGCCAAAAAATAGCTGTACTACGGGTATGGCTTAAATGGTAGAGCTCCAGCCTTGAGCAGAAACTCTAAGCAAGTGTGGCCAATGGTAGCTCACACCTGCAATCCTAGCTACACAGGAAGCTGAGATCTAAGGATCAAAGCTCTAATCCAGTGTAAGCAAACAAATCCTCAGGACTCTTATCTACAGTTAACCAGCAAAAAGCCAAAAGTAGACACATGACTTAACTGTCAGAGCACCAGGTACGAGCAAAATAACAAGTGAGAGCAGAAAGCCTTGAGTTCACACCCCAGTATTGGCACAAAATTAAAAAAAGAAAAGACAAATAGCTGACTGTGTCTTTTTATACAATGTCATTGTTTAAAGCAAAGCCATCCACACACTGCTGTGGCACAGAATTCCCGAAGCCTGTGTGCCCGTGGGTGCCACCGCAGGGACCCTCCCACACCTGCAGGATTGTCTCCATGTGCGGCCATTCTGTTTCTGACCAGGTGACAGTGAGCTCCTGTGACCTCCTGGTTGTCAGCGTGGGGCAGATGTCCATGCCCAGGGCCATCAACCTAACCCAGAAGCTCTGGTCGGCAGGCATCACGGCGGAAATCCTGTACGACTGGTCACAGGTAATGGCCAGGGAGCGGCCGGGACTCGGTGTGCGTGGCAGCGTGCACACAGCCTGGGACAGCCTGGGAGAGGTACTCCTGTACGCGACAGTAACAGACTACCACAGGCTCGGCGGCTGGGTGTCGTTCATTTCTGGAAGCTGGTTGTCAGAAGTCAGCATCAGTTAAGGATCAGATAACAGGCTGGCTCACTTCTTCAGGAGGCTCTGGGGAAATCCACGTCCTTCCTTTCCAGCTCCTACAGGCCTGTGCTCTGTGGCTCCTTTAAGCTCGGCATGGAGGCCTCTTTGTCCCTCTCTAAGCTGGGCTTCTGTCTTTACATCTGTCCCAATTCCAACTGTCTGCCTCCTAGTGGACTCCGAGCATGGCCCTGGGCCCACACTGCTACCCAGACCCACATTTGGGACAGGCACGTCTTTGTGACACCGTGTCCTAGCCTACCACACTTCAAAGACACCCTGACCAGTTACTCACGGCCCCTTAGCAGTCACCCTTCCTTGAGCTTTTCTTGCACAATACTTATGTCCCCTGAAATCAGCATGCTCTATTCTCCGCTCCCTCGTTCTGACCTGGCTCCAGTGGCCCTATGTTTTTTTGTTTTGTTTTGTTTTTTGGCCAGTCCTGGGCTTGGACTCAGGGCCTGAGCACTGTCCCTGGCTTCTTTTTGCTCAAGGCTAGCACTCTGCCCCTTGAGCCACAGCGCCACTTCTGGCCGTTTTCTATATATGTGGTGCTGGGGAATCGAACCCAGGGCTTCATGTATATGAGGCAAGCACTCTTGCCACTAGGCCATATTCCCAGCCCAGTGGCCCTATGTTTATCCGCTCCACTGCGTGTCTGTTTCAGTCCCTAGAGGAACTGCAGGAGTACTGTCGCCATCACGAGATCACCTACGTGGCGCTTGTCTCAGACAAAGAAGGGAGCCATGTCAAGGTAAAGACCACGGGAAATGCCGCATTTCCCAAGCTGGGTACCACCTGCCTCGCCACCGAAGACACTGGGATGTGGGCTCCAGGGGAGCTGGGACCCCCGTGCCGGGCTGGCCCTGCCCAGTGTCACTCTGGGGAAAGGGGATAAAATGAGGAAGCGCACCTGAGCACTTGCAGCGCTTGAAAAACAAAACCAGAGAAAACACTGGCTGAGTTTTCTTCTTGCTTTCCTCCCTCATTCTTTCTCCACCTTAACAAATTAGAACAGCAAGCAAAGCCATACAGTTAGCCTGCCTTAAGTTTCAAGGGTTGGAGGCACTGGTCAAGTACCAGCCAGTGACCAAAAGCAACGGGTACTGAGGTCAATTTCCAGCCTTGGACCCAAAAAAGAAAGAAATTTCAAATGTAAAAGTTCTTCATTTCCACTCATGCACTATATATATAACATATAGATGTAGTATACAAACTTTACAACAACAGCACGCTTCCGTTTCTCCAGTACATACTGAACTTACTACCACCTCAGACCCATGGGCTTTTCCACGGTTACGGCGTCTGGCTGGCCTTTCAGAATGCAGGCCCCATACGGGAGCCCCGGTGTATCTCCGGTTCATTTCACTATATCACTAAGCCTGCCAAGCTCCTCTGAATGTTGCTTGGGCGTCAGCTCATGGTAGGTCAGTAGCATCCTCATTTTGGGAAAACACAAGAGATGGCTTGTGTCATCCATGCAGTGTGGTGTTTTCAGTACTCACCATGTGGAAGGCTTGGTCTTAGGGACATGGGGATAAGGGAATAGTGGAGGGAGCCTTAGACCCTGCTGTAGGTATGTGAACTGTGGCTAGAAAATGCTCAGTGACGTCAGACTCCTGCAGCTGAAGCTCTGTAGGAGCAGTCACCCTGGGTTAAGAACCACTGGCCCGGGGCTGGGAATGTGGCTTAGCAGTAGAGCGCTTGCCTCGCATGCATGAAGCCCTGTGTTCGATTCATCAGCACCACATAAACAGAAAAGGCCAGAAGTGGTGCTGTGGCTCAAGTGGTAGAGTGCTAGCCTTGAGCAAACAGAAGCCAGGGACAGTGTCAGGCCCTGAGTTTAAGCCCAGGACTGGCAAAAAATAAAAAAAAAAAAGAACCACTGGCCCGAACTGCCCATCTATGAGGCATCTGGTAGCACCCTGTGCCTCGCTTTGGGCTTCAGGAACCTCCACATGACAAGCTCATGTCCTCCTTTCCAAGGTTAAGTCTTTTGAGAAGGAAAGGCAAACTGAGAAGCGCGTGCTGGAGTCCGATCTGGTGGACCATGTGTTGCAAAAACTGAGGACCAAAGTCAGCGACGAGAGGAACATGAGGTAACTTAGTGATGACTGAAAGCCCGGAAGATGGGCTGCAGTTGCCTGGGGTTAGTGTTAAAGGTAATTCCTTCGGGAAATAAAGACAGGTCAGGATCACTTTAAGTCTGAGCATTTGCCTGAATTCAGAGTTGTATAACTTCCTGTGTAATCAAGTCATTATGACTGAATTATTTGGCCCTTATGTCAGGTCATCCCTTCCTTTCAACGTTTGTTTTCCATCACTGAGTTAGTCTGTTTTGTTTGCTGTAACAAAGGGCCCAAGGCGGGGCCCTGGAAGCCTCCATGACCTATTATTTCCTAACACTCCCACCGCGTCCCACTGCAACTTGGGGGACCAAGCTTCTGTCACATGAACTTGTGGCGGGTACACCGGAGCTCCAGCCGAGCGTGGGCGTGCTTCCGGGAGAGGAGCCGTGCCGTGCATGCGGTTGCTTTTTTGGTCCGTTAATGGCTGAATATGAGTGATATTTTGTGCATGTTCCTTGATTGGTGTTCTCATGGTGTGAGAGAAAAATGTTCAGCCACCTGAATACAAATTTACCAAAGCAGGTAAAGTATTAAAAATTAAAGCCGAGCACTGTGTCTCACACTTAGAATTCTAGCTACCCAGGAAGCTGAGATCTAAGGATCTCAGTTCAAAGCCAGAACACCAAGGTTGAGCAAAAAACAGTAAAGGACACAAGACCAGAAGTTCAAGCTCCATTACTGGTGATTGATAGGTAGATAATTGATAGATACCAAATCAATGTCACACTTCCACTTTCAGGAACTTACGGTGTTGTTTTTCTATTGGGGAGTGGGTAAAGGCATCTCCCAAGACACATTTTCTAATAGTTCTCAGACTTCTTGTTTCACTGTACTTCCCTTTCTCTCATAATACAACTGAGTAACCGAATTCTGGTGGACACTTAGAAGGCACAGAGTAGCTGGGCACTGGTGGCTCACACCTGTAATTCTACCTACTCAGGAGGCTGAGAGCTGAGGATCTCAGTTCAAAGCCAGCCAGAGGAAGGAAAGTCTGTGAGCCACTTATCTCCACCAGAAAACCAGAAGTGGCGCTGTGGCTCAAAGTGGTACAGTGCTAGCCTTGAGCAAGCTCAGGAATAGCTCCCAGGCCCTGAATTCAAGCCCCATGACTGACAAAAAAAAAAAAAAAAAGGAAGGTAGGTAGCGTGCGAGGTGGGATTTAGTTCTAGGGAAACACTGACACCTTTTCTCCCTGCACAAGATTATCCAGTTTCCCCTCAGCGTCCTGTTGTCTCCTAAAGACTATAAGCGAATTCTGAGCATTTGAAGGCTCACATCCATTTGTGGGCTACCCTTTCCCGTGGGTTCTCCTGTTCCCAGCGCAGCGGAAGGAACCCCCTTCACACCTGTGTGGAGCCAGGATTTCAGACCTGGCTGAGAAGTCAATGTTTTCTGTGGGCGTTTATTAACTGGCAATTAGACTTTCATCAGTTTTTAACTTGTTCTCGATCAAAAGTATAACTCAGTACATTTTTTGTTGTGGCTTTTTTTGTTGTTGTTTTTTTTCCCTGCTAATAACCAAGAGCAATGTGTTTTCATATTCAGTAGAAAAAGTGGCAAGAGGAGCTCCTCACTGGGGTTGCCTGTTGCTTTTGCCTTCTTCACAGTTTCTAACTGTTTCTGTTTGCTTGTTTTTAGAGAAGCTTCCGATAATCTTGCAGTGCAAAATCTGAAGGGGTCATTTTCTAACACTTCAGGTATAATGACTAATTAAACGTGAACATGTAATGCTGTGTTTGCCTGGAAGTAGTGGGGATGGATGGTGTGTCTCTCCTTGTGACGTGGAAATGATCTTTCTAAAGTAACTTGTAAGCAGTGAAGTGCACCATGTGGAACTCACCCCCATGTGGGAAGCACACACCCAAGAGAGCGCAGGAAGTGTGGTGTAGGTGACTCTGACATGATGCATCTGATCGCACGGTCTTACTTGTACAAGTAGCGTACTCTTCCTTTGACTCCACTTGTTGTAACAGGTGGGATGTGCCTAGCTTTCACCATAGAGAGGAAAACTGAAGGAAAGGATTTCAAGCTGGGTACGGTGGTGCTTACTCCAGCACTCTGGAGGCTGAGGCAGGAGGATTGGGAGTTTGAGACCAGACTGAGTTATCTCAGAAACATAAGGGGAAAAAAAAGAAACAAAGCAAAGCCCAATGTGATCTAGCCCTTAGAACCACGGTAGGATGTCTGCTGAGAAGTCTCTCTCTGGTGTGCTGTAGAAGCTGCACACAGACAGGCTGTAAACTCCAAACTTTTTTGTTTGTTTTGGCCAGTCCTGGGGCTTGAACTCAGGGCCTGAGCACTGTCCCTGGCTTCTTTTTTTTTTTTTTTTTTTTTTTTTTTTTTGGCTCAAGGCTAGCACTCTACCACCTGAGCCACAGCGCCACTTCCGGCCTTTTCTGTTTATATGGTACTGAGGAATCGAACCTAGGGCTTCATTCATGCTAGGCAAGCACTCTGCTGCTGAGTCGCATTCCCAGCCCCCCGAACTTTCTTTTTCAGGTTTGTTTGAGATTCACGGAGCACCTGTCGTGCCCATTGTGAGTGTGGTAGCCCCGGAGAAGCTGTCAGCCAGCACGAGGAGGCGGTATGAGACCCAGGTACCTGGCCAGGCCCCCAGCTCTAACATGGGAGCTATACAGATGCAAGCGAGGAAAACCAGAAACAGGAGTTTCTTTGGAAATATTCTTCTTCCCTATTCCTCAACACAGAACATTTCTTCATGCCATGATCCAGCCCCATGTCCAGGGAGGCCCAGGGTGCATGAAATAAAAGCCTGCCAGTAATAGAATCTTTCCAGTCTACCACTTGAGGCTGGTTGGGTTCTTTCTTTTTTTTTTTTGGCCAGTCCTGGGCCTTGGACTCAGGGCCTGAGCACTGTCCCTGGCTTCTTTTTGCTCAAGGCTAGCACTCTACCACTTGAGCCACAGCACCACTTCTGGCCATTCTCTATATATGTGGTGCCGGGGAATTGAACCCAGGGCTTCATTTATATGAGGCGAACACCCTTGTCACTAGGCCATATTCCCAGCCCCTGGTTGGTTTATTAATAACAAAACGTTAGAGGTGAAGCTGGGTGCCAGTGGCTTGCACCTGTAATCCTAGCTACTCAGGAGGCTGAGATCTAAAGATCACACTTTGAAGTCAGCCCGGGCAGTAAAGTCGGTGAGACTTATCTCCAATAAGCTACTCAAAAAAAAAAAGGAAATAAAAAAACAGAAAAGAAGCTATGGCTCAAGTGGCGGAGCACTAGCCCCGAGCAAAAGAAGCTCAGAGACTGTCCCCAGGCCCGAGTTTAAGCCCTAGGACTGGCAAAACAAAACAAAAAAAAACTCAGAAATATAAAGATTCGGTATCTAGCCCAACTGTAGAGCACCTGTCTAGCAAGCGTGAGACTTTAAGTTCCAGTGCTCCAGAGAGCACGATTAGAAATGGAATTAGACAGGTGTGGAAGGTCGCGTGCCTCTCTCTGGGCTCTAAGCTGGTTCTCAGGATTTACATGGAAATCGGTTTCCTGTCCAGCTGCCGTTATCACCTGCCACCCTTCAGTTTCATCTCCTCAGCTGCCACCTTCCCCCCTTTCCTAATGTAGCTGAAATCTCAACCCGGAAGCCCACTGCTCCCCTGAGCACAGGTCCACTGCACTGAGCTGCTGTTGCTCCCCCTTGGTCTGAGACTAGGCTTCAAACTCCAACTTGACACCATTGCTCATTGTCTGGCTTTCTACCACCTGAGCCATGCCTCCACCCCACCCGACCCCCAGCCTTTACCAGGCACCATTTCTACATGGGGAATAAGCGGCAGGAAGGACTGGTAGATCAAGATGGTTACACAGTCTTTCCCTCCATGGGCTCCCAGGCCAGACCCCCCTCCCTGAGGCAAAGTAACAGCATGTCCCTGGACACTGTCTGCAGTCCCTCCGGGGCCTTGTCGTCCAGAAGACTGTTTGGCTTAACATGTTCTCAATTTCATTTCACTAGGTACAAACCCGACTTCAGACCACCCTTGCCAACTTACATCAGAAAAGCAGTGAGGTTGAAATTTTGGCTGTAAGTCCTTCTTTAACACTGTCTGCGCTGCCTGGTGCAGCCTGATGTGAACCACACACAAATCTAAACGTATAAAAGCTGGGGAGAAGTGGAAGGTTTTTGGTGGTGGTGGTGGTTCTCCTCTTTCTTCCTGTGAAACATGGGGAGGAGGGAGATCATTTTTCTGTTTCAGATCTTTCCTTACTAAGCCTACAGCAAGTCCTGCATAGCATCAAAGCTTTGGGGTGCAGTGCATAGGTCTGGGCTGTGGCCCCCACTGCTTCTTAGCCCAGCTATGCTGAGATGTTACCGCTCCGTGGTATAAGTTGTAGCGCAGTGGCATTTCACAGGCTGCCAGCCGCGCAGCTGCCCATCAGAGTGACAGCATCTCCAGTCAACAAGGCTGCTTCGATCCTCCAGCAGGTGATGTGCATTTCTGTGTATTAACAGGTGGATCTGCCCAAAGAAACGATCCTGCAGTTCTTATCACTGGAGGTAGGTGATGCCAACTGTACTGCACTGGGTCCTTGCTGTTACTGTGCCAAAAGAAAACTGAAAATGGTACTCAGTTTATAACGGATGCTACTTGTCTGGCAGCACCAGGAATTCCATAATGCTGGCCCTCTCATGTGTTTATTAGTCCTGAATTGATGTCACCCACCTAGTAAGTAGCCAAGCCAGGATTCGGTCCTATCCAGAATAGCACATCTATGTTTTATGTTATAACATCAAAGTTGAAAAGAAGTGATCACTTAGGTTATCATGAGATTAACTTCAGAGCTGGAGTTCAGTGTGAAATGTTTTGTCCTGTTAAAGTTTGACAGCTGATGATAATACCATGCTGTCTCAAACCATTCTAGATGAGGAAATTAATTTGTAGATAAGAACTACATAGATACTTTATGTATTTTTTAATAACTAGAACATACTTTTATCATCAAATAGCTTAAATAAGAACTTTCAGCCCGGCACTGGTGACTCACACCTGTAATTCTAACTACTCAGGAGGCTGAGATCTGAAGGTCGTGATTTGAAGCCAGCCTGGGCAAGAAAGTCTATGAGTCTCCTATCTCCAATTAATCACAGAAAAAGCCAGAAGTGGTGCTTGTGGCTGAAGTGGTAATGTGCTAGCCTTGAGCAAGAGAGCTTGGAACAGTGCCCAGGCCGAGTTCAAGGCCCAGAACCAACAAAAACAAAATTGCTGCAAGCTCCCTGCCAGTTCCTCTCCCCATATCTAACCATAATGACACATCTGAAGGAAAGAATGGCATTACCATTCCAGTAATGAGTCAGAAAAAAGCCAGATAAAGACCCAAGCTGCCATGTTGCTAAGTCTCTGTCTGTCTCTCATCTAGTGGGATGGCGATGAACAGGCATTTAACATGACTGTGAAGCAGCTGCTGTCTCGCCTGCCTAAGCAGAGATACCTCAAATTAGTATGCGATGAAATTTATAACATCAAAGTTGAAAAAAAGTAAGTCATCTCTAAGTCTTGCAGGTTTCACTTGGCTAAGGACAGATCTCATGTGTTGTCATTCATGCAGGATCTTGGATACCCTCCCCCCCTCAACAAAAAACAACCTGAGTATAAAGCAAGACTGGGGTGGGGTGGGAGGGCAAGAAGGTGGAGGTGCAGTTGTGGGCAAAGTACTTTATGTATGCACATGAAAACTGTTGTTTAAAAGTGGAGACAACGGAGCTGGGAATGTGGCTTAGTGGTACAGTGCTTGCCTGGTATGCATGAAGCCCTAGGTTTGAAAAGGCCAGAGGTGGCGCTGTGGCCCAAGTGGCAGAGTGCTAGCCTTGAGCAAAAAGAAGCCAGGGACAGTGCTCAGGCCCTGAGTCCAAGGCCCAGGAGTCTACAGGAGGCTGGGAATGTGGCTTAGCGCTGGAGTTGCTTGCCTAGCATGCATGAAGCCCTGGGTTCAATTCCTCAGTACCACATAAACAGAAAGGCTGGAACTGGCGCTATGGCTCAAGAGGTAGAGTGGTAGCCTTGAGCCAAAAAAAAAAAAAAAAAGCCAGGGACAGTGCTCAGGCCCTGAGTTCAAACTCCAGGACTGGCAAAAATAAAAATGAAATAGTTTACAGAGGGCAGAGTGAAGTGTATTTCATTGTCTTGTTAGACTGCAGCTAGCAAGCAGCTCACAAGCAGTCTTGTACCAACAAAGCAAGTCTTGAGTAGTCGCCAACCACATCACACACCTGTAGCTGTTTGCTTTCCATCACACATCAAATGCCAGCCTTTGGTGGTACTGTTCCACAGGGCTGGGGGAGGCCTGGGAGGGACAGGGTGTCCTTACCCAGGACCTTTCATTGCAGACTGGGTCAGACTTAGTGGCTTACTTTCCATCTCCTCCATTACAAAGCTTTTAACGTTTTTTTTCTTTTGTCAGTTGTGGGACTTGAACTCTGGGCCTGGGCGTTGTCCCTGAGCTCTTCAGCTCAAGGCTAGTACTCTACCACTTGAATCACAACACCACTTCAGGTTTTTTGTGTTTTTTTTTTTGGCCAGTCCTGGGCCTTGGACTCAGGGCCTGAGCACTGTCCCTGGCTTCTTCCCGCTCAAGGCTAGCACTCCGCCACTTGAGCCACAGCGCCGCTTCTGGCCGTTTTCTGTATATGTGGTGCTGGGGAATCCAACCTAGGGCCTCGTGTATCCAAGGCAGGCACTCTTGCCACTAGGCTATATCCCCAGCCCCACCACTTCAGGTTTTAAAGTAGTTATTGGAGATAGGAGTCTCACGGATTTTCCTGCTCCGGTTGGCTTTGAACCAAAATCCTCAGGTCTCAGCCTACTGAGTAGCTAGAATTACAGGCATGAGCCACCAGTGCCCACCATTGTATTCTAAAAATACTTAACACTGTTCTTCACCTACTATACCTCAGCAGTCTGTTATATAATCTACTTTTCTTTTGCAGGGTATCTGTGCTGTTCCTGTATAGCTATAGAGATGACTACTACAGAATTTTATTTTAACCTTAAAGACGTGTCATGACAGAGTTCAAATTGACATGGACGCACACTAGAATAATGAATGGAATGTTGTACATTCACTGTCATTGTAAATTAACTTTAAATTCTAGGAAGGTGGCCTGCCAAGCTGAACTCTGTCATTTTTACATGTGTAATATATTATAAATTTATCTTTTTTGGATATAATAAATGCTTTCATATAACTGCTGCTTTTTCACTGGAAATCTATTTTTTTTGTCTTTCCATTTTTGATACTGGGGATCAAACCCATGACATTGCACTTGCTAGGCAAGCGCTTTGCCACTGAGCTACATCCCAGTCCTGAACATCTTTTAACACCGGATTTTATGGAGTTGAAACACAAAGTCTTGTTCTTCCCTTGGCCCAGTGTGCAAGCATGTGAAAAGTACTTTTCCCAAATTGGTTAAAAAGACCAAAAATCATTACCTTGGGATCAGTATTGTTTTTGTTTCTTCAGGAAGAAAAGTACTATTATTGGGGGGTTTTGCTGACACCAATTACCAATTCTTCTTACTGCCTTGGCCTCTGGAGCACCAGGATTACAGGAGTACATCATCATACCCAAAAGAATCTTCAGGGCTGGGGATATAGCCTAGTGGCAAGAGTGCCTGCCTCGGATACACGAGGCCCTAGGTTCGATTCCCCAGCACCACATATACAGAAAAACAGCCAGAAGCGGCGCTGTGGCTCAAGTGGCAGAGTGCTAGCCTTGAGCGGGAAGAAGCCAGGGACAGTGCTCAGGCCCTGAGTCCAAGGCCCAGGACTGGCCAAAAAAAAAAAAAAAAAAAAAAAAAAGAATCTTCAGTCTTAACAACTTTACAGTATGCTTATCCTAACATTGTTATGCATTCTTATTTGGCTATAACTCGTAACTGCAAAAGGAACTGTGATGACAAAAGTACACAAGTAGGTAGGAAGAATTTCCATGAGATACCATGACTTTTTATAAAACTGTCATGCTTCAATTCCAGTACTTTAGAAGACAAGCCTTAAAAAGACCTGTTCATTAATGTCATTACTCCATAATTTGTAGTTGCTACCAAAACTATTAAGATGGGGTGGGAAGAGGAATAAGGAAGAGACAGTAAGTTCTACACAGGTTTAATGATACGTTGATCTTCACAGAGGAATCTTAACAGGAATACACAACCATGCAGCGCAGATCCCAAACACACTGGCTTCCTACCACAATGTCCCTAGAAACATCCCAACCCTAGTCTCCCAGGACAACAGTTACCAGTGGAGGAATGAGAAACTTTGTTGCCAAAAGCAAAAAAAAAAAAAGAAAGAAAGAAAAATGGCCATTCTGTAGGTAGCTGGTAATGGTGGAAACCTGGTGCCCTTCACTGGGCTGTTTTGGTCTTCTTATTCTTGTTCTTCTTGTCTCTCTTCTTCAGCCCATCCATGTTAGCCCTGAGCAGGTTTGAGTATGCCTGGAAGGCAGAGCACAAGCACAATGGGCAGGCTGACAGGACAGCTGCCTTCCACCCACAAGGGGCTTAGGGCAGCACCCCAGGGGCCCCACAGTGGAAACAGTGTCCACAGGAAACATTATTGCAGTTCTACAACACACCCACCCCATGCTGAGTTGCAGGTCCATTGGTTCTTAAGTAAAGGGGAAGGGACAAGCAACTCCTTGTTCGGCAGTACTAGGGGTACAGCATATCTGTTGACATTCAGCCTGTTGGCTTTTTCTTAGAAAACGCTGGTAAAAGTTATGACAGGAGAGCAGTGAACCAAGTATCAAGTCAGAGTTCACGATTAACGCTGTCACAGGCCCTAGGATGACGCGGGGAACACCAGAACTCACCATCTGAAATTTATTCACTTCTTTAGAGCTCACCTGCAAAGAAGGGAAAAAGAAGGCATGTAGTGCTGCATAGAGCTACCCTCTGCACCACTCAATCTGAAAGGGCCTCATGAAGACACCCTAATCTTTAAAATACTTCCTTCCAACTTCAGGTCAGAATGCCCTAAAGACATTTTCTACTCCCCATTCCTTTGCCTGGAGAATAAGAGCAAAGTAGTATTTTTCTGCACAAGAACTGCACCAAGGTGTGTCAGTCAGAAGCAGACCACTCAAGAAGCCGTGTTTCTCGGTGCTATTGAATCCCTTACACAGTCAAGCGTGCCTGTAATCCCAGCAGCTCAGGGGGCTGAGAAGGAAGGATAGGAAGCTTGAGTCTAGCTTGGGCTACATGACCAGACTCTGTCTCAAAAAAATAAGAATATTCTAGCTCACCACAGTGCTGATCTTCTTCTTCCCGTCTGTAGCTCTCAACAGACACTTGTTTTCTGCGGGCTCAAGACCCTCCACAGAACCCTTCCTTGGGATGGGTTTTGTTCGACCATCATCTGCATGAAGAAGACAACATGGTGAACACTACTACAAAGTTAAAACAGGGCTAAACTTCTGATCTGAGAAGGATCCCAACCTCAGCTGGAGCTAAGCCCCTTCACCAACCACCCCCCCCCCCAGCTGAGATCCTATCTGAAAAACTAAAAACAAGCCCAGAGGCATGGCTCAAGTGGCAGAACACTTGACTGGGGAGTCCAGGTAGGAGTTGAGAGAGGTGACCTAAACCAGTGACCCTGCGCTAGTTCTGTTACCACACCATCCACTAGGTCGGTTGGACAAACTTGCAGAAGCTACTTGCACTACAGAAACACTAACATCAAAGCGTATTAAACCTCACAAATGAGCCTGTCAGCGACTCCGGAGATTGAGACCCAAGGACCCAGGTTCGAAGCCAGCCCTGGCAGGAAACTCATTTCCAATTGGCCACCAGTGGTGCTCTGGCTCAAAGTGGTAGGGTGCTAGGTTTGAGTAAAAAAGGCCCTGAGTTCAAGCCGCAGGACTGACACGGTGGCAGTGTGTGACACTCCCTGACAAAAGACGACCTGACTTGGCCCACCGTAGCGGGGTGGCTGACCTCGGGGACAACACGGCACGCAGGGGGCAGCAAGGCTCCCAGGACCGCTCCCGGGAGGTGCCCGGGGCGGGCGGGCGGGGCACCAGGGGCAGGAGTGAGGGGGCGTGGCGCCCGTGCCCCACAGCCTGGGCCCCGCCCTCCCGGCCCGGGCCCCGCCCCCACGCCCCCGGCCACAGCCCGGGCCCCGCCCCTCGCCTCAGCCCGGGCCCCGCCCCCACGTCCCGGGCCACAGCCAGGGCCCCGCCCCTCGCCTCAGCCCGGGCCCCGCCCCCACGTCCCGGGCCCCAGCTCGTCCCCCGCGCTCCCGGCCGGCCCGCGGCTCACACTTCTTCAAGGTGATGAACACGCTGCCCAGCGGGCGGCACTTCTGGAACAGCCTGGTCAGCTCCGTCAGGAACTGCAACACAACAGGCCCGGCCCCGTGAGGACACTCCAGACCCAGCCCCCGGCCCTCCCGCCGAGCCCCGCCGCGGCCGGCCTACCTGCTCGCTCTCCAGCAGCACCATGGCGGCGCGCCGCGGCCCTCCGGCTAGCCGAAGCCCAGAACCGTGAGGGCCGGAAGTGGAGCCTGCGGTGGGCAGGACTTCCTCCGCGAGGCTGGCTGCCGGGAGTTTCCACCAATCCCCGCTCCGCGGCGCCTGTCCGGTCCCGCCCCTCCCCCCGCCCACTTCCGCTCCGGCCCGCGGCGGGCTCGCGAGCTCCCGGGGCTGCCCCGGGGAGGGTGGGACCCGCCTGGCGTCACGTCAGTGTTTCTTGGGACAGCACTCAGTAAAAACAACTCCAGTAAGTATGAAGGAACGAGGGCAAGACAGACGGGATAGAAACGTGCTCTTGTGTCTGTGCTGGGCGCGTTACCGGACGCTTCCCTACCTCAGTTTCCTCTCTTGGTTTTACCCTTGGAATTCGTTAGGGGGTCACAGTGGTGAACAGTGCTTGCCTACCATGCCAGTCTCTAGATTCCATCCATAGCATGATTAAAAGAAAAAAAGAAAGTCATTTTGAGTGACTGATTGCCATCTATTACATAGGGAAGACAGGAACAGGAAAAATAAAGTTTTGTAGGACTGGGAATGTGGCCTAGCGGTAGAGTGCTCGCCTACCATGCATGAAGCCTGGGGTTCGATTCCCCAGCACCACATGTACAGAAGAAGCCAGAAGTGGCGCTGTGGCTCAAGTGGCAGAGTGCTATCCTTGAGCAAAAAAAAAGCCAGGGACAGTGCTCAGTCCTTGAGTTCAAGTCCCAGGAGTGGCAAAGAAAAGAAAGTTTTGTAGACAGACAAATTTTTATTTGTTCATTTCATATATATGTAAATGTATGTATATAGAGATACATATTAGATAGGTAGATAGATATATAACATGTTTATGTGGGACTCACACAAGCAACTGAATATAAAAGTTCATACCTCAACAGAGATAAAAGCTATAAATTTAAAAAAAAATTTTAAAGCTATAAATTAAAGTTGACAGCTCAACATGGTGGCACATACCTGTGATCTCACAACTTGGGAAGCTGAAATAGTAAATTTTGAATTCAAAGCCAAACTGGGATACACAGAGAGATCCTGTCTCAAAACAAAACAGAATTGTCAAGTCATCTTCATCTGCTTATAGACTAGCAAAATCTGAATGACCTCTACAACAGAGCACTGGTTGGTCAGATTGGCCAGCTCTAGGTCATGGTCTTTTGTTGTTGTTGTTGTTGTTGCCAGTCCTGGGTCTTGGGACTCAGGGCCTGAGCACTGTCCCTGGCTTCCTTTTGCTCAAGGCTAGCACTCTACCACTTGAGCCACAGCGCCACTTCTGGCTTTTTTCTGTTTATGTGGTGCTGAAGAATTGAACCCAGGGCTTCATATTCCCCGCCCCTAGGTCATAATCTTGATCCCAAGTACTGTGGGTGAATGAGAGAGTGACTCTCTGAGCCTTTTATGTTCTTTGCCTGTCACCAAGACCCATCTACGTAGGATTACAGATAGGTTCAGACGCTGGGGAATGGAAACCCTATGTGGTGGATCCATGAGGCCATCAAACGTAGGGGAGAAGTGTGCAAAGGGTGCTGGACATTTGGAAGAACATGTAAAATCATCAACAAGTAAGCATAACCAAGGTGTGTGGTCAGGGTGCCAAGGGAATGTGAGGGCCCACCTGACGTGTGTGGTCATGAACATGAGTGGGACCGGGCAAGCGTTAGTGGGCCCGGGTGACGACCTTCCTGCTCTTCGCTTGTGTCACTCCCACGCATGCCGCGGGGTGGTGAGAGCCATGGGGCACCAGGGAGGAGGACAGGGCCCTCTCTGCCTTTGAGGCGGGAGCACGGAGGCAGGTTCATCCGGAGCCTCATCAGGCCCTCCGCATGAGCACATCTCGCTGCTTCCACTGAGTAAGGAACACGTAGCTGAGAGTAGTAATTTATGCCTGTAATCCTAGCTCTTGGGAGGCAGAGCGGGAGAAAGGTGAGTTAGAGACCCGCCTGAGATAAATACCAGTTCTAAGCCAGCCTGGAATACGTAATGAGACCCTATTTCTAAAATACAATGAAGTCGTAATCATCACCTGAGTGAAATCTCAAGGCCACCTCACAATAGGCTGAGTGGCTTTAAGCTAGACATGCCTGAGCCCGGCTGTTTGGGCATCGCCCTTCATCCAGTATAACTACTGGCGGAGCGTTCTTCACGCGCTGTTCTCTGGAAATGACTAAGAGCACCCATTCTGAACTCGGGTTTAGGTTCAGATCTCATCTCTACTACTTAGTTTATATGGCCTCAGAGAGAATTAACAATGGCAATGCTTGTTTCTGTTGATGTTATATAGACTTTACAAAATTCTATACTTAAAACCCTTTAGGCTGGGGGCTGGGGATTTAGCTCAGTGGAAGAGCGCTTGCCTGCCAAGTGCAAGGCCCTGAGTTCAGTCCTCAGCTCTGGGGGGGGGAAAAAAACAACCTTAGACTTGCTCTCTGTCATAAACGTGAAGACTTAAATGAATCAAAAGTAAATTAAAATTTTCAGTTACACTCAACACACAGTTCAAAGATTCCATAGCTCATGTGGCTTGGACCAGCCACACTCTATGAGACAATGCTTTGTGCACAGCCGTGAGCCAGGAGTCCAATGAACGCTCAGCAAACAGTATCGAACTGCATTATTTATGGACCACTCTCCTGCCATGTGTAGAATATCACCAAATGTCCAAATGATTCCTGTCACTATCCAAAGGCCACCCGTACTCTTGGTTATTTGAGTCATATTGTAGTCATACGAACAACCAGTATCATTTGTAACAGGCAAAAGGGACCATCAGCGTAAGTACTATGCGGGCTGGGTGTATGTTCAATGGTAGAGCGCCTGCTTAGCCAAGTGCATGGCCCCGAGTTCAAACTCCAGTATCACCACACACACACACACACACACACACACACACACACACACAGAATACTATGAAATAAAATGTTGTTTAATTCCAAATGTTTAGATGTCAAAACTTAAAACAATGAATAAAATACAGCTAGCTGATGTATAAGATTAGATCGAAGAATAAATTCTCTCATGAGAAAAGCAGTATTGTTTATGATCAGTCAGGAATAAAGGTAGCTCTGGGCACAATAAAATAGAGTTTATGTCAATAAGTCAAGGTTAAAATTTGATGTTGTCCAACAATCAAAATCCTAACCTATTATTACGCGTGGTTAAGGTCATAGATCATTAATCAAACTGTAATTTAAATGTGTAATAGAGATTAATGGCTTTTGGCCCTTGGAGCAGAGCACTGTGTAAAGAGGAGCTGAGTCAGTATCTCCAGTCACGGGCTCCTGCCCCCTTCCTCCCCTGCTTCCTAGGAGAATGGTGGAACAGAAACTGCTCCCACAGTTCCTCCCACGTCATGGGACCTTCAGCAAAGGCCGAAGGTAAGATGGAGCCCTCAGCACGCTGTACTGGCATCTGCTTGGACCGGCATTGGCCACCTCCCCATATACAGGGAGTCCAGAGACAGACAACTCTAGTCCTTGAAAACAGCCTAAGGGACCCAGGAATTCACCTAGGTGAATATTCTTACTTGTGCCACCAAAGATCATCTCTCCACAAGTGTGAGGATCATAGCAAAGTTTATTAGGATTTAGTCAGGTTGGAATTAAAGTAAAGAATTAGATGAGTTTGAAATAGCGTCGGAGGTCTCATTAAGGTTGATGAATTTACAGTTGTGGTTACTGGAATGCATGTATACTTTTCAGTAACCAGAAAGTGTCATGATCAAAAACATAGTCACAAGTTGGACATAAGGGTACATGCCTGTAATCCCAGCACTTTTTTTTTTTTTTGCCAGTCCAGGGGCTTGAACTCAGGGCCTGAGCACTGTCCCTGGCTTTTTTTTGCTCAAGGCTAGCACTCTGCCACTTGAGCCACAGCGCCACTTCTGGCTTTTTCTATATATGTGGTGCTGAGGAATCGAACTCAGGGCTTCATGTATGCAAAGCAAGCACTCTTCCACTAGGCCATGTTCCCAGCCCAGTCCCAGCACTTTGGAGGTTAAGGAAAGAGGATCAAGGCTTCAGGAATAACCTAGGCTATAGAGTAGCCTTTTTTGAGACCCTCTATCAAAAAGTTAGGTAGAAAAAAAAAAAACAGCTAGGCAAGATAGTGCACTTTCTGGTCCCAGCTACACAGGAGGTAAAGGAAGGAGAATCGTGGCCCAAAGCTAGATCTGGGGCAACAAGCTCCAAACATTATCCAAAAAATAACGACAGCAAAAACAAAAGGCCAGGTGTGTGACTCAAGTGGTAGAACATACTGACTTTAAACCCCAGTACTGAAGAAGGAAAAACTAGTTACTAGTTCTTACGTGCCTGAGTTTGAATCCCAGGTCTCCCTCTCTCAGTGACTGAAGGAAGATTACAGAACTCCTGGCAAACAATATGTTTTTAAGTGAACTTGTGACTCTCATAGACATTAAGTATTGGTTTAAATTGTTCTTCCTAAGGGAGCCAGGAGCACAGTAGGGCACATTCACGGGAGAATTTGAAAGCAGGTGCATTTATACTTCCACTCAGACCAATTCTTTCACCACTTGCTTCCACCAGTGGGTCGACACGTTTGTTGAATCGACTGCGGACACTCGGAGTTCCAGAGTCTTCTGTGCCTGCCCCACCCCAGCCTCAGGATAAAGTCTTGGATTAAAACCCCAGTCCCAAGAGGCCAGACCTGGAGTCAAAGGGCCTGGAGCCCATCTGCCCTCACTTTGTGCCAGCTTCAACCTGCCAGCCTTAGAGCCCAGCCAGCATCTGGCTTGCTCTATTTATTTTTTTACACTGTTACGTTAAGGACTACTAAGACTAGATGACTGCAAGCCACTGCTTCCATGCTGGCCTCCTCAACCCTTCCTGGAACGCTGAGGACGTGTCCAGGGCCCACAGGTGTCCCTGGGTAGCCCTTGCTCTTGGAGATGGAGGAGGCTTCCCCCAGGCGCAGTGCCTGCAGTGCCGCTTCCCGACAACAGAGGGCGCCGTGGCCTCACCACACAAGCACAGCGCGGGCCAGGTCCCGGTGCTTGCCCCGCCATTTATTTACCTTCCACAAAACGACTTCGGGTAGGACAAGATCTTCCTCCTCCCGAGTCCTCAGTCCTTGGGTTCCAGGACCACGTTGGCACTTTGTGGCTGCTTTCTGAGGGGCAGTCGCTCCAGTCTCTAGGAGCTGTGAGACACTTCAGGAAGTGGCAGGTGCGCCGATACCCATAGAAACAGTTTACAAATGAGCACGAGGCCAGGAGAGGCACGAGTACCCAGTCCTCTCCCCCTCTCACCACCCCCCCAGGTCCTCACTCGCCTGGGCCGGCCGCGCCAAGACCAAGTGGCCGCCCCCTGGCCCTGACAGGCTCACACACGGCCATGCTGAACAAAGAACATTCTGTGGTGGGCTCCCTGTGGTGGTGCCTGGGTCCTGGGTGGTATATAGGAAACCCTTGGTCTCATAAAGAGCCTCCGACAAAGGATAGGACAGCTTCTCCCCGCCTGTCCACGCCTTGCTTTCTTGCTAACCTCAGGAAGAGAGTCTGACACATCCCACACTAGAGGGGGGGAAACTGAGGGCAGGCCAGGCAGGCCTGATTATCGTACAGCCTTCCCAGTCAGGCTGGACACCTGGACCTGTCTTCTTCCTGCCCCCCAACTTCCACTTCATGGATTTAATGGGCAGGAGGAGGGACCCCTTTATTCATGATTAGGGGTCCGCAATTTTACATGGCCAACATTTCCACACAAATTAACCAGCTGCCCGACTCTCCAAAGCGACAGCTACCGTGTCCATTGGCCTCCATGCCATCGTTCGCGCCTAATGTGCAGGGAAGACAGACCAAGCAGTGCAGCGTGACGGGAGAAGCCCCAGCGCCCTCGAGGCGGCGCCTGTCCGGGCGACCAGCAGCGAGTCCTCTCCCTGAGCGGAGGGAGGCCTCGCGGTCGGCCCGGTCCAGCCCGCTTCCTTCTCGCTATTCACAAGTAAGGGAAGCGGGCCCGGGGAGGGAGGGGACGCGGCTTGACAGAAGTCGCAGGACTCGGCAGGGACGGCGTGGAGGCCGCGGCCCCGCGCGCTGCCTTTCCCTGGCCTGCCTGGCGTTGGGGAGCTCGAGGCTGCCCAGCACCTTCTAGCAGGTGTCAGCCTCCACCACCCCTGCATCCTCACACCCGGCGCCGGGCCACGGATTAGAGGCCGCTTCCTGCTTGGCCTCTGTCCAAGGCCATTTCACAATGGGGGGAAGAGTGCTGGGCCCAGAGAACCAGGTTTCTGCTCTCCCCACCCTCACCCCTGCAGCCCCTCAGACCTGCAGAGAGAGAGAGCATGAGCGAGCCGCAGGAAGGGAGACAGGCCAGGCGGGACGAGGCGCGGGGGGCTGCCTGGCCTGACTCCCCACGCCGCACCCCTCCCCTCTCCAGCCGCCGGTGGGTGAGCGCCTCCATGCAGGACTCCCCTGGCGGGTGGAGGCGGTCAGATCAGGCAAGGCTCCAGATCAGTGAGGCTGAGAGCCTGGAAGTCCCCCGGCCACGAGGCCTCGGCCAGCTCCCTGCGTGATGAGGAAACAGCCCTGCCAGGCAGAACATTCCGGAGAGAGTCCACATCACCCTTCTCTTTCTCATCTCAGCACGCCAGGATGAACTGTGGCTCTGCTGACTGAAATTCAAGCGGGAGCCACGTGCCCGCGCCGCACGCCTGCGATCCTCGTTACTCGGGAGGCCGAGAGCGGAGGATCGCAGTCTGAGGCCAGCTCACGCAGCCAAGTCCCGCGAGACTCCCATCTCCACCGAACCACCGGAAAACCGGAAGCGGCGCCGTGGCTCAGAGTGGTAGAGCAGAAGAGCCGAGGGACTGCGCCCTGGCCCTGGGTTCAAGCCCCACAAGCAACAAAACAAATCCTGAAATTCAGGAGGGAACCAGGAGAGCGACACCAGCAGGCTCACCGGGGATGGATGGACTGTGCCCTCGCGGCAGGGTCGCGTGTGTGCCGGAATCTTCCTTGAGGTCGGAAACCGTGCTTTAAGGGCTCAGTGTCCTGTCCGCACGTCTGGAAAAGGAGACAGAAAAACCCTGGGTGAAATGTCCGAGCACCGGACAAGGCGGTGGGAAGAGCACAGCACAAGCGTGCTGGACGGTCCTGGATGTTAGGGTTTTTAAAGTAGGTAGCCAGTAAAGGAGAATGCCACGCGGCATTCAGGAAGGAGAGAAAGTTTGTTATCCAACTGCTGGCCTGTGGCCGGAGAGAAGGGGTGACCCCCATCCCTCCCTCCCTTATCTAGGGCAGGGGCAGGGGGTGTGGCCAGGTGGATTCCCATGGGACCTCAGGGAAGGGGGCGGTAACCGCCCCCAGGTGTGCCCATTACCCAGGCAGCTGGGTGGAGACTTAACAGGTGGGGGGCATCTGCCCGGAACCCTCTGGGGCAGACCTTACACTGGATGGCCAGTGGAAAGGGAGCTGGGGACTCGGTGAGTCTGGGAAGAGGGCGCCTATCTTCAGACAGGAGAGAGCCGGAGCGTGAGGCGGGAATCGGGCCTGCCCGTGGCACGGTCTTCCTCCGCGTCTATGGGAGCCAGGCAGGCAGGGGCGTGGAGGTGCCCGGCACTGAGCCCCTCCATCCGTCCCTCACCCGAGCCCTCTGACAACAGGAAGCAGCTGCAGCCCCCCCCCGGCCCCGTGGGGGGTCTATAACCCCCCCCCCTGTCCTGGGTGCCACCCTTGCAGAACATTTTGTTCTTCAGGACGCCGTGGGGCTGGAGGGCCCACACCTGCACAGGTCAGTTTGAACACACACACACACACCCCCCAGTCCTGGCCGGGGTCCAGCAGGGCCATGGGGGGCGAGGCTCAGTGGCCTTCCCCTCCCATTCACTGGGTGATAAAAGACAAAAGGGTTAAGGGGCAGGCAGGAACCTACCTCAGCCATCTCCCTTCGGGGACTCCCAGCCAGGACTGGGGAAGCCGGGACGGGGGGGGGGGGGCACCGGGAGTGAGATCGCCGCTCCCATCGCCCCTCAGTGGAAGTCCTCAGCGTAGGTTCGGGAGTGGCACCCCCAGAGCTCCCTCACCTGACAGCCATTCCCATTCCCACGCCGGCCCACAGTGGGCTGACAGTCTGCCCTTCCCGGCCTCTAGATGGGGTGGGAACTGGAAGGTCAGGAGGTGGAGGCCCAGATCCAAAGAGCGGTGTCTGTTCTGCAGCGCGATCCAGGCCCAGAAGCTTTGAGCAGGTGGCTGGGGCCCCTGGCAATGGGGAGGCCGGGCCTCTGGTCCCGGGCCTTGACGGTCCCCGGGGAAGAAGGGCCCAACTCAGCCCCCCCACACCTCCCTGCTCAGTCTCCAGCGTGTCGGGGATGCAGAGCCACACTGCGCCCCTCCGCCGGCCCAGGTGTCTTCCGTAAGTGGACTCAGGGCCGTTTCCAAAGCCGCCATCATCCTGGGCCCGGGAAGGGAAGGCAGCTCGGGGGCAGGGAGGGGTGCTGGAGGCGGCCGGGAGGGCCAGGGTGCCAGAGAAGGGAACAGGCTGTTCCCCGCCGGCCTTCGAGCTGCAGGGCTGCGCCCTGCCAAGTTCAGCGTTGGCAAAAGGCAGCGGGAGAGGAAGCGCAAGGCCAGATGAGGACCATGTGTGGTGGTTGTCAGCTGCGACTCAAAACAAAGCAGACCTGGGGCCCGGCGCCGCCCCAACCCGTCCCCCCCCACCCCCCCCGACCCCCCCCCCCACGCACGTGCACGCCGCCAGGGCGTGTGTTGTTGGTGGCGCTGGAGGAGTGGAGCGCCGGCCCTCACGGTCACGGTCAAGGTCAATGGTGAAGGAACCTGCTCTAAAAATCATTGACTCCCGTAGACTGCCTGGGGGGCGCGGGGGGACACTGTTCACGTGAGCATCAAACGTGCGCCTCCCATTCAGTGCGGGTCCTGGGTGCCTCCACAGTCCTCGCGGCTTTCTCCGGTTAGTGGGTATTGGCGCCCTCAGGGAGAATTGGGGCTTCCTGATGGGGGGGAGGGGGACATAGGGGCAGGAGAGAAACGGCGCCCTCACTCCAGATCTTATGTGGTGAATTCCCCTTGGTGAGTTCTCCTGGGATGAGGAGATGCGCCCTCCCCCCCAGCCCTCCCCCAAGTCTGCCTTCCTCCACCTCAGCCTCATGACACCCCCCCCCCCCCCGGGCAGGCAGTTCAGATACGGTTCCTTTCTAGAAGCCTTCCCCTACTACCCACCCGGGAAGAGGCCTTGTGGGAGCCTTTCAGTCCACGCTCTTGCCCCTCCCCGCCCCCGCCCCGTGTGAGCCTGAGCCCCTCGCTCACCCCCGGCCCGGGGCAGAAACTTCAGCCTCCCTCTGGCCCTGAAGAACGAGACCCCGAGTCCTTCCGAGTGGAGCGGGTGTCTGCCGGGCCGGGCCGGGCGCTGCTCCAGTGCACACACGGTTCTGGCTTCAGGACAGCAGCGCGTGGCCAGCACGGGCCCGGCCGCCGGTCGGTTCCACCCCTCGTAGTTAGGGAAAGTCAAGAGGACACAGGGAACATGAGAAGAACTTGGGGGTCAGGGGGGAGCCCAGACAAGGGCTGGGCCGGCCTTCTGCACAAGGCCAGTATGCAGGTGAACAGGTGAACGGGCGTGGCGGCTGGGTGGCGGGAGGTGGCGTGGGGCCCACTTGGCGCTGGGGGGGGCGGCAGAGGGGGGGCATCGGCATCACACTCGCCTCTGGGGACCCGCAGGGGGTGGGGGCTGTGAGCTTGTCTTCCGATGGCCCCCAGCCCCTCTGCTCAGCCGGAGCCCGGCCGGGGTGTCACACGTCCCGATCGCCGCCCTCGGGCTTCTCCTTGGGGAGACCAGCGTTTGGGTAGGGAAGGAATGGAGGCCTGCTCCCCAGAAATAGTTAATGCTCTCCGCCCTCCCCTCCCCCCGGCCCCTCGCACCTGCAGGCTGCGGGCTGCGGTTTGCACCGCCAGCTGCGGCGGGAACCTGAGCGGCCCCGGGCCTGAGGTGCCTGCGGGGGGGGGGGGGCTCCGCGCCCCCCTCGCGCTGCGGGGGTGGCATGGGAGGGTCCTGTAGCCCCTGGGGACCCGGCACTGCAGTGTTGGGGCCGAGTGGCAAGTCCGGGTCTCCACGTGGACACCGAAGGACAGAAGGACAGAAGGGAGAGGACAGTAAGCCTCGGCAGGGCCAGGCCCTCCGCGCTCAGGACAGTCCTGAACCCGTGACGCTGGGATTCTGACCGGGCCCGTCCCCCGCCCTGCACCAGGGCAGATCACCACAGAGCCCCGAGCAGTGGGCGCCCTCGGGGCCAGGACTGTGTCAGCAGCCACCATGGAGGCCACCACCAGGCAACCGGAGTAGTGGGAGCTGCCCTGCTGACCCCCTGCTGGGACCCCCCCACCCCTGCACTGCTGGGCGCTGGCTCAGATCCTCCAGGTCCTAGCCAATGGATGCTCACTCGGGGCCAGAGCCAAGATGGCAGCTCCAGCCCTGGCCCCGGGGTTACCACCTGCCCCTGGCAGGAGGCAGCCGTACTGCAGGCCCGCCGGCTTCGTGGGCAGTGCTGCGCTGTGGCTGTTGTGGAGTTGGGCGCCAGCCCGTGCTTTAGCCACAGTGGTGGAGGCGCAGCCCCAGCACACCAGGCTGGCTGAGCGGGGCCGTGTGTGCGTGTGCGTGTGCGTGTGCGTGCGTGTGCATGTGTGCGTGTGATTGTCCTCTCCCATGCTTGCTGCTCCTGACTTCTTCCTGACCAGCACGCAGCATGGACTCGCTCCATCCATTTGTGAAGAAAATCACAGGGCCACCTGGAGCTGCTGGCCCCCGCCTGAAATCCTAACTACCCAGGAGGCCGAGCTCTGACAGTCAAGGTTCGAGGCCAGCCTAGGTAGAAAAGTCTGTGAGACTCCAACTCCAATTGATAAAAAAAAAAAAGCCGGAGTGGAGGCATGCATGGCCGTAAGTGAAAAAAGCAGAGCACAAGGGCAGAGCCCCGAGTTCCAGTCCCAGCGTTGGCACAAGGAAAGCCGGTCCGGCGGTCTGAGGTTCCCAGGCCGCTGCCCAAAGCTGCAGGGCCCCTCCGACAGCCTTGCTCTTCTCCTCCTGTCCAGTCACCCGTGGACACCTCCACATCAACATGGGCCCTTTGTCCAGGCTGACTAACGCCAGGATTAAGCTAGGGAGCCTTGTGTGCGTTCCGTCATTTTGTATTCCACTGGCTGCCTCTCCATGCTTTGCTTTAGTTTCTCTCCACATGAGGAATCCCGTTTATGCGAGGCCAACCTCAGACCACGATCCTCCTAGCTCTCTGTTCCGTACACTGGGAAATCAAGGCTGTGAGCCACCACACCAGCCTTGTTTGTTGAGATGAGGGTCTAGATAACTTTTTTTTTAACTGGGCTGAACCTCATTTTTCCTCATCTGGGTTGCAGGCATGCATCACTGTGCCCAGTGTTATGGGGTTTGAGGGAGGGGATCCCCCATCCCTCCAAGAGTCCACCACTCAGAGACTGTCTCAAGTAAAAAGATGGGTTTATTGGGAAAGTTCCAGATGGACCGGTCCCAGGTTTCAGAAAAGCATAACCTCAAACAGGACAGAGACACAGACTTACTTCCGGAAGACTTCTAAATACCAGCAAACCAATTCAGCCTCAAGGAGAGCGGACTTGGGAGGACAAGGGGACAAGAGACACCAGACGAGAACATGGAGAC
The DNA here is from genome assembly GCF_023159225.1 of Perognathus longimembris pacificus. NCBI lineage: Eukaryota > Metazoa > Chordata > Mammalia > Rodentia > Heteromyidae > Perognathus > Perognathus longimembris. Next base: position 32,922,468 of record NC_063183.1, on the reverse strand, counting down.
ACATGGCATGGCAGAATGGCACCTGAGCTGGCGTGACCCTCCGGTCAGGGGGCTGGGTCACAGGAAGCTCCCAGTCCCAAGCACTTGACTGACAGGTGCAGCAACCTATAGGCCATGTGCCCACCCCTGTCTCCTGGGATTCAGGAACACTCATTACCTGGGGATGGGACGTCTCTTCCATCAGGTAGGAATCCAGGCACGCCCATCAAGAAGACAAGATGCTGGAAATACCACATGGTCAAGCCTGCCACACGCAGGTGGCCAAGGGAGTTACAACCTCTTACATAATGCGTAGTATCTGAGATGGAGTCGATCAATCTGATAGCCCTCAACAGCCAATGATGGCGCTGGCCAGAGCTGACCTCCATATTACACCCAGGAGATTTTTTTTTTTTTTTGCCAGTCCTGGGGACTGGACTCAGGGCCTGAGCACTGTCCCTGGCTTCCTTTTTGCTCAAGGCTAGCACTCTGCCACTTGAGCCACAGTGCCACTTCTGGCCGTTTTCTGTATATGAGGTGCTGGGGAATCGAACCCAGGGCCTCATGTATTCGAGGCAAGCACTCTTGCCACTAGGCCATATTCCCAGCCCCTCCCCAGGAGATTTTTTTTTAGGAGATATTTTTAAAGAGAAAGAAAAGAAGCAACAGCGGACCCTAAAGAAAAGAGGTCAGAAGGGCTTAGTGATAGAGTGCTTGGCTAACATGGGTGAAGCCCTGAGTTCGATTCCTCGGCACCACATACACAGAAAAAAGCCCAGAAGTGGCATTGTGGCTCAAGTGGCAGAGTGCTAGCCTTGAGCACAAAGAAGCTCAGGGAACAGTGCCTGGGCCCTGAGTTCAAGGCCCAAGATTGGCAAAAAAAGGAGGAGGAGGAAGAGGAGGAAAATGCTGCAGTCCCGCTAGAGAAAGTGACAGGGCCCCGCCTCTAGGCCTTGGCCTTCTTTGGGGGGCAGGGAACTGTGGGAAGAACTGTATAAACAGCAGAAGCTTCTCCGTCCGGTTCTGGAGGGTGGAAATGTTAGCATCTCAGGCCTTCAGCTCCTCCCATCAGCCCCCAGATCCACCCACACCTAAACGTCCTGCCCCAGAGCTATAGTGGGCCACTCCCACCCCCCATTCAGACCTACCCACTTCCCCTTTAGACCCCCAGAAGCTGCCACCTGGGTGAGGGGCGGACACCATGTCGCTCCCTCTCCCACGGAAGATTCGGCCCCACTAATAAGCCTCCTCATGACCCTTCTTCTCCTGTCCCTGACGATCTCCGCGTGGTCCCCTGGGATGGCCGGGACCGTCCTTGCGGGAAAGCCCAGGGTCCAGGCGGCCTGAGGGCTGGGGTCTGGTGAGGCCCCTTTCCCAAGGCCTCCTCACAAAGCCAGAAGGTGCTGGCTTGCTTCTCTCACGGCTTCTGGAGACAGGAAGTCTCAAGGTAGCCCAGGCTGGCCTTGATCTGGAAATCCTCCGGCCTCAACCACCCCAAGGGCTGGGATGACGGGCATGTGCCGCCATGCCTAGTCCAAGGAGTTTGAACATTATTTCCAGAATAATGGTTCCAAAGACCACACATTACAGGATTCCATGTCTACAGAATGTCCAGAAGGGGAAAATCCATGGCAAAAGCAGTCGCCCAGGGCGGGGGTGGAGGAAGTGGAGGTACAGCTAATGGATACTGGGATGCTTCTGGGGGCAATGAGAAGGTTCTAAAATTGATTGTGGTGATGTTTGCACAACCCTTTGAATATACTCAAAACCATTGAACTGCACACTTCAAATGGGTGAATTATATGGTAGGTAAATTCTATCTCGATAAGGCTGTTATTTCGAAAAGTATAATGGGAAGCTGTGAGAGGGCTGCTTTAATCGCGGCGGAAGAATCGACTGTAGGGAGAGAGGCGAGGGGAGGCCCAGCAGTCGGGAGGCTGGAGTGACTGGCTAGGGCCTGGCTGGATATAAATGGATAAAGGAGACGGGGCTGGGGTGTACCATGGCATGAGAATTTGATAAAGACCTAGTCGTAAGGAGGGGAGGGGAAGGGAGGGCCAGGGAGTCGGAGCCGTGCCGTGCTCAGGGTCTTCACCCAAGTCTGACGTTTGGGAGGGGAGACCCTCTCTAGACCCCCTCTGTCACGCAGAGGGAAGGCACGGAGGCGGCACAGAGCTTTCCCATCAGGCCCAGGGCTGGGAGATCAACCTCTAGCACTGAAAAACATACGTGTGTTTCCTTATTTTATTAGTGAGTCATGAAGAATATACACCATTGCTGTCGGCTCCAGGGATATTTTGGGGAAAAGATCTTTTATTTTTTTCTTTGTGGTCCTGGAGACGGGACTCGTGCACCCGATAACAAGGCTTTATTGCAAAATATCCTTACTATTTTTTTAAATTTGCATGCCTACAATATATAATAAAATCACAATCTCATAAACTGCTAGAAGAGATATCCTCTGGTACTGTTTAAAGTTGTTGCCTTGCTTTAGGGATTGTTTCCTTGACACGGGATCTCACTATAACAGCCCAGGCTGCTCGGTCCTGAACTCAAAGTCCTCCTGCCTCAGCCTCCCGGAGTACTGAGATTACAGGTGGGCATTACCATACCCAGCTGTTTTTAACTTGTGATAAAAAAATATATATATATTTTACTGACAGCATAAGAAGAGGGTGCTAGGCACCAGCGGCTCACACCTGTAATCCAAGCTACTCAGGAGGCTGAGACCTGAGGATCCTAGTTCAAAGCCAGCCGGGAAAGTTCGTAAGATAACGACCCACTAGAAAACCGGAAGTGGTGCTGTGGTTTAAAGTGGTAGAAGAGCTCAGGGACAACACCCAGGCCCCGAGTTCAAGCCCCACCACCCACCAAGAAAGAGAGAAGAAGGAAGGAAGGAAGGAAGGAAGGAAGGAAGGAAGGAAGGAAGGAAGGAGAAGAGGATATTCAGTGTGCCTTTTGTGTGTGTGTTCCAGTCCTGGGACTGGAACTCAGGGCCTGGGCACTGTCCCTGGTGCTCTACCCCTCGAGCTACAGCGCCACTCCCAGCTTTTTCGGAGTCTGTGGTACTGCGGGCTTCACGGGCGCTAGGCAAGCCCCCTGCCGCCGAGCCCCAGCCCCGGCCCAAGTGTGCGCCTCTCCTAAGGGCTCTGAAGGTGACGGAGGAGTGGAGAACCCACCTGTGGCCGCCCTGGAGCTTTGATAGGACTACAACAAAAATCAAAACAAACCAAAAAACCTTGCAATGTGCCCTGCCCTCAGGCTCCAGAAGCTCATCCAGCAAGCCCCCAGCCCGCCCACCGCCCCTCTCCCCATTCCACGCCCCCCCCCCAGCCCAGCCATCCAGCCCTGGAGTAAATAAACCCCTGGGCTGGGACCCAGACAATGGGCCTGGCGAGGAGTTAATGGGCTGGGCCTCTCGCCTTAGCCGAGTGTGACCAGAGCTGGCAGGGGGCCTGGCCTGGCGCCAGCATTGACGATGACTAGACGGAGCCAGGGCAGACTTGGCACGGACGGGCCCCACAGCTGGCAGATTCAGTCACCCTGGCCCAGAGGGCATGAGGCCTGGCCACGGTCCCCACTCCTCCACCCCTGCCGGTCCACTGGGCCCTGAACGGTGGGTCCGCCCTGGAGGACTGTCCCCGAGTGGGGCCTCTTCCTGTCCCAGGCCGCCTGGAGGCTGGCTGCTCCACTGTCCGCAGACTGGGGGGTAGGGCACGGATGGACGGTGTGGGGGATGGGGCCGCGGCCTCGAGTGGGGGTGCAGAACTGTCACAGCTGAGCAGGTGCGCCCGGCCTGGCTCCGGCAGGGAAGGAGGAGGAGGGCTTCCGGGGCTAGTTAGGCTCTGCCCCACCCCGGCCACCCCACCCTGAAGAGAGGTTGGGGGGGGGTCTCCCCAGGGCTCTGCCGGACCAGTAGCAGTGTCCAGCTGGGCCTGCCAGGGGTCGGGCTCCCAGACCCCCAGACCCCCCCTCCCCCCCCAGCCAGAGTCGCTGCTGGCTCCCAGCCTCTGCTGTCACTCCCTCGGGAATGAGCAATATTCAACTCTTTTTTTTTTTTTTTAATGATGAGCAATACTGGGGCTGGGTTTGAACTCAGGGCCTTCACACTTGCTAGGCAGACACGAGCCACACAGCCCCTTTTTGCGTTAGTTAGTAGGGTGTCCAGTTTTTGTCCAGGGCTGTCCTTGAACTCTGATCTACTACCTACTTAGGCCACATGCTACCGCGCTGGGCTCACCAATCGAGACAAGGATCGGTTTTTTTTTGCCTGGGCTGGCCTTGAACTACAGTCCTCCTGATCTCTACCTCCAGAGTGGCTAGAATTATAGGTGTGAGCTACGGTCGGGGTCTAGCAAGGATCCACACTTTATCTACGCTTCCCCTGGAGCTGCAGATCCATGGCCTCCGTCTCTGAGCACACGTTTGACTTCTTCTGTGACATCGGGGAGACGGATCACCCCACGCGGTCCACTTTCCACTGCGCAGGGGACAGCAAATCTGTCCCTTGAGAAGTCCTGAAAACCCCTCCAAGGGGACAGACCACCAGGGGACAGGTGGCTACTGGAGTCGGGGGAGGGGGGGCCTGGAGCCTGCCCATCCCCCATCCTCAGAGCCGCCGAAGGGGGGTGCACCCCCTCCCCACCCCGTTTCCCTGAACACGGAGCCAGCCAGGCGGCCAAAACAACCCAAAGCCGGCAGGTAGCGCTCCCTCGGGCTCCAGCGCCTTCCTGGCTTCCATCTCTGGGTCCCTGTGTCCCTCCTGGGCTCCGGGGCCAGAACTTTCCCTCCTGTGCGCTCTGTCCCGAGGGGCTGACACCTGTCCTGACTACGCCGCGCTGGGCACGGAGGCTGGGAACTTGTGACCTGTCACTATCTCAAAAGCATGAAAACAACCAAGTGCAAAATGCCCTGCCATTGGGACAAGCAGGAGGGATGGATTTCCTATTAAAAATGAAGCGAAGGCCAGGCTGCAGGGCTCAGGCCTGTGATCCCAGCTGCTCAGGAGGCGGAGGGATCGGAGGATCGCCGTTCAAAGCCAGCCAGGGCAGGAAAGTCTCTTCTCTCCGGAAAACCAGAAGTGGCGCTGTGGCTCAGAGAGGTAGAGCGCTAGCCTGGAACAAAAGAGGCTCAGGGACAGCGCCCAGGCCCTGTGTTCAAGTCCCACAACTGACAACAACAACAACAACAAAAAGTTAGCATTTGGCGGTGAAGAAACATAAATGCGTTCAACATTTTCTTTCCTCACGGTACTTTTTTAGTGTCCTTGAAGGACCTACAAAAAAGCACTTGGGTCGTTTAGGAACATAAAATGTGTTATGCATAACTTAGCTCATAAAATTGTCGCCTTTGTTATATGGTGTCGGGATGCGAAGGCCTGTCTGAAAGTTAAAAACCTGCTGTTAATGGAGAGGCTTTTTAAAAAAAAAACACCCAAAGACTCCTAAGGGAGTCTGTTGGCCTCCCCCCCCCACACACACGCACACACACGCGCACACACACACACCCCTTCCCCACCTCGCCCCTCCACCCAGCCTCTGGGGATGCAGATCTTCACAAAGCCTCACCAGCGCCATCTTCCCAGGACCCCTGCTGCTCTCTCCTGTCCACGAAGGCTCCGAGCACCTGCCTCTCGCGGCGCCGGTCCTCTGGCTCTGGTGGCTCTGGGAACATGATTCCAGACCCGCCTGCGCCCCGTGGGGCCGGTGGGGCGCCTTCCAGGGAGCCCCGGCTTCCTGGCGCCTCCCGTGGCATCCTGACCCGGTCTGGCTGGGGTTTGCCGCGTTCCTGAACGCAGCGTGGTGGGAAAGGTTCAAAGAGCTCCGGTCTTCCTTTTCAGCTTCCTCTCCAGACGCCCCGCTTTCTCTGCTGCCCCCCCCCCCCCGGCTCTTCCCTGACGACCTCACCCAGTGCGTCCTTTCCTGAAGAGATGGTCAGGTGGCCTCGGTCCATTGATGACCCGGCGAGGAGCTCCGTCCCTCAGTGCCCCTCCTAGCCAGCCCTCAGTGACGGAAAGTGAACGAAGGGCGTGCCTGTCACTTCCAGGCCGGTGTGAAAAGAGGCGATGAATCTTCTCGGGTCTCTGTTTCGGGGTCTTAGGGCCCTTGCAAGTGCTGGTGATGGTAGTAGGATAAGTAGAAGCAACTTGTTGAAGCCCTGGTTGACTACGTTAAAGACCACGTACCAGGCTGGGGATATGGCCTACTGGCAAGAGTGCTCACCTCGTATACATGAAGCCCTGGGTTCGATTCCCCAGCACCACATATACAGAAAACGGCCAGAAGTGGCGCTGTGGCTCAAGTGGCAGAGTGCTAGCCTTGAGCAAAAAGAAGACAGGGACAGTGCTCAGGCCTTGAGTCCAAGCCCCAGGACTGGCAAAAAAAAAAAAAAAAGACCACGTACTGGGCTGGGAATATGGCCTAGTGGTATCAAGTGCTTGCCTCGTATTCAGGAAGCCCTGGGTTCGATTCCCCAGCACCACATATATAGAAAAAGCCAGAAGTGGCGCTGTGGCTCAAGTGGTAGAGTGCTAGCCTTGAGCACAAAGAAGCCAGGGACAGTGCTCAGGCCCTGAGTTCAAGCTCCAGGACTGGCACAAGAAAAGAAAAAGTCCACATACCACACGTTCACATCGGTCAGTGGTGTGATTGACAGAAGAGCTTTTACCCGAAAGAGAAGCAAGAAGGCTCCTGAGAGGCGGCCAGGAGGTGGGGGGAGGGGCCCAGTTCCTCCAAGTCCTTTTCTTCTCCGGGTTTTGGCGCCGTATGTTAGGAAAATGGAGGAGAACGGAAAAGGAACAGGCCAGACTTGATCATTAGGCGAGGACTGTTTATTGAGTAACAGCGAGCTGCCGGGTTTGGAGGTTGTGCAAGGGGGTGAACTTGGGACCCGGCTCATATGGGGTCTGAGCAAGGAGGCAGAGGTGAATGAAGGAGCCAGTAGGCGTAGGAAGTTGGGGGCTTTTCCATTTGGCCCAGGAAGGATTGTTTCCAGCTGGGCTTAGGGGAATTGCCTGGCCGGCACATCAAAGCAGGTGCACACGTGTCTGAGGCTTTGCCTGGCGTCTGTGCGCCCGTTGGACAGTGGTCCATCCTTCATTGAGCTTCTGAGATTTGGGGCTCTGTGGCTGTGTTCCTCACAGTGCTTACCCAGAAAGTGCCTGCCTAGAGATCATCAGAAACGCCAAGATGGATGGCACGAGCAAAGAGTGAGGTCGGCCACGGGGGCTGCTGGTGGGCTCTGAACTTGGGGAAGGGCGGTGGTCGGCCAAGGACGGAAGATGAGCCGGTGGATTACTCGGCAGAACAAAGACCAGCAGCGGCGGGACTCAGGAAGCTCGGAAGGTGGGGAGAAAAGGAGAGCCGGTCAGCAGAGCCTGCCTGAGAGGTGTGTGGAAGCTGAAGCATTTGTACAGACATTGTAGAGTGGAGCCTGTAAATACTGAGTTGTGAGCAGAGTTCAATCAGCATTTTTCTTAAGAAATCCCTTAACATATGACTACATTGCCAAGGTCGCTCTTAATTCCGCCCCAGCCCCCCCCTTTTTTTTTAACTTACGTTTTCCTGTGTTTGTGTTTTGAGACAAGATCTCACTGTGTAGCCAAAGCTGGCTTGAACTCAGAGCCTGGGTGCTGTCCCCGAACTTTTTTGTGTGTAAGCTAACACTTTACCACTGAGGCCATGTCTCCAGTACACACACTACTGTGTGTGTGTGTGTGTGTGTGTGAGAGAGAGAGAGAGAGAGAGAGAGAGAGAGAGAGAGAGAGAGAGAGAGAGAGATCTATTACTCATAAGGTCTTTCCTGCCCAGGCTGGCTTTGAATCTCAGTGCTCAGATCTCCGCCTCCTGAATAGCTACAATCACAGGCGTGGACCACTGTCACCCAGCGTTGTTGTTTCTTTCTTGCTTCCTTGCTTCTTTTTCTTTTGGTCGCTTGTGGGGCTTGAACTCTAGGCCTGGGCGCTGTCCCTGAGCTCCTCAGCTCAAGGCTAGCGCTCTACCACTTTGAGCCACAGTGCCACTTCTGGTTTCCTGGTGGTTCATTGGAGATAAAGAGTCTCTCAGATTTTCCTGCCCAGGCTGGGTTTGAACCACAACCCTCGGATCTCAGCCTCCCGAGTGGCTAGGATGACCGGCATCAACCACCAGCTCTCAGCTGTTTTTGTGTTCTGACACAGGGTCCTGGCGTGTAGCCCGGGCTGGCCTTGAACTCGGCTTACCTAAAGCTGTGGTGACCGATGGATGCCACCACACCTAGCTAGCCATGACTTTTTGAAATTGCAACGTGCTGATCCTCTCTTCAAAAACGGGCACGGAACGCCTGCACACTGAAGAATCTAGCACCGCAGTGCACCCCAGGAAGCCCAGCCACGCAGGAGACACAGGACGGAGGACTGTGGCCCGAGGCCAACCCCGAGCAAACACATGGGACCCTGCGTCCAAAGAGTGACCAAACCAAAGGTGAGAAACCCAGGGGCAACCTCGTTCCTGCTTGTTTCTCAGGGCCTACGGCTTGTCCCGCGGTTCACGGGGACAGGGGACCCCGGTGCTCCGTGGGGGTCTCGTCTCGGGTGTCCCGTCCGCCGCTGCCGCTGCCGCCGTCCAGCCCCCCGCAGAGCCAGTCCCCTGACTGCTCATCTTCGGGTTCACGCGGCTCTCGCACCCCGCAGCACGCTGCTGCTTTTTTTTCTTTTCTTTTTTTTTTTTTTGGCCAGTCCTGGGCCTTGGACTCAGGGCCTGAGCACTGTCCCTGGCTTCTTCCTGCTCAAGGCTAGCACTCCGCCACTTGAGCCACAGCGCCGCTTCTGGCCGTTTTCTGTATATGTGGTGCTGGGGAATCGAACCTAGGGCCTCGTGTATCCGAGTCAGGCACTCTTGCCAGTAGGCTATATCCCCAGCCCGCTTTTTTTTATTTTCGAGGCAGGTGTGGGATCCGCAGACACACCTAGCCTTCCTATTGCCCGTCGACTGCGCACAGCCGGGCCTCCCATGGGGCCAGTGTTTGGGGGCCTCTGATATTTATTTTCTCTTCCACTTGCACCACTCTGATCAGGGTAAGAACAATGAAAGGAAGCGTGACTTCCTCCACAGCCGACGAGGGCTACTACCCATAAACTGCAAGGAAAAAAAAAAAAAAAAGGATCTTGAGGGTACAAACAGAAACGTAAGTCTTTTTCAAGCAAAGCTTTGAAAAAAAGGTCATCCCAGATCTTCCAGAAGCTTCTGTGGCTTTGCATGCTCCTCTCCTGTGATGGAAGGGAATCTTGGCTCTCCTACCGTTAGTGTCGCTGTACATAAAGAAAGATAAAGAGAAAAAAAAACCCTCTTTTTCTTCAAGAAGAAAGAAGATATCACTTTCCTGAAAGCTTCAAGTAGAATCTCACTGGGGAAATCCAGAATGTTCTGCCTGTTCTCCCTTAAAACTGATTACCATTTTGTTTCTCGCCAAGTTTTATCTTGACCTTCTGGGGTCTCCGGTAAGAGAGACTTTAGAAAACGGAGAACTCGGGGCTGGCTGCGAGCCTCCTGGTTCCTGCTTGGTTTTGTGTCAGGTTGGGTTTTTTTTTTTCCCCCCTCTGAGCCGTTTCCCAAAACTTCTTAAAAAGTCCTCACGTAAGACAAAGTGAAGATTTGTTCTCTCCACACCAGTAGTCCAGAAGTCTCGGCGACAGAGCCGCTCACTGCGGGCTGCCGTGTGGAATTGGCCCCAGACGTAAACAGGGTCATCTGGGGCCAAAGTGGGCGGCGTCTGGTTGTCCAGCCCCGGGGTTCGGAGTGGGAGCACGTGACTCCAGCCGGGCCGGAACAGAGGAGCCTTTGTGTGCGGCCAGTGAGGGGCACCCCGAGCCGGAACGCTGGGGAGCGGGCGGGGCGGGGGGACCCGGGTTCTGAGGCTCTGCCAAGGTCTGCTGCACCTCCTTCGGCTCCCGAGGGCTTCTGCAGGGGAGCTGGGGGGGGGGGGGTGCGCGGGCACGTGTGCGTGTGTGTGTGTGTGTGCGCGTGTGCGAACTGCAAAGCCAGGCATGCTCCTCCGGGCGTCTGGAGATCAGAGCCCCAGGGCCACTGGAGGACCGCTGGGCACTGTCCCCGAGGGTTTTCAGTGGGTTATGCGCAGTGAAGCCTGGTCCCCCCCTGCCCGCCCCCCCCCCCAGCCTGGGACCTGCAGGCCCTACGCCCTTCCCAAGCCTCGCCCACCCCAGCCCCAAACTGCCGCCTGGAGAAAGAAGGGAGAAAGCCTGCAGATGCGACTGCAGCCTCCCGGCAGGGGCAGGAAAGGACACAAGGCTCGTTTAGCCACGCAAAGCCTGCCCTCCCCCTCCCCCACCCCATCCATGCTCCGGAGGAGTCCGCCTCATCGTCCCTTCACCATCCCTGCCACCCCATCTTCCTGCAAAGACTTGGGAGCGGTCAGAGCCGGGCTCCTCGGCGTGTCCGTCGGAGTGACGGGTGACTAGCCAGTTCCAGCCTGGGCGAGGCGCGCGCGGCCCCCCGGTGCCCACCGCGGGCCGAGAGGAGGGTGACCACCTTCTGAGAAGGACGGGGGCCCGTGGGCTGGACTCGGCCTCACGGGCGGCTTTTGCCTCCCCCTAGCTGAAGACCCAGGGCTCACACCTGCCCCTCGGGAGGCGGACATGGGAGCATCTTGGTCAGAAGCCAAGGAGGAAAGTCCCTGAGTCTCAGCTCCCATCCACCAGCCAAAAGCCGGAAGTGGAGCAGTGGCTCAGGTGGAGGACAGCGCCCAGGCCCAGCCTTCAAGGCCTAGTACCAATATGAGAAGGGAGGGAGGGAGGGAGGGAGGGAGGGAGGGAGGGAGGGAAGGAGGAAGGGAGGGAGGGAGGGAGGGAGGGAGGGAGGGAGGGAGGGAGGGAGGGAGGGAGGGAGGGGGAAGGCCACGAGCTCTTTTTACACTTCAGGGAGGGATCACGGGAACTGGCTAGCTGCTGCAGACCACCCAGCCTCAGGGGCTCACAGCCAGAGCCCCCCAAACCCAGGCTGGCAGCTGGTTCCGCAGGTGCTGCCTAGAACAGAACCAGCTCCCGCGAGTGCGCGTGCTTTCAACACCTGCGACCTTGCCGCCGTGGCTCGGGGCACTTGGTAAACGTGTGTGAGAAGAGAGGCTGCCACCAGCACTGCACCCCGTGCACTTCAAAGACGGGCTCACCCAGGTGAGAAGCGAGACACTTCCACCAGAGCCCGGGCGGCTCCTGGGCCCCGCCCGCCCGCGGGCCACCTGCTGCTGGACCCGCCAGGGTCCCAGGGCTTGTCACCGGCCATTCAGCATGAGTCCACGCCTGTGACCTTCTGGAAAGTTACCCCAGGCCCGCTGCCCCTCCACAGGGAGAAGGAGCTAGCTACAAGGAAGGCTGTGGCCACCAAAAGAACCAGCTCACTGAGCTAACTCAGAGGTCTGCACTTCAGCTCATCTTCAGCTCATGGCTTTCCCGTAGACCGCAGTCCTCACCCATGCAGATGGGGACACAGACATTCTGAAACTCCCGGCATCTTTCTTTTGAGCATGGGAAATCAGGGTCTCACTGTGTAGCCAGGCCGGCCTAGAACTCCAGATCTCTCTGCCTCAGTTTCTATGTGCACTGTTACACTTAGACAAATTGGATACACAAGTTTTTGGTGGGGGAAGTTTGAACTCAGGGCCTTATGTTTTCTAGGCGGATCCTCTACCACTTGAGCCACGTCCTCGGCCCTGGTTTTCATTGTGTCTCATGATTTTTTGGACGCAGGGTCTTGTGTTTGTGCTGGCCTTGGGCCACAGTCGTTCTACGAGGCCTGGAGTTACTGGTGTGCGCCACCCTGCCTGGCTTTCTACACCAATTCCTGGGGCTGTGTACATTCGGTGCCATGTTGTCTCAGTGGGAACAAGAGAGTTCAAGACCCAGCAGAGAAACTGCTAGATGGCGGACAGATACGTGGTCCAATCCTATGTCACTGACCAGTGGGAACACCTAGGACCAGAGAGGTGACATCATGTCCCCCGTCATCAGAGGGTGACAGCCCCCCCCCCAAAAAAACCACACCTCGATCCCGTTAGTTCTTGCTGGGTGGGTTTCCCATGTTCCACACGACCTCGAGTTCTCGCAAGACACCGTTTGCAGGACAGGGATCGTGTGGCTTCTTTGGAGTCTGCGAAGCTTTGTCCCTGCTGGGGGGCTCGGCCAGCATCATGGACTCCTCAGGGGACTTGGTCCCCTGAGACCTCTGAACATGAACACACCTCGTGGCGACCTGCGACCTGCGACCTGCGACCTGCCTTCTAATTCCCCCCCCGGAGCCTTCCCCGCCGGGAAGCAAGGCCTTCTCCCGGGAAAGAAGGGATGAGGGGCGGAGCGGCTGGCGTTCGTGGTCCAGAGGAATCTCACGTCACGCAGGGATGGGTTCCAAGACCTCCTGCGAGGTGACCATCACACCAAGTGAGAGCTGTCCTCGAAAATCCTCTCAGACACCCATGAAGTTCAGCAAGCCGCCAGCCCGCTGCCTTGCCGTCGGGCCGCAGCGGGGCCAGAAAGTCATTGTGAGTGCCCGGAGGGGAGGGGAGGGGGGTGGCGGGGGGGGGGGGGGGGACAGGCGCCACCTGCTGTCCCGGGTCGCTGAACTCCTGTCGATGGCCGGCGCTACCTGTGTCTCCTCCGACCCCTCCCCCATCCCCTCACAGCCGAACCGGAGGGGCGCCCCGGGGGGACCCCGGCCGACCGCAGGGCACTTCCTCCACAGGGCTGCGGCAGGGGTGGAGAGAAGAGGGCGTCAGCGGCATTCGGAAGGAAGGACGGCGCCTACTGACACCCTGCCAGCAGATCATACCGCGGACGCCACTGCGATCGTAACGTTCGCTGGACACGTCACGCGTGGCAAGGACTATTTCAAAGCCCTTTACGTGCGTGCGGTCACACGCGGAGCCCTGTAACCAGCTTCTGGGTAGCTTCGCTAACTCACCTTACAGATGAGGAAACTGAGGCGCAGAAAGATGATGCGACCCGGCCCAAGGCCACATAGCTTACGGAGCAGCGGTGCGGCCTTCAGACTTACCCACTGTGCCCTTGGCTTGGCCGCGTGCTTGCCTCCTCTGGAGGGATCAGAGACTGGGGACGAGGCAGGACAGGGCGGCCTTCAGATTGCTGGGAGAGAGACAGGAGGAACGAGGGCCATGTCTGTCACATGCCTGAAACCCCAGCACTCGGGAGGCTGCGGCAGGAAGACCGTGAGTCTGAGGCCAGCTTGGCGATGGAGCAAGACTGTCTCAAAAGAAAGGAGAAGAGAGGGGCTGGGAGGCTCACCTCTTATACATGAAGCCCTGGGTTCGATTCCCCAGCACCACATATATAGAAAACGGCCAGAAGGGGCGCTGTGGCTCAAGTGGCAGAGTGCTAGCCTTGAGCAGAAAGAAGCCAGGGACAGTGCTCAGGCCCTGAGTCCAAGGCCCAGGACTGGGGGGGAAAAAAAAGAAAGAAAGAAAGAAAGAAAGAAAGAGAGAAGGGAGAGGGAGGGACAATTATAAGGTGCATAGGAGCTGCTTAATGAGTGCAACTACAACCCAGCGTGGGAATTGTAGACTCCAATCTGGACATGGCACCAGCTCCACTTGTACCACATTCCAGTACAAATAAACCTCTCTGTCCAAATACAGAGTGGTTAGAAGTGCCATGTTTTACAGGAGGAGAGGCAGTTATTTGGCATTAAAAATAGACATGTTTTGGCTTCCTCAAAGAGCTGGGAAATAACAGGGGTACTTCCCACTGGAAACAAGGATGGATGGGGTAAGATGTCATACACACACAGCCTGACTCAGCTACTTCAACAACCCAAGGAAAAAGCACAGTGCCCATCTGTAAAACAGAGGCCAGACAAGTCAGTGGAGGTAGGAACCGGAGTCCCGGGCTGGACTTCGGAGCTGACTGACAGCTTCTGAATCACATAGGACTCGGTTTTGCACACAACTTACACAGCTAGGACCAGGGGTGGCTTAAAGAACTCCATCCAGAGCCCTAAATTACCCTTGTGGGCCTGGCACATTGTTCATCCACAAAGAAACGCAAGCCAGGAAATCCTCTGGCGTCGGGCCTGCCCCTCACAAGACGCTGCCTGGGTTAAAGGAAGCGAAAGCCGGGCGGGCTGGGGACGTGGGTCGCAGGAGGCCTTCCCGGGCAGGGGTCCCCACGGCGGGCCCTCGGGCACGGTCCCTCCCGTCCTGCGGGGCCGCCCCGGCTGAACTCGGGGCTCAGAGAGGTTCCACACGGAGGGGGCCCCTGCAACTCAGACCAAACCCAGGCCTAACCACCTCATGCTTGCCCCCTCTTGACAAAACCAAGCTTGGGAAGAGCCCCGGGGCTCGGGGATCGCTCCGCAGATGGGAAGTGAGTGGGGAGCCTGAACCCCACACCTCGTTCTCTATATGGGTTGTTTTTTCTTCCTGGTGATACTGATGTTTAAACCCCGGGCTCTGTGCCTGCCAGGCAGGCTCGGTACATCTTGAGCTTCAGCTCCAGTCCTTTGTGCTCTGGTCATTCTGGAGATGGGGGTCTTGCTTTCGGCCTGCACTGGGCTGCATTGTGATCTCCTATTCCTGTGCAGCTAGGATGATAAGTAGATACCACCACAGCCCGCCTTTCCCATTCCGATGGGATCTACGGAACGTTTATTTTCATTGCTGAGGTTTATACTTAGGACTTTGTGCTTGACACTCTGCTACTTGTAATTGAACCACACCTCTAGTCCTGCTTTTTGCTGGTTATTTTGGAGATGGAGTACCATGGACTCTTCTGTCTGGGCTGGTTTTGAACCCTGATCTTCCAGATCTCAGCCTCCTGAGTGGCTAGGATTTACAGGGAGGAGCCACCAGCACCAGGCTTTTATTCCTTTTGGATCAGGTAACGTTTACATTTTATTTATTTTATTTTATTTTTTTTTTGGCCAGTCCTGGGCCTTGGACTCAGGGCCTGAGCACTGTCCCTGGCTTCTGCCTGCTCAAGGCTAGCACTCTGCCACCTGAGCCACAGCGCCCCTTCTGGCCGTTTTCTGTATATGTGGTGCTGGGGAATCGAACCCAGGGCCTCATGTATACAAGGCAAGCACTCTTGCCACTAGGCCATATTCCCAGCCCACGTTTACATTTTATAACCATGACACTACATGCGCACATCTTTGAGGCATTTGCTGACTGAATATGTAGTTTGAACCTAAAGTAGTCACATGGACCACGTTAGGTCACAGTTGAAGTCCATGGTGGTCTTTTTTTTTGTTGTTTGGTTTTGTTTTTTTGCCAGTCCTGGGCCTTGAACTCAGGGCCTGAGCACTGTCCCTGGCTTCTTTTTGCTCAAGGCTAGCACTCTACCACTTGAACCACAGCGCCACTTCTGGCTTTTTCTATATATGTGGTGCTGAGGAATCGAACCCAGGGCTTCATGTATGTGAGGCGAGCACTCTACCACTAGGCCATGTTCCCAGCCCATTTTTTTTGTTTGTTTGTTTTGGTTTTTTGGAGGAGGGGGACAGTTGTAGGTCTTGAACTCTGGGCCTGGGCGCTGTCCCTGAGCCCTTCCGCTCAAGGCTAGCACTCTATCACTTTGAGCCACAGCGCCACTTCAGTTTTCTGGTGCTTCAATGGAGATAAAGAGTCTCACAGACTTTCCTGCCCGGGCTGGCTTTGAATCTTGATTCTCAGATCTCAGCCTCGTGAGTGGCTAGGATTGCAGGGGTGAGACACCAGCACCTGACCTTCCCTTGGCCTTATTACCACACCTCAGGAGCAAAAAAAAAGACCAGCTTTGCTTTAAATTTTTATTAAAAACTGTACCAATTGATGGGGGAGGGGTTATATACACACATGCAGGCATGTGAAGAACACAGCTATACAGATTTCTTTTTGGGGGGCGGGGAGGGGAGGTCGGCCATGAGGCTTGAACTCTGGGCCTGGGCACTGTCCCTGAGCTCTTCAGCTGGAAGCTAGCGCTCTGCCACTTGAGCCACAGCGCCACCTCCGGTTTTCTGGTGGTTCATTGGAGATGAGAGTCTCATGGACTTTCCTGCCCGGGCTGGCTTTGAACTGAGATCCTCAGATCTCAGCCTCCTGAGTAGCTAGGATGACAGGCGTGAGCCACCAGTGCCCGGCTTATACAGATTTTTTTTTTTTAAGGATGGCTCCCCATTCCTCTCCCTCCCCCCTAAGCAGAGTGCCCAGACCCCAGGGAAACGAACCTGGGAATAAACAAAATGCTACATGTCACTGGGTCTCCCCTGCCCACTCCTGGGATCCAGGCCAGGCGGAGCAGTGGGCAGCGCCCGGGGGAGGAGAGGCGCCTCCAGGGAGCTTCGAGGGGTGCTGGCCGAGCCCTTCCCGCCGGGGCGCCGTCTCCACACGCCACGCAGCTTTCTCCAGCGGGGCAGAAGCGCGGGACAGCCGTGGCCAGTCCAGTCTGCTACTCTGCGCAGTTCTTTGCTGGGCAGGGCAGTCACCGTGGCTTCACAACCCTTTCTTGGAAAGCTTTGGGCTCCCAGGGGCCCTGGCTGGCTGGGGCCCCGTCCTTCCAGGCCCAGGCTGCCTGGCTGGGGGCCCCGTCCACCCTGGAGACAAGGCACCGCTCCCTGGAGGTGATCTGTGTCCCCCTCTGACTGAACACAGGAAGGCTACCACGGGCAGCTGGCTAGCAACCACGTTTGTAAAACAGGTGAGGCCGAACCAGGCCAAGCCCTCCAGCCTGGCTGTGGAGGGGGCGGGGGGGTGGGGGGGGGCAGTGGCCAGCCTGGGGGCCAGGGAGTTCCCTGCTTGGCTTCTAGAAATCCCCGTTAGCGGCTCTGAATCCCGCTGTTCGGGGCATTTCTGCCCTGGGAAGGGGGTTCGTGCCCTCTCCCTGCCCGCCCGCCTCAGCCCTCCACAAACGCCCGCCGCCCTGGCCCCCTAAATCCGAACCTCCACCCCTCCCTAGAGACAGCCGGGATCCCGGGTGGGGGAGGGGACCCCAGGGGCGGGGGTGGGGGAGGACTATCTCCCCAGGCTGGCCTGGGAGGGGGATTAAGGCCAATCACTCAGCAAAGAGAAGGGGCCTTGGGGATCCATGGAAAGGGCCAGCCCGAGGGCCTGTGTCTCCTGGGGCCTGTGGGCAGAGGTGGGGGCGGCCCCCCTAGTTTGGTGTCTGGAGGGGGAGATGGAAGGGCCCCGGCTCCGCCTCAACTAGGGCCTGGTGGAGAGGGGCGGGCGGCGGGGGGGGGGGTGGGCGCCCGCCCGGCCGGCCCGTGTCTGCAGGTGACAGGTGACAGGTCCATCTCCAGGCTCCGGGCGCGGCACAGCCGGGCAGCCACCCCACCTGAGCCTGGCAGGCCGGGCTGGACGGCTCTGACTCAGCACCAAGGGCTGGACCACTTGCCTCCGACGGCTTAAAAGTGGCCAGCGCGGTGTGGCGGGCGCAGCCCTGACCAGGACAGGGGCACACCCCACGCGGCCCGTCCGCCCACACCACGCACAGCACCCCCCCCCTCCAGAGGCCGCTGGCGGGTCCGTTCCCATCCCCCCCCCCCCCGCCTCCCGCGAGGCAGGAACGCGTCGTCTTGGGGGACAAACCTGCCACGCACCCTGAGAAAATGGTTCTTGCCACGAAGAGGTAAAATAGCTCCAGCTCATCTGGGAAGAGCGCGGGGGCTTCACGCGGCCCCGGGGCCTGCTCGGCCCGCCGCCCCGCGGAGGCGTATGGTACCTTTGTGCAAATTAGGAAAGGTCCCCCGGCTGGGCAGCCAGCGAGGCAGAGGGAGGCGGCCCTTCCGCCCGCCCTTCCGCCCGCCCCGGCCGCTCCCTCGGAGAACGACCTGCGCGCACGGCAGAGCCAGAGCCACAGCCTTCACCCGCGAGGCTTCCTCCCCGCACAGCTGCGGGAGCCGGGGCTCGCTCAGGTTCCAGGGCCACTCGGCTCCTCCAGTGTCCTCGAGACACGGAAGTCTTGTCTGCCCGGGGGGGGGGGGGGTGGGCGCCGTGTCCTTTCTTTGGGCCTTCATGCTTTCATCGTTAGCACCAATGTCATCTTTTCTTTCTTACGTGAAAATTATAATTTAATTTCTCCCGGAGTCGGGTTAGCAGATTCCCTGTGTCTGCCGATTGGCTGCTTTGAATTCCGCCCTCCCCCTCCCCCCCCACTGGAGCTGAGACAGAAGGAGGGAGTCCAGGGGCAGGGCACCCATCGGGTTCCAGGGCCGGCTCTTCCAGAAGCGGACGGGAGGCGGGACGCGTGTACCCACTTTCCCGTCCCAATCATTGTCTGCTTCTTCGAAAGTCACTTTCCAGCTGACGGAGCCGCCGCTCCGGCTTCCCCCTCGGCTCCACTAAGTTTGAGAACGGAGCGGGGCACAAGGATGGAGGTACGTGTTTCCAAGGAAACCAGTGGGCCTGGGGTGCTCTCTCAGCAGTGGTACGGTTACCCCGGTTCCCGGCCTCCTGCAGACTGGCCCGTCGGCTGGGTCACTGGAGAAGAGGTGGCGAAGGCCCAGCGGGGCTCGCCGGCCTTGACACCCAGCGGTGTCGGGACCCGGCGGCGGCGGGGGGCTCCGCACCTCAGCACCAAGCTGGGGGTCTTGGTTCACTTCTTGGCACCTTTGAATGGCAGGGTCTGGACAAGGAATCCCTGAGCCCCTGGCGTGGGCACGGACTGGGCCCAGTGAGGATCCAGATGTGGAGCCGGCCACCTAGGCCACGGGCCCCTCCTCGGCTGGGCCGGTCAGACCACGCCCCTCCGCTCGACGGGACGGTCTCGCCTGCCTCACCTCCCACTTCTGGACACAGAAAAGCTACAGCCACTTTCTGAAGCCCAGGGCTAAGCGGTCATCTTCCAACAGTGCTGACCGGAGAGTCCACTTGTGAGAGCCCTCGGGAGTCCCCAGCCTGGCTGTCGACAGTGTTTGACGAAGGCCCCATTCCTGGCGGAGGCCCTGACCAGGGGACACGAATCCCAGTGGGGCAAGTCATATGTACACACAGAGAGAACGTCAAAAATAAGAGTAACAAAAAACCAACGCTGCAAGACAGGGTGGGTCGTCCCCTATGTCCTTCCAGTTCCGGCCTGCCTTCCTGGTGCCCCGTGCGCCGAGGGCAGCCCGGCCTCACCTGGGCCCTGCCCTGTCCCTGTGGTCTCGGTTCAAGGCCAGGTTGTGCAGGAAGAGGAGGATCTGCCCCCAGCCTCGGTCCGGGTTCTGCTGGTGCTGGAGAGGGAAGACATGATTACCTGAGACCACTGTTCACACCAGCGGCCCCAGCCAGTGTGCACAGGGACACACACACACACACACACACACACACACACAGACCAGCCTCTATGTGCATTGTGCAGAAAAGATCAGACCTCTTCCCCGGCTCCCAGGATTTTCCAGAGTTTAGCCAAGTGCTGCTTTTAATCAGATTGGCTCCCGAGCCCCTAGACCTCAGCTGCATGAACAACAAACTTGCTTCAGAAAGAAAGGTCCGCCCCCCCCCGCCCCCACTCCAAAGGAACACTGAGAACAAGGGAGGGGGGTCACCCTCCATCTGCAAGTGATTTGACACTGTAAAGGTCAAAGGGTTAATCTTCAATTTAAACCACACTGCTGAGGCAGCAAAAATCTGATTTCATCCAGTGCAAACACACACACACACACACGTGTGTGCATGCGCGCGCACACACACATACACACACACACACAGCACGCTCCCCCTCCTCAGCATCTCCAGCTCAGGGCTGCCCTTTTTATAGCTGTTCTTGACAGTAAGCCATAAATAATCCCTCTTGGAGCGCTCTCCTGCCGACTGGAGCCAATTAAATGTTAAGCAAGAACATACTTGAAAACAAAACAAAAACAAAGAATGCACACCACGCTCTGCTCTGGGGGTCACACCAGGTCCTGCCGGCAGACTAGGAAGCCGGGGGTAAAGTTCAGGGGGCAGCGACTCCTGGGCTGGGGCCTGGGGTCCTGCCCAAGCAGGTATCATTTCCCCGGAGGCCGGGAGAGGCCCGGCGGGGGCCAGCGGGCGCTGGAAGGGGGGTCAGCTTCCTCCCGCTCTGCCCGCGGGGCTGCGGGCTGGGCCCCTCTGCAGGGCTCCGGGCGGGCGCGGGGACCGGGCCAGGCCGGGCTGGACGGGGGTTTCTTCAGTGTCTGCTCGGCCAGTGTCTAAGGGAGCGGGAGTCCATTTGTTTTTAACATCAGAACTTGAGCCGCCCGCTCCTGCCCCGGCCGCTCCGGGTTCCAGGCGGGAAGCGGAGGCCAGTGGGGCCGTGGGCCTCGGAAGCCAGGCCTCCCGCACCCCGGGGCTGCGCCGGGTCCCCAGGGGAACAGCGCGTCCCCCCGGCTGACCCCCAGGCCGGACAGGTGAACACGGGCACTGCATTCCTGGCACACTGCAGTGTACGTGTGTCCTCTGCACGCCCGCCGCCTCTGTATATACGATCATGTCCGTCGGAGACCGAATAGCTCAAGCCACCACAGGGCTAAGACATGGCAAGGACCAGATTAAACCCAGGTCATCTGGTCGCAGAGCAATCAATACTCTACCTATCACCCCAGGCTTCAAAGGCCAACACCCATCTTTCTTCCTTTTCTTTTTTGTGGTACTGGGATTTAAATTCAGGACCTCCTTCCGCCTGAGCCATGCTTCTAGATCTTTTGCTTTTGCTTGTTTTGTGGACAGGGTCTCATGCGTTTGCCCCCGCTGGCCACCAGCTCAAGAACCATCTTCACACCACAGCAGATCCTCTCTCCTTTTCCTCACGAACTCACCTCAAAACAGCCCAGAGGCCAATGGTTTGGGGCCAGCCCTATGTCCGTGCCTCAGTCTCCGCTACAGCCCGCTGGGAGACACTGCCTGAGGCCTAGCTAACTTCCTGGGAGGTCTCTGAGGACCGAGCAAGGCGTCGCCATATCCCATCCTTCAAGGGCGTTTGGGGGACCCAGAAGCATCTGCTGAGCGGCGGGGGCTCACACAGAGGGCTGACGGCTGGCGGGAGGCCGCCACGCAGGCCAGCCTTCGGGGGACCGGCTTCCGTGCTCTACCTGCGAGGGTCCTCGGGACTCGCGAGCTGGAAGGCAGACCCCCAGGGCGATGCCGAACCCTCAGGTCAGGAGCCCCAGGGCCTGGCTGCATCAGCTGCGTCTCCCACTAACCCCACTTGACGGGTAAGGACAGTGCAGGTGTTGCACCAGGCCTGTGGTTTCTAAACCCGAGTGTGTCACAAAGCCGGCAGAAGGCCCGCTGTTCTCAGACCCGCGCTGACCAACGGGCTTGGAAACTGCATGAAATTACCATCGAGAAGGCAACATCCCCCTTGACAACCCGTGGCCTCCCCACGTCACCCCCGAGCTCTTTCCACCTGGCGCTGCAGCCGGCTCCCAAGCAAGCTCTTCAGCACCCCAAGAGTGCTTTCCAACCCAAGGAGTCCACCTGCACAGTCACCCCCTGGATCACAGCCCGGAGCTCCCACCCCCGAACGCCACCAGCCAGGGGGGCCTGGGGGGCCCGGGGCGCGGTGTGCTGGCGCTGGGAGCCCCCTGGACCCTCCCCGGGGACAGCAGAGCCCCTCATGCCACACTGAGCCCCCAGGAGTGTCCCCCACCACGAGAATCAAAGGACACCCCGATGACAAGGAACAATGATAAATTAAACGAAAGGGACTGTCAAGAAAGGGAAGGAAAAGGACTTGAAGGGGGGCCAGAGACAGAGTGAGAGAAATGGAGAGGGGGGAGAGACAGACAGACAGACAGACACTGTGGGGGAAGGAAATCAGCCTTCAGTGAACAGGATGGAAGACACAAAGACACGAAGGCAGACAGCATGGGTCTTTCTGCTGGAGGGTGAAGAGGAGGAGGAGGAGGAGGAGGAAGTGGAGGAGAAGGAGGAGGGAGAAGGAAGGGGGAACCAGGAAAGCCCATGCCCAGCCTCTGGCTCTCGGGTGCCTGGCTTGGTGCCCAGCACACAGTCCAGGTCACTGGAGGCAAAGCCTTGGAGAAAGGCCCAGCTCCTTCAGACCCAGCATGAGCGCCCCTGGGGTGGGAGTGGTTCCCCGAAAACACAGGTGGCCAGAGGTGGGAAGCTGGAGTCAGGAGGTCAAAAACCAGGTCCCCAAGACTCATAGAACCTTGGACTCAGGAATAGAGAGTGCGCAAGGCAGGGGCCCGAACAGGAAAACGGAGGTGTTTGCAGAGGCTGAGTTGTTGCCAACAGCAACAGAGCCACCACCATCACCCCCCAGGGGAGACAGGTGTCTTGGACTGGTGTTTAAATCCCCACTGTGTGCAAGGGACTCCGAATGCTTGGCCAGCCAACTGGATAAAGATGGGAGTGGAGAGTACCCAGTAGGCGCTCACAGGTGCACGTGCGACCGACCGGCCAAGAGTCAGCCCTGCGCCGTGACCCACTTGCCGGAGGCCAAGAGCAGCTGCCATCAGGCCGGCTTGAGGGATCTGCCGTACGTACGCGACGGACCCGCCGGAGGGAGGCTCTCGTACACAAAGAGCTGGCTGCGGGTGACACGAAGCGAGCTCGGGCGACACGAAGCCAACTGGCTCGTCCCCCCCGGTCTGCAGGAAGAAGGCGGCGGGCTCCTCCGGCCGTCTCAGCCTAAGAATCGCCCGCGTCGCCTGAGTCCCCCACCGCTCCGGCCGAGCTACGTCCCCCTCCTCCCCGCTTTAAGAGACGCCACGTTACCAGATCGCCCTTGGTGCCGTCTCAGACTCAGGGAAGACTTCCCTGGGCTCTCAAGGAATGGAATCCCCACAAAGAGCCGGGACACAGAAAGCTCTCCTGAAATCCCCACAAAGAGCCGGGACACAGAAGGGCCTGGAATCACCAATGCTAGTTTCTAGTCAGGGAAGCGAGAACTTTGAAAAAAAAAGTTATTCCAAGCCAATTACGTGAGTTGTTCAGCCCCGTGACTTCTGACTTCCAAAGCTATGCTCTTTCTCTACAATATTGTGGCATGTTCAGTCACCTTATGGAAATAATGTTAACTCTGCAAGGAGAATCGCCACCGAGCTCCTCCCCTCCTATGTTTAAGGACATTGTTTCCAGATCATTAACTATTTAGAAAGGATGCTGTGGACCAGAAAAAAATAAAATAAAACCTTCCAGAGACAGAGCTAACTAAAGATCAAACAGAAATAAAAGCTAAGACTAGGCTGAAATTAGAACTTCAGATCATGTTCTGAGACCGGTCTCCTTTGCTTTAAAATGCAGAATTGCACCGACTCTGCTTTATGGGGTTGGGGGTGGGGGGGGAGCCCCACTCTGTAAAGTGAAGTTTTCCAACCGGTAGGTTTTCTCCTCCCCCTCACGCTCTACAAGTGAACAAGAGAGCAGAAACATTAAGATGAGGGAGATCTTAGGAAAATTCCACTTGGGAGAAGTTGGGGGAGATGTTTTTGCTCGAGCCGGCGAGCTTTTTATCAAGCATCCAGCTGAACCAAGAAGCAAAGATGATCTAGAGCGAACGTCCATTCTCCGTTATGCCGCAGTCCAATGGGAACGCAAGCAAGCACACAGAACCACGTATGGTCTGAGGAAGGACGGATGGGGGCAATCAAGCCCCTTTGGTCCTCGCTCCGTGTGTGCGTCTGCAGGGCGGCAGGTTCTGGAAGGCTGGAGGGTCTTGGGTTTAAACCAATCAAGTCTCTGCAGCTCCAAGCTCAGCCGCCACAGTGCTCGTGGGTACCCCTGACACCTGGCGTCTACAAGTACCAGATCGCTCTGGGGTTCGATGATAAAGACAGACGTGACGCCCCGGGGGGGGGGGGGGGCGGGCCGCGGTGGGGCAGCTCTGAATAGCCGAGAGCCACTTCGCCTTCCTCAGTTTCCCTGGCCGCGCTCCATTGCGCGCGGACGCCTGCGGTCCTGGGGACATGCCCGACTGTCCACTCGGGAGCTGCCCACAATAGCCAGAGAGGATCCTGGGCACTGCTGAGGCGGGCACCTGCCAACCACCACGGGGCAAGGAGCCCTGGCCCAGCCTTCTGCCGCCGCAGACACCCGGCTCCCCAGCAAGGTGGCAAAATGGAAAAGGAAACGCTCCTTCCCGGGAGCTCCTCCGTGCAGCCGCCGGGGCTCCCGGTGTCAACGCCACCGCGGAGGCGCCCGTGGCTTCTCGGAGGGAGAAGGGCAGCCGAGGGCAACCGCTTCCGTGGGGGGCCGTGTGGACTTCCGCCGACACACTGTGCCCTGACTTGGCGGGGGGGGGAGGCTGAAGGAGCAGGTGGGAGGCGGGGGTGGGCTGTGGCCGGTCCTCCCCACTTCCACGGCCTCGAGGCGGGAACCCCTGAGCCCTCTGCCCACACCCCCAGGGAAGAGGAGTCTGGGTTTCGGTTTCCCTCCCTCTCAGAACAGAGCTCCTGTCTCTCGCGGGGTGGGGATGGAGGAGGACCAGGCCTGCTGTGGGACTGTCAGGCTGGAGGGAAGGAACCCCAAGGCTCTGACGTGGGGCTTTGCAGGCTGCTGTCTGTTCCTGCCCCGTCCGGGCGAGCAGACTGGGCAGGACAAAGGCCGGGCGTCCTGTCAGCGCCAAGCGGTACCGTTGCGGTCGCGGGGCGCGCTGGCTCCGCTGCCCAGCGTGGAGGGCAAGGCAGAGCGGCGGGGCTCCGCGCCGCGGGCTCACACCTGTCGCCCTAGCCACTCAGAAGGCCGAGATCTGAGGATCACAGTTCAAAGTCAGCCCAGGAGGGAAAGTCAGTGAGACTCTTATCCCCAGTGAACCACCAAAAAGCCAGAAGTGGAGCTGTGGCTCAAGTGGTAGAGCGCTACCTTTAAGTAAAAAATGAAGCTCAGAAACAGTGCCCAGGCCCAGAATTCAAGCCCTAGGACCACACACCTACACACACACACACACACACACACACACACACACACACACACACACAAAGCAGGCATTTTTCTGTATTCTTCTTTGTGCCTCTTTGAGTCCCTTCTTCTTGTCATCTCTCCCCACACCAAAAAAAAAAAAAAAAGGAAAGAAAAGAAACCCACACCAAAGCCAACTTTCATCCCAACCCCACACACAGCCTGCCCTGGTGGGGCAGGAAGAAGAACTGCCCGGAAGTCCAAGGCCCTTCTTCTCCTGGAAGAGAGCGAACAGTCAGGTGCGGCGTGTGGGGAACTCGGCCTCTCGTCTGCCACGCTGATGACTCAGAGGCTAAATATAGCGAGTGATATAAACAGAGCCAGCCACAGAGCAAACACAGGGCCCCCGGCCCCAGCCCCGGCTCTCACGCACACACGCCGCCCGCCCTGCGCGGCCCCTCCTCCCCGCACTGTCCCGAGTGGACCTCCCACGCCTGCCCCGCGGGCTGGCTCCCAGGGGCCCTCCTCACTCCGGGGTCCCCCGCACGGGGTCACTCCCGTCTAGAGGCCGAGTGACCTCATTAGGCACGGTCTGAGCTCCAGAAAACCACTCGCCAACATGGACAGCCTCCAAAAGGGTCAGGAAGCAGCCAGGGCGCCCTGAACAAAGGATCCAGGCTGCTGGGCAGAGACGCTGCTAGTTAATAAACCGTGCAAACACGGCTTTGGTGCAACTTCCAACGGAGCTCCCCAAGAGCTATAAACCCAGGTCCAGGAGAAATCTCCAACTCACCTTTCAGCGTATTCCCAGAAGCGTCCAGCTTTCCACACAGTTAAACACAACAGTGGTTCTATTTGTTTGATTTTGCACGCGGGGATCAAACTCAGGGCCTATCCCTGTGAGGCAAGTGGTCCACCGCTGAACTCCACCACCAATGCCAGCCCCATAGCTGTATGATAACCCACACCTCTGCAACGCAGGCCCCGAAACGTCAGGCCTGGCCCCATGGTTTGCCAGTGAGCACGGATGTTGAAGTGACTGCGGGGAGTTTTTAACCCAGATCTGCCTGCGAGCCACGCATCCGTCCTGTCACTTCACAGCAAAGGAAGATTTCAACTGATAAGTGGGAAAGCCATTTCCAACATGAAGAACCCGGGGCTGGAAGTATGGCTCAGTGGTAGAACACCTGGCTGGCAAGTGCTAAAGGCCTGAGTTCAAATCCTAGTAGTACCGCTTTTCTTTGGGTGATACTCGGGATTGAACTCAGGGGCTTTTCCTATCTAGGTGCCCTACCCCTGGAGTCATGCACCAGCCTTCTCTTGTCTTGGCTATTTTTCAGATAGGGTCTCCATGTATCCCCAGGGACATGTGGACTCCACCTGCCTATGTACACTTCCCTAGCTAGGCACGTACACTACGCCTGGCTATTGACTGAGATGGAGGAATCTCAGGTTGATGCCGGAGTTGGCTTCAAACTGGAATCCCCCGCTGCTTCGCATCTAAGAAGTCCTAAGCAGCTAGCATTACAGGCATGAGCCACTGGTACCTGGCCAGCAACTACTTTTTGAGGATTTGGGGCTTCTGGTTCTGTCATACTGAGTCTCACTATGCAGCCCGGGCAGAACCCCAAGGACTGGCGTGCACCACCACGCTTAGCAGGCGCTTAGCTTCCTAGCACTGCCTACAAATGCTCCCACAAGTCTCACAATGGGCCACGGGGACCAGCGCCGTTCCTAGGGGAGGGAAAAGCAGTGACTGCCTTTGCAGAGCCCATTCTGGAGGAGGTCACACAGAGAGAAGGAGAAGAAACTGGAGGCCCAAACCTTGCGGTCAGGGGAGCTCTCCAGTCCCGTTAGGAAGCTACTTTGCACCTCCCTTCTCCACACGGACCTTAGTATTCCCAGAACCCAAGTCCAAGCACCCCCCCACACAAGGGACCTTCAGGAATCCCTGCTACAGCCTGTCACCCAAAAGGAACGGTGTGTGTGTGTGTGTGTGTGTGTGTGTGACACTCCTGTCCCCGAGGGAGGTGCAGCACGTGTCCGGGTTCGGGAAAGCTTCCTTAAAATAGGCTTGGTGGTGAACAGCTACAATCCCGGCACTCAGGAAGCAGAGGTGGGAGAAGAGCAAGTTGGAGACCAGCCTGGGAACATGGCAGACTTGTCTGACTATTTCCAACTCCCTCCACCCAAAAAGAAAAGCTTCTTGCCTCCTCTCCCTTTGCCTCCAACATTCTTGCTGTTTTGGAAACCCAAAGAACCAATCCAATGGTGGGCACCTATGGAGTCCGTTCTGCCCATAGAGTCCTCTAGTCCACAGGAGCCTCCCCCTCGCCCCCCGCCATCCCTGCCAGGTTACCACACTCCTCACACGGTACTCGGAGACAGCATATGGTGTTACATCCAATCTGCCATAACGCCATCTCCCTCCTTACCACACCCCACCCAGGGAGGGGCCCCGGGACAGGCAAGATGACTGAGATCTGAAACCAAGGACAGAGGACTGCACCCCCCCCCACACACAGGGCCCCAATGGCCCCCGAGCTGGGGAAGAAAGGCGGCCAGGCCACCTCAATCCCCTCTAGGGTTGGCCTCTCTCAGGCCTCTAAATACAGCCCACCATGCTGAGCAATTATTACCTGTGAACAGACATGGGGAAGACCCAGGCCCACCACAGAATAGACAGGGCGGGGAGTCCAAGGAAGGCTGTAAGGGGGAACCAACAAGAACAAGGATGGGGCTGAGTGCCGGCGGCTCACGTCCATCATCCTAGCTACTCAGGAGGCTGAGATCTGAGGATGGCGGTTCAAAGCCGGCCTGGGCAGGAAAGTCTGCGAGACGCTTAGCTCCAATGAACCACCAGAAGACTGGAAGCGGCGCTGTGGCTCAAGTGGTAGAGCGCTAGCCTTGAGCTGAAGAGCCCAGGGACAGTGCTAGGCCCGCAGTTCAAGCCCCACAACCCAAGCCCAGGCAGGGCCCATATACCTGTGTTCCTCATGCCAGCCCTTACTGGGGAGTAAGGGATCAGCATCAGAGACAGTCTTGCAAGAAAATGTCTCCCTCTGTATAACAGGGAATTTGGGGGCGTGGGCCCTTCGGCCTCCCGCCCGGGAGAGAGAAGTAGACAGCTGGCAGAGCGGGAAGGGGCTGTGGGAGCCCGGGAGGCTCACCGCAGGCAGGGGCAGCACCTCAGGCCTTCTCCGCGGCCTTCCCTTCTCCCCGCAGCAGCAGGGGCTGTGGCGCACAGGATGGGGCCCCCATCTAGAACTGACCAGCGCCCCTCAAGAGGCAGCCCTCAACTGGAAGACATGGCGCCAGGCAGCTGACTTCTGGATGTGTCCTCTCGGCGAGGGTAGGGACCTCCACCCAGCGTCTTCCTGTGCCCATCTGCACTAGGACCAGAAGCCACGCACGCGCCGGGCCTTTAAGCCGGGTGGGCTGCGTGGAAGGAGGGAGGCCAAGAGACTGAAGGGAGAATCGGGGTCCTCGCATGGATGGAAGGGGGGACGTCAGGCCCACGTTTCCACAGGACAATCCAAAGGGGAATGGGGCCAGAGTTGGGGCCAGAGGCCGCCAGGCTGCCTTCCTCCGTGACCAGGAAGAGCTGGGAGAGCCTGAGGCCAGGGCTGGACCCCAATCTCCCGCAGATTCCTTAGGAGACGGTGTACGCACGCACACGCGTGCGCACACACACGCACACACACCCTGCTCCGAGGAAACCCCAGGTCAGTTCCACACGCACACGCACTTGGTCTCACATCCAACTCCCTGTCAATCCGTTTGGTTCATCTGGAGTCGCGCATCTCATTTCAGGATCTGACCAAGCCTGGTGGCCATTTGCTCCTTGGGCTTGCAGACAGACAGGCGGGCGGGCAGGTGGACAGAAGGACACGCGCGTGCACACACTCAGGCACGCACACACGCGCACACTGCGCTCACTTCCTGGCGCCTCGGGCCCGGAGGGGAAGGGTTAAGGCGGCCGGGAGCCCCGGGCACGAGCCCGCCGGCCGCCGCCTTTGTGGCCGGGCCCGGCCCCCCGCCCCGCGCCGCCGCGGGACGCTCCGCCCCGGCGGGGCTGGTGCCAGGCTGCCGGCCGAGCGCCCGCCGCGCCCGCCGCCCGCCGCGCCCCGCGCCGTGCCCGCCCCGCGCCCCGCCGGCCCCCGCCGCCCCCGCCGCCGCCGCCGGCTCCCCAGCTGCGCGGGTCGGGTTTCAACCGGTTCCACCGCTCTCCCCGCTCCGGCCCCAGCCACCCCCCCCCCCCCGCCCGCCCCCGCGGGTCCGCCCCAGCCCCGGCGGGGGTCCGTCCGCGCGGGTCCCGGGGGTCCGGCGGCCCCGCGCCTCCCCCCTCCGGCCCCGGGCCTACCCGCTGCGCGTGGAGCCGGTGGAACTGATCCGCGATGCACCGCAGCTTCCGGGCGATCTGCAGCTCCGCGCGGTGCGGCCACGGGCCGTCGGGGGGCTGCTCGGCCCGGGGCGGCGCGGCGGCGGCGGCGGCGGGGGAGCGCGCGGGCGCGGGGAGCCGGAGCCGGTAGCCGGCGCTGCCTGCGGACACAGAACCCGCCGTCACCGCCGCGGCCCGGCCTTCCCGGGGCTCCGGGACGGGGCGGGAAGCCAAGCCTGGACAGCCTGCCCGGCCCGCTGCCCACGGGCGGGCGCGCAGGGGACACGAGGCCGGCGCGCGGGGGGGGGGGGGGGGCTCACACCTGCACCCCGAGCTACTCAGGAGGCGCAGATCTGGGAATGGCGGTTCCAACCCGGCCCAGGCAGGACCGTCCATGAGACTCTTAGCTCCCATCAACCAGCCAAAAGCCAGACGGGGAGTAGTGGCTCCAGGGGTGGAGCGCTAGCCTTGAGCTAGTCCTTGAGGGCTCAGGGGCAGTGCCCAGGCCCGGAGTTCAAGCCCTAGGACCAGCACCAAAAACGTTGCTATAGGGCTTAGGAGTGCAACTCAGTGGTAGCTGAGCTAAGGCCTGGGGTTCGGTAGCACACCACACACACACACGTCGATCCTAGCAGAGACCCAGCCTTCCCCTCGGCTCTCCTTCAGCATGGCAGAGGTGTGAGCGCGCATGCTGGCCTTCTGTCTTTATTCCTCAAGCTACGCTTGACCACAGACATTCAATCTATTACTCATTTGACAGCAGGTTGAGAGTTCCTCTCTGGAAAAGATCAGAGTTCTTGGGTTGAACAAAGCAAGAGACAGAAAAACAGAACACACAGAAAGTGTCCTCACTTTTTTTTTTTTACTGCAGTGGAGAAAAGCTGGGCTCAGCACCTGAAGTTCTGGGCAGCAGCACAAAAGCGGGTAAGCGAAACCTCCTGGGGTCCCTGGCAGAGCGGCCCAGTCCCTCTCTGGAGGCTGCCCAGCCAGGCTGGGGGGCCGGAGCACAGAGCTCCCCAAGGGCTGGCACCAGAGCAACCGCTAGGGCCGCTGGCTCCTCCCCGCTTTCCCTCTGCTGGCCTTCTCCAACTTACACTCCCCGCCAAAACTTCTTGAGTTGTTATTCCCCTTTGGGAATAACTGCAGGGTCCCCTCTGTCTGCGAGGGATGGCCTCTGAACTCTTACTCTCCCTCCACAAACCAGTGTGCTAAAAGAAGAAAACAGGCAGAATGTCTAACCCTGCCCTTTTGCCAGGGGAGGGCCTATTTCTCATAAAACAAACCATTTAAGCCCACAAATGAAGGGGTCCTGTCTGATTCAGCTTTGCAGACAGCCCCTCTGCTGGCACGGAGCCCAGGCCCGCCCAACCTCTTCCTCTGGATCCTCTTCCAAACACAAGAGATTCCCCAGTAACAACTTGGGGCCACCTTCTGCCTTCAGGAGGTTCCTTATCAGGATGGCCTGGCTGATTCCTCGGGTGTCACAGCCCTTTAATAGCCATCTCTTGGGCTACCTTATGGAAGGCAAGTCACTTATCAGGATACAAAAGACTGGGCCACTCAAGGGACACAGTATGTCAGGGGAGACACCAGGGACCCAAAGTTCCCTCCAGAAAGAGATGAAAGCTTTGTCCTGGGGGAGGAGGTGGGGGGGCCTGAGTACAGGTAGGAAGCAACAAGTGGATAACCGGAAGGTTGATGAGATGGCTCCCCCCGCCTTCTGTGCTACTCAAATATGGGGAAGGAAATATGGTGCAGGTTGATGGGGGGAAAGTCCCCTCTTTTCCCCCAATCTCTATGGGAGGAGTCCTGGGGCTCAGAGCACTCACCATAAAAGAGTCGCTGGGGCTCTTCAGTTACCCCACACGGTAGCATGACACCCTGGCTGGGGGAGGCTGGGCTGAGCGTCTGAGTGGCTTTGTCTTCCTGGCTGGTGGGTCGAAGCCCAGGGCCGCAGCAGTGGGTGAGGGGGAAGAGCTGAAGCCGGCTGAGGGGGCAGTCGAGATGGCTCTGGGCAAACAAGGCAGCGGAGAGCAGGCTCCCGGGCTGGGTTCCCGGCTCCCCGTCTTCTGCTTGGAACACATCATCCTCCAGCTCCTCCACACACTGAGGCGGCTCCATCTCCCCTGCAAGGAAGGGAGCAAGGGAAACATCTGGGATGCTGCCCCACCCGGGCCGTGCCTGGAAGGACACCCCCCCCCATTCCTCTTTCCAGCACCCCTCCTGAGCGGAGGGAGCCAGGTCCGGTTCTGATGGCATTAGAGCCCTGACAACACATCCTCTCCGAGGTGGGTGGTTTCAACAGTCAGGACCTCTCACGGCTCTTCCCTCAGCCCACCATGGCCACCTTTCTCTCAACCGCCTCCGACCTAGGCACTACTAGACTCGACTTGGAGGGTCGTGAGCGACAGCAGAGGCAGGATCAGGTGCCACCGGGGAAAACACAAGAAAAGGCTAACCTTGGGAAGTGGCTACGAGGACACCACGGAGAGGGCGATGACTGGCTGTACCAAAGCTGCTCAACACACACACACACACACACACACACACACACACACACACACAGCACCCTAAGGACCCTCAAGCCCTTGTCTCAGTCTCAGCAGAACTCCAGGATCAGCAATGAAGATGGGGGGGGGGGAAGCTAGCAGTCCTGGGACAGCCAGGTTCCCTCCAAACCTGCTAAGCCCCGCCCTACGCCTGCCCGCCCGTCCACACTGGTCCCCGCCCCCTCCTTGCACAACACAACAAACAGGCTCAGTGGTGTGGGAGAGTGTGTCCTGGAAGAGGGAATAAAGACTGGAATTAGTCACTGCAGCTGCCTTCTCAGCTGTCTGTGAGCGGAGAAGAGCTGTCTGCCTACCACAGGTTGGCCTCAAGGGTGGATCGACCAAGCCCCCCCACCCCCCACCTCCCAGCTCGGTGGACTCACTAATCTCCGTGACTCCAAATCCTCGTCCCTCCAGCCTCCCATTCCTGCCACAGCTCGACTTGATCGGTTCGACGTGCCAGCCAGGAGGAAGTGAAATCCGGCCCCCTCTCTGCACCTCACTCAGTGCCTAGACTAGGCAGGTTGCTGATGGGGTTCTTGGTGATAAAGAAGTTCCTCTTGCTCCACCTGATGGCTCGTGGAGGTCAGCACTTCTACTGGCTGGTGAACATTTCTTCCCAGCTTCCTCCACCCTGACTCCCAGGGCCTTGGGCCAACTTACATAGTTAAAGCAAGGCTAAAAGTTTGTCCCCGACTCAATGAGTGACCGCCAGAAGTTCTGGCCCCCAGTGTCTTGTCTTTGAAGAACAAGCCCTGAAAGAGGTGAAGTCCTTAAAGGGATGGCAGATAAATTCAGAAATCCTGCCTTTCCCCAATGCGAGTTCTCAGAGTAATGCCCGCCCCCTGCTCTCCCGGGCCTATCTATGGTCCCGTCTCTGCCCTTTCTCTGCAGAATGAAGTCATGCCTACTACATGCCTACTACAAAGCACACATGTCTCTGTTTCCCAATGGGGGTATGTGTGGGAGGACAGCCACCTTAACAACACAAGAGAAAACATGTCCCCCTCCCCCCCCCAGGAAAGGACCAAGTCCCTGTCACCTGGCTAGGGGTCCCTCCCTTCCAGCTCTCCAGCCTCTCCTCCGCAGGCCAGCAATCCCAGACCTAAGAAGGGACCCCTCCAGGCCAATCACAGGCGGGAATCATTGTCTGGGTGTTCGCTTTGAAGCCTATCACTTCCCCTCCCCCCCCCGTCCCAGTAAAGCCCCAAAGTTCAACCCGGGCCCAGACTGGACAGTGGGGGAGGTGCAGCCGGAGGGTGTGGCCCCGAGGGCCGGGAGACCCCTCCCACTCTCCGAAGGAGCTGCAGGTGCCTCTCGGGTCCGCGGGAGCCTGCGCGGGGCGGTGGGTGAGGCTCGAGTGTGAACCCCTTTCCTTCCTATCCCGCGAACTGAAGTGGCGATGTCCAGGCCGGCGGGGGGAAGACATTCCCCCAGATCGCTGCGGCCGAGGAATGCTTTGTGTCCCCCCCACCCCCCCCCACTCGCTGCAGCCACCCCAGTGCCGCCTCGGGGCGCGCAACTCCTGACTCCGCGGGAAGGCGCCCGGACCCCCCGCGCGGGGTAAGGGCGAAGGTCTCGGGGCACACGCACACGCACGCACGCACACGCTCACTCCAGACCTGGGGGGCTCCAGGAGAGAGTCTCGGCCTCCGAGTCGCGATGCCAGGGCTCCGCGCCAGGGTCCAGGGTGACGAGCGCGCTCGGGGGGCTTGGCGCCCGGACTCGGCGGGGAAGGAAGGGGGCTTCGGAGCCCCGCTGCCGAGGAGAGGAGCGTCAGACGCCGCGGGGGGCCGGGGGGGACCCCGCGGCTCCCGCAGTCAGCCCCCGGGGCCGCCCGACCCCCGGAACCCGACGCCTCCCGGTTAGTTCCCCAGCGCGGCGAGCCCCCCAACTTTCTTCTCGGAGCGGCGCGCTCGGACTTGCGTCCCGCACCCCGGCTCCCGCACCCCGGCGCCCCGGCGGCTCCTCACGCGCCGGTCCTCCCCGGATGCCCGCGGGCCCCCCACCCTGCCCGGGCCCCCCACGCGCGCGGCGACACGCGCCTCGCCCCCCACTTCCCCAAGGCGGGGCGATCCGGCCCGGCCCGGACCCCCCGCCGCCCGCGCGCTCACCGGGGCGGGCGGAGCCGGGGCCGGGGCCGGGGCCGGGGCCGGGGCCGGGGCCGGGGCCGGGGCGGGCGGACGGGAGGCGAGGAGGCCAGCGCGCCCCGCGCACCGCGCCGTATTGTTTCCAAAATACGCCCGCCCGGGGCATCCCGCAAACAGCTGACGAGGCCCCGCCCCGCGCGCGTCACGCCGGCCGCCGGCCAATGGCGAGCGAGCGCCGGAGCCCGGGCGGGGCCGCCGCCGGGGACCGTCACGATGGTGCGAACCGTCCAGGGGCCGGAGCAAAATTCCCTCCGCCGTCGGAAACGCAGCGGGGGCGCCGGCGCCGGCCGGGACCGCGCTTCCCCGGCGAGGCCGGCTCCGGAAACGCCGGAGAGTCCCCGAGGCCGAGCGGGCCGGAGCGGGCCGGAGCGGGCCGGAGCGGGCCACGCCCCGCGGCGGCGGCCGGGCCTGCTCCCCGGGGTCTCCGCGCCCCGCCCGCCGGGGCGGGGGGGGGGTGGCGGGGCGCCGCGGCCGGGGAGGTCAGGGGTCTCACCCCCGCCTCTCGTCCCGGCCCCGGCGGGCCCCCCCTCCCCGCGCCGCCTCTCCTCTCCTCCCGGCGGGGTCGGGACCTGCCCGCTGGGGCTGCGGCTCGGCGAACCCAGCCTAGGAGTCCGCGAAGCCCGGCCGAGGACCGACCGCGCGCCCTCGACGGCCCGGCCGTCGCTTCCCGCCCCCTCGGCCCCGCTTGTTCTCCCCCTGAGAAGCTTCGGCGGAGAGGCCCCGAAGGAGGTGGGGTCCCCCCCCCCCCGGCCGACTCGGGAAGGGATGCAAAGAGTTAAGGGGAGGCTGGTCCCGATCGAGAGCAAAGCCAGCCCCCCGTGGAAAGCGGGTGGGAGCCCTCTCCATTGTTGCTCTGAAACTCCAGTAACTGGATCCCCGGGAAGGGTGGTTTTTAAAGAACCAGCTGACAGCTGAATAATAGGAATTACCAGGCAGGCTGCCCTGGGGTTACTGAGGTTTGTAACACAACCCCCAGGGAGGGGCTAGATTAGAAACTGATTTATGGGTGAGGTGAGGGTCTGGGTGAGGAGGGCCTGCGGCGCTTACCTCTTAACTCCCTGCAGCAGAGACCACATATGTAAGAAAGACTGTGCACCTCAAAAGCTGGGGGCCCTTCCCTCTGGGAACTTGTCCTAACTGGGAATTTATCCCTCTGTGCCATCTATTCCATCTGTCCACACACACACGTGTCTCACTTCTGAGCTGGGCAATGTGTGTGAGATAGAGACAGACAGATGGACACACTGAGCAGGCAGATTGGCTTCTACTAACTGAGCAAGTAGAATCATTTGATCGGTGAGTTCACTATACACCAACCACTGATTCGATGAGATTTACGTTACATAGGAGCCGGGTGCCATTGGCTTACACCTGTAACCCTAGCTGCTCAGGAGGCTGAAATCTGAGGACTGTGGTTCAAGGCTGGAAGTGGAGTTGTGGCGCAAGTGGCAGAAGGCTAGCTTTGAGTGTAAAAGCTCAAGGAGAGTGCCCAGCCCCGGCACAAAACAAATAAATAGGAGATTCTCACCCTCTCCCCATCCACAACACTGTTTGTCCTCACTGTGCCCACATGCAGAAGAAGCAGCTAGAGGCAGCCGACTGAGGGACGTTCCAGCCTCTGCCAGTTTCAGACACTCTCACCAGGCAGCCAGGGCCACCATGCCACCTGTGGCAGGATCGATTGCATCACCCACAGGAAGTGGCCCGGCCTCCAGGCGTCAGCTCTGGGGCACATTTTCAGTTCCTGCTTCTATCCTTGCCTACACTAGACATGCTGCCCTATCTTCTAGCCCCTGGCCTGGGCCTGTGGGTTTATGCTAATATGCATGGCTGAGCAGGACTACCTGCGGTCACTTGGATGGGGTTTATATGGAAGTAACAGAAGCCCCCTCTTCCCTTTTCCGAATACTGCCCAGTGGCTGAAGGGGCTTCCCCCTGAGAAAATCCTCTTGAGGGCAGGAGACAGTCAGGGAAGGGAGTGCCAGGCAGCCACCATTATCCTCCATCTACCTGACCAGAGCTAGGAAGAGCCTCACGACCTCTCGATACTGCCAGGCACTGCTGGCTCACGCCCGTGATCCCAGCTACTCAGAAGGCTGAGAGGTACAAGGATGGCTGTTCACAGCCAGCCCAAGCAGACAAAACCTTGAGGCGCTTACCTACAATTAACCAGCCCAAAGCTGGAAGTAGAGCTATGGCTCAAGTGGTAGATCATTAGCTTGAGACGATCTGTGCCCAGCAGGCGGAACTCGACGACTCTCCTGCCTCAGCCGTCTGGGATTCCAGGGATGTGCCATCATGCTGGCAAGATATTCCACATTTTAGTCAAAGTCATCCCAGCTGGAGAGTCCTCACCCCCATTTGAAGATGGGGACAGTGTAAATGTCAGTACAAATGGGACTATCAGGGGCTGGGAATGTGGCCTAGCGGTAGAGTGCTTGCCTTGTATACATGAAGCCCTGGGTTCGATTCCCCAGCACCACATATACAGAAAACGGCCAGAAGGGGCGCTGTAGCTCAAGTGGCAGAGTGCTAGCCTTGAGCAAAAAGAAGCCAGGGACAGTGCTCAGGCCTTGAGTTCAAGGCCCAGGACTGGCAAAAACAAACAAAACAAACACATGGGACTATCACTCTCTTTCACCCAAAATGTCTACACTAGATTGGTAACTGCTGCCTGGATCTCTTCCAGCTGTCTGATTGTTTTTTGCTGGTCTGATTCACTCATTGTAGGGTTAAAGGGCACCTGGATCCATGATTTAAATGAAGATCACAATGTTCTCTTAGGACAGCCAAGCCTTGTATTTACCAATACCGGTTTATTTTGTCTAAAAACTGTTGAATTCAGTGTGAAACTGGATAATTACAGTCGTTTCAAGCTTTGTGGTCACTGAACCTATTCTAGATGCAATAAACTTTTAAGAAACGGGAAGATCTCAACAAAGCTGACTATCTGCCCCTCCCCCAGGTCAAACCAAGGTACGAGGCTGAACCAGATTTCAGGGACTCCTTTGCATCTCTGGGGCTTTGTGACCTTCTGACTTAAAAAAAAAAAAAAAAGAAAAAGAAAGACAGACAAAAGCTCACAACGAAATACCAGAACCCATCCTGGGTTTCACAAGTGGGGAAAAAAGTGCCAGGTGCCAGTGGTTCACACCTATAATCCTAGCTATTCAGGAGGCTGAGATCTGAGGTGCACGGTTCACAGCCAGCCATGGTAGAAAAGCTCCAGTCAGCCACAGAAAAGCTAGCTGTGGAGCTGTGGTTCAAGTGGTAGAAGCGCTGGCCTCCAGTGCAAAAGCTCAAGGACGGCACCAAGGCCCTGAGTTCAAGCCCCAGTCTTGGCACACGTGCACACACAATTCAAAAAGCTGGAGGTCGGGCTCAATGGTAGAGCACCTGCCTAGCAAGCAGGAGGCCCCGAGTTCAAACCTAAGTACTGCCAAAAAAAAAAAAAAGAGAGAGAGAGAGAAGAAAAACAGGATTAAACAAGATAACGAACATACAAGTCTTCAGCATGAGGCCAGCCATGTAGATGCTTAGGAAATACTAGTTTCCCTTCCTTTTCCCCGAAAGGAAGGAATGACAGGGCTGTGACTGATTAGCCAGCCACCCAGCCTCTGCTCTGTCCACCCCCATTCAGTGTCTCCGTGACTCAAGGTCTGTGTTTTATCCTGTTTTAAACTACTGCTAATTAAAAACAGGATAAGATTTACAGGTTAAACACTTCCCAGCCCAGGCTGCAGTAAATTTATGGTCAAATCCATTGTCAGAATTTACATTTCCACTGTGTAACTTAAGATATTGACTGGAGGGGCTGGAGATATGGCCTAGTGGCAAGAGTGCCTGCCTCATATACATGAGGCCCTGGGTTCGATTCCCCAGCACCACATATACAGAAAACGGCCAGAAGTGGCGCTGTGGCTCAAGTGGCAGAGTGCTAGCCTTGAGCAAAAAGAAGCCAGGGACAGTGCTCAGGCCCTGAGTCCAAGGCCCAGGACTGGCCAAAAAAAAAAAAAAAAAGAAAGATATTGACTGGAACACCTAAGTCAAAGAGCAGAACATAGAACATAAACTTCATTTAAATTCTTTTTGTTGTTGTTGGTTGTGGGGCTTGAACTCAGGGCCTAGACACTGTCCCTGAGCTCTTTTGCTCAAGGCTAGCCCTCTACCACTGTGAGCCACAGCTCCACTTCTAGCT
Organism: Perognathus longimembris pacificus; assembly: GCF_023159225.1. NCBI lineage: Eukaryota > Metazoa > Chordata > Mammalia > Rodentia > Heteromyidae > Perognathus > Perognathus longimembris. The sequence continues at coordinate 32,884,431 of NC_063183.1, read as the reverse complement.
TTCTGGTGGTTAATAGAAGATAAAAGTCTCAGAGTGTTTCCTACCTGAGCAGGTTTTGAACTGCGATCCTCGGATCTCATCCTCCTGACTAACCAGGATTGCACACATGAGCCAACCAGCACCCAGCTCTCATTTAAATTCTTTTCAGAAGACAAAATGACTACAAATATAGTTGCAGATGTAGTTGGCTTTTATTTGTGATTAATGAATTCTACAAAACAGAAGAAGAGCTCCCACCAGCTCATAACACAACCCTGAGTTTTTGTGTTGTTTTTTTTTTGTTTGTTTTTTGTTTTTTGGCCAGTCCTGGGGCTTGGACTCAGGGCCTGAGCACTGTCCCTGGCTTCTTTTTGCTCAAGGCTAGCACTCTCCCACCTGAGCCACAGCGCCGCTTCTGGCCATTTTCTGTATATGTGGTGCTGGGGAATTGAACCCAGGGCTTCATGTATACAAGGCGAGCACTCTTGCCACTAGGCCATATCCCCAGCCCCCAACCCTGAGTTTTGTAAGGGAAATACAACAGGGGGAAAAAATGGCTTAGTGAACATCGGGTTACTTGATCCAGATAGACTGGAATCTCCTGTTTTCAGGAAGTATTGTTCTGTTTGGGGCTCTGTCTGCTTCCTTAAGGCTTCAGTTAGATTATGTGGATTTAGCAGGACTGACTCCATTTTGGTGTTGTCTGGTCTATCGGGCCTAGCGAAGAAGCTCATTCCAAAAACAATGGCCTCCTATAATTTTTTTTTTTTTTGGCCAGTCCTGGGCCTTGGACTCAGGGCCTGAGCACTGTCCCTGGCTTCTTCCCGCTCAAGGCTAGCACTCTGCCACTTGAGCCACAGCGCCACTTCTGGCTTTTTCTAGTATATGTGGTGCTGAGGAATCGAACCCAGGGCTTCATGTACAGGAGATGAGGACTTTACCACTAGGCCATCTTCCCAGCCCTCCTATAATTTTTAATACTTTAAAATATGATCAAAACTAAGGTGACCATTCTGTGTCTGCAACCTCTGTTTCATGGGCTGTATCTGTTCCCAATAATTGGGGGGCTTTCTTCCAGGCTCTCCCTTTTAGATCTGGGCACATTTCTCCAAAGAGACAGGGCTGGAAAGAAGAGAGAGAAGTAGAGAGGTATGAGTTGTTGTTGTTTTTTTGTTTTGTTTTTTGTTGCTGGTGGTCCTGGGGCTTGAACTCAGGGCCTGCGTGTTGTCCCCAAGCGTTGGTGCTCGAGGCTGGCACTCTGCCACTTGAGCCACAGCTCCACTTCTGGCTTTTGGTGGTTAATTGAAGATCCCACGGGTCTTCCTGCCTGGGCTGGCTTTGAACTGTGATCCTTAGATGTCAGCCTCCGGAGTAGCGAGGATGACACAGGCATGAGGAGCCTGTAAAGTTGCTGACTTTAAAAAGGAAGTCACCTCACACTTCCTATCTCCGGGGCCCTCTGGAATATCCACAGTCCCGGTTCCTAAGCAGGGACTGGAACAGCACCAGAAGTCCAAGGATGGTCCTTGATGATGAGCTCATTTGCACACACTTGCATCGCCTTAGACACAAACCCTGGGGGTGGATCGATTGGGGAATCCCACTAATGACCATCGTGAACGATGCCAGAATTGTGATCTGGCCGGGCCCCAGGACAGGGTGTACCCCGCAGGCACCTGGCAGGTACTTGGCCCAGCACCTCAGAGGCCCCATGGTTCTGGAGGCTGGGAGCTTCCTGCTTGTTCCTCCTCTAGGTCCCGGGACGCCCTGCCCGAGCCCCTTCCCTCCACCCGGGAAGAAGAGGGGCCCTGCTCGGCGTGCGTGCTGTGGGCAGTGCCCACCCACCCAGAAGCACCCAGAAGCCCTGGCGGGGGGCAGCCACAGCCCGGTCAGACGTGCCAGGAGCTTGCCGGCCGCGTGGGGCTTTGTGAGGGAATGAGCAAGAGGGCGGGCGGGCAGGCAGCAGGTCGCGGGAGGGGAGGGGGGGGACTTGGCCCCGATCCATTACACCTGCTTTTAAAGTGCACCATCAAAGTTTCAGGCTTGTTTTCTTCCCATGTCCGCAGAGTCCTTTGTTCTCTGGCCATGGCTGACCAGCCTCCAGGGCCCAGACAGACAGATTGTTCTGAAGTTTGGATCCCTCCCTCCCCCCACCCTCAAACACCTCCCTGCATCCAACAGCCCTGCCCCAGAAGCCAAGCGGTGCCAGGAGGAAATGGGAGGGGAGTGTGTGGCAGTAGCCACAGCTGGGCTGGAGCCTGGCAGGGTTAAAGGGAAGTCTGGCTCCCCTGACCTCTGGCCTCGAATTCTACTCTCCAGCAGTGCTTCAGCCTGTGAATCAGCTCGTGTGCCCAGGGCAGAGTCCAAGTGTGGACCAGTTCTCTGCAGACCACGTGAATGCTCTGGCAAGGCCCACCCAGAAGGGCATGGCTGAAGATGCCTTCTCTCTCTCTACGGGACTATGGGACAGGTGCCTGGGCCAGAGTATGGAGAGTGGTTTGTAAATGATTCTCTTTGGAAATGGAAGGGACTAAGAAACCGATCATACCTGGTGGCTCAAAGCCTGCCCAGGTGTGGCGACATTCCTCAGCATTTCTGCGAGATGCGTTTAATCTTCCCAATCAATGATAAGTCAGGGGGCCTGACTGCTCACACACTTGTAATCCTAGCCACTTGGGAGGCTGAGATCTGGGGATCTCCATTTGAAGCCAGCCTGGGGAAGCAAAGTCCGTAAGACTCTTATTTCCAATAAAACATGAAAAAGCCAGAAGTGGAACTGTGGCTCAAAGTGGTAGAGTGCTAACCTTGAGCAAAAAAAGCTCAGTGACAGCGCCCAGGTCCTGAGTTCAAGCACCAGGACCATAAAACACACACACACACACACACACACACACACACACACAGAGTCAATTCAGGAAAGGGGATCACAGGCAGTTGTATTTCCTTTGGATGGATTTGGCCTTTAAGAAGATGAGGGAAATTGGGAGAGGAAGAGAACCCTTGGAAGGATAGAGAGACTTAAGGCAGTATCTGAGGCCATCCAGTTTCCTTCCTTTCAGAGTGCTTAGCATGCTGACCATCATACTTTGGGGTATCAAAGGGGATATATCCTGTTATGTGAGGTAGAGGGCTTTTTGTTTGTTTGTTTGTTTGAGACAAGGCCTTGCTATGTAGCCTAGACTGGCCTCTAACTCAATCTTCCTGCCTCCAGCTCCCAATGATGCCTAGCTCTTCCTCAGATGTGTAACAGTATTCTTGCCCTGTCCACACTAGATGTCAGTCTGAACAGTGCCTGTAAACTTGTTAAAAATGCAGACCTAGCTGGGCACTGGTGACTCATGCCTGTAATCCTTGCTACTCAGGAGGTGAGATCTGAGGATCACTGTTCGAAGCCAGCCCGGCAGCAAAGTCTATTAGACTCTTATCTCCAATAAACCACTCAAAAAAGCCAAAAGTGAGTGCTAGCCTTGAGCAAAAGAAGCCAGGGACAGGGCTCAGGCTCTGAGTTCAAGCCCCAAAACTGGGGAGAAAAATGCAGATCTATCTCAGATATGTGTGTGTGTGTGTGTGTGTGTGTGTGTGTGTGTGTGTGTGAGAAAGAGAGAGACAGACAGACAGAGACAGAGACAGAGACAGAGGGGGAGAGAGAGAGAGAACTGAAGTTTGAATTCAGGGCCTTAGGTATTGTACCTAACGCCTAACTTCTTTTGTTCAAGGTTGGCACTCTTAACTTCTGGATTTTTGTAGGTTGACTGGAAATAAGAATCTCACAGGGGCTGGGAATATGGCCTAGTGGCAAGAGTGCTCGCCTCCTACACATGAAACTCTCGGTTTGATTCCCCAGTACCACATATGTGAAAAACGGCCAGAAGCGGCGCTGTGGCTCAAGTGGCAGAGTGCTAACCTTGAGCGGGAAGAAGCCAGGGACAGTGCTCAGGCCCTGAGTCCAAGGCCCAGGACTGGCCAAAAAAAAAAAAAAAAAAAAAAAAAACAAGGCTCTCACAGATCTGGCTGCCTGGCCTAGCTGCAAACCCGGACTCTCAGATCTCAGCCTCCCAAGTAGCTAGCATTACAGATGTGAGCCACCAGCGCCCAGAGGATGTGAAGTTTAAAACTCCCCCCAGGTGGCACATCTGCAATCAAGTTTGAGAAGCACGGACACTCCTGGAAATAAAGTGGACCTACGGGCCGTGTTGTCATCTCGAGCGGGGTAGTCTATTGTGTGGTCTTCTAATTTGTCGTGCAGAGAAGACAATGCAATGAGGAGAGTCCCTCCACTCCTAAGACCTTTGCAGATGCAGCCAGGGGTCGGAAAGATGGAGCTAAGACATCACAGTACTTCCTCCAGGAGGAGATAGTGGTGGCCAGGGGCAAGCGCTGAGTGCTGGCTGGAGAGGAGCTCGGATCAGGAGCCTGGCACGTTCCGGCTCGCTGGCCGGCCTGGTACAGCAAGCAGCCGAGCAGGGGAGACCCAGGAGCCCTCCAGGAGAGGGGGAGCGCGGGGCAGCCCAACCAGTCCAACCAGCTGGGCTAGTCCTCAAGGCTCCGGGCAGCCTTGTCAGTAGCCTAGTCAGGATAAAGCAAATACATGAAAACAACTTGACATCCAAGGTCTGTGTCTGGGGTGAGGAAGGGATCACATCCAAGTGGAATGGTGCCCGTTTTATGCTCTACCCACTTCTCAGCCTCTCCCCGAGGTGGGAGGAGCCGCTCAGCGGGAGTTCCCGGACTGCGGCTGGACCCCAATACCAGACCAGAGGCCTAGTGCACTCTTACTTTCTCTCCTTTTAGTACCCCCTTCGTGAAGAGCCCCCTAGAGAGCATTTCCTGACCTACCCTTCTATCAGCCCGGCGCCCAGTTGGAGGAGGTGCTGCATCCTCTTCTTAGTTCCTCTAACTGCAGGCATGGACCAAGGGTTACAGCTTATCGACCAACTTATAGACTTATTTATTTATTATTAGTTTGCCAATCCTGGGGCTTGGACTGAGGGACTGGACACTGTTTCTGATCTTTTCTGCTCAAGTCACATAACACTCTACCACTTTGAGCCGCAGCCAGTTTTCTGGTGGTTAGTGGGAGATAAGAGAGTCCCACAGACTTTCCTTCCCTGGGCTGGCTTTAAATGGCGATCCTCAGATCTCAGCCTGCTGAGTAGCTAGGATGACAGGCGTGAGCCACTGATGCCCACAGGCTCCACTTCTTAAGCCATACCTTCACTTCCAGCTTGCTGCTGGATAGGTGGCGATAAGCGATTCCAGGAGATAAGCACTGTCTGGCTCAGCCGGCTTCCAACTAGGAAACTCCGATCCAAGCCTCCTCAGTAGCTGGGACTACGGGCCTAAGCTACCCATGGCGGGCGACGTATCAGGGCTTACATACAGGACACTTGCAATGGCTACAAGAAAGACTGACACGAAAAGAACGAACTCAACGCTTCCTAGATAGTTTACAGGAAGTGGTCAACGTTGAGAGGCTGGAGGTGAGCAAGGCAACCTGAGAGGAATGCATTGCATCTATATATATATATATAATTGCATTATATATTAAATGCATTGCATATGTATTTAAATTCAAGGGTTGCAAAGGTAACAGGTGGGCTAGAGTGGCCTAAGGACCCCAGTCAGCTGACAGGCTTAGGGCAGACGGCAGGAGATGACCGTAGCCGGGCCAGCCCTTGCGAAGCAGGCCAGACTCGGCCCGGCGCGCAAGGTGTCGCTCCTGGCGGCGGCGCCCAGAGCCCCGGGGCGGGGCTGACCCGCGCCAGACCTGGCCGCCGCCCGCCTCACTGGGAACTCCAACTCCCACGATGCACCGCGCCCGCGCGGAGGAAGCGCAGGGAAAACTACAAGTTCCAGAATGCCCTGGGGCGGAGGGCGTGGCCGCGCCGGACGCGCGGGACCGTTAAGATTTAAACTTGGCGGTTTGGGGGAAGGCGACGTGAAGGGCCGGGCTGGCTCGTCGGGGAAGCCTGGCGCCGGCGTTGGCCTCGGAGCAGCCCGGTTTCTCCCGTACGAGCGGGCGGCGGGGGACAAGCCGCACAGTCGGCGGCCCCCTCCGGAGGGGTCGCGGCGGGCCCGGGGCGGCTGCGGGATGGCGGCGGCGCGGTGGGAAGGAGCGGCTCGGAGGTAGGCCCGGGGGGTGGGGGTGGGGGTGGGGGTGGGGGTGGGGGGTGCGGGGTCGTCGAGGGGGACCGGCGGGCGGACGCCGTCGCGGGGCGGCGGGGGTGGGGGTGGGGAGGGCAGGCCCCGCCCGAGCCTGCGGGGCGGACGCGGCTTCCCGGGGGTCGCCCGGCGTCCCGGGCCGGGCCCGGCGGAGCGCCGCTCGGCGCCGGCGAGCCTCGTGGGTGGAGCGCGCCCTGGCGGGGGGCCGCGGGCCCGGTTCTGGGAGAACCGCGAAGGCTTCCAAGTGATCTCCCAATCCCAAGGACTCCACGGATGGAGACGACCGAGGGCTTGCGGGTCGAGGCCCTCCGCACGGAGCGCACCTGGAGCACCCGCAGCCCGAGCGCGGCGGCTCAGAAAGGCCGAGCTCCGAGGATCGTGGTTCAAAGCCAACCCGGGTAGGAAAGGCCCCCCGAGACTCCTTTATCTCCAGTAAACTGCCCCCCCCCAAAATGCCACAAGTGGAGCTGTGGCTCAAGCCCTTAGCACAAAACACAACAGCTGAGGGGCAGCGCCCAGTCCCTAAGTTCAAGCCCCGGGATCGCGCGCACACAGACCCACCAAAGCTATAAAGAAAAATTAATCCGACAAAACGTGTTTTCCATTGCATACTAGTGTCATATTCTTTATTAGAACTATAGATAAATGACCCCGTTGCATTTATAGGGTTCATAAGAAAGTAGTGTTAAGAAAGTTCAGGGACAGCACCAAGGCCCCGAGTTCAAATCCCAGTACCAGTACACACATGCAAAAAATGTTCATACAATTCAAGTTGTTAGTCACATGTTTATTTGTCTTGTTTGAGTTTGCTGTGCCGAGAATTGAGTCCTGGGCCTGCCAGGCAGGCTCACTTTCACTGAACCATATCCTCAGGTCATAGCTGCTTTTAAAAAATTTTTTTTATTAGTATGGAGTTTGAGCTTAGACAGGTGCTATACCATGTGAGTCATGCCCTATCCCTTTTTTTGCTTCAGATTATTTTTCTCAAGAGGATTTTGCATTTATGTTGGGCCCATCCAGAGCTGTGATCCTTCTGTGTTTTCCGTTTAGCATGAGATGACTGGTACATACAATATTGCTACCATGCCCAGGTTTTGTTGGTTGAAATGGGGTCTTTGAATATTTTGCCCAGCTGGCCTTGAATAGCTAGGGTAGGTAGCTAGAATTACAGGTGTGAGTTACCAGTGCCTGACCACAGTTGCTTTCTTTTTCCTTTTTTTTTTTTTTTTTTTGCCTGATACTGATATGTTTGAACAGGAACCTCAGATTTATGAGGCTTTCTTTGTCCATGACTGGCTCTGCCAGCCATAGTTGAACCATACCTCCAACCCAGCTCTTCACTAATTAATTGGAGATGGAATCTTGCAGACTTTTCTGCTTGAGCTGGCAAGGCAATCCTTGAGGTCTCAGGCTCCTGTCTAGCTAGGATTACAAGCATAAGCCATATAGTACTGTAACTCTGGGCCTGGGTGATGTCCCGAGCTTTTGTGTTAAAGGCTAGCTCTGTACCACTTGAGCGACACCTCCACTTCCAGATTGTTGTTGTTTTTGTTTTGTTTTGTTTTGGTATTTTGTTGGGGATAAGAGTCTCAGGGACTTCCCTGCCAAGGCTGCCGTCGATTCTCAGAACTCAGCCTCCTGAGTAGCTAATAGGCCTGAGTCATCCGCACCCCAGCTTCTGGGTTTTTTTTGTTGTTGTTGTTTTGTTTTTGTTTGCCAGTCCTGGGCCTTGGACTCAGGGCCTGAGCACTGTCCCTGGCTTCCTTTTGCTCAAGGCTAGCATTCTACCACTTGTGCCACAGCGCCCCTTCTGGCCATTTTCTGTATAAGTGGTGCTGGGAATTGAACCCAGGGCTTCATGTATATGAGGCAAGCACTCTTGCTACTAGGCCATATCCCCAGCCCCCAGCTTGTGTTTTTGTTTTAAATCCAGAGATAATATCTCAGTCAGAGGCCACTGTAGAGCTCTAAAGAATAATATGTATTTTCCATAATTGTTATTGCCTCCTAAAAAAGTTTTAAGGCTTCCTTTAATAAAGGCTTAATAGAATACAGAGAGCTAGTTTTGACCAGTAAGCTTCTGTTACAGGATACACACACACAATATGTAAAATTTTAGTTTTAAGTCATAAGTGATATTAGTGTAACACTTTGCCAATTTTAAATTAAAGTAGGTGATGCATTCAGTGGTAGGCACAGAACTGCTGTTTTTTTTTGTGTGTGTGTTTTTTTTTTGCTGGTCCTGGGCCTTTTTGGGGATGTGGTTACTTTACAATCATTTATTCTCCAGAAAAGGCCTTGGCGTGAACATCTCTTCTTTACCAGAGATAAAATGACAGCCTGACACATTAACAATTTAGTTGGAACCAGGATGCTAATAAAATTTAAAACATATGAAGTCTTTTATGTTACAGAAACTATGAATGCTAATTCCAAAATCATATACAACTTTCCCAGCCCCTATTAAATCAGTTTTAATTTGTTTCTCCTCACAGGTTATAAGAAATACTCAGGGGGCTGGGAATATTGCCTGGTGGTAAAGTGCTCACCTTGTATACCTGAAGCCCTAGGTTCGATTCCTCAACCCCAGATATATAGAAAAAGCCGGAAGTGGTGCTGTGACTCAAGTGGTAGAGTGCTATCCTTGAGCAAAAAAGAAGCCAGGAACAATGCTCAGGCCCTGAGTTCAAGCTCCAGGACTGGCAAAAACAAAACAAAACAAAACAAGAAATACTCAGTTTGTCTGAGTTTTAAAAGGACATTTACTTTTCCCTACTTGAATGACCAATGAAGACATTAGCAAAGTGAAAGGGGGTAGAAGTTCTGCTTTTTTAATTTACTTTTTCAAATGTGTAACCCTTTGACTTTGTTTATTCCTGCCTTTAACTCTTATAGTTCTAACTCTTGCCGAGTTTTCTCTTTATCAGGCAGTACTACAGCCATAAATTTAGAGAATAGGTGATAGGCTCAGAAGCTTAGGAGTAGAATGATGTTGATAATGTGCCATCCTCCATATGCAACCCCCAATCATGAAAATGTGGATACAATCTATTCTGTAATAAATTAATGATGGCGTCAGATTTATTTTGTTCCTTTCTTCACAGTGAAGCCATGACCCTGGAAGGCGACGAGTGGGAGCTGAGTAAAGAAAATGTACAACCTTTACGGCAGGGGCGGGTCATGTCCACACTTCAGGGAGCTTTGGCACAGCAGGAATCTGCCTGTAGCACTACTCTTCAGCAGCAGAAACGGTATCTATAGTGGTTTGGGTTCTACCTGTAATCATTCATCCCCAGCTGTGGTAGATCACATGGATCTGATCTATGCAAGATAGACTAGGACTGTTCTTAGAAAATGAGGAGGGGCTGGGAATGTGGCTTAGCGGTAGAGAGCTTGCCTAGCATACACAAAACCCTTGGTTCAATTCCTTAGTACCACATAAACAGAAGCCAGAAGTGGTGCTGTGGCTCATGTGGCAGAGTGCTAACCTTGAGCAAAAAGAAGCCAGGGACAGTGCTCAGGCCCTGAGTTGAAGCCCCAGGATGGACCAAAAAAAAAGACAAAAAGGAAAAAGAAAGAGGAATACTCTATGAGAATCTGTGCTCATTATGCTGCAGACTTTTATTTTTCTTCTACATATTTGGTGCTGGGGAATCGAACCCAGGACTTCATGTATACGAGGCAAGCACTCTTGCCACTAAGCCATATTCCCAGCTCTATGCTGCAGCCTTTTGAAGAGCTCCTCAAGTATGGTTAAGAATAAAGACTATAGGCTTTCGTTTGGTTATGGAGAAGCCAAACTCTTTATCAATAAGAATAAATTTGTACAGTGATAAACAGGGAAAGCAAGTATCGTATTACAGTGTCTCCCAAAAATATTATCTCATTCTGGACCCCTAAATAGACTTTACTCTTTGGATGCTTGGCCATACAAAATTATTACTACAGGCATATGGGTGGCCAACAAGCATACAGAAATGTATGTGTACCAAATGGCTTTGAGTGCTTCACAGGGCCAGAGGGCCTCAGGTTCCCCAGCCCTGGTAGAGGATTCACCTATTGGGGTTAAAATGAGTGTCAAGCACTCTCCCAGTGAGCTAACGCTTTCACCCAAATCTGCTATCTCTTATGTGTACTCAATTGTGAACTTCTTAGAAAAGTATTTTTGAGGGCTAGGAATGTGGCTTAGTAGTAGAGTGCTTGCTTAGCATGCATGAAACCCTGGGTTGGTTCCTCAATGCCACATATACAGAAAAAGCTGGAAGCGGCGCTGCGGCTCAAGTGGTAGAGAGCTAGCCTTGAGCAAAAGAAGCTCAGGGGTAGTGCCCAGACCCTGAATTCAAGCCCCAGGACTGGCCCCCCAAAAATAAAAAAATGGAAACAGAGGGAGGGAGGGAGGAAGGGAGGAAGGGAAGAAGAGAGAGATAGAAAGAGAAAGAAAAGAAAAAGAAAGAAAGAGACAGTATTTTTGAGAATGTGGCAAAAATGTGGCTCACACGTACAATCCTAGCTACTCAGAAGGCTGAGATCCAGAGAAAGTCCATGAGACTCTTAGCTCCAGTTAATCACCAAATATCAGGAAGTGGTACTGTGCTTCAAAATAGTAGAGTGCTAGCCTTGAACTAAAGAGCTTAGGGATAGCACCCAGCCCTGATTTCAAACCCCATGACTAATCAAAAAACCCTAATAAAGTAGTACTATAATCACCATTTTATAGATGAGGAACTGAAAATAGTTTAAATACCTGTCCATGTCCCTCAGCTAATGATTGCAAATCTGGGTTTTATTATTTATTTATTTATTATTATATTTTTTTTTTTTTGCCAGTCCTGGGCTTGGACTCAGGGTCTGAGCACTGTCCCTGGCTTCTTTTTGCTCAAGGCTAGCACTCTGCCACTTGAGCCACAGCGCCACCTCTGGCCATTTTCTGTATATGTGATGCTGGGGAATTGAACCCAGGGCTTCATGTATACGAGATGTATACGAGGCAAGCACTCTTGCCACTAGGCCATATCCCCAGCCCACAAATCTGGGTTTTAATAGAATCATATTCCAGTTCTTTTTTTTTGCCAGTCCTGGGGCTTGGACTCAAGGCCTGAGCACTGTCCCTGTCTTCTTTTGCTCAAGGCTAGCACTCTACCACTTGAGCCACAGCACCACTTCTGGCCGTTTTCTGTATATGTGGTGCTGGGGAATTGAACCCAGGGCTTCATGGATACGAGGCAAGCACTCTTGCCACTAGGCCATATCCCCAGCCCATTCCAGTTCTTTTAATTACTATATATTATTGCTTTTTAAATATTGTGTTAAAACTTGTTTCTAGGAGTTAAGCCCGTTCGGGGCCGCCCAGGGGTTGGGGGGTGGGGCTGGGGGACTCCCTCAACCATCCCTCTCCAGATGACGGGGCTCAGAAACACATAGAATGAAAGAAGTAGATAATCTTGAAAGTATAAAAGAAGAATGGGTTTGTGACACAGGATCTGACAATCAGCCTCTTAGTGATAACCAGCAAATGAATTGTGAGCACTTAGTTGACAGCCTTTTTGAGGAAGCTCAGAAGATTGATGCCAAATCCTTGTCTCCCACTGAACAGAAGAAACAGGTAGATATAAATATAAAATTGTGGAAAAACGGGTTCACTGTCAACAATGACTTAGAACTTACTCTGATGGTGCAAGTCAGCAATTCTTGAACTCCATCAAGAAGGGGGAATTACCTGAAGAATTACAGGAAATTTTTGATAAAGAGGAGGTGGGTGTGAAAGTTGAAGACAAAAATCTGAAATATGTATATTGACAAAGCCTGTGCTCCAGCCCTTCTCAGGACAGGGTCATAGACTAGGAAGTGCTACACCAAAAATTGTTTCAAAAGCAAAGATTATTGAAGTTGAAAGTAAAAATACTTTATGTGCTGTTTCGCTGAACAACTTAGAACCCATTACTAATGTACAGATCTGGTTAGCCAATGGGAAAAGAATTGTCCAGAAATTTAATATTTCTCATAGGGTAAGCCACATCAAAGACTTCATTGAAAAGTACCAAGCACCTCAAAGAAGCCCTCCGTTTTCCCTGGCAACAGCTCTTCCTTTCCTCAGATTGCTAGATGAGACACTCACCCTGGGAGAAGCAGCTTTACAGAATACCGTAATCATTCAGAGACTAAAAGAAACGGCTGAGCCTTTCAGAAAACTTTCATAGCATTGATTTTTGAGAGATTAAGTAGAAATTTTGCAGGGAAATGATGGTTGGAAGTGAGCATGGAAAAGTGGGAGAAAGGGGAAGTTTGATTCATTGGACTTTTGGTTTGAGTGCTATTTAACTCTCTTGATGAGAAAAATTTTAAATAATCACAAGTCAGGAAACTATATTCAACACACTTTTTTCCCAGAATGCTTACTGAAATAGAAGTACAATTATTTTCAAACACACACACACACACACACACACACACACACACACACAAACTTGTTTCTCTAACTTCTACATATTTTATTTCTCCTGTTATCAGATTCTTTTTTTATATTCTCTTTCTCTCTTTTTGGTCAGTTGTAGAGCTTGAACTCAGGGACTAGGCACTGTCCCTGAGCTCTTCTGTTCATCTGCTCAAAGCTAGTGCTCTACCACTTGGAGCACAGCTCCACATCTGGCTTTGTAGTGGTTAATTGGAGATAAGAGTCTCACGGGAGGGGCTGGGGATATAGCCTAGTGGCAAGAGTGCCTGCCTCGGATACACGAGGCCCTAGGTTCGATTCCCCAGCACCACATATACAGAAAACGGCCAGAAGCGGCGCTGTGGCTCAAGTGGCGGAGTGCTAGCCTTGAGCGGGAAGAAGCCAGGGACAGTCTCAGGCCCTGAGTCCAAGGCCCAGGACTGGCAAAAAAAAAAAAAAGTCTCACGGGGACCCAGCTATCTTTGTTTCTCTTTAGCAAGCTCTCAAACCCTAGTGTAGTTATTTGGAACAATGTTAAATACTTAAGCATATGAATAAACATAGAAGGGATACTTGTTCACTTTATCAGGGTTGCACATGCTAACATTTGCGGTTTAAATTTCAGGACATTTGAATCTGAAATTCGATTTTATGCTGGAAATGACCCTCTGGATGTTTGGGATAGGTGGGTGTTTTTACTTATAAGGGCAACAGAAACATTAGCAAATAATTCCTACTGGACTTATTTTTCAGACTAGGGAATATTGAGTATAGTGTTGTATCAGAGTAGAAAATAGTGTCTTGGGGGGTGGGGTGGGGGAGGGATATAGGTCCAGAATAGTTGTAATGTGTCTTCCTGAGTCTTTTTTTTTTAAATACAGTGCTAAGAATAGAAGCCAGGACCTTGCATGTATTATGCAAGTGCTATACCACCGAGTTGCACCCCAGCTTCCCTGAGGTGTTTAAAATTGAAGAAATTTAGAGATTATGGTGTGCATTTAAGCAAAACCTTACTATCCCTATACCCAGTCTCTCCAGAAGTAGGTTTTAGATAACTGTAAGGAAGTCTGAGAGACATAGACTTAGGTTATGTTGTTAAAGAGCTCTAAAGAAACATGCTTTTGCTACAGTAGTGTTTTTGCTGAAAGAAAGGTGGCATGGATCTCAGAACCAGAAGAAAAAGTACACAGCCAACTCAAAATATCTTCTCCTTTTCTTCCCATTCAGATATATTAACTGGACAGAGCAGAATTACCCTCAAGGAGGGAAGGAGAGTAACATGTCAACATTATTAGAAAGGGCTGTAGAAGCACTACAAGGAGAAAAGCGCTATTATGGTGACCCTAGATTTCTCAGTCTCTGGCTTAAATTGGTGAGTCTTTCTCGAGTGCTATCTATCTAGATTTCAAATACTAACCTAAAGTAAAACCTGAACCATTTAGTAGATGGTAAGTTTATGTAATAAATCCTTCTTTGTTAAATTGACTCTTATGTAACAGTGGGCTTAAATATACCATGTCCTTTATGTCCTTTAAAACTGATTATAAGGTGTATAGATTTCTCAATGAGTGTTATTTAAAAAAAAAACCCACCAAAAAACATAATTGGACTATGTAACTGTACCAGAAGGGTCATATTGGTACCAGTGCTTACTTGGCAGTCAGGAAAAGCTTTCTAATCTTTATTAGAATCATCACCATTAAAAAAACAAAATGATGTTTAAATGATGTTTCAGTAGGCACCAGTGGCTTACAACTGTAGTCCTACTCATGAGGTTGACACTTCAAGATTGCCGTTTGAAATGTTAGACTAGGTAAATCTCTAAAGCAACTATCCCAGGAGTCTGATTATATTATAACTAGAGCTACTAAAAGTAATAACTAATTAGAATAAATTTTTCTATTCACTTACATTGACCTGGTGCTAGTGATAAGGAACAATGACATTATGCTTTTTGCACATCTAAGGCTGAGGATACAGCTCAGTGATAGAATGTTTGCACAGGGTTCAATCCCCAGTCCCACCCTCAAAAACGTAAACCTAAATGAACCCCTTCATCCTATTATATTGTTTGCTTCAGTGAGGGAAATGGATGTAGTGTCTGTATTGTCTTGCACACAGCAGTCAAGAATTGGTTAATTCTCAACACTTTCAATTTGTTACAGGGGCGTTTATGCAATGAGCCTTTGGATATGTATAGTTATTTACACAATCAAGGGATTGGAGTTTCACTTGCTCAGTTCTATATCTCATGGGCTGAAGAATATGAAGCCAGAGAAAACTTTAAGAGAGCAGATGCAGTATTTCAAGAAGGGATTGAGCGGAAGGCCGAGCCACTAGAAAGACTGCAGTCTCAGCACCGGTAAACAGCTTTTCTGCACCTTGTCTCAACTCTTCTTTCTTTTTCTTTTTTGCCAATCCTGGGGCTTGAACTCAGGGCCTGGGCACTGTCACTGAGCTTCTTTTGCTTAAGGCTAGCACTCTTCCACTTGAGCTATAGTGCCATTTCTGGCTTTTTCTGTTATGTGGTACTGAGGAATCAAACCCAGTGCTAGGCAAGCACTAGCACTAAAACACATTCCTAGCCCCTTCTTTCTTATATTTTATTTTTGTCCGAGACAGACTTGAATGCTTTTCCTTATCGGCTGGCACTCTTACTACCTGACCCAGTCTTCCAACCTGGCAACTCTTTTTTTGCCAGTCCTGGGCTTTGGACTCAGGGCCTGAGCACTGTCCCTGGCTTCTTTTTGCTCAAGGCTAGCACTCTGCCACTTGAGCCACAGTGCCACTTCTGGCCGTTTTCTATATATGTGGTGCTGGGAAATCGAACCCAGGGTTTCATGTATGCGAGACAAGCACTCTTTGCACTAGGCCATATCCCCAGCCCCATGGCAACTCTTAAACTAAGAAATAAGTGGTCTGTTTGCATGTTAGGTTTACTTAGCTACTGTTTAGTTCTTTTTTTTTTTTTCTTTAAACTGTATTTGTCTTTTTGTCTTGTCTTTTTTTTTTTTGTACTGGGGATCAAATCCTAGATGTTGGATTTGCTAGGCAAGTGCTTTGCCATTGAGCTACATCCCAGCCCATACTGTTCAGTTTTTAAAGACCTTTTTTTTTTTGCCAGTCCTGGGGCTTGAACTCAGGGCCTGAGCACTGTCCCTGGCTTCTTTTTTGCTCAAGGCTAGCACTCTACCACTTGAGCCACAGCGCTACTTCTGGCCTTTTCTGTATGTGTGGTACTGAGGAATCGAACTCTGGGCTTCATGTATGTGAGACAAGCACTCTTGCCACAAGGCCATATTCCCAGCCCTGTCTTCATGTCTTGATGTTTGCTTTTTTTTTTGTTTTTCCTTGTGCTGGTCCTGGGGCTTGAACTCAGGGCCTGGGCATTCTCCTTGATTTTTGTGCTCAAGGCATGCACTCTACCACTTGAGTCACAACTTCATTTCTGGCTTTTTTGTTGTTGTTGTTGTTGGTAGTTGTGGGGCTTGAACTCAGGGTCTGGACATTGTCCCTGAGCTTTTTGAAAGCTCAAGGGTAGCACTCTACCACTTAGAGCCACAGCTCTACTTCAGAATTTCCGATGGTTAAATTGGAGATGAGAGTCTCATGGACTTTTCTGCCCTGGCTGGCTTCCAACAGAACCGTGATCCTCAGATCTCAGCCTCCTGAGTAGCTAGGATTACAGGTATGAACCACCAACACCTAGCATTTCCAGCTTTTTGTTGGTTAATGGGAGCTAAGTTTCATAGACTTCCCCACTCAGGCTGGCTTTGAACCATGATCCTTAGATCTTAGCCTCCTGAGTAGCTAGGATTACAGGTTTGAGCCACTACTGTCAGGCAGTGTTGGCATTTAAAAAAAATTTAATTTTATTGTCAAGGTGATGTACAGAGGGGTTGCAGTTACATAGTAAGGTAGTAAATACATTTGTTGTCAAACTTGTTTGTTACCTCCTCCCTCATTTTTCTCCCAATGTTGGCATTTTTATCTTTTCCTTTCCGAATTGATCACGTTTCCTAGGTCTTTGTGGATTGTATTCAGGATTTGTTCTGATACTCTCATGAGATAGAATCCTGTTTGGTTATCTCAGGAGATTGTTGATATTTTTGTCTTCGTAGGCAACAAAGCTTAGATATCTTTCTCACTGTATGTCAGTGGTTCCAATGTCACTTCAGTTTTCAAGCTCTTTGTTAAACTACTTTGATCTGTCCCATATGTGTCCTGCTCAGGACTAAGACTTGAGCAGTAGTTTATGTGCCTGCATAGCTCAGGAGTGAGCCTAGGTTGTGTCAAGTATTCTACAGTGTTAGGAACCCCCTTCTTCAGCTTATTCCTCTTTTGTACCACTCCCATTCTTTGTCCTCAGAATCCTTTATTCCCACTCCCCTGGCTAGCAAGATGGAGTTTCTTTAGGGGTTTCACATCCCATGTTAACCTTGCAACTGTTCAAAACCACAAGAGAAAACACGACAAGGAAAAAAAACAAAACAGGAAACAACCCTGCACAGATTGTTTCTTCAAGTTTTCACTCCTCCACAGTCCACTTGCTTTTGTTTACTTTTCAGCCTTCAGTTTCTCTTTTTGTGTATTGTCTAGAGGTTTTATTCTAGGCAGTGTGAAAGATAGAGACTAGTACTATAGTGGGCTTACTATGTCCTGGCTAGCACCTGCAATCCAGTCTCTATTTTTACCTCTCAATAATATTACAACTGTGGCAGCAGCACAGGAAGTTGTTTTCAAACTTGTGCCAGCTTTACTAAAGTCAGATGTCATGTTGTATGCCACTTCATTTCAGGGACCAGAAAAATCTTCAGGTGGTATGTATGGAGAGAGACCAAGAGTGACAAAATAAACATGGCAGGCTGTTAACAATTAGTGGATCTAGTTGAAGGGTATATGGATGTTTGTTTACTTGTTCAATTATTCGGTAATTTTTAAAAGCTTTATAATAAAGTTGGCAGGAAAATGATTTTGTGCATGTAGGTATGTGTACGCATGATATGTGTGTGTACTGGTTTGGGGGCTTGAACTCCATACTTCATATTCTCCCTTAGCTTTTTTGCTTAAGGCGAGTGCTCTACCACTTGTGTCATATCTCCACTTCTGGCTTCTTGCTGGTTAGTTGAAGATAAGAGTCTCATGGAGTTTTCTGCCCAGATTGGCATCAAACCGCAACCCTAAGACCTCAGCCTGAATAGCTAGGATTGCAGGTGTGAGCCGCAAGAGCTCAGCAGGAAAATTATTTTTTAATAAATTTTAGTCTTCATCACCTTAGTCTGATCATCAGATCAACCTAATGATGTCTTGTAGAATTTGTGGGGTTTTTTGTTTGTTTTTGGCTGTGGGGCTTGAACTCAGGGCCTGGGTGCCATTCCTGAGTTTTTTGCTCACAGCTAGTGCTCTACCACTTTGAGTTACAGCACTACTTTCTACAGTATTTTGTTTGTTTGTTTGTCTGCCAGTCCTGGGCCTTGGACTCAGGGCCTGAGCACTGTCCCTGGCTTCTTTTTGCTCAAGGCTAGCACTCTGCCACTTGAGCCACAGCGCCACTTCTGGCCATTTTCTGTATATGTAGTGCTGGGGAATCGAACCCAGGGCTTCATGTATATGAGGTAAACACTCTTGCCAGTAGGCCATATCCCCAGCCCCTCCTACAGTATTTTTAACTGGTTAAACTTGGCCACTTAAAGGGGTTCAAAATCATTCTAGCTAAAATTTTTTCTCTGATCTGAATGTTGCTCAGCAAATACTTAAAAAAATTATTTTTATTATAGAGGTGATGTACAGAGGGGTTACATTTACATGAATCAGGAAATGAGTACACTTTCTTTCATACAGTATCATCTGTTCCCTCATTCTCTCTCAGTCCCTCCCTCCCATCTCCACCTACAAGTTCTATAGTTCACCTCCATCAGTATCCAGTGAACTCCACTGCTGTACTTTTTCACCCTTTTTCCTTGAGAGAGAATACTGAGGCTTGTACTCTGGGCCTGGGTGCTTGTCTCTGAGCCTTTCAGGTCAAGGCTAGTGCTCTGCCACTTTGAGCCACAGTGCCACTTCCAGTTTTCTGGTGGTTAACTGGAGGTAAGAGTCTTGCAGATTTTCCTCCCTTCCCCAGGCTGGCTTTGAATCAGGGATCCTCAGATCTCAGCCTCCTGAGTAGCTAGGATTACAGGCATGAGCCACCAACACCCGGCAAGAGAGAATACTTTCTTTGGGATAGTTTCTTTGCTAGTTTCCTTTATTTGCCTTTAGAAATTAGAAATTTTATGTCTGGTGAACCATGGTTATTTCAACAAAAAAATAAAAATAAAATTGTCCTTTCCTTTAGACAGTTCCAAGCCCGTGTATCTCGACAAACTCTGTTAGCACTTGAGAAAGAAGAGGAGGAAGAGGGATTTGAATCTTCTGAATCACAACGAAGCACACTAGCTGAACTAAAGAGTAAAGGGAAAAAGACAGCAAGAGCTCCTATCTGCCGTGTGGGAGGTGCTCTCAAGGGTAAGTTTGTTAAATGTTATGTTGGAAAACCTTTAGTCTCTGGCAGTAGGCAGATTGTATGATAATGCACAAATATACATATGGAGACTGTCCTGAACAACAAAACAAAGTAATTTTGTTTGTTTGTTTTGCCATTCCTGGGGCTTGAACTCAGGGCTTGGGCACTGTCCTTGAGCTCTTTTTGCTCAAGACTAGCACTCTGCCACTTGAGCCACAGCGGCCACTTTCAGCTTTTTCTGTGTATATGGTACCATTTCAGGCTGTTTCTGTTTATATGGTACCGAGGATTTGAACCTAGGGATTCATGCATACTAGGCAAGCACTCTACCACTAGGCCAAGCTCCTGTCCCCCAAAACAGAGTAATGTAACAGTATGCAGTAAAACTCAAAAGGTATCAGCAATTTTGTGTCTTAATTAAGGAAGGCTGATATTTAGGAAGCATCATTTTCTGAATAAGAGTTTTTAGTTGAAAGAACATAGGTAGTAATAGAGAAAGTACTATTAGGTTAAATACACCACAAGCCTAGAATGATATTAATGTGGTTAAGAATCCTATCTTCAGGCTGTGGATATAGCCTAGTGGCAAGAGTGCTTGCCTCGTATACATGAGGCCCTGGGTTCAATTCCCCAGCACCACATATACAGAAAATGACCAGAAGTGGCGCTGTGGCTCAAGTGGCAGAGTGCTAGCCTTGAGCAGAAAGAAGCCAGAGAAAGTACTCAGGTTCTGAGTCCAAGCCCCAGGACTGGCAAAAAAAAAAAAAAAAAAAGAATCTTATCCTCAGCCTTTAGCACCAAGTATTGGACACTCAAGGAACAATAGCTTTTTATTTTATTTTTGCCAGTCCTGAGGCTTGAACTCGAGGCCTGGGTGTTGTCCTTGACCTCTTTTGCTTAAGGTTAGCACTCTTATCACTAGAGCCACAGAACCTCTTCTGCTTTTTTTCTTTCTTTTTTTTTGGCCAGTCCTGGGGCTTGGACTCAGGGCCTGAGCACTGTCCCTGGCTTCTTTTTGCTTAAGGCTAGCACTCTGCCACTTGAGCCACTTCTGGCCATTTTCTGTATATGTGGTGCTGGGGAATCCAACCCAGGGCTTCATGTATATAAGGCAGGTGCTCTTGCCACTAGGCCATATTCCCAGCCCCTCTTCTGCTTCTTTTCTGTTATTTAATTGGAGATAAGAGTCTCACAGACTTTTTTTTCCAGGACTGGCTTTGAACTGAAATTCTCAGATCTCAGTCTCCTGAGTAGCTAGGATTATAGGCATGAGTCCCTGGCACCTGACTTAGTTTTGTATCTTGATTAAGACTTCATAAAGCCAGGTGCCGTGACTCATGCCTGTAATTCTAGTTACTCAGTTGGCTGAGATTTGAGGATTGTGGTTCAAGCCAGTCTGGGCAGAAAAGTCTGTGAGAAAGTCTGTGAGACACATATCTCCAATAAACTACTCACAAAAACCTGAAGTGGTGCTATGGCTCAAGGGTTAGAGCACTAGGCTTGAGCAAAAGAAGCTTAGAGACAGAGACCAGGCCTGGAGTTATAGTCCAAGTGCCAGGACTGGCAAAAAATACTTTCTTAGAGTAGATTTAGGTTCATAGCAAAATCGACTAGAAAGCACAGGAAACAAGCTTTTATTAAGTACATTTATAGCAGATAGGCAAATAGAACAGACTGATTTTTGGTCTCATTCCTTTTCTGGTAGCAGTTATTTGGAGAAACTCGATGTACAATATAGGATACTGTGTGTGTGTGTGTAATTTTTTTTGGTTGAAATTATGATGCTTAAAATAATCAGCCTTAATCTATAGTTGTATTTTCTGGTCTATGCATTTCTGTTGAAAATTTGAAGTTGAAAATTCTTAGCTAGTTCCTGATGAGACTAAACAATGTTATAGTGATAACTGAAGAAAGATGTAGATTTTCTGTTATTGGGAATGATAAATGAAAGAATGAAGGTGAAGGAACAGAGTGAAAAAGAGAAACTAAGACTGAATTGATCCACTGAGATTTAAAAAAAATTTAATCCTCTGATTCTATTATAGAAGTATTCTCCTTTATTTGGGGGAAGAATAGGTGTATCTTACATGATATCTAAGTTGATGATGAAAGATTTTGCATAAAATTTAATGTTTTTCTTCTAGCTCCAAGCCAAAATAGAGGACTCCAAAATCTAGTTCCGCAGCAGATGCAAAGTAATTGTAGAATTACGGTTTTTGATGAAAATGCTGATGAAGCTTCTAGAGCAGAGTTGTCTAAGCCTACAGCCCAGCCATGGCTGGCACCACCTGCCCCCAGGGCCAAAGAGAATGAGCTGCAAGCAGGCCCCTGGAACACAGACAGGTCCTTGGAATACAGGGTGAGCACGTGTAGGTCTGAGGATCTCTTAATTCCTGTTGAATAGTTAGACATGAACTACATATTTTATGGCAAACTGGTGATTTTACTTTTTATTTTTTGTTCCCAGTCTCATGCCAGTTCATCTTCTATCACAGCTGTATCTACTTCTCTTCCCAGTTTTACTCCATATGTGGAAGAGACTGCACAACAGCCCGTTATGTAAGTTGGGTTTCCAGATACCTTGATATGGGAATTAGTAAGAGTGGGTAGAGAATACCTATGCTAGTTCCCAAAGACATTTTCATCTTTGTGAGAATGAAAAGATCCAGAAAAACCTATTTGTAATCTTTATGTTTGTATTTTTTGAGGATTGAACCCAGGGCTCCACACTTACTAGGCAAGTGCTTTCTCACTCAGCTGCATCCTAGCCCATCATTTAATGAATGAAATTGATCATATATAGTCTTGCTTTTGGCAAATGTGTTTGATCAAAATATGTAAGAAATAACTCATTTTGACCTTACAGTAAAATAATTATTATTATTTTGCTTCTTTAGGACACCATGTAAGATCGAACCTAGTATAAATCACATTTTGAGTACTAGAAAGCCTGGAAAGGAAGAAGGAGATCCCCTACAAAGGGTTCAAAGCCATCAGCAAGGGTCTGAGGGGAAAAAAGAGAAGATGATGTACTGTAAGGAGAAGATTTATGCAGGAGTAGGGGAGTTCTCCTTTGAAGAAATCCGGGCTGAAGCCTTCCGGAAGAAACTGAATGAGCAAAGGAAAGGTATGTATATTGGTCTAATTCAAGTTTGTTAAGA
The DNA here is from genome assembly GCF_023159225.1 of Perognathus longimembris pacificus. Lineage (NCBI taxonomy): Eukaryota > Metazoa > Chordata > Mammalia > Rodentia > Heteromyidae > Perognathus > Perognathus longimembris. Next base: position 32,862,197 of record NC_063183.1, on the reverse strand, counting down.
TAGATTTTTTAGGAAGGTTGAGCTAGTACATTATATCTAAGGGATGTTAGCCTCTTGTGTGTACCTTTGTATGATATTTCCAAGTTTATACTATTTCCTTCTGCAAGTAACCTGAGCTCTCTTTGCTACTTCCCACAAACTCTTGGAGAGCTCTGAATATGCTCAGGCACAAAAGAGGAGAAGCTGTGGCCTCCAGGAATAATTCATCTTCTTTAACAGGATCTCACTATGTCGCCTAGCCTGTCCTTCACCTCTATCCTCCCACCTCAGCCTCCCAAATACTGCTATTAGGACTATGCCAACATTCTCAGAGTTTTTATTTTATTTTTTATTTTTTGTCAGTTCTCTGTCTTGAACTCTGGGCCTGGGTCCTGTCCATAAACTAATTTTGCTCAAGGCAAGCCCTCTTCCGCTTGAGCCATAGTACCACTCTGACCTTTTTTGTTTGTTTTTGTTTTTTGCCAGTCCTGGGCCTTGAACTCAGGGCCTGCGCACTGTCCCTGGTTTCTTTTTGCTCAAGGCTAGCACTCTGCCACTTGAGCCACAGCGCCACTTCTGGCCGTTTTCTAAATATGTGGTGCTGAGGAATAGAACTCAGGGCTTCATATATACGAGGCAAGCACTCTTGCCACTAGGCCATATTCCCAGCCCCGACTCCGACCTTTTTGAGTAGTTTATTGGAGATAAGAATCTTAAGGAGTTTCCTGCCCAGGCTGGTTTTGAACTGCAATCCTCAGATATCAGCTTCCTGAGTAGCTAGGATTACAGGCGTGAGCCACTGTGCCTGGCTCTGAGAGTTTTTTAAAATACTCATTTCCTAAGCTTGTTTCTGAATCTAGTTCATAAATTTATACTTTCCCATATGTATAACTGAGTTCTTGTTAATTCTTAAACTTGGTTGCAGAGATTGCCTACTTTCTTTAAGAGAGGGTTATAAGAAAAGAGAAAGCCATAGTCAAGGCCTAGAGACAAGGATGTTCTTTCTATACATTGCTACTTTTAATCTGTTTGCCCTCTTCAGAAACTAACTTCTTTGAGATTGATGTCTTCTGATCTTTGTCTGCTTCTTCAGTGGTCTGAACTCAGATGTTTCAATGTGCCTCCCTGTTTAACTGGCTAGGCACTTTGCACAGTTTCTTTCTCTCTCACTCTCTTTTTTATTTTTTTTTTTAATGCTAGTCCTGGGGCTTGGACTCAGGGTCTGAGCACTGTTCCTGGCTTACGTTTTGCTCAAGGCTAGCGCTCTATCTCTTGAGCCATAGCATCACCTCTGGCTTTTTCTATATATGTGGTGCTGAAGAATCGAACCCAGGGCTTCCTGTATGGGAGGCAAGCACTTTACCACTAGGCCATATTCCCAGCCCTCCTTCTATTCTTTTTTTTTTTGGCCAGTGCTGGGCCATGAACTCAGGGCCTGAGCACTGTCCCTGGCTTCTTTTTGCTCAAGGCTAGCACTCTGCCACTTGAGCCACAGCGCCACTTCTGGCCTTTTTCTATATATGTGGTGCTGAGGAATTGAACCCAGGGCTTCATGTATATGAGACGAGCACTTTACCACTAGGCCATATTCCCAGCCCCCCTCCTTCTATTCTTATGCCATCTAATACCATAGCTTTTCCATTCCCTGACCACATCTTCTGGGACCTTAGTTTATTATCACTCAATAATTGTGCCTCCTATAGATAGGTACTTCTACTTTTAAAATGTATTTATTTGCCAGTCCTGGGTCTTGAACTCAGGGCCTGGGTACTGTACCTGAGCTTCATTTGCTCAAAGCTAGCACTCTACCACTTTGATCCATGGCACAACTTCTGGTTTTCTGGTGGTTAATTGAAGATAAAAGTCTCACGGGCTTTCCTGCCCAGCCTGGCTTGGAACCACGATCCTCAGATCTCAGCCTCCTGAGTAGCTAGGATTACAGGTGTGAGCCATTGGTGCCCAGCCCAAGCCCATCTTTTTATTTATAGTTTTCTCTGTGCCATAACCAAAGCTGGCTTTCTTTTGGCTTCCTTCTATATTAGGGAACTTTGTCCAGGTCTTTCAAAGACTGACTTCTTGCTGTTGAAGTTCAGCCTCATGTCACTTTCTCAGAATGATCTTATATGATCATTGTTTGTTGTTGTTGTTGTTATTTTCTTTAAGTAGTTGTACAAAAGAGTTTGACCATTGATTGGTCTTCAGTAACTACTAATCTCCATCTCCTTAGATCTAACCATACATTTTCTTATTTCTTCATGTTTCCCCCAAATTTGAATATTTAGCATCACATGACCAAAAACTTGGTGTTACACATCACTGAAACCTATTTTCAAGTTACACTTAGCACATAATAGGTATCGTATATTTCATTGCCTGGGCAAATAAAGGCATAGAGACTTAGACCTGATGTTGAGGACCTTGCTTCACTTTCTTCCTGGTGATTGTCATTGGCATGCATGTTGAGAGTGTAAGCCCTACATGCAGGTTTTTGACAGTAAATTTCTGAAGAATAATGCCTCAGACAACTTCACTGATTATAGCTGAGCTATTGACAAGGGCAGAGAAGAAAGCAGAAATGCAGAAACAGATCGAGGAGATGGAAAAGAAGCTAAAAGAAATACAAACTATTCAACAAGGGAGAGCGGATAATCAGGTAATTTTGAATTTTTAGTCTATAAGTCAGTGTTTGTTGAAATAAACTAAATGGTGTTTATCTTTGTTTTCCAATGCTGGGTATCAAACCCAGGACCTCACCGCATGTTATATAAGCATTCTACTTTCAAGCTACATGCTCAGCCTAAAATAAAATTAAATTTATTATATAAAGTAGAAACTTTTACCAACCTCCATTAAGTTTTTAGTAGTTTTTTAGTTGTTAGTCGCAAGAATGTAATTTAACAGGTGACTTCAAATAGGATTTATGGTATGTGAAATTAATGATACAATTTACTGAATTTACTGGCATTTTATTAATTTTGATTTTAGCCTTCATTCCAACCATATTTCACTAAAATGAGTTAAAGAAATTCAGTATGTGCTCAGTTGAGTGTAACAGTACCAATTTATACTAGGAATATAATTGGGAAGATCATTAGTGACATAGACATTTCATGTGGTTAGTGGATATCTAGAGAACGTCTATGTTAAAGCTAAGATCAGAACCTGAGAAGGTGAGCTTTGAAAATAGCATTTTCTGCATAAGACATTGGTTTTACTTATTTTACTACAAACAGCAAGAAGAGAAGATGCCTACCCAGGAGACAGAAAAATTGCAAATTGCTTCAGAGTCTCAGAAAATAGGAAGCATGGCTCTGTCCAGTTGTGTTTATCCACTAAACTCTTATCCCAGGTAAGACCTCATTGTGGAAGGGATCTTATAAGTACTGACTGTTTTCCACTAAGGAAAAACTACATGTTCCTGCCAGATGTACTGTGGATACCTGTAATCTTAGTACTCAGAAGGCTGAGGCAGGAGGCTAGACTGGGCTACAGAATGAGAAACCTTGTTAAAACAAAAAATAAAAGTAAACAAATTACCAAGAGAACTACTATTAGCATTGAACAGTCTCCTTTTGTGCTCAATTTTTGTTTTATAAAAATTACATCTTACGGGGCTAGGGAGATAGCCTAGTGGCAAGAGTGCCTGCCTCCGATACACGAGGCCCTAGGTTCGATTCCCCAGCACCACATATACAGAAAACGGCCAGAAGCGGCGCTGTGGCTCAAGTGGCAGAGTGCTATCCTTGAGCAAAAAGAAGCCAGGGACAATGCTCAGGCCCTGAGTCCAAGGCCCAGCACTGGCCAAAAAAAAAAAAAATTACATCTTACTGTTCTGCAGCCTGCTTTACAGTGTAACTTAGCAGCTCTTATTGAGCAGACTTTTACAGCATTTTTATTTATTTATTTTATTTTGCCAGTCCTGGAGCTTGGACTCAGGGCCTGAGCACTGTCCCTGGCTTCTTTTTGCTCAAGGCTAGCACTCTGCCACTTGAGCCACAGCGCCATTTCTGGCCTTTTCTATATATGTGGTGTTGAGGAATCCAACCCAGGCTTCATGTATTTGAGGCAAACAGTCTACCACTAGGCCATATTCTCAGCTCCCTTTTACAACATTTTTAATGACTGAAGGTTCCATCTTTAATAAAATTTGGAGTAACAGTGGTAGGACAGTTCCCTCATCTTAGAGTGAAGAAGATTATATTGAATGTAAAAATCATCTTACACTTTAAACAACTAATAAGTCTTTCTGGCTGGGTGCTGGTGACTCAGGCCTATGATGCTAGCTACTCAGGAGGCTGAGATCTGAGGATCCCTGGTTCAAAGTCAGCCTGGGCAGGAAAGTCCATGAGATACCAGAAAACTAAAAGTGGTACTGTGGCTCAAAGTGGCAGAACACAGCCTTGAGCTGAAGATCTCAGGGACAATGACCTGGCCCTGAGTTCAAGCCCTACCACTGACAAAAAATAAATAAAAAATAAATATATCTTTTAAGCCATATGTTTTAAACCCAATTTCTTCACAGGGAGCCTTCACTTGCAGAAAACATTTGTCAAGAACAACCTCACTGTAAAGGTGAGTTATATTTGGAAGCCTCATAAAGAGCTTGTTGATAACAAGTACATTATGTTACATATAGTAAATGTTTTTCTTAATTATAGCAAAGGGATGGAAAGAGGTAAAAAGGAAGAATAGGATATTCTTTTTTTCTTTGAATCATAGAATTGGGTATAAACATGATTGGAGGTAGGATAGATTGTTGACTATTTTCATAAATTCTCATCACTGCTTTGAAATACTAGGCTTAAATATAATCTTAAGTTTATACGAAGTCTTAAATAATTTTCCACTTCAGTTCCCATACACTGAGCTAAACTCAGTGGTAATGTTCAGGAATCAACACTATAAGGGAAATGGTTTGGGGAGGAAAGAAAAGTTTTAAACTCATATTCAAATGGGTTCTCTTTTCTGTTTGAAACATGTTAAATATGGCACAGACATGAACATCACTTATAAACAGTTTGCCAAACCTATTGGCCAGCAATTCTAGCTATCAGTTGTTACCAAATGTAATTTACCTCAGTTTGGAGGTGACAGAAGTATAGAGGAATGTGTCAGGTAGTGGGAGGAGTATGTGGCTGACAAAATCCAGCCTTGCATGGCAAACCTTTTCTACAAGAAGTTAACACAGAGCATTGTAGCATAAAAGAGATTTAGGAGGTATTTGATCCAGTACATGGATCTTATTCTGCATTCCTAATTCAAACAAAGTTGGTGGGGGTTTTGGTTTGGGTTTTGGTTTATTTCGGTGCTGGGCTTTGGGCATGAACTGAAGGCCTGTATGCTGTCCTTGAGCTTCTTTTGTTCAAAGCTACCTCTCTACTACTTGAGCCACACAGCTCCTCTAGCCTTTTTAGTGATTTATTGGCGATAAGAGTGTAACAGACTTTCCTACCCAGGCTGGCTTTGAACCAAGATCCTCAGATCTCAGCCTCTGACTAGCTACGATAATAGGTTTAAGTCATTGGCACCTGGCTTCAAATAAACTTTTAAAAACATTTTTTCAGAAGAATTAGTAAGCTAGGTGCCCAGAAGTAGAACTGTAGTTCAAGTTGTAGAACACAAAAAGCTCAGGTACAGTGCCCAGGCCCTGAGTTCAAGGACTACCACACATATACACAAAAAGTAAATGTAGTACTGATGAATAAGTTTGTGTTCTTTTTAAATTTAATTATTATTGTAAAGGTGATGTACAGAGGGATTACGGTTACATAAATTAGGTAAAATACATTTTTTGGGGGGAGGGGGGCAGTCCTGGGCCTTGGACTCAGGGCCTGAGCACTGTCCCTGGCTTCTTTTTGCTCAAGGCTAGCACTCTGGCCGTTTTCTATATGTGGTGCTAAGGAATCGAGCCCAGGGCTTCATGTATACCAGGCAAGCACTCTTGCCACTGGCCATATTACCAGCCCTGATGAGTAAGTTTTTGGTACTTGGAAATTGCTAATTATATAGGAATTGTGCTCAGGAAAATATTGGCAGATAAGTGATACGTTGTTTTTGATTTAGAGATTATAAATCTTAATGGATAGTTATCTTGAAGAGTGAAATGTTTATTCCTAAAAGTGTATACATCTAGTCTGTTTTTCTCTAGGTCCCGATATGCCTTTTTCCATTTTTGATGAGTTTCTTCTTTCAGAAGAAAAGAATGAAAGGTTTGTTGTTTTACTTAAGTTTGTTATTATTAAATAAGGACAATATTTACTTGTTCTTCAATGAGGATAGTAGCGTCTCAAAAAGGATGAATTAGAGGGACCTGTTATATCCTTAATCAAAAAAAGTGTTCTAAGTGTTACATCTTTTTTTTTCAGTCCTCCTGCAGATCCCCCACAGATTTTAGCCCCACGAAGACCACTTGCAGTCCTCAAAACTGCAGGAAGCATCACATCAAATGAGGATGTGTCTCCAGACGCTTGTGTAAGGAGCAGGGTTACTAAGTTGATAGGAATGGCTGGTGAATTGTGTCATTCAAGTCTCTTAGAGGTTTAGGGTTAAGAGCCTTAGGAGGTAGAAGCAGGAGGATCTCAAATGCAAGGCCAGCCAACCTGGGTTACACAGTGAGAACATGCATCAGAAAAAAAGTTGAAGGTTGAAATTATAATCACCAAATTGAACTGAGCATGAAAAGGACAGTCAGAATCATTAGTGTCATTACTACAGAATGCAGATCAAAACCTCAGCAATATAGGACTTCATATCCACTAGAATGGCTACCATCAAAAGATAAACCATAACAAGTGTTTTGGGGCAAGAATGTAGAGAAATTAGAACCGTCATACATTGCTGGTGGTTTGGAAAACTCTCTGGCAGTTATAGTAAGAACCTCATTTCTCCTATACCTATAAACTCAAAAGAATTAAACTTATGTTCATACAATATTATACCCAACCTGGGCACCAGTGGCACATGCCTATAATCCTAGCAGGAGGATTATGATTCCCAGGAGGACAGCAGGTTACTTGAATATTTTGTAAGTAAAAGTCACAAGAAAAATAGTATTAGTGGGTTGGAAATGTGGCTTAGTGGTAGAGTGCTTGACTAGCGTGCATGAAGCCCTGGATTCGGTTCCTCAGCACCACATACACAGAAAAGCTGGAAAATGGTGCTGTGGCTCAAGTGGCAGAGTGCTAGCCTTGAGCAAAAGCAGCTCAGGGACAGTGCTCAGACCCTGAGTCCAAGCCCCAGGATTGCAAAAAAAAGGAAGAAAGAAAGTATTAATGCTTTAGTTCTTATGTGAAGTTGGTCTATAAAATCCTTATGTAGTGTTCATAAAGTAATTAGTGTCAATGTTCATGATGCAAAATTATTTTCTTCAAATGCTATCATATGCTTTTTAAAATTGTCTTTACCTAGAAATCCTGATATGCTCCTTATGAATCCTAGTGTCAATGATCTGATGTATGTCTAAGTGTAACGGATAGGCCACTCCTATGTTCAGTGAAACATTTTAGCTGAACTTTACCTGGTTTTTATTTTAGGATGAATTCACAGGAATTGAGCCTTTGAGCGAAGATGCCATCATCACAGGTTTCAGGAATGTAACTATTGGTCCTAACCCCGAAGACACCTGTGACTTTGTTAGAGCAGCTCGCCTTGCATCTACTCCTTTTCATGAGATAATGTCCTTGAAGGACCTCTCTTCTGATACTGAGAGGCTGATGCAGGAAGAGGATGTAGATGCAAAGAGCTCTGAAGGCCAGCCAATCGCATGCAGCACTAGCTACCATCAAGCCCTCAGCAGCAAGAAGCTGAGGTGAGTAGAGAGGCAAACTTTACAAGCCAGAGTGTTTGCTCTTACTCTGTGTATACTTGTCTATTACAGTGATTAGCTATCAAGTTCTGACCCTCTGCCAAGTACTGAACTCCTAAGTGCTTTATATGATGGTAAGGCTGCCCCAGATGAAAGGATTAGTTTGAATGTAAGAGAATAGCTACACTTTTTTGTTTGGAGATATTGAAATTTCAACTCAGGGTCTTATACTTGCTAGGCAGATGCTCTACCATTTGAACCATACCTCCCCAATACTAATTCTTTTTTTTTTTTTTTGGCCAGTCCTGGGGCTTGGACTCAGGGCCTGAGCACTGTCCCTGGCTTCTTTTTGCTCAAGGCTAGCACTCTGCCACTTGAGCCACAGTGCCACTTCTGGCCATTTTCTTTATATGTGGTGCTGGGGAATTGAACCCAGGGCTTCATGTATATGAGGTGAGCTCTCTTGCCACTAGGCCATATCCCCAGCCCCCCCAATACTAATTCTTTTGTTGTTGTTGTTGCCAGTCCTGGGGCTTGAACTCAGGACCTGAGCACTGTCCCTGGCTTCCTTTTGCTCAAGGCTAGAGCCACAGTGCCATTTTCCAGCTTTTTTGTTTATGTGGTACTGAGGAATAAGCCCAGGGCTTCATGCATGCTAGGCAAGCACTGTACCACTAAGCCACATTCCCAGTCCCCCAATACTAATTCTTTAACTAATCTATGCTTTTAAAACTGCATTTCCCTAATAAACTTTTAGTCATGTGCCAAGATGTATTCATGTTGTAATGGTTGCATTTCTTTTTCCCTTTTCCTATCTTGAACTTTTCTTATTGAAGGCCAGAAAATCCAGGCTGTAGATGAAGAAAAATAAGTCAGTTGTCAGTGTTGGTCAATATTTCTCAATAGTATGGAGTAGATGTAAAACAGGCATGTACTATAATTTAGGTAAATAAAGTAAGTCTTTTAAGTCCAGAAATGTAATCGTGGGACTTGTTTGTCAGCCAGTATAAAGGAAGTCAGTGAGATCTTAATTATGAATTTATTTCTGAATAACAGACTTTAAAATGAAACAGAATCCTAACAAACTAAATTATTTAAAAATCAATTTTATTTTTTAAAAAAAGTCAGGGCCAGGTATGATGATATGTGCTTATAACCCCAGCCAGAGGTTCGAGGTTCAAGGCCATCCTTATCAAAAGGCTAATGACAACTCATCACAACCAGAAAGCCAGGTTTGACACAATCCTATGGTCTCAGCTGTGTAGAAGGTATAGATTAGGATGGAGGTCCAGACCTGGTCTTGGGCAAAAATGGGAGACCCTACCCAAAAAATAACTGAAGAACAAGAGAGCTGAGAATGTGGCTCAAGTGTTAGAACACTTGCAAGCATGAGACCCAGAGTTCAAACCCAGTACCACCACCAAGAACCAGAAAAAAAATGATCGATATGCGTATCAATTTGTAAATTTATAAAATTTAACAGATAAATTGGTAGGTAATGTTCTTTGAGAACTGTCTTCCTCTGTGGTTCTTTCAGCCCAATCATTGAAGACAGTGGTGAAGCCACACATTCTTCTGGCTTTTCTGGATCTTCTGCCTCAGTTGCAAGCATCTCCTCCATCAAAAATCTTCAGATTCCCGAGAAACTGGAACTTACCAGTGAAGCTACAGGTAGGATCATGCAACTCACAGGCACACACCCCGCTTCATAGCTATTGAACACTTACTTATCTTAGAAATTTAAGCTTTCCTCCCCCAAAGAACTCTAGAATAGACTGATACTAACCAAACATAGTTTCAGATTAGCAGTGTTGATTTGTAATCTTGGTTTGTTTTTCCCCTCCTCTGTTAAAATATTTTAAGCATTTAGATGTTTTACATGAAGGCTTTTCAACTTTTTTCCTCCTCAGAAAACCCTTTGCAGTCACCCTGGTGTTTACAGAATCGCATCCATCTACTAAGATCTCTACCAGAGTTAAGTGCTTCTGCAGAGTTTTCTGTAGAAGATAGACCAATGCCTAAATTGGAAATAGAGAATGAAATTGAATTAGGTAAGTATTGCCAATTCATGTCCTTTTACCTGTGATACTGTTATGATCTTTATAATTGCTTGAGCACTATGTTTGTTTTTTAATGGAATCAAACCTTCCCAACAGATAATGAAGATTATTGTATTAAACAAGAATACCTAATGTGTGAAGATTACAAGTTATTCTGGGTGGCACCAAAAAACTCTACAGAGTTAACTTTAATAAAGGTAAGCTGATTTGTAGTAATTTTACTTACTTGTAAACAGTGTCAGTTTTAAGCAATAACAAAACTCTGTCCCCCTGGTACTGTCACATTTTTCTAAATAGTATACAGGATTGCTTATAGGAAAGTCAGTGGGCACCAAGCAGTCATCTTGTAGGCCAAGGTCAAATATCAGAAGTGAAAAACTATTGTGTTAATTTCTCAGTATGTCCAAACATAAAAAATACTCTACCAATTTTGTCTTTGTAGGAAATCTGTCTTGCAGTTTTTTTTTACTTGCTCCAATCTGCATAAGTTATATTCTAGGCTTGACATACATCTGGTGTCATCTTGAAATTCCCACTCAACATCATCCTAGATGATCATATACCTTGTCATATAGTAGATACCCAATGTCTTGGATCTCACTTCATTCCTTCTTTCTTGGCTTAATGTTTATATTTTGGAAGAGCATATCCTTTTTTTTTTTTTTTTGCCAGTCCTGGGCCTTGAACTCAGGGCTTGAGCACTGTCCCTGGCTTCTTCTTGTTCAAAGCTAGCACTCCACCACTTGAGCCACAGCGCCACTTTTGGCTTTTTCTATATATGTGGTCCTGAAAAATCGAACCCAGGGCTTCATGTATACAGGTAAGCACTCTACCACGAAGCCATATCCCCAGCCCAAGGAGCATATCCTTACGTTGTTTTCTTAAGGAAGCAGTTTCTTCCTGCTAGGATCTACTTTCTTTCTTTTTTTTTTTTTTTTGGCCAGTCCTGGGGCTTGGACTCAGGGCCTGAGCACTGTCCCTGGCTTCTTCTTGCTCAAGGCTAGCACTCTGCCACTTGAGCCACAGCGCCACTTCTGGCCATTTTCTGTATATGTGGTGCTGGGGAATCGAACCTAGGGCCTCATTCATGTATACGAGGCAAGCACTCTTGCCACTAGGCCATATCCCCAGCCCCAGGATCTACTTTCTTTGGTGCTTTTAAGTGAATTGTTGCTCTTATTCTCTTTTCAGCTTTTCAATTTCATTTTTAATTTTAATTTTTTGCCAGTTCTTGGCCTTGAACTCAGGGCCTGGGCACTATCCTTGAGGCTGCTTTTGCTCAAGGCTAGCAATCTACCTCTTGAGCCACAGCACCACTTCCAGCTTTTTCTGTGTATGTGGTGATACTGAGGAATCAAACCCAGGGCTTCATGCATGCTAGGCAAGAACTTTACCACTAAGCCAGATTCCCAGCCCTCAGCCTTCCAATTTGGTACTATTGTATCCTTTATTAAAGATTTTTGCTTCCACGCCTCCCCTTTTGTTGTACTGGCAATTGAATTTGACCTCCTTTCAAAAATGCCCCTTTACTATGATTTCAGTTGGAGTAGCAGGAAAGCTAGGATTGTGTTTTCAATATGCTAACTGCAGCCACACATTGTAATTGCTCTTATTTTTAAATATTCCTTACAGGTATTCACTCAACCTGTTCCATGGGACTTATACATCCACCTCAAACTAAAGGAACGCCTGAATGAGGAGTATGATCAGTTTTACAGCTGTTACCAGTACCAAGATGGTTGTATTGTTTGGTACCAGTATATAAACTGTTCTACCCTTCAGGTTTGCAGTTTTTAAATCTTCTAAAGTCCTCAAGGAGAGAGCATTTTGAATTGCCTAGTTGTAGACCAACGAAATTACAAGTTAAAAGCACTGATCATACCGGGTGCCAGCGGCTCATGCCAGTAATCCTACCTACTCAGGAGACTTAAGATCTGAGGATCGCAGGTCAAAGCCAGCCTAGACAGAAGACTTACCTCCAGTTGCAGACTCTTACCCACCAAAAAGCCAGAAGTTAAGCAGCAGCTCGAGTGGTAGAGCCTTGGGACTAGCACAAAAAAACAAACCAAAAAAATAATTTTCTCAAGTTATTTTGATCAAGGTATTTTTTGCTTTATTCTTATTTTCTATTTATTTATTTATTGGCAAGGGCAGACAATTATACAATGAACTCCCATGAACTAGTCATCTGACTAGGATAATTGACATTCGTGTTCTACTGCCCTCCACTGGATTTTTTTTGTTTTTGTTTTTGTTTTTGTTTTTGTTTTACAGTCATGGAGCTTGAACTCTAGGCCTGAGCACTGTCCCTGGCTTCTTTTGCTCAAGGCTAGAATTCTACCACTTGAGCACAACGCCACTTCAGGCCTTTTCTGAGTCATTTATTGGAGATAAGAGCCTCATAGGCTTTCCTACCCGGACTGGCTTTGAATAGTGATCCTCAGATCTCAGCCCCCTGAGTGGCTAGGATTACAGGCGTGAGTGCCAGCGCCTGGCTTGGCATCTTCTTAAGATAGTTTTGGAACTGGAAGTGTGGCTCAATGGTAAAATACCTGACCAGCAAGTATGAGGTTCTGAGTTCAAAACTGTTGGGCTGGGAATATGGCCTAGTGGTAAAGTGCTTGCCTCGTATACATGAAGCCCTGGGTTCGATTCATCAGTACCACATATGTATAGAAAAAGCTGGAAGTGGCTCAAGTGGCAGAGCGCTAGCCTTGAGCAAAAAGAAGCCAGGGACAGTGCTCAGGCCCTGAGCTGACCTAGGACTGGCAACAAAAACAAAACTGTGTCACCAAAAAAAAAATTATTTTAAGTGTATTTTAACACATTTATGGAGCTGTAATGGGCCAGACTCGGTCTTTTTTTGGTGGGGAGGGGGGTCAGTTGTGGGGCTTGAATTCCGGGCCCCAAGTGCTATCCCTGAGCTCTTTCTCAAGGCTAACACTCTGCACTTGAGTGCTACTTATGGTTTTCTGGTGGTTAATTGGAGATAAGATTTTCAGACTTTCCTGCATGGGCTGGCTTTGAACTTTGATCCTCAGATATCAGTTTCCTGAGTAGCTAGGATTATAGGCATGAGCCACTAGCACCTAGCTTTAGATTCATTCTTTCTTGGGGGGTGGGGTAGGGGAAGAACTCAGGGCCTGAGCACTGTCCCTGGCTTCTTTATGCTCAAGGCTAGCACTCTACCTCTTGAGCTTCTGGCTTTTTCTGTTTATGTGGAGCTGAGGAATCAAACCTAGGGCTTTATGCATGCTAGGCAAGCACTCTACGCTAAGCCACCTTCCCAGCCTCAGACTCATTCTTGATGCTCTTTATTCATTATCTCTTGAAAATCCTTACAGTTTGCTTTTGTTGTTTCTTGGTCTTATGATTGAACTCAGGGCCTTAAACATACTGATCTGCATCCCCAGTCATGAATCTTGAGAATCTTAAGGAAGATCATGTTGTTAAACTGGGGTGTATGCTCAGACTGCATTCTAGAGTACCAAGCAGAAGGTATCTGTATCATGGCATTGAGTATAATCCAAGTGACCCAAATTGAAAAATAGTCCTCCGTCCTTCTATTTCAGGATCTTCTCCAACACAGTGAATTTATTACCAATGAAATAACAGTACTGATAATTTATAATCTGCTGATATTAGTGGAGAAACTACACAAAGCAGAAATAGTTCATGGAGATCTGAGTCCAAAGAGTCTGATTCTACGAAATAGGTTGGTCCCTTTTTCTACTTATTGTCAACTTTCTCTGAAAACATAGATAATTGTCAGGTTTATGTTTTTGGCAAAAGCTTATCTATGAAGCCATTATGTTAAAAGAATACCAGCTACCTGAAAATCAATAATCATTCAGAATAATTTCAAGTAATTTTTAAAAACCACATTGAGGAAATACATTAAGATTAAAGAAGGGGCTGGGAATATGGCCTAGTGGTAGAGTGCTTGCCTCGTATACATGAAGCCCTGGATTCGATTCCCCAGCACCACATATACAGAAACTGGCCAGAAGTGGCACTGTGGCTCAAGTGGCAGAGTGCTAGCCTTGAGCAAAAAGAAGCCAGGGACAGTGCTCAGGCCCTGAGTTCAAGGCCCAGGACTGACCAAAACAAAAACAACAACAAAAAACAAAACAAAAAGATTAAAGAATTAACCACTAAGAACTGTAACCTCCCTGTAATTCAGTGTGATAATTTAAAAAAAATAAATAAAAAAGAATTAACCACTAAGTGTTGTGGTGGTTCTTGTCAAGGAGACATGTAACATGCTTTTGAGGAATGTTAAGCAAGTTGTCCAATAATTGTTTTAGTAGAGCTTGTGCAGTGCAGTAAAGATACTGCCAAAATACAAGTACTGCTTTTCAAAGACAATCCTTAGTCAGTTCAAAGTGAAATAACAGCCAAGAGAAGTTGATAGAACCGGAGTGTAGATGCAACTTATGCCAGGGAACGGGCTTAATGTTCAGATAAAATCCCATTTACCCCCAACAGATTCAATGAATTAACCCAAAATAGGAAATGGGACCCAAGTACTGACAGAAAAATACAGAAAATGATGAGGCATGAACAGTTTCTGGTTTTGGAAAGGACCTAAAGACTAGTATACTCTTTGACTGCTGTATTTGTCTTCCCTGTGAATAAAGCAGCTTTCTTTAAAGGTGCTTTGTGGAACTTTTCCAAAGTCATTAGTTTGCAACTATTAGCTGAAATCCTTTCCTTCAAATTACTTTGCTTAACATTTAAGAAGGAAGACAGGGGGTTGGGAATGGGGCTTAGAGGTAGAGTGCCTGCCTAGCATGCATGAAACCCTGACTGAGTTCAATTCCTCAGTACCACATAAAGAGAAAAAAGCCGGAAATGGCGCAGTGGCTCAAGTGGCAGAGTGCTAGCCTTGAGCAAAAAGAAGCCAGGGACAGTGCTCAGGCCCTGAGTCCAAGCCCCAGGACTGGAAAAAAAAAAAGTCTGGTGGATACTTCATAATATTCTAAGGTAGTTCACAGTGGTTTAGACTACTTGATATTACCAAACTAGACACTGGAGGGCGCTATTGGTCTAGCTGAGACATACATGTGGTACCTTTTTTTTTTTTTTTTTTTTTTTAATAAAGACCAGCTATGCAGCTTCTTTCATGGGCTATTTTTATTATCTCTTTCTCTTAAACTGAGCTCAGAATCCACGATCCCTACGATTTTGATGAGAACAGTCAAGCTTTGAAGATAGTGGACTATTCCTACAGTGTTGACCTGAGAGTACAGCTAGATGTTTTCCCTCTCAGTGGCTTTCGGACTACACAGATCCTGGAAGGACAAAAGATCCTGGCTAACTGTTCTTCTCCCTACCAGGTAAGTGCTAGACAAGCCTGAATAAACCTGGAGAGGGTTTCTTAGTCTCTTATCTGTGCAGACAAGCTATGAAAGTGTGTTTACTGCTATCAAGTCTCCTAGAATAGATGACCTACTTTTCAAATATTGTATCACCAATTCAAGTTATATGTGTCATTTTTCTCTCACAGAAGAATATACACATACACATGCAAACAGAACTAACTCAGTACCTAAGAGACAGTACAATTTCTACTTACTGTCCATCAGTGTGGTCTTTTATACATCATTTTTTAGAGTCTTTAGAGGCTAATAAAATGATAACAGTTTGTGCTCTTGGTACATTGGAATTGTTATGAGGATTAAATACACTATAATGTATGCAAAAAACATGAGGGCAAATGTAATGTGTTTACATTTTATAATGATGATATTACAAGCATCTTTGAGGTATTTGCTGACTGAATATGTAGCTTGACTCTAAAGTAGTGGACCACATTAGGTCACAGCTGGAGTTCATGCTTGTTTTTTGTTTTTGTCTTTTTGTCGGTTGTGGAGCTTGAACGGAGGTCCTGGCCCTGTCCTGAGCTCTTTTGCTCAAGGCTAGTGCTGTACCACTTTGAGCCTCAGCTCCACTTCTGCTTTTCTGGTGGTTAATTGGAGATAAGAATCTCAATGGACTTTCCTTCCTGGGCTGGCTGTGAACCATGGTCCTCGGATCTCAGCCTCCTTACTAGCCAGGATTACAGGGGTGAGCCACCAGTGCCTAGCTGAGTCCATACGTATTCAGGAGGTCTATAGACTCATTTAGTGGTTCAGTTAGTTCGTTGCCTTTTGTTTGTAAAGATAATCCCTAGAGTTGGCTCTGTTGATTGCTTCTTTAGGGAGTTGTTCCCTTTCATTTAGGGGTCAGGCACAGAGTACCTTAAAATGTATGTCATAAAATAAATTTAGTGCCGGTGCCAGTGGCTCACGCCTGTGGTTCAAGTGGTAGAGCACTAGCCTTGAGCTGAAGAGCTCAGGGACAGCACCTAGACCCTGAGTTCAAGCTCCACGACCAACAACAACAACAAAAAATAATAATAATAAATTTAGTTATGCTCTGTAAGGCCTTTCAACTTTATGTAACTTAACAACACAGTAGAGGTAGCAAAGTATTTTAGCTCACGGTGCTTTTTGTGATTTCAGGTAGACCTGTTTGGTATAGCAGATTTAGCACATTTACTATTATTCAAGGAACACCTACAGGTCTTCTGGGATGGGTCCCTCTGGAAACTTAGCCAAAATATTTCTGAGTAAGTATTGGGTAATTCAGGGCTTTTATTGCCCAAATAATTTTCTCTCAAATATTCTCTCTGCTTTCGTTAAAAAAACCAAAAACCTTAGTTTTCTCAAACCAAATGCCAAGGTATTTTCACTCAGTAGAGTATCAGCAGAGCACATAGTGTAGGATAAAGGTGTCACTAGTTTAAACTAAGTGTCAGAGCCAGATGTTAGTAGCTCATACCTGTAATCCTAACTATTCAGAAGGCTGAGACCTGAGTATATCGGTTTGAAGCCAGCCCAGGCAGGAACATCTGCTCTAACCTTGAGCAGAAAAGCTTGAGGACAGCACCCAGGCCCTAAGTTGAAGCCCAGGACCAGCACCCACAGAATAAAAAAATAGTAAGTCAGTATTAAGATTTGAGGCTACTGTGAACCTAGGTATGCCACACAGAGACTGGCATTAAGGCTTCTTGCTTCAGATGTGCTAACAGGAACATTTGGGAAGAATAATTTTCTAAACCCTTTTTAATAATGTTAATAAGCACCTCTTAAAGATAGTTAAATTTCTAAATTATATACTTATTTTAGGTTATTTAGTGAGTGGGTAGAACCAAACCAAAGAACTGAATCTGCTTGTGAAGAAATAATGATCTTTTAATAAGAGATCTGCTTGGTCTTAGAATCATAGTACTCCCTTAAGCCTGCTCATAAAATGGATTAAATATCTAGGCTCCAGTTTAACTTTCGTAACTAGTAACTTCCTAGAATAGTTTGGGTTCAAAAACAAATTAGTGTTTAATGTTCCTTCTCTACTCTTCCTACCAAAACACTGAGTTATTTTTTCTTTATTTAATTCAGAACTTAGCCAATCACATTTGTCTCTTACGTGATTTTTTTTTTCTTTGTTGTTGTGCCAGTCCCGAGGCTTAAGCTCAGGGCCTGGGTGCTGTCCTTGAGCTTTTTTGCTTAAGTCTAGTGCTTTATCACTTGAGCAACCGCTCTACTTCCAGCTTTTTTGGTGCTTAGTTAAAGACAAGTGTCTCACATAGTTTTCCTGCCCAGACTGGCTTCGAGCTCCACCCTCAGATCTCAGCCTCCTGAGTAGTAATGCCTGGCTTTTTTTTTTAATAGACTTGAAACCAGGCACTGGTGGCTCATACCAGTAATCCTAGCTACTCAGGAGGGCGAGACCTAAGGATGGCAACTCAAAGCCAGCTCGAGCAATATCGCCAATTAACCACCAGGAAACTGGAAGTGCCACTGTGGCTCAAAGTGATAGTCGCTAGCCTTGAGCTGAAGAGCTCAGGGATAGCACCCAGGCCCAGAGTTCAAGCCCCATGACTGACCAAAAAAAGACTTGAAATATAATGAATAAGTAGACATTTCCAACTGGCTGTGGTCCCAGGCAGGTCTAGAACAGCAGAAACAGTTGAAGCTCCTACCAGCCCTACCCTTTATCACAATAAAAAGAGAGAGAAAGAGGAATTACAGATTTTTAGAAGTTACTTCAGTCAAATGTAGGATTCTCTGAGAATGGTAGAGGGGACAAACTTTCAGGCAAAAAGGGAGGCTATAGTCTTTCATGACCTAGACTTCAGGAAAGTTAGAGGAAACACTTTTCCTTGTAAACAGAAAAGGTGCTTCATCATAACATACAGAGGAAAATTGTTGATTCAGATGAGAATTTGAATTGCCTGAATGCTGACATGGCTTTTCCTAGGGTGTAGGTCTTCATTGCAATTCCTCCCTGAGCTTTCAAGGAGTATCTGAATATCCCTAACCCTAGAATTGGAGATGTTACCTCAAATCATCTTGGTTCATAAATGTACTACTGAGCTAAAGTGAAAAAGAGTTGTAATTTTCATATGCCTAATTTGATGGAAATGGTTTTTATATATTTTTAGGCTAAAAGATGGTGGATTATGGAATAAATTCTTTGTGCGGATTCTGAATGTCACTGCTGAGTCCACAGAGTTGGTTCTGAGAGAACTCGCAGCAGAGATGAATGAGGTTTTTGACAGCACGTTCCACAGTCACCTGAACAAAGCCTTGTGGAATGTAGGGAAGTTATTTAGTCCTGGGGCTTTGCTCCTTCAGCAGGACAGGCAGACTCCTACCTGACACATGGGTGGACTGTGGAGCACTCCGTCTGTATATGCTGTAATTAACTGACGGTACTTGTAGGCACACTACCGATACTTTTGTCCTTTCTGGTAGTTACTCTGGTCTGCTTTCTGAGTAACTGGCATCTTCTACCCAGCACTGGGCCTGTTTTCAGCCTTATCTGACTCACCGTTTTATTCTAAATGGTTGCATAAGAATGAGTACTGGATTGTCATTTAATTCTTGTGTTTCTACTTTCCCCTGTACACAGATAACCTTATATTTCATAAAAAATAAAGTAGTAGTTGTTAAATTTGCTTCTAACATTTCATCTACTTTTTATAAGCTAATGGTTTGATTTTGCAGAGAGGAATTATTTTACCATGGAAATTTGGGTATCTTAGATTTATAACAGTTATGATAGGATTATAATAAGACAGAATAGCCAGCCATTTCTTTATGGGTTTTAGACCTTTTAGTAAGTGGTCTAGTTTCTAAAAGTGGGTAAAATGATGCACACAAGCCAAGTTTTCTTCTATTTCAAAGGGGTAAAATTGTATTTTCCGTGTATGGCTTACGTTCCGGTATTTCTAGCTTGTTCGTTACCCTTGGTCTTCCATCCTCTAGTGGTGCTGCTATTGTTGCAAAGGGAAAGGGCTCAGCAGTGTTTCAGAAATCAGATGATCACCATTCTCTTGCAACACAGTAAAGCCAAGGACGCAGGATCAGTGAAGGCATGAGAGAAGATTTTGTTTTAGGAGATTTGAGGAGGCAGATGTCAGAATTAAAAGATACCTTTGAAACACGGATAACCTTGGGCACCCCCAAGGAAATGTACACTACACAGGGACACAGGGACAAATGGTAGGAAAGGGCAGGGGAATGACCCCATCATCTAGTTCATGCCCAGTGTCACTCCTTGCTGTTGCCTGATACTTGTTTTCATTCTGTTGTCACTGCTAATGCACTAGAATTGCTAGGAACAGACATCCTAAATATGTCTCAACTAAAAATATTTAAGTATACTGTGTATAGTCAAAGCACTGAAATGACTTGGATCTGAAAGATAACTCAAATATTTGCTCTTAACCAAAAATATTCTTAGAAACTTTCTCACGTGTGCTTTTCATGCTGCTGATAAAAAATGAGATCTGTCCATCTTTTATATAATTAAGCCCTCTACTTACCTGCTCTTCTCATTCCCTGGATTAGTATGTTGACACATAGAGATTGGACAGCAAATATAGATCCCTTAATATATGTTAGTGGTCTGCTACATAGACAAAAGATTTGTTTTTAAAAATACACAGGAAAGGAAGGCGATTCAAAAAGAAAATATTTTATTACCCCTCTCTTTTTATTTATTTATTTTTTGGCCAGTCCTGGGGCTTGGACTCAGGGCCTGAGCACTGTCCCTGGCTTCTTTTTGCTCAAGGCTAGCACTCTACCACTTGAGCCACAGCGCCACTTCCTTTTCTATATATGTGGTGCTGAGGAATCAAACCCAGAGCTTCATGTATACAAGGCAAGCACTCTTGTCACCAGGTCATATCCCCAGCCCCTACCCCTCTCTTCATTCTCCATCCCCTCCAACCCATCCCATCCCTTTGTAGAGAAGAGAGATGGTGCCTGACTAATTAGGACCCGTGATGTCTCAGATTTGTCTCTGCCTCAGCAAAGACAAAGTGGATTCTTGGTGCTGGGGATATGGCCTGCCTCATACACATGAGGCCCTGGGTTCGATTCCCCAGCACCACATATACAGAAAATGGTCAGAAGTGGCGCTGTGGCTCAAGTGGCAGAGTGCTAGCCTTGAGCAAAAAAAGAAGCCAGGGACAGTGCTCAGGCCCTGAGTCCAAGCCCCAGGACTGGCCAAAAAAAAAAAAAAAGTGGATTCTTTTCTTTCCTTCCACCCTTCCTTCCTTCCTTCCTTCCTTCCTTCCTTCCTTCCTTCCTTCCTTCCTTCCTTCCTTCCTTCCTTTTTTCATTTCTTTTGTGGTAGGGAGATGTTTCAGTTTTGTTTGTTTTCTGGCTTTTAGCTTATGATTTTCCTGCTTGAGCTTCCCAAATGCTAGGATTACAGGTGTGCACTACCATACCCAGCTTTCTTGCATTTGATATGTATCTAGATATCTATATGCATATATATACCTACATAGATATAATGTATATGATGGAAGCCTTTTATTGCTTATTAGGCAGGAATAGTGATGACCCTGAGGAGGAAGGGGAAAACATGTCTAAAAACAGAATTTTCACTTTTGTTTGAAAAGAGACTGGAATATATAGTGTTTCACCCTTCACACAGTACGCAGTCAGTGGTTATACCACTTAGAGAGTTTTTATCCAACTATGACAGTTGTATAAAAGACCTTCCTTCCCAATTAGAGTGCTCCAACAATTGGCAAACCTGAACCTGGGCACACAAGGCTTCCCTGTAGCAGACTTGGTTGAGCTCTTCTTAAAGTAGATAGGAGCTGGGCACCGGTAAGACTTGGTTGAGCTCTTAAAGTAGATAGGAGCTGGGCACTGGTGGCTCACACCTGTAATCCTAGCTACTCAGGAGGCTGAGATTTGAAGATTGCAGTAAGCCTGCCAGGCAAGAAAATATGTGAGACTTTTATCTCCAATTAACCACCAAAAAACCAAAAGTGGTACTATGGCTTAAAGTGGTAGGATACTAGCGTTGAGCAGAACAGCTCAAGGACAGGGTCCAGGCCCTGAGTTCAAGCCCCACAAGCAAAAAACAAAAAAGTACAAAGTAGGGGGGCTGGGGATATGGCCTAGTGGCAAGAGTGCTTGCCTCTTATACATGAAGCCCTAGGCTCGATAACTCAGCACCACATATATAGAATAGGCCAGAAGTGGCGCTGTGGCTCAAGTTGGCAGAGTGCTAGCCTTGAGGAAAAAGAAGTTTGTGACAGTGCTCAGGCCCTGAGTTCAAGCCCTAGGACTGGCACACACACACACACACACACACACACACACACAAAGTACAAAGTACAAAGTAGGCTGGGAATGTAGCTAGTGGTAGAGTGCTTGCCTAGCATGCATGAAGTCCTTGGTTTTATTCCTCAGTACCACATACACAGAAAAAGAAGTGGCACTGTGGCTCAAGTGGCCAAGTGCTAGCCTTGAGCAAAAGAAGCACAGGGACAGTGCCCTGGCCCTGAGTTCAAGCCCCTGTACTGGCAAAAAAAAAAAAGCAACAGACCTTATCTGAAAGAGTAGGAAGCAAAAAGCCTTGAGATAGTGGCTCGAGTGGTAGAATGCTTGCCTAGCAAGTCCAAGGCCCTAAATTCAGCCCTGGTACCAAAAAAGGAAAGAAAAACTTAAAGGGCTAGTGAAATTCTGTGTGTGTGTAACATTGATGATCAAGCCCAGTGTCTTGTGTAAGCTAACCACTGAGCTACATTCTCAGCCTTTTTCTTTTTTCTTTTTTTTTGGTCAGTGGGGCTCGAATTCTGGGCCTGGGCGCTGTCTCTGAGCTCTTCAGCTCAAGTCCAGTGCTCTACCACTTAAAGCCACAAGACTACTTCTGGTTTTATGGTGGCTAATTGAAGATAATCTCACGGACTTTGCTTACTCAGACTGGCTTTGAACTGTCATCCTCAGACTCCTGAATAGCTAGGATTACAGGTGTGAGCCACCGGCGCTTGTCAGTCCTTTTTGACACAAGGTCATGCTATGCAGCTCAGGTTTTGGCCTTCAACTTTATGCCGTCCTACACGTGCCTCTTAAATGCTAGAATTAGGATTATCCAGACATAGTATTTTCAGCTCAGGGTTACTTGAATCTGCAGATTTAGAACCCTCAGATACAGAGAACCAACTCAATACTTAGAACAAACATTTCTATCATTCTACCATCTTGTTCTTTTTTGGCAATACAGGTGTTGATTCTCAAGGCTTGCACTCCACTTAAGCCGCACTCTCAAACCATTTTACTTTAGCTCTTTTTTTTTTTTTGGTGCTGGTCCTGGGGCTTGACCTCAGTACCTGGACACTCTCCCTGAGCTTTTTTGCTCAAGGCTAGTGCTCTACTACTTGAACCACAGCTCCAGTTCTGGTATTTTGGTGGTTAAGTCAAGTTAAGAGTCTCACTCATCAGGTCTGTCTCCTAAGTGACTAGGATTGTAGGTGTGAGGCACCAGTGCCCAGCTTGGCTTGTTTTTAAGGCACTTTTTTTTCTTTTTTTCTTTTTTTTTTTTCCCCTATGCTGGTATCAAGACTTGCTCTTTCTCATCTCGATTTAAATCATGAGCCTTCGTGGCTGGCTGCTCCATCTTTCATTTGCATTATCTCAAGCTCTCTTGAGCTTGTTTGCCTTACCTACTCTGCTCAGATCAGACTGCTTCAATGGTTTCCCATCTCAATCACCCCAAATCCAGAATAGTTTGGTCTAGAAAATTCCACTAAATCTGACCTCCACTAGTGCATCTCTGATCTCTGAATGCTGGCAATTTCTGGCTTAATTTGTGTTTTAGGTAAAAGTGAAGTTCAACTTCTGATATCTGCTTGCTATTAGAATGTTTTAGTAGAGGTCTTTGGTTTATCTCCACTAGTTTAAAAAAAATTGAGCCGTTTAAAAAGGAAATAGTTTTATTCAGGCGCTGTCCTTGGTCCTGGGCTTAAAATAGGAAATAAAATTCCTTAGTAGTGTGATTCAGAAAAGAGGTGCACACGTGAATGTCTGCTCTGCACACACTGCCAGAATGATCGGTGCAACAGAAAGCAGAGAGGGCACCCAGGACCCACAGCACAGTGAGGGTCGGATGCTGTGTTGTCAGGGTGATGGGCAAGGCCTCTGGTAGAGTGGGGATTGGAAAAGACCCCTGTTGCTTCCCGCGCGGGCCCCAGCTCAGCCAGTTCCCCTGGGTAAGCGTTCCTGTGGCTGACAGCAGCCCAGGGCCACCACAGATCGTTCGTGGGACCATGTCAGGCTGGCTCCCCGGCCTGGAGGAAGCTGGAGTCTGGGCTCCAGGGGAGACTGCTGTAAACGTGGAGGGTGGTAGGCTCTGTGGGAGCCACGGGCCCTCAGCTGTAGCCCCAGTGCGGACAGTAGCCTGGGTCTAACCAGAGCACCTTCCTGGCCCTGCCCACTCGGCCCTTTGTCCTGTCAGTGCCAGGCACACGCTCCACTATCCTGTCCCCAGCGTTTGATCTGCAGGCCATTTGGTTCAGAGGCTCTCAGGCTCACGTCTGCGCTGCAGCAGTGCCACGTGCAGAGCTCAAGGAGTCCCTCAGGCTGTGTTCTGCTGCCGTGGACAGGGTCTGGCTGCCCACGTGGGTGTCTTGCTCCTCTCCCCCTCCTCTTCCTCCTCCTCCCGGGAGGAGTGGCTTTCTGGCTTAGAGATCAGGGTCTGCTTGCCTGGGTTAAGGACAAGAACTTAGTCCTTTGCTGAGGCTCTTCCAACGTAAGCTTAGGCTTTTTTGAGCTATTTCTATTTTACTTATTTATTTTTTTGCATCATGGAGAAAAGGCAAGGCGATAGACGGGCAGTACTGGAAACCTTGAACCCCAAACTCCAGCTCAGCCGGCTCCTAGCTGCCCCTGCTTTCCCTCTGTCGATGAACGAGGGCCCGGCCCACCCCCAGGTCCTTGTGAGAGCTAGCCTGGGGTCAACAACATGAAAGTCCCCAGCAGCCCCCCGCCCAGAGCACTGCTGCAGCGGCGGGCACCGTTGTCCAAGCTAAGCCCTGACTGACCGAGATGTCCCCCATCCCGACACTCAGGCCTCCAGCAGCAGCCGGTCCACTCCCGTTCTCCTTGTCGAAACAAGTTCGTTGATCCCTTCCAGGGCGGCAGATGATGCCTTGCAATGCGGGGCGATTAGAGAAAGGACTAACCAGTAAATATTAAGCTTCAGTACTGGTTTCTGGTTGATGACAGGATATAAAATGAAAAATGATAGGGCGTGCTTCCTCCTTTCAGGAGGTTTATCATCTAGTTAGAGCTGCAGAGCCTAGCAGCATAAACGTCAAGAGAATAACTAGTTGCTTTACCATTTGAGCCACATCA
This sequence comes from Perognathus longimembris pacificus, assembly GCF_023159225.1. Lineage (NCBI taxonomy): Eukaryota > Metazoa > Chordata > Mammalia > Rodentia > Heteromyidae > Perognathus > Perognathus longimembris. The sequence goes on along the minus strand of NC_063183.1, from coordinate 32,837,646 downwards.
CTTCTGGCTTTTTTTGCTGGCCAATTAGAGAGAAGGGTCTCTTGGATTTGTCTGCCTGGGATGGCTTTGAACCTCCTGCCTCCGATTTCATCCCCTGAGTAGCTAGGCTACAGGCATGAGCCACCAGTGCCAGCTGTCAGGATGCTATTCTTACGGCCCTCAGTTGACAAACAGTTGAAGCTCTATTAAAAACTCCCCCCGCCCCCCCATTCTTCTCGGGAAAACACCAAATGGCGGATGACGCCGGGGCAGGGGGAGGGCCCAGAGGCCCTGGGGGCCCAGGCTTGGGAGGCCATGGTGGCTTCCGAGGAGGCTTCGGTAGTGGCCTTGGGGGTCGAGGTCGCGGCCGTGGTAGAGGCCGGGGTCGTGGGCCCAAGACCAGGAATGGATCCCCGTCACCAAACGAGGCCGCCTGGTTAAGGACATGAGGATCAGGTCTTTGGAGGAAATCTATGTTTTCTCCCTGCCCATCAAGGAGTCTGAGATGATTGACTTTTTCCTGGGGGCGTCCCTCAAGGATGAGGTGTGTGTTGAAGATCACGCCCGTGCAGAAGCAGACTCGAGCTGGCCAGCATGCCAGGTTCAAGGCATTTGTAGCCCTTGGCGACTACAGTGGCATGTCAGTCTGTGTATTCAGTGCTCCGAGGAGGTTGCCACTGCCATCCGAGGGGCCATCACCCTGGTGAAGCTCTCCATCGTCCCTGTGCGGAGAGGCTATGGGGGAACAGATTGGCAAGCCCCACACTGTCCCGTGCAAGGTGACAGGCCGCTGGGGATCTGGGCTGCTGCGCCTCATCCCCGCCCCCAGACACACTGGGATCGTTTCAGCTCCTGTCCCCAAGAAGCTGTTGATGATGGCTGGTGTTGCTGACTGCTACATCTCAGCCAGGGGCTGCACTGCTACCTTGGCAACTTCGCCAAGGCCACTTTTGATGCCATCTCCAAGACCCACAGTCACCTGACCCCTGACCTCGGGAAAGAGACCGTGTTCACCAAATCTCCTTACCAGGAATTCACTGACCATCTTGTGAAAACCCACACCAGAGTCTCCGTGCAGACAACCCAGGCTCCAGCTGTGGCTACAACATAGGATTTTTATACAAGAGCAATAAAGAGAATCAAGCCTGTTAAAAAAAAAAAAAACAAAAAAACAAAAAACTCCCCCCCCCCAAAAAAATGAACAGAAAATAAAAACTCCTCCCAATCTCTTCTAGCCAGCTTTCCCTGTGTCTTTGCCAGACTGTCAAGTATTTGAGGCCTAAATCGATCCCCGGCAAACGGTTAGTTTAACACTAATCCAGATTCACCCCCAAAGCCAAGGCAGCACTTCTCCCCAAACACATAGTAGAAGGTGCGCATCCAGGTGAGTTCATCCTTGAGAAAGGAGTAAGATAGATTTAGAAAAGAACTGCCTGTCTGCGACATGGGTAGTGTTGGGGATGCAGGGAAAGGGAAGAGTTCTGTAGCAAAATAGCATTCTGGAAGCAGACTGCCTGACTACAAGTCCGTGCCCTGTCACTTAGTGGCTGAGCAAGTGAGCTAACCTCGCCTCTGCAATGGGCCGTGGTTCTTCCCCACATTGTAAATCTGGACAAGGACTTGCTCGCTGCGCTATTCCCAGTAGTCACATGTGCCTTCCAACCCCAGAGGCCCAACCCCAGATGCAGGCGGTCTTCTTGCAGGGAGTCTTACAACCCTTACACGCTGGCTGAGGGGCTCCCTTTGAGCCATCTTTGCAGTGTCACCCAGAAAAACCAGAGCTCCCCGGTAAGTTCCCCTTCCACTGAGCCCTGCCTTTGCTACTCGTGAGCTGATTGGGGGGAAGTTGTTCGGACACAGCTGTGAGGAGACGATACCCTAATAAGTGGAAAGAGCCTAGCACCTCAGCTCCCTCAGGGACGGGTCCTTGCCCTCTGCCCCCTACATCTCGACAGCTCTCCACACCGGCTCTTGTGGGAAATGATCCACTTCCAATCCAGCTACTTGAAAACTCCCATTTCTCCCCAGTCAGAGAGCCAGTAGCACCTTGTAATCAAGGCTGGAGGGGTGCGGGTCCGCTGGGCAGAGGCTTCCCGGACCTGCATCTCAGCCCCTCCTCCTGGCATCTTCCGCCTTCTGTTGCCTATCTGGAGAAGACCTCGAGCAGACATTGTGTGGTCTGTAGCCCTGAGCGCAAAGAATATACCTCCCCACACCAGGCCTACCCGCATTCACGTCTGCCATCCTCTTGACACAGGTGGTAGGGAACTAGGGCAGGAGGAAAGGGCCCACCTGGACCTAGAACGCCCACTGACAAGGCTCTGAGCCTTCTACCCCTGAGGAGCCAGGATGTTGATCCGGTCATCCTTTGCTTCCATCACCTTAAAGGAGGGAGAGGGGCATTAGAGGGGCTGCTGCCCTAGTGTCGGGCCCGGCCTACCTGGAGGCCCAGGGCTCCGCAGCCCCCCCGGCTCTGGAGGGCGGGGCTCTGGGGGAACACCTGCTTGTGGGTCCCTTGACTCCTCCTGGAGCCTGTCCTGGCTTGGGCAAGAGGGGGTGGGGAAAGTCTTGAGGCGCTAACATGGACAGGTGGAGACAGGCCCCCCCCCCCCCCCCCAGCCATCAGGAAGGTCTGTGGAAAGAGGCGGGCGGGGAGTTGTGGGGAAAATCCCAAAGATGTAGACATTTTTCACAGTAAACGGGAATTGTTCTAATAAACCAGAACCTGAAACTTTGTTTTTAGAAAACCTCAGAAACATGGCTTATAAAAACTCGAGGATTGCATTGTTACAGTGGTCTTTCCAAACACCTTCCCACATGTGTTTTAAAACCAGAGAGACAGTACAGGAGCAAGTGGTGGTCAGAGCTGGGCCAGCCCGCGGAAACGGTGCGGGGAAAGTCGGATGGCCTTGGGGTCCGCAGATACGTGTTCATTCACAAAACCAGAAGAGACTGGAGCAGAAGACCTGATTAGGAAATTGTAAGGACACAGGCCTAAATGACTCCCACGGCTGCTGACCCCTGGGAGCCGAACGTCAAAGGCAGACATGTCTGTGGACATCGCGGAGGCTGCTTCCACCGGGATTACAGGAATACCACACGGGGCTGCCCGCCTAAAGCAGCCCGCGTGGAAGTCGGGGGGGCCGTCCAGCCTGTGCGGGAGGCTGCGTGCCAGGCCTGGCTGCCTCTCATTTCCTCTGCAGCTTTTCGGAGTCTCTGGATTTTGGGGCTGCCGCTGGCATCGTCAGGGGAACAGGGCTGATCCTCCCATCCCAGCTGTTACCCATGAGCTCAAGGAAGGGAGGTCTGCGTGGCGACAGCACAGAACCGCCTGAGGTGTCCACTTACCCCGTGTGCTTTACGTGAACGGCTGCACTACACCAAAGCCCACACTCTGTCCCACCCCAACTTGCCCACAGGGTCCCGGCGCTGGCAGAGGGGAGGCCCCTGCTAGGATAGAGGGCACTGGACACGCTACTACCCCAGGAGCCCAGGGGCCTGAGGCCAGCCTCTGCAGAGGCCAACCCCGCCTCCGCACAACTTCCTCCTACGGCTGGCGGACCTTCCCCTGGTTACAACCCACGAAAGAAAACCAGCGGTAAGCTCGCGCACACACGCCCAAGGTCACAGTTCCACAGGAAGACGGATGAATCTCAGTTTTTGCAGGCCATCAATGTTCAGAAGTCATTGACTCCTGAAGACAAAGAATCAATAATTGCTGATCTATCATACGCAAATGATTAGGAAGGGTGGCAAAGATACTGGGGTGGCCCCTGGCACCCATTTCTATTGTCCTTTGCTTGAAGCATGCTTGTTTCCTTCTCTACATCATGTGTGATTACAGAAGCACTGTCTCCAGGATACGCCCCCCACCCCCCAAAGAAATCAAGAGGTAGGCACATGACCTGAGCTGTCCAACCAGGCTCCTCCTGCCCCGTCGCTGGGATGCAATAGGTGGAAGACTGTCCAGGTGCAAATCTGGGCCTGCCGTCAGCCCTGCTCAGGCTTCCACCCTGGACTCGATGCTCCAGGCTGACTGACAGAGCTAGAGGACCCGGCTTGCTCTGCTCCTAGCTCCTTTCATACATGGACTGGTCGCTCTGTGTGCTAGGTACTGTAGCAGAGATCTGGACAAGGACTTTTCTTGGTTTGTAACTGCTGATGGTTCCCTCAGGAATTTCTTCTACTTCTCCCAAGCTGGCAGGAACTTAGAAATGTTGCATTTCTTAGAGCAATTGTTATCCACACAAATTATTGTTTCAACTTTAAAATCATCGACTACTGCTGCTCGCCTCCTGTTTCTCTTTCTCTGTAACGTTTTATGTCCTGGGAATCTGGAAGTCATGAGGGAGGAAATACACTATCCCTCTCCCCAAGCTGACTCACATGGCGGTGGCTGGGGTGGGGAAGGTATAAGGCTTAAGCAGTCTCCACAGCTTAAGTTTCTATATTAGCTTTAAAAAAACAAAACTATTCAACGTTTTTATACAAAGGGTTCTCAGCTCAACACATCAATTGATGAGTGCGGTGCGTCTTCATCTGTGCACCTCAGCTTTCCCAACCTACATTCACTTTTGTTTAGTTTTCAGTTTCTTAGTTATCTTTTTTTTTTTTTTTTTTTTTTTTTGGCCAGTCCTGGGCCTTGGACTCAGGGCCTGAGCACTGTCCCTGGCTTCTTCCTGCTCAAGGCTAGCACTCTGCCACTTGAGCCACAGCGCAGCTTCTGGCCGTTTTCTGTATATGTGGTGCTGGGGAATCGAACCTAGGGCCTCGTGTATCTGAGGCAGGCACTCTTGCCACTAGGCTATATCCCCAGCCCTCTTAGTTATCTTTAAGAAGCTGTATAAGGGGTTCTGAAATGTGTTTATGAATGCGATGCGTCTTGACCAGCGTCCCTCCCAATCCTGCCCATCCCTCTCTCAACTAGAATCCTGGTTAGGGAGAAGGCTGAGATCTGAGGGTCAGAGGTCAACGCCGGCCCAGGCGGACACCTTGGTGAGACTTATTTTCAATGAACCTCCGTGAAGACAGAAGTTCTGGGCGCTGTGGCTCAGTGGTGGGGGGCTCAGGGACAGCGCCCCGCCCCGAGTCCCATCGCCATCACTGACTCACACGCCAAGGCTCAGCTGCCCTCCCAGTGGATGGCACCAGGGGCCTGTCTGCCTCAGTTTCCCGTGTGGCAGCATGTCCCTCCTTGCCTTTGATGTCCTGGCACCGAGTGGCTCGCTGGAGAACTAGGTGTCCCCACGGTGCTAGGTCCAGGTCCCGGCGGGAAAGTTGGGGTTCTCCAGAGGGGCTGGGGGCCGGGCTGGGGGGGGAAGCGGGGTCTCCAGGAGGCTGGGGGCCGGGCTGGGGGGGGAAGCGGGGTCTCCAGGAGGCTGGGGGCCGGGCTGGGGGGGGAAGCGGGGTCTCCAGGAGGCTGGGGGCCGGGCTGGGGGGGGGGAAGCGGGGTCTCCAGGAGGCTGGGGGCCGGGCTGGGGGGGAAGCGGGGTCTCCAGGAGGCTGGGGCCCGGGGACCGGGCTGGGGGGGGGAAGCGGGGTCTCCAGAGGGGCTGGGGGCCGGGCTGGGGGGGAAGCGGGGTTCTCCAGGAGGCTGGGGGCCGGGCTGGGGGGGAAACGGGGTCTCCAGGAGGCTGGGGGCCGGGCTGGGGGGGGAAGCGGGGTCTCCAGGAGGCTGGGGGCCGGGCTGGGGGGGGAAGCGGGGGTCTCCAGGAGGCTGGGGGCCGGGGACCGGGCTGGGGGGGGAAGCGGGGTCTCCAGGAGGCTGGGGGCCGGGCTGGGGGGGGGAAGCGGGGTTCTCCAGAGGGGCTGGGGGGGGGGAAGCGGGGTTCTCCAGAGGGGCTGGGGGCCGGGCTGGGGGGGGGAAGCGGGGTCTCCAGGAGGCTGGGGGCCGGGCTGGGGGGGGAAGCGGGGTTCTCCAGGAGGCTGGGGGCCGGGCTGGGGGGGGAAGCGGGGGTCTCCAGGAGGCTGGGGGCCGGGGACCGGGCTGGGGGGGGAAGCGGGGTCTCCAGGAGGCTGGGGGCCGGGGACCGGGCTGGGGGGGGAAGCGGGGTTCTCCAGGAGGCTGGGGGCCGGGCTGGGGGGGGAAGCGGGGTTCTCCAGGAGGCTGGGGGCCGGGCTGGGGGGGAAGCGGGGTCTCCAGGAGGCTGGGGGCCGGGCTGGGGGGGGAAGCGGGGTCTCCAGGAGGCTGGGGGCCGGGCTGGGGGGGGGAAGCGGGGTTCTCCAGGAGGCTGGGGGCCGGGCTGGGTATTCGTGTGAACCTCACTGAAGCGTGGACACGGGGTGCTGTGCTGCTCGGCACCCTGCAGTGCGCTGGGGTGTTCGGTGTGCGCCCCGAGGCCTGGGGGGGGTGTGACCTGGGGAGCGGTCACCTGCTGCGGGCGGGTGGGATGAGCTTGAGATGACGGGGGGGGGGTCACGAAGGGGGGCCGCCTCGCCCGGGGAGCCCCCCCCGATCGCGGGGCGCGCCGCGGTGGGGTGCAGTGAGTTCCCCGGCCGCCGCGGGGTGCGGGGACCCGGGGCCCGGCTCGTGGCCAGACGCCACGCGTGGCTGCGCCATGGGGAGCGGGGGAGGGCGCTTCCCGCGCGTCACCCGGGCGTGCGGGGCGGCGCGGGGCGGCGCGGGGCGGCCCACGGGGCAGCTTCGGGTCCCGGCCAGCCCCGGGCCTGGCCCTCCGCTCCCCTCCCCTCCCCACGGAGCCCGCGGAGGACCGCGACCTGGGGGGGGGGGACCCGGCCGGCAGCCCTCCCCCTCCCCCTCCCCCTCCCTCCCCGCCTCCCCCCCCATAAATAGCGGCGGCGGCGCGGGGGGCTTCCGCGGCGGTGACGTCATCACCGCCTCCCCATGGCAACCGGCGGCGGCGGCGGCGGCGGCGAGAGCGGGGTCGCTAGGCAACGCCGGCGCCCTCCGCCCCGCGCCCCCCGGCCCCCGCCCGGCGGACGGCTTCCCGGAGCGGCCCCGCGGCGAGCGCGGGCGCGGGGCGGAGCGCGCGGGGCGGAGCGCGCGGGGCGGAGGGCGCGGGGCGGAGCGCGCGGGGCGGAGCGCGCGGGGCGGAGCGCGCGGAGGGCGCCGCCGGGGCCGCCCAGCCCGCCGGCTCCCAGCAGGTGCGGCCCGGCCCCGCGCGCGCCCGCGACCGCCCGGCTCCTTTGTGCCGCCGGGTTCTCTGGGGCGCCGAGGCCGCGGAGCCGCGCTGAGGGCCCCGCCCCTCCCCCCTCCCGCCCGGCGCCCCTCCCCCCGCGCCCCTCCCCCCGCGCCCCTCCCCCCCGGCCCGCGGACGATGGGGCTCGCGGTGCCTCCGCCGCCGCCCCCCCGGGACACGGGGGGCGCGGGTCGGGCCGGCGGAGCCCGCGCGGGGCCCCCGCAGACGCGATGATCCCGCGGCCCGCGCGCGCCCCGAAGGCGTCCGGAGCGAAGGGGCGCCGGGCCCCGCCGCGGGCTCCGCACCCGCCCCCCGCAGGGCGCCCTCTCCGCGCGGCCCGGGTCCCCGCGGCGCCCGGGGAGGGCGGGGCGGCGGCTTCGTGAGGTCGGAGCCCGGGAGGAGGAGCCGGGCCGGGCCGGCCGCGCAGGTGGGTGTGCGCGGGGCGAGGGCTCCCGCGCGTGTGTGTGCGCGCGTGTGTGTGCGCGTGTGCGTGTGCACGCCCGTGTGTGCGCGCCCGTGTGCGCGTGTGTGCACGCCCTGTGTGCGCCCGTGTGCGCACGCCCGTGTGCGCGTGTGTGCACGCCCGTGTGTGTGCGCCCGAGTACGCACGCCCGTGTGCGCGCTCCGGCAGCCGCGGGCCCGGCCGGGGGGGGGGGGGCGGGGGGCGGGGCAGGACTCACATGGGGTTCACGGCGCCCCATCCGGAGCCGGGCCGGGCGGGCGCTGCGCCCCCGGGTCACCCCGCGCGCCGGGCTCCCCGCAGGGCTCCGCCCGGGTGGGGCGCGGCGGGAGGCCCCTCGGGGCCCCCCTCCCACGGAGCGCGCGTCAGGTGGAGGGGTGCAGCCCCCCCTCCCCCCCCTCCCCACGCAGCCGGCCGTCCCGAGGGCACATGAGTAAGCGGGGCCGCGGCGGCGGAGGGGAGCCGAGCCCGCCCGCCCGCCTGCCCGCCCGCGGAGGCCCCGGGCCCCGAGGCCCCGCACCGCGCTCAGGGCCGCCTCCCCTTCCTTCCTCCTCGGTCTTCTCTCCCCGAAGGGAGCGGCGCCCATTTGTGGATTCCAGACGAGCAGCAGCCTGCAGCCGCCCGGAGCGCGCCGCCAAGGTACAGCCGCCTCCCCGGGCCGGGCCGGGCTTCCCGGGGTTCGAGGCCGCCCCGGGCCGGGGCCGATCCCGTGGGTCTCCGCAGCCCCTGCTTTTCCTCCCTGCCCCCGCGGCCCAGGCCAGCGCGGCCAGGCAGGACGGCCTGCGGGCGGGGGGCGGGGGGCTCCCCTTCCCTGGGTGTTCATGTCACAAGTATTTATGGGGCGTCCGCCCGCCGGCGGGGGCCAGGCTGGGCGTCGCGCGCTCCCCCCAGCTTGACCCCGCGCACTCTCACTGAGACGCGGCACCAGGCGGAGTCAGGGCGCCATGTGGCTGAGTGTAGTCACCCCACAGGGCACAGGCTTCCGCCCCACCCCGCGCCTGTTGGGGGGGGGGCAAACCACGCATCAAGGCTCCATTTATTCTTTCCCAAGAAAGAACACATTTCTGCCTTTGTACATGGGGTCCGAGGGGACCCAGGCTGCAGGAGTTGAGGGTGGTGTGGCCTCTCGGGGGTGGGGGGGCACCGGGGTTCAGCCCTGTGGGCGCTTGCTGCGTGGGCACTGAGGCTCTGGCAGAGCCGGGGGGCCTCTGCAAGCAGGCTTTGGGGGGGGGGCGGTGCAGGTTGGAGATGACAAACCTGGAGCTCTGGTAACGAGGGCACCGGGAGAGAGTTGGCGCCCGGAGCAAGCCCTCCGGGAGGCCCCGCCGGTGGGCACACGCGTCGCGCGCTTTGTGTTGGTGTCCACGGGAGAGAGGGGGCCGCACAGCCCCTCCAGGCCCTGTCCACACTGGGCAAGCGCTCAGCCCTTCAGGCTGTGCCAGGCACAGGGAGGAGGCGGGCCAGGGAGGGGGGGGGAGTCTACAGCCAGGGCCAAGCCCACCCCATGCTGCCCCCCCCCCGTGGGTGACCCAGGATGGCCCCGTCTGGGGAGGGGCCAGGGATCCACGCTGAGCAGGCTGACCGTGGGTGGGAGGGCTTCCTGCTTCCTCTCCAAAGGTGACGGCGGGCGGGAGGGGCTGCAAAGCGGAGCGGTGGGCAGTGACAGGGCCGAGCCCCGGGCACACAGCAAGCCAGCAGCCTGGCATCTGGCGGGGCCGGGGGGCAGCACGGGGCAGAGGCAGAAGAGGCCTCCTAGGGCTTGCAGAGCGCGGGGGGAGGGGGGGATGCGGCCGCCTGGGGGGGTGGCTCGTGCTGGGTGCTGGTGCTGGGTGCTGGGTGCTGGGCAGGAAGCAGGTTGACGGGCTGCACGGCTGCATTCCTTTCCTAGTGGCCCGGAGAGTCTCGGTGGTTGTCCTGGGGGCAGAAGGCGGGGCGGGCTGGCGGAGCCTGGGCTGGGCTGGAGGCGCTCCCCCCTCAGCCCGCACCCTCCAGCCCACCTGGGCGAGGCCCGGCCGAGCCGCGAGGAACGGCAGCAAGCTCTTCGCAGGAGAGACTTCACTTGTGTGAGTCTCGGGGGTAGAAGCGGACTCGCGGCAGCTTGGGGCAGAGCGTGGCAAATGGGAACTTGTAAGGCCAGGGCTAACTTGGTGAATAGGCAAGCCAGGTGCCTGGCAAGCTGGGTGCCCGGTACTGGGAGCCCCGGGAAGCCCTCTGGGCTCTGTCTAAGCCCGGCCTCGGTGCCCAGGGAGGGCTACAGTGGGGGGGGGGGGGAGGAGAAGCTGGAGCACGGCTTGCCCTCCCCATTGCTTAGTCTGGTACGTATTGTTCTAACAACACGCGTGACACTGGGTCATTTACATGAGCCCGATGCTGCGGGCCCCTCCGTGGTGACAGCCCTCACGCGGTGCTGCGCGGTGGCAGAAGGAAGAAGGGCGAGCCAGTGAGACAGAACAGAGAGGTCTGAGCTCACTTTGATCGCGAACCCTTGTACCCAGCACCGGTGGCTTACACCTATAATCCTAGCCATGCAGGCCACGATCAGCAAGATCCAACTTGGAGGCCAGCCTGGGCAGGGAGTCTGTAAGCCCCCCGAGACGCTGGGTACAGGGGGACGCACCAGTTATCCCAGCTCTGTGGAAAGTATGACTAGGAAGGTCACGGTCTAGGCTAGCCTGGGTTAAAAAGTAAGACCCTATCTCAAAAACGAACCAGAGCCAAGGGGGCTGGAAACATGGCTCAAGCGGCAGAGCACCTGCCTAGCGACTGCAAGGTCCTTAGTTCAAACCCCAGTACTGCCGGATAAGCATCGTCATCACAAAGAATGAAGACCCAAGGCGAAGGCCTCGCGAGGCAGGAGTGTGTGTGGTCAGCACGCAGGCCGAGAATCTCGCCCGTGACGCCACGTGGCCCATCCTGGAGACTCAGACCCGCTAATTCACGCCTCTCCCGTGCCACAGAGAAAATTACAGTGCTGGTGGGGTGTTGAGAGGATTGTGGGAACTGCTAAGGTGATGGCGGGAGAGAATGCCGGGAGGAAGTGGCCACACCTTGTTTGGGGGACACAGGGAGTCTTCCTGCAGGTGGGGGGTGGGGGAGCCCCCTCCTTGAGAGAAGTCCACGCCCCCAGAAGGCCCACAGAGCCTTCCTAACACCGCTAGGAAGCCTGGCAATACCATGTCTGCTTTCTCCCCGAATAGCCGTCTGCGGAGATTCTCAGAGGAGTCACGTGGGGTCATTAGCCATTCCTTCCAGGCCTACCTAGAGTTCACGTTTCGGGGGGGACCTGGAGTTGGGCCTGATCCCACTCCTCTTTGCGCCTGGAATCTTTGTTCAGTTCCTTGAAGAACCGTGAGCCCCATCCAAAGTACAAAACTAGCTAGGTGACTCACATCTGTAATCCCAGCACCGGGGGAGGTTAAAGCAGGACGACAGACTGAAGGCCAACCTGCAGAGAGTTCTAGGCCAGTCTGGATTCCATCGGGAGACCCGACTTCAAGCAAACGAGCTGCACAAAACTGGGGTTCTGCATGCCGAGAGGTCAGGCTGGAGGTTGTGGGGGGCTCCTGGGTCACTTTGGCAGAGACTTGGAGATGGCTTATTACTTTTGTTCGTGGGTCATGGTGCTTGAACTTGAGACCTGGGCGCTGTCCCTGAGCTCTTCTGCTCAAGGCTAGCGCTCTGCCACATGGAGCCACAGTGCGCCTTCCGGTTTTCTGGTGGTTGATTGGAGATAAGAGTCTCGCAGACTTTCCTGCCTGGGCTGGCTTCGAACTGCGATCCTCAGATCTCAGCCTCCTGAGTAGCTAGGATTACAGTTGTGAGCCACCGGCACCTAGTGGCTTCTTACTTCTCCCATAATACCTTAGCCGTCCTATGAATTTAGAAAAAAAGCCATCTGAATTTCTAATTATCTGAAAAACAAAACAACACCGCCAAGTCCACCAAGACAAACCCAGAACCCAGCAGGCTGGGAATGGCCGGCCGAAGCCAGACCTGTCTCGCCACTCGGGAGCTACATGGCCTCAGCCTGGAGGTCTCCAGTGCCATTTTCTTTCTTCCAGCTTCCAATGAGACTGCTGGTGGAAGTGCTAGAGGAGCAGAGAAGCCCTCCTCCCTCTGGGAGTCGGGGGGGGGGATCCCCTTTCAAGGTAGTCAGCTCTCAGACTGCTGTAGCACATTCAAGCCAAAGCTTGGGTGTTGCACCCAACCCCACTCTTTCACAGAAGGAAACGGGCCCAGAGAGGGCGGATGGGAGGCCCTGCCCCCTGACAGTTGAGGGTGCCTGTCTACAACAACTGCATCTGAGGGGTGCCCCCTCCCCTGTGCAGAAGCGGAGGAGAAGGGCTGGCTTGAGAGATGGCCTCGCTCACGCTGGAGGCCGGGCAGGTCCTCGCCCCTCCGCCCACCTGTGCTACACAGATCTGATGTGCGGGGATTCCCCCTGCCCCCCGTTCTGTGGGCCCATGTTTTAAGCCAAAGCAGGAGCAGTGATAACAGAGTCCACAGGTAGAAAAACACCTGAGTCCGGACAGAGTCGCGTGGGGGCCTCCACGCTCTGCGGGCTTCTTCACTGGTGTGTACTGTGGACCCCATGCAGGAATGTCTTTCTTTTTTATTTTTTGCCAGTCCTGGGCCTTGAACTCAGGGCCTGAGCACTGTCCCTGGCTTCCTTTTGCTCAAAGCTAGCACTCTGCCACTTGAGCCACAGCGCCCCTTCTGGCTTTTCTGTTTATGTGGTGCTGAGGATTCGAACCCAGGGCTTCATGCATGCTAGGCCCGCCCTCTACCGCTAGGCCTCATCGCAGCCCCAGGCAGGAATTCAGGTAGTCACCATTGCAGCGTTTCTGGGAAGGAGGGGGATCTCGTGGGAGATGACCCACCCGGGATCCCGAGGGTGGGAGGAGGTGGCGGGGTGGTGGGGGAGGGAAGCGGGGTCAGGACGGAAGGCAGAGGTCCACCGCCGGGCAGGGTTCTGCATGAGGTGTGGCAGGGGCGTCCCGCAGCCCAGCCCTCCCAGCCAGGGGACCGGGGAAGGACGGACCCAGAGAAGGGATGGCAGCCGAGCGCGGGCCTGCCGAGGGGGGAGAAGATGGGGGGCCGTGCACCTCAACACTGGTTTAGTGGCCATCACGTGTTCAAGGGCCTTCCAGGTTCCTGCCCAAGCATTTGGCTGGGGCAGCCACACCGTCCCATGCCTTGGCCTTCACCTGGTCAGACACAGGCCACCCCTGGGGACAAGCCTGCCCCCCCCCCCCAGCCCTGGGCAGCCGCTGCGGGCTCGGGAGGGAGAGGGTGGGTGAGGGAGGGCGGGGAGGGCTCGAGGGCGGGGAGACCTGCACGGTTAGCTCTGCTGGGGAAACGCTGGCCACAGAGCCAACTGCCAGCCAGAGACACGGGTTTGGAACTTGGGGGGGGGGGGTGCTGCAGAGCAAGTGTGGCGAGAGGATATTAACCAAATCCATCTTGTCTCCAGCACGCGTGTCCTTTGTGCGGAGGTGGCTCTTTCCGCTTCCCGGTCCCTCCGTTTCCCCATTCCCTGGGAAGGGTGTCCTAGCAAACCGGGGCCTCTGTTCTGAGAGGTGCCCCCCAGCTGCCCAGCCCCCTGGGGACTGTCGTACCCCATACCCCTGCCAGCCTTGGCAGAGGAGGCCGAGTGTAATCAGGACGTGAGGGAGAGCTGGCGGGGCAGGTGTGGCCACTTCCCTCTGCGGAATCTGGAGCCTGTCCAGCAGCTCGGTGACCCGCAGGACTCTGGAGCTTTTCCCAAACATCTGCCTGGCCCCAGGCGGGGCTGAGGTGCGCGCTCTGGGATCTGGAGTGGACCGACCTGTTGGGTTGGTTGGGTAGCAAGCCCTGTCTTCTGGAATTCTGCACTGAGCACACCTCAGCCTGGGCTCCTCCGTGGCTCGCGTGGCGGCCGGGGCGGGCCCGGGGCTGGGGGAGGGGAGCCTTAGCCGCTGGCTTCAGCAGCTCCGGTCACCCAGCTTGACCCCACCCGTCTTCAGGACCCCTGGATCTCATGGGATCTTCCTTCTAGCACCTTCCCACGAGCAGGCCGGAGGGCGCCTGGCCCATTATTCACGTCAAGCCTGTGAGGCTGAGATCAGGTGGCAGGGTCACAGCAAAGGGGCCTCGATCCCATGAGCCTGCCTGGCAGAGTCAGCTCCGAATCAGGCTGCCAGACCAGCGGAGGTTAACCTCCCGCTTGAAGAGACGGATGCTCCCGTCGGGGTGAAAGGCACCGGCCCGGGCAGGGGGGCAGCCTGGAAGGGAGTGGGGGCAGGAACCATCTCCCGAGAATGCCTCACTCTGGTAGAAGGCTCCGGTGTAAGCGGCAGCTCTCCGTCCTGCAGGAATCCTCCCTCCTGTAGAGACCAACTCCGCTCCCGCCGCGGAAGGCTCTGCACATGAGGCCTTGTTGCTGAGCCTCTTTGGGGCCGGTGAAGATGCGACGGACTGATAAGCGGACTTGAAGCAGGTGCTGGCCTGTGACTAGGGAAGCCGAGTGCCTGACTGCTAGCAGGGGAGTCGGTGACCAGTCTGCTTTTCACCGGGGGGGGGGCTCCTCATGTCTTGCTCAGACATTGGGTGGGGGTATCTTCCACCCCTCTGTGTCTCCACCATCCATTCTTCCTAGACTCTGCGGTTCAAGCTGTGTTCTCCCTACCCACCAACTGCCAGGCATCCGCAGGGTCAGAGACCCTGAGCAGCCAGAGCAAGAGAATGGGCAGGCATTGGGGTCAGAGACACGTGGGCTCTACTAAGTAACTGTTCGAGGCCATTTGGGCAACTGAGACAGAATACCATAGACTGTGTGTCTTTTCGTTTTTTTCTTGTCGGTCATGGGGCTTGAACTCAGGGCCTGGGCGCTGTCCCTGAACTCTTTGCTCAAGGCTAGCACTCTACCACTTTGAGCCACAGCGCCACTTCCGGTTTTCTGGTGGTTCACTGGAGAGTCTCACAAACTTTCCTGCCCGGGCTGGCTTTGAACCGCCATCCTCAGATCTCAGCCTCCCTGTGTAGCTAGAATTACAGATGTGAGCCACCAGTACCCAGTGACTGTGTGTCTTAGAAATAACAGAAAGTTGTTTGTTAAGCTAGCTCTTTAACCGCTCTGCCTCGATTTCCTCATCTGTCAAAGCGCTTACATCTGTGGGTGGTCGTGATGGCGGAATGAGGGGTCCCCCGTGTGAGTCTCGCTCTGAGCACAGGGCCACAGGAAGCACTGGGGAGCCAGCAACCACGATTAGTTACCGGAGGAGGGCGGAGGAGCCGGGCAAGGCGCAAGGGAGCAGAAAGGTATGGGAAAGGATAATGCGTTTGTATTCCTAACCACAAGGTGATCTGTATCTTTCCTCCTTGGCCGAACCCTGTTCTCAGCCCTGGCTGCTGGTGCCGCTGTTACAGCAGGCCTGCCAGCCACAGGCGGAGGGAGAGCTGGGAAGCACTCGCCCCCCCCCCAACCCTCCCCTCCAGGATCCTGTAGACCCCATGTCCTGTCCCATCTAAGGGAGTGTGCCTGGTGTCCCCCCACTGCTGGAGAGTTGTGTGGACACGGGGTGAGCCCCCCCCCCATTGTCCGCACTCCTCTCCTCCAGGCCAGGGCTGAGCTGGGCCAGGGATCAGGGGAGGAGGGGAAGGAGGAGGAGTCACACTAAAGTCCCCGCTCGGGGTCCCCCCTGCGCGCCTCCCCTGTCCCTGCTGTGCCGGTGTCGCGGCTCAGCACGGCTGTGCCGTGAGTACCGGAGGCACCCGAACGAGGCCGGGGGACGGCCCGGGGGGGGGGACGGCCCGGGGGGGGGGATGGCCCGGGGGGGGGGACGGCCCGGGGGGGGGATAGCCCGGGGGGGGGGACGGCCCGGGGGCCCGTGGTCCAGTCGTGTGTGGCAGGGCGTCTCTGCCCCGTCGTGGGGAATGTGACAGTGGGAATCCACGACCTCCTCGGTCAGTCTTACTGGGCGACTCCGTCTCTCCCGAGGCCCCGAACCCCACTGTACCTGGGAGGACTTCGGGTTTCCTTGACTGAACCCCTACAAAGTGAGGATAGCACTTGGCCGGTGGCCATTCTGGAACATGCACGCCTGGATTCAAACTGAAATGCACCACCGCGCGTCCGGGTCGCATTATAGCCCGGCTTTCCTGCCGCCCGGTCCCCCACCCTGCCGGAGCCCGGCGCTGAGGCCCAGGCCTGTGCTAAACCCCACGGGTGCCGCTCACCCGCGCGTCTGCGAGTCTACACCACGCCCTTTGAGTGTCAATCCTAGATTTGTGCACCTGCGTCTCGTTCTAGCCTGGGTTCAGCCAGCCGCCCCCCACCTCCACCCAGCGCCCCTTCTTCCCGCGGCCGGCATCGGGGGGCCCAGGCCCCAGAGTCACCACGCATGGGGAAACCACACGGCTCACCTGTCCTGGCCCCACAGGGCGGGAAAGAAGGAGGCCGGGGGGGGGGGGCGAGGGGGAGAGGAGGGGGCGAGGGAGGGGGGGAGAGGTGAGAGGAGGGCGAGGGGAGGGGGAGACCAGGTGTGCGCGGCCCTCCTCCCCGGGCGGCAGGGGGCGGCGTGGGGCTGGCGGTCCCCGGTCCCCGAGCCCGGGGGAGGGGGGCTCGAATCCGGGGTCCCAGGATGAGGCGGCCGCGGCCCCGGCTGGGAACCGAACTGTGAGGCCCGACCGCCCGTCGAGCCCGCCCCGCCGCGGCCCCTCGACGCCGGCCCCGCGCACGCCCGGGCCGCCTCCCCCCCTCCGTGGGGACGGGCAGGCGGCGGCGCCCCGAGGGGGCGGGTGGGGGGGCGCGGCGGGTCGGGCCGAGGCCTCCCCGCCCCCCGGAACCCCGCGGCCCCGAGCCCCGGGCCGCGCGGCGAGCCTGGTGTCCCGTCCCCGCGGAAGCCCCGGGCCCGGCCGGCGTGCCCGCGACGGGGGCGGGGGGGGGTGGGCGCCGCGGGCCCCGGGGCGGGCGGGGGCGCGGGGCGGCGAGGGGCTCCGCGCGGGGGGGAGAGGAAGCCGGGCGCGCGCGGGGGTCGCCGGGCCCCCCCGCCCCCTCCCCCGCCCCCTCCCCCCCGCCCCCTCCCCCCCGCCCCCCGGAGGCCGCGCCCTGACGGCCGGCGGGCGCTGCACGGACTTGTCCGCGCCCCGCCCGCCCCGCGCGCCCGCCACGCCCGCCGCCGCCCCTCCCGGCCGCCCGCTCGCTCGGCAGGTGGGTGCGGGGCCGGCCCGGGCCCGCGGGCCCCGAAGTTCCGGGCTGGCCGGCGCGGGGCGCGCGGGGGGGGAGGGGGCGGGGGCGGGGCCGGACGTGGCGCTGCGCCCCCCGATCGCGCCCTCCGCCCCGCGCCCCCCGATCGCCCTCACTCCAGCCCCGCGCCCCCCGGTCGCCCCCGCCCGCCCCCTCCGTCCCCCCCCACCGCACCCGATCTCCCCCCGCAGGGCGGCGGCGTCCCGCGGGCACCCCGCACCCGCCCCGGGCCGCAGCGGGGCGCGAACCCGCCGGTCACGGTGCTTCCGGTCTGCTCCCCCCGCCCAGGCCCGCGAGGACCGCCCGCCGAGACGCCCCGGGCCCCGCCGCGCCCCCGAGCGCCGACGACCCCCGAAGGGCGAGGGCGGCCGCCCGAGCAGGTGAGCGGGGCCCCGCGGGGGGGGGGGGCCGGGCCGGGGGGGGGGGCGGCGGGCACTCGGGGGCCGGCGGGGGGGGGGGCGGCGGGCACTGGGGGGCCGGGCGGGGGGGGGGGCGGCGGGCACTGGGGGGCCGGGCGGGGGGGGGGCGGCGGGCACTGGGGGGCCGGGCGGGGGGGGGGGCGGCGGGCACTCGGGGGCCGGGCCGCGGGGGGGGGCGGCGGGCACTCGGGGGCCGGGGGGGGGGCGGCGGGCACTGGGGGCCGGGCCGGGGGGGGGGGCGGCGGGCACTCGGGGGCCGGGCCGGGGGGGGGGGCGGCGGGCACTCGGGGCCGGGCGGGGGGGGGGGGGCGGCGGGCACTGGGGGGCCGGGCGGGGGGGGGGCGGCGGGCACTGGGGGGCCGGGCGGGGGGGGGGGCGGCGGGCACTGGGGGGCCGGGCGGGGGGGGGGGCGGCGGGCACTCGGGGGCCGGGCCGCGGGGGGGGGGCGGCGGGCACTCGGGGGCCGGGGGGGGGGCGGCGGGCACTGGGGGCCGGGCCGGGGGGGGGGGGCGGCGGGCACTCGGGGGCCGGGCGGGGGGGGGGGGGCGGCGGGCACTCGGGGGCCGGGCGGGGGGGGGGGGGCGGCGGGCACTGGGGACCGGGCCGGGGGGGGGGGCGGCGGGCACTCGGGGGCCGGGCGGGGGGGGGGCGGCGGCGGGCACTCGGGGGCCGGGGGGGGGGGGCGGCGGGCACTGGGGACCGGGCCGGGGGGGGGGGGCGGCGGGCACTGGGGGCCGGGCCGGGGGGGGGGCGGCGGGCACTCGGGGGCCGGGGGGGGGGGCGGCGGGCACTGGGGGCCGGGGGCGGGCGGCGGGCACTCGGGGGCCGGCGGGCACTGAGGGCTGGGCCGGGGCGGGCACTGGGGGCCGGGCCGGGGCGGGCACTGGGGGCCGGGCCGGGGGGGGGGGGCGGCGGGCACTGGGGTCCGGGCCCGCCGGGTGCCCTGCGCGGGCTGCCAGCCTGTTTGCTTTGGTTATTTTTGAGACGGGGCTTCCCTTGTGCCGTTTCCGCCTGTCACCGGCTCCCACCCAGCCTTGGCCGCGTGGAGGGGTGGGGTCTTCCTAAATCCCCCCTGTGAGATCTCTCCTGGTGGTGGCGGTCATGGGGCTCGACCCCTGGGCCTGGACACGGACCCCGCGCTCGACCCCTGGGCACCGCCGCAGCCCTGCTCCCGTGTTCTGTGGTTAATTGGCGAGAGGAGTCTCAAGGCCTTTCCTGCCGGGGCTGGTTTTGAACCAGGCTCCTCAGATCTCAGCCTCCCGAGTAGCTAGGATCATGGGTGTGAACCATCGGCACACCTGGCCCTAAGATTTTTTTCATTCGCACGTATTAGTTATACAAGGAAGGGTTTCATTGGGATATTTTTATACGTGTATACAGTGTACCTCATCAACCTCACTCCCGCTATCACGCTCCCTTATCCCTCCTCCACCTTCTTAAAATAATTTCAACCAGCTTCTTTGTTCTATTTTTATACATACGTATGAAGTATTTCAACCATATTCATTATCATTCACCCTCTTCTCTACCTGATCGTACCTGCCCCCCACCTCCCATCGGAACCTGTTTTACTCTCCTGTCATTCATTGGGAGTCTTCCTAACCTCTTGCCCGGACTGGCTTCAAACTGTGATCCTCCTGATCTCAGCCTCCAACACTTGGAGGCCTGGCGTCTGGGAACTGCCTAACACCTGTCGATTGGGTCTGAGAATGTGGTGTTCTCATAGGCCTTTGTGTAGAGTAGCTGTCATGAGAAACGTCTGAGAACCGCGGAGCCTGCAGCCCGGAAGGCTCCCGTCCCGGAGCGAGCTGCCGAGTGCTAGCTGAGGGTTGTAGAGCAGAGCAGTAGGAACATAAAACAAAGGCCGGGGCTGCGTTCCGGGACGGTTCAGCACAGGGCAGGGGCCACGTTGGCCAGCAATTCCGCTCTCGTGTAGCAGCAGCCCCCGCTACGGGGCACGCCACGTGTTCGTGGTGACCCTGAGCATGCTGGCATGTTGCTGTGTGACACTACCCGGGACCTGGAGTTGTGTCTGTTCCAGGTAGCTGTATGATTGTGGAAGATCCTCTGACTTTCCTGGGCACTGGGCAGAGTCAGGAGAGACTCCATTTGCCCTCTTCGACAATTGCTTTCCTCTGAGTCTTCATTTCTTGCTCTGTAAAACAGCTCGTAATATCTACAATTAACCATGTAACGCTTAGCCACTCACTGTAATGATTAACCACCACAGATACCCTTATAAATAGCACCTAGCACAATATACAGTGTGGCCGGCACTTCAAAGGTGTCTGCTGCCTTTGGGTGTCTCTTTCTTCCTCTCCCCGGCCACCTGTCATCTTTAAGACCTGCACAGCAGGTGCAGCCCCTCCCTGTGGTTTGATGTGGAGTGGTAAAGTGAGAAGGTAAAGAAAACCGAGATGCAGAAAGCTAAGGGTTGCAAAGCATCACGCAAACCTGGCATTTAGGGACGGTAGAGGTTCTCCTGGCCTGGCGTCGTGGGCCTGGGCTTCTGCGCGGAGACAGTTGAGATCTGAGAGATTGGGATGGTCCCTGGCTCGCAGGGCTCTGAGGAACTATCCTTTGCGTCTTCCCTTGGAGACAGCTTGTGTCCGGGAAGGCCCACTGCCAAGGCACTGGGCAGAGGTTGGGACAACAAACAGAGGCCATAGGACCATTGTGGCTTGTGCCACTGCTGGACCGTGTTGCTGACCAAACAGGCTGGAGCTGGGCCCAGGGGTGACCCGAGTCGATGCTGGCCTTCCTTCCTTGGCTGGCCAGCCTGGCTCTTCAGCCTCTTGCTGAGCCCGCGTGTTGACATACACTGCTGAAGGATCTTTCCGCGTCGGATTCGTGTGTGTGCGTGTGTGTGTGCGCGCGCGCGTGTGTGTGTCCCCATCCTGGGACTTGAACTCAGGGCATGAGCATTCTTCTTTAGCTTTTTTGCTCAAGACTTGTGCTCTACCACTTAAGCCACAACAGCTCCATTATGGTTGCTGGTTGATTGGACATGAGAGTCTCATGGACCTTACTGCCTAGGCTGGCTTTGAACCGCGATCCTCAGATCTCCTCCTCCTGAGTAACTGGGATTACAGATGTGAGTCACCGGTGCCTGGTAATCGTTGTATTCTTTTAAACATCATCTCATGGGGGCGTCTCAGAGTGCTGATTATTAATAATGCCCGAGTTACTCCCTGAGCAAGAGCGCGCTGTTCCTCCTCGCTCCCTGCTGTGCCGCCCCTGCCGTCAGCGTCGGGAGGAGAGGCCCAGGCCCCCAGGGCCAGGCTGGACCGGAACCTGAGCAGCAGCCCTTCGGCATGCTCGTGAGGAAGCCCGCTGTGTCCCCCCACCTACCCGAGTGTACCCCCACCCCGGTCTCGGGAGCCGTCAGTGGGGTGTCTGCTCTTCTGGGGACCAGGAGCCCGCCGCCTCCCTTCCCCTCGTCTGGACGGCTTGGGGATGCCCATTAGACTCCCCTCTAGTGGACGGCAGCCTCCCACCGCGCGCACCCCACAGTCTGGAAAGCAGACAGGGCGGCATTCTTTCTGGTGCTTTCCTGGGGATCCCTTTCATGTACTAAGCACCCGTTCCTCAAAGCGACTCGCTGTGTAAAGAAACGGCCACGCTCGCCTCAAAGCCGGGGTCTGCGGGGCGCGGTGGCGGCCGCGTTGGACACCGCCACTGTGGATGAAACGCGGGGCGGTTCCCACGGAGGAGCTCTGCGCGTGGCCGGGTGGGTTCGGAACCGCTGTCGCTTCCCGACGGCGCTGTGCGCATCCGACGGCGCGGCCCGCGTGAGTGCCGGCACTACCGCGAGTGCTGCACGCAGACCTGCAACTCTGTGGTTTCGTCCTGAGCTGGGAGTTCCGCCCCCCCCCCCCCGCCACGTGGCCCCTGGAACCCCCAAGCGGTCAGTCCTTCGTTGCTGTGAGCCCCCCCCCCCCCCCCGCAGTGGCTCTGCTTTCCCCGCTCGCCCGAGGCTCCCTGCAGGGTGAGGAGGAGCGCTGTGGATATTCATGGAGGCCAGGGGCAGCCCCGGCCTCCCGGCCTCCCGGGCTCCCGGGCTCCGACTCAGACTCGAGCCCAGGAGAGCGAGCGCTCGCGGGCAGGGTGGAGGCAGCGGCGGTGCCCACCCGCCTGGCGCCGCCCGGGAGCTCGCTCCCAAGACTTCCATGGAGGGCGCGGTGGGCACCGGGCCCGGCGGGGGCTGGGGCACATTAGTTCTCCTCTGTCAGCCTCCTCTGGACCGGGGGTAATAGTGCGTCCCACCGCTCAGAGCCGCCTGTCGCAGAAAAGGCCCAGCCATAGTAGCTGTTCAAGAAAATCCACCGCCCTGCGACGCCACCCTCCACGCTACCGCTCTGCAGGGCCCCGCGGCCTCGGGCGTCCGGAGCCTTCCGCCCGGCTCAGCCCTCCGGCCTCCTGGGCGGGGCAGCGTTTCCTCCAGGGAGCGTCTGCCGGGAAGTGGCGGGCTGGGGCGAGGCCAGCCCCCCCCCCCCCCCCACCGCTCTGCCGGGCCCGGGCCACGGAGCTTCAATCACGAGCAGGTTTGGGCAGGACTCCCGCTCCCGGCAGCCTGGGCTGACCTGGGCGTGGCGGGGGAGCAGGAAGCGCAGGCATTCCCAGCCCGAGATCCGGCCGCTCCCCGGGGTGAGGGGAGGTCAGGCGGCCAGCCCCCAGCCCGCCTCCGGCCCCCGCCCGTTTCTACCTGGCCTCTGAGGCCCGCACACTTCCTTTTAGGCTAGGAGGCTAGCCAGGGAGGCGCCTGCGGGAGTCCCAGCCTTCCTCCTCCCGGAAGAGCCCAGGGTGTCCCGAAGGTGGCCCCACGCCGGCTGACACTCGAGGACTCGCGTGGCCTGGGGTGCCGGGCGGAGGGAGCAGCCGCCTCCCTCCCTCCCTCCCGCCCCCCCCCCCCCTTCCCTTACTGCTGGTGTCCTCAGATTTCAGCCTCCTGAGTAGCTAGGATGACAGGCGTGCGCTACCAACACTGGCTCTGTGTTTTCCTTTGGAAAAGCAGTTTACCGTCTTTAAGGAAAACCTAGAACAGAAAGATGAGGTAGGATGAAGCCACCTGTGGCGAACACAGCGGTAACGCTAATGTAGTTCTTCTCGCTGTTTAGTGTATTTTCCACAGTCATGGCAAGTCCCCCACATCAAATGCATACCATCAAGAATTCTGCTTTGCAAAAGAACAAAGAAAAAACCGGGGGCTGCGAAGGTGGCGTAGCGGTAGAGCGCTTGCCTAGCATGCATGAAGCCCTGGGTTCGATTCCTCAGCACCACTTAAACGGAAAAAGCCAGAAGGGGCGCTGTGGCTCAAGCGTAGAGTGCTAGCCTTGAGCAAAAGAAGCTCAGGGAACAGTGCCCCCCAGGTCCTGAGTTCAAGCCTGGCAAGAAGCAAACAACAAATACCCTAATGGTTTCATTGGTTTCAGAGACCCGTGGGAGGGGGTGTGGACAGGTTTGGGTCTCAGCCCCCAGCCCGACACCGGCTTCATTCTTTTTTTTTTTTTTTTTTTGGCCAGTCCTGGGCCTTGGACTCAGGGCCTGAGCACTGTCCCTGGCTTCTTCTTGCTCAAGGCTAGCACTCTGCCACTTGAGCCACAGCGCCGCTTCTGGCCGTTTTCTGTATATGTGGTGCTGGGGAATCGAACCTAGGGCCTTGTGTATCCGAGGCAGGCACTCTTGCCACTAGGCTATATCCCCAGCCCTCATTCTTTTATCTTTTGCATAGGTATGCCGTCTAACTCCAGGTAATCCAGGGGAGCGATGCGAAGTTAGTTTTCAGGCTCCTTTTCCTGTCCTGGGTTTGCCATGGCTTCAGTTACATTTATTGAAAAGCGCATCCATTCCAACCATACTGCAATGTCACCTTTGTCATCAGTCAAGTGACCTCTTAGGCGTCTATTTCTGGAGTCTCTCTTCTGTCCCATTGCTCTACCTGTCAATCCTTCTGCCAATGCTATGCTGTATTAATTATGGTCGCTTTATAATAAATTTTGGCCTATTTTTAGTATAATCCTCCAGCTCCGTTCTCTAAGACTGTCCAGGCTATTCCTGGTTCTCTGTGTTTCTCTGTACATTTTAGAATCACTGTGTCAATTTCTGCCAAAAGAAATATGCTGAGACCAAAATAAATCTCTAGGTTAATTTGGGAGTAATTGGCATCCCCACAGGACTAAGTCTTCCAAGTCATGAACATTCGTTAATAATAATGGTTTTGTACTTTTCAGTGTCTCCAGTGTACTTTTGCACGTCTTTTGTTAGATTTATTCCTAGGTGTTTGATTTTTATTATGTAATGTTACATGGTATCTTCTTACCTCATTTTCTGTTTGCCAATTGCAGTATATAGAAATGCAATGCACTTTGTGTGTGTGTGTGTGTGTGTGCCCACGCGCACGTGCTCACACGCGTCTGTGATGGGGCTGGAACTCAGGGCCTCCATGCTGTCTGTTAGTTTTGTTGTTTTTGTTGTTGTTTGCCAGTCCTGGGCCTTGGTCTCAGGGCCTGAGCACTGTCCCTGGCTTCTTTTTGCTCAAGGCTAGCACTCTATCACTGAGCCACAGCTCCCCCTTCTGGCTTTTTCTATATATGTGGTGCTGAGGTATCGAACCCAGGACTTCATGCATACAAGGCAAGCACTCTACCACTGGGCCATATTCCCAGCCCTGTCTGTTAGTTTTTCCACTCAAGGCTGGTATTCTACCACCTGAGCCACGGCTCCACCTCCGGCTTTTGGATGGTTAATTGGAGATAAGGGTCTCATACACCTTCCTGCCTGGGCTGGCTTTGAACTGTGAGGCTCAGATCTCAGCCTCCTGAGTAGCTAGGATGACAGATGTGAGCCTCCTGGGCGGTCAGCTGCTCCACGGCAGCCGCTCCAGCCCTGGCCTTTCTCAGAGGGCATCGGCTGCCTCCCGGACCTGCTGCCCCCGCCCTCCCCCCCCGCCCCGATCGTGTGAACATGACCAAGACAGCGATGTAGTCAAGAGGAGGTGACGGCCCTGCACACCAGATCTGTAAGCGGCTGAGACGCCCAAGGAGTCAAACCAAGAGTTCCAGGAAGGGCTGGGAATGTGGCCTAGCGGCAGAGTGCTCGCCTCGAATACGTGAAGCCCTGGGTTCGATTCCCCAGCACCACATATATAGAGAAAAAGCCGGAAGTGGCGCTGCGGCTCAAGTGGCAGAGTGCCAGCCTTGAGCAAAGAGAAGCCAGGGACCAGAAAGAAGCCAGGAATTGGGCAGTGACCTCTCCATGTGCTGTGAGCCCCTTTGGAGGGGTGCTGGCCTTGGCCTCCCAGGCCCTGGGCTCCCCTGAAGTCACGGTCCCTCCCGGGTTCCCCATTGGGCTGCTCGCTGTGGGTGGTGCCCAGAGGGCCGCCACGCCACGCGGGTGCCCTCGGAGCTCCGCTTCACCCCAGGCTGTCCCGGGGCTGGGGGCCCCGTGACCTGGAGGGGCTCTTCAGGCTCCCCCCGTCACCTCGGCCTGAGCAGTGTGACTGCTGTGCGCTCCGCTCACAGGTGCTTTGTGTGTTTAGTTCAGCCATCCCGTCCCGGGACAAACCAGAGCTGACCGTGATGAGCAAATGGAAGACCTAACGCGCCACCAGGCTGGGCTTGCTGGCCTTGCTGGGGTCTTCTCCACTGTCCCCCTCGGTGGGGTTGGCCGGCGTCTTCCCGGCTTGCCCTCGCCCGTGGGCGTGGAGAACGGAGGCCGAGCCGGCTGCACAGAGTGAATCTGTTTGCCTTCGTCCCCTGTCCCTGTGGCAGCGGCGCGGTGTGCGTGATGGACTCTGGGTGTCAGGCGGCGCCTCCCCGCCAGGCTGGTCCTCAGCAGGAGCTGCGGCCCTGCGTCCTCGTTTGCACCGGACTCACCGGCGGCCCCTTCCTTGCTTCAGCCGGCCATCTCCCTGCGGAAGCAGGGGCGAGGGCGGAGGGGAGCCCGGGCTGGGAGCGAGGCCGGCACCCACCCCGGCCCCTGCGCCCCCCGAGCTGACGCCCAGCCTGCCCCCCGCCCCCGGCAGGTACCATGTTTCGCAAGAAGAAGAAGAAACGCCCGGAGATCTCAGCCCCACAGAACTTCCAGCACCGGGTCCACACCTCCTTTGACCCCAAAGAGGGCAAGTTTGTGGGCCTCCCGCCACAATGGCAGAACATTCTGGACACTCTGCGGCGGCCGAAGCCCGTGGTGGACCCCTCGCGCATTACGCGGGTACAGCTGCAGCCCATGAAGGTGAGAACTGAAGGGGGGGGGGGCTCGGCCTCTCCACCTCAGTGGGCAAAAAGCCCCTTGGGCATTGGGGTCCCCGCTTCCCTGGGGGCCCCGAGCGCGGCAGTGGGGTGGCCACGTTTACCAATAAGATACAAAGCGCCCCCTAACTTCGAATCTCACGGAAACCGCGAGCGGCCTGGTCTGGCCCGGAGCCCCGACGCGCGTGCGGAGATCCCGGGGCAGGGCGGGGGGAGGGGGGGGAGAGGAGGTGCCCCGCCCCCGGGCCCCCCGCTCAGCCGCGGCGTCTCCCCCCCCCCCCCGCAGACGGTGGTGCGGGGCAGCTCCGTGCCCGTGGACGGCTACATCTCAGGGCTGCTCAGCGACATCCGGAAGCTGTCGGTCACCAGCTCCAACACCCTGCGCGGCCGCAGCCCCGCCAGCCGGCGCCGGGCGCGCTCCCTGGGGCTGCTGGGCGAGGAGCGCTGGGCGGCCGACCCGGACATGTACCTCCAGAGCCCGCGGCCGGGGCGCGGCCACCCCCACGGCCTCTACCTCAGCTGCAACGGGGGCGCCCCGCCGCCGCCCCGGCCCGAGCCCCGGAGCCCCCGGGCCCCGCCCAACGGGCTGGCCGCCGAGGCGCCGGCCCCGGGCCCCGCCGAGCTCCAGGCTTCTCCCCCGGCCGCCCGGCCCGGCCCCGAGGACGCCCGGCCGCGGTCCTGCCTGCTGGGCCCGGGCGGGGAGGGCAGCCCCAGCCCCAGGGCCCGGGACGGCGGCCTCACGCACAGGCTGTTCCGGAGCATGTTCCCGTCGGCTCCCGCGGCCGGCGGCAAGCCAGCGCCCCCGCCGCCCAGCAAGGTAGGCCGGGAGCCCGGGCGCGGTCGAGCACGTTCCGTGGGGACAGCCAAGGTGGCCTTAGGTAACGGTGAACCCGTAGAGCTAAGACACACCGCGCGCACGCACACGCACACACACGCGCACACGCACACACACACACGCACACACGCTGCCTGAAGCAGATCCCCACGGAGAAGGGAGACACCCGCCCCCTCCACCCGCCCGACGCCCCGGCACCAAGGCCAGCGACCCGCTGCACTGGCACGGCCGAAGGCCCGGCTCCCGGCCCGCGGCCGCGCTGGTGACCCGGGCCGACGGAGCCTCGCCCCTGCTGGTGGGTGCGGCCACTGGGCGCGGAGGGAGGGCCCTGCCCCAAAGCGGTCCCCAAGAAGACACGCGCGGGCCCGGGACACCCCGGGAGCTGCTGCGGGGTCGGGGGGCTGTTTCCCAGAGCAGGACCTAGCCGCTGGCCACTGCTTTATTTCAAAGCCTGTGTGGCTCCCGTGTCCCCAGTTGGGTCCCACGCTCTACCCGAGCCTGCGCGCCACCCCCCCCCCCCCCCGCCCCCCTCGCACACCACCTCCCTTCCCGTCCCTTCCTCTGTCTCCGCAGCCCACCTCTGCTTTCCGGCCGCCCCAGAAAGACTCTCCGCCCAGCACGGCGGCCAAGGCCCAGTCCTTGCCCTCTGACCCGCCCGCGGGCCCCTTCAGCCCCCCGAGCGCCTCGGACACCAGCAGCAGCCCCCAGAAGCCCCCCCGCGCAGCCCCGGCGGCCGGCCGCCTCCCCGGCCGCTCCTCCCCGGCCGGCTCCCCCCGCACCCGGCACGTCCAGATCAGCACCAGCAACCTGTACCTGCCCCAGGACCCCGCGGCGGCCCAGGGCGGCCCGGCCGGGGAGGAGCCCGGCGTGGTGACGCACGAGCAGTTCAAGGCCGCGCTCCGGATGGTGGTGGACCAGGGCGACCCCCGGCTGCTGCTGGACAGCTACGTGAAGATCGGGGAGGGCTCCACGGGCATCGTGTGCCTGGCCCGGGAGACGCACTCGGGCCGCCAGGTGGCCGTGAAGATGATGGACCTCCGCAAGCAGCAGCGCAGGGAGCTGCTCTTTAACGAGGTGGGGGGCGGGGGGCTGGCGGGCAGCGCGCCTGGGGACACCGGGGGAGGAGCGGGTCTGCCTCCCGCGCGGCCCCCCCCCCCTCACCGGCGCCGTGCCGCTCTGCCGCCCCCAGGTGGTGATCATGCGCGACTACCAGCACCTCAACGTGGTGGAGATGTACAAGAGCTACCTGGTGGGGGAGGAGCTGTGGGTGCTGATGGAGTTCCTGCAGGGCGGGGCCCTCACCGACATCATCTCCCAAGTCAGGTGGGCTGAGGGGGGGGGGAGGCCGCCCCGCCGTTCCCTTGCCAGGGGGAGGAAGCGCTGGTGCCCCGGAGGATTGGGGTGCCAGCCGGGTCGTTTGAAGCCCCCTCCCTGGAAAGAGCCCGCCCAGGCTGCCCGCCCGACACACTGCCTGGGAACTCTCCACCACGCCCTGCCGCCGCTGACTCGCCCCTCCGTCGGGTGCCCCCCCTCCCCCCGCCTCCCCCCCTCTCCCGTCCAGGCTGAACGAGGAGCAGATAGCCACGGTGTGCGAGGCGGTGCTGCAGGCCCTGGCTTACCTGCACGCCCAGGGCGTCATCCACCGGGACATCAAGAGTGACTCCATTCTGCTGACCCTGGACGGCAGGGTAGGCTCTCTCCATTCCTGTGCTCTCCTTCCCCCCCCCCCCCCGCCGCCCCTCTGCGCTCTCCTGAACACCCCTCTTCCTCCTGGTCCTCCACCGACTCCCCCTTTCCGCCCCAGGTGAAGCTCTCAGACTTCGGGTTCTGTGCGCAGATCAGCAAGGACGTCCCCAAGAGGAAGTCCCTGGTGGGGACGCCGTACTGGATGGCCCCGGAAGTGATCTCCAGGTCTCTGTACGCCACTGAGGTAACCCCCAGCCCGCCTCCAGCCCCCCCCACCCCCCCGGAGCTGCACCCACGGCCCCGCTTCTCGGGGCCCCCACTTCGTGAATACTCACCTCCTACCTGGGGCGGTCCTGCGGTTTGAACTCAGGATCCCACCCTGGCTAGGCAAATGCTAGGCAGGTGTACCAATGAGACAAACCTCTCGCCTCGTCCCCCTGCGCTGGTGATTCTCAGATAAGGTCATTTTTTTATTCCAGCCTGTGCCTGGATCGTGATTCTATCATGGCTGAGGTGACACACACACCCCACCACACCCAGCTTCTTCCATGAACATCCCGCCCCCCCCACCCCCCAAGCTCGCTCGGTCAGCCTCCTCCCATCCAGCTCCTGGTCTCCCGCCAGGGCCCCCCCTGCCCCTGAGCCAGCCCCCCCGGCCTCAGCCCCCCATGCAGCTATGACGACGGAGAGGAGCGCTGGCTTCCTGCCGGGGCCGCTGGCAGGCGTGGGGCCGCAGCACTCCCTCGGTCCCAGGACACGGTGGGGTGCGGCCCGCAGTCCCCCTTCAGCGAGAGCGGACGGCCCTGCCGCCGCCCTCGCCCGAACCCCCAAAGACGT
The DNA here is from genome assembly GCF_023159225.1 of Perognathus longimembris pacificus. Lineage (NCBI taxonomy): Eukaryota > Metazoa > Chordata > Mammalia > Rodentia > Heteromyidae > Perognathus > Perognathus longimembris. The sequence continues at coordinate 32,808,816 of NC_063183.1, read as the reverse complement.
AGCTGAGCGAGGGGCGGCCGGCCGGGCAGGCAGGACACGGAGGACGCGTCCTCCACCCAGGGGCCCGCCGCCCGCCGCAGGCTGAGGCCCGCGCTCTTCCCGCAGGTGGACATCTGGTCCCTGGGCATCATGGTGATCGAGATGGTGGACGGAGAGCCCCCCTACTTCAGCGACTCCCCGGTGCAAGCCATGAAGAGGCTCCGGGACAGCCCCCCGCCCAAGCTGAAAAGCTCCCATAAGGTCAGTGTGCAAGCCGCGTCCGGCCGGCCCCGCGCCGCCCACAAAACCCCTGCCGCGCGGGCAGGAGAGCCCCAAGGAGCCCCAGGAGCCCCGCTGGCCGGGGAAGAAGCACAAACCCCTCGACTTCATCCGTCGGGCCCCACAGCAGAACCGTGGGTCCCCGCTGTGCTCTTTAGCCCCCTCCTACCCAGCCCACCCACCCCCCCCCCCAGGCAGAGGAGAGGAGGGGAGGGGAGAGGAGAGGAGAGGCCCGCCCTGAGCCGCCTCCTGCTGCCGGCTTAGCACGGACTGCGGGAAGGCACTGCCAGCCATGACGCCGGCGCGGAGCAGGGCCCCGCGCAAACGCCCCACAGGCCGGGACAGTGGGCCGGGGCGGCCCACCTGGCTTTCCCGGGCGAGGAGATGAGAGGAGACCGCCGCTGCCCTGACAGCCCGGGACTCAGCCTCGCCCGCTGACCCAGCTCAGAGCGAACCCAGATACAGCCTGGATTCCTCCTTCCGAGGCCCGCCTTGCCCTTCCTATTGTTCATGCTCATTTCGTCCCCGGCCTTTTTTGTTTGTTTTTGTTTTTTGTGTTTTTTTTTGTTTTTGCCAGTCCTGGGCCTTGGACTCAGGGCCTGAGCACTGTCCCTGGCTTCTTCTTGCTCCAGGCTAGCACTCTGCCACTTGAGCTACAGCGCCACTTTTGGCCATTTTCTATATAGGTGGTGCTGGGGAATCGAACTCAGGGCTTCATGCATACAAAGCAAGCACTCTTGCCACTAGGCCATATCCCCAGCCCCCAGCCCCCACCTTTTTATCTTCAAGGAAGATACATGGCAGACCTGACCACCATACTTCCTCGGTACCCATTGTGCAGATGAGGAAACAGAGACTTAGAGAAAACCACAGATTGCTTGAGACCCCACGGACCCCACAGGCCTGGGTCCTAATGCCAGGCCCACACCACGCCCTTGGGCTCTGTCTGGACCCTCAGCTCCCTGAGCCCCATTGTCTTGACCTGGGAGTAGTAAACTCCAGAGAGGGGGGTGGTCCTGGCAGGCAGGCCCCGCGGAGGCGGCCACGGAGTGTGCTCCCCAGCCCCCCCGCCCCCCCTCCGCAGGTCTCCCCGGTGCTGCGGGACTTCCTGGAGCGGATGCTGGTGCGGGACCCCCAGGAGCGAGCCACGGCCCAGGAGCTGCTGGACCACCCCTTCCTGCTGCAGACGGGGCTGCCCGAGTGCCTGGTGCCCCTGATCCAGCTCTACCGCAAGCAGACCTCCACCTGCTGAGCCCCCGGAGCCCCCCACTCCCGCCCCCCCCCCCCCCGGGCGGGCAGCCCGCCGGCAGGACCGCCTGTCCCGGCCTCTCAGTATTCTCTCCAAAGATGGGATGTGAACCCCCACCCCTGCCCTCTTCCCCTTGGGACAGGCCGGACCTGCGCCCACGGCCTCTCCCCTACCCCGTCCCGGCTGCCCTGGGGGCGGGGCGATGTCTAGGAAACCTGGAGGGCACCCCTCTTCACGTGGGTACTCAGTGCCCGGCTCTGGCTTCAAGCCTCGGGGTCTGCCGGAGTCCTTCCCTTCCTCCTCGAGGCAGAGCCCCACCCTACCTGCCTCGGGCCCCCAGTCCCCCCAGCTCTGCCTCTTCCCACACAGCCTCGCAGAACTGTGAATTGCCTGGGCGTAGGCCAGGGGAGGGGGAAGGAGGAAGAAGAGTGGAGTTGGTGTTCAAAATAGTATCACTTTACAGGGTGGAGAGAACTGTGTGTGTGCGTGCGTGTGCGTGTGCGTGTGTGTGTGTAAGGGGGAAACGTCATCCCGGGGCCTCCAGTCCCCCACAGCCAGAGTCAGGATGGCTGCCCACGCTCCCCCCACGCGCCCCCCCCCCCCCCCGGGAAGGGACCCGCCCCCCCGGCCCGGCCGTCCGCCTCTCAAGTCCACGTCCCCACCCGTCCAGGGGCTCTCAAGGTTTCAGGGCTTCTCTGGTGCTGTGGAGCCAGAGGCAGGAGGCGCGGGGGCGAATGTCGTGTCATTGTCACCTCTGTGGCCGGCTCATCAGGGACCCACCGACCCAGGGCAGAAGGCAGGCCACCTCCTGGGGTCCCCCCATCTGCGTAGGCCTGCCCCCCCCACCGCCTCCACAGACGCCTGCCTCCGGCCCCCCTCCCACCCCCACCGTCCTGAGAACACCCGGGAGGAGCCCCGGGTGTCCGGACCCCATCCAGATGAGATTTTTAGACTTCTCTGCCCCCCAGTGGCCGGCTTTAAGGCAAAGAACTTGTAAGGACTTTTTTTTTGTTTTTTTAAAGGGTCAGAGTTTTAAAAAAAAAGCATCCTCCCCAGAAACTTTTGTGAATTGTTTGCACTTGTGCCTGTTTTAAATTAAACTGAATGTTGCAACCTCTGGGCTCCGCGCTGCTTGTGGGATGGGAGCCAGGCTGGCCTGGGGCGGGCGGACGGACGGACGGACGGACGGGGCACCCGCGGGCTCACGGCCGGAGTCCGCACAGCCCCTGGGTTCCCTGGTGGGGTGGGCGCCTGCAAGGGGAGGGGACAGGAAGTGGGGGCCCTTGAGACGGCGCCACACGAGAAGGGAGACGCTGGGAAAGCATGACGGTCTGCGAGGACCACTTTCTGCTCCGGCCTCCTGTTCCCCGCTTCTTCCTTATACTCCGGCCCTCCCATGGAAGGTGCCGGAACCCGAAGGACGCTAGAGTTACGACAGCTGATGGGCAGCAGGAAGCCAGGAAATCCAGGTTGCCCTGGGGTTGAGGTGGTGGTGAAATGACCCTCCACCCTCTGGCTGCGACACTGGTTCCGGCCTCCCTTCCGGACACCCAGCCCAGGGGTCACGGACCCCCCTGGCCAGAAGCAAGGGGCCGGGCAGGCCCCTGTACCCCACCACAGCCCCTGTAGACCACCTCAGGGGCAAGGGCAGGGAGGGGGGGCCCCAAAGAGCAGCAAGCTCCAGAGAAAGCATCTTTCCATTCCAAGCTTGAGAAAGGGGGACAAGAGGGAGGAGCAGGTGGCAGGCAAAGCAAAGAGAGGCCCAGTCTTGTGGTGCAATGATCCCGGGTTTATTCACTACGCTTTGGAGTTCCGATAGTCCTGCCTCCACAAGTGTCAGTCCAAAAGGAGGTGCTCACATCCTTCAGTGTCACACGCTGACCCCTGAGGTGCTCCAGCGGCCTGGGCGACTCCTCACCAGGACAAAGGCAACGAAGGGAAACACGAAAACACTCAGCAAAGTCTCTACCCCTGTAGACGCGGCGATGGCCCGCCCCCACAGGCAGGCTGACGGCGGCGGGGTTCAGGGGAGCGGAGAATAGTAAGAACGCGGTTGCTGGCCGTGGTAAGGCGTCTGTAAGGACAGACGGCAAGGCAGTCAGACACACAGTGCAGGAAGCACCTGCGATGTGGGCAGTTCCACAGACAGGAACCATCTCTGTTGTTTACCCAACAACGATGAGGCCCCAAGGTGACCCCCTCGGTCATTCAGAAAACCGCCGGGGAGATGACAGCGCCTCCCCGACCACAGATGCTTTTTAAGACAAAACTCTTGTATTCTTACACCATTAAAAAAACTTCATTGAAATGAAACACGGCTGGAAAGGGAATACACAAGCAAGCAAGGGTCTGAAAGAAGGCGGCTCACACTTGGGGGTGTGGATTACTTCCCACCCCACCCTGAACCCCCTCAGGCTGCTCTACGTCTCACCCCCCCACCCCCCCGGACCAGGCACTGAGGAGCCAGAGAAGAGGGGGGAGGACAACACACTTCCGACGGAAAGGGGTGCCACTGTCAGGACTCCTGCTCGGGATGGGCCTGGCCACGCTGGGGCGAGCTGTTCCTGCCCCGTGGCCCTCGTTTCACTCCTGGGAGGTGACTTCAAGTATCCGGATTTGAGCTCTTAGGAGCGGAGGAGGGGTGCACGGTTGGACGCCGCCGCCGGCAGCCCTGACCCCAACCCAGTCCCCGTCCGAGCTCCGGGCCCGGGCGCAGCGCGCAGAGCCGCCGCCAGGGAGCGCGGGGGAGCAGGCCCGGCGAGGCCCCTCCGTCCCCGGCCCCGTCCCCGGCCCAGGGGGCCCCGGCCCCGGAATCCAGGCTGGGCGCGGGGCCCCCGGGCCTCCACCCCTCACGTCCATGTTCCGCCCGGCCCGGGCCTGGGCGTCGCAGGGACGCGGGGCCGCCCCTCCGGCTCCCCCCGGGGCTGGAGGTAATCTAAACCCGCGCGCGGCTCGCGTGGGCTCCCGACTCCCGCGCGCGGCAAGCGCTCAGCCAATTATCCCCCTCGCGGAGCTGCTATTTCGGGAGACATTGTCAGGTTCCCGAGCCTCCGCCAGCCCCGCTGCCTTCCGCCCCGCGCGCACACAGAGGCGCCCGGCACAGGCCGCCGGGGAGGGAGGGCCGGGGAGGGCCGGGGAGGGAGGGCCGGGGAGGGAACCCAGCCGCGGGGCGGCCCGCCGGTGGGCTGGCTCAGGGGTCCCCCAAGAGCTTGGGCGAGGGGAGCAGGGACCCCCCCACACCCACCATGCAACAGGCCACTGGCTACGCAGAAGCTGGATGAAAGACCACGGGTGACCCACCTCCAAAAGGCGTCCATGAGACCCAAGGCGGCCCCGCCCGGGCTCCCCTTCCTCAGCCCGCCCCGTCCAGACAGGCTCCAGACCCCCACCCCACCCCCACCCCGTCCCTCCCCTTCCAAAAGTAAGGGGAAGGGCGGCTGTAGAAGTTTCTGGAACTATCCTCAGTCGGCTGCTGGAGCTGCGCCCGCCCGGGGCGAGAGTCCCAAGGGTGGGGGGCCGGGGCAGGCCCGCAGGCCCGAGCCCTGGGGCTGGAAGTGGGGGTGTGCACCTGGCTGCAGGGCCGGAAGCCTGGGGCCCGGCTCCGACGCGTGTCGTCGAGGGAGGGGGGCGGTGGCGGACGTGGAGTGCCCCGGAGCCCGGGAGGAGCCCGCCCGCCCGCCCGCCCGCCGGGCGGCCGGGGTGGGGGCTGGCGGGGGTCTCTAGTCGTGGGGGCGGCGGGGAGGGCGAGCGGCCCGGGCCGCGGTTTACCGCGGGGCCGGCGTGAGCCCCACCGCCTCGGCGCCCGCCGGCCGGGGCTGGGGCACCGCGTGGGGCGCCGGCTCCGGCTCCGGGCCGGCGTCGGGGGCGTCCCCGACCAGGCTGGGGATGTCGGGGGCCGTGGACCGGCGGCGCAGGCCCAGGCGGCCGGAGCCCGGGGGGCCCTCGGGGTGGGGGCTGAGGCCGGCGGGCGCCAGGGCGAGCGGCGCCCCCCGCAGCCCCTCCTGCGAGCGCCACCGCCCCGTCCCCGCCCGGGGTGAGTCCGGCCGGGCCCGCCGAGCCCCGGCCCGCAGGCGCGCCGTCTCCTCCTCCGTCACGGCCCCGAGCGCCAGGCTCAGGCTCCGGCCCAGCTCGGGCCGCTCGCCGCCCGGGGCCCGGGGGCGGCCCGCGCCCTTGGCGTCGCCCCCGGGGCCGGGGCCGGGGCCGGGGCCGGGGCCGGCGGGCGCCCGCGCGAAGCGCGCCAGCAGCGGGCGCGGCAGGCGGCGGGGGCTGGGCCGTCGGCGCTCGGGGCTGGGCGCGGGCGGCGGGGCCGGGCGCTCGGGCGGCGGCGGGCTGTCGGAGCGGGCGCCGCGGGCCGCGGCCGCGGCCGCCGCGCGGCCCCAGGGCCCGGTGAGCGCCTGCACGCAGGCGCCGTGGCCGCGGGAGGCGGCGAGCTGCAGCGCGGTGAGGCCGGCGCGGTTGGTGCGGTCCAGGCGCAGGCCGAGGCGGCGGAAGGAGCGCACGAGGAACTCGAGCACGGCGCCGTGGCCGCAGGCGGCCGCCCACATCACGGGGCTGTTGCCCGCCGCGTCGGCCGCCTCGGGGTCGCCGCTGAACTGCACGAGCAGCTGCACGGCGTCCAGGTGGCCGCGCTCGCACGCCAGGCTGAGCGCCGTGCGGCCGCGCTCGTCGCGCAGGTTCACGGCCGCGCCCTGCTCCAGCAGCAGCCGCACGAAGCGCGCGCGCAGCGCGGGGTCCGGCAGCCCCACGGCCACCATCAGCGGCGTGCGGCCCTGCTCCGCGCGGCAGTCGATGATGCTGCGGTCCAGCGCGTCCAGCACGAAGCGGGCCAGGTGCACCTTGCCGGCCTGCATGGCGTCCAGGAAGGTGCGCGTGCCCGCGCGGGGACACAGGTCCTTGGGCTTGAGCATGGCCCGGCCTCCGAGCGCGCCCGCCGGGCTGCTCCGGGCTCCGCCGCCGCCGCTCCCTCCGCGCCGCTCCGGCTCCCGCGCCCTCCCCGGCCCGCCGCCCCCGGACGACGGGCGCCCCGGCTCGGCCCCCGGGCTCTGCGCGGCCGGCGCCCCGCGAGTCCCTGCCGCTCCCCGCTCCCCGCTGAGACGGCGGCGCCCGCCGCGCGCGCCCGCCCGCCCGCAGCCCTGGCGGGGCGCCGCTCCCCGGCTGCCGGCGCCGCTCCTCCGCCCCCTCGCGGGGGCCGGGCCACGCCGGGGCGCCCGCCGCCTCCCCGGGGGGCTCGGCGGCGGCGCGCGAGCTGCGGCCCCGCCGTCCGCACGCCCGGCTGTACAGCCCCGGGGGGGGGCAATGCGGGCCCGGGGGCGGCGGGCGGGCGCGGGCGGCCGCCCCGACGCCTCCCCGCGCGCCGCCCGGAGCCAGCGGCTCCTCCTCCGCGCTCCCCGGGGAAGGCGGCGGCGGCGGGGCGGGGCGGGGGCCGCTCGCCTGGCCGGGGCCAGGGCGCGCACGGGGCCGCCCACCCCCCCCCTCCCGCCTCCACCCCGGCGGGGAACCGGGCGGCGCCGCGGGGCCCGAGGAGCGCGCCGAGCGGGCCCGCGCCCTCCCCGACGGCCCGGCCACGCGCGGCCTCCGCCTCCGCCCCGGGCCCCGTGCGCTCCCGGGGCCGCCGCCATCACAGCGCGAGCCCGTGAGGGGCGCGGCTAGAGCCCCCCCACCCACACCGTCCCCCCCACACCCACACCGTCCCCCCCACCCACACCGTCCCCCCACACCCACACCGTCCCCCACACCCACACCGTCCCCCCCACACCGTCCCCCCACACCCACACCGTCCCCCACACCCACACCTTCCCCCCCACACCGTCCCCCCACACCCACACCGTCCCCCCCACACCGTCCCCCCCACCCACACCGTCCCCCCCACCCACACCGTCCCCCCCACCCACACCGTCCCCCCCCACACCGTCCCCCCCACACCCACACCGTCCCCCCACACCCACACCGTCACCCCCACACTCACACCGTCCCCCCCACACCGTCCCCCCACACCCACACCGTCCCCCCCCACCGTCCCAGGCCCCCTCCCGAGTGGGAGCTCCTAATTCGAATTCTGCTGGATGTGTGCCAAAAGGGCCCGCGAGGCCGGGGAGGGGCGAGGCCGGGACTTCCTGGGCTTGGCCTCCACGGTGCCCTGGCAGGAGGGAAGGAGGAGGAGGAGGAGGGGGTTCGGAGGTTCGGGTCTTCTGAAGACAGCAAGTTGAGCCTGTCCTCCCAGGAGGAAGGAGATGCTGGCAGGGGGCTGGCGGGCGGGCGGGACACCTGCAGGGGGCGGCGTGGAGGGCTGGGGGGGAGGAAGGGGGGCCCTGGTCCGCTGCAGGAGGAAGCCAGGCTCTTCTCCAGGAAGGGGTCCTAGGCAGAGCGGAGGCCGGCTGAGGAGAGGTCTGGGTGCAGATGGTGCTTGCTGGGAAGGCCTTCATCCTGGGGGGGGGGTGCCCCCTGAGGAGTTGGGGCTCCCCAGGTGGGGGCATGCGTGGTTCTTGCATACACTGAGAAGCCCTGGCATTGTCTTTTTGCATGTTTAGAAGCTCTTGGCCAGTTTCCTTTCGTAATGTCCTAGGGAGCCCGTGCTGTCTGAGGCGGGTTATGGACGCCCCCAGCAGGGCGGCCGGGGCCTGCGCATTCTCATCTTCTATGGGGGAGAGAAGCGGCAGGAGCCCCGGCCTCGGCAGGGCCCTCTGCCATGTCCCTGAACCCCCGGGAGCCAGCCCAGCTTCGCCAACACCGCGGTTCCCCAGGGTGCGCGGAGCAAGCCCTGAGGAAGCAGAGGCCCCTGGCGGGGGGGAAGCTGCCCTCTCCCCCAGCTGGGCGGGGGGGGGGGACCCCTTGCCCTAGGCCAGCCCACCCCAGCCAAACGGACAGGTGGCAAGGCCGGGTCTCAGGCCCCGCAACCTTTGCTCTGACTTCTTCCTCACTGTGTCCCGCACAGAAAAGAAACAGCAAAGCTGAAGGAATAAAAAAAAAAAAACAACCGAAGCTGAGAGTTTTGCTGCGGAGCACAGAGGCACCGGCAGCCGGAATTAGAAGCTGTCGCTCAGGGAGCCGCAGGCAGCCTCTCCACACGCCTCCCACCTGCCCCGCCGCTTCCCTGCCGGCCCCTGGCTGGCAAAGGGCTTCCTCCCCGAGACACCGCAGCCTCTGAGTCTGCCACTCTGTCTGCAGCGCCCCCCCCCCCCGGCCCCCTTTGCTTCTTTTCAAGTGTCACCAGCCCCCTCACCCTGTCACGTTGCACCAGCTCGGCAGGGCTGGGCCTGATGGCACGTGTCTGGGGGATCCAGAGAGCTGCTTGGGGGTGCGGGGGGGGGGATGAGTCAGCAAGGGGCCTGGGAAAGGGGCAGGGACCCTCTTCTGGTAAGCAAGGCTCGGTAGGCATGACGCATGGCAAGGGAGGCCGGCTGGGGTCCCACGGGCGCACGGCAGAGTTGGGGCCCAGGTGGCCTTCGCCTGTCCCGGTGCCCACAGGTGAACATCAACCCTTCCTCTGCATGTCCCCTGCGGCCAGGTTCTAATTCCGCTCCAGGGATGGCATTTGCCCAGGGGGCAGGGGCCAGGACGTAGGTATCCATCCAGGCAGGTCCCAGGGGAAAGCTGGCAGAGGCCCGGAGGGGGAGGCCCGAGTGCCCAGCCCCGGCCTGGGACACAGACTCCGCCCAGCCCGCAGGAGGCACGCGGAAGGCACCTTCTCCTCCGTGCCCTCAGCGGCTACCCACCGCCGCTGGGCCGCTGCCCTCTGGGCGGCGGCGGCTAGGCCTGGCTGTGTTCCTCCAAGCCGGGAGGGATCCTCTCGGTTGGGAGAGGAGACTACGGAGCCACGGACTGAGCAGCTGGAGAGCTGAAGTCAGGGTTGGGATGGGGCTGGCTGGCCAGAGCCAGGCTTGCGTCCTGGGAGCGAGAGGCCCCTCATCCTGAGAGGCCCTGGCCTCAGGCGGCAGCCAGGGACTGGACAGACCCCTGAAGAGTCGGGCCCTGCCAGGGCTGGGGGGGGGGAGGGTGCTCCTGTTTGTTTTCCAAAGGCCCAGGTGTTCTCAGCAAAGGGCATCTGCTGTGTCTAAAAAACAACCTCTTCCCAGCACACACGCGCACCAGTCCCATTGGGATCGGGGTGGTACTGGAGAAGCACTGGGCAGGATGGCTGCTTACAGCTGGTTTGGTGTCACCCACAGCTGCTTCAGGGGCCTTTGGGCCTGGCCCCTCTAGGGTCTCTCTTTGGTGGCCCAAGTAACTTGAAGGCGGTGAGCAGGCTCTTGAAGGCAGGGACATCTGCACGGGGGTGGATGAGTGGCATCACCTTCCGGCGCCCTTGGCCTTCCGGGCCAGCGGGAGAGGTAGCAGCTCCTGCTCCAGGCCCGAGCTGGCCCGTGTGGGGGCTCCGCAAGAGACAGGACTCTTTTTTCTGGTTTTGATTTTGGGTTTTTTGGCCAGTCCTGGGGCTTAGACTCAGGGCCTGAGCACTGTCCCTGGCTTCTTTTTGCTCAAGGCCAGCACTCTGCCACTTGAGCCACAGCGCCACCTCTGGCTTTTGCTGTGTATGTGGTGCCGAGGGATCGAACCCAGGGCTTCACGCATGCTAGGCACGGGCTCTACCACAAGACCACCTTCCCAGCCCTGACGAGACGTGACTCTTGGTTCAGACCCCAAGGGATTGTTTCCCTCCAGGCGGCGTCAGCTTAGGGGCCAGCCTCTGGCCCGCAGACCCCATCTCCCAGCCCTTGAATAGACAGCAGCTTCCAGCAGAAATCACAGGATCGGATCGGGATTCTTTAGTAGGAATAGGAAGGAGAAAAATAAATACACCTCACGCACGCAGGCCTAGGAGCAGGGGTGAGCCGGGTTCAGGCGGGCGAGTACCCCGGAGGCCCTCCGGCTCCCCGCACCGCCAAGTCACGGGCTCCTGTGTCGGCCGAGACCGTGGGCGTTCTGTTCTGTGTCCTCCCGCGTCCCTCAGGAAGGAGGGCAGGGCGGAGACCCCAGCCCGGATCCCGGGAGCAGCTCGGAGGTGGCGCCGCCTGGACGGTCAGAGCCGGCTCTCCTGCGTGTCCGCCTTGTCGGCGCGTGGGTCCGGTGGGCCCGGCTCCGCGGGGGCCTGGGGCTCGGCCTCGGCCTCCGGGGGGAAGCTGACCTTCAGGCGGGCTCTCACCAGGTCCTTCACTTCCACCTCCAGGCCCTTCACCTTGGCCTCGTACTCCCGCTGGACCTCCTGCTGGAACTGTAGGACCGCCTGGCTGGGGAAGGCTCCCCCGGACACCCCCTCCTGGGACCGGGGAGCAAGATTCCCAGGAGAGGGCGCAAGGGCAGCTCTGCGGATCTACAGGGCCGTGGGGCCCAGCGCCGACCCCCAGCCCGGCCACCTCCTCTGGGGACTGTCCTGTCACCTGCTTCTCCATCGCCCGGATTTGGTCCAGGCAGGCCGCCTGCTTCTCCTCCAGCTTCTCCTGGCTCTGCTCCAGGGTCTCCGTCATCTGCGTGGAGGGGAGCGGCCGGAATCAGGCCGGCACAGGCCGGAGACCCGCCTCGGAACCCGGCTCTGAGTCTCCACGAACCCACTCTCCAGCTGGGGAGGGGGACCTGGGGCAACCTCCACCCCCCCCCCATCTTCAGAGCGAGCGAGTGTGTGTTTGGGCAGGGTGCGGCCTTGCACACCTGCCTGACGGTCTGCACGGCTTCCTGGATGTGGGAGTTGTTGATCTCTCTCTTCAGCCTGTGGGGGGGATGGTTTCAGAAAGGGCCTTGCAGGACAGGCAGGGGCACCCTCCACCACCCGATGGGAGGCAGCGGAGGGACCAGCGGGGGGGGGGGGGCCCAGGACAGGGGCAGGGCCTCTGGGGAACCCGACCTGGGCGCGCGCTCACCTCTCCTGGGCCATCTTATCAGGGGTGACTTTCACCATGGCCTGGACCCGCTCCAGCCTCCTGGCTTCCAGCTTTTTCTTCATCTCCTTGGTGTCCCTGCAGGGAGAGAGAGACGGGCGTGGAGCCGCAGTGCCTGGAGGAGGACTGGGGGGCTGCGGGGGGGAGGCGGCGTGCCCTACGTCTCCGAGGTCTCCCTGAAGGCCTTCAGCTCAGCCGCCTGCCTCTCTCTGGCGAGCTCTATCATCTTGGCGATTTGCTGTAGGAGAGGACGGACGGCTGGGTCCGTGAGAGGCCCTGGGTGCCCGGGCGGGGCGTGGGGGGCGGTGTGCCCCGAGCGACCCCCCCCTCACCCCCCCCGGGCCCCGCCGGGCACCTCCGCCACGTGCTGCTCCTTGCGCTTCAGGATGCACTGGTGCTGCTCCCTGCCCTGCAGCTGCAGCTCCTGCTCCAGCCGGGCCCGCAGCTCCCGCACCCGGGGGTCCTGGAGGCCCTCGGCGGCCGCGGGCTCCTCACCCGGCAGGGTCCTGCGGGGGGCGACACGCGGGGACGGGCCCTGGGCTCCAGGCCGCTGCCGACGCGGGGGCAGGCGGGGAGGGGGGGCCTCACCTCTTCTTGCGGGAGCCCTTCCCAGGCCGCAGCCCGCAGCCCGCGCCCCGCGGCCCCAGCTCCGCCAGCTGGGCCGCCCCGCGCTCCAGCAGCTCCTCCCTGCGCCGCGCCCCGCGCCGCTCCAGCTCCCGCAGCTCCTTCTCCTGCCGCCGCCGCAGCTTCGCCATGGCCTTCAGCTCCCGCAGCTCCTCCGGGCCCGCCGTCCGCGGCTCTGCGGGAGAGGGGGGACCTGGCTCAGGCCTGGGGCCGCCCCCCCCTCCCGGGGCCCGCGGAGCCCCCCACGCGTCCCCGCCCGGGAAGCTCCAACCGCCGCTTCTCTCGTGGCCCCTGCAGGCCGCAGCCAGGGTGGGCGAGGCCCCGGGCTCCGCTTAGCTCCAGAGGGGAGTACTGTGGGCGCGGGGGGGGGGGGGAGAGGGGGGCCCCCTCTACTGGCCAGGAGGCAGAAAGCACCCACCTGCTGAGCCATTGCTGCCCAGGGCGGACGCCCCATTGGCCTGGCGGGCGCCGGGGCTCCCGGACGGAAAGGGTGTCTGCAGAGGTGACAGCGCGTTGGAAACGTGGCTCCCGCGGCCCTGTCTTCCTGGAGTGTATCACAGACAGGCCCGGGGGCCTCCTCTCCTACCCCCGGCGTCCATGCCGGGGGGGGGGGGGCGCAAGGAGCTCTGGGTAGTGACCTGACGCCAAGGGACGTTCCTTAGGGAAGCTCGGGGACAGGGCGTGGGTGGACTGCGAGGCCCCCGCTTGAGGCCACGGCTCCCCCCTCCGGGGCCCCTGGCGGGGCGCACAGACCTCGGGCAGGCTTCCGGGGGCCTCCTTGAGCTTCGCGGCCTTCTTGTCGTGAGCACTGAAGTACTTGATGGGGTTGGCGAGGGCCACGGTGAGGTCTGAGGGCGCAGGGCGTGGGGGGAGTCAGCCCTGGAAGGTCCCCAGGGCCCGGTCCCGCTCTAGGGTCTGGCTCAATGCCCGGAAAGAGGAGCAGGGGGACCCCGGCCCTCCCCTGGGCCCTGGGCCTCCTTCCCACCTGCCCAGGTGTCGGGGATGTAGTCCTTCATCTCCAGGAAGACGAAGAGCGCGGGCATGGTGAGGGCCATGTTGCTCTCGCTGCGCAGGCACAGGTGGTGATATCCTGGGGGGGGGGATAGGGGGATGGGTGTGGGGGGGGACCCCTATCCTGCGGAGGGGTGGGTGGGGAGTGAGTGGGGGGGGCCAGCCTCTGCCCCGCGCTGCCAGCCAATGGTCCGGCTCAGGGACAGTGCTCAGGCCCTGAGTTCAAGCCCCAGGACTGGCAAAAAACAAAACAAAACAAAGACTTCTGGCTTTAGTTGGCGAGGCGAACGTCTCCGGCTGACACGGCACCCCGCTGGCTGTGTTACCTATGGAATGGGGTCCTACGCCCACAGAAGCCAGCCGCTCAGGACGCTGGGCCAGCGGTGCCACAGAGCTGAGCCCACCCACCCTGCGAGGCGGGCCGAGGTCGCCCCGCTTTATGACCAGTGAAGAACCCCTTTCCATACCACAGTTCAAGGCCTTGATGGGGATGATGCGGTGGCCCAGAAACTTGTTGCCTTCCTCCATAGCCGCCACCCTGAGGGAGGCCAGCTCGGGCATGAGGATCTGGGGAGGAGTTTGAGGTGGGACAGGCTGGCGGGGGTCCGCCCCGCCCCGCCCCGCCCCGGCTGCAGAGGTCTTAGCTGTCAGCCTCAGAACGCGGCAGGTGAACCCTGATTTGGTGGCAACAGGCAGGACACACCCCAAGGCCCAGACATGGACACAGACCCCCCCCCCCCACACACACACACAGCTTATGTCAGAGTGTGTCTCGGGAAAGAAATGCAGACCGGGACCTACCAGCGATCGATGGGGACAAAGGGAACCGCCCCCCCCGCCCCCCGGGTTCCTATGTGACACTGAGGCCAAGAACCAGGGAGAGACCCCAGCCTCGCCCGGCTTTGCCCTCCCCCCACCTTCTCAAAGACAAAGGGCTCCTCCTTCCAGACAGGGTTGATGGAGTTGGTGTTGGGGGACAGCTTGGTGCGGTAGCGCCTCTTGGGGTCCCCCGGAAGGCCAAACAGCTCCACCTCCACGTAGGTGCGCACGCTGCGTTCTGACAAGAACTGTCCAGAGATCACCTGGGGTGTGGAGACCCGGGGGGGCCCGCGTCAGTCACCCCGTCCCTGCCCCGCCCCGCCCCCCGCCCCGGGCACCCCCTCTGGGGAGTTGTGAGGACCCCCCTTTGGCTCTGGCCACCGAGGCTGCGTGGGGGACTCTGAGGAGCCAGCACAGACGGCCCTGACCGCCCGCCCTCTCCGGCCTGGGGCGGGGGGGGGGGCCTGGGCTCTGGTGCCCCCCCCTCCTCACACGGGCTGCCTCCCCTCCCCCACCCCAGCTTCAGCCCTGCCCCTCGGTTTCCATGGGGACCAAGAAGCAGCCTGAGTGCTGAGGGGGAGGCAGTTTCCAAGGCAACTTGCTACTGCACGAGCTGGCTGGGCTGGAGTCTTTAGGGAGGGGGGCTGGGCCTTCCTCCTCTAGACCCCCCACCCTCTCTCCCTCCCCCCCCCGCCCCCCAGGCCTCCCGTCAGCCCGGGTCCTTGCCGTCACGGACAGGGTGGTGGCCACCACCACGTCGATGCGGTCCACCGAGAAGGGGTTGAACTGCTTGTCGGGCCGGCGCATGAACTCGTGCTTGAGGAGGTAGCCGCTCTGCCCGTTGAATTCGAACAGCGCCATGTTCTGCTGCATGGGCAGGTCTGGGGGGGCGGGGGGGGGCGGAGGGGTCACCGCAAGGAAGGCCTGGCCTACTTCATCTTCTCCTCAGCCTGTGCTGTCTTGGGGGGACAGGCAGGTTTGGGGAGATCGGGATCCCTGGGCGTCTTCCCACCCCACCCCACCCCACCCCCGTGCTCACGTTAGGCCCGAGCTTGATCCCTGGGGAGGGCTCACCCATGGTCTGGAAGTTGAGGGCCACCATCTGGCACCCAGCATTCCAGAACATCTGGGGCATGTAGTTGGAGGAGTCCATGCGTGTGCCCTTGGGGTAAACACGGCTCATCTGCCGCTTGTTGTAGCTGGCTGGAGTATAGGAGGACCCGGGAGCACTGTCCCCCGGAGGAGCACGGACCCCCCCTCCCCGCCTCCCCCCACCCTCCCCCCCCCCCGCCAGCCAGGGCCCCCGGCTTGTGAAGCATCAAGGATACTCTACAAACTGCACGGAGGACTTAGACAGCAGGTCATAAGCCTTGAGCTCCGTGAAGGAAGAGATGATGTAACTTCGGTTCTTCTCTGTACAAGGGAGAAAAGGGGTAGGGGGGGGCGCGGGCATCAGGCTGTGCCCCCCCCAAGCCCTGCTGTCCCCCGAGGGGCAGCTCTGTCCAGCTCCGTGTTCCCAGGGAGGACTGAGGATTCAGGGGCCGGGCTCTGCAGACAATGGGGTTACAGTGAGTGCTAGGGTGTGGGTCCTCGCGGTGGATACGCGGGGTGGGGGGGGGGGTCCCAGACAGCAAGGACCCCCTGCCGTGCACGGCCAGGGCATGGCGGGGTGCGTGCAGCGTGTGGTCAGCGTGTGAGCCCCGGCTCTGACGCTGGCAGGGAGTTTGGGGTGCTAGTGGTGGTCGCTGAGCACACGGGGCAGCGGGGGACGCGCGGGGTGGGGTCCGAGGCGGGGCAGTGCACAGGAGAACTGAGGGGGCACGGATGGCTTTCTCTGCCTTCCACCCCCTCCGGACGCCTCTTCCCCGGGGCGGGAGCCTGTGGACCTGGGCCAGCCTTGGGGAACAGTTCAGCCCAGGAGCCACAGGACCTGGACGAGACAGCGGGAGCCCCAGGCGGGCCTGGCTGAGGTGGCTGGTCACTCCGAGCCCCGCGTCCCTGCCCGGCCACTGGGGCAGGCTCCCGCCTGACCGCGGGGCCCGACAGGGAGGGGCAGAGCTCCCCGAGGCCGCCCCTCCCCGCCCCCCCATCCCTGCCTCCCATCCCCCCCACCCCACCCCCCACGTACGGGCCGAGAGCTCAAAGGAGACGAACTTGGTGGGCTGGATGTAATTGACGAGGCTGGACATCTCCTCATAAGCCGTCACCTCCAGGCCCGCGGTGCCCTGGGGGGCCGGGGGAGAGGTGAGAGGGGAACCAGGCCGAGCCCAGCTTGGGTCCCCTGCCCACCGGGAAGGGTCCACCATGGCGGATGGCCCGGGGGCTCAGGCCCAGCCCCCACACCTCATCTGACTGCATCTTCTTCATCTCCTCCTCATCCAGGCTTCCCGACTCTTCCTCCTCCTCCTCCTCCTCCTCCTCCTCCTCCTCCTCCTCAGCAGCCCACACTGCCACACACACACGGCTCTTGTCAGCACGGGCTCCTCTCCCGGGCCGGGGGGCCCCCACCGGCTCCCCAAACCCCCAGCCACCTTACCTCGGTCCTCCCCAGAGGGAGCACCGGTCAGAGAGCCGCCCGCGGCCTCCCCACCGGGCTCCTGGCTGGGGGGACACTGGTTCTTCTTATTCTTGATGAGGATCTTGCCACGCAGGTCCTCGGGACTGGGCAGCGGGACTCCCGGCCTCAGCTGTGGGGGGGAGCACGGGTGTCCTTATCCCACCCGCGGGGTGCTGTTTACTCCTTCTAACACCCCGGTGCCTGGTCCATCTCCTGGGGGAGGGGGAGGACCCTGAGGGCAGCCGCTTCAAGGGAGGCGAGGCAGGGCTCGCGTGTGGCGGTCTGAGCTTGCGATTCTCCTGCTTGGGGGGGCCCCTACCCCTGGGTTCAGCTGACGTCCAGCACACTTCCTGGCAGAGGCTCGGAGGTCAGGTGTTGGCCGCCCGCCCCCCATCCAGCCACATGAACCCGTGTCTCCGCCCCGCCCCCCCACGCCCTGCTCCCCGGCCCAGCTGTCCCCGGCAGAGCCCACTCACTGGGAACTTTTCTAGGGGCTCCGTGAGCAGCGAATCCCCAAACAGGGCGCGGCAGTACTCGGCCATCTTCGCCTGTTGGCGGGGCCTGAGGAGAGTCGCAGCGGGGGGGGGGGGGGGGGGCTTAGCAGCCGGCTCCCAGGCCTCCTGCTCCATCTTTGTGTGTCTGGGATAACTCTGATCGGGGGTGGGGGGGGACAGGGGGACAGGGGGTGTGGGGTGTGGGGGCACCAACAGGAGAACCCCAGGCCCTGTGCTGAGACTTGGAGAATGGGGACGGCTGGGGACGGGGCCAGAAGGCAGCGACAGGCAGGCGGGGGGAGGCTGGAGGCCGGGTGGGAGCGAGGCTGGGGGGCCCGAGCACGCACGAGTCCACGTGGTTTTCGAAGGACAGGATGACGGGATAGGGGGACGTCTTGAAGGCGCTTTCCGCGATGGCTTCCACTGCGTCCTGGAGGAGCGAGGCCAAGAGTGGGCAGGGCGGGACTCTGGCTCTCCTCCTCCTCCCCCTCCCGCAGTGGCACCCCAGATGCAGAACACACACGAAACGCGATGGCCCCTGGGGTCCCCCCCTTCTGTCCCCTCTGTTCCCCCCCCCCCCCGGCCCCTCAGCGGCTCCGCGGGCGAGGCCCACCTTGAACAGGATGTCGGTGGTCATGGTGAAGCCGTGGGTGATGAGGGGCTCCTCGTCGGGGGGCTTCCCCTTCCAGCAGTCCAGCTCCACGCAGCGGCAGCCGGCCAGCAGGACCTGGCGGTACATCTCGGCCGAGGAGAGGCCCGAGAACTGGCCGGCTGCGGGCGGGGGCGGGGGCGGGGCGGGGGGGGGACCGGCTCAGGGCGGGCCGGCGGGCACCCCCCCGCCCCCCGGGGCGCTCCGGCCCGCAGCGGGGAGGCGCGGCGCTCACCCGTGAGGTAGGTGTTGTGCGAGGAGTTGATGAAGTAGTGGTTGAGCGGCTGCGTCATGTCCTGGTGCAGCAGGAGCGGGTCCTGGGCCAGCGCGCTGTTCTCGGGCCCGCAGAGGAACCACACCATGCCTTCGGGGGACAGCTGGCCTGGGGTGGGGGGGGGCGGGCGTCACAGCAGGGCCCGCGGGCCGGCGGGCCGAGGGGCGGGGGGGGGGGACCCGGGCCTCACCCCTCTGCACGTTGATGCCGCTGGGCTCGTACTTGTCGATGAGGCCCTGCGCCTGCTCGGGCCGCGCCGGCGGGAAGAGCTGCGCGTTGAGCCGCGCGTCCCGCTGCTTCTGGTTGATGAACTTGGCCAGGTGCTCCTTGGTCATGTACGGTTTGGCCTTGGCATGGCTGCGGGCCACAGAGAGGAGGCCGGCCCCATGTGGTGTGGCCCTGGGGGGCGGGGACCCCCCGGACACACACACACACACACACGCACGCACGCGCACGCGCACGCACGCACACGCACGCACGCACCCCGTTTCCAGGGAGCCCCCAGCTCCTCCCCGTGTCCAGCCCAGCCCCAGACGCACTGGGAAGTGAAGATCTCGTCGATTTCCGGCCGGGGACAGAGGTTCATGAGGAAGCTCTTATAGACGGATTCCGGGAAGTCCTCGGGGTTGATAGCGTCGTTCTGGGGGGACAGTCTCCGGGTCACCCCCACCTCAGCCTTCTCGCAGCTAGGGGCCACGGCCTCGGCTCAGCTCTAGGACTGGGCCCGGGGGGGCGGGGGGGCCGAGCGTGCAGAGCCCTGAGCACCGGGCTCTGTGTGCCGGCTGGAGAGCGAGCTCGGCTCGCGCTAACCTAGTTCGGGACAGTGGCTAGTTCTTTAGCCGGGATAGGAGCGGAACTAAGGAGCGATCCACGTGAGGAGGAAAAGAGGTGGGTCGTGCGTGGTGCTGCTTGCCAGGACACTGGTTACCTTTCCTTGCTTGAAGGACAAAGTTGCAATATGATTTAATGTAAGGTGAACATAGGGGCACCTAATAGCAAAGCACTAACAGACAGGAAACAAAAACGGAATGGGAGAGAGAAATAGAAATCGCAGCAATAGTATTTAGGGCCTGGGGATGTAGCTCAACGGTAGAGTGCTTGCCTAGCATGCATGAAGCCCTGGGTTCGATTCCCCAGCACCACATATACAGAAAACGGCCTGAAGGGGCGCTGTGGCTCAAGTGGCAGAGTGCTAGCCTTGAGCAAAAAAGAAGCCAGGGACAGTGCTCAGGCCCTGAGTTCAAGGCCCAGGACTGGCAACAAAAAACCAAACAAAATTTTTAACTGTTGTGCAGTGGCTCATGCCTTGTAATTCTGGCTACTCAGGAAGCTGACATCTGAGGATTGTGGTTTGAAGCCAAGCCAGGCAGGAAAGTCCATAAGCTATGAGACTCTTATTTCCCGTTAACTACCAGAAAAGCAGGGAGTGGAGCTGTGGTTCAAGTGGTAGAGCGCTAGCCTTGAATAGAAAAGCTCAGAGACAGCACCAGGCCCTCAGTTCAAGTCAATGAACCAGCACGGAAGGAAGGAAGGAAGGTAAGAAAGTGAAAAGACATGAGAGACTGAGCTAGGAGAAGAAGCTTAGGCCAGCCTGGGTTCCATAGCAAACAAAAAGTGAGGGAGGAGAAAGAGAAAGGAGGGAGGGAGGAAGGGAAGGAGGGAGGGAGGAAGGGAAGGAGGGAGGAAGGCAGCACAAGGAACAGAATGAGATATTCACAAATGAGCTATCTGTTAAGCGGTAACTCCACAACAAAAAGCCAACCCAGTATGTTCATAAACTGCTTTGTACAACTACTTAAGGATAATAAAGATCTTTTTTAAAAGACAACCGAGTTAGAAGAAGGGCAGGGGGTGACCAACAAGCACATGCGAAGGTATTGGGCACAGTTAGTCCTGGGGGAAATGCAAATGAAAGCCACGGTGGGAAACCGCTCCTCTCCCAGCTGGTGGAATGGCACACGTCGATCAGACCCACAGTGCTGGTGGAGGTGGCGAAACCGCGCGTTTCATTTAACGTGGCTGGGATTGTTGGACGCGGTGGCGGCTTTAGCTAATGGCGTGGCGGTTCCCTAAAATGTTTCCCCTTTGGGAGTCTAGATCCAAGAGCTCTGCAAACGCCGCTACCCCAAAATTGCGTGCGCACGCGTTCAACCAACAACATTGATCTCCGTCGGTTAAACAGCGGGCGGAAGCCAATGTCCCCCAACCGAGGGAGAGATCTAGTGTGCTCTGCGTATCGTACGTGAGCAAATCCCCAGAGCAGCCAGCACACGTTGGATCCATTGGGTTTGCACACCGCAAGGTCTAGAGCAGGGAAATCAGGAGGCCGAAGCTAGGTGCCAGCTCAGGAAGCGGGCGAGAAGAGAAGGGCGAGATGCAGGGGGTAGGAGCCAGAACAGCCCCTCCCCACCCCAAGCCACGGGGGCTGGGCGGGGGGGTGGAGGGGGGGCACGGACCATCTGTCAGGCTAAGGTTGTGGGGAGAAAAGTCCCTTCTGGGATCCATCAGGACAGGTGACCTGCGGGGCCACCTGCTGTGTTATTTATTTATAGTGTGCACCGATCTTACCAGAAGAGACTACTTCACGGGGAACAGGCTGTGTGACCTACCACAAGGGCACGGCCGAGCTGCCCGGGGTGGACAGGGCCTGAGATCCGCCCTGAGCCTGGCTTGGCTTCGGGCCCTATCTACCCCAGTGGCTTTTTTTTTTTTTTTTTGGTAATTCACATAAGGCAGCTCATAAAGAGATCCCGCTTACAACTTGTAATTAAAAATGAACGCTTAATTAAGAAGGAAGTGGAAAGTGTGTCTCTGCAGCGAGCTGAGGTCTGTCCTGGCAGCTTCCGCCCTGGCTTCTCTCCCGCCTGTCCCCGACACCCCGCAGACAGACGCCGTCCCTGTCAAATCTCCGCGCGACGCCTCTGCCCCCCACCCCCTCCCTTCCCAGGGGCGGGAAGAGCCGCGCAGGGCAGGCTCACCTTGCCCTTGGGGAGGTGGCAGGCACTGAGGGCAGCTTCCACTCGCTTGCGGTCCGCAGGAAACATCTGGAAAAAACTACAGGAGCGGAGAAAGGCAGCAGGCGGGCGGGCAGAGGGGAGGCCGGCCCGGGGAGGGCAGAGGGGAGGCTGGCCCGGGGAGGGCAGAGGGGAGGGCGGCTCTCCGGAGCAGCTTGGAGGCAGGGGAGCGGTGGAGAGACTCACTTCTTCACGGGGATCCTCCCCTCGGGGTTCACCTGCATCTTCAGCTTCACCAGGCTGGGGTGGGGGTGGGGGTGGGGTCAGAAAGGAGCCCGTCAGGTCCCTGGGGGCACGCCCAGCTCGGGGGGGGGGGGGGTGGCTGGCGGGCGGGCGGCACTCACATCTTGTCCAGGAAGGTGCTCCGGGGCGCGTTGGAGGTGAGCGGGTGCTTGGCCAGGGCCAGCAGGTCCTCAGCCCAATCCTGCGGGAGCCCGGCGCCCGGGGTGGGGTCAGGCGGCCCCACGTCCAAGCCCGCGCCTCCCGGGCCACGGCCCCCCCGCCCCCCCCCCCGGGCCAGGGGCTCCCCCCACACCTTGCCCACGTTCTCCTTGTAAGAGACGAAGTTGTGGAAGGTGAGCTCCACCATGTCGGGGCCCGACACCACGGTGAGCGCCTTCAGCAGGAAGTGGTTGTCGGGGAAGTCCATGTTGAACACGTCGCGGAGCTTCTGGCTCTGCGGCGGCCAGCGGTGAGCTGCCTGGGGGGGGGGGGTCTCCCCCCTCACCCCCTCACCCCCCCCACCCCGCTCCATTGGGCTCTCACCAGCCCTCCCCGCCAGGCCACTTCAGCTGGGGGACAGCCCTGTCCCCCGCCCCCCGCTGCAAGCCACAGGCCTGGTCCCCCCCTGCCCCCCGCCCCCCCCCACGCCTGGCCGGGGCCACCCCAGGCCGGGAGGAGGAGAGGAGCTGAGGTGCGGGGCCAGGAGGCCGCTGTTGCGTGAAGATGGACGATTTGCGGCCCCGGTGGGGCAACCCTGCTTCCTCCAATTTCCTTGCCAACGTTAGGGAAATACAGGCAAATAACGCTGGCGGTGGGGCGGGGGAGGAAGGTGGGTGCAGACACCCCGGACAGCCAGCCTGGGGTGCTGTAGGGACGGGAACTGATTCCCACCCCCACCCCGCCACACCCCTCCCCTGCAGCTCGCAGCGCGCTTGCCCAAGCACAGAGCCCAGGCGGGTCTAGGGCCAGAGACGGGCGCCGTCTCCGGCTCAGGCTGGGGTCCTTGCTGCCCAGCCCGGGCACCGAGCTCGTCACCCCCACGGGAACGTCTTCCCCTGCCCCGGGGGCCTGGCGGCGCCGACACCTGCGCCCACCTTGGGTGTCTTGGCAAACTTTCCAAAACGGGTGTCTCGGATGCTGGTGATATCCAGGAGCTCCATCTCCTGGGAAAAGGAAGGCACCCAGTGGAACAGAGAGGCAGAGCGGGACACAACCGCCACCACCACCACCACCAGGCCGAGCATGAAGAACGGGGAGCGGGAGCTTGCACCCCCTTCCGGTCCTAGCTCACAGCCCATTCCAGAAGACTCAGACTTCCTGGGGCCATCTGGACCCCAGCGTCCCCTGTGGGGCAGGCCTCCCTCTCCGTGGGGATGCTCTGCCCTGCCTGTCCGTCTGTCCGTCCGTCC
Organism: Perognathus longimembris pacificus; assembly: GCF_023159225.1. NCBI lineage: Eukaryota > Metazoa > Chordata > Mammalia > Rodentia > Heteromyidae > Perognathus > Perognathus longimembris. Next base: position 32,786,367 of record NC_063183.1, on the reverse strand, counting down.
CCGCACGGGAGCCGTGGCCTGCATGCAGCCCTTCCTCTCCTGCCGTCTAGCTGCTGAGCTCCCCTCGGGCCCCCGAACCTTCAAGTGACCCAGTGGCAAAGCACCATCCTCCCACATCAAGTTCTTTGTCCTCTCCTTCCCGCTCCAAAGGATGCCGGGGTTGGAGCCTCTGGGCCCCAGATGCGTCTCCCCTCCCGGGGCGAATCGCCTGCCCTCCCTTCCGTGCCTCGGTAGCATGGGCCGCCTCACCTTGCTCTGATGCGTCCAGTATAAGTAATAGCCCTTGGGGTCCACACGGAGGATAACCGGCGAGGCCAGCGCGGTGTCCTGCGGAGGGAGAGGGTCAAGTCCCCGCTGCCAGCCTTCCGGCCACGCTTCCCTGGGCCGGGCGGGGAGTTTAGAAGGTCCGCCATCTTCCTAGAGATCTGAAAGCATTTCCCTTTGTTCTAATAGGGGGAGGGGTTGGTAGCCGGAAGAGAAGAATCTCACCTTGGAGCCCCCCCCCAAAAGAAGGTCTTGAGCTCTACCTCATCAGGTTCCAGCAAAGAAGTAGAATGTTTCTCCTCAACGCATCTTGCTACCACCCGGTAGCTCGCCGCTGCCGTTGACAGCTCAGGGCCCCCGCCCGCCTCCTGTACCCATAGCCAAGGCCCTACACAACCCAGCTACAAAATGACTGCCATGTGCCCTGCACCCCCCCCCCACCGCCCATGAGCGCCCCTGGCCCTTCATCCCACCGTTCCTCAGAGACACCGAGTGCCTTCTGGCCACCAAACCAACTTGGCCCAAATCACTTCAAGGACCCTCCACGCCTCACCCCTTCAAAAGCATTCCCTGTAACGCCCCGTAACATTTGGGGTGCATGGTGGGGGGCTGGTTGGTTGTCTGTCCTAGGAACACACCAGGAAATCCCCGGGAGCTCATGGCCTCCAGGACTGAAAAAGAAGCTTGAGCTAAGCCACGGACTCGATGCTTGCGTCGTGCTTGACCTTGGAGTTTGCCGAACAAGTGAACGAATGCACGAAGGCATGAGGGAACTGTCCTTCTCAATGTCTGTTTCGCCGACAGGACATGTAGACTACCTATTATTTTAATAGTCTTTGCATAAATGTATACGTGTATGTAAAACCAGGTATTACAGTTGGACTCTTCCATCCCGCCAGGCCAACGCGGAATCTCCCAGGGAAACGATCACGGAACAGCTCTCAGATCAGGCGTGGTTACACGAGAGGGAGAGAGAAGTCAACGTAGCAGAGCTGTGTATTGAGCTACCCTCCCTTCCGGCCCCAAAGGAGAGCTGGGGCGCCCGGTCCCCAGTCTTAAGCCTGGCTCTCCGGCAGGCCGGGCGTGGCGCGTGGACGGTGGGGACCGGCCTCCTGCTCCGGTGGCCCAGCAGGGGACAGACGCTCTGGCCCCGTGAGGCACAGCGCCTAGACGTTGGCGGGGAGCAAAGGAGCCTGCGCCCCGGAAGACGATGGGGCAGCTCATGTCCGAGTCTTCCCTGGGGTCTGGGGTGGACTCGGGGACCACTTCCTGTGGGCCCCGCATCACAGGAGGATGGGGGTGGTCACGAGAGACTGACCCTGAGGCAGGAACGTCAGGGAGCTTAAGCGAGAGAGCCCCGGCTTAGCGGGGGAAACCTTCCACGTCTATCAGAAACAACGCCACGCTCTAAGCTGCGGACAGGCTCCGGAGGCCCGGCCGCTTCTAATGACGGTATCCTTGACCTCCCTCCCTGGCCCCACCGTGAGCTGAGAGGGGACTTGGGAGCGAGGCTCCCACTTCTGGCCCTTTCTAGGGGGTCCAGCTACCCCCCCGGGGAAGCCAGCCCCGCAAGGAGGAAGGCAGCGCACACAGCATCCAAGCCAGGTGGGAGTGTGGATTCGAACTCATTTCTGACGCGAGGCTGGGGTTCGTGGGCTGCATCACCCGAGGGCAGCACCCAGCTTGGGCCACGCCGCTCCGCCCAGCCAGGGTCTAGAGGGTACACGGTGTCCCAGTGGACGGGGACAAAGGGGCCCCGCGGGTACCCAGGTCAGGGAGAAAGCCCCATAGCCCGTCCCTCCCCCTGGTGACCCCGTGTCTGCGGCTACCGAGCCCTGAGGATCCCGCGGGGCCGCCCCACCCTTCATTCCCGGGGTCACCTCCCTCACCCCCCGGGATTCTGGGACAGGCCACTCCAGTGCCGCATCGCTCTCCCCCTGAGCCACGCGCGTCCTCCAGCAAGGGCAGGGGACCAGAGGCCGGGAAGCGGGGCCCAGTGTAGGAAGGAGAAGATGCGGCCACAAGAAGAACCTCCCTCCCTTCCCTTCCCTTGAAGAGAGGTTGGGGGGGGGCCGGGGGGGCCGAGCCCAGGAAGAGGAAGCAGAAATCAACGGGGAGTTTTCGCTTGGGTTGGGGCAGGGGCGTTTGGGGGGGGGCTGCCAGGCTGCAGCTCAGGAGAACTCCCCTTGGGACAGGCCCGAGGGGCCTCAGGGAATCCCGGGGAGGGGGTCAGTCAGGCTAGGGGTCTGGATCCCCTCTTTCTGGGCCTCTCTCGGCTCTGGGGTACACTCTCCCCCCCACCAATGCAGAAGGCAGGAGCAGCACTCCCTGTGTGTGGGTTAGGGGAGACCACAAATCCAGACCCCAAGAAATCACCTCCCGTGAACCCCTGTTCAGACAGACGCAGAGGACACGCACCCTCGCCCAGCCTTGTTCACCCGGGCTAGGGTGCCAGCCGCCCGGCCAAGCCGCACCCGCGCCTGTGTTCTGAGAGACATCACCCAGCCCTCTGCCCAGGAAAGGCCCCCCTCCCCAGCCTCCCCGGACCCCCGCACCCAGGTCTGGAAGGATCCAGAAGGACTCACGTCGTCCCACTTGATGAAGCGCTCCCCCTGGCTCAGATAGGCCTTCACCTGCGGGGGCTGCAGGGCCGGGCTGAGCAGAGACATGGTGCCGGGCGCCCCTGAGCGCGGCAGGTGGGAGGAGGGAAGAGGAGGGCCCGCCGGAGGGGGAGCCGGGCCGAGCCTCACGTGGCACCCGCCCAGAGTGGGTCCGGAAGTCTGGGTGCTCTTATAGCTGCCCCGGGTCACAGCTCCAGGCAGAGGCCGGTCTATCTGCCTTGTAAATGAGCCTCCTCCCCACCTGCTCCGAATGGGGGGCTGTGGTCACTGCCCCTGCCTAAGGGGGGGGGGCAGGCTCCCCTCCTGGAAGTCCCCACCCCACACCCTGTGCCTTTGTACTTCCTGCTGGGGCTTCCTTCCCTGTACTGCTCAGCCCTGAGAGGCAGGTCACGTGATGGGGGCCTGAGAGCCAGGGTGTCTCATCTCAGTCTGGGGGGCCCATCCCTGACCCAAGCCCCGCAGGCCAGCAGGGGGTACCATGGCCCTGGCTTGGAGGTGGGGAGGATACCAAGAGCTCTTGGGGGGAAGGACCTCCACGGGGGTGAGGTCCGGAGCAGGGGGTCCGTCCCCCACAATGTGGGGCTCCCCTAGAGAAGAGCCGGGGAGCTGGGAAATGAGGATTAGATGCGGCTGGGAGAATGTTTTGAATAAGCAAAGTTAGCTGCTCACCGGACTCGTCTTTCTCGATGCTTCCTCCCCATGGAAATGAGGGGCAGATGGGGCCTTCACCCCCCCACCCCCCCGACTGACTCACTTCTCTGGGGCCCCTGGGCCTGGCCTAGTTCTGGATCCTTCGCTGACCAGCCAGGGCTCAGCTTGTCCCAGACATACCTCCAGATACCAGGGCAGGGCACCCTGGGTCTGAACCCCAGGGAGGGTATGTGACCCCCAGCTACAGCCGTCCCAGGACTCCAACCCCAGCCAACTTCCTCTTGCTTAACCTACTCCTCTTATCGCCCCCGTCAGCCCAACTGGGGAGGCTGGGAGCACTCCCCACGATTTCCTTCCCCTCTCAGGGCCTGGTTAGACAGCCCTCGGTTCCCACTAGGTGCTCCGCGCTACCCAGGCATTGGTAAGACCCTTAGCCTTCTGGAACCGTGTCACGGGTCAGGGGCAGTGTAGGGGTACGAGGTGGGGTGTGTGTGTGACCATTTTAGAAGAATTAAGAAGTAGTAAACGGCTTGGTGGAGGCTAAGGCTGGAGGGATTCCTAGCACAGAAGTGATCCCCCCAAAAGCAGTGTGTGTGTGTGTATGTGCATGTGTGTGTGTGCACGTGCACACGCCAGTACTAAGGCTTGAACTCAGGGCCTCTCCGTTTTTCTGCTCACGGGTAACACGCTACCACTTGAGCCCCAGTTCCATTCCTGCTTTTTGGTGTTTTTTTCTTTTTTGGTGGTTATTTGGAGATAAGAGTCTCATGGACTTCACTGCCTGGGCTGGCTTTGAACCTTGACTTTCAGATCTCAGCCTCCTGTGTAGCTAGGATTGTAGACATGAGGCAGCAGTATTGCCCTCCCTCAAAAAAGAAAGGCAGGCAGGCAGGAAGGAAGGAAGGAAGGAAGGAAGGAAGGAAGGAAGGAAGGAAGGAAGGAAGGAGGGAAGGAAGGAAGGGTGGAAGGAAGGAAGGGGGGAAGGAAGGAAGGAAGGAAGGGGGGGAAGGAGGAAGGGAGGGAGGGAGGAAGGGAGGGAGGGAAAGAAAGAAGGAAAGGAAGGAAGGAAGGAAGAAGGAAGGAAGGAAGGAAGGAAGGAAGGAAGGAAGGAAAAGAAAAAGAAACAAAGCAAATTCTAAGAGCAGAGTGCTGGAGACAGGCAAAGCCCAACTGTCCTCTTGGACACAGGAACTGCTGCAGGTGACAGGGGTCCTAACCCATCCTCCCACACTTCCTCTGTGACCCCTCCAGCCGCGGGTGCTCCTGGGGGCCCCTCTGGCCAGCCCCTGCTGTCTGGCTGGCTCCCCTTGATCAGGTTCCCCTGTGTTTGAATGGATTTTGCAAGGGAAATCCCTTCCCACAGGCCCTGCACCTGTGCCCTGCGGTGCGCCGGGTCCCCACGCCAGCCCAAGAATTCAGGAAACCCAGACAGCAAGGAGAGCCAGCCAGGGATTTTTTTTCTTTTAATCAAAGGTGTTACTTAGGTTGCCCGGCATGGTAGTGTATCCTCAGAGTCTCAGCTTTTCAGGAGCCAGAAGTAGGAGGATGCCTCAGGCCTAGGGGGTAGAGGCCAGACCGGAGACCACAGACAGCTTCTGCCTCAGAAACACAAATCATGGGGAAAGCTGACACAGAGAACGAGTTTGCCAATGGGAGTGGAAGGAGTCGACCCGGGGAAAGTCACGTTTCCCAGGGAGGGAAGGCAGCCTGAGGCTGCAGGCTGAACCAGTGAGGACACCCCAAGGCCACCAGCCCCCGCAGCCCCCCAGGGTGGACAGTGGAAGGGCAAGGATGCCCCCTGCTGGCTGCCTGGGAGAGGGGTGGCCGTCCCGAGGTGGCGAGCGCCCAGGACCGTACAGAATACCTGTCTCCTTCCCCGGCTCTTCCTGTTCCGGCTCTTCCCCGGCCCCCGCCACAGCGCGCGAGCCCGTGCCTATGTTTACCTTGTACTCAAAGGCCGTGGTAATGGGGCCCAGGCTAGGCCAGGCACCCATGTCTTCTTTTCGTTTTATCATTATTATTAGTATATGTGGATGGGGGGAGGGGCGTGTGCAGGTCCTCGGGTTTTGAACGCAGGACCTGGGTGCCGTCTCTGGGCCTTTTTTTTTTTTTTTTTTTTTTGCTCAAGGCTAGTGTTCTACCACTTGAAACGCAGCTCTACTTCCTGCTTTTTGGGGGTAGTTAATCGGAGATAAGAATCTCATGGGCTTTTCTGACTAGGCTGGCTTCAAACCCAGATCCTTAGGGGGCTGGGAATATGGCCTAGTGGTAAAGTGCTTGTCTCGAATACATGAGGCCCTGGGTTCGATTCCTCAGCACCACCGATATAGAAAAAGCCAGAAGTGGCGCTGTGGCTCAAGTGGCAGAGTGCTAGCCTTGAGCAAAAAGAAGCCAGGGACAGTGCTCAGGCCCTGAGTCCAAGGCCCAGGACTGGCAAAACAAAACAAAACAAAAGAAACCCAGATCCTTAGATCTCAGTCTGCTGGATAGCTAGGATTTCAGGCGTGAGCTCCAATGTCTTCTTCAAGTCTAAGTTCCCATGGTAGTTATCCAAGTAAATGGCCTGGGCATGTTTGGGAAAGCGAGACCAGAGGGTTACCTCATAGCCCCAGGGCTGCGGGAGCCTTCTTCTCCTAGGGACCTGCCCCCAGGATTGGGGTCCGGATCGGAACAGACTTCTTCAGCAGAGGCCCTCAGCCTCCCGACTTCCACCCTTGATTTAATTGCTCAGAGCTCAACAGCTCTCAGCGTGCACTCTGCAGGCGGCGGCAGGGCTACACGAGGTCAGCAGTATCTTCAGAATAACACGAAGACATTATTTTCCTTTTTAAGCTTTTTTTTGGGGGGGGGGTGGGGGCAGCACTAGAGCTTTTGAACTCAGGGCTGGAACTCTACCACATGAGCCATGTCTCTAGGCCTCTTTGTCTCCTTAACATTTTAAAGAAATGTGGGTGACCAGGAGGAGGAAAAGAAAGAGAAGGAGGAGGAGGAAGGGGAAGAAAAGAAGGAAGAAGAGGAGGAAGGAAGGAAGGAAGGAAGGAAGGAAGGAAGGAAGGAAGGAAGGAAGGAAGGAAAGAAAGAAGGAAGGAAGGAAGAGGAAGGAAAGAAGCAGGAAGAAAAGTCAGTTCCATTACAGAATATGCTTCAAAAAGCAACAAATGTTAAGTTCTATTAACTCCTGACCCTTGAATGGGTCTATTTTTACCATTCCTCGTGATTAACTGGGAAGTGCTCCTTTGTGCACGGAAGGATCTGGGCTCTCCTGGGAGCACGGGTGTGACTTGCAAGAAAAGCTGATATCATGGGGGGGGAGGGAATGTGGTGTAGTGGTAGAGTGCTTGCCTAGCATGCATGAAGCCCTGGGTTCGATTCCTCAGAAAAAGCCAGAAGTGGTGCTGTGGTTCAAGTGGCAGAGTGCTAGCCTTGAGCAAAAAGAAGCCAGGGACAGTGCTCAGGCCCTGAGTTCAAGGCCCAGGACTGGCCAAAAAAAAAAGAAAAAAGAAAGAAAAGCTGATATTAGCTAGGGTGATGCCCACTTGCCTAGTTGGCGAGTGTTTTTCTCACTTGAACCAAGGGCCTGTGTGACTTTTTTTTTCCAGTCCTGGGGCTTGAACTCTGGGCCTGGGTGCTGTCTCTAAGCTCCTTTTGCTCAAGGCTAGCACTCCACCACTTGAAGCGCCACTTCTGGCTTTTTTTTCTGTGATTAACTGGAGATGAGAGTCTCACAGACTTTCCTGCCCGGGCTGGCTTCCAACCACGATCCTCAGATCTCAGCCTCCTGAGTAGCTTGGAGGTAAACAACAGGTAATGTTTGCTGGCAGTGGTAAAAACACAAACTTTCAAGTAAAGATTCGAATTTGAGAAAACTCACATGCCCTATTTTGAGCTTTCCAGATTCCTAAACTTTTTGACATAAGATATATTAAATATCTGGAATATCTGTATAATCCAGTGAACCAATATTTTGCAAATAACTAGGGCAACACCAAAGCATGCATAGGTAACAGTGAGCTGTTTTGCTCAAGGCTAGAGTTTTACCACTTGAACCACAGCTCCACTTCTAGCCTTGTTCTGGTTTTCAGGAGAAAACAGTCTCATGGACTTTCCTGCCCTGTCTAACACTGATTCTCAAACCTCAACCTCCTGAGTAGTCAGGATTACAGGCATGAGCCACAGACCCCACCTTTGTGAGAGGGAGGCCTGGGTAGAACCGCACAATATCTACTACGGAGAGGAGGTTTGGTTGTGTCTTTTGAGTGGAACAGGGATCTGGAGCTCAATGCTCCAAAGTCAGAAAGACTTGGGCTTAGGTGAGTTCCTTAACTTTGAAGCAATATCTTCTACAAAGGGATGATAAATGGTAACTACCTGATACACTGCTTTAAGACAAGACAAAGGAACGTGGGTCTTGACATAGTGCCTAGCGCGTACTAAAGGGTGTGTTTCTTGCTGTGGTTATAATTCCTTAAAACTTTCCAAACGTTGAAAGGGCTTCCTCGGGGAGAAGACAATCAGGCACGGCATTTCGCTTCATGGAGATGTTGTGGAGGAGGCTCTAGGGCCCAGGGGGGTAGACACAAGAGATGGCTTTTTGAGTTCATTCTGTCACCAAGCTGCCTTGATTCTATGGTGCCTGCCCACCCTTGGGGCGGAGGGGGGGGGGCGGGGGGAGGCACTTAGAGAAGCATTTTCACCTTCAGGCCACTAGGGGGCCATTTAGTAGCCTATAACAGGAATTCACTAATGGTTTCTTAATGGCTCAGGCACCAGGGAGACCAGTCTCAATTATATCTGAAAGCATTTTGAGTTGCAGGGATAAAAGACACTATGTAAATCCAGATAATAAATAGGGCTTATTGATGACAGGTTAAAGAATCTGGCACCGGAAAAGAATAGAGCAGGAGGCATCGATTAACAGCCTCAGTGTCGTACATAGTCTTTTTTAGTAGAGACGAGTGACATGCCGTTTCCCTACAAGGCTGGAAAGCAAGCACAAAAAGAGTAGGCTAATTTGCAACAAAGATATGGAGAAACAATATGGCGCAAATTCCAGAAAAGGGACCAAAGGAATCTTTGGCCTTCTATCAACTCTTTAAGAATAATTCACCTTGGGGTAGCTGTATGATCGGTACTGGCAGGAAGGCCACAGAGCAAGGGAGAGAAGAGAAGGCAACTTTCAGAGACAATGCGGGGATTTTAACTCCGCAGGCTGCCTTGGAGACCAGCTGAGAGCAGGGTGAGGAAGGAGTGATTTATTGTTGTTATTATTATTCCCTACTGGCCTATAGAAGGCAATAAACAAACTCCAATATACTTGAAATTTCTCAGAAAGTTGAGGGAGACAGAGACAGAGACAGAGAGACAGAGACAGAGTCAGCCAGGCTTCTCCTTGGACTGGCAGAGCCACCCCTGAGCGCCCATCGGTCTGAGGAGGGGGTTGGGGTGGGCGCCTGTGGTCCCAGATCTGGGCTGGCCGGGCAGTGGGGCAGTTGTGGGGTGGGAGGAGGGGGGCTTCATGGGAAGGGGAGTGTCCGAAGTCAGAGGTCCTGGAGAAGGAGGGGAGGTGGGACGGGTGGAAGGGGCCCTGCCCCACAGGCTCAGAACCCGGGTCAGGCTACAGGGAGGGCACACCCCCCCCCCGCGCTCCCAGCCTCCCCCAGGACCCCAGTCCCCTCCCCCACCGAGGGCCCTTCCCCCATCCAGACCCCCCTCCCCCGCGGCCCCCGCAGCCGGCTCTGCGAACGAACGCAGCCAGGAAGATTCCAGGAGGAGGGAGGGTGAGATTCTGGAAAGGCTCCTCGAGAAGGAGCGGGGAGGGAAACAAAGCAGGGAAAGCAAAGGAGGGGGTGACAGGAAAGGTGGCCAGCGCGGGCCCCAGCACCCTGGGGTCCGGACCCCCGGCCTGGAGCCAGGGAGGACTCGATCCCCCGCCCCCCCCCCCGGAAGGGGGCGGCCTGCTGGCCCCAGGGGAGTCAGCTCGGAGGCCCCAGGGCGCACACCGAGGCCACCCCGCCAGTCACCGGGACCCGGGCGGGGGGGGGGCGCAGACCTGCTGTGCGCCTGCGGACGGGGGTGGAGGCCGAGCCCGGAGCACTCCCGGGCGAGGCCCCGGGGGCTCGGGCAGCGGGACCCGGGCTGCGAAGGGCCGGGACGGGGGACGAGTCCGGCCCGGCCCGGCGGGACCTGCGGAGGGCGGGCCGCCAGCGGTGGCCTCCGCGGGCGCCGGGCTCCCTGGCTGCCCACCGCGGACGCGGGGCCCGGGGGCCCGGGACGGTCTCCACAGGGGTCCGCGGAGCGGGAGGCGGGGCCCCGACTCCGGAGGGATGGCCCGGCGAGGCGCGGGCGCCCGGGGAGGCCAGCGCGCCCGGCACTGGGGAGCCCCGGGCGGAGCCCGCGGGGGGCCGAGCGAGCGGACAGCGCCCCGCCCCCGGCCCCGCCCCTCCGGCCCGGCCCCGCCCCCGGCCCGCCTCCCGGCTCCGCCCCGCTGTCAGCTCGCCGCCCCGCCTCGCGCCGGGCCCGGTCCCTTTTAAAGAAGCGCTCGGGGCTCGGGCCCTGGCCGCGCCCGCCCGCGCGCGGGGGGCCGAGGCGGCGTCGCCCCTTTAAGAGCCCGGCGCCCCGCACGCCGTCTTAAGCGGGCGATGCCGCCGGGCCCCCCCCCCCCCCCCGACCGCCGCCGGCTCCTCGCGCGCGGCGGGGGCGGGCCGCGGCGTGGCGGCTTTAAGAGGGCCCCGCCCCCGCCGAGCGCGGCCCCGCCCCCGCGCTCGGCCCCGCCCCCGCGCGCGGCCCCGCCCCCGCGCGCGGCCCCCGCCCCCAGGCCGGCGCGCGCGAGGCGGGGGAGCCGGGCTGGAGCGGAGCGCGCGGTCCGCGGCCACTGGAGACCGAGCGGCCGGGGCAGGCGGCGGCGGCGGCGGATGGGGACGCGGAGCCGGGCGGCTGCGGTGGCTGCGGCGGCGGCGGCTGTGGCGGCGGCGGCGGGGAAGCAGCTGGCGGGCCGGCGGCGGCGGCGGCGCTGGCGGCGGTGACGGGCCCAGGCCCCGGCGAGCGGCGGCGGCGGCGGCGGCGACGCGGTGGCGGCGGGCGGGCCGCGGGCGAGCGGCGCGAGGAGCGGAGCGCGGCGGCGGCGGCGGAGCGCGGAGCCGCCGGGAGCCCGGGGCGCCGGGCCGGCCCCTGCCCAGGGCGCGCGGGCCGCCAGGCCCCCCTCCAGCCGGGGCCGTGGAGCACCGGGGCAAAGGCCGGGGCCCCCCGATGAAGGAGCGCGACGCGGGCCCGGCCGAGCGGGGCAAGCCGGCCACCTACACCGGGGACAAGAAGGCGAAGATGGCGGCCAAGACCAACAAGAAGTGGGTCCGGCTCGCCACCGTCTTCGCCTACGTGCTGTCCGTGTCGCTGGCCGCCATCGTGCTGGCCGTCTACTACAGCCTCATCTGGCAGCCGGTGGGCGCCGGGACCTCGGGGGGCGCCGCCGGCCCGCCCCCCGCCGGCGCCAACGCCACCGGCCCGTCGGGGACTTCGGGGGCGGCGGCGGCGGCCGCGGGGCCCAACGCCACCCGGCCGTCCCGCCGCGAGGCGCCGCGCGCCCCCCCTCCGCTGCAGGCGGCCCGGCCCGCGGCCCCGGAGGCCCCCGCGGACGGCCCGCTGGCCGGGCCGCTGGAGCGGCCTCGGGGGCCGGGCGAGGACGACGACGAGGACGACGAGGACGACGAGGCGCCCCGGAGCCGGTGAAGGTCTCCGCGCCGGGAGGGTGGGGCGGCCGGGCACCGTCCTCCCCGAGCCCCGCGGCGGGACCCGGCGGCCCGACGGGGCGGGGAGCCCGCGGGAGCGGCGACCCCCGCGGCGGCGAACGCGGCTCCGCGGGACACACGCACTCTCTCCCGCGCCGGCCCCGGGACCCGGGAGCCTGCAGCCCGACCGTCAGCCTCGGGACCGCCGCGAGGCTTCGCGCCGGGGACTCGGGCTCGGTCCCCCCAGGGCCGTGCTGCGCCAGGGCCCGGAGCCATAGGGGAAGGGGGTGGGGGGGAGGATGGCCGTGCGCCGCGCTCTCTGGTGTATCCGACATGCAAAGGGGGTGACTTGGGCTTTCCCCCCAAGACTCAGGGGAAGGAGGGAGCTGTAGGAGCTCTTTTTTTTTTAATTTTAATTTTTAAATAAGCTGAAGCTCTCGGAAGGTTAGAGGGCACCCAAAAGTAGTGGAGCTCAGGTACTTCAACCTAGTTGCAGTGGCCAGACATGCATTTAATTTATAGATCCCTGTATATAGTCGTTGACATATGCACTAGTAGATTTAATCACATAGAACTCTATGTACCCTCCAGACTGGGTAGCTTCTGACCGTACTTACTGACTGATAGGGGTCTATCTGCTGGTCCCCGGAGTGCACCTAGCACAGAAGGGCAGGCACCAACTTGGTTTTTCTCATCGCCCACCCTTTCTTTTCCACCTCTGTCAGAAAGATAGCTTTACCATGTTCTGACACAAGAGTATAATCATTCTTAAGCGTGTTGACATGACCGAGGGACCCCGGAAGAAGTAGCTACGGTTTGGAGAGGGTGGGAAATGTACTGGTCCTTTCCTCTTCCCACTCTGGTTGTTCCCCGCCCCCCACCCCCCTTCCAAAGTGGCTTCCTGTCAGTCTTGAGTGTCTGGATTAGGGCCAGGGACAGAAGGCAAAGAGCAGTGCTGCTCAATCCTTAGCCTTCCCCACACAGAATTCCTTTAGGAAGAGCAAGCACTTGTAAGTAGATTGGCTGGCAAGTGTGGTATCTTTTTTTTTCTGCCCTTGCTGCTCCTCCAGATCTTGTCTAGCTCCAGATTGTGTCTTATGTTACTTCTTGCTCCTTAAGATCTCCTCTTGTTCGCCTTTGCCTCTCCCCTTTGCTGAGCCTGTGACAGAGTCATTGTGAAACCAGAGCTTTGATCCTGTCCGCTAGTTTAGGGTTTTGCTGTAGAGCCAGGAAGGTCGGAAGATGGGATTCACACTGGGGACTGTGCTTGGATAGCCAGAGAAGAGAGCCACCATGAGAAGGTTGGCCGGCTTGTCCTCTCTCCTGATCAGCCCCACTTAAATGTGGCCTATGATTTTGTAGAAGAGGAGGCGCACACATCAGGGAAATGACATACGGATAGCTCTGGGGCAGCGAGAATTGTACTTCCTCAATTTGGGTTCCATTTCCTTCTGCCACTTGCTTTTAGGCAATTGAGTGTGGGTAGTGACAAGATAGCAAACCCCTAGTGTTTCCTTTTTTGGGAAATGAGGCACTTAAAAAAAGAAAAACAGAGAACTTATCCACCTGAGTCCTGAAACAATTAGTCTTTCCAGTTTTCTGGCCGACACTCCAGTTAGCTCTGATCCAAGTTTACAGGACTACAGCCTTGCTTTAAGCCATGTCCTGTTGTGGGCAAGAAAATAGCAACTGAGCCGCCCCAGCCTACCCGCAGGCTGGCCACACCCTGAGGTCTCCAGGCCTAGAGGAGGTTTCTTAGCAGCTCACTGGGTCTTCAGTCTTTAAAAAGCCCACGAGGCCTTTTAAATTTTTTTTTGGTGAGAGACTGGGGGAAGAAACATGAAATGCCACTTTATAACTTCAATAATAGCCTGTAATTTATATTTACTGTGTGAATTTTTAGTCCTATATTTTAATAATTTGTAAATGAATCTCTTATCCCAAGAATCCTCTGGACTCAAAGGAGAGCATCTGGGAATCCAGTGCCCCCCCCTTCCCGACCCCTGCTTTTCTGGACTGTTTCACTCTCCACTTTGGGATGAATCAAAGAGCCTAGAGAGGCCACCAGTTGGTCTAGCAGGTCTCGTGACTCTAAAGCCTTCACTGGAATTGGGACATTTGTACCAGCCCTAGCTGTGAACATGACCAGAGACATTATTTATAATTCAGCCATTCAAGATATACCTGTACTCAAAAAGTCCTGTCTATTTTTTAAAAGTTTTATTTTTCAGGTGAACAAAAATACATTCTAAGAACTCTGCCTGTCTGTGTAAGCGATTGACTCTCTGATTGACTGCGGGGCGGGGGGGGGGGCGGGTGGAGGAGTAGAGCTGATCTGGGATGCGATGGGCGGGTGGTGACAAATAGGTTCAGGAGGAAAACGCAATTTCTCTGCTGCCCTGGGCGTCCAGTGGCTCCACTGAATAGATTAGTGAAGGGTGGCAGGATCCATCTTAGTCAGGAAGGCGGCGGGGCTCCGAAGAACCGTGATGTGTAGCTCAGCCTGGCACGCCGATGAAAACAAGTTCTGCTTTGCAGAACTAAGCAGCTACCTGGCTAAAGGACCAACCAGTAAGCGCGACTGTTAAGATGGCTGGTTGGAGCTGGGAGGAGAGGCTAAGTGGTGGGGGGGGGGGCTGTCTGTTCTCACCTTTAAACTGCTGCCCACCCTCTCCAGCTCACGAAGTGCTGACTCTTGCTCCAACCCAGCGCCCCGCGCCAGCAGAGCCCCGCCGAGAGGTGTGGGTTGATTCAAAGGTGAGGGTGGGTTTTTTTTTTAATTCCTCCCCTTAAAGCAAACAAAAAAGACGTGGGTGAAAAGCACAAGTATGAGGGATTAGTTATGCTGCAAAATACATGGTAAGCAATTGAGCTCAGCTCATTATCAGACAATGCTGCCCAGTGTCAATCGGGAGTGAGAAGCCAGTGTTGGTGGGGCCCCCTGAGGCTGCACTTCACCGGAGCGGTTGGGGGGTAGCCACTGTGCTTTTACATCGCGGTGTAGACTGCGGGGAGGCCCGGAGAAAGTCCGCCCTCCCTTTATTTCCCTCTTCAGCCTACACAATGGCTTTGTGTGAAAGGACTTGGTAAGGCAGAGCCGAAGGGGAGTGAAAGTTCCCAGGCTGGCCCCAGCCGGCCCCTCCTTTCTGCAGGCAGCTTCACCGGCGGGGCACAGCCAGCAGTAGGTAGTACAGCAGGAGCCTGCTGGCCATCAGAAAGCAGCCTGGCTGGTCTGGAGCAGTGGTCAGAAGGGCTTCCTTTGCAAATGCAAGAAGAGAACAAGCGTCCATCCAGTTTCAAGCCAGGAAGGCCCATGCTCAGGGGTTGGGTTCACCCCATACCTTTCCACAGGAGCTACCAACGTGTTTGTTTCTAGTAGAAGTTTCCAAGTGCAGTTAGTTATTCCCTAGCAGCGTGAAGCAAAGAGAAAATCCTCTTTGGAAAGCGGAGATGTGGGATCAAGGAGCCCTTCAGACGGGCTTGTGAGGGCCAGCTTCGCTTTCCACCATGGGTAGCCCCAAGTGTCTCACTGTCGCTTTAAGCATAGAAAGCATTTCTCTTGCTCACAGCTGCAGGCTTCTACGTGGTTTGGGAAGCTTTTCTATCCACCTTCTTTTTCAGCCAGCGTTCACTGGGGAATTCTAAGGTAGTGCGTTCTTTAGTCGAGTATCTATAGCCTGTGTTGTGCTGAGGGCAGTCCCTCCTTGTCCCTGGGCGTCTCTCTAAGGAGGACCGGAAGGTCAGTCAGGTCTGGAGCTCTAGAGCTATGGCAACTATTCTGCCCAGAATGAAGGCATTTCTGGAATTGCAGTTCGGTAACAAAGGGTGGCAACTGTACTTTGGGGGGTTGTTGTGGTTGGTTGGGGGGGGAGGCATCTTCCTGAGTGGAGGAAGGGCTCCTGCCATTTCTTAGGACCAGCCAGCTCTCAGTGCCTGGCACAGAGCAGTGTTAGGGGCTCAGAGTTTGCCCAGCACCGTGTTGGATGGAATTAGCCATCGTGTGGTTCTGGTATCCCTGTCACCGTCCACTTGTGCGCAATGCATCCACACCATGGCGAATCAAAGCTGCTCTTAGCCCGGGCCTCCTTCCTCGCTTTCCAGTGGAGGGACTGAGGCCTGACCTTACCTGTTCTTCACAGGTTCTAGAAATCCATAACCATGCTCCACTCGGTGCTTGAGGGGCTGAACATAGTCCGTGTGACCCATTCAGCCCCTGCTCTGCCCCAGCCCAACATTCAGCTATAAAAATGGCTGCTCGCTGTTGACAGGTTTTTTGGGGGGTGATTGTTGTTTGAGTCACATCTGTTTCACTTACAGACATAGCCCGTGGTTTGCCGCCACCAGAAAGCCTGCACTCTGCTCTTCCTTCCCTCTAGTAGCTAACCCAGACTCTACCAGACTCTGCTCTAGGACGGGATGCATAAGCAGTCGTGCGGGTCAGGAGGTCAGCGGGGGGCCACCTCCCCGGGCCGGTCAGCTCCCCGCACCCTCCCCACGCCAGGCAGCTCTGGTGTCTTCATTCCGGCTTTCTGGTTTTGCGGTAGCTTATTAGTTAAATTACAATAAGGTCCTAAGTAATCCCTGTAGTGCGCGGGGTAATATGTTTTCAGGGACATGCCCAAACCATTGGGGAATATGATGCATGGAAAGAGCAGTGAAGGCGGGGGGGGGGGGGTGCTGGCCCCTCGGCTGCGGTGGCGGCAGCTGGGGACCTGGCAGGCCCTGACACCGCAGGCCCCACACGTCCCAGAATAACAGAATGGGCATCCAAGGAAGTAGAGCCTGGCCTTCCAGAAGATTCCCAGACAACCGCAGGCCCGGCCTTCCCCTCTGATTTTGTAACTTATGGTTAGGATATTTCTGTGTTGTGTTGTGTTGTGTTGTGTTTTGTCCTGCTCCTGGGCCATGAACTCGGGCCCTGGGTACTTTCCCTGAGCTTTTTCACTGAAGGCTAGCATTCCACCATGTGGCTTTTCGTTTTCGCTAGTTAATTGGAGATAAGTCTCCTGCACTCTCCTGCCCTGGCTGGCTTCGCACCGTGATCCTCAGATCTCAGCCCCTCGAGTGGCTAGGATGACAGGCGTGAGCCACCAGGTGCCGGGCAGCATAGTTCTGTGCTGACAGCTGGTTATCAAGGTGACTTTCGGTCCGTTTGCTTGGCCGGGGCCGGCCGCCCTGCTTGGGGGGAGGAAGCACTGCGTGTCCCCCCGAGTGTGTGGGAGAAGGGAGAAATCCTACCTTGCCCATTATTTTTGACAGTTGCTGGAGAAGCTGCCCTGGAGAGCTTGTTAAGAGGGAGGCAGGCCAGAGAGCCCCCCCTCCTTCTCCCTGAAAGGTACTGATGTGTGTACCTCACCTCCTGCCCCGCCCCGGGCCGGCTGCCGGCTCCAGCCAGTCCTTAAAAGGAGCGGTGGGTGCCACGTGTGTTCTTTCTGGTGCCAGGCCTGTGCTATTTCATTTCCCTGGCGTCAAGCGAGGGCTTAATGAGGGCTGTGATGTAGACCTGGACTTGTTGAGAGAAAGCAGCCTCCCTCCGTCCCTCCAAGCTTCCTGCCGGCTGATCTGCCTGCCTTTCCCAGCCCTGAATTGCCCCTGGAGGGGCGTCACGGTCACCCCAGTTGTCCTTCCTCAGAAGCCCTGATAATCCCGGCTTGGAAGATGCTGGTGGGCTCTGTGGACACTGATAATGACACGGAGACAGAATCAGATGGTATTTCTAGTCTTTTCTCTCTTTTTTTTTTTTTTTTTTGGCCAGTCCTGGGCCTTGGATTCCGGGCCTGAGCACTGTCCCTGGCTTCTTTCCGCTCAAGGCTAGCACTCCGCCACTTGAGCCACAGCGCCGCTTCTGGCCATTTTCTGTATATGTGGTGCTGGGGAATCGAACCTAGGGCCTCGTGTATCCGAGGCAGGCACTCTTGCCACTAGGCTATATCCCCAGCCCCTAGTCTTTTCTCTTGATACCTCTCCTGTTTTGTCCCCCAAACAAGAACAATACGGCCATGGAAATTTTTTCGTGTGTGTGTGTGTGTGTGTGTGTGTGCGCGCGCGTGTGCCATTTCTCGATGCTTTTTAGGCCCCAGTGCTATGTGTTCCTGATGCTTTGGCCCTTGAGGCCAGAGGCAGAACTGGAGTTAACTCACAATCAATCACACCTTTTGAGACTTGCACCTTGGCAAATGGCCAGGAAGACCCTGTTCCAAGAATCCCAAGGGATGCTCTTTTCAGGATACAACCTAAGTCTGAGAGGCACAGAACAGACTCCATAGAGGGGACTGGTTTCTGGGGGGAAGATATTAAAGAAACAAAACCTATGGTCTGAGTTTGTGAGATTGCTCCTCATATAAACAGAAAAAGGGAAGGTGGCTTAGTGGTAGAGCGCTTGCCTAGCATGCATGAAGCTCTGGGTTCCATTCCTCAGTACCACATAAACAAAAAAGGCTGGAAGTGGCGCTGTGGCTCAAATGGTAGAGTGCTAGCCTTGGGCGAAAAAAGCTCAGGGATAGTGCTCAGGCCCTGAGTTCAAGCCCTGGGACTGGCAGAAGGAAGAGGAGGAGGAGGAGGAGGAAGGGGAGGGGGAGGAGGAGGAGGAGGAGGAAGGGGAGGGGGAGGAGGAGGAGGAGGAGGAAGGGGAGGAGGAGGAGGGGGGAAAGGAACCCTTTGGCACAGGAGCCAGCATGCAGAGTTAGAAGAAATGGATAGAGCTAGTGCTGGAAGATGGAGCTGGTGTGGGAAGGCAAGAACACACTCCTGACACTGCAAGGCTTTGAACTCCTGCAGATGAGCAGGGAGGAGACATAGGTGTTATAAACCGTCACTCTTTTCCCTGGTCGAGCATTGAACTCCTCCCCCAGTGCGGATGAAGGCAGAAGAGGAAGGAAAGGAAACGATAGATGGCAAAGATGAGCTCACACCAAACAGCCACTTCATTTATTTAGCGCGTTCACCAAGTGCCTTCTGTAGGCCAGGCCGGCCCCGCAGAGTCCTGTGCACCGTGCTGAGGTCTATGCCGCACACCCTCGTCTTTTACCTCATTTTGTAGCTGAGGAGACTGAAGCCGTAGAGGTTACAGCTGGCCAAGGTCCCCCCGCTGTCAGAGCCCAGGCCTAGGGTTCCCATGGAGTCCGTCAGAGCTCCAAGGCCCGCGCTGCCCATCCGCAAAGCACCTGTCTCTCTTGCCGGCTGCTCTGTTTCATTTCCCTTCCGCTGCGGGGAGATGGGGGTCTGGATGGTTCATCTCTCCCTCCCCACCTCGCTTCTGGGACTGAGCCTCCTCCGTGAACTCAGCCACCACCTCCCTCCCCGGGCTAAAATGCAGAGATGACAGTCATTTCTGGAGACATCGGAGCCTGGTCTGCTGCAGCCCACAGCACACTCTGAAGCCGTGTGTGTGAGTGTGTGCGTGTGTGCGTGTGTGCACGCGTGTATGCATGCGAGAGACTTGACGGGCTTGCAGTGACCTCCCGCCCCAGGCCTGTCTGTCCCCGGCATAGGAGTGTTTCTGCTGGTGGACCCCAACCTCTCCCACCACCTGCGCTCAGTGGCACCCCTTGGCTGGCTTGCTCTTGGCCTCTCCTTCCCACTCCACTGCCTCGCCAGAAACCCACTCCCAGAGTCCAGCGTCTGCAGCCCAGACCCGCCCCGGGGTCTAGCACAGAGATGCAAGCTCCCAGGCCCTCCCAGACCTACTGTGTTTGGACCCGCGCTGCCCTTCACCTGACAACTCGGAGGCACAGTCCTGTAAGCAGCCTGCCGGGCTGGAGACATGCCCGTCCCCAAGTGGCAGCCACCACAGAGGCCCTGGCTGCACTCTGCCTACAGTCTCAAGGGGCATGGTGGAACCCAGGCAAGGGCACACATGGTATACAGGGAGAGGGGCGTCTCTCTCTCTCTCTGCCAGGTAGAGGGGGCTGGGTCCCCCTCATCTCCCACCGCCGCCTTGGTCCTGCCCCACCGCTGCCAGGCACCTCCGGCCCAGAACAGCTCCCGCCGCTCAGCCGATCCGCCAGGTGGGGGTTCTTCCTCCCCCTCGCTGGCAGAGCCGCCGTCGCCCACTGGCTGGTTACTGGTGGAGGGGTGCTCAGGAAATGTTTGTTGAATTGAAAGGAAACCACAGCTTGTGCGGAGTCTGGATAATTCACCAGCCCTGGGCCTGGTGGGGGGGGCGCTGAGTGGGGACCGGGGCGGTGGGGGGAAATAAGTCCTGATGTCTCACTGAGCTGAAGCCGCAGTTGCAGTCCCTCTGCCTTGTCGGTTGGTAAGAGAGGTGGGGGAGGCGGGGGAGGGGAGAGGACAGGAAATGACCCTGAATGGCAGGGGCAGGAAATGACCCCCGGAGGCAGGGCCAGGCCCTCCTCTCCACTCTGGGTTGCTGTGGTGTCTGATCCCGGGTGGGGGAGCATCCACCCGTGAACTCCCCCACTCTGCCTGGGGGTGGGGGAGCCCTCCCCATCTCAGCGAGGGGGACCTTTCTCCAGAGAAGGCCGAAGCGCTACTCCTAGCCTGATCCCCGGCAAAGTGAGATCCCCATGGCTCTCAGCCTTCCAGTCGAGAGAGGCAGGAAGCGGGCAGGTGGGCAGCGACCCCCCCCACTCCGCCCCCCCCCCCGGCTTGGCTGTCTTGGGATGGGGCGTGAGAAAGGGCCTGGGCCGGGCTCGCTGCCTGCCTGCCTCTCCCCGCGGCCTGGGTTCACCCTGAGCCTGGGCGTTGCCAACCTGGGGGGGGGGGGAGGACGCACGGGACCGTGCGCGCGCGGGGTGGGCCCGGAGGGGGTCCCCTCGCTCCCAGGAGGCGGCCCTGCTGGACGGTGGGCCTGCTGCTCAGCCGCACGCACGGCACAAACCACCCGCAGCCGGAGGGTGCTGAGCTGAGTTCGCCCCCCGCCCGGCCCCAGTCCGGCTCCTGGTGGCCGGGAGCGTGGCTCAGCACATTCCCGGAGGGCCAGGAGCCCCCGTCTCGCTCTTGGCGCCCGGGCCTCTCTCTCGTTGCCCCGTCCCTCTGGGAGGCCTCGTGCGCGGGGCCAGGCTCTGCGGAGCCCTGGCCTCGCCAGCCCTGACCTCCCTGGGCTCCGAGACCCCCGGTTCTCTCTGAGACGCGGGACGCGTCTGTGCGCTCAGCCCTGCCCGGGGGTCGCTCCGCGCCGGGGGCTGCTGCTGGGGACCGGCCGGCCAGGCCCCGCGACTCTCCTGGCCGCTTGGCTTCGGGCTGAGCACGCGTGCGCCCTCTCTAGGCTGGGGGCCACTGGCTCCTCCTAGGGACAGGTCAAGAGGTGCCAGGTCAGGTGTCTGTGGGGAGCCAGGGGCTGGGCGGGCGGCCGAGGCTCCCGACTCCCCTCGGGGCTCCTCTGGGGACACCGGGGCTGGGCTGGAGGCTGGGGGTGTCTCCGGTCTGCCCGGCCCCGTCTTGCTCTGCTTCTGCACACGCTCCTCCTGGGTGGTGAGCGTCCCCTGGAACGAGAGGACGGCGCGGCTGCCGGGTGGGCTGGGGGCGTGCGACCCCAGGCCGCGCCGCCCTCGGCCCGAGGGCTCACCTGGCCGCCCCGCGGCTCGTCCTCCAACGCCTCCACGTCCCACCTGCGTGCGCACACACAGCCGGCGTGGGCCCTCCGCCCGCCCCGCGCCTGCTTCCTCCACCCCCACCCCGGCCCGCAGCTGGGGGCCCACGCATCCGGCCAGAAGCCGGACCCCATGGCCTCCAAGCAGGCTCGGAGCCAGGACGAAGCTCTGGTTCTCACCTCCCCGCCTGCCTGACCTCGGAAGCCCAGCCGCTTCCTCCCCACGCCACCTGCCTGGCCCCCTCCCGGGTCCCCAGCTGCTGTTTACGGCCAAGCCTGCTGCCTGGGGACCCGGACAAGCCCCTGCCTGCACGGCCTGGGAAAGGCCACCGCCCTTCCCCGGGGGACGGGGGCTGCTGTCATTACCCCAGCGTCCCCGGGGCTCTGGGGCCCGGGCTGCCTCGGCCTGTGCCGGTGGCTTTGCTCCGCGTCTCATTAGCCAGCGCCAGGCCGCAGTCAAGCAGGAGGCAGGGGCCCGGGGGACAGAGCGGGCATCCGGATCTGGGCCTGGCCAGGAAATGGGGGCGCCTAGACGCCGGCCTGGAGTCTTGTAGCTCCCTGCCACCTGTTACCTTCGGGCCCTGCCCGTCAGCCTCTCCTTCCCCCGGGCTCTGCTGCCCGTGGCTGGGGCCGCGGAAGGCTCGCCAGGCTGTCCACCTGCAAGACGGGGGCCGCGCGTCAAGGCGGTGCCTCCGTCAGCCCGGAGGACCCTCTTCCCCTCGCCCCCCCCACCCCGCCCCGGAACTCGCCTCTCCCGCCAGGGGTGGACAGTGGGGCCGGCGCTTCCCGTGGGTCCTGGGACCTAGGGGAGGGACAAAGGACACCAAGAAGCAAACAGTCCTCCTCCGCTTGCGGATGGTCTGTCTCCCTAAAAAAGCTCCGGCCCAGCCCGGGGAGACTCGGCCAGCCCGGCGGGGCCTCCGCTTCTGCAGCTGCGGAAGGAGGGGGGCCAGAAATACGCAAGGCTGTTCCAGCAGCAGGCCCGGAGGAGCTGCCGAGGACATAGCCTGAGAAGCACCCGCTTCTAGAAGCTCCCCAAAGAGCCCAGGGCAGGCATGGACTGGTCCCGGCAGGAAGCATGGTTCTGACAGTGTGAGAGGGGATGGACAGGAGGGAAGATGTTCTGTGCTTCCCTTCTGCTCTCAATGAAGCAGGAAACCAAGAGACAGAGAGAGAAAGGAGGAGGAGGGGAAACGTATTAAAAATGGGGTGGGGGAGGCAGCCAGGGACCGGTGCCTCATGCCTGTCATCCTAGCTACTCAGAAAGAAGGCTGAGCTCTGAGGATGGCGGTTCAAAGCCAGCCCGGGCAAGAAAGTCTACGAGACTCTCATCTCCCATCAACTACCCAGAAAAAGCTGAAGGAGACGCTGTGGCCCAGGTGGCAGAGGGCTGGCCTTGAGCACAAAGAAATTCAGGGACGGCACCCAGGCCCTGAGTTCAAGCCTTAGGACTGGCAAAAAAAAAAAAAAAAAAAAAAAGCAGTGGGGGTGGAGGAGGGAGGCCTCGGAGAACAGAGGTGCACACGCGCGACCCCAGGGTTCCGGAGCTGAGGCAGGACGGCCACCGGTCGAGGCCAGCCTGGGCGGAATGGGCCTGTCTCGTGGGTGGGGTGGGAGGTGAAGGCTGGGGGGGGAGGTCTGGGCTCACCCCTCCTGCCGCCCCCGGCTGGTCCCTCCTCGGCGGGTCGTGCTGCAGCTCTGTAGCCTGGGTAGATAAAGGAAGGGAGGGGTCAGCGTCCGGGGCTCCAGCGGGCCCGGACGGCACCCGCGGTCACCCCAGCCCAGAGAGCCGCCTCGCCCTGCCACCCACGTGGGCTTGGCCTTGTCCAGGTCCCACGGGCGGCGCCAGTCACCCTGAGCGTCTCGGTGTCGGGCGAGCCGGGCCCGGTCGATCTGCTCCCGCTCCCGCTTCCAGCGCGCGTAGTCCCAGCCTGCCTCCTGGGGGGGCGGCGGCCCTGCCGGCCGTCGGGGGGCCTGGGTGGTGGGGAGCCCTCGAGCTCTGCAAGGAGAACCAGGCACGCCGCGGGGCGGGGAGGGGGCCCGTGGGGAGTGGAGGATCCGCCGACCCACACCGCCCCCCCCCCCAGCTTGGCTCGACTCCGCAGCGCTGGGCGTGTTGGCCGCTCTGGGCATCATCTCCCAGGCTGGGGGGTACGGGGGCACCCAGAGGCCGTGAGCGAGAGGAAAGACGGGGGGCTGCTGCCACCTACAGGTCACCGCTGGCACGCGGCCAGTCCCCGCCCCCCTCCTGCCCCCCCTCCCCGCCGCGGGTGGGTGGGGGCAGATCCCAGAAAGGACGGGGGGCGGGGCTTCTCGCGGGCACCGCCCGGGTCACGACCCGCAGGGGAGATGGGTCTGACCGCCCCGTCTGGAAGACGCACCTTCCCTGCGGCGTCCGAGCTGACGGCTGCTTGCGCGGGGGCGCTGGGGGGGGACCCCTCGGGGCCCTGGTGCCTCGCCCGGGGGGGCTTGGCACTCACGACGCGCTTGGCCTGGGGAGAGAACGGAAGGGTGGCGGCAGAGCCGGGGGCTGGGTGCGGCGCCCCCCCACCCCCCCACCCCCGGGCCTGGCCGTCCCCACACGCTCACCTCGGCCTTGTTCTCCATGGTCACGGCCAGATCCACGCGGTCCCCCATGCAGAACGGCCCCCCCAGGCGACCCTCGGCGTCCTCGTCCTCGCCGTCCACGCCGCGCCCCGGGGGGCTCCTGGCCCAGCTCCTGACCACGCGCCTCTCCTGCGGAACGAGGGCGCTGCGTCCTCCGGGGGCTCCCTGGGATGTTGACCCCCCTCAGCCTGACCCCCTCCCCCCTTCCTGCAGGGACCCCAGGACTGGGCGTGGAGCGGGGCAGGGGAGGGAGGGCAGCCCGTGTTTCGGGGCGCAGGCCCGTGGGGGGGACTTCCGTCTGGCGGCCGGCAGCACCCCCGGAACGGCAGGGGGGAGAAGAAGAGGGGCAAGAGAGAAGAGGCGGGCTTACTCCGGGGACCTGGCTGATGGTGACGGTGAGGCTGTCGGGTGGGAGGAGGGCGGCGGTGGGGGCGGCCATGCCCTCCTGCTCCGCCTGCCGGCGGTCCTCCTGAATCTCCTGCGGGAGGCCGGGGGGGGGGGGTCAGCGCGGGCCACGGCCCCCCAGACGCCCAGAGACACGGGCGCAGACAGGCCTACGTGCAGAGTCCCCGGTGGGACACCAGGGTGCCCGGGACCCCGAGCGAGCTCATGACGGAGCCCACCACCGCTCCAGCCCCGGCCCCCCCCTCCATGCCCACACAGGCCGGCAGGCACCGCAGGTGGGGGGGGGCTGGCCCGCCAGCGGGGTCCCCAGCCGCTCACCTGGTACCTGCGGAGCAAGGCCTGGTTCTTCTTGCGCAGGGCGACGATCCTCTGGTCCAGCTCCGCGTCCTTCTGTCTGTGCATGGGGGGCTCGGCTCTGTGCGGCCCCTGTGCCGGACAGGGAGCCGGGCTCCTGACCGCGGGGTCCCCCCAGCCCTCACCCCCACCCGGCCTGACCCTGACCACCCAAGGGGCTGCTGACCCACCAAGTCAGGCCGCACGGAGAGAAGAGGGTGCCATGTGGGGAGAGGGCCCCCCCAAGCCCTCCACCCGCGCCCCGGCTGGGCCTGCCCGCCCGTCTCTGCCTCCTGGGCCCGGGCGGGGAGGGCGCTCGGCTCCCGGCCTCGGGGCGCCCCTCCCCCGGCCTCCCCAGGGAGCTCCTGGGCCGCCCGGAATGGGAGTTAAAAATGGCTCTGGCAGCAGAGCCCGAGTGGCTGGGAAGCTGCCAAGGGGACTCGGGAGGTCGGGTCCAGAACCGTGGCACTTCCCAGGCCTGTGCCCGGCTTGCAGGAGCCGCCGGGCCGAGGGCAGAGGGGCAGCTCCCGCCAGGAAGCCTCCCCTGCGGCCTCCGCCCAGCCCTCCACCTGCCCCCCCCCCCCGGCCCAGCCGTCCCCAGCGGCCCCCCGAATGCGGCTGCCCCACAGAGCCGCCTCCTCCCCGCCCCAGGAAGCCCCCTGCCAACGGCCAGGCGCCACTCACAGCCGAGTGCATGGCCGCGGCGGGCAGGGGAGAGGATTCCAGAGCGAGCCCCGAGAGCCGCGGGCGGGAGCCAGGCCTCCGTCCGCCTCCGCGGCCCGGCTTCGCGGCTCTGCACACGAGATCATGTTGTGATTACAAAAGACGCCTCTGGGCTCCCGGCCAGGAGCGCTCGGCCGCCACCCCCACCCTTCCACTCCACCCCCACCCTTCCACGCTCCCAGGCCCAGCACCGCCAGCCCGGCCGGCCCAGCCCCTGGCCCCACCCTGCCCCGGGATCTCCAGACGGACAGACGGGCAGGCCGCACCACAGGCCCGGCCGGCCGTGCAGGCCTGGCCTTCCCCCCCGGGGGCCTGGGCCTCCAGGACCGAACCCCTGTCCCTCCGACCTCAGGCAACCTCCCCATCCTGGCTCCCGGGGGCAGCAGCCAAGGAGCCGGGCAGGGCCTGCTCGGGGCCCGAGCATGGCAGCTCAGGGCTGGGAGCCTTCCTCCCGCAGGGTCCCCGCAGCCTCCGTGACCCGGAGAAAGCAGCATCGCTTCCCAGGAAGGCCTTCCGGAACTGGTCCTCACGCGGCTGAGCCCGGGCCGAGGCCCAGGCCGGCTGAGCGGCTCGGCCCCAAGCCCCACGCGGGGCACCAGGACTGGCGAGTGTCTGGGTCTGTCTCCCCACCCCCCCACCCCCCCCACCCCCACCCCCCCGCTGCTGACAGAACACAGAGGCCCCTGCATTCTCCGCCTGCTCCGCTGACGCAGGGAGCCACGGCCCCCCCCCCCCCCCGCCCTCCATGGCCACACGTAGCCCCTTCCCAGCCGGGCCTCCCTCCCGGGCCCACACCCCACCCAGCATCCCCACAGCTCCCCTCCCGCCTGCAGATACCACTTGTCGTCCCCTCCTTTCCTGCCGGATGTTCCCACTGAGTCAGCCTTGTCTGCTTTCCCGGCAACAGTGACGCACCAAGCTCCATACCCAGGCCTGCCCCCCTCCACACACACACACACACACACACACACACACACACACACACACACACCCCTCCCTGCCTTCCTCAGCCCCCTGGACCCTGCCCCACGCGCTGTGATTCGGCTCAGAAGCCTCCAGAAGGGAGCCCAGGGCTCTCCACTTCCTTAGGTCTCCGGAGGCCGCAGGGCTGGAGCGGCGGGGACAGGCGGGCACCCGGCCATCCTGGAGGGAGGGTGTCCCTTCACCAGGGCTCCCAACGCCGTCAGACGGGAGGCCCACGTGCCCAAACACTCACAGTCACGCCGAGGGCTGCGCCAGCCGACCACGTGTGTGCAAGTGTTACTCACACAGTGTGTCACGCCTCCGCCCGGCCCACTCTCCCCAGAGCCTGCGGGGGGCCTGGCCGCTCCCCCACCGGGCACAGGCTGTGTGGGGGGGGCAGGGGTGCCGTGCCAAGGGCCTCGGGACCCCAGGACCTACCCCACCCCCACCTGTGGGCCTCCGCAGAGCGGTGCGGTGCGGTGCCTTGCTGTGCGCACATGTGTGCGTGTGTGTGTGTGTGTGTGTGCACGCGCGCCATCCACAGGCTGAGACCGTTCATCCATACGCCCAGGATGCACACAGCTCCCGCCCGGCCAGCGGGTGACAAAGGACCCTAAGCCAAGCCCACAGGAAGCTAGCTGGGAAGCCGTCCACCCTCCAGTCCTTGACCTTGACCCCCGGTGAGATCGTGGCGCGGTTACCCGGAGCTACCACTGGGGGGCGGCAGCGCTCGCCTCTTTCTCCCCCTGGCGTTCCCCAGTCTCAGCCGTCCACTCGTGGAAGCCTTGTTTTATCGGAGCAAGAAACGGGCCAGAGACGGCCTGGGATGCGCAGCCGGTAAGGGTGGCAGGGGAGACGAAGCCGGGCAGCCGGCACCGCGCCCTGGGCCTTTTGATTCTGTCTCCCCAGCTGGCCCCGCGCTGCTGGTGTAGCAGAGTCCTCACTGTCTGCCCTGGCTCTCCCAGCATCTCGGAGCATGGCCCTGGGTTACCACTCTCTCGGCTGCTTCCCCGGACCCCAGCCGCTTGGGGGGGGGGGCGGGGGTCAGGCCTTAGGAGGACCTCACTGAACACAAAGCTAGGGCCCACCCAGCGGACGGCATGACTGCAAGGCAGACTTTCTTCTGAGGGGGGAAAAGGGGAGGGAGGACCTCGGAGGGGGAGGGATGGAGCCCTGGCCTGGCAGAGGACCCCGGAGGCTTCTGGAATAGCTCTCCCTGGGGGCAGATGATCCATGGGCCACAAGGGCTTTGGCCCTCGCTTGCCCTTCTCGGCCCTGGCACCCGCCCAGGCAGGTGGGCGATTCTGATCTCCTCCCTTCGTACCAGTCGTGTCCCTTATCTCTCCAGTCACCTCTATAAAATGACTGCGATGTCCCTCACCGGGCACAAAGCCAAGGCGACACTGAGGTCAAACAAAGGCTGGGGTGTGGCCCCAGGGAGTCCCTTCCTCTGGACGGGGGGTGGGGGGGTGGGGTGGGGGGGGTGGGGAGGGGGGAGCTGTGGAGAGCCTGGAGTGGGCCTGGGGACCCGGCAGGCTCGGCTGGGGGAGGGAGAAGGCCCACAGGGTGGGGAGGGGTGGGGAGGCCGGACGGAGGCTGCTCCACGAGAGGACCACGGTGACAAAGCTCCTGCTCAATCAGTGTCACCCCTGAGATGCTGGGGTCACGTCCCGCGACGGAGGTGGGAGGAAGCAGAGTGACCTGTCCTCCCGGTTTTCAGAGAGTCTTGTGCCGGGAACACGTCAGTCCGGGGGTGGGGGGGGGACACTGGGGTCCTGGGGGAGGCAGAGCAAGGATGGACGGCCCAGGCGCCCACCATGGAGAGGGCTAAGGGACGCCAAGGCCCGGCGGGCAGATGCCCAGCATCGAGCGAGGGGTGGATGGACGGTGGGGCTGGGGGTGTTTAGGGGCGCCCTGGGCTTGTTTGTGGCTGACGCCTGCAGAGCCCCACACCTAGGAGGTCACTGGCTCCATGGCTGCCGTCTGCTGTGGAGAGGGGGGTGGTGGGGCCTCAGCTGGTCCCTGCGCGTGGGAAGGAGCCCACGCCCAGCGCGGCACCTGGGTGTCTGGCTTCTTCTCGCGGAGGCCGGGAGGCCCCTCCACAGCGTCTCCACCCACGGCCTGTGCGAGGCTCCTTACCCCAAGTGTCACCTCCCTCGTGCCGGCGCCAGGGGCTCGCACCCTGACTCCCGGGGACATCTGCCACTCCAGTCCCGAGCCTGGGCCCGGAGCACGGGCTCTACCTCCTTCTCGGGCTCCAAACCCACCCCACCCCCACCTCTTGCTCTCTCTGCAGTGCTGAGGATTGAACCCAGGGCCTCCAGCTTGCTAGGCAGGGACTGTACTACGGGAGCTCATGTCTCCAGCCCTTTTGTTCTTCCTTGGTGTTTGAGACGGGGGTCTTGCAAACTTTGCCTGGGCTGGGTTTGAACTCCCCATCCTCCTAGGTGCCATCCTCCTTCTGAGTAACAAGGATTACAGACCGCTCCCTTCGGCCCTCCTCCATCCCACCGAAAGGCCTGGGGGTGAGGAGTGGTGGCCTCCGGGTCTCCAAAGGGAAGAGAGGATTTCTGGAAGAAGAGGGCTGGGGTGGGGGGCAGGTGTGGGTAGGGTGCTAGTAGGCACAGGAAGCAGGGAGGGGGAGGAGGGGCAGGCACCACACCTTTGAAAACTTCCCCTAGGACTCTGTTCTCCATAGCAGCCCCTCTGCCCTAGTTGTCCTCCAATGACAATGAATGTGCACACAAAAGAGTAATTGCTCCCCGCCTAGTCATAAACCAAAGTCCTCTGCCTAGGACATTTCCCAAGCCCTGGAGTCTGTCAGACACTCAGCAAAGGTCCTCAGGCTCCAGACTCAGAGGGCCTGAAATCGGAACGAACCCCAGCTAAACTATACTTTGTCTGGGTGACCTCAGGCAACTTTTCAGTGTCTCTGAACCCCAGGAATGGCAAAGCCTAAGTAGCAGATAATTCCCTCCCCACCAGGGAGATAGCCACCCTCCCTGCTCATCCTCACTTTTCAATTTGTTTTCTGAGAGCGGGTTTGTTGTTTTTTTACAGTTGTAATTGACATGCTATAAACCACACATGTTTGCTCTATGTGTGACACCATCATTACAGTCAAAATAGTGGCTGTGTCCACAAAGCCCAGTCCCCAGGCAACCGTTGCTCTACTGTCATCAGTCCTGAGTTCAAAACACCACCACCACCACCACCACCACCACCACATTTTGGCAGTACTTGGGATTTGAACTCAGAGCTCGGCCTCAGTAGGCCCTCTCCCACTTGCACAACAACCCTCATTCTTACATCATATAACTACCGTGAGCTCTCTCTCTGCTACGTCGTACTGTGGAAATGGACATTTCCGTGTCAGTAGTCCATTCCTTATTGGTATTAAATAGCTTTCTGTTGGATGTGGGCCCAATTTGTCTAGCCGTTCACTTAGTGAAGGATCATCTAAGTATTCAGCTATTCCCAAAGCCATGATGAGCACTGGGTTTTCATTTCTCTTGGGTATGGTTTTTTTTTTTTTTCCCCTTTTCTTCCCTGATGGGCATTAAACCTGAGACTCTGTACTGCTAGGCAGGTGCTCAATGACCGAGCTACATCCTGAGCCCTATTACTTGTTAACAACCCAAGTGCAGTGCACTTCAAATACAAGGAGTCCATGCAGGCTCTTTATAGACGGACTGGAAACAATGGCTGTTTCCAAAGGCTTCTGATTTCCCATGGTCCTGGAGTCTCTTGGTTGAAACACAGAAACAGGGAAGTCGTTGAAACCCTCCTTGCCTCACGGAAGAGGCAGTCTTTGAGGTCCTGCATTTTGAAACATCTTGACACCAGGGATGGACATTTCCTTCTTCCAGGGGGGAAAAAAAAAAAAGGTTAAATATATAAACAAGAGGAGGGAGAAAAATCCCTCCCAAACATAGAAAAGGAAGCCAGTGTTTCTGTTTGCTTGTTTGTTTTGGTTTTGTTGGTTGTAGGGCTTGAACTCAGGGCCTGGGCATGGTTCCTGGGCTCTTTTGTTCAAGGCTAGCTCTCTACCACTTTGAGCCACAGCGCCACTTCCTGTTTCTGAGTGGTTCATGGGAGATAAGAGTCCCATGGGGACTTTTCTGCCCGGGCTGGCTTCGAACTGTGATGATCCTCAGATCTCAGCCTCGTGAGTAGTTAGGGTTATAGGCGTGAGCCACCAGCACCCGGCTATGGAAGCCAGTGTTTACTCACCAGTAACACCAGCCTTGGTCAGGTGTAGGCGGCTCACACCTGCACGCTACTCAGGAGGCTGGGATCTGAGGATGGCACTGCAAAGCTAGCTTGGGCAGGAAAGTCTCTGACACTCTTACCTCCAAGTAACCACAAAAACCAGAAAGCAGGAAACGGACTTGTGGCTCACGTGATGGAGAGCAAAAAAACGCTCAGGAACAGCACCGAAGCCCTATGTTCAAGCCCCAGCCTTCCATTCATTACCAAGTGTTTATTTGGTACCTACTCATGCCGGGCCTGCCGATCCAGAGGTGACTGAGGAAACAGACGCTACCTGTGGGGCCACTGTGGGAGGAGGAAGCGCTACAGCAGAGGATTGATGGGGGACAGAGGAGAGCTGGTGATGGGGACCCCTATTTTCTGTGGGATTTCTGTTCCCCGATAGTTGCCTGGGCTGGACAGCAATTTAAGAGTTGGGTCTGGGGCTTGGCAACCAAGGGCAAGGACTGGATTTCTGCAGGGCCTCTGTCTCCTCTGCAGCTGCTCTTTGCCCAGGGAGGATTAGCCCAGCCCTCCCCACTAACCTGTACCTTGTGCCCGCACTGTCCTAGCGTCCGCCGCCCAGCCCCGCCCCTCCCGGCCTACACAAATACACCTGCGGACAGCCAGCCAGCCGCAGACGCCCCCGTCCCCACTGCACCAGCCGGCAGGTGAGGACAGGGCGCGGCTCTTCCCCCGGGAACGCGTGTGTCTTTGCGAGGGTTTATGTGCCTGCGTGTGTGGGTCTTTCTCTCTCGGGGGGCAGCCGTGTGTCTGTGTGCACGTCTACACCTCTGGCTTCCCACACTTCCAGAGCCAAGCAGTAGAAAGCAAGGGGGTGGGGGCAGCTGGAAGGGGCCGGGTGGGGGCAGCTGGAAGGGCCGGGTGGTATCAGGCGCAAGATTGTGGGACGTAGGGACAGCTGCATCCCTTGGGGACGAAGCCCCCTCCTCGTCCCCCCCCCCCCCATCCTTCCTGTGAGGGCGAAGGAAAAGAGGCTGTACACCAAACCTTCCTCTCTCCAGCCGCAGGCGTTTCTGGGAGTCACTCGCTGCTCCCTGCTGTCTAAAGATGCATCCAGGTGAGCAGAAGGGGGCAGGAGGCCACGGGGTGGAAGAAGGAAGAGGGGAAGGGTGGAGAATCCTGACTGGGGTTTCCAGGCCGGGCGGGGCCGTGTGGAGCTGGGAGAGGAAGCCTGGGGTGGGGGTAGAGCCCACAGGGTGGAACAAGAACCCACGCGCTCCTACCTGGGACTCTGCCAGCTCCTAGCCCGCAGGGATCCGCCGGCAGCGCGCCTTGACTTTCCGCGCGTCTGTGGAGCGTGGATGAATGAAGGCGCGAGTGTGGGGCAGCGGCCCGGCGGGGGAGCCTTGCTGGGTGGGGGGTGGGACGCGGGCAGGTGCGGGACCGCTTTTCCCACGTTGCTGAGTGAAATGACCGAAGCTGCTTTCCTTCTCCTTCCTCTCCCCCCACAGGTCCAAAGGTAGGAACGTTCTCCCAGCCTCTCCCCTCTGACCTCCCGTGGCCCAGGCCTCCACTTCCACCAGATGACAAGGCCGCCCCCTGCCTTTCTCTCCTCTGTCGTCCCATCTGCCTCCCTCCCCTCCCCCCCTCCCCTCCCTGCCCAGCAGTCCCTCCTCCCTCCCGCGGCTCCTCCACCTGCCTTCCTGGTGGCTGGCTCCCTCCCAGGCCCCAGCCGCACTGCCAGGCCCCAGGACAGGCTCTCGCCCTTCCCCCACCCCACCCTGTGGGCACCCCACCTGGATCTGTGGGCCCACCACCAAGAAAGCCCTAGAAGGAGAGGTAGGCGGGGAGGGAAGTGGCTGTTTGCAGACACACCCCTGGGCCCGGATGGGACAGAGACTGTTGTCACATGATCCCAGGAAAAAACCCCAATTATACCAAGCTCCACTCACGCCAAAACAGAGGGGCAAAACAGAGCAGGCGTTTCTCCCGTCTCCGCTGCACAGGCCCTGGACATCCCCGCGGCCTAGCCCAGAAGCAAGCTCATGGCTCCTCTTGAGCCTGCAGAGACAGACGCACCTGATTGGAGGGCTTCAGGGGCAGTCCTAACCAAGACACGTTTAAAACCACACTTGTTCAGCCTTCTTCTATCTGAGAAGTCAAACTGTGACTTCCCTTACTTACTCTTCTTCCTGATTCCTGGGGTCTGAAAGGAGAGCGTGCACCACGCATGCCACGCACTTCTCTGTTTGCACTGCTCCAAACCATGCACGTCACTGTCTATATGCAAATACAACACACACACCACACACACACACACACACACACACACATCTTCCATGCCCTTCCCTTGGTCTCCTCCCACTTTCCCGTGGCATATGTGAGATCATTGTACTTCTTACACATAAGATAGAGATCTCAGGAGTGGCAATGGGAAGCAGGAAATCTAAGCCCCTCTCCTTTAGCCTGCTGTGTGCTCAAGTGGCCTCCTGAGAACATGGGGGGCAGCTAGGAGCCATCACTTGCTAATCCTACCAACCCAGTCCCCTACGGAGTAGTGGGGTGCAGAAGAATTGACTTCACTTGGGTTCTGACGTTGCTCCTTTGGCTTTCCGCAGGGTCACTGTCCTCCTCCAGGTCATGGCCATCCCCCAGGTCCAGGGCACTGTCCTGGGGGAGGCCACCCTCCAGGACACCCCCCTGGCCACCACGGCCCAGGCCACTGCCCCCCGGGACCTGGTGGACACCCCCCCCGGCCCAGGCCACTGCCCCCCTGGACCTGGTGGACACCCTCCTGGCCACCACGGCCCAGGACACTGCCCCCCGGGACCTGGTGGACACCCCCCCTGGCCACCACGGCCCAGGACACTGCGGCCCTGGCCCACATCACTGAGGGAAGATGAAACAGGCCACACACGCTGAGGAGTCCTGCTGATCTAGAATGGGTCCTGAGCTAGAATCTTCTCTTCCTAATAAACAGGCTCCTGGAGGCCATGTTCTGTTTAAAAAAAAACAACAAAGCCTGTCTTCCTTTCCATCCACCGGACACTCGGGGACATGGTGGCCTCCAGAGTTCTGTTGCCAGAAGGGGGCGTCTAGCCTGCCATCCACAGAAGCCTGACAGCGGCGCCTGCAGCGAATGGCCGGTTAAGGTCACCCTCCTTCACTGCTCACGCAAGGCCACTCTCATCAACGGGCCTCAGACCCCAGATGTACCGGAGTCACCGCTACCGGATCCCATCAACCTAGGTCCCCTAGCCCTTCCAGGGCCCCCGCCCCCACCTTGTGCCATACACCCGAGCCTGCAACCAGCACCCTGCCATCCAGGCGGGGGTCTCACCGGGGCCCCGACTTTCCAACCAAACTCCTGAATTCTCATTGCATCCCCTGACTCCACGGGGCGTGGCCATGCCCCCTCTCCTTCCCCCCCCCCCCCAATCTTCAAAGCTAGGATCCTAGACAGAAGCCTTTCCTCTTTGCACCCCTCTCTCTGCTACAAGTTTCAGAGATGACCACCTCCTGGGTCTGACCACACCCTGCCCAGCTGACACCAATATACAAGCTAGCCCTTATCCCTCCAACCCCACTGCAAGCTACTCAGGACCCTTAGACGGCTAGACTCCCCCCAGCTTCCGCACTGAGGGCTGGGCCTGCACACACAGGCAGGGCACCCATTGAAGGAGGAGCTATAACTCTGCACCCTCCTAGGCTGGGACTCCCCAGCCACAGCCGGTGGGCAAACCGTGAGCCCCTCCCCCCTCCCCCCGGGGCCCTTCCCACTCCCTGGCCCGCAGGCAGGCAGGCTTCTCCCGTGTCTGGTGTGGGTTCTCTTCCCCAATAGGGAGCCCTGGGGGCGGTCAGGCCCATCCCAGGCCTTGGGGACCCTGTGAGAGGGGGCTGGGCACGTCTCTGAGCATCCCTCCTCCCCCTCCCCCGTCCTCACCCCCCCCACCTCCTCCCCTCCCCCGTATTGCGCACTTGGAAAAAACGAAATCGAGGCTCCCCAGCTGAGGGATGCAGAACCCAGGCCCGGCCCCGAATGGACAGCGAGGCGAAGCCAATCGGGCCGACGGACGCCTACCTCTCCCTCCCCGGCCCCCTCCCCCACCACGGAGGGGGGGGCCGAGACACGGAGGCGAGGCTCGGGAGGCCCGACCTCCCCCCGCGCCCCCCCCCCGCCCTCCGCCCTCTCTCCCCGGCTGCCCGTTAGACTGTGAGCGTCCCCCACCGCTAAACCCGCGCTGAGAAGACGGGGCCCCGCCCGCCCCCCCACCCCCCCCACCCCCCCACCCCAGGCGGCCGGGCTCCTGAGGACAGTGCTCGGACCCGGCCAGGACCCAGGCGCTGCCGCAGCGCGCGGCCCCGGTGACGGACAGAGCCTCCCCCCCGCCCCTCCCGCCCCCCCGCCGGGTCCCGCGCTGCGGCGCTGCAGCGAGCCTCGCTCCCGGACGGCCCCGCCCCCGACACGCCCCCGCCGCGCGCTCATTGGCTGGAATATGCCCCGGCCCCGCCCAGCGACTGGCGGGCTGGAGCTGACGCATGCGCACCAGCCCGTCGCTGGCGTTGCTTCAGCACCAGCTCCCGGACAGCGGCGCCGCCCACGGGCACGGACGCGGCGGCGGCGGCGGCGGCGGCGGCGACTCCAGAGCGGAGCCGCGGCCTGAGGGCGGCCCACCGGTTAGCCCCGACGGCAGCTCCCGGTGCGGGTGGGAGGACCGCTCGGCAGATCCGGCTTGCAGATCTTCTCAGCACCCGCCGGCTCCAGGTATTTCCCCCAGCCGCCATCTGCCGCCCCACTCATTCCCCGGCCCTTCCCCGAGCGCCCCCTTTTCCTGGGGGGGGAGGGGAGGAGGATTCGGTACGCGCTCCCCTCCTGCCCCGTCAGTCTATTCGCCCCGTGAAATCCCTCGGGTGTCACCCCCACCCCCTTCGCCTCGGCCCTCGCCTTGGGGGCCCTGCCCCACCCACTGTCCCTGCGGACCCCCCCCCCCGCGCCCCCCCTCCCGGGCTTTGCCTGTGTGCCTCGGCCTCCCGGGGAGCCCCCCCCCCAGCCCGTCGTAACGTCAGACTAGGCTGCAACGTGTCCTCGTGCAGGGTGTGTGTGTGTGTGTGTGCGTGTATGTACAGCGGGGGGAGGGGGTGGGGGGCTCACCAAAGCGGGGGGGACACTGGGCAGCGGCGTCAGGACCGCCCGCCCCGCCCCCCCCCCCCCCCCATCCTCACCATCCTCACCATCCCCAGCCGCAGCTGTGTGCCTGCCTGGCGTCTTCCCCTCCCCCCTCCCCATCCATCCCCGCCCCGCACCACCCCGCGGTCTGTGTCCCCGCCTGAGCCCGCCGTGGTGGCGGGCCAAGAGGCTCACTCAGGAGGGGGGTCTCCCGTGTCTGTGTGACCCCCCCAAGACCCCCCCCCAGCTGGAGGGACAGGAAGGAGCCCTTCCCCCCCCCCCAGGCTCTGTCCTCTTCCTTCCCCCACCCTGTGTGCGGTGGAGCAGTCCAGCCAGGTAACAATATGGCGCAATTTCTGTGCCCTGTCTGGCTCCCCCCCGCCCCCAGATCTCTCCTCCGACATGACACTGCCTCTCTCTCTCCCCCGTCTGGGCTGAAATCAAAGGGCAGCTCTTTTGAGGCAAAAAAGCAAAGATGGAAACACTGTTTCCAGACTATCACAAATAACACAGCACGTTCTGTGCCTCAAAGGGAAGAGAGACCCACAAGTGGAGGCAAACATTGTGTTCCCTCCGTTATGAATACGTCACCCTGGAAGGAGCAGAATCTTCTTAGGATGGGGTGGGGAGGGGCAGGCCGCTCACACCTGGGGCCAGCTTGGCCCTGTGTCCAACCAGAAGAAGATAGGGGAGGCTGGGGGCGAGAGCACCTTGGAAGAGCTCCCAGACCCTGCATCCATCCCAGCCACCATGAAAAGGCAAAGTTAAAAAAAAAAAAAAAAAGCCAAACCACACACAAACAAGAGAGGGGAGAGGAGAAGAAGAAAAGAAGATGGAGCAGTGCCGGGGCCTAGGGCCAGAGGCTTCTGTTCAGGGGGCTGGGCAGGAGAGCCACTTGCTGGCTGGCTTATCTTGCCAGAGATCGGCCCTGTCTGGTGTGCTCATTTCCCCTGGGCCCCAGGGCCACTTGCTGTGTTCCAGCAATCCTCAGCCCCCCCCCTCTATCCCCCCGTCCCTCGACACCAGCCGGAGACCACAGATACCACCTAGTGCACACTGATAGCACCTAGTGCACACTCTGATAGCACCTAGTGCACACTCTGATAGCACCTAGTGCACACTCCGGATAGCACCTAATGCACACTCTGGATAGCACCTAGTGCACACTCCAGATACCACCTAGTGCACACTGATAGCACCTAGCGCACACTCCAGATACCACCTAGTGCACACTCTGATAGCACCTAGCGCACACTCCAGATACCACCTAGTGCACACTCCGGATAGCACCTAGTGCACACTGTATAACACCTAGTGCACACTCCGGATAGCACCTAGTGCACACTCCGGATACCACCTAGTGCACACTCTGGATAGCACCTAGTGCACACTCCGGATAGCACCTAGTGCACACTCTGGATAGCACCTAGTGCACACTCTGGATAACACCTAGTGCACACTCTGGATAGCACCTAGTGCACACTCTGGATAGCACCTAGTGCACACTCCGGATAGCACCTAGTGCACACTCCGGATACCACCTACTGCACACTCTGGATAGCACCTAGTGCACACTCTGGATAGCACCTAGTGCACACTCTGGATAGCACCTAGTGCACACTCTGGATAACACCTAGTGCACACTCTGGATAGCACCTAGTGCACACTCTGGATAACACCTAGTGCACACTCTGGATAGCACCTAGTGCACACTCTGGATAACACCTAGTGCACACTCTGGATAGCACCTAGTGCACACTCCGGGTTCCTGCTGAGCGAAGTAGCACTCTGGGGAGAGGTTCACCGTGTATGAGATGGCACACACCACACACACCTCACACCTCACACACACCATACACACCATACCTTATACATCACACACCATATACCACAAACCACACAAACACCCCACACCACACCACACACACCGCAAACCACACAGCACACACCATACACATACCCCCCACTACAAACCATATACACACCATACCACACACACACCGCAAACCACACAGCACACACCATACACATACCCCCACTACAAACCACATACACATCACACCACACACACACATCACACACACCACAAAACACACAAACACCCACACCCCACACCACACACACACCACAAACCACACAACACACACCATACACATACCCCCCACTACAAACCACATACACATCACACACTACACACACATCACACACCACAAAACACACAAACACCCACACCCCACACCACACACACACCGCAAACCACACAACACACACCATACACATACCCCCCACTACAAACCACATACACATCACACACTACACACACATCACACACAAACACCCCACACCACACACACATCACACACACCACAAACCACACCACACACACACCTCACACACAAACCACACCACACACACCACACACACATCACACACCACACCACACACATACCTCACACACATCACACACCACACCACACACACCACACACCTCACACACATCACAAACCACACCACACAAACCACACCACACACATACCTCTCACACACACATCACAAACCACATACAACTCATACATCACACATCACACATGCCACAAAGCAGACACCCCACACCACACACACCTCACACACCACAAACCACATACACCTCAGACATCACACACCACACACGCCACAAAGCACACAAGCACCACACACCACACACATCACACACGCTACAAAACACACGAACACCCCACACCACAAACCACACAAACACGCCACACCTCACACACGCATTCAAACCACACTGCACACAACACACAAACCACATATACCTCATGAATCACACACCACAAACCACAGACCCCACACATACCACAAACACCACACACATCACACACATACACACACCACAAACCACACTGCACACCCCCCACAAACACCCCACATACACACCACACAAATACCCCCTTCATCACACACATCCCACACCACACAAACACCCTCCACACCACACACACTTACCACACACACATCACATGTATACACACACCACAAACTGACCGCACACACCACACATATACCCCGTATACCACACGCCACACACACAAACACCCCCTTCACTACCCACACCACACACACAACACACTTGTCATAATTTTTCTTCCTTTATGTATTTCATGTTTCAGTGCTAGGGACTAAATGCAGGGCCTTTGTAAAGTGTGCTCTGTAGCACAGCTACATGGTCAGCCCCTCTGCATGCCCCAGATTGTTATTTTCTTTTTAAGACAAAGTCTTTATTGTTCCGATTGGCCTTGGACTCCTGAGCTCATATAATCTTCCTGCCTCAGCTTCTCATGTAGCTGGGACTACAGATACACACCACCATGCCCAGCAACCTGCATGGTTTACAAATGCATCCCCCACACAGATATTCAAAATAGCTAACTCTTTGATTCCCAGCCCTGTGAGCTGCTTCCCGTCTGTCTGGCCACTCGGGAACCACGAGAATGTCCAGATGACCTTTCCATAGACTTTGGGGCCAAGGTTAATGGACACAAATACTGCCCGTTACTGGGCTGCCAAGTCGGGGCTCTGTGTCTGGAGCTCAGATCCCTGGCTTCCTGACTCAGACCCCAATCACCACTTTCCATTCTTTCCCCATCCCCCTTCCTGCCTGCTGCCACTCAACTATCCGACACTGGCCCAGCAGGCCGACCTAGACTGTACTCATTCCAGTGAGGGCTGGAGAGGGGAGGACAGGAGCCCGGAACCCCTGTCACTGCTCCTGTGGCCGGAGGTTGGCAGGGGTTGGCAGAAGCATGGAGTCTGGCTGTTCTTTGGGAGGCTGCGGCAACCATTCCCAGTCCTCAGCACAATGGGAAGGGGTTTTTAGTTCTCCACATTGATCATGGCTGGCACCGTGGAGAAGAGTCAGACTAGACAAGAGCAGCAGATCCTAGTTCCTCAGAAGGGAATGAAGAGGGAGAGGGAAGGATCTGGAAACCCTTGTGGAAACTAAGCAATGATGTTCCTTGAAGAAGAACCAACTAAACAAGGGTGCTCTGCCAACAACCTCTGCCCCCCCCCCCCCCCCCCATGTAAAAGAAACAGACATTCTAAAGAGAATTCCATTGCTTGGTGCTCCACCAGGGCAGCCGGAACCGGCCCATCAGCGCACCTTGCCTGTTCACTCTTCTGACCACTAGGAGGCAGCCTGTGCTCCAGACGGAGACAGGACCCTCAGGACTCACCCCAGGCCAGGTACTCAAAAAAAAAAAGACTACAGAACTTCCACCTTAAGGCAGTAACCATCCAGCAGGGTGCCCGTAGCTCACACCTGTAGTCGTAGCTACTCAAAAGGCTGAGGCATAGAAGAGGATGGTTCAAAACCAGCCCAGGGGATTAGAGGCCTGGCTCAGGGGGTAGAGCACCAGCCATGGAGAAAAAGCGCCAGATACTGAGTTCAAGTCCTCTCTCAAAAAACAACAAAACAACCTGCCCTGGCAGAAAAGTCTGTTAGACTCTCTCTCCAATTAACCAGCAACATGCTATGGTTAGAAAATGGCTCGAGTGATAGAGGGCCAGCCAAGGGTGAACAAAACAAGTGAGAGCCCTCGGTTCAAGCTCCAGAACTGAAAAAAAAAGGAAAAAGAAGAAAAATGAACAGGAGGAGAATGAGGATGAGGAGAAGGAAGAGAAAACACCCATGTGAGGTATGGCGGTACACAGCTATAACTCCAGCACTGAGGAGGCTGAGGCCCGAGGGTTGCGAATTCCAGGTCAGCCTAAGCTACATCGTGAGACAGTGTCTCAAAAAACAAAACAGGGCTGGGATCGTGGCTTAGTGGTAGAGTGCTTGCCTAGCATGCATGAAGCCCTGGGTTCGATTTCTCAGTACCACATAAACAGAAAAGGCCACAAGTGGCACTGGAGTTCAAGTGGCAGAGTGCTAGCGTTGAGCCAAAGAAGCTCAGAGCCAGTGCCCCGGCCCTGAGTTCAAGCCCCAGCACTGGCAAAAAAAAACAAACAACAACACACATACACACACAAAAAAACCACTCAAGGGCTAGGGACTATCGCTCAATGGTAGAAGGCCCTGGGTTTGATCTCAGGACAATAAATAAATAAGCTACCTAAAAATTCAAAAAGATTACTTATATGTATACATTATATACATATATATAGGCATACGTTTTACATGTATACATATATGTATATATACACACGTGCGTGCGCACACCCACACTCACATATATACTCAGGGTGTGAGAAATTCTAAAATGGAGACATATTGCCTGAGGTGCCAAAAGATGACAAGTCACAAATGCAAATATACACCTTTAAAACACTTGCCATCTGCAGTACTGAGTGCGGGAAAGGGCAACAAATCCAACGTGCCTTCCACATGCCGAGCTGCAGGCCAGGCACATTTTCTATGTGCCATTAGTTGATTCGCATATCAAAACAGACAAGGATGCTAATATTTTGGTAACCATGACTCTTTCCTGGGTTCCCAGAGCCCAAAGGGTGATAGGGCCAGGAGCCCATCTCCACTGCCCCCCCCCCATTTTGCCCTCAGCATGAGGGCCATTGTCTCGCAGACTGCATTAGCCAGACATCCTTCTGAAAATGAAATAAACTAGAAGTCGAGCTGGCCTTGTCTTTTCCGGGCCTCCCCCCTGGTCTCTGGGCATAACTCCGTGACCGTGAACAATGTCCACGTACTGCTCTGGCCAGGACTCGACTCCATAGCCACCAGCCCCTGCTTCCCCACAGGAAAGACAGGCAGGAGACACAGCTTTATCACAAAGAGTTATGGCATGAAGAGCTATGGGGCAGGGGACAGGAACACAGCTAGTGGTGGCTGGCCACAGTCAGGGAGGCTTCACTGAGGAGGTAAGACTTGAATGGAGAGCAGAGTATTTTTAACAAGGAACCCAGTGGAGCCCTTGCCCAACATGGGTGAGACCCCGAGACTCATTCCCAGCTCTGCAGAAAGAAAAAAAGACAAAAAGGGAAAATTAAACAATAAAAATAGAATTCCCAGCAGTGGGGGGTGGGGGGCTGGGATCGTGGCTTAGCAGTAGACTGCTTGCCTAGCATAGCACGCATGAAGCCCTGGGTTCGATTCCTCAGCACCACATACACAGAAAAAGCCAGAAGTAGCGCTGTGACTCAAGTGGTAGAGCGCTAGCCTGGAGCAAAAGAAACTCGGGGACAGGGCCCAGGCCCTGAGTTCAAGCCCCAGGACTGGAAAACAGAGAGAGGGAGGGAGGAAGGAAAGGAAGATAAACATGCTCCCCCCCCTTCTGCAATTGTCTGGGGTGGGGGTAGGGACAGGGAAGAAGAGAATGCTCGAACGCTCAAAGGATCTAAGAGAGCATAGAGCCAGAGAGATGTGTCAGGAATAAATGGACCAGCTGGGGCACCAGTAGATACACCACCTGCCCAGCAAGCATGAAGCCAAATACAAACTCCAGGACTACACAAAGGAGAGAGACAGAGAGAGAGACAGATACACACACACACACACACACACACACACACACACACACGGGGGTGGGGGGGGTGGAGGAGGAGGAGGAGGGGAGGAGAAGCAGCCGCGGCAGCAGGAGGTGGGCTGGCCCTGCCCTTGCCCTCACTGCCTCTGTTTTCAAGGGGTAAATGAGGTGGAGTACACACAGTATGTCGCATGTCGGCTTCAGGCCCAGTGGGCAGCACGCTGCAACTGGCTCCCTTTGAGTGCTAGATGAAGGAATGCACCCCAAGATGCAGACTTTGAGTCCTCACCCCCTCCCCTTTCCCCCAGGACCAGGACTGAAACAGCCTTGGGCTCCTCCTGTCTCCTTGGCTTCCTGAACAATCCTGGGCTATGGGGTGACCCTCCACCACCCTCCACCCCTCTCCTTCCTATCCGTGATCTCCTAGGTCCCAGCCCAAGGCCATGGCTCCCGAGGCAAGCCCGGAGAGGAGCTGCTCCCTCCACACCTGTCCCCTGGAGGACCCCTCCAACCCGCCCGTGCAGCCGCCCTCGGGCTCGGCCCTGCAGGCCGTGGACCCCAGTAGTCCCTTAGCCCCTGGCCATTTCGGCTACTCGAGAGGGCCGCAAGAATATCAAGAAGGAAGTTCTCTACTGGGACTGGGAGACCAGGCGGCCCTGTGCTCCCATGTCTCCAGCTACGGCCCTTCCTTGGTGCCCTCCCGGCACGATGGCACCTGGAAGCCACCCGCGCAGCACCATGTGGTCAGCGTCAGGTAAGGAGCCACGCCAACAGCCTGCCACTTGCCCCTGGAAGGTGGGACGGGGCTTTAAGGTGGGGCAGACCCTTGGGTCTCGGGCGAGGCCACATGGGTGGTGTCGGAGGGGTTGGAAGATGGGAATGGAAAAGCCCTACACATGCACACATGCGCACGTACACACACCAAGGGGACTCTAGCAAGTGTGTTTTCTTCTCTTCTACAGGCAGGAGCGGACCTTCCGGATGCCCAAGAGGTAGGCATGGGCCTCCCCTAGACTCCTAGGGCGTAACCAGGCTGGTATCTACCTTTGTGATGAGCTCGCCAGCTCCCTACCACCAACACTGCAACTCACGTGGGCTTCCTCGCTCTCTCCCAGCTATTCCCAGATGATTGCCGAGTGGCCAGGCACCGTGATTCTGCTGTGCCTGGCTTTCATCCTCCTGTGCACCCTGGCTGGACTGTTGGGAGGCCAGCTGCCTGACTTCTCGGACCCCTTACTGGTGAGAGGCCAAGGGGAGGGATAGGAGCCTCTGGCCTGGCTGGCCCCAGCTGGGGAGGGGGGAGGATAACAGTGGTGGACTTTTTTTTTTTTTTTTGTCAGTCCTGGGCCTTGGACTCAGGGCCTGAGCACTGTCCCTGGCTTCTTTTTGCTCAAGGCTAGCACTCTACCCCTTGAGCCACAGCGCCACTTCTGGCCTTTTCTATATATATGGTGCTGAGGAATCGAACCCAGGGCTTCATGTATGCGAGGCAAGCGCTC
The DNA here is from genome assembly GCF_023159225.1 of Perognathus longimembris pacificus. Lineage (NCBI taxonomy): Eukaryota > Metazoa > Chordata > Mammalia > Rodentia > Heteromyidae > Perognathus > Perognathus longimembris. Next base: position 32,743,163 of record NC_063183.1, on the reverse strand, counting down.
TACCACTAGGCCATATTCCCAGCCCCAGTGCTAGACTCTTGACCCCCAGAGAAAGTGGTGGTATGGCAGCCCAGGTGGGCAGGGCCTCCACACACCCCACACCGGGAGCCAAAGGGCAGAGCTAGGAAGGGAAAAGAGGGGGCGGGGCGCTCCTCTCCCCCCACCCCACCCGCCTGCTCTTCTCTCTTCTCCCCGCAGGGCTTTGAGCCTCGGGACACGGACGTTGGGCGAAAGCTCGAGGTCTGGAAAGCACTACAGGCCTTCACTGGCCCCAAGAACCTGCTTTCCCTTTCTCCAGACCCCGAACTGAACAGGTAACAGGTTCCCACCTTTCCAGTGAGGCTGGCCGGGGGAGCAAGCGCAAGATCCCCAGGGAAGGGACGATGGGTGACCTCCTCAGGGTGGCTGGGGCTCTCTGGACAGTGCTCTCTGGCTTCACTGCTCATGGCGCCCGCTCTGCGCATTGCACCCCAGCTCGACCCTCCACAGCACCCTGAGCCCCGCGTCCTGGGGCAGGGCCCAGGAGAGCGTGGTCCGGGCCCGGCGCATGGTGGAGCCCATAGACGACAATGGGGAGGACAGCTTCTTCTGTGGCCCCCCAGGTAAGCCGCAGCCTCGCCAGCCCCGGCTTCAGTGGGGGTCCCCAACTAGCAGGATGGGGAGTCCCAGAATAAATGTGGGGAGACGGAGCAGGAAAGCAGCCAGCTGGGCCCAGTGAAGCCAACGCGGCTGACTTGCTGCTGGGATGACGCCGTCTTAGGCCGCCCAAGTGGCTAAGGTCCAGCGGGGTAGGCAGGGGGCGCAGAAGTCAAATCCAACCATTGGATGCAGGTCTGGGGCTCCCAGGAGTCTGACCCTTCGTGGCTCTGGGTGGGGCTGAGGACCTGGGGTCAAAGGGGTGAGCTCCAAGGGGGGCTGTGTTGCAGAGAAGAGCCACGCGAAGCTGGTGTTCGTGTCAACCTCGGGAGGCAGCCTGTGGAACCTGCATGCCATCCACTCCATGTGCCGCATTGAGCAGGAGCAGGTGAGCTGCCTGGGGTGGGGGTGGGGCTCCAGGGACTGGGGGGGTGGGGCGGGGTAACTGACGGCACGGGGGACCTGATGTCGAGAAAACGCTACAGAGCCCACTTTCCCAACATCGCTGAGGAGCTTGGGATCGGGTGGGAAAGCAGTCAGACGACGCAGGTCCTGGGAGGGCCCAGGCAGAGTCTGGGAGTTTTCAAATGGTCCTGCAAAGGGGCCTTAGAGCTACTGAGGAGCCGGGGTGCTGGCCCACCCCTGTCATCCTAGCTACTCAGGAAGCTGAGATCTAAGGATCACGGTTTAAAGCCAGCCCAGGCAGGAAAGTCTGTGAACCTATCCCCAGTTAGCCAGCAAAACAGCCAGAGTAGAGCTATGGTTCAAGTGGTAGAGCACCTGCCTTGAGTGAAAAAAGCTAAGGGCCAGCACTGAGTTCAAAGCCCAGTGTCAGTGTCAGTGTGCACACACACACACACACACACACACACGCACACGCACAGAGCAAGCGGTTGAGGAGGTCCCAGTCTGGGGAGCTGAGACTCTGTGCTTTAAAGCCCCAGCCCCCAGAAAGACCCTGCCAGTTATGCTAACATCGATCGAGAGGTTTGCTGCTAGAATCACTTCTTAGCCCGAGCCTTGCATTGCACCTGGTAGCCGGAGGACCAGGAAGACACGTGTTCCGTAGTCAAATGTCTGTGTTCAAGGCCAGCTCTAAGGCTCCCTTGCTACACGACTCTGTACCTTCTCCACCATTATCGCCATGATCTCAGCCCCGAGGCCAGGCAGATCACCGGCAACGTTGGCTCCAGGCTGGGACTCTCTGTACACAGCAGCTGTTGCTATGACAACAGTCTGTGCAAGAGGAAAGGAGGCATGAGGCCTGGCTCTGGGAGGATGTAAGCAGCCCAGAGAGCGACAGACGGGGGAGGGGGGGGGGAGGGGAGGGGGGCTGGGGGGAGGCAATGACCCTGATCTTGGAACGTCCTGGCTTCCATTCTTCACCTGGCTTCCTCCCAGCCCCATGGCACCTTGACCTTTTCCATATAGGGCTGGGACAGTCTCCCCCACTCCCGCGGGCAGCCCCAGCAGTGCAGAGTTGGGGTGTGTGACCCCCTAGGAGTCCTCAGGGTGGAGCTTCTCCTCCTTGAGGCTCCTCCCAGGTGTGGCTGCCTGCACCTGGGAAACAAGCCAGGGGTGTTGCCTGTCGAGTCATCTCCTTGTCTCCACCCTGCACCTAAAGAAGTGTGAGGGGCTAGGCCGGGGCTGAGGGCCCCGGACGCCCCCCCCCCACCCCGCTCCTGAGCGCTCTCCTGCTGTGTGCCCCACAGATCCGCGCCCACCCGCACTTCGGGGCTCTGTGCCAGCGCACGGCAGCCAACGAGTGCTGCCCCAGCTGGTCCCTCGGGAACTACCTGGCCGTGCTGTCCAACCGCTCCTCCTGCCTGGACACCACGGAAGCGGACGCGGCCCGCACCCTGGCCCTGCTGCGGTACTGCGCGCCCTACTACCACCGGGGGGTCCTCGTGCCCTCCTGCCTGGGACCCAAGCCGGACAAGCCCCCATTCTGCGCCCAGCTCCCCACCAAGTGTGCCCGCAGCAGCGCCGTGTACCAACTCCTGCACTTCCTGCTGGACAGGGACTTCCTGAGTCCCCAGACGGCAGACTACCAGGTGCCCTCCCTCAAGTTCGGCCTGCTCTTCCTGCCCATCACAAAGGACGCCTCCATGCTGGACATCTACCTGGACGGCCTCGCCGACGTTCAGAAGGTCTCCGACAACTACACGTCCATCAGTGGCATGGACCTGGGCCTCAAGCAGGTGCTGCTGAAGCACTTCCTGGCGCTGGACACGCTGTACCCCATGCTGGCCCTGGCCGCCATCTTCTTCAGCGTCACCCTCTACCTGCGCTCCTTCTTCATCACGCTCATGGCGCTGCTGGGGGTGCTGGGCTCCCTGATGGTGGCCTTCTTCCTTTACCACGTGGCCTTCCGCATGGCCTACTTCCCCTTCGTCAACCTGGCGGCCCTCCTGCTGCTCAGCGGCGTCTGCATCAACCACACCCTCATCTTCTTCGACCTGTGGCGCCTCAGCAAGAGCCAGGTGCCCTCGGGGGGGCTGGCGCACCGCGTGGGCCGCACCATGCACCACTTCGGCTACCTGCTGCTGGTCTCGGGGCTCACCACGGGCGCCGCCTTCTACGGCAGCTACCTGAGCCGCCTGCCCACCGTGCGCTGCTTCGCGCTCTTCATGGGCACCGCCGTGCTGGTGCACATGGGGCTCACGCTCTTCTGGCTGCCCGCCTCCGCCGTGCTGCACGAGCGCTACCTGGCCCGCGGCTGCCTGCCCCGCCAGGCCCCCAGGGGCGGCAGCGACCCGCTGCGGCTGCTGCTGGCCGTGCACCGGCGCGTCCGAGGCCTCCGCAGGATCGTGTCCATCCTCTCCCGCCTGCTCTTCCAGCGGCTGCTGCCCTGCGGCGTCATCAAGTTCCGATACATCTGGATCTGCTGGTTCGCGGCCCTGGCCGTCGGGGGCGGCTACATCGGCGGCGTCAGCCCCCGCCTGCAGCTGCCCATCCTGCTGCCCGCCGGCGGCCAGGTCTTCCGGCCCAGCCACCCCTTCGAGCGCTTCGACGCCGAGTACCGCCAGCAGTTCCTGTTCGAAGACCTGCCCCCAGACGAGGGCGGCCACCTGCCCGTGGTTCTGGTGTGGGGCGTCCTGCCGGTGGACACGAGCGACCCGCTGGACCCTCGGAGCAACAGCTCCCTGGTGAGCGACCCTGACTTCTCGGTGGGCAGCCTCGAGGCCCAGGAGTGGCTGCTGGAGCTCTGTCAGGAGGCCCGGAATCAGAGCTTCTTTAGCACCCAGCCCAAGGGGTGGCCCACGCTGTGCCTGGTGGAGGCCCTGCAGGGCTGGATGGAGAGTCCCAGCTGCGCCCGCCTGGGGCCCGACTTCTGCTGTGGCCAGACAGACTTCCCCATGGCCCCCCAGCTGTTCCTGCACTGCCTCAAGATGATGGCGCTGGAGCAGAGTCCCGACGGCGCCCGGGACCTGGGACTCCGCTTCGACACCCACGGCAACCTCGCCGCCCTGGTCCTGCAGTTCCAGACCAACTTCCCCTACAGTCTCGAGTACGGCCCGGTCCACCACTTCTACACGGAAGTGAGCCGCTGGCTGGCCGCGGCGCTGGGCAGGGCGCCCCCGGGCATGCGCCGAGGCTGGTTCACCAGCCGCCTGGAGCTGTACAGCCTGCAGCACAGCCTGAGCACCGAGCCCGCCGTGGTGCTAGGCCTGGCGCTGGCGCTGGCCTTCGCCACGCTGCTGCTGGGCACCTGGAATGTTCCGCTCAGCCTGTTCTCGGTGGCGGCCGTGGCGGGCACGGTGCTGCTCACCGCAGGCCTGCTGGTTCTGCTCGAGTGGCAGCTCAACACCGCCGAGGCTCTCTTCCTGTCTGCCTCGGTGGGCCTCTCCGTGGACTTCACCATCAACTACTGCATCTCCTACCACCTGTGCCCGCACCCGGACCGCCTGAGCCGCGTGGCCTTCTCCCTGCGCCAGACCAGCCGGGCCACAGCCATGGGGACGGCGGCCCTGTTTGCCTCGGGCGTCATCATGCTGCCCTCCACGGTCCTGCTCTACCGCAAGCTGGGCATCACCCTGATGATGGTCAAGTTCGTCAGCTGCGGCTTCGCCAGCTTCTTCTTCCAGTCGCTGTGCTGCTTCTTCGGGCCGGAGAAGAACTGTGGGCAGATCCTGTGGCCCTGCGCGCACCTGCCGTGGGACGCCGGCACCGAGGAGCCCGACGAGGAGAAGGGGCGGCCCGGAGCGGGAATACCCGGCATCTGCCCCGAGCACTACGAGCTCCAGCCCCTGGCGCGGCGCCGGAGCCCCAGCTTCGACACCAGCACAGCCACCAGCAAGCTGTCCCATCGCCCCTCGGTCCTGTCGGACGATCTGCCGTTTCACGACGGCAGCTGCTGCGGCCGGCCCCCGCTAGTCCCCGCCTCCCCGCGGGACCTGCTCCTGGACCACCAGGCCGTCTTCAGCCAGTGCCCGGCTCTGCAGACCTCCTCGCCCTATAAGCAGCCTGGCCCCACCCCGCAGAGCTGGGTCAGGCAGGACTCCCTGGAGCAGAAGGCCGAGCCCCCGCAGGCCTCCCCGGAAGTCCCCATCCCCTCTCCCAAGTCCAAGGCTGAAGAACTTCCCGATGGCCTCTGCTCCTCAGCCAGCACCCTGGAGGGGCTCAGCGTCTCCGACGACACCTGCCTGAGCACCCCCGAGCCCAGCGCCCGCGTGCCCGATTCCGTGGTGATCTGCCCAGAAGACCTGGAGGACGCTGGGAAGCCGGCGCTTGAGCGGGGCCAGCTGAACGGAAAGCGTGACACCCTCTGGCTGGCGCTGAAGGAGACCATCTACGACCCGGCCCTGGCCAACTCCCAGCACAGCAGCTCGTCCTGGAAGGGCCGCGGGGGGCCGGACGGCAGCCCTGTGATGCTGCCCAACAGCCAGCCAGATCTGCCAGATGTTTGGCTCCGCAGGCCCAATGCCTACACCTCTGGCTACAGCAGCTAAAGGAGGCCAGACCAGGCTGCGGAGCCCTGTTCCCGGATGATTAGGCAGGGCCGGCACCAGGCGAGAGCCTGATGGTATTTCTCCAAAGCGACACCTTCCAGCTATGGACTTTTTCAACCCTGCCAGATGTTCCAGCCTTGATCTTTCTGCTACTTACCCCTTACATCTGGAGGACTCAGTGGGGAGGACCTTTGAGAGGGAATACCCGGCTCTCCTCGTGACCTGCTGAGGGCTTGTCTGCCCCCCCCCCCCAGTGCCAATAAGGAAGGACCCCTCCTCTGGAAAGGGAGGGGAGGCTGGATGTGCAGATTTATTGGAGGAGATGGGTCCGTCCCTCTCCCAAGTGGCAAGATGTTCAGTGACCCTAAGGTACCCCATCGTTGCCAACTTGACAGTACCTCACTGACCAGACGAGCCCTCAGCAATCTCCACTGCCTCCTGAACCGCCGCCCTTCTCATTCATTGACTCTTCATCAGGACTCTTTTCATTCTTTGGGGAACTCCTCTGGCCAGAATTGGGCTGGGGACTTCTTCCTGGAGGAAGGTGGGATGGCCGGCAGGAGGCCGGATGGCCAGCCGCAGAGCACCACTAAGTTGCCAGAGTCTCCATTCCCTGCCAGTGACCAAGGATGGTGTCCATCTCTTCGCCGCAGCGAGGTTCTGTGAGCCTCGGCGTACAGGGAAACACATCGAGACTTCAGGAAGCGATGGGTTCCCCAGTCACGTGGCTGGGCCCTGCCAGAGTGGTTTCCTGACTCATTCTATCACCACAACTCCCGGACTCTGGCTTCTTGCTTCAGAGACATCGGTCCCTGGCTTGTCTTGATCCTGTGCTTCTAGTACACTTTCCCCCAACCTGCCTTTTTGGCTGTCTCTGTGTAAACCCTGCCTCCTCCTTTGGGCATCCATCTGTAGAATAAGCTGTACTCTGAGCAGACCCCAGGGCTCCTCCTTGTGCTCTTCCCTCTGGAGTCCTCTGAGGTGCTTGCAGCGGCGAGGCCTGCAGATCAGGGCTGACCTGACTTGTCAGGCTGCAGCCGACACCCAGGCCGGGCCAGGAGAGGCATAGGAGAGGCACTGAGGGGCCGAAGGGGTCCAGCAGGATAATCCAGCTAAGAAAGAGACTCACATCTGCCCTTTCCGGGGACCTTGTTCGTCTGAAGCTGCTCTTTTGGGTCAAGTCCCCAGCTTCTAAAGAACAGGTCTGGAGGAGCGGGGTGCTCCGTACCTGAAGAATTCTGGCCCCAAAGCAAGGAGTCTCCCCTGAGGATTCAACCAGTGTAAGCGCTCACAACATTAGGTGGCGCCAGTGAGTCTTTGGAACAGCTTTGCGTATGGTACTAGGAGGGGCAAAACGGTGGGAGGGGAATGCCTTCCAAGAGCGCAGCTTCTTACGTATAAGGCACGTCAGACAGAATATCATTCCCAGCCGTCTCCAACTCCTATAGCCTAACTACCCTTCCTTAAAAGAACCCTGTATTCTAACACCAAGGATCCTGGGGTCCCCCTCAGGCTCCTGGCAGCCCCTCAGGATGTACCCTGAAATCCATAGATCCACTCCAGTTTCCTTGGGGGTGTCAAGGAAGAGAAGGGATTTTTCTACAGCCCATCTGTCAGAGCTGGAGCGAATCAGAGGGTGTTTGGGCTTTATTATGTCATGTTCCTATGTTGTTGAGACCTACCTCCCACCCAGTAGCTCATGACCAGTGAAGCAGAAATCTAAATGAGGGTTAGGGAGACGAGAAGACAGTACAATTGTCCCTCAGTATCTACAGAGAACTGGTTCCAGGAAGCCCCCGGATGCCCAAATCCAAGGATGCTCAAGTCCCTTGTGTAAAACGGTGTAGTAGTTGCTTATAACCTACGCATATCCTCCATATTCTTCAAATCGTCTCTAGTGATTTACGATACCTACTACAGTGTAGAGGCTGTGCCAGTTGTTGTTATACTGTGTTGTTTAAGGAATAATGGCAAGAAAAAAAATGTGTGTATTCAGTTACAATGTGGTTTCTTTTTTCCCACCCTCCTCCAAATATTTTCAGTCTTCATGGTTGAATCTGCAGGTGCAGAACTCAGGGGTACAGAAGACTGACCAAGTAAGTGGGCTCCTTGCAAGGTAACTCAAGATAAGTCACAGCTTCTCTAGCTACCAAGGCAAAAGGATCACTTGGACTTAGGAGTTGGGAGGCAAATGGAACGACATTGTAAGACCTACCCCCTACCCCAATCTAAAAGTAAATAAATAGCCACGTCCTGGTGGCTCACCCCTGTAATCCTAGATATTCAGCAGGCTGAGATCTGAGGATACTGGTTCAAAGCCACCCCAGGCAGGAAAGTCTGTGTGACTCTTATGTCCCATTAGCTACTCAAAAAAAAAAAAAAAGCCAGAAGTAGAGCTGTGGGACAAGTGGTAGAGCCTAGCCCTGAGCAAAAAAGACCAAGGACAGCATTCAGGCCCTGAGTTCAAGCCTCAGGACCTGCACCAAAATTTTAATTAATTAATTAAGACAAAATCAAGAACTCCCTTCGTGGGGCTGGGACTATGGCCTAGTGGCAAGAGTGCTTGCCTCCTATACATGAGGCCCTGGGTTTGATTCCTCAGCACCACATATACAGAAAACGGCCAGAAGTGGCGCTGTGGCTCAAGTGGCAGAGTGCTAGCCTTGAGCAAAAAGAAGCCAGGGACAGTGCTCAGGCCCTGAGTCCAAGGCCCAGGACCAGAAAAAAAAAAAAAAAAAATCCCTTCGTCACCACACAGCCAAACTGGGACTCCCTCCATCTCATCTGGAATAAAGAGCCTCAGAGAGGACAGGTGTTCTTTCTGCACACCGTGGGCCAAGGGGTAGCTTAGTGGTACAGCGTGGGCTTAGCATGCACCAGATCCAGGGCTCTATCTTCAGCCCCCTGCCCACCCATGAGCTAGCTCTGGTCTATCAGCCCAGCACTCTGGAGGCTGAGGTCTGAGGATTACACTTCAAGTGACAGAGAACAAGCCTTGAACACGAAAGCTCAAGGACATTGTCCAGAACTGAGTTCAAGACCAAGGATCAACACAAGAAAGAGAGAGAGAGGAAGAAGGAGGAGGAGGAAGAGGAGGGGGAAAGAGGAGAGGAGAAGGGAGGGAGGGAGGGAGGGAAAGCCGGGGACTTGTGGCTTGAGTCTGTAATCCTAACTACCCAGGAGGCTGAGATATAAGGATCACAGTTCAGAGCCAGCCAAGGCAGGAAAGCCTGAGACTCTTTTTTTTTTTTTTTTTTTTTGCCAGTCCTGGGCCTTGGACTCAGGGCCTGAGCACTGTCCCTGGCTTCTCTTTGCTCAAGGCTAGCACTCTGCCACTTGAGCCACAGTACCACTTCTGGCCATTTTCTGTATATGTGGTGCTGGGGAATCAAACGCAGGGCTTCATGTGTTTGAGGCAAGCACTCTTGCCACTTGGCCCAGCCCGAGACTCTTATCTTCAATTTACCAGAAGTGCCACCATGGCTCAAAGTGGTAGAGCACTAGCCTTGAGCAAAAGAGCTCAGGGACAGCACCCAGGCTCGGTTCAAGCCCAAGGACTGCAAAAACAAACAAACAAACAAAAAATAACAAGAAAATAAAGGAAAGAAAGCAAGCCAGACTCTCTCTTCTCCAACACATCGACACAAAGCCATAAGGATATATTCTCTCTCTCTCTCTCTCTCTCTCTCTCTCTCTCTCTCTCTCTCTCTCTCTCTCTGCCCCTCTCCTTCCCTATACCATATCCTGAGACTTACCTCCAAAGCTGCCGTATACATGCATTTTGCTTCTCTCCATCTCCACGGTTATCATTACTACCCACCAGCATGGTGGTCAGCACCATTTTCTCTCTCTTGAACCAAAGCATCATCTTCCCAGTTGTGCATGGAGTGGAAAAAAATATGCAAACTTATATAACAGGCTGAAAGATAACTTCCAGAGAGTAAATAGAATTGAATATGGTCTCCTGAGGCCAGCAAGAAGAAGCACTTTGGAAGGGTAATCCCCATGTCCAGATAACTGCCTGTTTGGAACTTCTGTGACTGCAGGGTTATGGAATCATGCTTCCTCTCTGCCAGACATGGCAGAGTTTCACCATAATTGGTGAATGTATCAATACATGCCAATCTCCCTAACTCCATGTCTTAAAACCAATTGCAAAAATGAAGCATATGCTTCTGGGTGGAGTTCCTTTACAAAGCCAGCTCGCTCCCTCCCTCCCTCCCTCCCTCCCTCCCTCCCTCCCTCCCTCCCTCTCTCTCTCTCTCTCCTTTCTTTTTGTTGGTCATGGAACTTGAACTCTGGGCCTGGGCACTGTCCCTGAGCTCTTCAGCTCAAGGTTAGCGCTCTGCCACTTTGAGCCACAGCGCCACTTCCAGTTTTCTGGTGGTTCATTGGAGATTAGAGTCTCATGGACTTTCCTGCCCCGGCTGGCTTTGAACCGTGATCCTCAGATCTCAGCCTCCTGAGTAGCCACGGGTGCCTGGCTGTCAGGTGGTTCTTTCAAGGTCGCATCCATGCAAGTAAGTGTAGTCTGCAGCTCACTGGATGGTTGCTTTCCACGGGTAGTGGCAGCTGTTACTGAGGTGGTTTGGCTTCTCCTGACCCTTCCTTTCCTCCTGGGTAACCTAGGATTCCACCTCCTCCTCCGTCTTCGGCCCCAGTTGCTCTCTCTGACCTCTGACACTTGGAGCATGCAAGAGCATGGAGAATCAGAGGAAATTTTTATTTTATTTTCTTTTTTTGCCAGTCCTGTGGCTTGGACTCAGGGCCTGAGCACTGTCCCTGGCTTCTTTTTTTTACTCAAGGCTAGCACTCTGCCACTTGAGCCACAGCGCCGCTTCTGGCCGTTTTCTGTACGTGTGGTGCTGGGGAATCGAACCCAGGGCTCTACCACTAGGCCACATTCCCAGCCGATCGTGTGGTTTTTGTTCACTGTGCAGTTCCCAGAGTGTAAGCTCCCAGGAGCGTGCTGGCGTTTGCCCCCCTTCCCCTCCCCCCCCCCGGTGTAGGAGCCCCCACAGTGGCTTGGGAATGGGGGCGGGGGGGGGCGATTGTGACACCGACCTCCGCGCAGCCGCGTCTGCGCCCGGGGGGCGGGGGGGCGGGGGGCGGGAGGGCTCCCGAGCTGCACCGCGGCCCCTCCGCGACTCGGCCCCCCCCCGGAGTCCGTACAGCATGGCAGCTCCCAGAGAGGCGGCCGGAGCCGCGGCGTTCCGTACGGCGGGGCCCGCGCCACCGGAAGCGCACGCCCTTCCGCCCAGCCACCGGAAGTCCCCATTTGAAACGGAGGCGGCCGGCTCCGAGGGCGCCGCGGCGGTTGCGGCGCCGGGTGTCGGGAAGGAGAGCGGCGCGGACGGCGGGCGGGAGTGGCCCGCGCCGGGGTTCGGGTTCGACTCTCAGGCCGAGGCCGAGGCCGGGCCGGGTGTGGGGCGGCCGGGCGGCGTGAGGCCGAGTCCCTCTGGGGAGCCCCGGGCCTGGGCGGCGCGGCGCGCCGGGCCCACACCCCCGCTCTGCCCCTCCCGCAGGGCCCAGCCGGGCGGCCTCGCCAGCATGACCAGCGCGGCCAAGACGCTGCCCGCCGCGCAGCCCGCCTCGGCGCCCGGCGGAGGCCTGCCCTCAGGTGGGGGTCGCGCCTCGGGCCCGGGGCCTGGCGAGGGGGGACGGGGCGGGGGGGGGACCCCGGTGGAGGGGCCCGCGCCGCCGCCCGCCCGGCGCACTGGCTGGAGGGCAGACCCTCCCGCGGGGCCCTCCAGCCGCCCTCCAGCCGCTCCGCTCGGGGCTGGTGCGCTACCACCGGAGCCACACCTCCACCTCTCGCTCGTGTGGGTGGTTAGTTGGAGGTAGTTTCGCGGGCCTGGCTGCCTGGGCGGGCCGGCTTCGAACCGCTATCCCCAGATCTCAGCCTCCCCAGCCGCTAGGATTACAGGTGTGAACCATCGTCAGGCACCCAGCTCTTGTGTTGGTTGTGTTTGCTTGCGGTCAGGTCTCAGTGGTTGAGCTGCCTAATCGAGAGGGGATTATTGTGCAGCTGTGGACGATCCCTTTCAGTTAAGTATGTTCAGGAGTAGCGGCAAGATTGGTCTCTGAAGTAAAGAGGCTTTTTTTAAAGAGTTGCTCCCAGGGCTGGGAATCTGACTTAGTGATAGAGTGCTTGTCTAGCGGGTTCCATTCCTCAGCACCACATACACAGAAAAAAAAAAAAAAGTCAAAGTGGTGCTGTGGTTCAAGAGGTTGAGTGCTAGCCTTGAGTTTAAAAAAAAAAAAAAGTTGTTCCCTTTCCTATTCTAAATACCTGTAATAGGAATCTTGCCTCAGCAAGGACTAGGCCTTGTTGGGAGAAGAGCCACATCGCTCCACACAGCTCTTCTGTCTTCCTCACATGTACATATACATGTATGTATGTGTGCATATGACCGCAAAGTGTGCCTGTCAACTCCTCTCTGTGGGAAGCACTTAGAGGAGAATCATGGTTCAGGTTGGTCTTGGGAGGAAAAGTGACACCCTTTTACAGAAAGAGCCAGAAACGTAGCTGAAGTGGTTGAGCCCCTGCCTAGCAAGCTCAGAGTCCTGAGCTAGAACTCTAAAACTGCCAGAATAGAAAGAAGCTGGGATTTTTTTTTATCCTAATTAATATGATTCGATACTTTGTGCCTCATTACTTCACCTTGACTTCATTATTATATACCTCTTTGATCATGCTTACGTGGTCCATTTTACAGTGAACACAATGAAGTTAGTATGATCTAGAAAAGCTCAAGGCCAGGGATGGGGCTCAGTGTAGAGCACTAGCCCAGCATAGGCTTAGGTTTATCCAAAAAAAGAAATACTAAAGAGTGCATGTGCGTGTGTGTGTGTGTGTGTGTGTATGTGTGTATGTGTATATGTGTATATGGGGGGGTGTACTTATATCCTGAATAAACTATTTGAGTAGGACTTGCTATGGAATCTAAATCCTAGACAGGGTTTGGTAGAGGAGTTATCCAGTCCTGGCCCACAAGAAGATCAGAACGAATGGCAAGTTGGGAACGTCCACGGAGTGAAAGGGCCAGTGCCAGAGGCAGTCATCTGGAAGAGGAAAGAAGAGGAGAGCAGCTGCACACCAGTGGTTCATGTCTGAAATTCTAGCTACTAAGGAGGCTAAGATCTGAATATGAGAGTTCAGAGCCAGTCTGGGCAGGAAAGTCTATGAGACTCTTTATCTCTAATTAACTACCAAAAAGCCAGAAGTAGCACTTGGCTCAAGTGGTAGCATCAAGTGAGAAAGGTAAGGAACAGCGCCCAATCCTGTGATAGAACTTCAGGACTAGCTACCAAAAAGAGAGAGGAGAGGAGATGAAGGACTGAAGCTAAAGGATTTCATTTGTTCCACCAGCTATTTCTGGGCTTTCTGTCATGTGCCAGATTTCTTCTAAAGGGTTAGGATGGCTTTTGGTGGCAATAGACATCATTTTAAAAGCCACTGGATGGGCTGGGAATATGGCCTAGTGGTAGAGTGCTTGCCTCACATACATGAAGCCCTGGGTTCAATTCCCCAGCACCACATATATAGAAAAAGCCAGAAGTGGTGCCTGTGGCTCAAGTGGCAGAGTGCTAGCCTTGAGCAAAAAGAAGCCAGGGACAGTGCTCAGGCCCTGACCTCGAGCCCCACAACTGGCAAAAAAGCCGCTGGAGCTGGGCACTAGTAGCTCACCTATAACCCTAGCTACTCAGGAGGTTGAGATCTGAGGATCGAGGTTCAAAGCCAGACTGGGCAGGAAAAGTCCATGAGACTCGTCTGCAATTAGCTACTAGAAAACCGGAATTGGCCCTGTTGCTCAAGTAGTAGTGCACTAGCCTTGAGCTGAAGAGCTCAGGGATAGGGCCCAGGCCCAGAGTTCAAGCCCCATGACCAACAACAACAAAAGCAGCTGGAGTGTTGACTTAGGATGTGTGTTGAAAGCTTGACAAGATGGCAGAGTTGGCTGTAATGATGCCTGGTGAAGATTTAGAGAGAGAGAACGAACCCCGGCTTGAACTCTAGCTTTTGTTCAGCTTTCTTGCTCATGGCTAGCACTCTACTACCTTAGTCATGTCTCCAGTCTAGCATTTTTCTCTGTAGTTGGAGTTTTGGGGGTCTTGGACTTTTCTGCATAGACTGACTTTGAAGGATTACATGTCTGAGCTACAGGTGCCCAGCTCCCTTTAGTTCTTTGTTGATATCAATGTCTGTATTCACATTTATTCTACATTTAGCTGACACATTTGAAGAATTTGGCTTCCATTGCAGTTATTCTAGAAGTCTTTTTTTTTTTTTTTTTTGGTGCCAGTACTGGGGCTTTAACTCAGGGCCTGAGTGCCATCCTTAATCTTTTGATCTTTTTTGCTCAAAGCTAGTGCTCCAGCACTTGAACCATAGCTCCACTTCTGGCTTTTTGGTGAGTAATTGAAAACAAGTCTCAGATTTTCCTGTCCTGTCTGGCTTTGAACTCTGATTCTCAGATTTCAGCCTCTGAGTAGCTAAGATTATAGGCATGAGCCACTGACACCCAGCTTTAAATCTTTTTTTGTTTTTTCTTATTTATTGTCAAAGTGATGTACAGAGAGGTTACAGTTTCATACGTTAGGCCTTGGGTACATTTCTTGTACTGTTTACTACCTCCTCCCTCATTCCCCCTCCCCCTCTCCCCCCATGAGTTGTTCAGTTGGTTTACACCAAATGGTTTTGCAAGTATTGCTTTTGGAGTTGTTTATCTTTTTATCCTCTGTCTCTCGATTTTTTTTTTTTTTTTTTTTGCCAGTCCTGGGCCTTGGACTCAGGGCCTGAGCACTGTCCCTGGCTTCTTCCCGCTCAAGGCTAGCACTCTGCCACCTGAGCCACAGCGCCCCTTCTGGCCGTTTTCCATATATGTGGTGCTGGGGAATCTAACCGAGAGCTTCAGTGTAGGAGGCAAGCGCTCTTGCCACTAGGCCATATTCCCAGCCCCTGTCTCTCGATTTTCACTTCCCTTTTCACTCCCTTTCACTTCCCTAGAATCTTTTTTTTTTTTTGCCAGTCCTGGGCCTTGGACTCAGGGCCTGAGCACTGTCCCTGGCTTCTTCCCGCTCAAGGCTAGCACTCTGCCACTTGAGCCACAGCGCCGCTTCTGGCCGTTTTCTGTATATGTGGTGCTGGGGAATCGAACCTAGGGCCTCGTGTATCCGAGGCAGGCACTCTTGCCACTAGGCCATATCCCCAGCCCCCTAGAATCTTAATCTTTGAATTCATCTTCACAAATTGAGCTTGGCCTAAGAGAGTGAAGTCATGTGATACCTTGGGGTGGGGCTGTTTGCATGCTGCAGCTGTTACACACTGCTATACTTGAAGCTTTATCCTCTTGTTTCCCTTACAGATCCACAAACTAGAGCTACTTTTAAGAGTCTCTTACCTGTTAAATCCAAAGAAGTTGATGTGTCCAGATATCTTCATTCAGGAGGTTCAGAGAGTGATATTGCAAAAGTCACCAAACCAAAACGAGATAACGGGTGAGGGCAGATGATTGGTATCTGTGGGGTTGTGGAAGGGCGCTTGCCTAGCAGACATGCTCAGCTCTGGGTTAGGTCCCCAGCGCTGAGAGAGGGGCGGAGAGGACAAGGCCTTGCTAGAAATGGTTCAGTACCAAGAATTAAATAGGGGCGTGAAGCCAAAGGCTCCTGAATGACAAGGCAGCCTGTGGGTGGGGGACCCAAAGCCCCAGAACACGAGGTGGTGGTGGTTAGGGTCCTCTGTGTTGACTCAGACAGGTTTGTGAAGAAGGTTTTCTTTTCCTCACACTTGCTCTGAGTGGACTGAGGCCTCATCAAGGCCCGGCACCAGCCTGAGTCGTGGTCGTGGAAAGTGGGGACTAGCTTTTAGTCGAGGTTGCTGGTCTGAGCAGCTCTAGTCACAGTGTAGTGTGATTCTCTGATTCGTGTCTGTTTTTGCTTCTCTAGGCAGATGAAAGCTGCAGAGACTGCTACCAGGAAAACCCTTCGAAAGGGGTGAGCATCAGGCAGAAGTAACCGGGGTACCACTGCAGTGTTGATGATGATGGTGATATTACTAAATGCTTGCCATGTGTCGGCACCTGGACTAAGTATTGTACATGAATTTATTCTTTTATAATGAAATGTAGTAGTTCCTTTAACTCTAGAAATGACTAGTGGAGCATGAGGTTATATACCGGCATGTGAGAAAGACAGGATTCAAACCCATTTGAATAATTCCCTCTTCATGGAAGCACATCTGTTGTTACAGCTACAAGCCACTTGGTAAACAAAGGTCGGAGGAAGATCTCAAGGATAAGAACCAGCTTTTAGAGACTGTCAACCAGCAGTTGCACCAGAAGTTGACTGAAACTCAGGTAAGGGACCCACCACATCTCCTTTGACAGGGCAGTGTGTGGCGGGATGGTGAGAGAGGAGCAAGCTGCCTGAGCACTGAACGAATCAGGCTGTCAGTGTGGCTAGCGGAGGGCACAGGCAAGGAAGACCTGTCATTTGTGGGGCACTTCCTGACCTGTCTGTGGAACTCAACAGGAAGAGTTGAAGGATCTGACTCAGAAGGTGGAGCTGCTGGAGAGGTTCCAGGACAACTGCTTAGCAATTTTGGAGAGCAAGGGCCTCAACCCAGGTAAGAGACCTCCCTCGGCCATCTTCCCAAGAAGGGGGGCAGGGCAGGGCTGACGTGAGAGCACAGCATCCCTGCCCAGCGGGCGCAGGAGCTGCTCCACAAAGCCCTGAAAACCAGGAGCTCCTTGCTCTCACTTGGTGTTGGTTTTTCGTTTGTATTGTTTCTTGAGACAGAGTCTTTCTCTCGCTAGCCATGCTGGTCTTAAACCCACTGTAGAGCTCAGGATGACTTTGAACACTTACTTGTTCTTCCTGCCTCATTCTCTGCCCAGGTGTTCACCACCATGCCCAGTTTGATGTTGATGTTTTGCCTGACTGATAATGTTACCTGAACACTGTGCCATTCATTTGATGCCAACAGGGTTGCAGAGACTGCTATCAGGAAAAACCCTTGTTTTTTACAAAAAGACCAGAAACATTGTGTTTCCTTGTAGGGAGGCAGAGATTACACCTGCCTTTCCCAGGTGGGAGAAGAGAGGGTCCCTGGCCTCTGGCTTAAGAGCTTAAGGAATGCTGACTCTGAATGGGACTGGGTGACCTTCAGGTTCCCTTGGGCAAAAACAAAGCTCAGGAGCAGCACCCAGGCCCTGAGTTCAAGTCCCAGGACCAGCATAAAAAACTCAGAATGTCCAGGAGTAGACATATAGAGAAGTCTCCCTTAGGCATACTCCTGTGCTGGTCCTAGAGGTGTGTTCAGGTGAGGGTGTTGTTGCCAGTTGAGGCTGACTTTGTTGTATCCATGCATTGTAGGCAGTGATACCCTGGCTTCACAGCAAGGACTCACTACGGATCACTCGGACTCTATGGTGAGGGCATGAGAGTGAATGCATGGGGCCCCGTGGCCCTGGGACCTGGAGATCTAAGGCCTCCACCCGTGCTCAGCAAACCCCAGCAGCTTTGCTTTTCCACGAGTACAGAATGCGTCCTTACCAGACTAGTTTAGTTGAAAGGTACCTGTGAACTTAACAATGTACGTAGGTCTGAATTGAGAGTATACTTCTCTAAAACACTTATGGGGGGTCAGAGATGTGGCCCGTGGAAAAGGACTTGCTATTTTCTCCATTCCTCACTTTACAAATTTCTCCCCTACTCTTTGCTGAGAACTGTGTGATGCATTTCTCCAGCCTGTAACATTTGAACTCACAGGGCTGGGAATATGACCTAGTGGCAGAGTGCTCGCCTTGTACACATGAAGCCCAGGGTTCGATTCCTCAGCACCACATACACAGAAAAACAGAAGTGGTGCTGTGGCTCAAATGGCAGAGTGCTAGTCTTGAGCAAAAAGAAGCCAGGGACAGTGCTCAGGCCCTGAGTCCAAGGCCCAGGACTGGCAAAGAAAAAAAAAATGAACTCACAGTTTATTTTGTTGCCTTTTTTAAAGTAGTGTATGTAGGCTTACTGTCTTTGAAATTCATATGTTCTCTTTCCCTGGGAGATCACTCGTCATCTTAGGCTCATAGAATGCCAGCCATGGATCTTTCCGCAGCTCCTGCAAGCAATTGGTCACCCTTAGTGGCTGCCACATCTGGTTCCATACATCAGTGTGGCACAGAGCACATTATAGTACATGGACTTGGTATCTCCAGACCTGTGGGAAAACAGTTTTTGGGTCTGGCTGCTTGAGATTGTTTGGATAAATACTGGAGTATTGCAGGGGACGTAAAGGAGGTCTTTGCTCTACTTTGGATGTAGAAGTCTGTAGGACTGAGTAATTATTCCTACAGAGACCCTCAAGGGGCCTCAGTGAAGAGTCCAGCAGTGAATGATAAATGAATGGAAGCACGTTAGCCATCGACTGATCCAGCTCTCTTTTTATATGAAGACTTACCACATTTGCTTTCCTCTTAGTTGCTGTTAGAAACGCTGCAAGATGAGCTGAAGCTTTTTAATGAAACGGCCAGGAAGCAGATGGAGGAGTTGCAGGTGAGGGGCCAATGTCATCTAGGGCAATACTGTTGTATTCTACCACAAAGGAAGACCGATGGAGAAATATTTCCACCTTTTCTACCTGTTTGTTTTTGGTTTTTGAGACAGGGTCTTGCTAAGTAGCCCAGGCTAGCCTCAAACTTAGTACTCTCCTGCCTTAGCCTCTTAAATGCTTGGGATTATAAGTGTGTGCCATTATGCTTGACATTTGTTTTTGCTGGCCCTGGGACTTGAACTCTGGGCTCGGGCAATATCCCTGAGCTTTTGTGCTCCAGGCTTAGTGCTCTAGCACTGGGTCCATAGCTCTACTTCCAGCTTTTTACTTATTAATCCGAGATCAGTTTCACAGACTTTTCTGGCCAGGATGGCTTCAAAGTGCCATCCTCAGATCTCAGCCTCCTGAGTAATTAAGATTACAGGTGTGGGGCTGGGAATGTGGCTTAGTGGTAGAGTGCTTGCCTAGCATGCACAAAGCCCTGGGTTCGATTCCTCAGCACCACATAAACAGAAAAAGCCAGAAGTGGTGCTGTGGCTCAAGAGGTAGAGTGCGGGGTGGGAATATGGCCTAGTGGTAAAGTGCTCACCTCGTATACATGAAGCCCTGGGTTCGATTCCTCAGCACCACATATATAGAAAGAAGCCGGAAGTGGTGCTGTGGCTCAAGTGGTAGAGTGCTAGCCTTGAGCAAAAAGAAGCCAGGGACAGTGCTCAGGCCCTGAGTCCAAGCCCCAGGACTGGCAACAAAAACAAAAAATAAAACAAAAGAGATAAAGTGCTTGCCTTGAGCAAAAAGGAGCCAGGGACAGTGCTCAGGCTCTGAATCCAAGCCCCAGGACTGGCAAAAAAAAAAAATGATTACAGGCAGGAGCCACAAGTACCTAACATGTGACTATTTTTAATAAACTATTTTGAAATAACTTTAGATTTACAGAAAAGTTGTAAAGGTAATACAAAAAATTGAATTTCCTTAAACATTTTATGCATATCGTCACATACACCAACATTGGTGTATGTATTGTTGTTACCTAAATTCCATTCCTAAGTTTGACTTAACCAGATTTTTCCCAGTAGTTTTTTTTTTTCCCTGTTCCTGAAGACTTGAGAAGAGTTTGCATCTGGGGATGTAGCTCAGAAATGTGCACATGATTGTGTCAGTGTGCCGACAGGAGAAAAAACCTGGGCAAAAGCCCTGCTGTGGGAACTTGGTATCCCAAGGAAGAGACCTGCACAGCCAAAAGCCAGGATTCTTGAGTCTGGCTGCTTCAGCTTGCTTGGATAAGTCTAGGCTGTTGAATGAGACATAGACGATATCTTTGCCCTACTTTAGGTATAGTCTGTGGTATAGAAAAACATTGCCTAAAACCAATACAGATAAGAAAAGTCAAAGATAGAAAACATGATGTCTTTTGGTTTTTCCACTGGTGGTCTTCGAGGGAATAGAAGCCTGATGATCTAGTGTGGGCATTGTCTTTCTTGTGAGTCAAGAGTTTTGTGTGATTTTTTTTTTCTTTCATAATGCTTTGCTTTGCAGGCCTTAAAAGTAAAGTTGAAGATGAAAGAAGAGGAAAGGATCCGATTCCTGGAACAGCAAACCCTGTGTAATGATCAAACCAGTGACATTACAATAGCCTTGGAGGAAATGGAGCAGCTATTAGAAATGTAATAAAAGGCAAGTGGCCAGGAGGCTCCTGCTTGGGGTAAACTCTCAGAGGAGCCATGTAGGATATCTTGTTGGCCATAATCTTTTTGGACTCTCCAGCCCCGATTTGATAACTGTTTCTGCAGTAGGATTAAGGGCAACTTCTACTGAATGGGAGTTCCTCTTGTAAGCAATTTGCCGTAGCTTTGGGTTGGTCAGCATTTCTGAGCTTCACTTGTAGGTAATGGAGGCCCACGCAGGGATCCCGGAGGCTTGACTCCACCTCCTAGGCCATAAAGCACCCTACCATTAGAATCAGGAGACTTAACCAGCTACCGCCGAAGAATCTAGGAAGTCACAGTCAGATCTGTAGGAAGCAACCCTTAATTACAGTGGAGCAGAGGTGCACGCAGGAGACATCTTTAAGTCATGGACAGAATAGTACTTCACTGTCAATTTATGAACTTGGAGTTGCAAATAATACATCTTGGAGCTTTTCATCCAAATCACATCTGTCTGTTTGTTTTTAAGTACTACTTTTGAAATAAATATTTTAAATATTCTGACTAACATTGAGGAATGAAAAGAGACTTCTAAAGCTGGGTGCTGGTGACTCTTAGCTATAATCTTAGTTTACTCAGGAGGCTGAGATCTGGAGGAACACAATTTGAAGCCAACCCATGCAGAAAAGTCTATAAGACTCCATCTCCAGTTAGCTAACAGAATTTCAGACTGGAGGCATGGCTCAGCTCTTATTGTGAGCAGGAAACCCGAGCCAGAGCACAAGGACTTCAGTTAGCCCTGGCACTGGCACAAAAAAAAGGAAATAACTTAACCTAGCTATCTCATCTGAACATTATTACAATAAACTCAGGATATTCTGACTGATGTAGACTGTTTTTCCCCCGCTATTAAGTACCTGTCACTATCATCCCTGCCTTCCTAGGCTCTCCATTTGTAGCTGCCAGTGCTAGGTTCCGTCCACCACCTCTCCCTCCCTCTGTGTCTGCTGTTTGCCCGGCACACCCAGTCCCACGCCTAATGCCATACATCCTGTAGCCCACAGCCCCTTCCCCTTCGGCTGACCAGAGGCAGACACGTCTTCCCAAGTCCAAGTAGACGGGCTTTTGTTCCGGTCACTTCCTTTTGTTGTTGCGCCTCCCACTTTCCTCACCACCCCTCCCTTTCTGCCCTCAGCACCTTCAAGGTTTTCCAGAGCCCTCTCTAGCTTCAAACATTAGTATGTTTACTCTTGAAAAGTTGTCTGGAATATTTTTTACATAGAATCTTCCAGTGAGGAGGGCTTAATTTTCCTTCCTTCTATACATCTTTAGGAATGTTTAAAAGATTGTTGTTTTTCTTCATTGTTTTGTTTTTTGTCAGGCATGGGGCTTGAACTCAGGTCCTGGGCACTGTCCCTAAGCTCTTTTGCTCAAGGCTAGCACTCTACCACTTTGAGCCACAGCACTGCTATGGTTTTCTGGTGGTTAATTGGAGATGAGAGTCTCGTGGACTTTCTTGCTTGGGCTGGCTTTGAACTGTGATCCTCAGACCTCAGCCTCCTGCATAGTTAGGATTACTGGAGTGAGCCACCAGCTCTTGGCTCTCTGTTCTTTCTTGTTTGATGACTTGATAATTCTGGAGTACTAGTCAGATATTTTGTAGAGGGCTGGAGGCATTGCTCAGGTGTAGTGTGCCATCCAGTAGCAAGAAAGCTCAGTTAATGTACAAGCCCTGAGTTCACAACCTGGTATCAGCCAAAAAATAAAGCCTGCAGATATTTTGTAGAGCATCTCTCAGTTCTGATTTATTTGGTTCATTATTTCCCCCTGATTAGTCTGGTTTGTTTGGGGAGATTGCCACTTAAGTACTGCTCTTATTCATTATACAGATGGCATGGGGCTGATTAACTTGTTGATGGTGGTGGCTGACCTTGTCCTTAGTTTTTGCTTTGCGTTTTGCCAGTAGAGTTGCAGTACTGAAGGCCAGCTCCTTGACTTTGTGATTAAGGAGGTATTTACGAGGTTTTCTCGTCTATAAAATCACTATTTCCACTTTCCATACTAGTTAAATTTGGGGCTGGGCCCAGTGGCCTAGTGGCAAGAATGCTTGCCTCCTATACATGAAGCCCTGGGTTCAATTCCCCAGCACCACGTATATAGAAAATGGCCAGAAGTGGCGGCGCTGTGGCTCAAGTGGCAGAGTGCTAGCCTTGAGCAAAGAGAAGCCAGGGACAGTGCTCAGGCCCTAAGTCCAAGGCCCAGGACTGGCAAAAAAAAAAAAAAAAAAAATACTGGTTAAATGTGAGTCACTAATTCCAACCCACCCTGAATTGGCAAGGAGAACTATCTGTCCATCTGTTTGTCTTCTTTATATTTAAGTATATTATTTAGATTTTTTTTCTCTCTTTTTTTTTTTTTTTTTTTTTTTTTTGCCAGAGTCAGGGCCTAGGTGCTGTCCCTGGCTTCTTTTTGCTCAGGGCTAGCACTCTGCCACAGCACCACTTCCAGCTCTTTCTGTATATGTAGTACTGAGGAATCGAACCCAGGATTTCATATATGCTAGGCAAGCACTCTACCAGTAGGCTACATTCCTACGCTTCACAAATTTGCGTGTCATCCTTGTGCAGGGGCCATGCTAATCTTCTCTGTATCGTTCCAATTTTTTAGTATATGTGCTGCCGAAGCGAGCACCCTTATTTAGAATTTTATAAGGAGTTTTTCTTCCTCATTTACAGCAGCATGGATATTTTTTTTTGTAACACTATTGCTCAAAGCTTTATTGTTTTATATATCACATTAAAGTCTACAAATCCATCTCAAATCTAATTTTTTCTTATGGCGAGAAAAATGTATGTTAAGGATTTTTTGTTTTGTTTCCTTTTATTGCCGTACTTACAATTGAACTCGAGTCTCACGCTTGCTAGGCAAGCACTTTCTATGGAATTGCCATACTCCCTGCCTCTGGGATCATTCTTTTTAAAAAATTTCCTGTGATCAATCCCAGATCTCAGCTACTAGAAAGGACCGAGACAGGAAGATCATGAGTTCCAGGCCATCCTGAGCACTTTAGGCATAATTTCCCAGCATTCCACATGTCAGATCTGGCCACCCAACCCTGTATGCCATCTTCTGGGATACAGAAAAGAGCTTTAGGTTTAAATTTAAAAAAGGAAGACTAGAGACAAAAGATATGCATAAACAGCCCTAGCCACTGGTTTGGCCTGGTTGGCTGTTTTCTCGGGTTTTGTTTTGGAAAGGGCATCCTGGTAGTAAGCTGTCTGGTTAGGATAAGCACATCTTTGTTGCCTGGGTAGTCTGACTGGTGGGGCTCTACAGTTCCTTTCAGTCACATTTCTCCCTCCCTCTTATAAAGATGTTATCAATCCTGTCCTTGGGCTCCAAGGTGAGTACAGACTTGTAAGTCATTTGGTTTAGAACAAAGGCAGGTTGAAAATGGAGGCAGGAATGCCAAGCTTTTCTTCTGTTTTAGTGCATTCATGGGCCCAAGCAAGAAGTCAGTGCTTTTCAGCAAAAGTGCTCATTAGTTTAAGTACCCGCTACAAGAGAAGCACTTGAACCCAGGTATTCAAAGGACATTCTGAGCCACCTAAAGAGAACCCTTCCCCCATCTCAAGACCAATAGCAACAAACTGTAGTGTGTGTCTGTGTATGTGTGTAGAGTCTTAATTAGGATTATAACACATCTATAGGCCAAGGTGGGAAAAACTAAGATTTAAGATTTTGAGATTTCTAGGCTAATAGTGGTGATTCACACCTGTAATTCCAGCACTCAGGAGGCTGACAGTAGGATTGTGAGTAGTTTAAGCCTGGGCTACATAGACCTTGTCTCAGAAGAAAAAAAAAATGACAGGCTACTAATTCATTCATCTGGTGTACTTTTGTCTTTCATGTGTGCATGTATATATTGTGTTTGTGCATGTGCACCAGTACTAGAGTTTGATCTCAGGGCCTGGACTCTGTCCTTTATCTTTTTCACTCCACTGGTACATCTTTGGTGGTTAATTGGAGATAAAATTCTCAGACTTGCTAAGTGCTGGTGGCTCATGCCTATAATCCTAGCTACTGAGAAGGCTGAGATCTGAGGACTATGAAGAGGTAAAGTAAACCCCATTTTCAGGCAGCCCCCGTTTTGTTGTCTGTTTAAACTATGAGTAACCCAGGCCACCAATTATCCTGGCTAGCAGGACAAGCTTATTAGGGCCCAGCTGGTCAGGAAACTCCCTGCTTAACTCTAACCGCCTGGGAATACCTCGAGCCCTGAGCCAATCAGATTTGTACCCGTATCCTAATCTTGCTTGAACACCTGGTTGCTGTAACTTGGTTTTTTGCCTTTATAAGCTCTGTGCAATCGCCGCTCGGGGCTCCCTCCTAACCTCCGCTGTGTCGGTGGGTTGGAGGAGGCCGGATCTGCAGCTCGCCTGAATAAAGCCTTGCTTTTGCATTTCGGAACGTCTGAGTCTCAGTGGTCTTCTTGGGGGTCTTCTCGCGACATGGGCATAACAGACTGCAGTTCAAAGACAGCCCAGGCAGGAGACTCTTACTTCCAGTTAACCACCAGAAAACTGGAAGTAGAGCTGTGGCTCAAAGTGGTAGAGCACTAGCTTTGAGCACAGAAGCACAATAACAGCACCCATGCCCAAAGTTCAAGCCTTATGACTGACAAAAAGAAAGTCTCAGACTTTCCTGCCCAGGCTTGCTTTAAACATTGATCCTCAGATCCCAGCCTCCAGAGTAGATATTACAGACCTGAGCTACTGTTGGGTCTTTTAAATTTTCCCTTAGTGGAAAGAAAAGCAGGGTGTAAGATATCACAAGAAATGTACACACTGCCCTATTATGTAACTGTACCCCTTTGGCACAACACCTTGTCAAAAATTTTTTTAAATTAATAAATTAAAAAAAAATTCCCCTTAGCAATGTTTGTGTAGTATTCCGTGCAAAGGTTTCCACATTTTTCAGTTAGACTTATTCCCATTTGACTGATTTTTTTGCTGCCTTAAAATTTTTTTTTTCCCAGTGGTGGGGATTGAATCCAGGATTTTGTGAATGCTAGGCAAGTATTCTACTCCCAAACCATGACTCCAGCCCCAAAAGATTTTTAGAGCTCATTATCAAGAGCTATTGCTGGTATTAAATTAAAATTACAGTAGGCCTTTGTTTTGGATTGAGCACCTGCATTGACTAGGCTAAAAGTCAAAATGGCAATTTAAGCTCTACTTCACCAAGCTGAAATTAAGACATTTATCCAAGCTTCTAATCTATTTAGGATTAGAGGCATAACAGACAATTTTTTTAGATAAGCCATTTTGAATTGGCAAGATAACAAGTTCCTTTGGCCTTAATCCTTGTAAGAAGAAGTTACCTAATACTGTATTACTCAATCAACTGTTCGAGCCCCATGCCAGAACAAAAAAAAAGGAAAAGAAGCTACCTGAAGTAATCTGCTATTAACTAATCAGTTGTTTACCTTGCTTACTCCCAAGAAAAAATAACTTTAAAACAACCAATCCCATGTTTTGCTTGTGCTTGTTTTAAGTCCTGTTTCTAAACCAACCTCCTGAGTTCACCACCGGAACACACGGTGCAACGGCACTCATTTCTGTATCTTGAAAGGAAGAGGCAGTTAGGATCCAAAGCTAAATCGTTGGAATTTCGTTCTTGGATGGATCTGGCTCGCACAGAAGGGACTCAAGGAAACTTCTGGAAACACTTAGCACCTCAAGAAGGCTATTAGAAGGTACTCTGGCCCCTCATGAGGTTTCCTGTCTTCTCATGGAGTCCCATATTTGCAAGTAAGTGGTCTTTGGACAAGGCATACTCTTCTTTTTTCCTTTTTTCTTTGCTGGTCCCGGGGCTTGAACCCAGGGCCTGGGCACTGTCCCGAGCCTCTTCGTGCTCTACTACTTAAGTCACAGCACCACTTCTGACCTTTTCTGATTTTGTGGTACTGAGGAATTGAACCCAGGGCTTTATGGATGCTAGGTGAGCACTCTAGGCTCGCTTTTTTGAGTAGTTTATTGGAGATAAGAGTCTCAGGAGGACTTTCTAGCTGGCTTCAAACCGTGATCCTCAGCTCTCTGGCTCCTGGGTAGCTAGGGTTACAAGTGTGAGCCAGGGGGGCCCCGCTCTACGTTTTCTCAGTTGAAGCTACCCCATCTTTACAGTTTGTGTTATGAGAGATCACTTGACTTTGGGGTTTATGGTGACTGACAAGTCACTGCCCAAACTACTTTTTTCTTTTTTCTAGGGCATTGCACATATAGAAAGTGCTCTGCCACTGAGCTATATATTCCCAGTCCTGGGCCTTGAACTCAGGACCTGGGCACTGTCCCTGAGCTTTTTTATTTATTATTATTTATTTTTGCCAGTCCTGGGCCTTGGACTCAGGGCCTGAGCACTGTCCCTGGCTTCTTTTCGCTCAAGGCTAGCACTTTGCCACTTGAGCCACAGCGCCACTTCTGGCCGTTTTCTGTATATGTGGTGCTGGGGAAATGAACCCAGGGTTTCATGTATGCGAGGCAAGCACTCTACCACTAGGCCATATTACCTTACCAGCCCCCCTGAGCTTCTTTTGCCCAAGGCTAGCACTCTACCACTTGAGCCACAGCACCACTTCTTGCTTTTTCTATTTATGTGGTACTGAGGAATCGAACCCAGGGCATCATGTGTGCTAGGCAATAAGCCATATTCCTAGCCCCTTATTGGTTTTTTTGGTTGGTGATGTTTTGGGTTTTTTTTGTTTTGTTTTGTTTTGTTTATTTTTTAATTTTTTTATTTTTTGGCCTGGGCCTTGGACTCAGGGCCTGAGCACTGTCCCTGGCTTCTTTTTGCTCAAGGCTAGCACTCTACCTCTAGAGCCACAGCGCCACTTCTGGCCTTTTCTATATATGTGGTGCTGGGGAATCTAACCTAGGGCTTCATGTATACAAGGCAAGCACTCTTGCCACTAGGCCAATAATATTCCCAGCCCCTGTTTTGAGGTTTTTTTTCTGGGTTTTTGTTTGTTTGTTTTGGTTTTCCTCTTGTGCTAGTCCTAGGGCTTGAACTCAGACCTGAGCACTCTTCCTGAGCTTTTATGCTCAAGGCTGACACTCTACTAATTGAGCCACAGCTCCACTTCCAACTCTTTTGGTGTTTAATTGGAGATAAGAGTCTCGTGAATTTTCCTGCCCTGGCTGGATTCTACTGATCCTCAGATCTCAATCTCCTGAGTGGTTTGGATTACTGGCATGAGCCACTGACACCTAGCTTATTTCTGTGGGTTTTGTTTTGTGTGTGTTTGTGTGTGTGTGTGTGTGTTTTGCAAATTTTTATTGTTATAAAGGTGGTTACAGAGGGGTTACTGTGGACTAAGTCAGATAAGGAGTATATTTCTTTGTGAACAGTGTTACCCCTTCCTGCCCTCTCTCCGAGTTTCCCCCTCCTTCCCCACCCACAAGTTGTATAGTTCATAGTGTCTCATGAGTACCACTGCTTTTGTCCCTCCATTTCTTGTGTCTGTTTTTTAAGATAAAGTGTACAGTACAATTCTGGCATACCTGTACGGTGTGGAAAGCTTTGGGGCCCATAGGGCTTTTCATCTCTGGAAGCATCATTGTTTGTTTGTTTTTCCCAGCCCTGCCCAGAGCTAACTTTTGCTCAAGGCTAGCACTCTACCACTTGAGCCACAGCGCCTCTTCTGGCTTTTTCTGTGTATGTGGTACTGAGGAATCGAACCCAGGGCTTCATGCATGCAAGGCAAGCACTCGACCACTAAGCCACATTCCCAGCCCTGGTTATTTTCTTTATTAGAAAAGTGAAATATGTCCACTATGGAAAAATTACAAAACAAAGTAGAAAAATAACATTTTTCATAATTTTCTTAACTCAAGGGTAACTGGGCAGTCTCTCTAGAAGTTCCTTTTTTTTTCTACCTGTACAGGATTCATATACATAAAACTAGCTGTTTGGAGTAGTGTGGCACTTTCATAGCCAGTGTAGTCTCTATTGTTTAGTATTAATAATTCTACTTAGGGTAGGCATTTTATTTTACTTTTTCCCATGCTGGAGTAAGAACAACTTTACCTTTTGTACCATTAGGTGGAATTCTCTAATTCTGGTGTGCAGGGTATTTTCTTACAGAGAAGAGAGATCGACAGTACTCTACCAGTGGAGGTGGTTCACTCCCGGGAGAAGCCTGGTCTTGTCCTCTTTCCATGCCCTTTATGTTTTGAGGGATTATCACCAATTTGGGTCCACTACAATCTGTACACCAGTGCAGGAACCCACATGGAGATCTTTTGGGAGTCTCCCCAAATCATACGCATACTCATATATCTAATGTGTTTTACACTGCTGTTTGAATGTAGAGTTCTGGTACAATGCTGTAAACATGTTATCATAGGGTTGGGAATGTGGCTCAGCGGTAGAGTGCTTGCCTTGGATGCACAAAGCCCTGGGTTCGATTCCTCAGCACCACATATATAGAAAAAGCCAGACGTGGCGCTGTGGCTCAAGTGGTAGAGTGCTAGCCTTGAGCAAAAGAAGCTCAGGAACAGTGCCCAGGACATAAAGCCCCAGGACTGGCAAAAAAAAAAAGTTAAAATACATAATTTTAGGCCTTTAAAAATATACATATGTAATTTGCTTTTATAAAGGTGTGTACAGGGGGTTACCATTCTATAAGTCAGATAATGAGTATATTCTTTTTGTGGACAATGTCATTTTTTCCTTCACTTTCCCCTAGTCTCCCTATCCCTGTCCACAAATTGGACAGTTCGTTTTCTACGTAGTATATATTGAATAGCATGACTGCATTTGTTCACCCTCCCTCCCTCCCTCCCTTTCCTGCATACTCCCCTTTGCCCCCGACAAAAAGCCCAAAAGAAAAAACAAACACCATCACTGACAATAGCAAGAAAAAAAGTCTTTTACTAAGCAGTTCTAATTGAACAATGCTACTGAATTTCAGGCTCCAGTTTATAGGCCAAATCTTTTTTTTTTTTTACACCTCTAATTCTTTTTTGGGGGGCGGCCGGGGGGGGGTACTGGTACTGGGGCTTGGGCTCTGTCCCTGAGTTTCTTTTGCTCAAAACTGGTGCTGTACTACTGCCACTTCTGGTGTTTTCTGAGTAGTTTATTGGAGATAAGAGTCTCATTGGAGGGGCTGGGAATATGGCTTAATGGCAAGAGTGCTTGTCTCCTATACGTGAAGCCCTGGGTTCGATTCCCCAGCATCGCATATATAGAAAGTGGCCAGAGGTGGCGCTGTGGCTCTAGTGGCAGAGTGCTAGCCTTGAGCAAAAAGAAGCCAGGAACAGTGCTCAGGCCCTGAGTCCAAGGCCCAGGACTGGCAAAAAAAAAAAAAAAAAGTCTCATGGGCTTTTTTACCTGGGACTTTTTTCCCTAGCCGGCTTCAAGCCACGATCCTCAGATCCTCAGCCTCCTGAGTAGCTAGTATTATAGGCGTGAGCCACCAGCTCCTAGCTCCAATCCTTTTTTGCTTTTGTTGTTTTTTCCATAGATTTTCACTCTTTGCTGTAGTCAGCCTGTGTTGCAGTCCTCCTAGTTAGGCTTCTGGAATACATGGGATGACAGGTGCATGCTGTTATACTCATTTACTGGCAGTGATGGGGTCTCCAAACTTTTACTCACACACCCAGGCTCCTCCCTCTCAACTAGGTAGATTAACAGCCAGGAGCCACTAAACCTTGCTTAAAACATATTGAGCCACGTGAAACATTTTTTTCCTTTTTTTTTTTAATCCCAATTTTTAGTATACAGGGGTGTTCATTTTGTTTAGTCTTATCTGTGCTTGAAGAAGAAAGGAATGAAGAAAAGAGGTGAGCTCTCATTCTCTGGAACTCTCTTGTATCTGAGAGTTCCCCATGGAACTCCTAAGCTGAGCCCAACCAACTGCCATCTCCTGGACTGCAAAAGATGGGTCTTCTTGACACACACCTGAAGGGGATGACCTTTTCCCCTAAATGCCCACCCAGAACAACTGTGCTAGCTAGCTAGGAGTCCAGCAACTAGGCAGGTGGAAACCAACAGCCAAGATTAAGAAGGGAGTAGGAGCTCAACTTATGGCAGGTGACTTCTTTGGATATCAAAAACAAGACCCTTAGGAATCTCTAAACTGGGTGCTGGTGGCTCACGCCTGTTGGGTCCTAGCTACTGCTCAGAAGGCTGAAATCTGAGGATTGTGGCTCAAAGCCGTCCCGGGCAGAAAAGGTCCGTGAGACACTTTTACCTCCAATAAACTACTCAGAAAAAGCCAGAAGCGGCGCTGTGGCTCAAGTGGCAGAGTGCTAGCCTTGAGCACAGAGAAGCCAGGGACAGTGCTCAGGCCCTGAGTCCAAGGCCCAGGACTGGCCAAAAAAAAAAAAAAAAAAAAAAAAAAAAAAAACAACCCCAAACACCCTTTTATCCTGTGACCCAGAGAGCGACCTGGCAGGTCAAAGTTCAATTCAAAGCCAATCCCAGGCCGAGTAGTCTGGGAGACTCCCATCTTCACTTCCATCATCCTTTCTTCCTCCTTCACCCTCTCCCTTTCCTGACCTCCCAACCCTTGGAAGAAAACGCACACCCAGGACACACACACCTAGACACATACACATACACGCACACGCGCGCACACACACGCACACAACCACCCCCACGTCACTTGGAGAACAGTTACTCCTGCTCCGGTGGCAGCGCGGCAGCCCGTGCGGGAGGACCAGCGCCTCCGAGGCCGAGCCTCCGCCCGAGCCTCGGTCCGCAGCAGCCCCCGTCACCCGCGAGGACGGCCGACTTTCCCGGTGCCCGCCCGCCCTCCCCTCCTCGCGCCTCCACGCCCAGCGCCTGCCTGTCTGCTTTCCTTGAGCCACGGCTCCGCTTCCAGCCTTCGGAGGGTTTCGTGCAGGCGGGCGTCTCACCGTCTCCCGCCCCGGCGGGCTCTGAACCGCCATCCCCACACCCCAGCCTCCCGAGGGGCTGGGGCGGCCCGGACGGGCGGGACGGCCGCGAGCGCTCGCATCCCCGGCGGAGGCCGCGGCGGCCGGGCCGGGGGCGGGGCCCCGCGCGGGGTGGGCGGGGCCCCGCGGATGATTGGCTGCTGCGGACCCACCCCCCTCCCCGATTGGACGGCGTCGTCCGGAAAGGATGGCCGGGCCGCGGCGTGGCCCCCACTGCTCTCAGCGAGGCTGCCGGGCAGAGATGGCGACCGCTGCTCGGCTGCTCGGGAGGCGGGTGCTGAGCTGGGGGCTGCGGCCGACCTTCGAGCCCCTCGCGGGCCCGGGGCCCCGGCGCGCCCACTCGCTGCTGCCTGTGGACGACACGATCAACGGGCTAAGCGAGGAGCAGAAACAGGTACGGAGATGTACTCCTCCCGGCCCCAGGCCTCCCGCAGCAGCACCCTGCACCCCGGGCCTGGGGCCGGGCCTGCGGCCGGGCCTCCGCCTCTGGTCCCGGGGTCCCGCGACTGGAACTCTCAAACCTCGTTGATTACCATAATCATCAGGGAATCGCTTTGGAATAAACACTTAGGGAACTTTGAAATGGAACGGGCAGCTTTGTAGCTCCAAAGCACAAAGTTGAACGAGAACTTGAAGGCTGTGATTACACATTTACCTATTTCTATTCTTAGGTATTTATTTTTGTGCCAGTACTAGCGTTTGAACACAGGACCTCCTGGTCTTGATTTTTTTCCTATCATGGCTGGCATTCTACCACTTCACCACTCCAGGTGTTGTTGTTGCTGCTTACTTTGAACATAGGAATCTTGTTGGGGGTGGGGGTAATTAATTTTTACTTTTATTCTTTGTTGTGGAGCTTGAACTCTGGGCCTGGGCACTGTCTCCTAAGCTCTTCAGCTAGCACTCTACCACTCGGCCACAGAACCACTTCCGGTTTTCTGGTGGTTAATTAGAGGCTCATGGGCTTTCTTGCCTGGGCTGGCTTTGAACCTTGATCCTCAGATCTGAGCTTCCTGAGTAGCTAGGATTACAGGCATAAGTCCACCTGCACCAGCTGGAAAATCTTGTGATTTTTATCTGCCCTGGCTGACTTCTCTAATCAAGATTCTTTGATCTTGAGCTCCTGAGTAACTAGGAATCTAGGTATAAAGCCATCAGCATACTGCATTTCAGCCACAGCACCACTTCCACTTTTTTTTGGCAGTTAATTGGAAATTAGAGTCTCACAGACTTCCTTTATTGGATTGGCTTTAAACCTTGATCTTCAGATCTCAGCCTCCTGAGTAGTTAGAATTACAGGTATGAGCCACAGCTGACCTGACACTTTTTGCTGAGTTGTTTGGTGAGGCTACTTGCAGTCTGGCTCCCTGGACATGCTTTGAGTAGCGATGACATGGCTCTTGCCACCCGTAATGTGTACGTTTCAGTGGGATCTGTCCACCTCTCTCCCCCAGCTTCGTCAGACAATGACTAAATTCCTTCAAGAACACCTAGCCCCCAAGGCCCAGGAGATTGATCAGAGCAATGATTTCAAGAACTTGCGAGTAAGTCACACGGCCGGGGTGTGGGGTGCTGGTTGCTGGACTGAGGTGCCTGGTGCCTGAAGGGGCTTACGCGGTCCTGTGGCTAGCTGCCTTCTCCTCATTCCTTTCTGTTGACAGGAGTTTTGGAAGCAGCTGGGCAGCCTGGGGGTGCTGGGCATTACCGCGCCAGGTATGTCTAGCTTCTTTCCCTAAAGAGAACTTTCTTTGTGTGCCCTCTAACACAGTTCCTAAGAGAGGCATGAAGGGAATGGACAGACAGTGCCCAAACGCCCCCCCGCCCCGGCCCCCGAGCTTCTGCATCCTTGGACCTGAGATGGCATTCACTGAGCCCAGAGAAGACATTCTTCTGTATGTGTGTTTAGCAAGGGGATCAGACTCTACTTAGTATAGCTAACTAGAGTCAGGACCACCTGATGCCTCAACTCTACCGATTTTTCTTTGCTTTCTTTTCTTCTTTTAGTATTACTGTTTGTTGTTGTTGTGGGGTTTGAACTCAGGGCCTGGACGCTGTCCCTGAGCCTGTTTGTGCTCAAGGCTAGTGCTCTACCACTTAGCCACAGCAACCCTTCCCGCTTCTTTGAATAGAGGTTAGAGTCTCATGGGAACTTTTCTGCCCGGAATGGATTTGAACCGCGATCCTCAGATCTCAGCCTCCTGAGTAGCTGGGATTACAGATGTGAGCCACCAGCACCTGTCTTTCCCTTTTTCTTTTCTTTTCTTTCCTTTCTTTCTTTTTTTTTTTTTTTTTTTTTGGTGTGAACTGAACTCAAGACCTTGTTACTTAGCATGTACTCTAGAAAGATTGTGTGCTTAGGTTCTCACAGATGCTTTGGGGAGGTTAGAAACAAGCAGTTGCCCTGAATCTTACTGCCTTAATTCCTAAACTCTGCCCAGCCAATATCCTCTAAGCAGGAATGCCCAGGGAACGTGTGTATTAGGAGACTACCTGTCCTCTGCCTACAGCTTGTCTATGGAGCTTGTTGGGGGCAGTGGTAAGAGAGATGTTTGTCTAGGCCTTAAAGTAAGGTGATTACATGACTTCGTCTGGGCTTTAGTGGCTCACGCCTATAATCCCAGCTACTCAGGAGGCTGAGATCTAGGATTTGGGTTCAATGCCAGCCCAGGCAGGAAAGTCTGTGAGACTCTAATCTCCATCAAACTACCCAAAATGCCAGAAGTGGAGCTGTGGCTCAAGTGGTCGATCACTAGCCTTGAGCAAAAAAATCTCAGGTGCAGCACCCAGGCCCTGAGTTCAAGCCCCAGGACCAGCACCAAAAGAAAAGTCTGGGATAGGGGCTGGGGATATGGCCTAGTGGCAAGAGTGCCTGCTTCATATACATGAAGCCCTGGGTTCAATTCCCCAGCACCACATATACAGAAAATGGCCAGAAGGGGCGCTGTGGCTCAAGTGGCAGAGTGCTAGCCTCGAGCAAAAAGAAGCCAGGGACAGTGCTCAGGCCCTGAGTTCAAAGCCCAGGACTGGCAAAAAAAAAAAAAAAGAAAGAAAGAAAAGTCTGGGATAAAGCCATAGTGGTCAACAATAGTCTTCTGAAGCATAGTTCAGCCAACAACGGCTAGCCAAACCAGTTCTGGGGGCTCCCGGCCCGGCGTGTCAGCCTTATAAGGAGAAATTTTTTTTTTTTGGCCAGTCCTGGGCCTTGGACTCAGGGCCTGAGCACTGTCCCTGGCTTCTTTTTGCTCAAGGCTAGCACTCTGCCACTTGAGCCACAGCGCCATTTCTGGCCGTTTTCCATATATGTGGTGCTGGGGAATCGAACCGAGAGCTTCATGTGTAGGAGGCAAGCGCTCTTGCCACTAGGCCATATTCCCAGCTCTTATTAGGAGAATTTGGATCAAGAGGCTACCAGGGTATTTCTTTCCCTCCAGTCCTATTAAGATTCCTGTCTGTGTTGTAATGTAACCTGATGGCCTTTCTCCTCCTAGTTCAGTATGGTGGCTCTGGCCTGGGCTATCTGGAACATGTGCTGGTGATGGAGGAGATATCTCGGGCTTCTGGAGCCGTGGGACTCAGCTATGGCGCCCACTCCAACCTCTGCATCAACCAGATTGTGCGAAATGGGAATGAGGCCCAGAAGGAGAAATACCTCCCCAAGGTGAGGAAATGGAAATGCAGAAATCAACCCCTGGCTGGCTCACACCTGTCATTCTAGCTATTCAGGAGGCTGGGAGCTGAGGATCACAGTTTGAAGCCAGCCTGGGCAAGGAAATTCTGAGATTCTTATCTCCATTATGCCACAAAAGCCAAAAATAGAGCTGTGGCTCAAGTAGTAGAGTGCTAATCTTGACCAAAACAGCTCAGGGACAGAGACCAGGCCCCGGGATAAAGCCCCAGCACCAAAAGAAAAAAATAATCCACCCTTATGTCAGCACAACCATCAACTAATTTGTTTTCTGTGGCATGATGTCATGGACCAAGTCCCATTAGGAAGGAAGGACCCAGGGTTACTTTCAAATAATTGAGTCAAAAAGTTGAAAATAGCTGGGCACCCGTGGCTCACACCCATAATCCTAGCTACTCAGGAAACTGAGGGCTGAGAATCATGATTCAAAGGCAGCCTGGGCAGAAAAGTCCCTATGAGACTCACCTCCAGTTAACCACTGAAAAACTGGGAGCGGCGCAGCGCTGTGGCTCAAAGTGGTAGAGTGCTAGCTTGAGCAAAAGCACTCAGAGACAGTGTCCAAGCCCATGATCGACAAAAAAAAAAAAAAAAAAGAAAGTGAAAATAGGACCAAATTTCCCAATAATTGAACCATACCCAGACAATATTTGGAGAAGACTTTAAGAAACAAAAAGAACAGAGCATGCTGGTATACTTGTATTCCTGGTTTCTCAAGAAGCAAAGGCAGAGGAATTGCTTCAGCCCAGGAGTTGAAGTCATGGCAAGATCTTGACTCAAAAACAAAAGGGTACCTGGAGACAAGGCTAAAGGGGTAAAGGCCCTGATTTCTAACCCCAGTGCCAACAGAGGTCAAGACCAGAGTTGTTCTGAGGACATAGCTTGGTGGTAAAGTGCCTAACTGGTGTGTGAAGCCCTGGGTTCCATCCTTAGCACTGGGGAAAAAAACCAAAAAAGGCAAAAAGGATCAGGGTTACTGAGCTTGCAACCTACCTGACGGGAAGCAATCCTGGGGAATTACTGAGCTTGCAATCCTAGCAGTTCTAGCTACTTGAGGGGAAGCATTCCAGGGGAATTACCGAGCTTGCAATCCTAGCAGTCCTAGCTACTTGAGGGGAAGCATTCCTGGGGAATTACCGTTCAAGGCCAGGCGAGGCAAAAAGGTCAAGAAACTAACTCAAGCAGTGAGTGGGTATGGTGGTGTACACCCACCCATTCCCCCAGCTCTGGGGGAGACACAGTGGTACATGACTGTTGTCCCCAGTGACACTGAGAAACTCGAGTGGATTTCAATCCAGGCTGGCCCAAGCACAGAGCAAGACCTTACTGGAAAATAACCAATGCACAAAGGGCCTGGCGGTGTGGTTCAAGTGGTAGAGCACCTGCCTTGCAAGCACAAGGCCCTGAGTTTAATCCAAAGGACCACTAAAAAAAAAAAAGAGGAAGAAGAAGTGGAAGGAAGGTAGATATTGGGGTTCTCTGCTGGCCTTTGGTCTGAGACAGCAGTTGGAAGGTTGGTGAGGTGAATGGTTCTAGGAGAAGCAGTGAACTACCGTCAGGTGCTCCCAAGGTGGTGGCTTCCAAGGGGGTGCCAAGGCCTGTTGGGTTTTCTTTCCAGCTGATCAGCGGGGAACACATCGGCGCGCTGGCCATGAGCGAGCCCAACGCCGGCTCCGACGTGGTCTCCATGAAGCTCAAGGCGGAAAAGGACGGTGAGGCCGCCACGGGCTGTGGGCGGAGGCTGGTCAGAGCCCGGAGCAGCAGCTGAGGGGCTGCCCCGCCCTCCTCCTCTCTACGACTTTCCCACCGGAGCAGATTCTCAGTCCTGGGAGCTGGCTGGGAGTCAGTTGGGGCCAGCTTAGCTAGTCGCTTAATTCCTGCCCTCAGGAGGTCATTATGTCCTGAATGGAAACAAGTTCTGGATCACTAACGGCCCGGATGCCGATGTCCTCATCGTCTATGCCAAGACAGATCTGACTGCCTCGCCCGCTTCCCGGGGCATAACGGCCTTCATCGTGGAGAAGGTGAGGTGCTGGGCACGAGTGGGGATGTAGAACCCAAACCAGTCAAGACTGGAGAGGGGGTCCACTACGGCCCTGGGTTCAGTTCTCCAGCAGAGAGAGAGCGTTACGTCTGAAGATGGTCAAGCCGTCGGTAGAGCCAGGCTATACAGAGAAGCATAGGAAGCACTGGAGACGTGGCCCACGCCGTAGCTGCCTGCCCGGCTGCTCTCAGGTCCTGAGTTTAAACTCCAGTACTACCCCCAGAAGAACAAAACATAACCCAGAAAGACTAGGGCTGGAAAGAGGTACCCGTCAGTGAACCAAGAGAGACGGGCAAGAGCGGTGGAAGAGACAGGCACGGCACGGCTTCACGACAGGTGAAGCGAAGACACTTAGAACAAGAGTTAGAATTAACACTGGAAGGCTTGAATGAAACAGAAAGCCTTCCCGAGACACGCACTGCGCTGAGCAGGTCGGGATGGGTCGTTGGAGGCAGCGGTCGAGGGACCGGCTACCCGATGACCTTGGATAAGGCTGGAGGCCTCAGCGTGGGGGAGAGGGGAGGATCGAACTTTATTGTTGTTCTAGAGGCCATGCGCCAAGTAGAACTTTAAGGAGTAAGTGCAGCTGTAGGTGAAGGGGGAGCACAAAGCCTTTGAGTTCCCCAGGTCCTCGTTGTCTCGCGATTCGTTAGCAGGAGGTAGGAAAGACAGCGCGGCTCCGCCAACACGCGGCTTAGTCATGCGGGGACACGTCTAACAAGGGCCCCCTCCTCCTTTGGCTTCCTCTAAGGGCATGCCTGGCTTCAGCACCTCTAAGAAGCTAGACAAGCTAGGAATGAGGGGCTCGAACACCTGTGAGCTCGTCTTTGAAGACTGTAAGGTGCCTGGTAAGTGTGGTGAGAATTGGGGAACCCTTGCCATGACCCCTGACCCCTTCCCAAAGTGGGAAAGCCCATCCCGGGGGGTGACCAGGCTCACCGCGGCTAGCTGCTGCGTGGCAGGTGGCTGGCCCGCGGGCCTGCGAGGCTGCGCGGACGCCCTCCCTGGCCAGAGTCTCTGCAGCGGTGTACCGGAAGCTGAGGTGAAGGGTGGGGCTCCAGCCGTGGGGTTCCCATTCTAGTAGTTGCCGGTGAAAGTTGAGTCCCCCGCCCTTCAGATTTCCCAACTGGAGGGTGTGGTGGAGCACAGCCTACTCGAAGTGGCCGGGAAGCCGCAGGCTGAGGGGCGGGGGCCAATGGAATACGAGTATTCTAGTTCCCTAGTAGTCTAGTTCTCTAGACTCCCCCCCCACACCCCGCCCCCAGTGGCCTACTTCCTCCAGCTGGCCTTATCTCTGCGAGGATCAGTCACCTTGCTCAAGAATGCCACCTGCCTATGATTGATTCACTAACAGGGTCAGGTTACAGGTGCATTCGCCTGCCTAGAGCCCCATTTCTGACGTTGCTGCGTTGGAAACCAAGCTTTCAACACACATGCCTTTAGGGACTATTCTGTATCCAAACCACAACGATTGTGTACTACACTACCTATAAATTATGGAAGCCAGAAGGAGCAGCAGGTTGATTTGAGGCTTACTTTCTCCAGTGACCTGTGGGTGGAAGGGTGACACCGTGTCGCACTGTAGGAGAGTCGCACACCATCATGGGCTGCTCAAGGACGGCTTTGTGCCAGCCGTACCCCCCTCCCCTTCCATCCACCAGCCAGGAAAAGCACACTGTGTTACACAAGGCATCTGGAAAGGAGAGTCTCTGCAGATCCTGCTCTTTTGTTTTTGTTTTTAGGTGCCAGTTCTAGGACTTGAACTCAGGGCCTGGGACCTGTCCCTTAGCTTTTTTTTTTTTTGCTCCAAGTTAGCCCTCTACCATTAGAGCCACAACTCCACTTCGGCTTTATTGGTGGCTAATTGGAGACAAGCGTCTCATAGACTTCCTTGCCTGGGCTGGCTTTGAACCACAATCCTCAGGTTTCAGCCTCCTGAGGAGCTAGGATTGTAGGCATGAGCCACGGGTGCCAGGCAGATCCTTTACAGGAAGGAGGAACTTCAGGTCTGGAGTGTCCTGCCTTCCTGTCCTATTTCCTGTCCACTCCTAAGGCCACCCAGTGTCCTAGCTGACTGGGACCGGGGCCCCGCAGCCGCCTCCGTCGCTAACACCGAATGGAAGCTTTCGTGGCCCGTTCTGCTGGGAGGTGGCGCGGGACAGCAGGGGAGCGGGATATTCTCCGGTTCGGGTGCAGGTTACAGGTGTAGGAAGAACCAGGGTGGGGTGGTTCGTGGGAGTTGAGTCTACTGTTATGGGGGTCCTGGAAACTCCACTTGTGATTGCAGTCCCAGTGAAAGGCCACCCCCCACCCTACGGTAGCGCCTGTGTGGGAGAGCACCACCTTGCCAAGCCTAGAACTTTCTAATCAACGTGAAGCTAACCCGTGGCCGGCGCTTCCCTTCCCCGGCAGCTGCCAGCATCCTAGGCCAGGAGAGCAAGGGGGTGTACGTGCTGATGAGCGGGCTGGACCTGGAGCGCCTGGTGCTGTCGGGGGGGCCCCTTGGGTAAGTGGGGGGCTTCGCGGGGGGCTGATGAGCCCGTGGCTGACCCCGGGCAAGCCAGGGGAGGCTGTGGGGGGGGGCTGAGCTCCTCCTCCCGCTGGGGCCCCAGCCCTCCCAGTGACACCAGGGGGCAGACAACCCCCAGCTCCTCCTCCCACCATTCCCCCCTCCCACCGCGCTCCCCCCCCCCCCGCAGGCTCATGCAGGCCGTCCTGGACCACACCGTTCCCTACCTGCACGTGCGGGAAGCCTTTGGCCAGAAGATCGGCCACTTCCAGGTGAGGGGTCCTTTGCTGGCTGGGTTCGTTCTCTCGCTTCTTGGGAAGGAGGAGGAGGAGCGGGCCTCGCCTCCGGCACCCCTGCCCTCTCTAGCACAATGGCCTTGGAGGCCCCGTGCGGGCTTTGCCCCTCGCACTGTGGCCCCGCCTCTACTTGAGAGGAACGAAGGGGGCACTGCCGGGCGCCCTCCCCTGCCCCCGGCTGTCAGGGCCTCGCTGCCGGCTGCCCGTGCTCACCGAGAGGCCTCCTCTGCCCAGCTCATGCAGGGGAAGATGGCCGACATGTACACGCGCCTCATGGCGAGCCGGCAGTACGTCTACAATGTCGCCAAGGCCTGCGACGAGGGCCACTGCACGGCGAAGGTGAGGCCCGGCTCCCCAGGAGGGCGGGCGGGGGGGGGGGCGGGGGGGCGGGGGGGGAGCGGCCGCCCCTGGCTTCCGTGCCGAGCCACGCCCTCTCCCGCAGGACTGCGCGGCCGTGATCCTGTACGCCGCCGAGTGCGCCACACAGGTCGCCCTGGACGGCATCCAGTGCCTGGGTGAGTCCCCCCCCCCCCCCCCCACATCCGGGGCGCAGCCCTCCCTGCAGCCCGGGCTACCGGAACTTTCCTCTCTCCTCTGGCTTAAGCTAGCCGCAACCAGCATGGCCCCTGTAGGCTCAGTCGGCCCCAGTGAGGAGGAAATGAAAAATCAAATAAGAAAACTCCTGGCGGCCTGGCGCTGCCCCCGCTCCTCTCCTCCCCCCCACCCTCCATGTCGATTTCAGCGCCAGCCGGGGCCTGGGCGGGAGCCGCGTGGCTCGGGCTGGATCCCGGTTCTGCTGTGCCCGTCTCTTCTCGCCCCATCCGTGTTCTGTCCTCGGCACACCGGGTGGTTCCCAGTCCCCAGCCCCTCGCCCACCCTACCCCCAACCAGGCTCTCCAAGCCTCGCCTTCTAACTGCAGTTGCTTCCTTTAAATTAGTACACAGTGTGCTCTCTATACTCCCAAGGGGTTCCTCGGGTGTAGATTCAGAAAACTCAGGTCAAAAATGATCAGAAATGTTGGGCTATGGTGGTGCGTGCTTACAGTCCCAGCACTTGGAAGGCTAAAGGCAGAAGGATCACAAGTCCAAGGCCAGCCTGAGCTATATAACGACACTCTCAAAAAAGACCAAAACTAGAGTTGAAGACAGAGCTTAGAGGGTACAGGAAAATCATCCATCAGTGAGTTCAAGTCCCAGTGTCA
Organism: Perognathus longimembris pacificus; assembly: GCF_023159225.1. NCBI lineage: Eukaryota > Metazoa > Chordata > Mammalia > Rodentia > Heteromyidae > Perognathus > Perognathus longimembris. The sequence goes on along the minus strand of NC_063183.1, from coordinate 32,702,691 downwards.
GGGAAAGAAAAAAAAAAGACCAAGACCAGGACGGGTTCCAGTGACTCACACGTAATCCTAGCTATTCAGGAGGCCGAGACTGGAAGGATGGAAGTTCCGGGCTAACTCAAGCAAAGCAATTTGCCAGGAGCATTGTGGCTTTGCACACCTGCCCTCTGGCGGTGGCGGGGAGTGTGAGTGGAAGGGCACCAACCCAGGCCGTCTGAGGCACGATGAGACCCTACCAAAAATAACCAGAGCCAAAGGGGGCTGGAGGAGCGGTTCAAGTGATGAGAGAACCTACCCGACACGCGTGAAGCCCGAGCTCAGCTCTCGGTACCACCAAGAAGAAGAGGAAACAAGGACAGGAATGTCAAAAATGAAAAATAAGCCAGGTCGCCTGGTGCTGGCGGCTCACGCCTGTGATCCTAGCTACTCAGGAGGCTGAGATCTGAGGATCCCGGTTCAAAGCCAGACTGGACAGGAAAGTTTGTGAGACACTTATCTCCAATTAACTACCAGAAAACTGGAAATGGTGCTGTGGCTCAAGTGGTAGAGCACTAGCCTTGAGCTGAAGAGACAGCGCCAGGCCCAGAGTTCAAGCCCCACAACCAACAGAAATTAAAATAAAATAAATAAGCCAGGTGCTGGTGGCTCATATCTGTCATCCCAGCTACGCAGGAGGCTGAGATCTAAAGATCACCGTTCAAAGCTAATCCAGGCAGGAAGTCTGTGAGACTCTTATCGCCAATGAACCACCAGAAAACCGGAAGTGGCACTGTGGCTCAAAGTGGTAGAGCGCTAGCCTTGAGCAGAAAAGAGCTTAGGGACAGGGCCTAGGCTCTGAGTTCAAGCCCCATGACTGTCAGAAAAAAAAATTAATAAAGAGTTAAAATATATAGCTGGACATTGGCGACACACACTTGTAACCCTAGCTACTTAGGAGGCTGAAGATCAGAGGAGCTCAAACGCAGTCTGGGAAGAAAAACCTGCAGAGTCTATCTCCAGTGAGCCGGAAAAATGCCAGATTGGAGTCACGGCTCAGATGGTAGAGCACCAGTCTAGCAAGTGCAAGGCCCTGAGTTATACGCACGTGCGCGTGCGCGCGCGCACACACACACACAAAGGTAGGATCGGAGGATGTGTGTGGGTTGTGCGGAAATACGATACCATCTTACATAAGGGCCTTGACTATTCGTGGAGTCCTGGAGCCAGTTCCTAAAGACGGTGGGCAGGGACTGCCCGGCTATCTTGCGTCTTGCCTTGCTCACGCCCAGCCCTCCTGCTTTTTCTCCTCTGCCCACATCCTGCTTGCAGGCGGCAATGGCTACATCAACGACTTTCCCATGGGCCGCCTTCTCCGGGATGCCAAGCTCTACGAGATCGGCGCCGGCACCAGCGAGGTGAGGCGGCTGGTCATTGGCAGAGCTTTCAACGCGGACTTCCGCTAGGGCCGCGCCTGCCACCCGTGCACCCGCCCCTCGGGGCCCGTCCGTGGCAAGGCCACGTGGGGCCCCAGCGGCCCTCGGCCCCGGGCCAGGGAGCCGGAACGCTGCGCGGGCTCTCCTGGGGGGCCGGGAGAGCCGGGGAACTCTGTGCCCTAGCTCTTCAACGCGGACCTGACGCCCCCCCTTGGTGGTAGGGATGGGGGGGTGCAGGTGCCCCTTCTTTTGTGAATAAACCTTTAAGAAGAGCCCCGTGCTCGAGCACACGGAAGCTTTGCCTCTCCCTCAGCTCACGCCTGCTGCTCTCTTCTGGGGAAGCAAGCCGAGTCTCCCCCTTGCTTCTGGGGGGTGGGGGGGGCAGGAGCTGGCTGACGCCGTGCGGCGGGCGGGGGCGGGGTGGGGGGCACATTCGGGAGGACTCGCACGCCCACGCCGGCCTCCCTGGCCGCGTGACCTCCTGCGGCCGACTGCACGGCCGGCCCCGCCGCTGTGTGCGTTGCTGTGGGTGTCCCGCGGCTGATTGTGTTACAACCGCACGGCGGCGGCTGCCATTTTGTATTCAACGCGTCGCAAAGCAAACCCATCTGCTCCCGGAGCGGCGGGGTGGAGGAGCGATCGCCTTGCTGCCTCCTCCTGTGTGATCCAGCCCCTGGCCACGGTCCCTCCTGCCCCCCCACCCCCGCCCCGATCTGCTCTGGGGGAACGAGGGACAAATGGCCCTTAGAACAGGGGAAGTGGTAATCTCCCAGGGGTTGATGGTTTGGGTGGTGCTGGGGACAGGGCCCGGCGTGGGAAGCCCCGCGGAGCCTCCTAGCCCACTCCTCGTGATTTGTGAATGAAGGAGGACATCCAGCCTGGGAGCTGATCTTGGAACGGGAAAGAACCTTTACGGTTTGGAAAGCCATCCTTGAGTCTGTGCATCCAGCGTGGTGTTGAGAACAGGATCTCACCAGGTGACCAGGTGACCTGGAACTCACCGTGTGGTCTTGACCTCCTTCGTACTTGGAGTTGTGCACCAGCACACCTAAGCACATCCTGGAGTCTTTTTTCTTAATCGAAAGATGGGACTGGAGGCATGGCTTGAGAGGAGAGCACCTTGTCTAGCAAGCACAAAGACATTGAGTTTAAAATCATAGAACTACCAAAAATAAATAAACAACAAACCTAGAAGTTCATTCGCCCTTTTCTCAAGATCGGAGCTTGAACTAGCAGCTAAGACCTAGGGGTATCCTGAGAACCCCAGCCTGGGCCCCCGCCGCCCAGTGCCCTGGGTGGGGGTGCGGCAGGCGGGGGAACGGCCTGTGTGAAGCTCCCCAGAGATGAACTGGTTTTCCCGGCGCTCCACCCATCAGCAGGGCCTGTTCCCAGCTTTGGGTCCTGGCCGATGGCCAGCCAGAGGCTTCACACAGGTGTGGCTTGCTCCTTGCCTGCCCCAGCCGAGGGCTCCCAGGCTGCCCAACGTCGCCTCCATGCTGTGTTAAGGCAGGCAGCCAAAAGCTCGCTGGCGGGCTGGGGATATAGCCTAGTCGCAAGAGTGCCTGCCTTGGTATACCCGAGGCCCTAGGTTCGATTCCCCAGCACCACATATACAGAAAACGGCCAGAAGCGGCGCTGTGGCTCAAGTGGCAAAGTGCTAGCCTTGAGCAAAAAGAAGCCAGGGACAGTGCTCAGGCCCTGAGTCCAAGGCCCAGGACTGGCTAAAAAAAAAAAAAAAGCTCGCTGGCGGTAGCTAGACCGAGTGTCACCCGCCAGTGGTATCTGGAGGCGCGGCCTTGTTGAACCTTGTTGATGGTAGGGGCTTTCTACCAGGAGACTCACTCTAGCCTGTGTGTTCTGTCGTGCAAGGCCCTCAGCCATGTGGCAAGTCCCCACCCCACGGCAGCCAGGCCTTCCCTAGGTGTGGTTGCCATGCTTCTGGGTTTCCAGCCTCCAGACCCCTCCTGAGTGAGTGAGAGCAACGGAAAGCAATTATGACGGGAAGGACGCGGCTGTGGCCCTGATCCTTTGCTATGTGAAGCACAAGGGGGATGTTCAGAAACAAACTCCAGGGCTGGGAGTGTGGCCCAGTGGTGGAGCGCTTGCCTTGTGTACACGAAGCCCTGGGTTCAACTCCCCAGCACCACAAATGTAGAAAACGGCCAGAAGTGGCGCTGTGGCTCAGGTGGCAGAGTGCTGGCCTTGAGCAAAAAGAATCCAGGGACAGTGCTCAGGCCCTGAGTCCAAGGCCCAGGACTGGGGCGGAGGGGAGGGGGGAGCCCACCGTGCAGCCTGTGGCTAAATGGAGAGGGAAGGCCCGTGGGCTGCTCTGTGCTAACGATCGGGCCCCGGGTGGGCCTCCTGCCCATGAGTCCCACCGAGCTGCGCCCGGGCCGTCCGTCCCAGGCCGTCCAGCCCCACCCCACCCCACCCCGTCCTCTCCTGGCACCGCGTGCTGCGGAGCGGCGCCCTGGCCCCTGGGCCCGGCCCGGCGTGGAGCTCGCCTGCCCCCTGCTGGCAGGCCGCGGGATCGCAGGCGCGGTGCCGCCTCGCAGCTCGGAGACGAGGGGCCGGAGGTGCGGACCGTCCGGAATGGCTTCTCACCTCCACCGCCGTCCACTCCAGCCAGAAACGAGGGAGGCGCAAACAGAACCCAGGCCAGTGCTTTGTTCTCTATCCACTGCTGTACGTGCTCTGTGTCCACGGTGTTAGAGATTTCACAACGGAAAAAGGCTTATTTAAAAAACAACAAAACCCTGTCTCCTTCCCCTCCCACCCTATCCCCACTCCCTCCAGACCTCCTTGGCGTCCGTAAGGAGGGGCTTTAGAGGGGCGGACTTGTTGACTGGGTTCCTTGCAGGTGCTTCCTGGGGAGTCTTTTGGAGTGCCGGCATGGGCAGCCCTGTCCACCAGCAGGCTGGAGAAGCCCCAGAACCCGTGCAAAGCCCTGCCCACCCCCACGGCGGGTCCCCTGCTGCCCACATTCAGCTGCTCGGCCCACAGGGGCAGAGCCCCGGTCCTTCAGGGCTTGCCTCCTTCCCTCCAGGCCAGGCCCTGCAACCCCCCTTGATAGACCGATCCCGCAAGAGCTCCCCCAAATCCTTAGAGCCTTCAGCAGATCCGAACGCCTTTAAGATGTAAGGATTCGGCTGGGTGCAGCGGCGCACCCCGGTACTCCCGCCATTCGGGATGCTGAGCCAGGTCGGTCCCTTGGACCACTCTGAAGCCAGCCTGGACAGCCCAAGGGGACCCAGTGTCTCTCGCTCGCTCTCACAAAGGACTGGAGCAGGGCACCAGTGACTCACGCCTGCAATCTGAGCTACTCAGGAGGCTGAGACCTAAGAATTGAGGTTCAAAGTCAGCCGGGGCAGGAAAGTCAGTGAGACTCTTTTATCTCTGAGAAACTATTCCCTCCCCCACCCCCCAAAAAAAGAAAAAAAAAAACAGAAGTGGAGCAGTGGCTCAAGTGGTAGAGTGCCAGCCTTGAGCAAAAGGAAGCTCAGGGGCAGTGCCCAGGCCCTGAGTTCAAGCTCCAGGACCGTCTCAGATGAAAAGCACTTGTCTAGCTAATATGAGACCCTAAATTCAAACTCCACTACCGCACACACACACAAAAAAAAACACCTGACAAGGGCTGGGAATGTGGCCTAGTGGTAAGACTGCTTGCCTAGCATGTACAAAGCCCTGGGTTCGATTCCTCAGCACCACATAGACAGAAAAGCTCAAGTGGCAGAGTGCTAGCCTTGAGCAAAAAGAAGCCAGGGACAGTGCTCAGGCCCTGAGTCCAAGGCCCAGGACTGGCAAAAAAAAAAAAGGCCTGATGATGATGATTTGCAAGGCAAATCCCATCCTGACCCACCTTGACCTTCCCCCTCCTGCAGCTCCGCCCTCCCCCCCCCCACTGAGAACCTGTGGCCAGTGGCACCCTCTGCTCCGGAACCCCCAGAGCACTGTGCTGTAAGCTGCTGGTCCTTGAGGCCTGGCTGTCGGGCTCCTTCCCAGGGGTTCCCCCCGCATTTCCCCATCCCCCTCCCCGCCCACCGCACCCCTGGTGAAGGGATCCCCTTCCTTCCTCCCTCGCTTGGCCTATCTGCATGAGTGGGCCTGCCACTCACTTGTATTTCTTTCCCGTGTGTCTGCGTGCCCTGCAGTGGGCTGTGAGTTCGAGGGCCGGGAGGTGTCTTTCCACTGTTCCACCGCCTAGCAGGCCTCTGGTTCTAATCCATGCTTGATCCTTGCAACTGTGGGTGGGAAGCGGAGGGAGGCTGTCATCGAACCCCAGGCTCGCAGGTTCTTGGTACCTAGGTTATTTGTGTTCAGGGTCTGAACACCCTGGCATCCTGTCAGACCTCTGAGGTCAAAGGCCATCACCTGCTGGGTCTGGTGGTGCGTACTGGGAATCTCAGAGCCTGGGGAAAGGCAGCCTGGGCTACATGATGACACGGTGAGACCCTGTCCACACACACACACACACACACACACACACACACACACACACACCATTCCCAGTTCCTTGAATCCCGTACAGCACCCAGTGCATGCAGAAAGCACTCAGTGGATGTGTTCACGCTGAATGAGGGAAAGAACAGGTGGTTCCGAGCCCGGGCCTAATCCCAGAGTTGGCACAAACAGCAGGTCCCGCCGCTTTCCTTGGCCCCGCTCTCTTCAGCCCTGCGCACCCTGGAGTAGCCAGGCCCAGCTGCCCCAGAGAGGCCCTCACCCCCCACATTCCTCCCCGCCACTCAGGAGCCGAAGAAAGGAGCAGTTGTAAGGGACCCCGGCCTCCTCCCCGCCTTGGGAATAGAAATGGAGGCTGGAGGGGAAAGGACGGGAGGGGAGGACCATGCCCCACTTTTTGTTTCCTTGTGTAGAATGTGTAGCAGGTTTGCAGGAGGATGGGACGTGCAACTATGCCGTGTGAAAAGTACTGAAAGCTGGGTGTGGTGATGCTTGCCTGTAATTCCAACACTTGTGACTGAGATTGGGAGTTCAAGGCCAGCCTAAGTTACATAGTGAGACCTTGTCTCAGAGACAAAATGATCACAATAAAACTCCTGTGGGGGGCTGGGAAGGTGGCTTAGCGGTAGAGAGCTTGCCTAGCGTGCATGAAGCCTTGGGTTCGATTCCTTAGCACCACATAGACAAAAAAAACCCGAAGTGGCGCTGTGGCTCAAGTGGCAGAGTCCTAGCCTTGAGCAAACAGAAGCCAGGGACAGTGCTCAGGCCCTGAGTTCAAGGCCCAGGACTGGCAAAAGAAAAAAAAAGTAATCTGTTATGTTGGGTACTGGTGGCTCATAAGTGTAATCCTAACTACTGAGGAGTCTGAGATCAGAGGATCACAGTTCAATGCCTGCATGAGCATTGGAGATTCTTATCTCCAGTTAGCCACCAAAAAGTCAGGAATGGAGTTGTGACTCAAGTGGTAGAGCGCCAGCACTGACCAAGAAATCTAAGGGACAGTACACAAGCCCTGAGTTCAAGTCCCCAGTACTGGCACAGTAAAAAGGTATTAAGACTCACCCTTGGGCTGGGAATATGGCCTAGTAGTGGAGTGTTTGTCTTGTATACGTGAAGCCCTGGGTTCAATTCCTCAGCACCACATATATAGAAAACAGCCAGAAGTGGCGCTGTGGCTCAAGTGGTAGAGTGCTAGCCTTGAGCAAAAAGAAGCCAGGGACAGTGCTCAGGCCTGAGTCCAAGCCCCAGGACTGCAAAAAAGTAAAACAAACAAACAAAAAGTCTTGTGTAACAAACAAAAATATTCCAAATGCCTTTGAAGCCTATGTGCCCATCCTTTTGTTTTTCCTTTCTTTGGTATTGAAGAGGGAACCAGAGCTTCATGCACATAGCATGCAAGTGTTCCGCTGCTCACCCTCACCTTCAGCCTCCCACCTTTTTTTTTTTTTTTTTTTCATTTTTTGATAGTCCTGGGGCTTGAACTCGGCCTGGTCGCTTGCCCTGAGCTTTTTCTGCTGAAGGCTAGCACTCTACCACTGGAGCCACAGCGCCACTTCTGGTTTTCTGGTGGGTAATTGGAGATAAGAGTCTCATGGCCTTTCTTGCCCAGGTTGGCCTTGAACCACAATCCTCAGATCTCAGCCTCATGAATAGCTGGAATTACAGGTGTGAGCAACCAGCGCCTGGCCTTTTTTTTTGGAGACAGGATCCTGCTATGTTGCCCTGACTCTGCACTCTGGTAATCTTCCTGCCTTAACCTCCCAAATAGTGGCAGTTGGGATGCCATGCGTGGTACCACAACTACTGCATCCCTTTCCTTCCCTATAGCTTCCTGAACGGCATTGCTGGGAGTCTGTGTGTGTGTGTGTGTGTGTGTGTGTGTGTGTGTGTAGGCACTGGTCCTCCTGGGTACTGAACTCAGGGCCTGGGTACTGACCCTGAGCTCTTTTTGCTCAAGACCAGCACTCTACCATTTGAGCCAGAGCTCCACTTCCAACTTTTTGGTGGCTAATTGGACTTAAGTTTCACTTTCCTGCCCAGGCTGGCTTTGAATGGTGATCCTCAGATCTCAGCTTCCTGAGTAGCTAGGATTATAAGCATGTGCCCTTGGCACCTGTCAACAATATTGCTTAAGTCACCTGTTTTCAGGTTTCCTGCAATGGGACTTGTGTAGAGTCTTGGGGTGTGTGTGTGTGTGTGTGTGTGTGTGTGTGTGTGTGTGTGTGTGTGTAGTTTGGCTCATTAATATATGGTTTTCAATATTCATGTCAATGAGCAGAAATGACATTGGTTCAGCTCCTCTCTGTTGTGTGGAAATACTGTAATTTAATTTTATTCTACTGTCACTAGATATTGATGTGGCTTCCAGTTTAGGACTACTATGGAATGATGGAATGTTCCTGAAGATTCCTTCTGGTACATGTGGCCAGGAGTTTCTCCTCGGTACAGCCCCCAGATAGGACTGCTGTAGGCTGGTCTGGGCTACGCACCTGACCAACTTCAAAACAGTTTTCCGAAGTGCGGTGGTATCTAGACTTTTCCAGGAATGCCCGCGAACGGAGGCAGCATGCCAGCCCGGGGACAGCCCCACGGGGACTTCCAGATGTGCCTTGCGGCTTCAACCAGGCCCCTAAAGCACACAGACCTTTATAGCTGAGCCCTGCCCGGGCCAGGGCCGCGGCCAGCGGCAGGTGAGCACAGGCCGGGCTCAGAGGGCACCGTTCCCTGAGGGCTGCAAGTTCAAAGACAGCCCGGGCAGACAAAGCTGAGAGTCGCTTAATCAGCAAAAGCTGGAAGTAAGAGAGGTAGCTGGAGTCGGCGAACCCCGGCCTTGGGCACAGACGCAAAGCAAACCGATACAAATAAGGGGAGACAGGACCTGCGCGGTGCTGACAGGTGTGCCAAGCCCATCCCGGCACGCCGCTGGGCCCCACGGAGAGGCCGAGGAGGAGTGTGAACACACACGCAGCTGCCGGTGGAGATAAACCCGGGGCTGGGCCCAGGCAGGAGTCCCCTCGACCCTGTGTCTGAGCTCCCCCCGAGTCCCCGTATCTTCAGGCCCGGCCCGGGTGCCCCACCCGCCGCCCCGCCCGGAGCCCCACTTATTCCGTTTACAGGAGTGTAGCCGGGGCTGTGGCTCGTGCGGCCCAGGGTTCTGGTTTGATCCCCAAAACTGGAAAAAAAAAAAAAAAAAAAAGAATTCAGATGTGTGTGTCTGGTACTAGGGCTTGAACTCAGGACCCGGGCCCTGTCCCTTAGCTCTGTCACGGAAGGCTGGTGCTCTACCATTTGAGCCACACTCCCACTTGTGGATTTTTTTGTTGGCTAATTGGAGATAAGAGTCTCACGGGGTTACCTGCTTGGGCTGGCTTTGAACTGAGATCCTCCTATCTCAGCTTCCAGAATATCTAGGATGTCTAGGTGTGAGCCACTGGCACCCAGCTGTGAGTTACGATTTAAAATAGGGAAAAGGAGAAAGGTGTCCCTGCCCTTGTCCCTGCCCCTGCCCCTGTCCTGCCCCTGCCCCTGCCCTGGCCCCATGGTCTACACTGCCATTCATTCACACAGTCCCTCTTCCCCTTCCGGTCCTCTTGGAAGCCCACCCCCGGGGGCCCACCCCCCAGCTCTGCTTCCTGATCCTCAGCTCCCGCCAGCCCTCCTGTGCCCACTGTGCTAGCTGTGGGTGCCGGCTGGCCTCCGCCCTCAGGGCAGGGCAGGGGCAGGGCAGGGCAGGGGCAGATTTCCAGACCCAGTGGGGAAATGCCGCCCCTTAGCCCTCTTGCGTGGCCTGCCCCAACCCCCACCAGCCCGCTGCTGATTAACAGCCGGCCTTCGCAGACCCCACACCGGGAGCCAGGAGGGGGGGGGCAGGAATATAAAGGCGAGTGACAGTGACTGAGTCAGTAGCGTTTACCAGCCTGGGCAGAAGGGAGGGACATGGAAGCAGATCATTTCAAACCAACAAATAAGAAGAGGTCGTTTCTATCACCCTCGCGGATTTTATTTTGGGCCAGGAACCGAACCCAAGCTCTTGCACGTTGCTAGACAAAAGCTGGACAACTCTATCCCCAGCCCCCAAATCAATTTTAATGCCTTCTTAAGAAATCAGCAGCCTGACTGCCTCTGCCTTCTCACACAACTTTTCTGCTCACGGCTGGTGCTCTACCACTTGAGCCATTCCCCCCGTCCTGCATTTTGCTGGTTATTTTGAAGATGGGGTCTCCAGGACCTTTCACGCCTGGGCTGACTTTCATCCTCCAGGTCTCCGCCTCCTAACTAGCTGGGATTCCAGGCCTGAGCCACCAGAGGGCTGCTTTCAGCTCACAGCGCCCGGCTCCTCCCCAAACGCCCACAGGCGGGTTTGCTGCCGAGTCTGCAGCGCCTGCACCTGGCTTCAGGGAGGCCGGGGAGGGGCGAAGCCGGGGAGGGCCGGGGAGGGCCGGGGAGGGCCGGGGCCCTCCCAGCTCATCCAGTTCGGTCTGTAGCCAGCCCGGCTACAGCTGGATTGAAAGGCGTGAGCAGAGCCTCTCCCTGATCATACTTGCCAGCTGAGTGGAGAGAGGGACCCCTCTCCCCAGGGCCTCCCGCCCCACCCCCCCCACCCCATGCTGGGTTTAACCAACTCTCCTCAGGGGCAGTCTGCGTGGGGGGGTGGGGGGTAGGGCCCCCAGGAGGAAAGTGTCCAGGCTTTGCCTTGAGCTACCTTCTCCCAGTTTGTTTAGCAGCAGCTAAGCCCTTTCCTTTCCTGGGATTTCCGGGGGGAGCCATCTATCTGCCCCATGATGGTCAGCATGGTAATCTTTTTGTTGTTACTTTGTTTTTGCCCCTGACCCACACCCCAGCTTGGGTCTCAACTTTGGTGCCACTGGGGATTCAAGGAGCCTGCCCAGTAAAGCCCCCCTCTGTAACCCAGTCATGGAGCTAATCACCTCTGTAAATTTTAGAGCAAAAAATATACATATGTATATATATATATATATATGTGTGTGTGTGTATATATAAATATATAAGCGGGGTGCTGTAATAGCCATTCAGGAAGCCGAGATCTGAGGGTCGCGGTCCGAAGCCAGCCTGGGCAAGAAAGGGAGACTCACCCGCGCCCCCTCCCCCCATGAACCACTAGAAAACTGGACGTGGCGCTGTGGCTCGAGCACCAAAGCGCTAGAGCCTTGAATGCAAAAGCTTGGGGACGGCGCCCAGGCCCTGAGTTCAAGTCCCACAACTGACAAAAAAAAATATTAAGGCTTGGGAAGGTGGCTCAGCGGTAGAGCACTTGCCTAGCGTGCAGGAAGCCCTGGGTTCGATTCCTCGGCACCACATCCACGGGAGAAGCCGGAAGTGGCGCCGTGGCTAGGTTAGGTCTTGAGTTCAAGCCCCAGGACTGGCAAAAAAAAAAATGTGTGTGGTGTGTGTGTGTGTGTGTGTGTGTGTGTGTGTGTGTTGCATTACAAGCCACAGCAAGTCAAAACGTGGACAATTCGGGAGAAATTCAGAAGGTAAGGGAGCGATGTTGCAATGCTCTGGAGGAGAGGCGACCGGGGTGAGGAGGGCCGGGGTTGCAGGGAGGGCTGGGCGCACCGCGCGGCTGCGCCCTGGTAGCTGCATGGAAGTCCGCATGGAAGGCCCGCGCTGCGGTGATCCGGCTGGGCTGAGCTGGGCACCTGAGCGCCAGGGCCGCCCTCACGGACACAGCCTTCGGGGAGGGGACGGGTGAGCCCCGGGGCGAGAGGGGAGAGCCCCCCGCTGGGGTCGGCTCCGGACAGGGAACGGCAAGCCCCCGAGGGTCAGCCCAGTGGCTGCCACAGAATGGGGGCGGCCGGGCCTGTGGGCTGGCTGGGGAGGGGAAGGGACAGGGAAGGCGGCAGGTTCTTCTTGGCTTTTGAAACTGGGTAGGAGGTGACGCCTTTCCCCCTAAATTGAAACAGAGAGCTCCAAGGCCTCCCTCCCGCCCTCTGGAAACGGGGTCGAAGTGTATCAGATGTGCCTGAAAGGCCACATTGTTGTTGGAGTGTCAAAGCAAGTGGAGGAAAGGATGGGAGGGAAGGGGTGGGGGCGATGCTAGGTGTGGGGGGGGGGCATGCTAGGTGGGAGGCTTGGCCGAGAGAATATTCCCTGATAAAAACGAAGATGGCAACATCCTTGCAACATTTTGCCCCCACTCTAAGAGTGAGAGGCCTGCACGCAGCTCAGGGAATTGCTGGCAGACTTTGCAGACCTAAGATGAGGGGCCTCCCCCTGAAGCAGGCGCGGGGGGAGGGAGGCGGGAGGCTGTGCTCCCAGCTGCCCAGGAGGCTGAGATCTGAGGATCACAGCTCCAGAAGTGGAGCTTTGTTCCAGCAGTAGAGATCCAACCTTGAACATCTATACATGTGTATATGTATGTATATATGTATTTATATACGTATACATATCCCTGAGTTTAAGCCCCAGCACTAGCACAGAAACAACAACAAAAAGCAAAGAGTTGTCGCCCATGCAAGTATGCTTTTCACAACGGCATTTGTAGATATTTGTAGATTGTAAAGCTTTTGTACAATGAAATTCACAAGTCAAGAGGAACATGTCACAGATAGTAAAGCCAAGTCTTAAGTTATCCATTCACTGTTTAGGATCTGGCCTGCTCTCACCTCTGAGGTAGACTTCTTCAATAGTGTTTTCTAGGAAGTATTAGGTTTTGAACTCAGGGACTTAGGCTTGCTCAACCACTTGACTCACACTTCCAGCCCTGTTTTTTATTTTGTTTTTTTGCCAGTCCTGGGGCTTGATTGGTTTTGTTTTTTTTTTTTTTTCAACTTTTTTTTGTGTGTGTGTGTTTGCTTTTTTGGTACTGGGGATCAAACCCAGGACATTGCACTTGCAGTCCTGGGCCTCAAACTCAGGGCCTGAGCGCTGTCCCTGGCTTCTTTTTGCTCAAGGCTAGCACTCTGCCACTTGAGCCACAGCGCCACTTCTGGCTTTTTCCATATACGTGGTGCTGAGGAATCGAACCCAGGGCTTCATGTATACGAGGCGGGCACTGTACCACTAGACCATATTCCCAGCCCCCAGCCCTGTTTTTCGCTGTTTATTTCAGAGATGAAGTCCAGTGGACTTTTCTGCCGGTGCTGGCTTCAAACCGTAATCCTCCAGATCGGAACCTCCCCGACGGGATTCCAGGCCCTTGCCACTGGTGCCTGGCTGGTACTGGGGGCGTTGTAGGGCTTGGCACACAGGGCCTGCGTGCCATCACGGAGCCTTTTGTTGCTCGAGGCTGGTGCTCTACCACTTGAACCACAGCTTCACTTCCAACTTTTTGGTGTTTAGTCGGAATCTCACAGGGTTTCCCTGCCCATGCTGGCTTTGAACTGTGATTCTCAGGCCTCAGCCTCCTGGGAGCTGGGGTGGCGGGCAGGCGTGAGGCCCCGGGGCCTCTGCCCTGCTTTCCGTGGTGATGGGCAGCGCCGGGCCGGGCAGTCCAACAGCCTCTTCCCCGAGGCCGGCTCTCAGGGATCCTGCCATCTCATCCTCCCGAGAAACAGAGCGCAGCTCTGACGCCCTTGACCTTGGCTTCCCACGTGGCCTTGAGTTTCAGTCTCTCCTCCACAGGTGGAGCGGAAGCGTCCCACGGTCGGCGGCCATGCTGTCCGCGCATCCTCTGATTCACCCTCGGTGTCTGAAAGGCGGTGCACGGGCGGCCCCATGGTTGGTACCATCCTCGTGGTCTGGACTACTGCGTGTCTCCTGGGGACGGGCTGGTCCCGGCGGTGGCGACCGGGCTTCAGGTGAGGAGGCTCCCTCTGCTGGGGTGGCTGGAGCTGAAGTCCGCAGGAGGCGGGACCACCTGGCCTGGGGAGGGAATATCACTGAGCATCTTTCCAGGGACGGAGGAAGATGCCTGGGGACAGGCCAAGCCCTGCTGCTGGAGGGTGGCCTGGGGGACTTGCGCCTCTGGCTCCCCGAGAAGGGAGCCACCCAGCCTGATGCAGGCTCGTGCAGCAGCTGTGGGCCGGGGGGGGGGGGGGGAACAGAGACAGCCCAGGGACTTCAGAGTGGCCCATGGGCACGGCTGGCCGGCCTCGGGGTGAGGAAGGAGACTCCCAGTTGCCAATGCTTTGAGGGCAACCGGCAGTGGGCCTGGCCCGGCTGGAGGGAACTAAATGTTTCTAAAAGCTGCAGAGCCAGGACCACCTGTGAAGGACGCCAGGCTTCGGGGTTTGCAATCTTAACCACGCCACAGTGATGAAACGTAGAGAGAGTAAAGATCTTAAACCTATAGAAGGTTAGACCTCTGCTTAAATCTTTATGTTAAATGCGACATTATAAAAATAAACAAACCACGCCAGACTTGCTACTCAGGACTCTAAGATCTGAGGACTGAGGTTTGAAGCCAGCCCAGGCAAAAATAAAAGTCCCTTAGGGACTCTTATTTCCAACGAACCCATCAAAACCTGGAAGCAGAGCTGTGGCTCAAAGTGGTAGAGCGCTAGCCGTGAGCAAAAAGGCTCAGGGACAGCGCCCAGCCCCGAGTTCAAGCCCCACGATGGACAAAAACCCCAAGCCCAAAGCTTTAGAACCCCTCCAAGCTAGTGTGATTCTGAGATTCCAAGTCTCGATGTCCGAATTCATTTATGGACTGGAGACTAATACTCACCTCCCAAGGTTGTTGAGGACTAAGTAAAGCAGCACCTGTCCTGTGCCTTGGCCACGCCTCCTGTAAGAGCCCCAGCTTTTGGAGGCTCTCAAGACCCTGAGATTCCAGAACTGGATCCTTTAGCATCATCCCAGAGGCCTCGGGGCCGGGCCTGCAGGGTGGCAGGGGCTGCAGCCCGGCCTGGTGATCTAGAGCGTCAGTGGCGGGTCAGAGTGAAGGCGCCGACCTGAGGAAGCTCAGACCGCACAGCCTCCGTCTAGATTACCGCGGCCAGTCCATGCTTCTCCGCGGGGCCCTCTCGGCTCCATGAATTTATTCATTTGGATGCTATTTACCAATCATTGACTATTCAGCTCACCAAATATTATTAAGCAGCTATTATTTGCCAGGTATTACGCCATGCTCTTGGTAGGAGTCACCTGGCAGAAGCCCATAAGCCGTCTGGCCCATGTTTAATTTCCCTTTGCATCTCCGGCCTGGTTCAGGGGTCTTGGGGGGAGGGTGCTCAGTAAACGGCGGCTCCTGGAGCGGTAATGAGGAAGCCGGGAGAGAAGGGGGAAGAGTGAAAGGAGATTCTACAAGGGGGCAAGGGGGACTCGAGCCCCCGACCACTGGAACTCCCCATAACTGTGGCCGACAGGGCAAGGATCCCCAGCCCCAAAACCTTCGGCAATGATGGGTCCCCCAAGCGGGAAGGGTGGGGCTGGAGCAAAGTGCAGGTCTGCCTCATAAAGATGGCACTTGGTTCTTGGCACACTGGCCTAGCGTTGCTGCAAGGGAAACTGGGGGCCCAAGGTAGCGGATCTTCTTTCAGGAGAAAACTCTGATAGGGTTTTTTTTGTTTTGTTTTGTTTGAAATCTTACATCCCCAAACGTTCAGCGTTCTCTTCTGATCTTGATGTTTTGAATTAATTAATATCTTTTGGTCCTATGAGAGCCCAACAGAACTTGCGTGCTGAGCTCTGCTCAGGGGCTCTGTGTGTGCGATGGAAGGGGATGGGCCTGGGCCGGGGGACCCGGGGCCAGGTCCTGAGGGACCTGGGCAGGAACGGCCCTTTCTCGGGGCCAAGACAGTTCTCCATCCACAGGAAACCACAAAGAGGATGTGGCGGCCATGGGTCTGCCCTCCAGGGATGTGAATCTCCTTTCCAGGCACCCAGGCAAAGCAGCAGATGGCCAGGGAGGTCACAGAGCCCCCCGAGCTGTGGCCGCGTGCAGCAGGGCGGACCTGGCTTCAGCTGCCCCGTCAGGAAGTAAGGATGGCGGAGCACGTGGTTCCGAGGCAGAAGGAGGTGGGAAGCTCACCTGTGCCTGAGCCCGGAGCGCTGGCTTCCAGGCCTGGGGCCCGGGAAAGTCGCTGGAGAGAAGAGCGTGGTAGGAAGAGGCGGCAAGAGGGCCACGCGAGGTGGGAGGAAGTCGGTGCTCCCGGCTGGGACGCAGGGGAGCAAGTCAGGGTGCGTGTGGATCCCTGATCGAGGGCGCAGGTGGGCTAGGGCTAGAGAGGCCTCAACCGCTCGCAGCCTCAGTTTCCTAATCTGTGAGCCAGCAACAGAAAGGTGACAATGCAACGTGAGGGGCGGGGGTGAAAACCAGAAACGGCCCCTGACCACTGCGTGCCTGGAGAAGCTTCCCATCGGGAGCACGGAGGCGCGGCTGGTCAGCGCGGGGCGACCTCTCGGGTCCAGCTGCTGAGGAGACAGTGGTTCGGAGCCAGGGGGGGCGCTCTCCGCGGGGAGGGCCCAGCCGGAGGCCCGAGGTGCTCTCCATCCCGTCCCTGTCCCTGGCCGAAGGGGTGGGCTGCACCTCCGAGGGGGGGGTGTCTCCCCCAGGACGGACCCTGGGCAAGGAGGGCGAGTGCCAAGGAGGCTGGGGTGCACCCTCCCGGCTCCATCTCCATCCACCCCGCCGGTGGGGTGCGCGGGGCGGGGGGGGGGGGGCCGGGTCTCCCCATCCCACCGGCCTGCCTCCCGGGGTGGGGTGGGCCTGGAGGTCTGCGTGCACCGGGCTCTGCGTCTGCCTCCACGGGAGCCGCCCAGGGGCGCAGACCCCGTGGGGCGTCCTCCGCGCCCAGCGCTCTCGGGATCCTGGTCTCCCTACCCAAGGCCACCCCACCCCAGGCCCCGACTGGAAGCTTCTGGAAAGCAGGAAGTCTGGGTTCCCGGTGGCCACGCTGGGGCTGGCCGGCTGTCACCCTCCCCCAGGGGATGGGGCGGGGGCGGGGCGGCGCGGCCGCGGGGGGGGGGGGGGGGCGGGGGCGCGGTGGCCCGGAGCCTCGGGTGGGGTGCGGGCTCGCCCAGGGCTCTCGTCTGCGGCTCCCGGGAGCCCACCCCGCCAGGTGATCTGGAACCTTCACCCGCACACACCCCGACCACAAACAACCCTCGGCGGCCGCCCCTCCCCCCCAGAGAGGAGGTGGAGGCTGGGCTGGCCTGGGGTCTCTCCTCCTGGGAGTGGCCAGGGTTGGGGGGCCTCGGCTGGCTTCCCACCCCCCCTTCGCCCGGGCTGGGGCGCCCATCCCCCTGCCCCACAGTCCCCGGCTCCCCCGGGTGGGGATGGGTCGGGCGGGCGCCGGCGGGGAGGGGCTGCCCTGGCCTAGGCACCCAGAGGGTAGGCGTGCGGGGTCCGAGGAAGCCCAGGAGGAGGCAGAGGCCCCCTCCCCCGGGGCCAGTGGTCACGGGGGAGGGGGGTCCCCACAAAGTCCCAGCGCCTGCAGCTCCCTGCATGTGGCTTATGTGTGAAGCGGGGGACCCACGGGTGACCCCACTCTGCCTTCTCCGTCCCTGGACCCTTGGGTGGCAGGGTGGGATGGGGGTCCCCCCACGCCCCCTGCCCTTCCGCCTCCTCCGTCCCTCGGGAGACCCAGGCCCCAGTAAGCCCAAGACCAAACACACGTCTGAACTTGGCTGTGCCTGGGGTAAATAAGTTCTGGAGATCCCTTTAAGGAGGGGGTGTCCTTTCCAACCCCTTTAAGGGGGAATGTGGGTCCCGGGCAAAAGGACGGTGAAAGTCCAGCTTTCTGTATCCCCCTGGGGGGGGGCTTCCTATGATGGGGGAGGGGGCGGGTGCTACAGCCGAATGTAATGGGTGCCTCCGGGTTGTCTCCCCCCCCCTTGTCCAGAGTTATGTCCTCCCCCTCCCCCCCCCGTGTTCCTGGGGGGCCAGGTGGCTCCAGGCTCTGCAGACCTGAAATTCAG
Source organism: Perognathus longimembris pacificus (assembly GCF_023159225.1). Lineage (NCBI taxonomy): Eukaryota > Metazoa > Chordata > Mammalia > Rodentia > Heteromyidae > Perognathus > Perognathus longimembris. The sequence goes on along the minus strand of NC_063183.1, from coordinate 32,685,010 downwards.
GCACCCTGGGGGGGGGCGGGGAGGAGCCGCCCATCCCCTGGCCGAAGGGGGGACGGGGCCGGGCCTCTCGGGACCGCACTGGGGACCCTGCGGCCTGCCCGGGTGCTCTACCTGAGGCCAGGTATCTGGATGTCGGGGCCGCGGGCTGCAGGGCCGCGGCGGGGGGGGGGGGGGAGGCGCCTGGTGGCCGGGCGGTGGATGACGACGGCACCGCCGGTCTGTCCCGCTGTCAGTCTGGCTGTGTGCGGTGGGGGATGGGTGTGCAGCGTGTTCTCTCCGGCCTTGGGAGTATTCCTCTCTCCCTCTCTCCTCTCTCCCGCTCCAAGGCAGTTAACCCTTCCCGATGAGCCTGGAGGTGTCTGGTACAGCGGCGAGACCTGATGGAGCCGTTCCTCTTTCCAGAACAAGGGGCGAGGCTTTCTTATTTTTGGGGGGGGGGGAGAGAACCGGTCTCTGTAGTGGGGGATGTGGCAGAGAGAGGAAAGGTGGCACGCCGGCCCCCGGCGTTGGCACGGCTACCCGGGTGGAGTGGGATGAAGGCAGCATCTGCCCAGAAAAGGTTAGAGTTGAGGCGAGAAGCAGGAAGAGGTGGAGCCTTTTCCAGGTGTGGAAGGGAGATGGACTGCACAGGAGGCTCAGGTGAAGGGGTCCCTGGAAGTGGGGTGAGGGAGGCCGAGGGGTCCCTGAGGGGCACACATGCGGCGGAAGCCCTGGGCCTCCCCTTCCCCGGCTTCTTGGCCAGCTTTACAAAGCAACTGAGAAGGGAGAAGGGGGATCCCTGGGCTGCAAGTGCCTTTAAGCCAGCCTGTGTCCCCAACACACAGCCCGACTGAGCCCAAGCCCCCGGGAGGCTCTGAGGGCAGAGACCCTCCAGCGACCCAGCAGGCTGGGTAGCTGTAGGGGCTCTGCCTCCTCCCCAGTCAGGAGCCCCTCATTTCTATCCTACCTAGGCCCCGAATAAGGCAACTCTTTTCCTTCCCACCCCAGGACCCCTGACTGGATCTCTGACCCCCCGGCCCACCATGCCAGGGAGGAAGGAGTCCCCTCCAGCAACCTCACCCTGCCATTTGGGGGTACCTTTCTGTGGACTCCCAGCCTCAGTCCCAGCCCATGAGTAGGGATGAAGCAGCTGCCAAGGTCAAAGGCCTGGCTGCTGACCTGAGACCTGTCTCCTCTTCTGCCTCAGCCCTGGCATGGCTCGGCTCCAGTGGTCACCACTGCGGTGACCTTCTGCTGCCAATCTGATAAGGAAGGCTGGGGTCCCATGTGCCCCAGGGGAGGGGGGGGGGAGACTGGGAAGCTGAGCCACGGGCAGTAGAGGAAGAGTACTGACTATCTTTGTCCTGGAGGTTCAGGGAAGGAGGAAACCCTTTGGTTTCCTACTTTTAAGAAAATAGGTTTGGGGATTTATTGTGGTGGTTGTTTCCCCCCCAAGGCTGGGGGGTGGAGGTGAGGTGAGTTGTGGTGGGAGGGCCTGGCCCTTGGACAAGTTTCTGTGTCACCCAGGTCCCAGGAGCCTCCACCCGGCCTGGGCCCCCCTGGCGGCTCAGGAGAGGGGGGTGCCTCTGGAAGGCGTGGGGTCTGGAAGTCTGGGGCCGGCTGGGATCGGGTGGGGGGGGGCAGGAGGAGCCCCTCGGCCACAGCCCGGGGCGAGCTCAGGCTGCCTCGGTCGGGGCGCGGGCTCCCCGGGCGGCGGGCGGGCGCGGGGACTTGACCCTCCCCTCCCCTCCCCGCGGCTCCCCGACCTCCCGACGCGCCCCTCCCCCGCCTGAATGGGGAATGAGGCTTTGTTCCGAGGTGGGCCCGGCGATCCCCAGGAGCCCACGGTGTGCCCCGCCGGGGCCCGGGGAGGTCCCAGCCCGGTGGCGGCCCCGCCGGAGCCCGGGGCGCCGTCCCCCGTCCCGCGCCGCGCCGCGCCGGGACCGCCCGCCCGCCCGCCCTCCCACCCCGGCGCGGGACGGGGGCCGGCGGTGCCCAGCCACCCCGCTGACCCCGCGAGCGTGCTCGGGCCGGGGCGGGCGCGTCTGCGGGTGTGCGAGGCGGAGCCGCAGCCTCCGGGGGCTCCGGGGGCGCCAGGTGAGCGCCGGCCCCGCGGCCCCGGCCCTGCCCGGCGTGGGGACGCGCGGGCGCGCGGGAGTCCGGCCGCGCCGGTCGGGCCGCCCGGCCGGGGCGCCCCGCGGTGGCGGGAGAGGGTGTGTGGGTGTCAAGGACTCGCCGACCGGGCTGGGCTCCGCCGCGCGTCAGCCGGGCCGGGGCGAGGGCTCCCGGCGAGGGCGGGGTGGGCACCTGGGGCCGGCGGGGGGGGGGCGGAGGTGCGGGCCGGGGGCTCCCGGGGCCCCGAGCGACCTTGCCGGGCGGGGAAGGAGACGTGGCAGGCGGGGAAGTCGGGAAGATGAGGCGAGGGCGGGAGGGGCTTCCAGCCGCCGGGGCCCTCGCGCCCGCGTCGGGGGCCCTTCCTGCCGGGCCGGGGCGGCTCCCGCGCTCCTCCCTCTCTGGGGGCCGGTCGGCCCGCACCTTTGCCCCGGGGGGGGGGCGCAGCCTCTGGGGAGGAGGGTGGGGGTGTCCCCGGGCCCCGCAGTTTCCCCCCCCCCCCCACGGCGGGCGCGCGGGAGAGGAGGGAGCCGGGGCAGCGGGATGGAGAGGGGTGACGGCCGGGGCGCGGGCGAGGGGCGATTTCGCGGGAGGGCGGGCGGGCGGGGGGGGGGGGCTGCGGTGGGGGGGCGGGGGTTCCAGGGTCAGGGCCCCGCGGGGCCTCGGCGCGGGCTCGGGGGGGGGGAGCCCGCCGGGAAGCTCGCCCCCCGCCGGCACCCCGGGCGCCGCACCCCTCCCCCCAGGCCCCGCCACTCCCCGCACCGCCTCCCCCGGCCGCCTCGTGCTGCCCCCAGCGTCGGGACGAGCGACCCGCGGCTCTGATTGGTCGGAGGCCGGGAGGGGGAGCCGAGGGCCGGATTGGCTGGCGGGGCCGGCGCAGGGCGGGGCGTCTGATTGGCGGAGCCGGCCGAGGGGCGCGCCGCTGATTGGCCGGGGACGAGGAAGCAGGAAGGAGGGCGGCGGAGGCTCCGCTCTCGGGGAGTTTGTGGGGGAACCGCGAGCGGCGTAGCGGATCCCGGAGCCCGGCCCCCGTCGCCCGCCCGTCCCGGCCGCCCGCCCCGCCCGTCCGGCCTCCGCCGCCCGCCCGCCCCGGCCCGGCGCGCCCGCCGCCGCCGCCGCCCCCCCCCCCCACCGACGGCCCCGCCCGGCCGCGGCCCCCGCTCCGCCCGCCCGGCCGCGGCCCCCAGGAGGAGGCGCTGACGCAGCAGCGTGGAGCCCGGGAATTGAGCGCCCCCGGGGGGTTCCAGCCGCCGGATTCCAGCCCGGCCGGGGCCTGCGGGCGCCCGGAGCCGCGCCGTCCGCGCCCGCCCGTCCCGGTGAGCTGGGGGGCCGGGGTCGACGCGGGGGAAGGGGCGGGCGGGCGGGCGGGAGCGGGCCGGCGAGGGAGGCGGACTCGCGGCGCGGAGAGGACCGGCCGCCCGTCAGCGCGCCCCGCCGAGCGCGCCGCGCCGCCGCCGCCCCCGCCACCGGCCCGGGCAGGGACGGACGGACGGACGCCGCGGAGCAGGTGCGCCCGCCCGCGCCGCCCCCTCCCTCCCCCGGGCCCCGCGCCGCGGTCCCGCCATCGGGGAGCGAGCGCGGCGCGCCTCGAGGTGACAGCCCCCGGGGGCCGCCCGCCCGCCCGCCCCGCAGGCCGAGGTGGGTGGCGGCCGCGGGGTGGCGGCTCGGCCGGGCCGGGCGGCGGCGGCGCGGGCGGGCGGGCGGCGCGGGGCGGGAGGACGCCGGTCGGCTCCGCGCCGCGGCGGGGCCGGCTCCCTCCGCCGGTGCGCGGGCGGCCAGGCCCCCGCCGCGCCCCCTCCCCCATCGCGGTCCCCGAGGCGAGGGGCCGCGGCCGGGGGCGGCGCCGCGGGATCGCCGGCTGGGGCGGGGGGCGCCCTGGGCGCGGGGGGCCGCCCGGCCCTGGCCTCCGGGGCGGGGGGGGGGCTCGCGGCCGGGGGCGGAGGGCGGCGCGGATCCGGTCGGATCGGGCCCGAGGGGAGGGAGGCGCCCGACGCGGAAGGGGGCCGGTTCGGAACGCGAGGGTGGGCCGCGGGAGGCCCGGCGGGGACCGTGCGGGGCGGCGGCCGCGTCCGAGGCGGGGCGGGGGGGGGGGAGCCGAAGTTGTCAGACCGCCTCCAAGTGACAGCGGGACCCCGCGCCCGCGGCCCGGCCCGGCCCCGCCCGCCCCGCCGCCGCTCCTCCGGGCCCGGGGGCCGGGTCAGGTCGAGCCGGAGGGGCCCGCAGGGCGGTGGAGCGCCGGACAAAGGCGGCGCCCCCGGCGGGCGCAGGTAGGGGCGTCGGGGAGGGCGAGCGGGCGGGTCCGAGGCGCCCACCCCGAGGGACGGGCGCCGGGCTCGGACTCTGCCCCGGGGACCGCGGGGGCCGGGGCGCCCGCCGGGAGGAGCCGCGGCTCGGGCCCGGGCTCCGGTCGCCTCGCGCTGCCGGGAAGAGTGGGGTCGACTCGGCCGCGGCGAAGGGGCGGTGGGGGGGTGGGGGGGGTGGGGGTGCGCCCCGGCCCGGCCCGCGGTGACCGGGCCGGCGGTCCCCCCGAGGCGACGGTCGTGAGCCGCCCCGGGGCCTGCCCAGCGCGGAGGGGGCCGAGGCTTCCTTCCCTCCACCTGGGACGCCTCCCTCTGGGTCGCCCATTGTGGGCGGGCGGTCCTGGGGCTCGGCGGCGCCTCTCGGCCCCTGTGCACCTGCAGCCCCTCGGCCCCTGCCTCCAGCACTTTCCCCCAGCCGGGAAGGCACCCACACCGGGAAAGGCGAAGCTGAGTCTAGAAAATCCAGGCAGAAACTTAATGAGATTTAAACCGAGGTTTCAGTCCTCTCCTTTGTGCCGCCCAAGACATTCTCCCCCACCTTCGCCACCTTCCCGTCTTCCACAGAAAGGAGCAGAGGGCCTCGTAGGGACAACCGCTGCCCTTGGCCGGTGCCCCCCACTTGGGCACCACTGGCTCCCGGTGGGAGTGCCTCTGACCCCAAGCTCTAGGCTGGCGGGCACTCTCACCCATTTGGAGCCGTGATGTGACCCCACACCTGAAGGAGCCGGGCCTGGGACTGTACAGGGGTGGGCCGCTGCTGAGGGTCAGGGTTGGAGCCCCACCTCAGAGCTGACTTTCTGCCTACTCAGGGGACGCTGCCCGTCAGCCCTGCCACAGAGATGCAGTAGATGGGCACCGAGTTAATGCAAGGTCCTCCTCTATCCCTGGCTTCAGGGGGGTCTACCCCCCAGCCTGGGTGGAGCTCCCAGGTTGTGGGAGGGGGCAGGTAGTACTTCACACCAGAGACTATAAAGTTGGTTCTGAGAGAATTTAATTGCATGTCTAAATCCAAAGGAGGCTGAAGACTCTGCGGGCTTTGTGTCTTCTGTGGGGCTGCCTGGTACGCGGTTTGGTGTGCCCTGGTCTTGTGGCTTGATGTAAAGTGGAATTGCTGAAATAACACACCTGTCTTTGGTAGGGCTCATACCTGGCAGGGAGACTCCATGCCAGTTGGGGGTCTGTGTTGAGGGGTAAGCTCTGGGGAGTTGAGCCAGTAATGAGAGTCTCTGTGACTGCTGTCCCCATGTCAAGTCTGTGTTGTTATGTCCTCCTGCTCCCTACTACTCAGCTACCAGATCATTACTCCCCCCCCACCCCCAAAACACCCCTGCCACTTTCTACCCACAAAATTGTGGTGCTTTCTCCTTTCCCCACAGTCTCAACCTACATGGTGTCTCCAGGCCCTTTCCTAGTCCTGCCATGCACGTTTGTGTCTCTGCCCTTTGCTCCTGTCCCCTCCCACCTCCTTTCCTCCCACTTGTCAGGAGTGTCGCTGGAGCTCAGGCCGCTGCAGGCCTGCAGGCCGAGGGAAGCAGCCCCCTCTCCCTTGAGACACTGGATCTTCTCACACGGTGTCTTCGTGAGAGGAAAGTGTCTGAAGGGCGAGGACACTGAGTGTTCAGGGTGGGTGGGTTTGTGTTCCTCATCTGCAGTCTGTGCCGGTCCTTGTTGTTGAATGAGTAAATGTAGTTGGCTGCTGGGTGGGCTGGGAACAGAGGGCAGACCTTCCCTTTGGCTTCTCTAGGAATGCTCAGTGTGGAGAGGTCGGGGTCTGCGGGCATGGGGGGGGGGGCTCTCACCTGGGGTGGGATAATCGGCGGCTGCTTCTGAGGCTCCTGCTTGTGGAGAGTCCAGTCCTGTGGATTGCCCATGTGACACCATATAGACATGAGTTGGAAAAGGGCTGTAATCCTGTTTTCCTCCTACCCCACTGGATGGTTCCCTGTCCCAGGCTTTGCTGTTCTTATGCAACTTTCCTTGTTGTCCATGCTAAATGAATCCATATGTTTTATCTCCTCTCAACCCGGGTGTAAATGAGGGGAGAAAGCCTGATTCTGAGTACAGAAGAGAAAAATAATACTGGGTCTGGCCCATGGATAGGATTTTTAGGGTTCCTCTTGGAGGCTCAGTCAGCCCTACAGATCTATCAGAAAGGAAAGCCACAGCCCTGAACTCCAGCAGAACTTGGTTGTTCACCACCTAACCTGGACTGAGGGGGACGTGGGACACAGGAGGGCGACTGGCTCGAAGCTAGATGGCAAGGAAACATGCTGAATCCATCCCTCGCCCCCAGACCTCCCTTTCGTGCCCCATTTTGATGATTAATGGACTAGCAGTTTCCTTCTAAGCGGGAAGGCCACCCCTCACAGTTGTCATGGCAATGTAGACCGCTCCCCGTCAACTGAAAAATCCCTACTACTACTCTCCTCCTACGGTAGCTGGAGAAAAGCTACCCCTGGGTGCCGCCCTGGGCAATGACGCCTGGGCTGCTCCGTGTCCCAGGCCTTCCGCCCGCCCCGGGCCTCGCCTGCCTGCCTGCCCTCGCCATGTCCCAGGCCTTCCGCCCGCCCCGGGCCTCGCCTGCCTGCCTGCCCTCACCATGTTCCAGGCCTCGCCCGCCTTCGGTCCTCATCCCAGCAGATCCCATGGCTCAGGGGACACCTGTATCCTGAAGGGGAGAAAACCCTGCTTATCCACAGTGCAAACTAAGACCCAGAGAGAAGGTGCTCGCCACGTCTTCCCCCGTGTTTAGAGGAGTGAGTGAGGGGCCTTTGACACCCCCAAGGAGATTTCAGTAGACCTGGAAGGGACTCCGGCGCCTTCAAACCGCAGCCGTGACTTCCTCTCATGCCTCCCACCTCTGCCCTGGCGTCCAGGGGTCTGACGCGCCTTGCTCCTGCCTGGCTCAGGCCACGTCTGGCCTTGGTGCCCTTTGCGAGGTGAGTCGCTAAAGAGGGGAGGGGGGATCTTGAAGGAGAAACAAGTCTCCAGTTGAGAAGTTGCCTGTGTTGAATTGAAGGCTGCCAGCTGACGCTTCGGGAGTTTATGGAGTTTATGGAGCATTATACGAACAGCCCCAACATTAAAGGACCTCCCTTTTATGAATGGGCTGTGAAGAATGTAAATAAAGCAGCATCTCTCAATGGGGAAGCATTTTACATGAACGCACTACCCTGGCCCGAGTATTTATGGGAATTTGCTAGCATGGTCTGGCAAGGCTCGCTTCCTCTGTGAACTTGCACTTGCGAGGTGCCCGGGACTCTGGAGGTGGGGGGGGGGGGAGAGTGTGTGTTGGGTCCTGAGGGCAGGCCCAGTACCCGCTCTCGACAGATCGGGCCTTCACTGAGATGCGAGATGCCTTTAGCAGTGAAAAGGGGAATATCCCAGGGAGTCAAGAGCATGTGGAAATTAGAAGCCTCCCAATGCCTGGGGTCCGGGGTTCTGCAGCTCCCCACCCCATCGGCGGCCCGGACCTCCCCCGGTGGGGGCCTGGGGGGGGTCTTCCGTGATGAAATCTTGCCTGGTTTTATGAGAGGCACCTCGCTGAAGTCAAATGGACTGGTTTGAATTTCAGCTCCTTTATGTTTCTCCAGCCCACCTCCTGGCCCTGCCACTAATGAGCAGTAAAACGTCTCAAAGGGAGGCAGAGGCCGAGCCGCCGTGGAAGCTGCAGATGGCCCGCGCGAGCAGTCGCATCCAGGACTTGGCGTGGGGAGAGGGGGTGGTCACTCCCCCCATGGGAAACACCTTCGAGGAAGGTTATGCCACCCATCTGTCCCTTCCCGCATACGTAGAGTGTTGTCTGGGGCTCCGGCGGATGGCCTCGCCCCGTTCACCGGCCCGGCGTGGCGGGGAAGGGTTGCCTCTGCCCGGCTGATGGCCGTGGAACGTGGTTGTGAGCGAGATGGAGTGAGTCGGTCCACGGGAGGACTTGGAGCTAGCTGTGCTGCTTCCTGGTTCGGTTCCTTTTCCAGTAGGTGTGGGTAGTGTTTTCAGCTTCCTGCCTCAGACTCCTCCTCAACTGCAGCTACCCGTCCAAAACGTGGGGGCTAGCCCTCAGTCCTGTGTGAGGTTCAGCTTTTAGAGGCGCGTCCTCGTTTAGATGCTTCCTCGTGGAAATTCTGGGATTATTAGGATGCCACTGATGTGTTTGCAGAGGGAGGAGAGGAGGGGGGGAGGTCTCACAGTATGGACAAATACCAAAAAGTTCTAAAAATGGCAAGGTGTTCTTCAGAGAAAGTATTTGCCCCAAAGGGGTAGCCAAGGGGCAGCCTCTATTGTCTGCGAGATGTGATGATTGGTTTTCAGTCTTCTGCCTCGGAGGGCAGGGGATGGAAAGTTCGGGGCATGAAACATGCAGAGACACCTGACCTTGGAGCCCCCGCCACTTTCTAGGTCATAAAAGGGGTGTGTAACAAAGTGCCCGCAAGAGTTTATTGGGGACTTTGAGCTGATGTGTCTGTAAAAACCTGCTTCCCTTATTGAATCTTTTTTGAAGCCAGGTAGCCAGGCTGGCATTGAACCCTTCCCCTGCCACAGCCGCCTGAGTTGTGAGATTACCGGTGTGTGACACCGTGCCACGCCTTAGAAACAATTTTTTAAAATGATGTTTATGTTCCCTTGGCCAGCCCACAGATGGCATTTAAATGTCGTACGTTTACAGTTCCTTTGTGGTGGAAATCCAGGAAGAACTAATAATGTGTTGAAATGGCGGTAATTAACAGGAAAAAAAAAATAGAAGGCTTGTGATCCGAACCCGTTGGCTGTGACCCAGGCCCCTGTGGGTGTGCATGGGGGGGGGGGGCTGACTCCCGGAGCCCCACCTCTGCCCTCCTCCAAGGCAGCCTGCTGACAGGTGTTGCTTCTCCTTCAGATGAGATGCAAAGAGCGGCTGGGAGGGTGTCGGAGGGTGGGCGCCGCGGGGCATGGAGTGTGGCGTGGGGCTGAGCCTTACCAGCCCACATCAGCAGTCCTGTGACAATAGAGGCCTCTGTGGCCCGCAGACCCAGAGTGCCCGGCCCTGCACGCCGCCGGGACACCTGGGGTCTGATGTGCGAACTGCCTCGCCCTCGCCTAGCCCGTTCCACCTTCCTGTCTGTGGCCTTTGCCCCCATACAAGTGTGCCTGGTAACTAACGGAATGCTTCCTGAGGCAGCTGGGCAAGTTGGGAGAGAGGACTAGCCCCCCGAGAGGCCCTGCGGTGACTCTGGGGGAGGCCCAGCAGGCTCCCGTCTAGGGTGGAAATGCCTCACCGTTTGGGTGTCCCTATTCTGAAATCCTCAGGTGGTACTGGAAAGCATGGGAAGCATTCCGTATTTTGGCATTTACATTGCTCAATTGGCAAAGTTTATGTGTATGTTGGATACTCCAGAGAAACTCTGAAATCAGAGACACTTTCAGTTTCCAGCCCCATCCTGGGGCTTGAACCCTGGGCCTGGGCGCTGCCCCCGAGCTCTTCAGCTCAAGGCTAGCGCTCTACCACTTTGAGGCCACTGCGCCACTTCCAGTTTTCTGGTGGTTCATTGGAGATTAGAGGCTTAGGGACTTTCCTGCCCGGGCTGGCTTTGAACTGCGGTCCTCAGATCTCGTTCTCCTGAGTAGCTGGGATGGCAGGCAGGCAGCATTTTTTGAGAGGTGATTTTCCACCCGTGTGGGCAGGCCTTTACTCGTTCCACATACTTGTTTTGGACTGGGTGGCTCATCTGCCCCCCTGAAGCTTTCCCATGGCGGGGTGTGTGTGTGTGTGTGTGTGTGTGTGTGTGTGTGTGTGTGTCACTAGTCATTTAAGGGAGAGGTCAGGAGCAGGGCTGTACTCGGGGGCGCTTCCTCTCGCAGTGCTGGGGTCTGCTCACAGGGTCTGCCCCTCAGGCCTGCCAGAGTCAGAGTCCGTGTTAGGGAAATCACGGAGCAGAACTGCTATCAAGACTTGTCAGGCTGGTACAGGAGGTGGCACCTCTAGTCTTGGCAAATCATCTTGGGGTGTCTGTGTGCTTGATACTGCTTTTTTTCTTTCCGTGTCAGTCATGGGGCTTGAACTCAGCGCCTGGGTCCTGTCCCTGAGTGCTTTTGGCTCAAGGCTAGCACTCTGCCACTTGGAGCCACAGCGCCACGTGCAGTTGTCTGGTGGTTCATTGGAGACGAGAGTCCCACAGAGTGGAACGCCAGCGGCTCACGCCTGTAATCCTGGCTATCAGGAGGCTGAGGTCTGAGGGTGGGAGGCAGCTCAGGGCCAGGTGGAGCAGGAAAGTCCTTGGGACTCTTAGAAACCGGAAGTGGAGCTTTGGCTCAAAGTGGTGGAGCGCTCCTAGCCTTGAGGAAGAGGAATTCAGGGACAGCACCCAGGCCCTGAGTTTAAGCCCTGTGACCGACACCCCTCACATGCACACACCAAAAAAAAAAAAAAACCAAAAGAATAAAAAAAAAGTCACAGAGTTTCCTGCCTGGGCTGGCTTTGACCCATGGTGATTCTCCGATCTCAGCTTCGCGAGTAGCTGGTATGACCGGCCACTCGTGCCTGGCTTGTTATTGCGTTTTGAGCTGGGGGCTGCATGCCTCACCATGCATTGTCCCCCAGGCCAGAAATCGTGGTCTAAAACATCGTTTCCTCCACCCCTTCCTTCTCCCCTCTCTTTCCAGTGCTGGGGAGCGGCCGAGGGCCTGTCCCCCAGGCGGGCAGTGAGGGTGTCAGCGCTGTCCTGGTGATGGAATCGCCACTCACTGTCCTGGGCAGGTTGGTGAGCTGTTGAGGAGTTTTTGTGTTTTGCTTTTGTGCTGGTCCCGGGGCTTGAACTCATGGCCTGGACTCTCAGCTGTTTGGCTCAAGGCGAGCACTTTGCCACTTGAGCCACAGCTTCATTGCGGTCTTTTTGTAGTTAATTGGAGGTTTCCAAGTTTTCCTGCCCTGTCTGGCTTTGAACCTTGATCCTCATGTCTCAGTCTTCTGAGTAGCTAGGTTTACCCCCAGCTGGAGCATGGCTGGAAATGTTTTTTGTTTGCTTTTTTTGTTTTGGTGCTTGGTCCTGGGGCTTGAACTCCCGGCCTGGGGTGTTTTTTGAGCCTTTGTTGTTGTTGCTACTTTCAGCTTTTTAGTAGTTAATTGGCAATAAGAGTCTGATTTTACTGGGCTGGCTTCGAACTGCATGAACTGCTGTCCTCATGCGTCAGCCCTTGAGTATCTAGGACTGCAGGTGTGACCCACCGGCTCCCAGCCTAGTTGAGATGTTTTTGGAGGATGCCACATTAGCAACACAAGGACTCCCCTGCTCTGCAGACTGCAGGCGCTGAGCTCCGCTGGGCCCTTCCCCCACCCGTTGTACCTTCACAGCTTAGCCAGAATGGGTCCGGGCCCCCGGCGTGGGTTTGCTTCCGGGTGGGTGGTCCAGGAGATTCCGCCTCCAGCTGCACCCAGCCTCGCCACGTGAGGGAGGGGTGTGGAAAAAGGTGCATTTGTCAGGTGACCTTTCCTGCATCCCAGTGTTATGCTAAGAATTTCCCAGCGTGCTCCCTGCCTTCCCCGCTGGGCCTTTGTCCCCCACACCTGGTGTGGTAGGTGCCCTGGGCCGGACGGGCTCCTGGCCAAGCTGGTCACCGTTTGCCCATCTTCCCCCGGTCAGCCTTCCGTGTGGTCCCGGTGAGGGGGGAAGGAAGGAGAACGGTCTCGAGAGCACTTCCTGTGCACCCGGCCCTCTGCTAGGCACCTCACCCGCGTTCTTGTTTAATCCTCACCGTGAGCTCTGTAAACAAGGAGAGCCAGCCTCCGAGTGCAAGCCCTTGGAGGCCCGGGGGAGCTTCGGTGCAGCCTGCGGCTGGCCCGCGTTGGCCTGATAGGCAAAGGTCACCAGAAGCGTGGGGAGACCCGCGGCAGGTGCTGGGGAAGGGCTGGGGAAGGGCTGGGGTGCGCATGCTACCCAAGCCTGGGAGATGTGGATGGTAAAGGAAGCCCCTGGACTGGCTGCTGCTTTTTTTTCTTTTTTTTTGGTTGGCCGGAGGGCTTGAACTCGGCCTGGGCCCTGTTCCTGAGCTTTTTTGCTCAAGGCTAGTGCTCTGCTGGTTGAGCCACAGTACCACTTCTGGTTTTCTGGTGGTTAATGGACTTTCCTACCCAGGCTACCTTTGAACCGCACTCCTCGGATCTCAGGCTCCAGAGTAGCTAGGATTACAGGCGTGAGCCACCTGTGCCCTGGCAAGACTACTTTCTTTCTTTCTTTCTTTTCTTTCTTTCGTTCTTTCGTTCTTTCTTTCTTTCTTTTTGCCAGTCCTGGGCCTTGGACTCAGGGCCTGAGCACTATCCCTGGCTTCTTTTTGCTCAAGGCTAGCACTCTGCCACTTGAGCCACAGCGCCACCTCTGGCTTTTTCTATATATGTGGTGCTGAGGAATCGAACCCAGGGGTTTCACGTATGCTAGGCAAGCACTCGACCTCTAAGGCCATATTCCCAGACCAGGACTTGCTTCTTTTGAATGTGATTACCATCTAATTTGTCGATTTTCTTTCTTAAAGCAGAACACTGAGCTATGACTAAAATACAGTACTCTCTGCCCTGGAGATCTCTTACTGCTTTGCAGCTCGTAGCCTGTTGGTTCAAAGGGAGTCTTTTTGTCCTCTCACTCTAGCTCCCCACTGTTAGGAAGGGTCCTCCCTCAAGACTGGAGTGTTAGTGGTTCCTAACTATATGAGAAAATTCTACCAACTCCGCTGTTACTATTCCCTTTTTTTTTTTTTTCCCATCCTGGGGCTTGAACTCAGGGCCTGGGTGCTGTTCCTGAGCCTTTTCATGTTCAAGGCTAGCACTCTACCACTTGAGCCACAGCACCACTTCTGGCTTTTTCTGAATAGTTTATTGGAGATAAGAATCACATAGTCTTTTTGAACCTCCATCCTCAGATCTCAGGGTAGCTAGGATTATAGGTATGAGTCACAAGTATGAACTTTCTTTTCTTCTTTTTTTTTTTTTTTTTTTTTTTTTTGCCAGTCTTGGGCCTTGAACTCAGCCTGAGCACTGTCCCTGGCTTTTTGCTTCTTTTTTTTTTTTTTTTTTTTTTTTGCCAGTCCTGGGCCTTGGACTCAGGGCCTGAGCACTGTCCCTGGCTTCTTTTTGCTCAAGGCTAGCACTCTGCCACTTGAGCCACAGCGCCACTTCTGGCCGTTTTCCATATATGTGGTGCTGGGGAATCAACCAAGAGCTTCATGTGTAGGAGGCAAGCACTCTTGCCACTAGGCCATATTCCCATCCCCCCTGGCTTCTTTTTGCTCAAGGCTTGCACTCTGCCACTTGAGCCACAGCGCCACTTCTGGCTTTTTCTATGTATGTGGTGCTGAGGAATCAAACGCAGGGTTTCATGTATATGAGGCGAGCACTTTACCACTAAGCCACATTCCCAGCCCCTACTTGCTTTTTTTGTGCTAGTCCTGGGGCTTGAACTCAGGGTGTGTCCCTGACCTTTTATTGCTCAAGACTAGCACTCTACCACTTGAGCCATAGCTCCATTTTGGGCTTTTAGGTGATTAATTGAAGGTAAGAATTTCATAGACTTTCCCACCTAGGTTGGCTCCGAACGTCCAGTCCTAAGATCTCAGCCTGCTGCATACCTAGGATTAAAGGCCTGAGCCTGTTGCTGTCCTCTTGAACTTGCTTTTCTAATGTAGAGTGAGGGAGTCTTGTTAGAATCTCCCATCGTTACAGCAGGGGTCTGCCTACCTTGGTTTTGGCTACCTAGGAAGCAGGTGGAGGTTCTGGACCCTTGGGTGTAGTTCTGGGACTGTGCTGCGTGGTCAGCACAGCAGGAGTAGCCCAGCAGTGTGCTCTGGACTCATCTCTCGCTCGCTCTCGCTCTCGGTGTCTCTGTCTCTCTCTGGGTTGTGGGCCTGGCTCCAAGGATGGCCAGTAGATTTTTACTTTTATGGGGAGGGGGCGGTCCTGGGGCTTCTCTGCCTGGGCACTGTCCCTGAGCTTTTTTTTTTGCTCAAAGCTACTGCTCTACCACTTCCAGCAAAGCTACTGCTCTACCACTTCCAGCTTCTCAGCCTCCTGAGTACTCAAAAGCAAACCCTCTGTGTCCCGACAGGTCCTGCCAGTATCTTTGGTTGTTTGGTGAACTCACGAGTCCTGCCAGTGTCTTTGGTTGGTTGGTGAACTCACGAGTCCTGCCAGTGTCTTTGGTTGGTTGGTGAATTCACGAGTCCTGCCGGTGTGTTTAGTTGTTTGGTGGATTCACGAGTCCTGCCGGTTTCTTTGGTTGGTTGGTAGATTCACGAGTCCTGCCAGTGTGTTTAGTTGTTAGGTGGATTCACGAGTCCTGCCAGTGTCTGGTTGGTTGGTGGACTCACGAGTCCTGCCGGTGTCTTTGGTTGTTTGGTGAATTCACGAGTCCTGCCGGTGTCTTTGGTTGGTTGGTGACTTCACGAGTCCTGCCGGTGTCTTTGGCTGTTTGGTGGACTCACGAGTCCTGCCGGTGTCTTGGGTTGGTTGGTGAATTGAGCGCCCGTCACATGGGCGCCAGGGGGCGGGGCTGCTGTCTTGGTGGGCAGGGCCCCGTGCGAGAGCCCTGGGCGTGCACGCCCTCTGACCCCGCCTTGCGTTGGGGTCTGCGATGTGCGGAAGGCTGAGCCGCGCAGCCCCATCCACCCCACTCTGGCTCCACGAGGGACAGGGGCCGTGTTGCGTCCTTCCTGCTGGGCACACGCGCGTTGGAGGGCAGCGGGTGAGGGGCCGGGCTCTGGCTCCTGACCCTGGGGAGGCTGGCTTTCCAGTGAAGCTGCCGGGACAGAGCTGCTGCTGCAGGCATCTGGGGAGTGGGGGGAGGCGAGGTGCCACTGCTCTGGGGGTCCACGGCCACTCTTCCCCCCCCCCCCCCGCCTTTCCACCCGCTCAGGGCCGAGAATGTAAAGTTGGTTGCTCAAAGGGAACAGTGCCAGCATTTCTTTTCATCTATGCCATGCTGGGATTGGAACCCAGGGCCCTGGCAGCTCCTCGTCCCTTTCCACGTTCAGTGACCTCGGCTGGCGTTGAGTGAGAGGAGGAGTGTGCCTTTGGACTCTTGGAGAGTGGGGGAACCCCCCTCAGGGGGAGGGAGATGGCGCTCGGCCCCGTTGTGCAACCTCAGCTGGACCGGGAGGGAGGAGGCCTGGCGCTGGCTCCGGGCCGGGGGATGCCCGGGTTCACTCAGGATCCCCCAACGCTCGCCTTCCACTAAAGACAGCTTCTAGTGCCGCGTTGAGAAGTGACCGGGAGAGGGTTCAGGAGAGCAGCCTGTCCGTCCTGCAGCCCAGGCATGGTGAGAGAAGAGAGCGGGGGCGGGGGGAAGGCTGGGGGCCCCTCTCTCCCCCTGGGCTCTGGGCTCTGCCCACCTGCACCTTCCTTACCGCCCCACCCCGCCGCTGACCTCTCCGGCCCGAGGACGCGGCCTCTGCCAGCGGGAGCTGCGCTGCGCGCCTGGCCCTTTCTTCCAGCCCGGGTCCAGACAGAGCCAAGGCCCAGCTCTGCATGACGCTCGGCCTGCTGGCCCTGGTCTCCCCCTCCGCCCGCGACGGTGGCGTGTCCCTGGGGTGGAGATGGGAGGTTCAGCCTGTTCTCTGGTCTTTCGCGCCGAGGCTGTTCAGAGCCGAGGACAGTCAGACTGGTTTTCTCCAGCGGCCGGCAGTTTGGCCTGGCTGGGTGAGAGGTGACGGGGCTCCGGGGAGTCCCCAGGGCCCGGATCACCTGTGCCTGGGGGGACGCAGGGTCCGGATAGGAGGAGGGCAGTGATGGGAAGTTCCTGGTTGTGCCCGTGTCCGTGGGGGAGGGCCTACCGGGAGCCAGGCCCGCTGCTTCCCCGGGATCAGCTTCCGCGGCCCAGGCCGCCCCTCTGGCAGGCCAGAGCCCTCCCGCCCGGCCCCGCCGCGGGGACAGGCCCAGGAGCCCTCCCGCCCGGCCCCACCGCGGGGACAGGCCCAGGCACTCCAACGCGGGACTCACCCAAGCTCCCACGGGGCCGTGGGGCCCCAGCCTCGCCTGCCTCCCGACGGCGGTGCGGCCAGCTCTGGGGGCCTGGGGTGTTTTCAGTGGGTGACAGGTTGGCAGATGCCGAGGGGCTCAGGAGGCGGCTCCTGGCGTGGTTCGGATCTGGGGCCGCACACTGTGATTGCCCCCCATGTCTGCCTTCTGGGGGCAGTGGTGCCCCCCCCCCCCAGGGACCAGTGCTGAGGGACAGAGTAAAGAGCTGACGGCCTCAGGTTCCAGGAACCGGCTTCTGGAAGTGGGCCATGTTGTAGGCAGGGCCATGCCTCTCCTTCCCGCCCGTCCCCTCTCAGGACGTTTGGGGTGCTGAGCAGAGAAGAATCCAAGTGAGGGCAGGCGTCCCTGGACTCCGGCACTGACCGCAGGCCGGCCCCCTCCCAGCCGGCTGCCGGGGACGGGACCAGCTGTCTCCCTAACACGGCCTGTGCTGGCTTTCTTCCTGTCCACCCCCCTTTGCTCTGGACTCGGTGTCCATGTCCTCAGAGGCCACCAGCCCAGGGGACCTCGGCCTTGGCCCCAGTGGGTGTGGCTCGGGGCCTGGTGAGGGGCTTCCCCCCCTGCTCATTCAGCCTGCGGCCTCCGCGGGGGGTTCCTAGAAACCTCCACGTTTCTAGGAAATACAGAGGTGCTTCTGCCGCCGCGGCTCCAGCTCCCGCTTTGGCTCCTCCCCCACCCCTGGCACCGCGCGCGCCCTGGTTTGAGCAAGACCCGGGGTTATCAACCATTGGGATGCTCCGGCGCTGAGCCGGCTGGAAAGGCCGCCTGGGGTTTCAGGAACGAACGGGTGGATCTTCTGTGCCTGTCGTGCCTCGGGCCAGATCTCTGGACAGTAGCGGGTCCTCTCATTTTGCCAGAACAAAGTCTGGCATGTCACCTGCGCCTTCCAGGTGGCCAGGTCCTTCCTCGGGGGTGACGCTGCCCCCGCACTCGCAGCTGCGGTAGTGCGTTGTGCGTCCAGCGCAGCTCCGGGAGCTCGGGGCTCGGGGGTTACGGGGTTAAGTCCTAGCTCTGCTGCAGTGAGCGTGAATGACGCTGAGCTGAAGGGAGAGCCCTGCCTGCTGTGCGGAGAGGGGTCCCAGGGCTTCCTGGCGCGGGGCACGCGGCTGGCACCTCGCTGGGCAGTGCTGCGCTGCTGCTTTGGATCGCAGAGTAGTGGGTAAAGAGTGAGGAGCTCCGTCCTCGGACCTCAAGCCGTGGCCTTTCCCCCCTGCGGTTCTGAGCTGTCTTGCCAGTATGGCAGCACTGTTCTCAAAGCACAGAGCTGGGGCTCAGGCGGCTGGGAAGGTGGCTTAGTGGAACAGCGCTTGCCTAGCGTGCATGAGACCCTGGGTTCAATTCCTCAGCACCACATACACAGAAAAGGCCGGAAGTGGCGCTGTGGCTCAAGGGGTAGAGTGCTGGCCTTGAGCAAAAGAAGCTCAGGGACAGTGCTCAGGTCTGTCAAGCCCCAGGACTGGCAAAAAAAAGAACTGGGCTCAGGTTACCCTAAGTGTGTAGTGAGGAAGGGGTGCGTGCCAAGTAGTTAGAGGAGTAGGCTTGGTCGTGGGCATTGTTTCCTCGGAAGCCCTGGTCTCTGTTTCCTCTCTCCTGCCTGTTGCCGGACACCTTACCTACCCAGAAGAACCCCAGGGCAAGGCAAGACAGGCAGGCAGGCAGTCTAGTCTTGGGGTGCATTCTGGTCCTCGCCGGGCACCCGCGCTTCAGGTGGTCTTTCCTAGAATCCGAACCCAGTGACGAGGCCTGGCTGAGCAAGGCCCTCCCCGCCGTGGGCTTGTCAGACGCCGTGGGTCGTGCCCTCCTTAGGGCTTTTCCAGCAAGAGCCAGTGGTGGCTGCCGGCTTTGGGTGCCAGGGAGACTTGGCCCTCCCAACCCTGGAGGCGAGTCCCCATCTCACCTCCTGTCCCCCTCTTCCCCTTCTGTGGCCAGCCTCCGAAGCTCTGCGTTGGGGTAGGGTGGCCAAGCCTCTGAAGGGCTTGGCGGGCGTTTGCCTGCTCTGTCTGCTTGCTGTCATCAGAGCCGCCTCTTGCCTGAGATGAGCAGCAGGAAGACGACAGGCAGCGGAGAGCTTTGCCTCCAGCTCCTCCTGCTGGGCTCCGCATGGCTCTCAGGCCTTCCAGCCTCGCTCGGGTCATGGGGTGCCTGGGCTGAGAGGAGGGGGGGCCATCCTGTCGCGTGGCTGCTGGTAGCCAGAGTCACCGAGACAGGATGGGGATGGGCAGGAGGGCCGCGGGCCGGGCCCTGCTCACCGCCTGCCCCGTGTCCCGCAGGTTGGAGGACTCCATGACACACACTCGGAGGAAGTCCCTGTCCCTGCTGAGTTCCGGCTCCGCCGGCCACCAGGCGCCCCTGCAGATGGAAGACGGCGGCGTGGAGCAGGGGGCCGAGGGCGCGGAGCCCGGCAGGCCCGCGAGCCCCGGGCACCTCACGGGGCGCCGCAAGAACTACCCGCTGCGGCGGCGGCCCCCGGTCCCCGAGAAGCCGAAGGCCTGCAAGGTGCTGCTGACCCGCCTGGAGAGCGTGTGCGGCCCCCGCAGCGCGGACGAGGCCGACGAGCTGCCCCCGGACCTGCCGCGGCCCCCGAGCCCGGCCCCCGGCGAGGACGCCGGCCCCGCGCGGCCCCGCAAGCGGCGCCTGGCCTCGCTCAACGCCGAGGCCCTCAACAACCTGCTGCTGGAGCGCGAGGACCGCGCCCCGGGCGGCTGGACCTCCTCCAAGAAACGGCCCCGGCTGGGGGAGGGAAGCCGCGAGCCGTCCCCCGAGGAAGGGGCCCGCCGAGACGCGGACCCGGCCCCCAAGAGGCTGGCGAGCCTCAACGCCGCCGCCTTCCTGAAGCTGAGCCGCGAGCGGGAGCTGCCCCTGCGGCCCCCCCGCGCCCGCGCGGAGCCGGACGGGCGCCCCGCGGAGCCCCTGCCCCCCAAGCTCCTGCGGCCCCGGTGGGCCAAGGTCGGCGGCAAGAACCACCCCAAGGCCCGGCAGGGAGCGGACTCGGGAGAGGCCTCCGGCCCGCCCGGCTGGCGGGAGCCCCCGGACGAGCCCCGGCCCTCCGCCGCTCCCCGCGGGCCGTCCGGGCCGCCCCCGCCGCCGCCACTGCCCTGCCAGCCCCCGAGCAAGGCTCTGGAGAGCCCCGCGGGACCGCGGCCCCACCTGCCCCTGCTGATGGGCGGGCAGGCGGCCCTGAAGCCGGAGCCCGGGCGCCCCGGCGAGGAGTCGCCCGCCCCCAAGCAGGAACTGCACCAGCCCTCCTTCCCCGAGCCCCGGCTGTCGCCCCTGCCCCTGCCCGGCAACCCCGCCGACTGCCACCGCGGCCCGTGCGCGGGGCCCGAGCTCACGGCGCTGGGCAGCTTCTACCTGTGCTGCGGCCAGGACGGGCCGCAGTGCGGGGGCTACGCCCCCTGCCCCATGCTCCCCGAGGGGAAGCTGTCCCCCGTGGCCGCCCCCACGGAAGGGCTCCTCCTGGCCCCCCGCGCAGCGCCTCCCGGCACCCCCTTCCAGCCCCCGCCCTGGAGCGCGTCCCGCTACTGCGCCAGCGAGAAGGCGGCCGCGGACGGCTACGGCGTGTGCGGGGTGCTGCCCCTGCCCCTCGCCCGCATCGGCACCGCCTGCGGCGGCTCGCCCTACAAGATGCCTTTTGCGGCAGGTAAGCCCCCCCCCCCCCCGCAGGATACGCTGGGGGGCGGAGACGGCATTCCAGAAGAGGGGGCTCTTGGGGGTACAGGGACGACCTAGAAGGCGGAAGGGAGGACTCGCTCGCCTCATCTGGGCCCCGTGCGAGGCGTCCGTGTGCCCTGCCTCCCGGGGGGCCTGGCAGCCCGCTGGCAGGGGCCGGAGCGTCGCCCACCCGGCGGGCATTCCCGATCTTAGCCTCCTGGTTAAGCATCGAGTTATAAATACGGCCCTCGCTCCCGCGTCCCCTCGAGGAGAACCGCATTCCATTCAGCACTTCCAGGACAGCTGGTGGTTTGGGGTCGGGAGGGAGTGCCAGGTGCCCCGGGGCCGTTCTGCCAGGGCCATTGCAGACGTAGAAGGAGAGCTGGTCCCTGGGCGTGGCGGTGCCTGGCCGGCGTGTGTGTGTGTGTGTGTGTGTGTGTGTGTGTGTGTGTGTGCGCGCGCGCGTGTGCGTGTGCGCGCGCACACGCACGCGCGGCGGGCACGCCGGAGCCCAGATCGGGATCAGGGCTCGCAGCTCCGGTGTCTGCCTTTCTGGTGAGACCGGATACCTGAATGGCTGGTGCCCGAGGCTGGGAGGGGTGCCCCGCCCGCCCCTAGCCGGCCTCCCCGGCTTCTGGGCGGAAGCGGGGTGACTCGGGCCATGCTGGCCAGCAGGTCTGCCCTGCCGCCGCCTCCCCTCCCCCTCCCCCTCTTATTAAGGGGTCTATAAAACAGCTTTATAGACCACTTGGCTCTGGCCAGACTGGTTGTTTCAGGTTCTGGCATGAGTTAGAGAGTTGGGAAATGAGAGCAGCTGCTGTTGGGGCTTTTCCTTTGGGGGCCGCTCCCCGCGTCTAGCCCGCCGCCCCCCACCCTCCACAGGGCCCCAGGAGCAGCACGTGCCCGGCACCGCTGGCAAGGCCAAGAGGTGTCCTGGGGCACAGAAGCCAACGCCTGTGCCCCCGGCTCCTCCTCGGGGTGCCGTGGGACGCGTCCACTCCGTCTCAGCCTCCACAGCCCTGCCTGTGGGCGGGTGTGGGTGAAATCAGTCAGACGTTCCTAGGGAGGGCGGGCGGGGGGCCGCGTGGCCATCCTGGGCGCTGCTGAGGGAGGCACTGAGGGGCCGCTGGCTGGCGAGCGGCAGGTGGGGCTCACCCCATTCTGTCTGGCGCTGGCACTGTGATGGGTCCCCCCCCCCCCAAGGGAGGGGATTCCTGGTTCCTCCAAGAGTCCACCGCTCAGTCTCCAGCAAAAAGATGATGAAAGGATGGATTTATTGGGGAAGTAAAAAGCGAACCGACCGGCCAGGGTCGCAGCCCGGACTCGGGAGCTGGAACTGCGACCACGTGCGGCCTTCCAGGCCGGGTTATAAAGGCGAACATCACATAGCCAAACCTGCCACACGCAGGTAGACAATGGGGTGACAGCACTTACAGAGCGTGCCGGGTCCCACGCAGGTGGCCAATGGGGTGACAGCACTTACAGAGCGTGCCGGGTCCCACGCAGGTGGCCAATGGGGTGACAGCCTGTCTCACAGTATCTGTTTGAACCAACCTATCATTCTAGTTGGAACTGGCGCGTGGATTTGGCGGGGCTCACAGATGCAGGTGGACACGCCTACTCCTGGGAGGACACGGGGTTAACCTTGAACGTTCCATGAACCTTCCACGCCTCGGGTGGGCAGGCAGTTTGCACAATCTCATCGTCGTGAAGGGGAGAGTCCCTGGGTTCTGAGCAGACAGGGCACAGTCCCAACCCAGAGGCTCAGGGGCAGGGGGAGCTTAGTGAAGATGGAGGCCGCTTCTGCTCCCTTTAACTGAGATGGAGTCAATCTGACACCCCTCACCAGCCAGTGAGGGCGCTGGCCAGAGCTGACCCCCCTATTACAGCGCCCTCCGCCCGAGCCCTGGCAGCCCAGGGCAGCTGGAGCCAGAGCCCGCGGAGCTGTCTGCCCTGTGCTTCTGTTAGCTCGCAGGACAGCGGGCTCCCATGCCAGCCGCTCCCCACGGCTAAGAAGGCCCCCGCCCCCGCCGCGCAGGGCCCTGGCCGCCTGGCTGGCCATCCGGACCGAGATGGGGTGGGGAAGCCAGCGCAGGGGGCGCGGGCTCCCCCTCGTCCTCACCCGTCCCCACCCGCTCTCCTCCAGACGGCTGCCGGTCCCTGGGCCAGCTGGAATTCCCTCTCCCGGAAGCCGGCCACCCGGCCTCGCCGGCCCACCCGCTCCTGGGGTGCCCCGTCCCCAGCGTGCCGCCCGCCGCGGAGCCCGTCCCCCACGTCCAGACGCCTACCTCGGAGCCCCAGACGGTGGCCCGCGCCTGCCCGCAGAGTGCCAAGCCGCCCAGCGGCTCCAAGTCGGGCCTGCGCACGGGCCCCGGCTGCCGGCACCCGGCCCGCAGCAAGGCCGCCCGCCGGCCCAGCCACCCCAAGCAGCCGCGCGCCCAGCGCCCCCGCCCGCGCCGCCGCCGCCGCCGCCGCACCAACGGCTGGGTGCCCGTGGGGGCGGCCTGCGAGAAGGCCGTCTACGTGCTGGTGAGTGCCCGCGCCCCCCGGGGGGCGGGAAAGGGGCCCCCCGAGCGCCCCGGGGGCGGGAAAGGGGCCCCCGAGCGCCCCGACGCCGCCTCGGGAGAGCGGTGCGCGAGGCCGGGTACGATGGGCGGGGCTTCCGGTTTGTTCTCGTGAACTCCACACCAGCACCGCACCCCCGAGCCCTGCGTGTGTCCCCACGGGGAGCCAAGAAACCGAGATCTGGCCCGAGATCGCACCGCTTGCCTAAGGCCGAGCCGTCCAAAGTGGTGGTCCAAGGGCTCCAACCCAGACCATCCCGCCGGGGAGCACTTAACACTTGGGGTGCTGGCGGGGCCCTGTGGCCACGGTGTCGATGGGGCGCAGCCAGAGCTCCGGGCTGCTGTCCCACCCCTTCCGGTTCCACACCCTGACTGCCTTCTTCCCTCCTGCCTGCCCTCCCTCCCTCTCTCCCATCTTTCCTCCCCCCTCCCCCGTGCCTCTTCCTCCTGCACTCCGAGTGGGCCCTCAAAGCCCACCGGCGGTGCTGGTTTCTTTCCTAGGACGAGCCAGAACCCGCCATCCGGAAGAGCTACCAGGCGGTGGAGCGGCGTGGAGAGACAATCCGAGTGCGGGACACCGTCCTCCTCAAGTCAGGCCCAAGGAAGACGTCCACGCCTTACGTGGCCAAGATCTCTGCCCTCTGGGAGAACCCTGACTCAGGTACCCGCCCTCAGGCCGGGGGGACCGGGAGCCGGAGGGCGGCCCCTCACCGGGACTCCAAGCTCTTGGTCGGCCCCTACCTGGAGTGTGGCCTGCCCGGCACTGGTCCCCCTGTTCCAGGCACCGTCGGCTTTCCTCTCGGCCAGGGGCTGTCTGCTGGGGAGGCAGTGCCTGTTTAGGGGGTGGGCACCCGTCCCCCCACCCCTCCGGTGCCCTCCGCGCCTCACTGCACTCCAGGGCAGGAGGCGTGGGGGCCACCGCCTGCAGAATGGGGCCAGCCGCTGCGGGTGGACGAGCCTCGGGGGCCGGCACCCGGGGTGGCCCGCCCCGGCCATGACCTCTCGCGTTGCCCCCCAGGGGAGCTGATGATGAGCCTCCTGTGGTACTACAGGCCCGAGCACCTACAGGGCGGCCGCAGCCCCAGCATGCACGAGGTGAGCAGCCCGGCAGCCCCGGCGGGCTTCCGGGCCCACCTGCCGTGTCCTCTCCCCTTGTGGGTCTGTGCGGCCAATGGGAAGATGGGGGACAGTCCCCGTGTCCTTCCCCGGCAGGGGGGTGGGCAGCCAGGGTGGAGTCGGTCCAGGCGGAGGGAGCTGTCGGGGGGCCCGGTGCCTGGCCCGCCCAGGTACCCAAGCCCCCGCCCTCTCCCTTTGAGCCTCTGCAGAATGAAGTGTTTGCATCCCGCCATCAGGATCAGAACAGCGTGGCCTGCATCGAGGAGAAGTGCTACGTGCTCACCTTTGCTGAGTACTGCAGGTGGGTGCTGTCCGCGGCCCCGCAGCCTGCTGCCCCCACTGGATTTTGATTTGTGTGTTTTGTGCTGGTGAGAGACTTGCAGACTTTCCTGCCTGGGCCTGGGCTGGCTTTGAACCACGCTCCTCAGACAGATCTCAGCCTCCTGAGTAGCTAGGATGACAGGCGTGAGCCACCAGTGCCTGGCTCTGAAATTGTTTTGCCAGTCCTGGGCTTGGACTCAGGGCCTGAGCACTGTCCCTGGCTTCTTTTTGCTCAAGGCTAGCACTCTGCCACTTGAGCCACAGCGCCACTTCTGGCTGTTTTCTATACATGTGGTGCTGAGGAATCGAACCCAGGGCTTCATGTATACAAGGCGAGCGCTCTACCACTAGGCCATGTTCCCATACCTCTGAAATTTATTTAGAAGACAAAGTGTGCCCACCCCCACCCCCCTTGTGGGAGACGGTGGGGCGGGTGGGCGGGCGGTGCGGAGGGCAGCCCCCAGGGGTGCACTGGTGGGCGTAGAGCAGGTGCAGACCCAGGGACAGGAGTGGGTGCAGAAGGGCGGAGTGGGGGAGGACGCGGTCCCCTTGCGACGATGGCGGGGGTGAGGACAGCGAACGGTCTGTTGCTGCAGATTCTGTGCCATGGCCAAGCGCCGGGGCGAGGGCCTTCCCAGCCGGAAGACAGCGCTGGTGCCCCCGTCCTCCGACTACTCCACCCCGCCGCACCGCACCGTGCCCGAGGACACGGACCCAGAGCTGGTGTTCCTCTGCCGCCACGTCTACGACTTCCGCCACGGCCGCATCCTCAAGAACCCCCAGTAGCCGCCCGTGCACGTGGGGGCCGCCCTTAGCCAAGTGGGGCTCGGGGCCGGGGCACTGCTCGAAGCACAGCACTTGGTGGAAGGGGCTCTGGGGTCCTGCGGTGCCGGCCTGTGGTTTTCCTGGGGAGGGAGGGCAGGGGCCCCCGATGGTTCTGGGTCTTGAGAGGAGGGAGGGGGAGGCCAGGCTTGGCCCGGTGCCTCCCTGCGCTGCCCGGGGGGGTGGAGGGGAGACTCCTGAAGAATCGGTCTTCCCAGAGGCCGGGCCAAGCCTGAGGGACACACACCGAGGAAGGGTAGGGGCGAGGAGGGTGGGTCGGGCCCTTCCAGAACCAGCCCCTTCGGTGGCCTCCCTGGCCCCCCCCACCCCCCGGGGAGCAAGCCAGCTTTACCTCACCCACTGTGACCCACTGCTTTCCTGTGAGCCTGGGACCAGGCGCCCCCGATTCTAGCACAGCTCTGGGTTCATTCTCTGCAGCCTGGAGAGCCGCAGTCCAGCTCCCAGAGCCTTGACTCCCTCCTCCCGGGCTCGGGGCCTTGCCCTGGCCTGGCTCCTTCGCCCCCTGCGGTAGCCACTGGCCTGGGTCGATGTGACCCAGCCCTTGAAGCGCGAGGCGGCCCACCGCGGCCGGACGCCTCCCTGGAGGGACACCCAGCGGGTCTGGTGAACTGGGGATCTGTCATGTCCGGGAGGGTGGGGGCCGCGGCAAGGAGAATTGCTACCTGATTTGTTGAAGATTTTTCCTCTTGCCTTACACTTGGAGGTCCTGGGAAACCTCCTGCAGAACTTCACACGTGACTCCTGAAGCCACACCCACCCGAAATCAAACCAAAGGAGTGCTGCGGCTCCCCTTGCGGTCACCCCGTCCGCTAGTCCTTTGTAGATTGCACTAATTCCCATCCCAGCGAGAATCGACACTGTATCAGTCCACAGACCTGCTGAGCCAGGGGGGGGGGGCCCTCCCAGGGAGCTGAGCACCTGCGTCTTCACTCTGTTCTTGCGGCCCTGTGGTGGCGATTGATTAGGATACTCGGCACCCTGTTGTCCCTGCCTGGCGTAGGCCGGCCCTGGCCCTGGCTCTCTCGAGAGGGGCTGGAGGCCTGATTATTTCCTGTCTGTACCAAAGAAGAGCATGGCTTGGGCCTGGTGTCGGGAACCTGCTACCTGAGCGTGTCCAGGAGAGCACACCCCGAAACGGGCCAAGGAAAGCGGCACTGAGCCCTGGTGAGGAGGGGGGGGATGTGGGCCCAGTAAGCCGGCAGGGGGCACTGGAGGAGGGTAGTCAGGAAGGAGGTCAGTCCAGCAGGGTGCGGAGAGTGAGGCCCAAGAATCCCGAGGGCTCCCTGGCGACCCCCAGAGCCCTGCCCTGGTCCTTAGAAACGGGTTGTCCCTGACTGGCCATGGGAGCGGGCAAGGCCCCGAGGCTTCCTGCGAGGCCTGGCTGGAAGGGCCCGGGGTCCCTGTTGAATAAGCTGTTCAGGGGGAGGTGGCAGTCTGGAAGAGTGGGGGGCAGGCAGTAAGAGGGGGATGGGGTGGCCGGCCGAGGGGACCCCGAGAGGCCGCCTTGGAGCTTGCTTGCTCCCAGGGTCTGCCAGGAGCCCATTCTCGCCCACGGGGGAGGAGTTCGAGGCCCCTCCTCGCACGCGTGCGGCAGGGGCTGCTGCCCAGAACTTAAAACGCTTTTGAGACTCTTAGATGTGGAAATATTTTTTGGAACCTGAAAATGCAGCTGGTAGAATTTCGATGGAAGCATAATCCATGTAAACTCTATTTTAGTTGGTATTTTGTAAAATGCACTTTTTGTGTGTGTCGATCCTGGTTTCCCAGATCTGTATTTCAGTGTTTACAGGGGAGGGCCGCCCTTCCTCACCTCCCTTTTGACAGAGAGTAGAAGTACTTCTTTAAGAAAAAAATAAATTTGAAAAATTGTATTGATTTAGAAAAGGATGATTTCTTGTGTGTCCTGTCTTTCTTTTTTGCCTGTAGGAGTGGGGGGGGGGGGTTCACCATTCTTATTTCAGGGGTCCTCCTGATCACTCCTTGTAGTTGCTCACTGAGGGCAACAAACGGAGGGGACGGGAACGTGGACTTCCTGGTGCCCACCGTGTAGCCCTGCGCAGCCCGAGCTGCCTGCCCCACTCCACCCCACCAGGGCTGCGAGCCACCTGCCCCACTCCACCCCACCAGGGCTGCGAGCCACCTGCCCCATTCCACTCCACCCCACCAGGGCTGCGAGCCACCTGCCCCACTCCACCCCACCAGGGCTCCCAGCTACCTGCCCCATTCCACTCCACCCCACCAGGGCTGCGAGCCACCTGCCCCACTCCACCCCACCAGGGTTCCCAGCTACCTGCCCCACTCCACCCCACCAGGGTTCCAAGCTGGAGCCCAGCTTCCAAGTAGGTGCTTGAGAGGTACCCAGCATTGCCTTGGGGCAGGCCCGCCTCGCTGCCGTGGCCAGAAGGTCAAAGCTTAGAGAAGGACGGGGACACTCCCACGGCCCCAAGCTCCACCCTTGATGGTGCTGGCCAGGCCCCAGGGGGTGCCGCCCTGCACAGGCCACTGCTGGGAGACTTTGTGGGGAGCTGATGGCCAGGAGCTTCCCCGCGCTGGAGAGGCTTGAACCGGGGCCTCCCTCCCTCCCCCCCCCCCCGTCCACTCACCTCAGGGATGGTGATGCCCAGGGCACCCGCCGGCCGGATGGGCTGCCCCTGGACCCCCATCCTGCCTCCACCGGGTCCCCACACAGCCCTGCCTGGATGCTTCGCCACGGCCCCCCTTGGGGTGGGAAATGCTGGCTTCCAACACCTGGACTGGGTGGGGGGGGACCCACTCCTGCCCCCTTGCCTGCCACCCTACTGCAGGGGTGAAGAGGGGTTCCCTTTCCACGCGTGGGCCTTGCCTGGCGGGTGAGGTGACCCCCAGGGGTCACCGGGGAGCCCCGGGGCGGGGGGGGGGGGCCTGCTCCCGCGGAGGCCTCGGGTCCCGGCCCTCCGGAAGGGAAGGGAAGGTGGGGCTCCCCGAGGGCTCGCGGGAGTGGGGGGGGGGGAGACCGGCCTGGCCCGGTCCCGCCTCCGGGGAGGCCGCCAGCTTTTGTCGGGGCCGGGGGCGGGGGGTCCGCCGGCCGGGGACGCCCGCCCCTCTCCCCGCCCCCGGCGTGGGCCCGCCCCGCGCCCGTGTCAAGGCGGGCCGGGGTGGAGGAGCGGGGCGGGCGGGACATCCGGCCCGGGTCCCGGCAGTGCCCGCCCGCCCGCCGGCCCCGCCGCCGCCGCCGCCGCCGCCGGTCCCCGCGCCCCCCGCGCCCCCCGCGCCGCCCCGCGCCCCCCGCGCCGCCCCGCGCCCCCCGCGCCATGTCCCCCCGCCCGCCGGCCCCGCCGGCCGCCCCGCCCGCCGCCGAGCCGCCCCCGGGCCGGGCGGCGCCGCGGGCTCCGGGCCGGGCCCGGCTGTCGGCGGGGCCGCCCCGGCTGCTGCCGTCCATGCTGATGTTCGCGGTGATCGTGGCGTCCAGCGGGCTCCTGCTGATGATCGAGCGCGGCATCGTGGCGGAGATGGGCCCGCCGCCGCCGCGGGGCCGCCGCGGGGCGCCCCCGGGGGACGCGGGGGACGCGGGGGACGCGGCGCTGCGCGTGCGGCGGGACGTGCAGAACCGCACGCTGCGGGCGCTGTGCGCGCAGCCCGGCATGCCGCGGGACCCCTGGGAGCTGCCGGCCGGGCCGCGGCGCACGCTGCTCCGCCACGTCCTGGTGAGCGACCGCTACCGCTTCCTGTACTGCTACGTGCCCAAGGTGGCCTGCTCCAACTGGAAGCGCGTGCTGAAGGTGCTGGCGGGCGCGCTGGGCAGCGTGGACGCGCGCCTCAAGATGGACCACCGCGCCGACCTGGTCTTCCTGGCCGACCTGCGGCCCGACCAGATCCGCCACCGCCTGCGCCACTACTTCAAGTTCCTCTTCGTGCGCGACCCCGCCGAGCGCCTCCTCTCCGCCTACCGCAACAAGTTCGGCGAGATCCCCGAGTACCAGCGCCGCTACGGCGCCGAGATCGTGCGGCGCTACCGCCCCGGCGCGGGGCCCGACCCCGCGGGCGACGACGTCACCTTCGCCGAGTTCCTGCGCTACCTGGCCGACGAGGACCCCGAGCGCATGGACGAGCACTGGATGCCCGTCTACCACCTCTGCCAGCCCTGCGCCGTGCGCTACGACTTCGTGGGCGCCTACGAGCGCCTGGAGGCCGACGCCCGCCACGTGCTGGAGCGCGTGCGCGCGCCGCCCCACGTGCGCTTCCCCGCGCGCCAGGCCTGGTACCGGCCCGCCAGCCCCGAGAGCCTGCGCTACCACCTGTGCGGCGCCCCGCGCGCCCTGCTGCACGACGTGCTGCCCAAGTACATCCTCGACTTCTCGCTCTTCGCCTACCCGCTGCCCAACGTCAGCCGGGAGGCCTGCCGCGGGTGACCCCGGGGTGGGGTGGGGGGGTGGGGTGGGGGGACCCCCCCCACCCCGGGATCTACCCGATCCGCCCACCCCCACCCCCACCCCCACGCGCCTCTCCAAGTCGCCTCCCTTCTTCCCATGGTTTCCTCTCCTAGGAAAAACTGGAAGCTGGGTGGGCCCGGTTGTTTCCAGGACCCCAGGACCCCCAGCCCAGCGTGAAGCCAAAGAGCCCAGGGCCCAGCCTCTCTCTCCCTGGAGCTCTGGGAGCCTCTGCCCTCCCACAGCCTCCTTCCCCAGCCTCCCCCCCCACCCACCCCCCCCAGACCAGACGCTGTGACCGTAGCTCTGTCTACCTGGCTGCCACTTTCCTAGTGCATTTATTTAAAGTGTATACTTTTTGATAGATCCTGGGGAGGGCCGTTTTTCTCCTCCAGTAGCTGAAGTTTTAATAAAGCCGTTTTGTATACAGTGGACCTCTCTGTGATTTCCTCCACTGAGCGCCTGTGAACCCCCCGCAAGTCTATCTCCAGGCCAGGAGAGGGAGCATGTGGGCAGGAGGCTCGGGTCCTGTGGGCCCGGCACCACACCGTGGCCTCTGGGGGGGCTTCTAATAGTTTTCAGAATGTCCCCGGCTCCGGCGGGAGTGGGGAACACAGACCTCTCTTCCTGCTGCCCCAACCTCTGGAGTAATTGGGATTACAGAAAACACACTGCCTCACCAAGTCAGGAATAAACACGTTCTCAGCTGACCTCAAGCCCCAATCTTCCTGACCTCTGGCGCCCTGGTAGCTGGGATTACAAACACCGGTTCCTGCCTCCAGCCTTCTTAGCTCCAGACTTTTTCTTGAATGAGGAAGCCCCCACTGTATTTTTCCTATAAGAAAGAGGTCAGCAAGCAAGGGGAGTTCATTTCCTGGAATTGAGAACTAACAAGGAAAGGGCTGCTAACAAGTCATTTTTTCTAGGAGCTTCCTGGGGAACCGTCATTCAGTTGGGCCTGTGTGGTATCTACCACCGAATCCTAGGAAGAGCCCTGGGTTTGGTTCTTCGGTATCATAGAGAAAGGTATGACAGTGTCACATAAAAGGCCAGAAGTGGGGCTGGGGATATGGCCTAGTGGCAAGAGAGCTTGCCTCGTATACATGAAGCCCTGGGTTCGATTCCTCAGCTCCACATATATAGAAAACGGCCAGAAGTGGCGCTGTGGCTCAAGTGGCAGAGTGCTAGCCTTGAGCAAAAAGAAGCCAGGGACAGTGCTCTTGCTCAGGCCCTGAGTTCGAGCCCCAGGAATAACAGAACAGAACGCCCCTCCCACAGAGGGGAGAGGGAGGGACCAGCTGGAGGCTAGCCAGTTGGTGGGAGGCTGGGCTGGAGGTTGCTCCATGCTGGTGCTATGTGGGACCTCAAGGCCTTTGTGCTCTTGCTCAGCATTTTCACTCAAGAGTGGGACTCTTCCCCTTACCATCGCTACTTCCAAAACTGGACTTGTACGGGGCTTGAACTCAGGGCCTGGGCACCGTTTGTGAGCTTGTGTTTGCTCAAGGCTTGTGCTCTACCGATTGAGCCACAGCGCCACTTCTGGCGTTTGGTTGTTAACAGGAGATAAGAGTTTCAGACTTTCCTGCCTAGGTTGGCTTCCAACGGCAGATCAGCAGATCCACAGATCGGAGCGTCCCGAGGGGCTGAGGTTACAAGCCGGAGCACCCGTGCAGTGCCTGGCAGGAGAGCCGGTTTGCCAGGCCTTGGCATGGTAAGGAGATGAGGGGGGGCTCGGGGAGAGGGCACCCCTACCTAACCTGCTCTCAGCCAGCCCTGGCTGACTCCTTCTGGTCACTAGAAATTGCATTTTTATTTCCCCCCCACACCCCTTCTAGAACTCTGAGGGAAGTGGTGTGTCCTATCTCACACACACACACACACACACACACACATCACACGCCTCATACTGTTGAGAGTGTAACAATTCTCTGGGTACAGTCATTGAATTCTGTCTTGTTGCCTAGCAACCCAACGACATTTCAGCCCTTTCCAGCCATAGGGTAGGTGGAGGGGGCAGGCACGTGACTGGCTGGGGCCTCCTTGATCCGGAGGCTTCCACGTTGCCAGTAGCCTAATAAGCAAAGGTCTTTACATTCTGGGGCCTCCTCCTCCTCCTCCTCCTCCTCCTCCTCCTCCTCCTTCTTCTGGGGGGTGGGGTGGTGTAGAAGCAGACTCTTTAGGGCCCTTCTTTCTTTTCTTTTCTTTTTCTTTTTTTTTTTTTTTTGCCAGTCCAGGGCCTTGAACTCAGGGCCTGAGCACTGTCCCTGGCTTCTTTTTGCTCAAGGCTAGCACACAGCGCCACTTCGGCTTTTTCTATATATGTGGTGCTGGGGAATCGAACCCAGGACTTCGTGTATACAAGGCGAGCACTCTACCACTAGGCCATATTCCCAGCCCCCCTTCTTTCTTGTTCTTGTTTGTTTGTTGGTTGGTCATGGGCCTTGAACTCAGGGTCTGGGTGCTGTCCCTAAACTTTTTTTGCTCAAGGTTAGTGCTCTGCCACTTAGAGCCACAGCTCCACTTCCGGTTTTTGGGGTGGCTAACTGGAGTGGTTAATTGCCTGGACTGGCTTCCATCCACGATCCTCACATCCTAGAGCGGCTAGGATTGCGAGTGTGAGCTTCCAGCGCCCAGCAGGCCCTTACACACACACACACACACACACACACACACACACACACACACACACACACACGGAACCAGGGCTCTTCCCACACAGGAAACACCCCCGGCAGTAAGCGGAAGGTGACAGGGGCAGATCCCAAACCTCACTCTCCAGGGGGGAGATGCACCTCCTGCGAGGGGGGGGGTCCCCCGGGGGTCCCCACAGAGGTTTAGAGACACACTCCCTCCCCCACACCATGCTAGGCTCTGGGCTCAGCCCTGCGACTTGAAAATTCTTCATCCAAGCAGATGATGAAAACAGACAACTATCCTTCGTCTTAGCCAAAAGACAGAGAAGCGATTGTTTTGTGGGTTTATTCTTTCTTTCTTTCTGCCGCGATGAGGCTTGAACTCGGCGCTTCGCACTTGGTAAGGGCGTGCTCTACTGGTCACTAGATGCTAATGGAATCCATGGCTGCCCTCTACAGAAAGCACTGTGTGTGTCCATCGACTTCCTTTGTGGGCCGGTCCTAGGGCTTGCACTCAGGGCCTGGGCACTATCCCTGAGCTCTCTTTGCTCAAGGCTAGCAACTCTACCACTCTGAGCCACAACTGTGCTTTTGGTTTTCTGGTGCTTCTTTTGGAGAGAAGAGTCACAAGCCTTCTGCTCCGGCTGGCTTTGAGCGGGTGATCCTCAGGTCTCGCTCCGCCACCAACACCCGGCTGAGCGCCAAAGAATGGGCCAAAAAAAGGCTAAGTGACAGCCCCTGTGCCCTGAGTTCAAGACCATTACTTAACAGATTCAAATTAAGTTAGGTAGATTACATTGGAGTATAGGAATTCACTGGGTTTCTTTCCTAAATCTAGTTCGGTTCCCCACTACCACCTTTATTCCTTCGGAAAACGCAGCTGGCAGGCAGTGTGGCCCGTCCTGAGAAGCCGGGGTTAGACGAGGAACTGTGAGCTCCGGCGCTGAAGCAGCCTGGGAGAGTCACCCCAGCTCACGTGGGTCTCCCCCACTGTCCTTCAGGCCCAAGCAGGCTTCCGGAAGCTTCCTGCACACCTGGAGGGCTAGGGCATTTATTTACAAGTTAGCTCTAATTGCAGGTAGAGGGACTGGCGCCCCCCCCCCCCCCAGGAGGTTTTGTGATTGAAATCTGTGACTTTCCGGGCATCCTGTCAGGGGCGGTCTTTCTGTGTGTGCGGCCAGCCCAGGCTGCAGATCTGCCTGTGCCCCCCCCCCCCGCCCTCCCCCACATCCCCACCCCTTCCCAGTGGTTTATCTGGAAGGCTGGCTACACCCCATACCGGGATGGGTCTACCTACCAGCTTATTCTCGTGCAGAGTTGGGTCCATACCCTCCCCGTTTGCAAGCTCTATCAAGGTATAATTCAGAAATAAAACTGGCACAGCCGGGCACTGGTGGCTCAGTCCTGTACTCAGAGCTACGCGGGGGGCTGAGCTCTGAGGGTCACAGTTCAAAGCCAGCCTGAGCAGGAAAGTCCCGGAGACCCTTTCATTGTGATTGTTGTTTGCCAGTCCTGGGGCTTGAACTCAGGGCCTGAGCACTGTCCCTGGCTTCTGTTTGCTCAAGGCTAGCTCTCTACCACTTGAGCCACACTTCTGGCTTTTTCTAAGTAGTGTACTGGAGGTAAGTAGTGTACTGGACTTTCCTGCCCCCGCTGGCTTCAAACTGTGACCCTCAGGGCTCAGCCTCCCTGAGTCGCTAGGGTTAGAAGTGTGAGCCCTGGGCGCCCGGCTCTGGGAGACTTTTATCACCAATTAGTCACCAGGCAACAGGAAGTGAAGCTGTGGCTCAGAATAGTAGAGCCTCAGCCTTGAGCAGAAGAGCTCAGGGACAGCACCCCAGACCCCAAGTTCAAGCCCCACGGCTGACCAAAAAAAGAGAGAAAAATTGCATATATTTGATAAACACATGCTAAGCCTTTGTGTACATAGGAAGGACGCTTCAGATCAACTCAGCACACGGCAAGCCGAGCACACACTAGGCTATGATTCACTACAGGTACACGTCAGAGACAGCCCACCTGCGGCAGGAAGCAGGCATCCCAGCCGTCCTGATATCTTCCTTAAACTCAACAAAGAGCTGAAGAGTGAGAAGCAAACACTGCAGACAATTGTCACTGTCAAAGATCCAGCCCCGAAAACCCTCTGTTAACACTCAAGGCTGGGAATAAACACCACGCAAGTGTCTTCAACACCGCTGGCTGCTCCTGCTATCTGGCTTCGCATCCCTGGCTCACCTTAGGAATCACTGGAAAGTTCCAAATGCTCCCCGTTCTCCTGATGCCTTATTTCAACTTTCTCCGGGGAAGGGAATGTATGGAGATAAAATAGGAGACTTCAGGGGCTGGGAATGTGGCTTAGTGGCAAGAGTGCTCGCCTAGCATGCATGAAGCCCTGGGTTCGATTCCTCAGCACCACATATACAAAAGAAGCCAGAAGCAGCGCTGTGGCTCCAGTGACAGAGTGCTAGCCTTGAGCGGGAAGAAGCTGGGGACAGTGCTCAGGCCCTGAGTTCAAGCCCCAGGACTGGCAAAAAATATATATATATATAAAGTAGGAAACTTCAGATGTCAATAAGTAAGAATAGATTTTTGGCATACTCGTGTCAGAAAAATGTAGGGATTTCCTCTCCGTACCGAGTGGATGCTGTCAGGGTCTGCGAAAGACTCGAGATGTCTGAAATCTAAGATCCAGAGTGACTGAGCTGCTTGCTCCTGACATCCGGTGTCAACCGTGGGGATTTCAGCCTGAGTTCCACCCCCCCCCCCCCCCGCGGCCGTCCCGAGCCAGGGGTCGGTTAGTGTTTGCCTCTTGGTTCTCCGGAGGCTCCAGGCAGCCCGAAGCGCTGCAGGCAGTGCAGGTGAGAGCCGGTGCCAGTGCGTGCAGTGCGGTTGCAGTGCGGGCGCACACATCTGTCACATCTGTCACCGCCGCCCCCGGCTCTTCTCCTGCCAGTTCTTCTTCCCGCCGGAGGAGTCAGCAGCAAGGGCCTGCATCTGCAATTGTCTTTACTGCTTAGATTTAGGGGTGCGCACCCTGAAATGAAGACCAACCATCTTGTGGCAGCCGTGATATATGCAGAATCAGTCCCCGAATTCACAAAGAGGGAGGAGGCACCCGTTCTGCTCTGTGTGTGTATGTGTGTGTGTGTGTGTGTGTGTGTGTGTGTGTGTAGTGTAGATTTCCCATTGATGACTAGGTTTTGTGTGAAAAATGACGCCTGATACAGTAAATTCTCTTCCTCCCTCCCTCCCTCCCATCCTTCCTTCCTTTCTTTTCCTTTGCTGGTCCTGGGCTTGAACTCATGGCCTACGTGCTGTCCCTGAGCCTCTTTGTGCTCAAGGCTATAGCGCTCTACCACTTGAGCCACAGCGTCACTTCCAGCCTTTTCTGAGTGATTCATTGGAGGTGAGAGTCTCATGGACTTTCCTGCCCAGGCTGGCTTTGAACCGCGATCCTCGGAGCTCAGCCTCCTGAGTAGCCAGAACGACAGGCGTGAGCCACGGGCGCCCGGCAGCTTC
This sequence comes from Perognathus longimembris pacificus, assembly GCF_023159225.1. Taxonomy (NCBI): domain Eukaryota; kingdom Metazoa; phylum Chordata; class Mammalia; order Rodentia; family Heteromyidae; genus Perognathus; species Perognathus longimembris. Next base: position 32,649,574 of record NC_063183.1, on the reverse strand, counting down.
CGTGAATTCCGGTGCAAAGACGTCACTATTGCAATGGCTGAAAACGTCCCCCGTTCCACAGTCAGAGCCTGGCAAGCCCTGGGATGGCAGACCCGGGCACTATTTTCTCCTTAAGGATCTACACACTGACTGCCAAAAAGGAAACGGAGCATGGCCACCGCCCGGGCCCTGGTGACATCCAGCGGCAGCTGCTGCCCCGCGGCTGGGAGGGCAGGAGGGCCGGCCAGGGAGCATTCCTCAGCCCCTTTGGGCAGCGTCCAGACTCCCAGCCGTCCCCTCCTCCCCGCCGACGGCAGTGGAAGTCAGAGGCTGACTTGGGGTGTGTGTTGGGGGGGGTGGGGGGGTCCTGGGGCCTGAACTCGAGGCCTGGGCGCCACGATCCTCGCTCCCATCTCAGCCTCCGGAGTCGCCAGGCTGAGCCACCAGGGCTGAGCCCAGAGCCTGACCGAGTCCCAGTGTCCCCCCAGTGGTTTCTGCAGCGTGGGGTGCATAAGGGGCCTTCGTCGACACCCCAGGGTGACACCGCTCCCCGGTGCCCCCTCCATCACGAGGTCTGGCAGCAGGAGCAGTTCTGTCTTGTTGGCACCCCGAGCGCCCTCCGTTCCCCGGCAGGCCTGGAGGGACGCCCGGCTTTGGAGCCCCTCGCTCTCTGCCCCCCGTCTGTGCGTGGAACAGCCCCGCGTCTGGGCACCGATCACTTCGACGTGCGGGTTCCGTACTCCAAAGGCACAGCGCGTTCGAGCGCGTCTCTCGGGGTGGGGAAGCCCGTCGTGGCTGGGGGCCCCTGAGATCCCGCCTGGGGACACTCCCCAATGTCCCCTTCTGCTTTGCAGGCTGGAGGGGGCTCCAGGAAGGGAGGCTGACGAGAGTCCCCCCCCCCCCCCGCCATGGGTGAGCCTCGCCGGGGCGCTGTGTGGTCCGAGGTGTTTGACACACTTCCGGATGACCAAAGTTGCTGGCCTAAGAGATGAGCAAAAAGCCGGGTGCCGGTGGCTCACGCCTGCCATCCCAGCTCCTCAGGAGGCTGACATCGGAGGACGGCGGTTCGAAGCCAGCCCAGGCAGCTGGTTCAGCTCCCCAGAGAGCGTGCGCATCGCAGGCAATAACCCGGTCCAGTGCTTCTCGACGGTGGCAAACGCCGATTCCTGACAACGGCTGCATGGCTCCAGGTGTTCGGAGCCACGCTCCACCAATGCGTTTCTTGCCAAAACGCCATCCTGACGCTTTGACCCGTCAACCAACCCACCTGGATCATCTGGGGTTCCCTTGCCTCGTCCACGCTACAGCTGCCCTCTCCCGGCTCCGTCTGAGGATTTCCCTTTCGGGCCTTCTTCACTCAGGACACTACATGATAGAGGAAAACCCAATGGCCGCCAGCTAAATGAAAACTCGGGGAGTCGCTGAGCTGGAGAGTGGATGGAGCCACAGTCCACGTTAAACTTAGACGCCACAGAACCCCAACAAGCCTCGAAAGGGTGTTTGTTCTAGTTAGGGTGACACCAGCCATTGTAATATCAAAACCCCAGTGTTGTGGGAGTTTTACACGACGGGGCGTTTCCTTCTCCCTCCCATCGTCCTTCAGTGCTACTGTTCCAGTCAGCAGCTCTTGCCTTCCTGTGGTTCAGGCCCGGGTTGATTTTCTATCTCCTGAAGAGCACTCAGGCAAGGCACGCTTGGCTCTGTGTGTGTGTGTGTGTACGTGTGTGCATGTTGGTATTGGGGCTTGAACTCAGGGCTTTGCACTCCTGCGTCGCCAGGGCTAAAGGTAGGAGCCACCAGCGCCCCGCTTTGCTGGCTCTTAACCTTTCTAGGCAGCCTGCCCGCTCAATACCTTGGAGCGATGGTTTCATACCCAAGTTGTCATATAACTATGTGTGAAATTGCATAAGATGGGAAGGGGCAAACAGGAACAATGAATCCTTGATTTCTTTCTATTCTCCGCCACGGGACCTAGCCAGGCCTTGCACGGCAGGTTTCTGCTAAATATGCACTGATTTCTGAGGGGTTAAGGGGGAACCAGATTTTGTTATGATTGTGCCTTACCTTATTCTGTTCTGAAGTGTTTATTTCAATAACTTTATACATTATAGGCATCGGTCCTCTTCATAGATACTTTTTCTTTTTCTTTTTTGTATGCATAAACTGTTTAATTAAATGGCAACTCCTTAGTACAACAACTTAAAGATAATAACAATGATGAGGGGCTGGGAATATGGCCTAGTGGCAAGAGCGTCTGCCTTATATACATGAAGCCCTGGGTTCGATTCCCCAGCACCACATATATAGAAAAAGCCAGAAGTGGCGCTGTGACTCAGGTGGCAGAGTGCTAGCCTTGAGCAAAAAGAAGTCAGGGACAGTGCTCAGGCCCTGAGTCCAAGGCCCAGGACTGGCAAAAATAAATAAATAAATAAAATAACAATGATGACATTGATCATAGATACTTTTTCTTTAATATGGAAAGGGTGCACTCGGTAAAAATGACATCTAAGTTAAGTTTTCTCTGTGTCTTTAATTCTGAAACTGTTGAATAGCCAAGGAGCTACATTTTTGTTCTTTATGTTAATTAGAACAGAATAAATATCGAAGAGCAGGGTTTTTTGTTGTTGTTGTTGTAGTTGTTTTGTTTTTTTTTTGCCAGTCCTGGGGCTTGGACTCAGGGCCTGAGCACTGTCCCTGGCTTCTTTTTGCTCAAGGCTAGCACTCTGCCACTTGAGCCACAGCGCCACTTCTGGCCGTTTTCTATATATGTGGTGCTGAGGAATCAAACCCAGGGCTTCATGTATATGAGACAAGCACTCTTGCCACTAGGCCATATTCCCAACCCCTCTCATGGACTTTTGTGCCCAGGTTGGCTTCGAACTGCAATCCTCAGATCTCAGACTCCTGAGTAGCTATGATTTCAGGCATGAGCTACCAGTACCGGCTCTTGTTTATCTTGTGTACAAATGTGAAGAAAGGGGGCTGGGAATATGGCCTAGTGGCAAGAGTGCTTGCCTTGTATACATGAAGCCCGGGGTTTGATTCCTCAGCACCACATATATAGAGAATGGCCAGAAGTGGTGCTGTGGCTCAAGTGGTAGAGTGCTAGCCTTGAGCAAAAAGAAGCCAGGGGGCTGGGGATATGGCCTAGTGGCAAGAGTGCTTGCCTCGTGTACATAAGGCCCTGGGTTCAATTCCCCAGCACCACATATACAGAAAATGGCCAGAAGTGGCGCTGTGGCTCAAGCGGCAGAGTGCCACAGCCTTGAGCAAAAAGAAGTCAGGGACGGTGCTCAGGCCCTGAGTTCAAGGCCCAGGACTGGCAAAAAAACAAAAAAACAAAAAAACAAATGTGATGAAAGATAGATTAATAGCATGCAATAAATGCCTTGTTTTATATAATTTTAGAAAAAGATACCAGGCACTGATGGCTCATGCCTGTCCTATAATCCCAGCTACTCATGAGGCTAAGATCTGAGAATTGCAGTTCAAAGCCAGCCTGGGCAGGAAAGTCTGTGAGACTCTTAGCTCCAATTAACCATCAAAAAAACTGAAGTGGGGGCTGGGAATATGGCCTAGTGGCAAGAGTGCTTGCCTCTTACACATGAAGCTCTCAGTTCGATTCCCCAGTACCACGTATATGGAAAACGGCCTGAAGGGGCGCTGTGACTCAGGTGGCAGAGTGCTAGCCTTGAGCGGGAAGAAGCCAGGGACAGTGCTCAGGCCCTGAGTCCAAGGCCCAGGACTGGCCAAAAAAACAAAAAAAAACAAAAAACTGAAGTGGGGCTGTGGCTTAAAATGGTAGAGCCACTAGCCTTGAGTGAAAGAGCTCAGGGACAGTGCCCAGGCCCTGAGTTCAAGCCACATGACTGGCATGAAAGAAAGAGAGAGAGAGAGGCAGGGAGGGAGAGAGGAAGGGAAATAACCAGCAAAAAACTAGACTGTAGGCATAGCTGAAAAAGAGCACCAGCCTAGCAAGCATAAGGTTCAAACCCCAGTAAATGAGAACTACCCTATACACATTTTTCACCAAGAGTTTGGCTTTCCTGTCACCCCTTATGACAGAAAAGGCTAACAAGGTAAAACCTCGGCACAGAATTACTTCCCAGTAGCTCTCAAAAGCGAAAATCCTTCGAGCCTGTAAATTCCGCTTCTAGACATTTACCCGCACGATGTACCTTCCCACCAAAATGACTGTCTAGTGAATTAGTCATTGCTTTGTTGTTTGCAACAGGAAAAACATTGGAAATAACCTACACGTCTATAGATAAGAAGACTGGATAATTAATTTATGGTTGAGTCATACAGTGGGATATTGTCATATTTTTCACGAGAGAGTGCTTCTTTGGGAGCTGATAAGAAACATATTCAAGATACGTTAGAAGGAAGGAGGGAATGGGAGCCGGGTGAAGGGGTTCCCTTTTGTGTAAAGTGTGGAGATTATTCCTGTGTGCTTGCTTCTTGGCACCTAAAAAAACCTGCTCAAGCCTGGGTCCTCGGTGGCTGCTCACAGACCTGTAATGCTAGCTACTCAGACGGCTGAGCTCTGAGGTTCGAAGCCAGCCCGGGCAGGAAATCCATGAGACTCTTATCTCCATGAACCACCAAAATGCTGGAAGTGGCGCTGTGGCTCAAGGGCAACAACAACAAAGCAGTTTCCAGCTGGCCACCTGTGGCTCACCCCTGTAATCCTAGCTCCTTGGGAGGCTGGGATCCAATGTGGCTGACGGGTATTTGGGGGGGGGGGGTCTTCAAGGTTCTTTTCTGTGTCGTTTTTTAAGGCAGTTCCCGTTTTATTGATGAACGTGTGCTTGCTTCCTAGTCACTCACTCCTTCTACGCTGTCTGTGTCAAATACCACCATTGAGAACCAAATCCATTCTCCTCCACCACCCCCGGGGGGAATGCGGGCCCCGGGCGTGTTTGGACCTGGGGGGTCCCGTGGTAGGGGCTCCCTTCAAGGGCCGCTGCGGCTGGCCGAGCCTGGACGGCCTTCTGCCTTGGGTGCCCGGGGCCCCCTCTCCCAGGACCACACAGGGGTGGTGGGCGGCTGGCCTCCTCTGGGGGGGGGGGGGGTCGACGGCTAGCTTCCCCTGGGCTCCGCGTCTCTTCCCTCCCACTTCTACTCCTAGCTTCTTTTTTTATTGTTTGTTTGTGCTGGAACTAGGACTTGAACTCAGGACGTCAGGCTCGTGCTTGGCTTTTCCACTCCCAGCTGTCACTCTACCACTTGAGCCACAGCTCCCCTTCCTGCTTTTTGCTGGCTGATGCGTGAAAACAGTGCAACAGCCTTTCTTGCCTCTCCAGTCTTAGGATAACCACCCGAAATCTTATCCTGAGTGGCTAGGGCTGCAGGCGTGAGCTACCATGCCCAGGCTGATGCCATTTCTTTTCTTTTCTTTTATGCTGGTTCTGGGGCTTTTTGCTGGTTCTCAGCGCCTGAGCACTGTCCCTGGCTTCCTTTTGCTCAAGGCTAGCACTCTGCCACTTGAGCCACAGGGCCACTTCTGATTTTTCTATGTATGTGGTGCTGAGGAATTGAACCCCGGCTTCATGCATGCTAAGCAAGCACTCTACTGCTAATCCACATTCCCAGCCCCTGATGTCATTTCTGTATTGAGAAATCATGCTTCAACTCCAATGTCAAAGAAGCAGAGAATAGAGACGTGGTGGTGTGGCTGGGAGACCGCACAGGCGCCTGCGCTGACGGTGTGGTTGACTGTGTGATTGGTTGACAGTGCAGTTGACGGTGTGATTGGTTGACGGTGTGTTTTTTTTTGTTTTTTTTTTGTTGTTGTTTTGCCAGTCCTGGGGCTTGGACTCAGGGCCTGAGCACCATCCCTGGCTTCTTCCCGCTCAAGGCTAGCACTCTGCCACTTGAGCCACAGCGCCCCTTCTGGCCGTTTTCTGTATATGTGGTGCTGGGGAATCGAACCCAGGGCCTCATGTATATGAGGCAAGCACTCTTGCCACTAGGCCGTATCCCCAGCCCCTTGATGGTGTGTTTGACAGTGTGATTGGTTGACGGTGTGTTTGACGGTGTGATTGGTTGACGGTGTGATTGGTTGACGGTGTGTTTGACAGTGTGATTGGTTGACGGTGTGATTGGTTGGCGGTGTGATTGGTTGGCGGTGTGATTGACGGTGTGGTTGACGGTTGTTGGGGGACAGCACCACACTGAGGGGTTTCAAACCCCCCTCTGTGTGCTGGGGTCCCCCAGGAGAGTGGTGTCCCACCTGGGTCTGGATGCTGGGTTTGCCCCATTGCATGTGACACGGAAGACCTGACTGACCGGCTCGCCTCCGCCTCCGTGGGCTGGGAGAGGAGGCTGACCCCGCCCTGCCCCGGGCTGGCTGGAGGCGTCTGGGCTGCGGGGTCACCGGGCTGGCGGTGAGCGAGTGCGGCGCAGGAGGGAGGGGCGGAGGGGGCGGCATCTGGGGGAGGCTGAGAGGAAGGCTGGAGCCTGGCCCCTCCCGCGTCTCCTGCCGCCTCCCTTGGCCTCTCTCGACCTCGTGCAGCACAGGGCAGGAGAGTGCGGGGAGCCGCGGGGTGACTGGGTCCCGCAGGCCCCAGGGCGGGAGGAGGAGGCTGGCCGCAATGCTGCGGGGTTTGCCTGACTCTGGCCTGCATAGCCCTGAGCTCAGGGACAGCCATGTGCTGAGCCCCCAGAACGGGGTGTGTGTGTGTGTGTGTGTGTGACTCCAGTGGGGCCCCCCGCCTCCTCTGGGCTGGAGACCGTGCTCCCCATGAGCCCCCCAACCCCCACCCCAACACCCCTGCTGTGTTTCCTCACCCCACTCCCCAAAGCTCTGTTCTTTTGACTTTGTGCCAGTCCTGGGGCTTGAACTCAGGGCCTGGGCGCTGTCCCTGAGCTCTTTGGCTCAAGGCTGGTGTTCTACCAGTTGAGCCACAGCTCTGCCTCTGCTTTTTTGGTGGTTCATTGGAGGTAAGAGTGTCACAGACGTTCCCGCCAGGGCTGGCTTTGAACCGTGGTCCTCAGATGCCAGGCACCCGAGTGGGATTGGAGGCGTGAGCCCTGCTGCTGGGGTCATCGCCCCGGCCCGGGCGAAGGCCGCACGCCACCCCCTCCTCCCCGCCCGGGGTCCGTGCTGCGCTCCCATCCAGGATTAAATCCCACCCCACCGAGGGCTTGAGGAGGCCCTGCCTTTATCACCACCCTGTGGCTGCTTCCGGAGAGAGACACCCCCTGCCCCACGTCACGTCTGGGGCACACCGCCCCCCCCCTCATGTCCTCGTCTGGACAGCCACGTGCACAAAGCCCAGGGAGGCAGAGACGGCTGGGTTGAGGCTGGAGGCCCAGGGCCGCTGTCCTGGGCCCAAACCAACCGGAATTAGCAGCAGGTACCTCCCCCGCCCAGGCCTTCCACAGAGGCAGTACCACCTTGGGCCACTAGGGGGAGTGGCTGTTTGCAGCTCAGCCCTCCTAGGAGGACAGGCAGGCACAAATAAATAAATACCCCTTTCCCTGGAGGAAACAGTAAGGCTTTCCAGCGTGTGTGTGTGCGTGCGTGTGTGTGTGTGAATGCGCTCCGTGTGTTATACTTTTTATTTTTATATACATGTTGACAGTAGTGCTGGGATTTGAACCCAGGACCTCATGCTTGCTAGCATGCACTCTATCACTTGAGCCACTGAGCCACTTCTGGCTTTTTCTGTTTTTTTATTTGTTTGTTTGTTTACTTTATTTGTTTTGTTTTGTTTTTGCCAGTCCTGGGGCTTGGACTCAGGGCCTGAGCACTGTCCCTGGCTTCTTCCTGCTCAAGGCTAGCACTCTGCCACTTGAGCCACAGCACCACCTCTGGCCGTTTTCTGTATATGTGGTGCTGGGGAATCGAACCCAGGGCTTCATGTATAGGAGGCGAGCACTCTCCCACTAGGCCATATCCCCAGCCCCAGGAATATGCTTTCAATGGAATGAAGCAGTCATCTCTTACGTGAGGCTGTCAATGACGTTGACCCCAGCACAAAGTGTGCATGGACGTTGTGAGGGGTTAGAGTCCTGTCTGTAGGTCCTGGGGAGGCACGCTGAATTACGTTTGACCTCTAGGTCTAGCTTTAATAGCCGGAGTTGCTAAGTTAAACACCCACTATCGCAGGGACTATTTGTTGACTCGCCTTACGCTGAAATGAAGTGTTTCGCTCGCCCAGGTGGGCGGGGCTCTGTCAAAGAAGCCACGCTGTGACCTTCCTGGACCTGTCCCCGCCACTCAGGTGGCCTCCTGCTAGTTGGGAAGTTTAATTATAGTATCTCCTCTCAGAGGCCTCGTGATCTTGTCCTCTGTTTTAAGTTCACTCTGCATTTCCCCGTTGCTCCTGGCTCACCTACCATAACCCCCTGAAACACTTGAGCCCCTGAAACGGGGGATGGGAAGTCAAATTCAGTCTTCAGCTGCTTGCAGATGGTTCTGGAGGCGGGTGGGCCCAGGTCAGGGCTCTCTTGTCTTGTCCCTGGGTCTCCGTCCGTGGGGACAGCTGGAGTCTGGATCCCGGGTGGTGCTGGAGGCCCTTTGGAGATCCTAACCACAGGAGTTGTGTTTGAGAAACAAGGGGAGTCCTGGTTGGGACCAGTGAGAGACAGCGTGGTAAGACCCCCTCCCCGGCGGGGATCCAGCCAGGAGCAATGGTGACAAGCGACAGGGGCTGGCTTGTCTGGAAGAGGAACGCAGCAGCAGTGAGCTGCAGCCAGACTCCCGGTTTCGGGGTTCCGTCCTGCTGTGGTGGGGTGTCAAGGACCAGCCTCTTAGGAAACGCTGCCTGTCTCCTCTCCACCTCCGAGTTTCGTACAGTTGGTCCTTAAGCTTCTAGCGTGTGTAGTTCTGTTTATTTATTTATTTATTTATTTATTTTGCCAGTCCTGGCGCCTGAGCACTGTCCCTGAGCTTCCTTTGCCCAAGGCCAGCACTCTACCACTTGAGCCACAGCGCCGCTTCTGGCTTTTTCTGTGTATGTGGTGCTGAGGAATCGAACCCAGGGCTTCATGCGTGCTAGGCAAGCACTCTACCACCAAGATACATTCCCAGCCCCGCCCCACCGCTTTGTTTTTGAAAGTCATAGAGTTTGAACTCAGGGCCTGGGTGCTGTCCCTGAGCTCTTTTTTTTTTTTTTTGGCCAGTCCTGGGGCTTGGACTCAGGGCCTGAGCACTGTCCCTGGCTTCTTTTTGCTCAAGGCTAGCACTCTGCCACTTGAGCCACAGCGCCACTTCTGGCCATTTTCTGTATATGTGGTGCTGGGGAATCAAACCCAGGGCCTCATGTATACGAGGCAAGCGCTCTTGCCACTAGGCCATATCCCCAGCCCCCTTTTTTTTTTTGGTCTGAGCTCTTTTGCACAAGGCTAGAGCTCTACTGCTTTGAGCCACAGCACCACATCTAGATTTTCGGGTGCTTCATTGGAGATGAGAGTCTCTTGGAGGGGCTTGGAATATAGCCTAGTGGTAAAATGCTCGCCTCCTATACATGAAGCCCTGGGTTCGATTCCTCAGCACCACATATTCAGAAAAAACCATAAGTGGCGCTGTGGCTCAAGTGGCAGAGTGCTAGCCTTGAGCAAAAAGAAGCCAGGGACAGTGCTCAGGCCCTGAGTCCAAGGCCCAGGACTGGCAACAGAAACAAAACCAAACAAAGAGTTTCTTGGACTTTCCTACCCAGGCTGGTTTTGAACCTTGATCTCCATATCACAGCCTCTGGAGTAGCTAGGACTATAGGCCTGAGCCACTGGTGCTGTACTCAGTTAATCTCCGTAGGCAGAAAATTCCTAGGAACTTGCACTGAGGAAGCTTTCCACAGGGAGGACAGCTCTCAGTGGGGAGATGGATCTGTCTCAGTGCTCTGGAACTGCTATAATGAGGCACCATAAACCAGATGATTAGCACTTACTTCTCACGTTACTGGGCTGAGAGGAAGATGGAAGCAAGGCTTTGGAAAGGGCTTCCTTCCTGGTTTCACGCGGTTTCCCCTTGGTGGAGAGGGTTGGCTTGCTTCTCTGGCCTCCCTGCACGCTGTTCATAAAGGCTCCACCCTCAAGACCTAATTACTTCTCCAAACACCTTCAGGCTGAGAGTAGCACGAATTTCATAAGGCTGAAAATACTTACCAATACTCCTTTACAGCATAAAAGCACAAACAAAAAGAAATGCCCTGGAAAGAATGCTGGGGTAGCGCACCCGTGGCTCAGGCCTGTCGTCCTAGCTACTCCGGAGGATGAGATACGGGGATCAAAGTTCGAAGCCAGCCTGGGCAGGAAAGTCCGGGAAACTCCTATCCCCTACAAAGCACCAGAACACACACACACACACACACACACACACACACACACACACACACACACACACACACAGTGGTGCTGCAGCTCAAAGTGGTAGAGTGCTAGCCTTAAGGGAAAAAGAGCTCAGGGATAGTTCCCAGGCTCTGAGTTCAAGTCCCACCACTGACAGAAAAAAAGAATGATGATTTGGGACTCTGGCGTCCCGGTGCAGGGCTGGGCTTTGGTACTGGCTCCTTGATACCCCTGGTTTCAGGTGAGTGACTTTATCTTCCGGAGCCCACCCCTGTCCGGGCTGACGGGAGGGAGATGAGTCAGTTGGGGGGCCGCCTCTGGAGCTGACTGGGGAGGATCTGTAGTGGGAAGCCGGGGGGACTCCACGCTCTTGCGTGACAGGTGTCCTGCCTGGGAGACGACTGGAGAGGGGGAGTTGGGTGGAGGCGGCCCTCCATAGTAGTCTGCGGGCAAGGCGATGACTAATTCAATGAAACAAGCTCACCTCGTGTGAGGACCTTGTGGGTGATGAGCCATTATCATAAATCTCCAGCTTCCTGTAGCATCTGTTTGTTTTTATGGCTTGCCTCGCGCCAGAATAGTACAGCTTCGCACCTTATATTTATTTATAAAGCTCTTTTCAGTTCAAAAAGCGTTTTCATAGCCAGGCACGGCGGCTCACAGACAGAGAGTCTGTGACACTCTTTTATTTTCTGGGCAGTCCCGGTGACTGAATTCAGGCCCTGGGCGCTGTCCCTGAGTTCTCGCTCAAGGCTAGCGCTCTGCCACTCGAGCCACAGCGCCACTTCCATTTCCCGGTGGTTACCTGGAGATCAAAGTCTAACGGTGGGGCTGGGGATATAGCCTAGTGGCAAGAGTGCCTGCCTTGGATACAAGAGGCCCTAGGTTCGATTCCCCAGCACCACATATACAGAAAACGGCCAGAAGCGGGGCTGTGGCTCAAGTGGTAGAGTGCTAGCCTTGAGCAAAAAGAAGCCAGGGACAGTGCTCAGGCCCTGAGTCTAAGGCCCAGGACTGGCCGAAAAAAAAAAAAAAAGTCTAACGGACTTCCCTGCCTGGGCCGGCTTTGAACCGCAATCCTCAGTGCTCAGCCTCCTGAGTAGCTAGGATTATAGGTGTGAGTCCCCAGCCCCCGGCATGTGAGATTCTCATCTCCACTAAACACGAAAAAAGCCCCAAGTGGGGCTGGGAAGTTGGCTTAGCGGTAGAGTGCTGGCCTGGCATGCATGAAGCCCCGGGTTTGATTCCTCGGCACCACATACACAGAAAAAGACAGAAGTGGTGCCGTGGTTCATGTGGTAGAGCGCTAGCCTTGAGCACAGAGAGGCTCAAGGACAGAGCCCAGGCCCTGAGTTCAAGCCCCGGGCCAGAAGTGGAGTTGTGGCTCAAGTGGCAGAGAAGTAAACCTTGGGCAAAAGAGGTCAGGGACAGCACCCAGACCCTGAGTTCAATCCCCAGGACCATCATACTCACGCAACATGTACACGCACACGCACGCACGCACACACGCACACGGCCTTCCTGTACCAGATTTTCCCAGGGTACGTACACGCCGACGTTGGTGAAGGGGGTCTCCGTGTCCCCCCCTCTTTGGGATCACGGGCCTCGGGGCTCTTCATCCTCTGTGGGAAAGAAAGGGAAGCGGCCGCAAAGCACGAGGGCAGCGCGCCAAGCCCCTTGCTGAAGCCCCCCTTGAAAGGACAGGTCCCCGCCATCCCAGGGGACCACGCGGAGCTCGTCACGGGCAGGAGAAGAAGGGGCACGAGGAGGTTTGCTCGTGGGGCCATGGTTCCCACGGGAGAGGGAGCTACATGGCGTCCGCCCCTCATCCAGGTGGCAGCTTGTCTCTCTGGGGGTAAAGGGGGAGTGGTAGGTAGTGAGTGGGGGGATCTGGGGGGCTGGTGGGAGGAGCTGGGGACCTGAGGCTGGGGAAGTGCTCACACCCCCGACCTTGGCGTGCTGGGCTTGAGTGCATTGGGTTTATTGAATCATTCTTTCCCGTTCTTTCCACCGCAGGCTGACCCTGAGGTCTGCAGGCTTGAGTGGCAGCCCAAGACGGGGCTCGCAGGGAGGGGCTCCTTCCACCTGCGCTCCCCAAACACACCCCAACTCGTGCAGACCCAGTGCTCCGGCCTGAGGCGCTGAGCTGGGCTGCGTGGACCTGGGGCCCCTCTGGCTTCCAGAAGCCGTGGTGAGTGGAACTGAGCCGTAATTCACACCGTGTTCTTCATGTGGCACGGCGCATCTGCAGCTGGGGAGGAGGAGGAGGAGGAGGAGGAGGAGGAGGAGGAGGAGGAGGAGGAGGAGGAGGAGGAGCTGCTCAGCCTTCCCCTGCCGCTCTGAGCCAGGAGAAAGGGAGGGGTCAGAATAGCAGGTCTGTCTTGTTAGTCTGTGCCTAGCAGGGCTGCACATCCCTCCTCCCAGATGGGGCGGAGAAGCTTCTGTTTGTGTTTTCTGTGTGCCAGCCCTGGGGCTTGAACTCAGGGCCTGGGTGCTGCCCCGTGAGCCCTTCAGCTCAAGGCTAGCGCTCTAGAGCCAGGGGATGACATTTAGGAAGAACTAAAAAGGAGAGAACTGAGCACTGGATTCGAGTTCACTTCTAATCCTCCTGCAGAGACATGAGCAAGCCAGGGAGATGAGGGGCTTGGGACCTGAAGCCCAGGGAGGAGCCTGAAAAGGAAAAAAGAAGAAAGATCTCGAAAAAGACTGACGCTCCAGTGGGGCACAGGCGGCTCTCCTAGCTACTCAGGAGGCTGAGGTCTGACTGAGGATCACAGTTCAAAGCCAGCCCAGGGGGGCTGGGAATATGGCCTAGTGGCAAGAGTGCTTGCCTCACATACAGGAAGCCCTGGGTTCGATTCCCCAGCACCACATATACAGAAAATGGCTAGAAGTGGCGCTGCGGCTCAAGTGGCAGAGTGCTAGCCTTGAGCAAAAAGAAGCCAGGGGCAGTGCTCAGGCCCTGAGTCCAAGGCCCAGGACTGGCCAAAAAAAAAAAAAAAAAAAAAAAGCCAGCCCAGGGAGGAAAAGCCATGAGATTCTTATCTCTAATTAATCACAGAAAAATCCGGGAGAGGCGCTGTGGCTCAAGCGGTAGAATGCTAGCCTTGAGCACCTGGGAGAGCGCCCAGGCCCTGAGTTCAAGGTGCAGGCCTGACCAAAACAGACCGACCCTTCAGTACTTTGGGGACTATGTTGAACTTCAGTGCTTTGGGGACTATGTTGAACTTCAGTGCTTTGGGGACTATGTTGAGATCGTGCAGTCAGCTCTGGACTTTTAGACTGCTTATTTGAATGAGGTCTTGAGTGTATGTTTGGGCTGGACTGGAACTTGATCCTACTATTCACACTTCTTACACACCTGGGATGATAGGCAGGCGTCACTGTGACCAGCTTGTATGAGTTGAGATGGGGTACGATGAACTTTTGGCCTGTACCTTGTACTTCTCTCTTTTTTTTTTTTTTTGACCAGTCCTGTGCCTTGGACTCAGGGCCTGAGCACTGTCCCTGGCTTCTTCCCGCTCAAGGCTAGCACTCTGCCACTTGAGCCACAGCGCCACTTCTGGCCGTTTTCTGTATATGTGGTGCTGGGGAATCGAACCTAGGGCCTCGTGTATCCGAGGCATGCACTCTTGCCACTAGGCTATATCCCCAGCCCCTTGTACTTCTCTCTTGATCTCTGTTTTATGAGTATCACAGGAATGAGTTCACTATGCCCAGCTTGTTGTTCTTATTTCCTTTTTTTTTTTTTTTTGCCAGTCCTGGGCCTTGGACTCAGGGCCTGAGCACTGTCCCTGGCTTCTTTTTGCTCAAGGCTAGCACTCTGCCACTTGAGCCACAGCGCTACTTCTGGCCAGTTTCTATATATGTGGTGCTGGGGGATTGAACCCAGGGCTTCCTGTATGGGAGGCAAACACTCCACCACTAGGCCACATTCCCAGCCCTCTTTCTTTCTTTCTTTCTTTCTTTTTTTTTGACATCATGTAGTCCATGGCCTAAACTCACAATCCTCCTGCCTCAGCCTCCCAAGCGCTAGGATTTTGTTTTCTGTGCCAGTCCTGGGGCTTGAACACAGGGCCTGAGCACTCACTGTCCCTGAGGTTTTCTGCTCAAGGCTTGCACTCTACCACTTGAGCCACGGTCTACATCTGGCTTTTTTTTGGGGGGTGGGGGGTGATAAATCGGAGCTAGGAGTCTCATGGACTTTCCTGCCTGAGCTGGCTTTGAACCACGATCCTCAGATCTCAGCCTCCTGAATAACCGGATTCCAGGTGTGAGCCACCAAGGTGCCAGCAATCGCTAATGTTTTCAACAGACTCCTGTGCTCGTTTTCTTTTACTGTGTTTTCCTTAGAGCAATAAAAAGCGTTGGCAATATGGAAAAAGTGCTGCCAATCTGAAGCCCGGGGCGGGGGGGGGGGGGGGACTCGTTCTCCCCCAGCTGCAGGCTGACCGGCCACGTAGGTGTGTAAGGTGCGACCTGGGGCATGGGTGCACGCCTGCCTGTGTGTGTGTGTGTGCACGCGCGTGTGTGCACGTGCTTGTGCATGCCTGACTCCTTCCTTCCCCTCTTCCAGTGGTTTCCTTGGTGGTTAAGACCAATCCATTGTTTCTTCACTCTTGCAACTTGTCCCATCCCTCCCTCCCTCCCTCCCTCCCTCCCTCCCTCCCTCCCTCCCTCCCTCCCTCCCTCCCTCCCTCCCTCCCTCCGTCAGCCCAGAAACCCAGAGGGCCAGGCCAGGAGGAAGCCCTTGTGGGTTGTTTTCCCCTAGCTCCTGCTCCAGGCCGGGCACCCAGGGAAAGGTCAGCCCGCCGGCTCGCCTCATCCCCAGCCTGGCCCCGCCCTGCCGTCACCATGACAACAGCTGGGCCACCCTCGTCCTTTGCCCCCTCAATTCAACACATTGGGTCCCAGGCTCTGTTCTCAGAAAAAGAAACACAACCCCAAACCAAAACAAACAAACAAAAAATCCCGCCCCATTCTGCTAGGGCTTCCGCAGCTAACAGGATCTCTGGAAAGAGGGGCAGACAGACAGACAGACAGACAGACAGGAAAATGGATCTCCCGACAGAGCCAAAGGGAGCGAAGCCTCCTGGAGGCCCAGAGAACGCGGGAGAAAGTGACAGCCCAGAGCCACGCAGGACGAAGCCGCAGGAAGCGTGAGGGAGACAAAGGCAGGCCCAGAGAACCCCGCATGGCTGGTGAGAGAACCCCAGCAAGAAGGACGAGAGGACGGGGACCAGGGAGGGGTGGGGGAAGCCAGACCCAAGCACACACACACACATGCACACGCACACGCGCACACACATATGCACACCCCCCCCTTTACCCTAGAGCAGCCCTTGATGGCCCTTCACCCCCAACTTCATCCTAAGTTCCTTAAACCTTAGCCTCACGTTTCTTGGAGTCAAAAACGGGCCTCAGAACAGAGAAGGAAGGGTTAAAAAAGAAAAGAAAACAAGGAGCCTGTGCGACCCTGAGTGTGTCAGGGGCCTCTTCCTCCTTCCCGTTCCCGGCTTGCTGAATAAACGGATGAAGACATGAATAACAGGAATAATGAATGTGAGCACAAGCGAGGAGGAAGCTCTTGGAGGTAATTAACATAAAAGAGAGAGAAGACAGCTGGACAGGCAGTTAGAACCCCAGAAGAATGCATGCGGGGCTCGGGGAGCGAGGGAGGGAAGAAGAGAGAGATGTTCAGAGTGCTCCCTCTCTCCCTCCCTCCCTCCCTCCCTCCCTCTGTCTTTGCTGGTCCTGGGGCTTGAATTCAGGGTCTGGGTGCTGTCCGGGAGCTTTTTTTGCTCAAGGCCAGTGCTCTACCACTTGGAGCCACAGCTCCATTTCTGGTGATTGATTTTTTCTTTTTCCTGGTTCTTCATTGGAGAGAAGAGTCTCACAGACTTTCCTGCCCTGGTTGGCTTTGAACCGCCGTCTTCAGATCTCAGCCTCCTGAGTGGCTAGGATTAGAGGAGTGAGCCTCCTGCGTTGTGTTCTTAACTCTTTATTTCCTGTTTTTCTGGACCAGTTTCTCTAACCTTGCCTCTCTCCCACCCCCATTCCCAGTGACCTAGGGCGCTCACGTCTCCATCCAGATTCCCAGAGCCCCTGAGCCCCTGTCCCTACACTGCTTTCCATCCCCCTACCCCCCACCCCCACCCCCGTTGCCAGTCCTGGGGCCTGAACGCAGAGTGAACTCTTGCTCAAGGCCAGTGCTCAGAGACTGGCTTTGAACTGCAGATCCTCAGATCTCAGCCACAGGTGCCCAGCTAGCTTTGCATTTCGTTTTGTTTTTTTCAGTCCTGGGGCTTGGACTCAGGGCCTGAGCACTGTCCCTGGCTTCTTTTTGCTCAAGGCTAGCACTCTGCCACTTGAGCCACAGCGCCACTTCCGGCTTTTTTCTATATATGTGGTGCTGGGGAATCGAACCCAGGGCTTCATGTAGACGAGGCGAGCGCGCTACCACCAGGCCATGTTCCCAGCCCTAGCTTTGCATGTTGAAGGGAGTCTCAGCCGTTTCCCGTGGCTGGGGCGGTGATGGGGGGGGGGGGCACTCCAAGGGTGCAGAAGTGGCTGCAGGACGTCTTCCGGAGGCCAGGCCTGCCAGGGAGGGGCGCGCTTGGCAACAGCTGGCGGGAGGCTTGTTGACCCGCCGTGCCCACGTCCGGAGCCTATTTCTGGAGCAGTTAGAAGATAGAAGCTGTGTCACTCCCGCCCTGACCTTGCCAAGCACGGGTGCCCAGCGCAGGCGCGGGAAGCACAGTGGCAGGCAGCTAGCTTATCGCTCTGGCTCCAACCCAACCTCCTCGGGGCATGGCCTGGTCATTGCTGCTTTGCTTCTGTTGCTAATTACACTTTGCTGGTCCTGTGGCTTAGCACTAAATATGTGCTCTCGCACTGAGGATACAAAGAAGGAAGAAAGTGAAGGGTGAGGCCGGGGTGGGCGGCTCACGCCTGCAATCCCAGCTCCTCAGGAGGCGGAGATCTGAGGAATGAGGTTCAAAGCCAGCCAGGGCAGGAACGTCCCTGAGACTAATCTCCAGTTAACTACCAGAAAACCGGAAGTGGTGCTGTGGCTTAGCCTTGAGCAAGAGAGCGCGCAGGGAGTGCCCAGGCCCTTTGTTCAAGTCCCACGGCTGACTGAAAAGAAAATGAACTTACAAATTTCACTGCTTTTGTGTTGTTACCAGGGCTTGAACTCAGGACCTGGGAACTGTTCCTCAGTGTTTTCACTCAAGACTGGTATTCTGCTGTTTGAGCAACAGCTCCATTTCTCGCCTTTTGACTATTAACTGAAGAGTCTCTGACTTTTCTGCCCAGTCTGCCTCCAAACTGAGATCCTCGGGTCTCAGCTTCTTGAGTAGCTAGGGTGACAGGCATGAGCCACCGGCCCCTCACTAATGTCACTGCTTTGAGCAAGTCCTTACTGGAGTTTGAGTGTTTACGGTCAACGGAAACAGATCAGCATTTGGGGTAAATAAAATTGTTCCTGCAGTGGGGCCGATTACTGAAAGGGAAGTGGGCGCGAAGGCAGCCCCCCGAGGCCTGGCTCCTCCTCAATCTACACTAACAAAGCTCTGGGAGCTAAAGCAGTTCTTTTTCTTTTGTTGGTGATGGGGCTTGAACTCAGGGAGCCGGGCACTACCCCTGAGCTTTTGTGCGGACGGCGAGTGCTCTACTATTTGGAGACATCGCTCTACTTGGTGGTTAAACTGAAGATGAGTCTCACGGGCTTTCCTGCCCGGGCTGGCTTTGACCTCACGCCTCAGATCTCAGCCTCCTGAGGCGCGAGGATTACAGGTGCGAGCCATCATATTTGATTCTGGTAAATGAGGGTTCATCTTTTATAGAGTAACCATGCTGTAACTTCTAAGTCAACTTGAGAGATCCCAGCAGCAAGCCACTGGGTTCCCTCCTGTGAACACTAATTTCCCTTTCTGTGTGTGTGCCAGTCCTGGGGCTTGAACTCAGGGCCTGGGTGTTGTCTTTGAGCCTTTTTTGCTCAAGGCTAGTGTTCTTCCACTTGAGTCGGCTTTTTTTTTTTTTTTTTTTGGCCAGTCCTGGGCCTTGGACTCAGGGCCTGAGCACTGCCCCTGGCTTCTTCCCGCTCAAGGCTAGCACTCTGCCACTTGAGCCACAGCGCCGCTTCTGGCCGTTTTCTGTATATGTGGTGCTGGGGAATCGAACCTAGGGCCTCGTGTAACCGAGGCAGGCACTCTTGCCACTAGGCTATATCCCCAGCCCCTTGAGTCGGCTTTTTGATGGTGAATTGAGAGAAGCGTCTCATAGGCTTTCCTGCCATCCTCAGATTTTTTTTTTTTTCCCTCCCGAGTAGCTAGGATTACAGGCAGGCATGAACCACCAGCAATCGGAAAGGAAAGTTTTTATAGAGACAACATGCACTTTAAATGTTTATTTGAGCAAGAATGCAATAAACAAGAAGAAAGTACAGCTGTAGCCAGGAAAGATCGGTGGCACCGGCCAGGAGTGTCAAACACGGAACCATAGTTACAAGTCTAATGTGGTACAGGGGGAAGGTAGGGGGAGGGGGAAGGGGGTGAAGCCATGCACGAAAGCAAAAATATCTACAGAGATTCAAACACCTACATCTTCACACTTCTTTCGCTCATTTTCTCCTCAGGGAACAAAACAGACATGGGAAGACCCCAGCTCCCGAGAGCTCTTCTTCTCACTGCGCGTCTGGCAGAGATCTGTGCGCGGGCTGGGCTCGGGGGGGCTCATTTCGCTTCCCACGGCCCCACTCACGACGGACTTGGAGAGGACAGGCCTGGGACGGAGGCCTGAGCACCCAGAGGAGGCAAGGAGAGGATCTGGCTCCTTTAACTTAGGTCCAGGCCTCTGGGTCTGCGGGCACCATCCGCCCTGGTGTCGGTCGGATCCCCGGCACCCCTCCATCCCCTGCCCAGGCAGGCGAGCGGGAGCACAGAGAGAGGCGCTGGGCCCGTCCGTCCATCGAGACAGCGCCCATGCCAGCCCCGAGCAAGTCCTTAGAGAAGGGGCGGCTGTTTGCTTTGTGGGGGGGGAGTTTGAGCTCGTTCCCTCCTGGGATTTCTCTTTGCTGTGGCTGTTGCCACCACCAAATTCTCCTCGCTTCCCTCTGGACCCCAGAGGGCTGCGCCGGCCGGGCTGCGTGAGTGATTTACTGCTCTGCCGCTGCTGGCCTGTCTTCGATGGTGGCTGGCTTCTCCACCTGAGGCTCGGGAGGGATCAGGTACTGCACCTCCTCGGTGCTGATGGCCACTTTATCTGGCTGCAGCCACCTCTTGAAGTGTTCCAAGGTGCTAGGAGAGAGCGGAAGGGGAGGGCGGCTGTATCAGATCGCAGTGCATTGCTTAAATGAGAGCTCGGCGCACGCCGGTCCTGCCGGCCTGCCTGCCTGCCTGCCTGCCTGCCTGCCTGCCTGCCTGCCTGCCTGCCGGCCTGCCTGCCTGCCTGCCTGCCTGCCTGCCTGCCCACCTCCAGTTTCTCCGACACTGTTTTTTTCTCTGGCTGCTAATATGGGAAGAATGGCATCCTGGCATCTTCTGACAGCTGTGTGTCTTGGCAACTCCCAGGCATAATTTACCCCCTAGCGGGCACCCTGCAAACACAGAGCCTCTGAAGGCTTGATGAGAAGAGCTGGAGAGCTGAGGCTGAGGCTTTTTCTCCCTCACAACTGAAGATCAGGAGAGAAACCATCAAGAAGAAACACTCCAATAGATACCAAATTATTATCAAGGCAGAAACCTGAGCATCTTCAAATCTCTCACACCTAACGAAGCTGGAGGTTCAATGCTATCTAGCACTTTATTGGAATGCAGTGGGTTTTGTGTTTGTGGGAGGGTTATTGTTCCCACAGCAAGTCCCCAAAACAGAAGCATCTAAGCACCAAACATTCCCACCGGGGAATGGTTCTTTTTTTTTTTTTTTTGGCCAGTCCTGGGCCTTGGACTCAGGGCCTGAGCACTGTCCCTGGCTTCTTCCCGCTCAAGGCTAGCACTCTGCCACTTGAGCCACAGCACTGCTTCTGGCCGTTTTCTGTATATGTGGTGCTGGGGAATCGAACCTAGGGCCTCGTGTATCCGAGGCAGGCACTCTTGCCACTAGGCTATATCCCCAGCCCCAGGAATGGTTCTTTTTGCTTGCCGGTGCAGAGTGGGAAAGGGTGATTGGCAGATTTGTGGCCCACCCCCACCCCATCCTAAGGGTCTTAAATCTTGGAAATACACTAAAACAAGCCTGGTGCCTGTGGCTCACACCTATAGTCCTAGCTACTCAGGAGGATGAGAATGGAGGATGGTGGTTTGAAGCCAGAGCAGGCAGCAAAGTCCATGAGACGCTCACTTCCAATTAACCACCCCAAAACCAGAAGTGGAACTGTGGCTCAAAGTGACAGAGTGCTAGTTTTGAGCAGAAAAGCTGAGGGACAATGCCCAAGCCCTGAGTTCAAAACCAAAAAAAGAAACACAAAGCAACAAAAAGAAGGAAGGAAGGAAAGAAAGAAAGAGAAAGAAAGAAAGAGAGAAAGAAAGAAAGAAGGAAGGAAGGAAGGAAGGAAGGAAAGAAAGAAAGAAAGAAAGAAAGAAAGAAAGAAAGAAAGAAAGAAAGAAAGAGAAAGAAAAGAAGAGAAGCAGGAACCAGTGGGGGAATCAATTACCTCTCATCAGAATCAAGTCCATCCACAAAGAATTCCGATGCTAGCTTCTCCTGGAGGAACCGATCCCAGCACTCCTTCTTGGCTTGGGCCAAGGTTCGAAGCATGTCTTTGGAAGTCACTTCTTCATTCAAGCCTTTGATTCTTCTCAATTTCTTCTCTAGCAGAAACAGAAAGAGAGCTTAGTACTGGGTGCTGGTGGCTCACACCTGTAATCCTGGATACTTAGGAGCCTAAGATCTGAGGCTCTCAGTTCAAAGCCAGCCCAGGCAGGAAAGTCTTGAGATGTTTATCTCTAATTAACTACCAGAAAATTGGAAGTGGCGCTGTGGCTCAAAGTGGTAGAGTGCTAGCCTTAAGCAAAAGAGCTCAGAGACCGTGCCTAGGCCCTGAGTTCAAGCCCCATGCCTGACAAAAAAAAACAAACAAACATATATAGAGAGAGAGAGAGCTTAGTAAGCAAGGGAGTATGAAATAAAGTGTTTGCCACAACTAAGATGCAAAGTAACAACCTAGTAATTCTCTCACTGCTGGGTACATCCACATTGCCCTGCCAGATTTTTTGTGTGTGTGGTATTGGGATTTGAACTTGGGGTTTTGTGCTTGGTAGGCAAGTATTTTACTACTTGAGCCACACCACAGTCTTAAAAGACCCAACCCTTTTTTTTTTTGGGTGCTGGGGCTTGAACTCAGGGCCTGGGCATTGTGCCTGAGCACTTTTGCTCAACGCTAGCACTCTGCCACATGAGCCAAAGCTCCACTTCTGGCTTTTTGATAGTTTATTGGAGATAAGATTCTGCAGACTATCTTGCCTGGGCTGGCTTTGAACTGCAATCCTCAGATCTCAGCTTCCTAAGTAGCTAAGATTACAGGTGTGGGTCACTGGTGTCCAGACAGGAGCCCATTTTTTTTGGCCAGTCCTGGGGCTTGGACTCAGGGCCTGAGCACTGTCCCTGGCTTCTTTTTGCTCAAGGCTAGCACTCTGCCACTTGAGCCACAGCGCCCCTTCTGGCCGTTTTCTGTATATGTGGTGCTGGGGAATCGAACCCAAGGCCTCATGAATATGAGGCCGGCACTCTAGCCACTAGGCCATATCCCCAGCCCCAGGGGCCCATTTTTTTAAGGGCAAACAAAAGGAGATTGAACATACTTTTTTTTCCCCCTTCAAAACACGCTGTGTTGTATGGGATAAAGGTTTAGTCCCAGAAGAAGGAAAAGCCATAGGTTCTCATAAATAAATGAACGGCGTGTTTCCTTTGAAATCGCAGACGCCCAGCGGGTATCCCTCTGAGGAATGCTGTTTTTCCTGGCTTGACATGTGTATACTATCATCTTTTTTTCAAGTCCTTGAGACCAATGTCTCTGAGGGGTCAATGCTTTTTCCTGTGACAGCAACATGAAGTGCTTTCCAAGCCCCATGAGAAAGAATCAGAGAACGTGACGAGCAACCTATGCTACCTCAGACACTGAAATCGACTGGAGGAGACCTTTAAGTATCTAGGGTTACATGTCTTGAGTCATGGACACCTAGCTGTGTGTGTGTGTGTGTGTACGTATGTGTGTGTACACGCACGTATAAGTACCAGTCCTGGGGAGTGAACTCAGGGCCTGGGCGCTGTCTCTGAGCTCTTTTGCTCAAGGCAAGGACTCTACCACTGGAACCACAGCTCCACTTCTGGCATTTTCCTGGTTACTGGAGGTGAGAGTCTCAAGGACTTTGCTACCCAAGGCTGGCTCTGAATCTCTAAATTCAGATCTCAGTCTCCCGAGCAGCTAGGATTACAGGTGTGGGACACCGGCTCCCCACTAGCTTCTCACTTAACAAAGCAAAACAAAACAAAACAGTGAGTGGACTGGGGGTGCAGTTCAAATGGTGGGTTGTCTGCCTAGCAGTTGAGACCCCTGAATTCTAGTACACCAAAAAGAAGGAGAGGAGGAAATAAAATAAAAACGAGAATGCAAGCTACCTCACTTACCTAGAGATGCTAAATACACTTCTGAATCCTGCAAGGGAGCCCAGGGCTTTACGGCTGGCTGGGCTTCAAAGCCTGACGTCTGCCTCCATTCTTCGCCTGTAGGGCAGGAATCCACAAAGGAGTCAGAGAAGGCATTGGCGGCCTCATCGTCCTGAGCGGGGTCCGGCAGACAGGAGCAGATCTCCGCCCAGAGATCCCTGCCAGATCTTGGGGCTGCAGGAGAGTCTACGTTTTCAAACATTTTCATTTGGAATCCGAGCTGGAAAACACAAGTTCAAGTCAGTAAGGGCCAGCTTTGAGGACACGAGATTACGTGTGTGCTACTCCTGTTAGTTTATCCACTGAAAAAAGGAAACAGGCTTTTAATAAGTTTCTTTTAACAAAACTTAAAAAAACAAATCTTCTGAACTGGATCATGCCTGTAATCCTAGCTACTCAGGAGGCTGAGATCTGAGGATCATGGTTCAAAGCCAGTGGGGGCAGGAAAATACATAATAAGCCACAAGTGCAGCTGTGGCTCAAGTGGTAGAGCACTAGCTTTGGGCACAAAGGCTGAGGGACAGCGCCCAGACTCTGTGCTCAAGCTCTAGGATGTGAACTGGGAAAAAAAAAAAAAAGCTCACAGAGAGAGAGCCTAGGCCTTGAGCTCTGAGTTCAATCCTAAATTCAAGCTTTTTCTAAATGAAGTGGGACTCGTGTCTCATGTTCCGGGGGAGCATTGAAGGCTGGGCTCCTGGCTCTGCACTGCTGTGGTTCTCATAATGAAGTTGGTCTTTGTATGTGCAATCTGTACAAGTGCAGAAAAAAAATATAAACCTTGTAGGAATAGGCTTTCTAAGCTCCCTGGGGTCCCCAGAACATGGGATGCCACTTGGCAGGGAGGAAGCACAGGAGAGCTACTGTTTAATGGATACAGAGTTTCCATTTAGGAAGATGAAGATCTGAGGATAGATGGTTCTAGTTACAGGATAATGTGCTACTGGACAGTGCACACAAAATGGTTGATAAGGTAAAATCTTACATCTTGTACTTTTTTCCCCCACAGTACCACTTCCTGCTTTTTCTGTGATTAATTGGAGAGGAGTCCCACACTTTCCTGCCTGGGTTGGCTTTGAACCCTGATCCTCTGGTGCCTGGCTATATCTTGTATTTTTTTTCCCAGTCCTGGGACTTGAACTAAGGTCGTGAGCACTGTCTCTGAGCTTCTTTTGCTCAAGGTTAGCACTCTACCACTTGAGCCACAGCACCACTTCTGGCTTTTTCTGTATATGTGGTGCTGAGGAATGGAACCCAGGGCTTCATGCGTGCTAGGCAAGCACTCTGCCACTAAGCCACGTTCCCAAGCATCATTGTGTATATTTTAACACAATCATTTTTCAGGATTGCAATGGCCTGCAGATGAACAATGTGCTCAGGTGTGTTTTTACTCCCATGTGTGTGGTGGGGGGAGGGTTCCTGGAGTTTGAATAATTCAGGAAATTGTTCTCATGCTTGCTAGGCAGATGCTCTACCACCTGAGCCGTACCTCCAGCCCCTTTTGCTTTCGTCATTTTTTGCATGAGGTCTCTTACGTTTGTGCCCGGGCTGCCCTGGACTGTGATCCTCCTGTTTGTGCTTCCTGCCTAGCAGCTAGGAGACGTGGGCACCCGCACCACCATGCCCAGCTTTTGTTGGTTGGGACACACAAAGAGAATATGAAGGACTGTGCACAGAAGAGGATGGAAGGGCAGGCTCAGAGCCGGACTGCCATAATCACAGCTGTATTCCACTAAGGAAAGAGACTCAGAAGGTCCACTTGGCCTTCTCCTTTCTGTCATCCTGCCTGTCTCGTGACAGTGCCCACTCAAGCAGGAACCACTTCACTAGACATACATCAGGGGAGGCCTCTTTACATGGGTCTAACATGACGTTGTACCTCACCATGCTGTAACTTTGTTGACAAGGAAGGCCTGCTTCTCTTTCTTATCAAGGAAAGAGTTCTGGAGGATGAGGAGGGGCAGGCCAACAAAAGGACAGTTTTCTTTTATACTGTAAAATGTGAAAATGTAACTGTTAGCTCTTTTAGTTCAAAGTATGCTCCCTTTCTCCTTCCCTCTAGACGCCTTGTGTTATTATAAAAGGCAAAAAACACCCCAACAAGATGTAGAATATGGGGCTGGGAATATGGCCTAGTGGCAAGAGTGCTTGCCTCGTATACATGAGGCCCTGGGTTCGATTCCTCAGCACCACATATACAGAAAATGGCCAGAAGTGGCGCTGTGGCTCAAGTGGCAGAGTGCTAGCCTTGAGCAAAAAAGAAGCCAGGGACAGTGCTCAGGCCCTGAGTCCAAGGCCCAGGACTGGCCAAGAAAAAAAAAAAAAGATCTAGAATATAGCTAAGTATGTACAACTAGCTGAATTTTTCTCTAAAGATTTTTAAAATGCAACCACTCTTACCCAATTAAACTCTGAACACACACAGCAGACCTTGTACAGTCCCATGCACTGGAAGGTTGTGCGAGTATACTTCTTGGTAAAATGTGTCTGCCAGAGTGTAATGTGTTAGAGCTCACTGTGTGTATCAGCTGGGCTTTTATCTCGTGACGTGTATGTGCGTGCACGCGCGCGTGTGCATGCATATGCATGCTTACTGAGGCTTGAACTTAGGGATTCTGCGTGCTCTTGCTTGGCTTTATTTGCTCAAGGCTAGTGACCTACCACTTGAACCAGGCTTCTGCTTCTAGATTTTTGCTTGTTAACCGGAGATAAGAGTCTCACCAACCTTCCTACCTAGGATGGCTTCAAACTCCAGATTCTGAGATCTCACCTTCCTGAGCAGCTACAATTACAGGTGCGAGCCGACAGGGCTTAGCTATAGATAGGTAGGTCTTTTCATCAATTTAGAGATGAAGAGCTAGGTGCCAGTGGCTCACGCCTGTAATCTTGGCTACTCAGGAGACTTAGGCCTGAGGAAGACGGTTCAAAGCCAGCCTGAGCAGATAAGTTGAGACCCTTTTGTTTCTTATTTGCCAGTCCCAGGGCATGAACTCAGAGCCTGGGCACTGTTCCTGAGCTGCTTTTGATCAAAGCTAGCCCTCTACCACTTGAGCCACAGTGCCACATTCAGCTCTTTCTGTTTATGTGGTACTGAGGTACTGAGCCCAGGGCTTCATGCAGGCTAGGCAAGAACTCGACCTCTTAAGTACATTCCGGGGCCCAGTTGTGAGACTCTCATCTCCAAGTAACCACCACCAGAAGGCTAGAAGTGGCAGAACAGCGCCCAGGCTCTGAGTTCAAGCCCCATGAGTGACAAAAATAAGGAATAAAAATACAAATGAAGAAGCTGAGCCCGGTGATGCATGCCTGTAATCGCAGCACGCAAAAGGGCGAGTCAACACCGGCCTAGACTACACAATAGGACCCTCCCTCAAAAGAAAAAGAGGAGGAGACACCGAGGCTCAGATTGTAGCTTGCTCAAGATGACTCGGTACTGGGACTCTGCTTGTTTGGGAGACATACTGAAAGCAGCCCAAGCAGGGGCGGGTGGGGAGGGCGACCCGCACTCCCCGGGGGGCTGTCGGAGCCGCCTGACAGGGCGACCCCTGCTTTCCGGAAGGGAGCTAGAAACCAGGAGGACTGCCCAGGGAGGGCGCGCCCTCGGAGATCCAGGGGCGACCCGAGGTCAGCCAGGGCGAGGAGGCGCCCAAGCCGGAGGGCGGCTCACGTCGCGGCCTCCCCGGGCCCCCGCGGACCCGAACCCCGAGCCTTCCGAACACGCCCGCCCCCCCCCCCCCCACCACCACCAGGGCGTCCCGGACGGACGCGCGCGTCCGGACGCGGGGGCCGGCGAGGCGGGGCGAGTCCGGTCCCTGACGGGGTCGGTGGTCCTCTGGGGTCAGTCTAGAGGAAGACTGCGAAACGCGGGGCTCCCCGGGCCCCGCTCACCTACCGCCACGGCCGCCCGCGCGCCGCCCGCCAACGCTCCGCTCACGTCCGGACCGGGCCGTCCGGAAGCGGCCGGAGGGGCGGTGTCGCCGGATGACGGAGCCGGGAGCCCTCCAATGACGGCGCGGCCACGTGACGCGCCGCGCGCTGATTGGCCAACCCGGAGGCGGACGCGCGCCGCGGCGGGGGAGGGGCAGGGGTGGGGCTGCGGTTGCCGGGGAAACGCCTTCCTCTCCCACGGGAGGGGGTTGGTTCCAGCCCTTAGCCTGCTGGTCCAGGGTGGAGGACCTTTGGTTCTTCTTTATTCCATTCTTCTTTTTTGCTGGTCCTGGGCCTCGAACCCCGAGCTTGGGCGCTGCTCCTCATATCCTGTGGCGTCAGGCGGCCTCTGGCTTCCAATGCCATCCTCAGGTCTTCGCCTTCTGAGCAGTGAGGCTTGCAGGCCTGAGCCACCAGCGCCGGGCTCAAGGTTTGGCTTGTTTTTTTCCTCTCTCTCTCTATATATATCTATCTATCTATATCTATATACATATATATCATATATATTAATTTAATTCTCTTAACTTTGTTCTGGGACCAGCTGGTCCCAATGTATAAGAATCCGTGGTACTGTGAGAGTGAAGAAAGAGGCAGACACAGATCCAGGATTTCAGAGAACGAGGACAGGAGCAAGCTCCTCATTGGCAACATGCGACTTAGGGCAGGAAAAAGGGAGTCTTACATTATGGTTGGAACAAAAATGACTGCAATACAGATGGTTTATCTTAAGTTTACATCAAGGATATCAGGCACACACACCTGGGCCTTGGTAGTGCCAACATCCATTTGCAAAGCCCTCTAATCAAATCACTCTAATGCTTTTGTTCATCTGTAGTATACTGAGAAACTTGTGCTGAAAAAAAAAAAAACAAGCTTGGGGCAATCATCGCAGTTATGGTTTATGCCTGTAATCCTGGTTCTCAGAAGGATAAGATCCCTAGTTTTGAGGGTCGAAGCCAGCCCAAGCAGGAAAGTCCATGAGGCTCTTATCTCCAGTTAACCAAAAAACTGTAAGTGGAGCTGTGGCTCAAGTGTAGGATGCTAACATTGAATAAAAAAGCTAAGGAAGGTAAAAGCAAAGCTAAGTCCTGAGTTTAAGACCCAGTGCCATCAGGAGTGAGCCGTCAGTGCTGGACATACCGTTCTTTTAAGTATACAATAGGCCCTGGGAGCATAGTTCAAGAGCCCTGCTTAGCAATGTACAATCAATTAATAAGTGAACGTAAACAACGGGACTGGGGTGTGTAGCTCAGTGGTAGAGAGCTTGATGCCCTGGGAACTGCAGCATGACAAAAAAATAATTATGTGAAATACATAACGTAATTTTTATTTTCTGCAAATATTAGTAATTTTCATTCGGATTGGATTTTTTGTGTTTAGTTTTAAATAGATGTTTTTTTTTTTTTTTTTGCATTTTCCTTTTTTCTCTCTTTTCTTTCTATATTTTTAAACTCAGGGTCTGGGCAATGTTCGTGAGCTTCTCCCCCCCCCCCCCCCCCACCAAGGCTTAGCGCTCTACCTCTTGAGCCACAGCCCCACTGCCAGCTTTTGGCTGGTTGATTGGAGATGGGGGTCTCTCAAGGTTTCCTGCCCGGGCTGGCTCTGAACTTCGATCCTCAGATCTCCGCCTCCCGAGTAGTTAGGATTACAGGGAGCCCCCAGTGCCTGCTCAAGCATTTTTCTTCAGACCCAAAGAACTCTCGGCATGTCTATGTGGAATGTATACGACCGTCTCCGGCGGTGTCTTTGACACAGAAGCGTCCTAAAGATTTCTTTAATGAAATAGCGTCGGTTCTCCCTTCTCGAAGGGGCCTTGTCACTTTCAGTGGCAGTCGTTGATCCAACTCATTGAACTCCAAAGGGCGTCCTCATTCAGGTTCCCCGCAGATTCCCGCCACGGCGTTGCGCCTCGCTGATTGGCTGCTGTCGGGTGACGCCATCAGGCCGCGACTCCGGAGCTGCTGTGGCGCGCCTGCGCAGTGATGCGGCCGGGTCTGCGCTCCTGGCTGGGGATTCCGGTGCCGTGGCGGTGGCGCCCGCCGATCCTCAGCTTTTCCTGGACGCGGAGCGCGGGTGGGAAGCCGATGGCGGGAACGCTGTCCCCGGGAGCGGAGGCCGTCGACGGGCTGCGGACTGTAGCTCAGCACAACGGAGTGGCGGGCTGCGACGCGG
Source organism: Perognathus longimembris pacificus (assembly GCF_023159225.1). NCBI lineage: Eukaryota > Metazoa > Chordata > Mammalia > Rodentia > Heteromyidae > Perognathus > Perognathus longimembris. Next base: position 32,620,537 of record NC_063183.1, on the reverse strand, counting down.
GGGACCGGGAGCCGGCGGGTGAGGTGGCGCAGCCGGCCCGGGACCTGGCCGAGCGGGCTCCGGCCCCGGCCCCGACCCCGGCCGCCGACCCCGGCAAGCGCAAGAAGCGGCGGGGCGGTGCTGGGGAGCGCGTGGTGCCGCCCCCGAAGAAGCGGCGGACGGGGGTCAGCTTTGGCGACGAGCACTTCGCCGAGACCAGCTACTACTTCGAGGGCGGCCTGCGCAAGGTGCGGCCCTACTACTTTGACTTCCGGACCTACTGTAAAGGCCGCTGGGTGGGCCGCAGCCTGCAGCACGTCTTCAGCACCGAGTTCCGAGCCCAGCCGCTGGCCTACTACGAAGCCGCCATCCGGGCGGGCCGCCTGCACCTCAACGAGGAGCCAGTACGGGACCTGGACATCGTGCTCAAGGTGGAGTTCCTTGGGACAGAAGCCCAAGCCACCAAGGAAAAGTGTGTGTGTGTGTGTGTGTGTGTGTGTGTGTGTGTGTGTGTGTATCTCCATCTCCCTCCTGCCCCCGACTTTATGCTAGTCATAGGGATTTCAGTTTTGGTATTGAGAAGCGTTCTCGTTTTCACCTTCAACCTTGAGTAAACTGCCCCTCGCCCCCCATCTCGGTGAGCAGACAGCTCGTGTGGGCGTCCCAGGTCAACCTGTTAGGCCGTCCCATCGAGGCAGCTTCTTGGTTTCCAAGTGACAGAAATGGAAATTCTCCAGTCCCTTGTATACACTGTCTTGTGACAAGGACATCGTTCAGTTTCTATCTGGCATCATAGGTCTCCGTGGTAGGGGCTGTCATTTGTGAGTTCTTCCTGTGATCAGGTACACTGGGAAGCGTTTTATTAAACTTGGATGTTTAATTCTAAGTGACAGCCTTGTGGGGCAGGTGTCACCAAGTCCATTTTAACTTACGAGGAAATTAAAGGAAGGTGAACCTCGCAGATGAGGCACCAGTGCCTCTTCCAAAGCTTGTGTTCTTGTAGTGATTACTTAAGCTGTTTGTCTTACAGCCTAATAGGTACTAAGAGTTTTGAAATGTCAGGGGTAGAGATTAGTATTGCCTGGCCAAGTGCTTTGACCCCTTCTTGATTTGCCTGCAGTCCTCAGATCTCAGTCTTTTGAATAGCTAGAATTACAGGTGTGAGCCCCTAGCATCTGGCTTGACCCTTTTAAAATTCCACCACATCTGAGAGGTGTCAGACACCTCTGTCAGTACACTCCAGTACCAGTGGAGAGAGGAAGTTGTTTCAGCATTTGAGGATCTCCTTTCTCATCTTGGTTTTGAAAAACATTGGTCTGGTCTATCCCTCCTTTTACAGATAAGGAAACTGAAGCCCAGACAAGTTAAGTGACTTGCCCAAGAGCATGTAGTGAGCTTGTGGCTGATCATGACGTAGAACTTAGACCTCTGGACTTAATGCTTGGTGGTGTGGTTTCAAAGTTTGAGTGCTGAATTGTGGAGGCTTTTCCTCCCAGAATTCACTTTTTTTTTCCCTCCTCTTTTTTACAGATACAGGGAACTCAGAGCCTCCCACTTGCTCACATTGCTTGGCTGGCTTCTACCACTTGAGCCATGCCTTCAGGCTGTATTTAAAAAATATGACTACAGGGGTTGGGGATATGGCCTAGTGGCAAAGAGTGCTTGCCTTGCATACATGAAGCCCTGGGTTTGATTCCCCAGCACCACATATACAGAAAATGGCCAGAAGTGGCGCTGTGGCTCAAGTGGCAGAGTGCTAGCCTTGAGCAAAAAGAAGCCAGGGACAGTGCTCAGGCCCTGAGTCCAAAGCCCCAGGACTGGCCAAAAAAAAAAAAAAAAGACTACATTGTAGGAGTTATACAACTTAGTAACTACCCCCCCCCAAATCCATAATCTCACCACCCAAAGATAATTATTACTGTTGTGTGCTTTTTGAAAGACTGTTACCTGCCTCTGTGTGTGTGTGTGTGTGTGTGTGTGTGTGTGTATGTGTATATTTATAAACTGAGATCACACCGACATGGCTATTTGTACTTAAGGAGGTACTCTGACCCTTCTGTCAGTCACTAAGGAGCTGGGACCCTGGGGGTGGCTGGACTGTCACAGACTGTGGTGAACCCCCTGGCTGACTGGTTACCTGTGTGTTTGGTAGGACAATGATTTCTTGCGGAACACAGTGCACAGGCATGAGCCACCGGTCACGGCAGAGCCTATTCGCCTGCTAGCTGAGAACGAGGATGTGGTGGTTGTAGACAAGCCTTCCTCCATTCCTGTTCACCCCTGTGGCCGCTTCCGACACAACACGGTCATCTTCATCCTAGGCAAGGAGCACCAGCTGAAGGAGCTGCGCCCACTGCACCGGCTCGACCGCCTTACCTCAGGTGTGCTCATGTTCGCCAAGACGGCCGTTGTCTCTGAGAGGATTCATGAGCAGGTTCGGGACCGGCAGGTGAGCCAGGATTTTGTCCTCTACATGCCACTTCCGGGGCTCTGCACAGGCGTTCTACTTTCATGAAGATAGACACCTAAAGTGCCAAAGACAGGTTATCTTGTATGTTTCAAAAGATCTTCAGAGCCAGTTGCTGGTGGCTCATGCATGAAATCCTAGTTCCTTGAGATCTAGAGGATCACAGTTGGAGGCCAGCCTGGACATACATGCTAGTCCTCTGCTCAGCCAGTGGCTGGCTATGGTGGCAGGCACTCCTCATTCGAGCTACAATGGGAATCACAAAGTAGGTGGATCGCGATCCAAGTGAGAGAGCCTAGGCAAGAAGGGAGACCCTTTCTCAAAATCCATTGTAAAAGCAGGCTGGAGGCATTGCTGGATCTTAGAGTACCCACCTAACAAGCTTGAAATTCTGACTTCACACCAAGTATGGTAGGGGAAAAAAAAATTAGAGGTGGCATCGATTGCTTCATTTGGTTGTTTGCTGTTTTTTTGCTGGCAGGCTGACAAAGGTTTTTAAATTTTTGAGGAGAGACTGTTAGGTGGGAAGATTCTGGATAAAGTTGGCTTATATTAGAAGAACTTCCTGGTAGTGAATTTGGTCTCGAGACTTATGGAGTGTAGCCAGACTTAGAACCAAACACAGTAGAGCCAAATTTACCGAATGCTGTTAGCACAGTCCTATGAGGTAACTGGTTTAACCATCTCACGTTTTCTAGGTGAGTTAGTGGGATCACAAAACTTCAAGAGGGGGCTGTAGATTTGAGTCTTCTCTGTGGTTGATGTTGTTCGGATCTCATGAGTTGAAGCTCTGTGCTGGCTCTCGCCCTCTTTGTGCAGCTGGAGAAGGAATATGTGTGCCGAGTGGAAGGAGAGTTTGCCGCTGAGGAGGTGACTTGCCGGGAACCGATCTTGGTGGTGTCCTACAAGGTGGGCGTGTGCCGTGTAGACCCCCAGGGCAAGCCCTGTGAGACCGTGTTCCAGAGGCTGAGCTACAATGGACACTCAAGTGTGGTAAGGTGCCGGCCTCTCACAGGCCGGACCCACCAGATCCGCGTCCACCTCCAGTTCCTGGGCCACCCCATTCTCAATGACCCCATTTACAACTCGTCTGCCTGGGGTCCCTCCCGAGGCCGAGGAGGCCACATTCCCAAGACGGATGAGGAGCTGCTCCGGGACCTGGTTGCAGAGCACCAAGCCAAACAGAGCCTGGAAGTGCTAGATCTCTGTGAGGGTGATCTGTCTGCAGGACCCTCAGACTCTATAGCCCCCACCTCAGTGCTGGCCCAGGACCACCCAGAAGAGATGGCTACAGCTGCCCAGAAGGTAGATGGAGTCGTTGAGGCAGCCCCTGCGTTAGATCTAGACCCACCGGGGAAGGCATCAGAAACAGGTGATCTGAATAAAGAGACAGACTCACTGTGTGCGGAGTGCCGGATGGTGCGACAGGATCCATTGCCCCAAGATCTTGTGATGTTCCTGCACGCCCTCCGCTATAAAGGGCCGGACTTCGAGTATGTTTCACCCATGCCACCCTGGGCACAGGACGACTGGCGAGGAGACTGAGCATTTGCTGCTCGGGTTGCGCCAGGGGCTTTGGGGCAGGCGCTGACTCCAGGCCGGTACTCAGGGTTTCTGTGAGTGAGGCTGGGCTCTGAAGAAGTCCTCAAACTTGCCTTCCTCTTCCACCTAGAATCTGCGATTTTTTTTGTTTTTTTTAAATATATCCCTTTTGTACCACTTCTGTATCTCATTTTCAAATGTGTATGTGTTTGTGCAGTAGCTGGGTGTAACAGTGTGCAGCTGTCTTCCCAGCTATGAGAGAAGCCTAAAAAGGAGCACGTGTATCACCAACCCAGCTTGTGTGTTAAATGGGGTTCTCTCTAGCCTTTTGCCCCAGTTGGCCTTGAACCGCCATCATTCTGACTTCTACTTCCTGAGTAGAATTGGGGTTTCCACAAATCTTCTAGGTATTTTGGCTTTGTGTGTGTGTGCAGGCACATGTAGGTGTTGGTACTGGCACATGACCTCAGGGCTTCTCTCTCTTTTCTTATTTTGGAGCACTCAAGAGCCATTAGCCTGGCACCGGTGCCTTAAGCCTGTAATCCTAGCTACTCAGGAGCATGAGATTTGAGGATCACAGTTCAAAGCCAGCCCAGGCAGGAAAGTCCATGAGACTTTTACTTGCAGTGAACCACCAGAAAGCCAGAAGTGGCCCTGTGGTTCAAGTGGTAGAGCGCTAGCCTTGAGCTGAAGAGCTTGGGGACAGCGCTCAGGCCCTGAGTCCAAGCCCCATGGCCAACCAAAAAAAAAGCTCCTAGCTTTTGCTTTCAGGCACCTTAAGCCTGCATGGTCTCACAGACACTGAGTAGGTAGCGAGCAGGAGCGGTGTGGGCGGTAGGGCAGGTAGGGTGGCTGGGCCTCCCGTGCTCCTCCCAGGGCCCCCATGGCGGACAGTGACCCACCACGTGCACGCTCTTTTCAGCGCTACAATGCAGAGACTCCTCTCTGCTGGACTTCTCTCAAGGGGCACATATGATGAGATATCCAAACTACAAGGGGACTGCTGACGGCGGGACACAATTCTGCTGGGAAGTGCTGGTACCCACAAAACGAGCCATTTAAAAGTAAGCTTGAAGCTGCCGAGTAGAGGCAGGAGAGGGGCAATGTGAGAACATACTGTCCTCTCCCTTCTGGAAATAAAGGTATATTCTAGAGATAAGGCAAGAGGAGATACTCAGAAGGGAGAGGAGCTGGACACTGGTGGCTCACGCTTGCGATCCTGGCTACTCAGAAGACTGAGACCGGAGGATCACAGTGTGAAGCCAGCCTGGGCAGGAAACTCCATGAGACCCTTACGTCCAATTAAGCACCAAAAATGTCAGAAGTAGAGCTGTGTCTTAAGTGGTGGAGCACCAGCCCTGAGCAAAACAGCTTAAGGATGGTGCCCAGGCCCTGAGTTAAGAAGAACATGATTGTAGGACTAGTTGACCATTAGCTCCCAGCTAATGGCAATGACCGCGGCTCACTGTCAGTATTGAAGCCTGAATGTGGCTCAGTTCTAAAGTACAAGGAATGGAAAGAGCCCGGGGAATGCACAATTCTCAGCTTCTTGCGAATACTGTTTCCATCCCATGAGCCAGCCAGCTTCCCTTACACTGAGACCATTTGTAACTCAGGATCCCTGAGCTCTGGTGCTCAGTAAAACTCAGACGTTTAGCAGACATTTAAGCTAGTCTCTGGCTCTATTGGGTAAGCAAATGATCCGCCCAAGTTAACCAAGCATCCGAGATGTGCCCCGGAACTTACAGAGCGCATGGTGAGGTTAACCTGTGTATAAGCTGTCACACTGAAATGATCCTTACTGAAAAGTCAGAAATGTTCTGAACCGGAAGATGAGGCACAGAAGAAAAAGATGCCAAGGGGCTGGGGATATGGCCTAGTGGCAAGAGAGCTTGCCTTGTATACATGAGGCCCTGGGTTCGATTCCCCAGCACCACATATACAGAAAACGGTCAGAAGTGGCGCTGTGGCTCAAGTGGCAGAGTGCTAGCCTTGAGCAAAAGGAAGCCAGGGACAGTGCTCAGGCCCTGAGTCCAAGCCCCAGGACTGGCAAAAAAAAAAAAAAAGAAAAAGATGCCAAGAAAGCAAAAGCAAGCACCCTGTAATGGCACATGAATGTACTAAGCAAAAGATAAATGCAAATGAGAAAAATCACCGTTCCTGCCGACGGTCCTGCTCTGATGGAGAGCACCCATGGCTCACGACTGTAATCCTGGCTGCTCAGGGGGCTGAGCATCATGGTTCAAAGCCAGCCAGCATAGGATGGAAAAGTCCTTGAAATCTTTTAATCAACCAGCAAAATGTTGGGAGTAGGTGTGGCTAGGTGGGGGTGTGCCGGTCACCCAGGTAACTGGGTGGAGACTTAACCGGGTGGGGGGGTCTGCTTGGAGCCCTCCTGGGCGGACCTTACAGTCCAGCCTTTTAATAGTTATAATCGACAGACCTGGAGGCAGTTACCTCCCCCTTCCCTGAGGTCCCGTGGGAATCCACCTGGCCACACCCCCCTGCCCCTGCCCTAGATAAGGCAGGGCAGGGCGGGATGGGGGTCTCCCCTTCCCTCCGGCCACGCATCACCTCGGCCACTGGCCAGCCGTTGGGTAATAAACTTTTCTCTCCTGCCTGAATACTGTGTGGCGTTCTCCTTTACCTGCTACCTACTTTAAAAGCCTAACAGAGCTATGTAAAGTGGTAGTGTATGAACTTTGAGTGGAAAAGCTAAGTGAGAGTACAAGGCTCTGAGTTCAAGCCCCAGAGCTGGTACAATAAGACAATTGGATAACAACTAGACAGTCTTCCTCAAGAACCTCATTCTCAACAGGGAATGAGTCTTCTCCCTAAAGCTGAATGCAGAGAACGAAGACTCGTTTTATGCATTCATGTAGCAAGGGAGCTGGAATACTTAGTAATAGACTTGTGCAGGGATCCTGGTGTCCTTAGTTCAGCATAGTAACTGTGAGGAAGAAACAGGGTTGAATTTGGGAATTGTAACCATAAAGTACAATTTCATGGGCTCCAGTAGATGGCGCCCCAACCCTTTCAACCTCAGCTTTTGAATTTCCGCCCCATTACTAATTCAGGCAGTTCCTTCTCACCCTTCTTAAATAATCAGGCATGTTGCTGGTTCTTTTGACTTTTAATAAATCTAGCATGCTGTTGGTTCATTTTACTCATGTATATATGTGTGTGTATATATATGCATATACACACAAGTACAGTTTGATAGATTGGGAGATTAACAGAAAAGAAAATAGATAGGCTGGCCAAGTTTGGAAAAACCATGCATCCTTGAGGGTCTCTAGGGACCTTGCAGCCCTCATGGGCCATTTACTATTTCCCAGCAAGTGTTGGGGAAAACCCAGAGGGCTGCCCGCAAGCATCTAAGAGGGGTACAAAGCTGGAAGAGGGCAGAGGGGCTGACTGAGGAAGCTGCAGATTGTCCCGATAGGGCTTGACATTTGATCCTAGAGTAACCATTTCTTGTGAACTTTTTATTTCCTCTAGCTATTGCAAATATCTACATTTAGGTCATATTATCATTACCTAGGTTTCATGTGTCACCAGCATCTCTTTAATATTTCCCAACATAATCATTTCTTGAATACCTGCGTTCTGCCTGCTGTGGGCTGGGAGAGAATGAATTCTGAGCCCTCCGTTTCCACTCACTTTTTGCAGTGAAACCCGACATTGTGTAATCAGGATGGGTATTAAAAAAAAAAACAACCCTGCGTTAGGAGTCCATCGTAAATGAAACCTCTCAACTAGGAGCCAGGTTAATTCAAGTTGGGACAGACCGGTATTCAAACACAGGACATGATAGTTAATATACAATTGTCTGTGCTTTTTTTTTTATTTCGTAAAAAATGAAATGTAGCATAATCTCAGATTCTTAGAATAGCTCTCCCCCTCCTTTTTCTGCATCGGTAAGGTCAGAGGCTCCTAAATCTTTCAAGTATCTTAATCCTTGACTTAGGAGCTCTGCAAAAAAATCTGACAAAACGACTTCTCAAAGCAGGCACCCTGGTGTGACACTAAACGGACTCGTGAATCGCAAATGAAGAAACTGCCATTTCAGCTCCACAAATAAATTGATATTCACCAAGCAGCTACAAATACCTTTGTGTTTGGATACCAGTCTTCCGTGTGCTGCAGGCGAAAAAAATATGCGCAGCCCGACGAGGATGGGATTCGAACCCACGCGTGCAGAGCACAATGGATTAGCAGTCCATCGCCTTAACCACTCGGCCACCTCGTCCCAGAAGCCTACTCGTTCCTGGCAGCTATAGGGAGTGACACCAGGGGGCTGTGACGCAACGCCGATGGGAGCCGCCATTTTGTACGGAAGCCAACGTGCGACGGCGCCGGCCGCCGACGAATCGGAAGAAGATGGCCGTTCCTACGGGGAGAGGAGGCCCCCCCCACCCACGGGAGAGGACCGGAGGAGTCCCCGCCGCAAGCCAGACAGACGCGAAAGCGATTACAACCGTCACGGGAGCGGGCACAGGGACACGCAGAGACGAGGCCGGCCTCGCGGGGGCGCCCGGGGGGCGGGGCCGGGGCGCCCGAGGGGCGGGGCCGGGGCGCCCGAGGGGCGGGGCCGGGGCGCCCGAGGGGCGGGGCCGGGGCGCCCGAGGGGCGGGGCCGGGGCGCCCGAGGGGCGGGGCCGGGGCGCCCGAGGGGCGGGGCCGGGGAGGAGGGCCCGCTGCGCATGCGCGCCCTCCGGGCGGTTAGATTTGAAAACTTTGCGGCGGCTTCGCGCGGCGCCCAGAGGTGACGTCTGCTCCGTGGTGCGCGCCGGCCCGGGGGCCCGGCGGGTAAGAGTGGGCCCCGGGGTCCGGGGTCCGGGGTCCGGGGCGGGGGGGGGGCGGTGTCTGCGCGCTCGGAGAGGCCCACGGTGGGAGGTGTGCGGGGGGCGGCGCCCCGGCAGCCGGACCGACCCCGTCCGGACCGGAGGCGCCCGCCGCTGCCCGCCGCAGCCCGGCCCCTTCCTCCCGGGAGCCCGGGCCAGCCCGCCGCCCCCGCCCTCCCTCCCTCCCTCCCTCCCTCCCACTTCGGCCCTGCCTGAGGAACCCGGGCGCCGCGGCTGTTCGGGGGTCGCGAGCCAGGTGACAGCGGGGTGTGTGTGTGTGGGGGGAGAGGGGGTCGCCCCGGGGTCGCCCCGTCCCGTCGTCCGCATCCCCGTGGCATCGGTTTCTCTCACCCCCGCGGGCCCACGGCCGCGGGCAGCCGCTCCCTTCATCCCCCTCCCCGTGTCCCGCGGCGGGGGCCCGGCGTGAAAGCGCCCTTTCCTTGCTGTTTATCGAATAGCTAGAATTCACAACGGAAAACAAACAAACAAACCAGAATTATTGGCCATCGTGACGATAGTTTCATTTGACATCAGCAGGATAAAGGATGAAGATGAACGCAGACATTCTAGGTACTAAGATGGAAACCGTGTGGATTGCACTGGACCAGGCGAAGCGCTCACCAAAGAATCCAGAAAGGGAGATAATTTAACATGTACAGATAAATGTCATAGAAGAATGTAAAGGGTTATCAGATACTCTGAAGAGGTGAGGTAGCACCGAAAGGAGTAGAGAGTAAGGTAGACCTCATGGAGGAGATGGTATTCCATTAGAGGCCATGGTTTATAGATAGAGCAGCTAGGGTGTAAGATTTTGGTAATTAACGTCTAGGTTCAAAGCCATATAATTTCTCCAGCCATGTGAGTGGCTGAAAATGTTTACAAGCTGACAAATAAACATATGTCCCCGTATTTAGAACACTTGGAGACTAGATAGCCGTTGGTGCCCAATGATATGGTAGTTCTTTGCAATAGAACTTTCTGTGCTGATCATAATGTTTCGTATCTGTGCATTGTCCAACACCGTATCCATGAATGAGCTCCTCAACTATGGCTATGGTCACCAAAGAATGTTAAGTTTTATTATATGTGTCCAAACACATAAATATATATGTATGTATATAAAGTGTTTGGAATGTTAATGATGTGTTTGAGGTACTAGGTATTTTCAGTGCATAATATAATGGTGTGATATTTCTTTCCAATAGAACTTTCTGTGATGATCATAATGTTTTATATCTGTGCACTGTCCAGTACCATATTCATGAGCTCCTGAAATGTTGCTACAGTCACCAAAGGATTGAGTTTTAAACTTCATTTTAATTAATGCAAAGAAATAGAGCAAATGGCTACTGTATTGGACAGCACGTATATTATTGGACATTGTGGAAAAATACTCATTCTAGATTCTGTTAGTGTAAAGTCAGGAGGGGGTCAAGTCAGGCTTTGCAAGCCAAAAAGCTACTGTCATGTTCCCTATTATGTATTCTTTATTTTGTTGTTGTTTGCAATAGCCTATTAAAAATGTAAAAATTGCCAGGTGCTGATAGTTCACGCCTGTAATCCTAACTACTCAAGAGGCTGAGATCTGAGGATTGCGATTTGAAGCTAGCCAGGGCAAGAAAGTCTGTGAGACTCATCTCCAGTGAACTCAGAAAAAGCCAGAAGTGGCATTTTGGCTCAATTGGTAGAGCCTTGAGCAGAGTGAAGCTCAGGGGCAGTGCCCTGAGTTCAAGCCCCAGGACTGGCACAGAAAAGAAAACAAGGTAAAAAGTGTTCCAGGGCTGACTTGGTCCAGTGGTGGTTGTCAGACCTCTGGATTATTCAGGTTGGTGGCTCCTAGCCTTCATTGGCTCCGTTGACACCCTTACACCAAAGCAAATACTTAAAAGTTTCATTTACTAAGTAGTAGGTCGAACTTAATGATTATTTAAGTTCTAATAACTTCATAGTCAGTTGGTAAATACAAGCATAAACTTAAGTAAAAGACAGTATATTTACTTTTTTTTTTCCCCTCAGTCCTAGGGCTTGAACTCAGGGCCTGAGCACTGTCCCTGGCTTCTTTTTGCTCAAGGCTAACATTCTACCCCTTCAGCCACAGCGCCACTTCTGGCTTTTTCTATATATGTGGTGCTGAGGAATCAAACCCAGGGCTTCATGTATGCTAGGCAAGCACTCTACCACTAGGTCATATTCCCAGACCCTATTTACTTTTTTCTTAATCCCAATTAGTAATTGATTGTGTGTGCCTCTGGAACATTGCACATACTTCTCAAACTTTGGAATCACCTTCAGTTCCTGTACCATTTTGGTTTTTTTTTAAAAAGGACTTGTTTATATTCATACCAATTGCCAAATATTTTGGTTCATAATGATGTTATTAAAATGAATGGAAGTGTCATTGTGGCTCAAGTGTAGAGCTTTAGCCTTGATCTCAGGGATAGCACCCCAGTCCAGAATTCAAGCCCCACTACTGACAAAAAATCAACAACCAAAAAAACAAACCCTAAAATGAATGGAATGCATATAAGTACTATTTTGAGCTAGTAGTTCACACAGTGCCTGAAAGATGTTGAGAGTGGCTATGTGTTTCAAAAACTTAACCATGGCAGCATTTTATAAATAAGGCTTAATGATAGTTGGGAGTCTCATTTCTTTTTTTTTTTTTTTTTTTGGCCAGTCCGGGGGTTAGACTCAGGGACTGAGCACTGTCCCTGGCTTCTTTTTGCTCAAGGCTAGTACTCTGCCACTTGAGCCACAGCACAACTTCTGGCCATTTTCTGCATGTGTGGTACTGGGGAATTGAACCCAGGGCCTCATGTATACGAGACAAGTACTCTTGCCACTGGGCCATAGCCCCAGCCCTGAGTCTCATTTCTTTTTTTTGCGGGGGGGGGGGACCGTACATTTATGTAATTGATAAAATATTAAGAGGGCAGAATTCATTAAACATTGAATCTCAGCAAATAGGGATAGGTTAAGTCTATAGATTGGGCAGGGATGATTCTGTCACTTTCAAAGAATGTTTAGGTGACCTTTAGTTGACAGTATTTAGTATTTTTGCATGTGAATGTTGAATATGGGTATTAAGTTTGAAAATATTCTCAAAGGAGACAAGTATGCAGGTTAGTAGTCATAAATGTAACTTTATTTTTACTTGTAGTTCTGGGGATTGAACCCATGGCTTCATGCATGCTAAACACTCTCTACCACCTAAATTTAAATAATAATTATTTTTAAATTACACATTCAGTGGGCTGGGGATATGCCCTAGTGGTAGAGTGCTCGCCTCCTCAACATGCAGCCCTGGGTTCGATTCCTCAGCACCACATATCTAGAAAAAAGCCAGAAGTGGCGCTGTGGCTCAAGTGCTAGCCTCGAGCAAAAAGAAGCCAGGGACAGTGCTCAGGCCCTGAGTCAAAGCCCCAGCACTGGCAAAAAATAAAAAAAATAGAAAAATAAAAAATATTACACATTCAGCAAATATTTGCTGAGCTTATTTTTACAAAGCACTGCTAAGGCTGTGGCAGTCAATATAAGACAGACCCGTCCTGTTTGGATTGTCTACTGTTGAGACAAGGGTAGTTTGAGAAGATAATAGGAATAATTAACTTGTATACCAGATTTTAAATTTAGCATTGGTTGTAATCTACAGAGGAGACGTATACAGTGCTACCAACAGTACTTTCTTTCCTTGCCAAAAGAAAATAGCAAATATAAATGCATTGTTTAGGAAAGATCCTTGTGTCCCTAGGAACAGCAAGGTTTGCTAATTCATGAGGAAGACAATGTAAAAGATGAAATACAAAACAAACTGACTTTGGTTTGAAGTTCAGATTTATTATGAAATAGTGTTCTCCAGTTGGCTTTTTTTATATGTGACAAAAGTATGTAAAATAAGATGTGTTTCTTTTAGGTGCCTATTTTTTTCTACTTGTTACTAAAAGTATGACCAACATTTGTAAGAGTTTATTAATGTTATGGTAGAAATGGTAATAATAATTGAGTCACAGTTTCTAATTACTTAGGAATGAGAATCTTCCAGGAGTTGGTTTTCTTGTAAGTTTTTTGTTCTTTTGTTTGTTTTCTATAGGTCACCAGGCAGGAACTGAGGGCCCGGCTGCTGTCCTTGAGCTCTTTTTGCTCAAGGCTAGCGCTGTACCACTTTGAGTCACAGTGCCACTTCCGTTTTTTTCTGGTGGGTCATTGGAGATGAGTCTCAGGCTTTCCTGCATAGGCTGGCTTCAAACCCTGATCCCTGGATCTCAGCCTCCCGAGTAGCTGGGATTATAGGAGTAAGCCACTGGTCCCAGCTTTCAGGATTATTAGTTACCACACAGAAGTTTAGGATTTCTTATACAGCCCATGTTTTAGAGGTCATAATGTGATGATTTTTTCATGGCTATTTTTGCCTTCTCTTGCAAAGTAACCCCAAAGGCATAACTGTATTCCTAATTGCTTCATAGATTGTGATTTCTCTTCCTTTTTCTTTACTATTTTTTGATATTGTGTATTTGTTACAGAAAAAGTTTTCTTCAAACATGGATGGAGTATCTTCAGCGGCTAATGAAGAAAAGTAAGTTCATTCAGCAAATAACAATGTTCTGCTCTCTTATTAGGGTGTGTTAGACCAGGCAGGAGCTCTTGGGGTCATTATAGTCTCCACACTACCTGGTGGCTTTCTTTGTCTTTTGTGTCAGTCCTGGGGCTTGAACTCAGGGCCTGAGTGTTGTCCTTGAGCTCCTTTTGCTCAGGTCTAATGCTCTACCACTTCCAGCTTTTTGTGGTTAATTGGAGCTAACAGTCTCAGGACTTTCCTGCCTGGGCTGGCTTTGAACCTCAATCCTCAGATCTCACCCTCCTCAGTAAGCTAGGATTACAGGTGTGAGCCACCAGCACCCTTCTCCCTTAGTTTTTTTTTTTTTTTTTTTTTTTTTTTTTGTGTGTGTGTGTGTGTGTTTGCTCGTGTTTGCTCAAAGCTTGCGTTCTAGCCCTCCAGTCATAGCCCCACTTACTGCTTTTTGGTAGTTAATTGGCAATAACCAATTCTGAAGCCTGGTCTGACTTCAAATCAATATCTTCAGATCTCAGCCTCCTCAGCAGCTAGGATTTCAGGCCTGAGCTACAGGTAACAACCGGCCACTATATCATCAATATCATCATCATTCTTATGATGATGGTGTAGTTGTACAAAGGGGTTATAATCCCATAAGTCAGGTTATGAGTACGAGGGTTCTTGGTCAGTGTCATCCCTTCCTTTGTCCTGCTCTATCTTCCCCTTCTATCATATCCTCAAGTTATATGGTTTATTTTTACATAGAGTACATTGAACATAATCATTTGCATTTGCTCACCCTCCTCATGTTCCTATGCTCCACCTAATATATCTTTTTGAGCAGCGCTTTTTTTTTTTTTTTTTTTTTTTTTGCCAGTCCTTGGACTCATGGCCTGAGCACTGTCCCTGGCTTCTTTTTGCTCAAGGCTGGCACTCTGCCACTTGAGCCACAGCTCCACTTGTGGCTTTTTCTATATATGTGGTGCTGAGGAATCGAACCCAGGGCTACATGTATGCGAGGCAAGCACTCTACCACTAGGCCCTATTCCCAGCCCTGTATCTTTTTGTTGTTGTTGTTGTGGGGCTTGCACTCAGGACCTGGGCACAGTCTGCAAAGTTTTTTGCTCAAGACTTATGCTCTACCATATGAGCTACAACTCCACATTTGCCTTTTTTTTTTTTTTTTTTTTTTTTGCTCAGACAGGGCCTGAGCACTGTCCCTGGCTTCTTTTTGCTCAAGGCTGGCACTCTGCCACTTGAGACACAGCGCCCCTTCTGGCTTTATGTCGTGCTGAGGAACCGAACCCAGGGCTTCGTGTATGAATTTTAAGTCTCATACTATAACTTGAATTTTTGTAGCCAGAGTGCTAAGTCAAAGTGATGGCATGTTTAAAAGCATGTGAGGAGTGGTGGGACGTGAGCTTCTGGAAATCAGTCTTTTACTTACCTATACGTAATTTCTCCTTTTTCCAGAGACAAGATGGAGAAACCTGTGAGAAGACGTCATTCCTCAGTAAGAAACTCTTAAACTAATAATTGGTATATTTTATTGACTATCTCTATGCTGCAGTAATTTTAACTGTGATGTTACCTTCCCATCCCCACTGGCTTCTTGTTCTTAGAATAAAAAAAATTTAACCTAATTGCGCAATTAATTAAAATTAATGCTCTACAAATTTTATTTTAATGAATTTTTATTAGTATGTATTATACAGAATAATAGGTTTCATTGTGACAGGTTTTTTTTTGTTTTGCCAGTCTTGGAGCTTGAACTCAGGGCCTGAGCACTGTCCCTGGCTTCTGTTTGCTCAAGGCTAGCACTCTGCCACTTGAGCCACAGCGCCACTTCTGGCCATTTTCTGTATATGTGGTGTTAGGGAATCCAACCCAGGGCTTCATGTATACGAGGCAAGCACTTTTGCCACTTGGCCATATTCCCAGCCCATTGTGACAGTTTTATGTTGCTAATTTAATGAATTTTATTTTACATAAATTACACGTGGCTTATTGCAAACGTTTAAAAATACATTTAAATATATATATATATATATATTTTTTTTTTTGCCAGTCCTGGGACTTGAACTCAGGGCCTGAGCACTGTCCCTGGCTTCCTTTTTTGCTCAAGGCTAGCACTCTGCCACTTGAGCCACAGCACCCATTCTGGCCATTTTCTGTATATGTGGTGCTGAGGAATCGAACCCAGGGCTTCATATATACTAGGCGACCACTTTACCACTAGGCCATTTTCCTGGCCCACATTTAAAATATTTTGCAGTTTAAAGATATATTTGCTGGACTGGCATAATGGCATACACGTGTAATCTCAGCTCTTAGGAGTCTGAGGCAAGAAAGTTTTAAGTGTAAGGCAGCCTTGGCTGTCGAATGATTCTCTGTCTCAACAGACAAATTTGCCAAGTCTTTTGACATGCACCTGTAATCAAGGCACAGAAATCCAACTCAAACTGATTAAACACAAAAGGTACATTGAGTTATAAAACTGAAAAGTCTGAAGATGGCTATAGGCGAAACTCACTGACCAGGGAATCCAACAGTGTTACCCTACTAGGATTTCCATTCTCTTTTTTTATTTTGATTGCTTCTCTTGTACTATTTTTGCTAGCAGGCAGACTCTCTCTCCTTGTGATTCCTTTGTACACCTTGCTCTTCTTACTTTCAGATATTCCAGCTCTATTTGGGGAATATCCATTTCCTCAAGGGAAAAAAATAGAGGACTCTGAATTGAATCATGGTGGTGCTTTGATCCTCTTAGGATTAAGTTCTCATTTCTGAGCCAATCATTACTAGAGCATATGAGATGAGCTTCTACAAAATAAAAATTTGGGATTGTGGACTGGGAAAAGAAATAGATAATTAAGTATTTAAACTTTTAACTTTTTACACGGAGCAATATAACTTTGAGGAGTTTAAGACATTGTTATGGAAATTTTAGCTGTTCACTTTGTTTATAACTGGAAATAAACAGGTTGTTAATAACAATTAATTTTCTTGATTAATTCTACCTATTACCTCTAGATTTTGAAACCTCCAAGGAGTCCTCTTCAGGATCTCAGAAGTGGGAATGAAATAGTTCAGGTTAGTGTCTCGTAGTGCAAATGCTTTATAGATTATAATTTTCCATGACTATTTTGTTACTTATTTTATTTACTAGCTTATCTTGTACCTTAGTTGTACAAGAGGGTTTTCATTGTGACGTTTCCATATGTACATGCAACGTATCACTATCAAACCCATGCCCTCTATTACTTTCCCTTGTCTTCATCTCCCTCTGTAAAACAATTTCAACATTATTCAATGTTCTGTTTACCCTCTATTAGCCCTCATAAATCCCATTCCCCAAAAAAGACTGAGTTACTTTTTTTTTTTTTGGTGGTTGTAGGTCTTGAACTTGGGTGAACTTGGGTCCTGGGCTGCTGTCCCAGGACAGCAAGGCTCAAGGCTAGTAGCACTCTACCACTTTGAGCTCCACTTCTGGCTTTTGAGTGGTTAATTGGAGATAAAGAGTTTCACGGTGACTTTTCTGGGACTTTTCTGCCCAGCCTTTGAACTGAACTCTTCAGATCTCAGCCTCCTGAGGATTACAGGTATTGAGCCACCAGCTCCTGGCTGATTTACTTTCTTCAGTGATATTTTTATTTTTATTTATTTATTTATTTTTGGCCAGTCCTGGGGCTTGGACTCAGGGCCTGAGCACTGTCCCTGGCTTCTTTTTGCTCAAGGCTAGCACTCTGCCACTTGAGCCACAGCGCCCCTTCTGGCCGTTTTCTGTATATGTGGTGCTGGGGAATCGAACCTAGGGCTTCATGTATGGGAGGCGAGCACTCTTGCCACTAGGCCGTATCCCCAGCCCCTGGAACCTCATTCTTATGTGTGACTTTTCATTGATTTTTTTTCAAATATACCAAAAATTATGTGGAAGAAATAATCTTATAGTGAGCCCAGTGCTGGTGTCTCGCACTCAGGAGGCTGAGGTCTGAGGATCACGGTTTGGTGCCAGCATGGGGAAGGAACATCTGTGAGACTGTATCTCCAAGTTAGCCACCAGAACACAGGAGGTGGAGTTCTGGCTCAAAGTGTTAGAGTACTAGCCTGGAGCTAAAAAGCTCAGGGCTAGTGCCCAGGCCCTGAGTTCAAGCCCCATGACTGACAGAAAAAGAAAAAAGATATTACATTGAATGCTCCTATATTCATCACCATAGTACTACAATTAATGTTTTATCATGGGTGCTTCATCAATCTACAGTTTTCTTTAATTCCTATTTGTCCTTCAACACCCAGCTTTGATACTATTTCTCAGAAAATCATCCCATAACCCTTTATTTCTGTCCATTTTTAATTGAGAAATCAGAAAGGTCAGAAACTTTTATCTTTTTTTTTTTTTTTGTATTACTGTATCTGATACATCACTGGCTTTTTTTTTTTTAGTTCATTGAGTCAATGCTTTTCTTTCTTTCTTTTTCTGCCAGTCACAGGGCTTGAACTCAAGGCTTAAGCACTGTTCCTCACTTCTTTTTGCTGTAGTCTAGCACTCTACCAGTTGAGCCACAGCACCATTTCTGGCTTTTTCTGTTTATGTGGTGCTGAGGAATCGAACCCAGGGATTTCTGCATGCTAGGCAAAGCACGCTACTACTAATCCACATCCCAAGCCCAGGTCAATGCATTTTTAATGATTTTGGAGACCCTATATTCTAAGTAATCACTCATTTTGGATCTCAAGTGATAGAGTGTTTGTATAACGTGTAAAGCCCCAATTTCAAAATCAAATGCTATAAAAGTAGACTTACTAGAATTATAAGTGTAACAAGATCAATGTAATCAGCAACAGTGTAATTAATTGTCACTGTAATGATCAACATATCTCTTATTTTGTCTCCAGTCTTTTTTGTTACATGTTTTTTGTGTTAGTATGCTTATTTCATCTCCCATTCAAAATTGTTCCTGTGAGGCCAGGGTTCCATAGCACTTAAAAAAAAAAGTCTGGAAAATCATATTCATGTTCATTAAGTTCGTAATGGGAATATTAATCTAATGGGAACATTGGGATATTTGAGGGGAATTGTAATTCTGAATAAGACCTGATCTCTGTCTGTCTCTCATACCCTGGAGACCTAATTCACAGCAGCTGCACTGAGAATCCAACCATACTGTTCTCTCCTTTTAGGAATCCAATACTTTGAGAAATAGGAAAAGCTCTCGTCGAGTCAGCTTTGCAGATACTATCAAGTAAGTTAAAGATGCAATGATAAAATGTTACAGGAAATGCTTTCTTTTTCTGTGTCAAATCAAATATTTTGATACTGATATGAATAATCTGTTTTAAGTAAACATAAACATTAGAGAATTATTATTTAAATGATTCTTATTCAAATGTGTTTAAACAGAAAGAGTATGCCCCCACATCTGTTCCTACTGTTATTTAACATCATGTTGGAGATTTTATTTTGTTATTTATTTATTTTTTTGTTAGTCATGGGGCTTGAACTCATGGCCTGGGCACTGTCCCTGAGCTTTTTCATTCAAGACTAGTGCTCTACCACTTTGAGCCACAGCACCACTTTTGTATTGGAGATTTTAATCAACAAAACTAGAAAAAGAAATTAGGGAAATAAAAGTTAGACATATGGGGTTAAATCTATTACCTATTTCCTATTAAATGCATACCCCTGTCAGTTGGTTTGTTTTGTTTAGCAGGACTAGGGTTTGAACTTAGGGCCTCATGCTTGTTTAGTAGGTACTCTACCACTTGAGCCATGCCTAAGCTTTCTTTTGCATTTTGGAGATGGAGTTTAGAGAATTTTTCTACGTGAGCTGGCCTCAAATTGCTATCTTCCAGACCATAGCCTCCTGAGTAACTAACAAACATGGAGCCTGGCTTCTCCTTTCAGTTTTGTCTTCATTCTACAATGGCTATAATTTTTTTTCTTCTGTTTCTTTCTTAACTTACCTATGTGTTTCATTTCTTGCTATCTTATAATTTCTTCCTTGAAGTCTTATGTTTCTGCTTTCTTTTTCTTTTTGTCCATTGTGGGATTTGAACTCAGGGCTTGGGTGCTGTTCCTGAGCTTTTTCACTGAAAGCTAGCACTCTACCACTTTGAACCCACAGCTCCACTTCTGGTTTTCTAGTGATTAATTGGAGATAAGTCTCACAAATTTTCCTGTATGGGCTAGCTTCAAACCTTGATCCTCAGATCTCAGCCTCCAGATTATAGGTGCGAGCCACCAGCCACCTGGCTGCTTTGTTTTCTTCAGAGAGGTAAATTGCTTTCTTTTTCTTGTTGTTGTTTGTGCCTGCAGTAGGGCTTGAACTCAGAGCCAGAACACTCCTGTGGGCCCCCCCCCCCTTTGTTTTTCCAGTTCTGGGGTTTGAACTCAGCCTGCGCACTGTCCCTGAGCTGCTTTTGCTCAAGGCTAGCTCTCCCCCACTTGAGCCACCGCGCCACTTCTGGCTTTTTCTGTGTTTGATACTGAGGAATAGAACCCAGGGCTTCATGCATCCTAGGCAAGCACTTGACCACTAAGCCACACTCCCAGCCCCCTTCCCATCATTTTTGTGTTTATTTTTTCAAAGGGAAGAGGATTTATCTTGACTCATGGTTGGAGGTTGCAGTCCATGCGGTCTGGTCCCATTGTTTCTGGGCCTGGGTTGAGGCACAGCATCACAGCAGAAGGGTGTAGAACAGGCAACCAGGAAGCAGAGAGTAAGGACTCTGCTTTTTCTTACTATATTTGCTCAAGGCTAGTGATAAAGTACTTGAGCCACATCTCCATTTCTGGCTTTTTGGTAGTTAATTGGAGGTACTTGAGCCACATCTCCATTTCTGGCTTTTTGGTAGTTAATTGGAGGTTAGGCTCTTGGATTTATGTGACCAGGCTGGTTTCAAACTGTCATCCTTAGCTTTCAGCCTCCTGAGTAGCTAGGATTACAGGTGTGAGCCACTGGTGCCTGGCCCAGCTTTTTCTGCTAAGGTTTGCCTTTTATTACCTATCTTAACCTGTCCAAAAGCAGTTATGCATGAAGACCAAAAAATTGTAATTAAAAATTGAAGATTTTCAACAATCTTTGTTTTTTAGGGTATTCCAGACCGAGTCTCATATGAAAACAGTGAGAAAGTCAGAAATTGCAGGTAAATATAATATTCAAGTTCCCGGTAATCTGTTTCCTTAACACTTTATTGTGGGTTCCAACCAGAAAAATGATATGATGTGTTTATCTGCCTAATTTTTTTTATTTTATTTTATTTATTTATTTATTTATTTTGGCCAGTCCTGGGGCTTGGACTCAGGGCCTGAGCACTGTCCTTGGCTTCTCTTTGCTCAAGGCTAGCACTCTGCCACTTGAGCCACAGCGCCACTTCTGGCCGTTTTCTGTATATGTGGTGCTGGGGAATTGAACCCAGGGCCTCATGTATACAAGGCAAGCACTCTTGCCACTAGGCCATATCCCCAGCCCCTTTATTTTATTTTTTTGCCAGTCCTGGGGCTTGGACTCAGGGCCTGAGCACTGTCCCTGGCTTCTTTTTTCTCAAGGCTAGCACTCTGCCACTTGAGCCACAGTGCCACTTCTGGCCTTTTCTGTTTATGTGGGCTGAGGAATTTGAACCCATACGTGCAAGGCGAGTACTGTACCTCTAAGCCATATTTCCAGCCCAGCAAATAGGTTCTTGAGAATCCATTTCAACCAATAGTTGGCTATTATGGTGCATACTGTCAGCTCATGGTCATTGTCAAGCAGAAATGGCAGGATCACTGTCCAGGACAGTGTTTAGTCAGGACATACAGTAAGTTCCTATTGGTTGTTGAGAGCACCTGCCTAGCAAGCAAAAAGCCCCGAGTTTATTCTTCAATTGAACTACACTTAGAATACTAGTTACTTCTGGGGCCGAGGCAGGAGGTCTCAAGTTCAAGGCCAGCCTTGGCAACACAGTAGAAACCTATCGCCCCTCATCACCCTCCTCCCCACACACAAAAAGAAACTACACCTGAGTCATTTTTTTTCTTTTACACCTGAGTCTTGAGTCACTTTTTTTTTTAAATCTTGTTATTAATAGTCTTTTTTTTTTTTTTGGCCAGTCCTGGGCCTTGGACTCAGGGCCTGAGCACTGTCCCTGGCTTCTTCCCGCTCAAGGCTAGCACTCTGCCACTTGAGCCACAGCGCCCCTTCCGGCGGTTTTCTGTATATGTGGTGCTGGGGAATCGAACCTAGGGCCTCATGTATCCGAGGCAGGCACTCTTGCCACTAGGCTATATCCCCAGCCCTTATTAATAGTCTTTATGTAGTTTCTAGTACTATTCAATGTGTCCTTTAACAACTTTCTTTATTTTTCGATACAGAAGCAGGAGAAAATGTTCTACCTATACAGTAAGTAAGGAACATAATTCAAATTTGAAAGTTGTTTATTTAAAGCTGAAGTCATAGCTTAAGTGGTACTTGTCTAGCATAAACAAAGCTATGAATCCAATTCCCAGTATTCCACCACCTCCCCCCCCCAAAAAAAAAAAAAGGTTGTTCCTGGTAATCTTTTAAAGTTAATGTTCTTTGTTGCTGTTGATCATGAGGCTTGAACTCAGCCTGGGCATTCTCCCTGAGCTCTTTTGCTCAAGGCCAGCACTCTACCACTTTGAACCACAGTGCCACTTCCGTTTTTTGGTGGTTAATTAGAGATAAGAGTCTCATAGGCTTTCATACATGGGCTGGCTTCTGACCTTGATGCTCAGAGCTCAGCCTCTTGAACAGCTAGGATTATAGGTGTGAGCCACCTGCACCCAGCTTAATATTATTTTGTTTCTTATTTTTGTATCTCTTTTGTGAAATACTTAATTGAAGGAATAAGTTCTTTGTGGAATTTAGCATGTATATTGTTACAGCCAATAAATATGTATATTATACAGTTTATAATTTTAATAGTGCTAAAACACTATGCTTCATATATCAGTTCTTTTTTTCCTCTCTTGTTTTTGTTGGCCAGTCCTGGGGCATGGAACTCAAGGCCTGGGCACTGTCCCTGAGCTTGTTTTGCTCATGGCTAGCACTTTACCGTTTGATCCACAACACCACTTTAGCCTTTTCTGTGTATGTGGTACTGAAGAATCAAACTCAGAGCCTCATGCTTGCTAGGCAAGCACTCTGCCACTAAGCCACATTCTCAATCTATCCTTTTCTGCTTTTTATTAGCATATATTAATCTTATAGAGTAGTTTCATTGTGATAATTGCCATACATGCTGTATGCATGTATGTATATGTATATGCACATGTGCATGTGCGGTGCGCTTTGATCAGCTTCATCCCCTAGATTACTTACCCTTCTGTCCCCCCCTTGAATATAGGTTTTTATTTTTTTTCTTTTGTTGGTCCTGGGGCTTGAACTCTGGGTCTGAGTGCTTTCCCTGAGCTCTTTTGCTCAAGATTAGCACTCTACCACTTGAGCCACAGCACCGTTTCAGGCTTTTTTGGTAGTTAATTGGAGATAAGAGTCTCACAAGCTTTACTGCCCAGCCTGGCTTCAAATCATGATCCTTATGTCTCAACCTTTTTTTTTTTTGCCAGTCCTGGGCCTTGGACTCAGGGCCTGAGCACTGTCCCTGGCTTCTTCCCGCTCAAGGCTAGCACTCTGCCACTTGAGCCACAGCGCCGCTTCTGGCCGTTTTCTGTATATGTGGTGCTGGGGAATCGAACCTAGGGCCTCGTGTATCCGAGGCAGGCACTCCTGCCACTAGGCTATATCCCCAGCCCCTGTCTCAACCTTTTTAATAACTAGGATTATAAGCAGGAACCACTGGTGCATGACTTAGATTCTTAAAATAATATATTAGTTTGAAACAAGAAATAGCACATTTTTTCATATAATTATTTGTTTTTGTAATACTGATATAACGAGTGTTTTATCCAAATGCTTGGGAGAAGAAGTGTTTTAGACTTTATAGTTTTTCAGATTCTGAGATATTTGTATAGACGTAACTGGCTGAGCACCTAATGTAGAAAATCCAAAATGCTCTAAAATGTAAGGCTTTCTGGGTACCACACTCCAAAAGGTCCAGATTTCAAGTGAGGGATGCAGAATATCTATGTACAAGAGTAATTTTTTTAATAAGTGAAAAAATGCTTGGTTCATTTTTCTTGAGGTAGTCTTTTCTTAAAGGAGTCTATAAATTTTACTCATTCTATGGACATCTTTTATCTTCCCTAGTCTAAGTTTCTGTGATTCTTGATAATTGTTTGGAATACAGATTATAAAAATGCCTTTTAATTTTTAGGAATAGGAATTCAGATGACAAATATTGTGAGATTACTGGTGAGTACAACCAGAATACTTTTTTTCTTTCTTTTTCTTTTCTTTGTTGGTCATGGGGCTTGAACTCTGGGCCTGGGGGTTGTACTTGATGAGCTCTTCAGCTCAAGGCTAGTTCTCTACTACTTAATCCACAGTGCCACTTCCAATTTTCTGGTGGTTGATTGGAGATCAGAGTTCCTTTCCTGCCTGGGCTGGCTGTGAACCACGATCCTCAGACCTGAACCTCCTGAGTAGCTAGTACAGGTGTGATCCACCAACCAAGCCAGAATAATTTTCCTATAGATTTCTTGATAAATATCATGAGTCGGAACCATGCAAAAATAAAGAGCTTTCTTCATACACGTTTTTTCTTTAAAATTTCATGGATATACTGTTTTCTCTACTGTCATTCCTGTTTTCTCTTTCTTAGACTTCTACTTATTCAGTTATTTATTTAACTGAAGCATCAAAGAATCCTTTGAAAGCCAAGCACTGGTGGCTCCAGCTGCCTGTAATCCTAACTCAGGAGGCTGAAATCTGAGGAGTGATTTGAAGCCAGCCTGGGCAGAAAAGTCTTTGAGATTCTTATCTCCAGTAAACTACAGAAAAGGCATGAAGTGGCACTATAGCTCAAGTGATAAAGCTCTGCCTGAGCAAAAGAGGCTTAGGACCTCACATAGGCCCTTGGTTTAAGCTCCAGGACAGGCAAAAAAACAATCATTTTGAACTCCTCCTTCCTTCCCATACCCATTAGCCCTTACTTTCTGTCTATTGTAACCTAAATACCTTGCAAGTCTGTTACTTAACCTCTTATTATTTCTACTTTGGCTCAAGTCCTCACTATTTTAACTTAGGCTACTATTACATTTAATATTTGTATCCTTCTAATTCATTTAATATATTTTCTTTCTACATTCTTTTTTTCTCAATAGGTATGAACACATTGCTTTGTGCTCCCATTCAGACTCAAATGCAACAAAGAGAGGTATGATTTCATGCCAGTGTCTTCATATTTTCATTTTTCTCCACAGTCCAAAAATTCAAGTTCGTTGTGGTGCTGTGGCTCTTTCAGCTCTTGAGCTGAAAAGCTCAGGGACAGTGCCCAGACCTAGAGTTCAAGCCCTGTGACCGACCAAAGGAAAAAAAAATTCAACTTCCCTGTCTAGCATGATTTAGGGACATGTACCAAAATTAAGTGGCATAGAGTAGGATACTAGAACTTCACAAATTTTAATGACTATGAATGAGAATCATCTCAGATTTTCATTATACTTCAACCCAGGGTGGGAATGTGGCCTAGTGGTAGAGTGCTTGCCTAGCATGCATGAAGCCCTAGGTTCAATTCCTTAGTACCACATAAATAGAAAAAGCCAGACGTGTCACTATGGCTCAAGTGGTAAAGTACTAGCCTTGAGCAAAACTCATAGATAGTGCCCAGACCCTGAGTTCAAGCCCCAGGACTGGCACAAAAAAGCAACAACAACAACAATAAATAAACCACAAAAACAACATACACAAAGGCCCGGTGCTACTGAGGAGGCTGAGGTCTGAGGATCATAGTTGAAAGCCAGCCTGGGCAGGAAAGTCCATGCAACTCTTATCTTCAGTTAATCATCAGAAAACCAGAAATGGAGCTGTGGCTAGCATTGAGTGAAAACCTTAGGGACAGTGCCCAGGCCCTGAGTTCAAACCCCATGGCCAATTAAAAAAAGAACCCCAAAACCATATACACATCTTATTTTGAATATGCAGGAATTAGACTACTTCCTTACAAATAAAACTACCATGGCACAAATACACAAATTCTATTATAAATTAGCCATCATATACTCATACCTTTCTACTACTTGAGCCACTGTGACACTTCCGGTAAGAGTCTGACGGGCTTTCCTGCCCTTGTTGGCTTTGAACGGCAACCCTCAGATCTCAGCCTCCTGAGTAGCCAGGAGGACAGGACAGGCGTCAGCCACCGGCACCTGGTACAGTGCCAAATTTTTTATTAAAGAAACATAGTCATATTTGAGATGTGATAATAACTATTTTCTCTTCTTTGTAAATTTTTTTTTTTTTTTTTGCCATAAAAGAACTTACATTAGGGGCTGGGAATATGGCCTAGTGGTAGAGTGCTTGCCTTGTATACATGAAGCTCTGGGTTCGATTCCTCAGCACCACATATATAGAAAAAGCCGGAAGTGGCACTGTGGCTCAAGTGAGAGTGCTAGCCTTGAGCAAAAAGAAGCCAGGGACAGTGCTCAGGCCCTGAGTCCAAGGCCCAGGACTGGCAAAAAAAAAAAAAAAAAAAAAAAAAAAAAAAAACTTACATTAGGTCTGATCTCTTATATTTCCTTGCATTACAGTTTTCAGTTATAGATCCCAGCCATGAAAACAAAAACGCTAAGGACCAGACAGTCATCTTTTCCGATGAAAATCAAATGGATCTGACGGCAAGTCACACCGTGATGATTACCGAAGGCCTTTTAGATTGTACCAAAAGTAAAAATTCCACCAAGATAGATACTGCATCCTTCCTGACTAAACTAAAGTGCCACAAAGATAATGTGAGAATGAAAAAAGAATTAAAAATTCCCATGGATCAACACTCCACTCAAGAAAAAAAAATAAATTCCAGTGACTTGATACAAAGATTGAAAACACGAAAGAATAATGCTTGTCCTGCAAGCCCTGATAAAGAAAATTTTGAAATACCTGTTTATTCCAAACAATCAAATAGTGCCTCTTCTATTCATCAAATGCATGCATCTCTCAATGTAAATGATAACAGTATTAATATTACTAGAATCTTCAGAGAACAAGATGATGGAATGGATTTCACCCAGTGCCATACAGCCAATATTCATACTTTATTTCCCCCATCCAGTGAGGCCAACTTAGTGGGATTCAAGCAGGACATTACAACTTATGAAAATGACTGTATGGACCTGACATCTAATTATACCCTGCAGGTTTTACCCTCAGCAAGTAATTTATCCAAAATGGAAACTCAAACTCACAATATCACAAAGGATGTTGAAGCAGTTGGCGGAACTGAGACTGCAGAAAAGTCAGCAGTCCGTAAGACTAAACAAAATTCTACTTTTCAAGACTCTTCCCTAAACCCTCAACATAAAACACATTGTAGTCCCATTATAGAGTCAGAAACTCCCGCAGTCACAGGGACTTCTAATCAACATGCCAAAACAATGGCCATGAACTCAGAATCTGTATGTTGTAGTCCAGCTGTTGTTGAAGGTTATAAGACTTTTTTTTATTCTAGTTGTAATGATGCCATGGAACTGACCAAGTGTCTCTCAAGCATGAGAGAGGAGAAAAGTCTGCTGGAGCCTGCTGGTAATTATTCTCAAGGACATGATGCCAACTCTGTTCTTGCAGAGAAAACATTTTATTCAGGAGAGGATGGTATGGACATTACCAAGAGTCACACAGTTGTAATCGATAATCAGATTTTTAAGCAAGATAAAACAGATGTGCCTGTCACATCTGCACCAATAGCTGAGGAAGCAGTGATTCTCCAAAATCATACAAATGTGGCAGAAGATGTGGAAAGGAATGTAAATTGTCAGCCACTTCCTCAAGTATCTAAGGCAAGATTACAACATAGCCTGACAAATTCTTTATCTCTTCATTTGACTGACAAAAAGACTCCACTCTTAGAAGAGGTAGATAGGGATTTGACTGAAAGTCACACAACTAACTTAAGTCAAGCTCCTCTTGCATCTTACATCCCAGCACCAGAGAGTATCACTAAATCTTATTCTTGTAACAAAAGTCCTCCAGATAAATGGGGGAAAATGTTAAAAAATATCCAACCATCCGAACAACCAAACCTGATACCTGAAAATAACCTAAATGGTATTCAGGTCAAAGAAAAACGTCAGATTTTGAAGGTTTCACCTTATCTTCCTAGTGATTCTCTCCTGACAGCTGATTATTTGAACTGTAATGTAGCCTACTCTGGTACAGGTCTGGATAAACAAGTAGCACTAAGAAATAATGGAAATACCGTTTCAAGGGAGCAGCCTTCATTTTCTCCCAGAAAGTCATTTTTGTCATCTGATTGCCCATCTGGACACTCTGCCATGAAAAATTGCAATACTGGTGTGAGTAGTCACATAGCAAAATCTGTACCAGGCCAGAGTTCTAAAGTACCTGAGTTGCTGAGGAGAGATTTAGATGACCCCACACATGTCTCTTATCATGACAAGGCAGTTATTGGTTCAGAGGAGGAGCAGACTATGGATCTAACCAGGAGCCACACTGTTGTCATTAAATTTGCTCCTTCTGAAGTACAGGACCTTAGTAGGAGTACTTTAGAACAGAGCAACGGCCAGGTCACAACAGTAAACAGACCCATAGCTGCAAAAGGAAAAAGCCGCGGCAAAAGTCCTATAGAAAAAACCGGAGTGTTTTTACCTAATGATACCTTTGGTGTGTTAGAGGACAAAAGTGTACAGAAACCTGAATTTCTGATGGCAAAGCAAAATATCAAAGTTTGTGGAAGGACAAACGTAAACGTTAGTAAACTAAAAATTGATAAGACTATTGTGTTTTCAGAGGGTGTGGAAAATGATATGGAGATCACCAAGGGTTGTACAGTTGATATAAGCCATAGGTCTTTATTAGATAAGTGTGACTCCAATTTGATGCCTGTGGCAGGAACTTCTAAAACTATTTTGTATGCTTGTGGGCAGGATGAAATGGAAATCACCACAAGTCACACTGTTGCCTTAGAATGTGAAAGGGTCTCATCAAATGAAAAAATGATTAGACCTGTGGAAAAGACCACAATATTTGTAGAGAATCACGACGAGCTAGAGATGACCAAGTCCCACACTGTTTTCATTGACTACCATGCAGAGGAGAAGACTTTACCTCCAGACAGGCCCAAGTTTGGACTACCCAAAAGGAAAAGTCTGGGAATTGCAGGAGTGACATCTCTTGCTGAAAAGAATGTTTTCTGCTTAGAAAATGGTGACAGCAACCATCCGGCAGCAAAGAAAGGTAGGCAGCTAGCAGACCCAGAAGAGTACTCTCGTCACCATCCTGGAGGGGAATGTGGGACATTAATGCCTGAGGATGACCTGGAAGTGTCTAAATTAACCAGTTGGAAAAATGTGAAAGATGTACAAAAGCCTGGATTTCCAAATGAATTTCAGTCAGGCAAAACTCAGAGAAGAAAAAGCCTTAGGTTAAAAAATGATCACACCATTGCCTTTTCAGAGGATGATAAAAATGATACGGTTATCACCCAGAGCTCTAGGGCAGAAATAAACAACAGAGGCACCCTGGATGGTAGAGAGGACTCTAATTGGATGCCTTTGCCAGGAACTTCTAAAACTATTTGGTATGCTTGTGGGCAAGATGAAATGGAAATCACTACAAGTCACACTGCTGCCTTAGAATGTGAAAGGGTCTCTTCTAATGAAAGAATTATTAGACCTATGGAAAAGACCACAATGTTTGCAGATAATCAGGACGATCTGGAAGTTACCAAGTCCCATACTGTTTTCATTGACTGTCAAGCCACAGAGAAAACACTTCCAGAATACCCTGCATTTGGAATAGCAAGTGAAGAAAACAGTACTGAGGATAATAGCTGCGTTCAAGAAATCACTAAAAAACAAGAGCTGGCTGAGCAAAAGCCTCAGATGAAAACCTTTATCCCTCCTCAAAGTGAAATGGAATTTGCCAAGTTCCCCAGAGCTGATAGCGATGAGGTGGTCATGGGGAAAATTGCAGACCAGGCCTACGGAGTAAAAGGAGCCCAAGTTGAAAGCTGTCATATAGATAGTACAGATAGAATACATGTGGATTTTACAAGTGGCCCAGGAGCTGTTGTTTGTGGACCCAGTGATAATTGGAAACAAGGTCTGAAAAATTTGCATGGGAAAACTGAAGGATTTGTAGATCTCCAAACTGTTCAGGTGCCATCTACTCCAGAACAAGTACTTGAATTAGGAAATACAGGATACAATAATAAGAGTATGGTACAAAGTAAGGAAATAGATAACATTATCTCCAATGATGCTGAAGATAATAGAAATGAAGAAAAGAAATCTCTTAATGGACCTGAAAGTATGTCTGTGCCATTAAAGACAGCTGGTAGAGATAAAATGAGGAGATGTTCTTTGGGAATCTTTTTGCCCAGATTGCCAAACAAGAGAAATTGTAGTGTCACCGGTATAGATGACCCTGAGCAGATTCCAGCAGAGTCAACTGATTTAAATCGCTTAGAAATTCTGCCAGTCTCTACCAAGGATTTAGGTACTGCGTCTGTTGCATCTAAAATGAACCTAAGTCCATCTCAGTATATAAATGAGGAAAATCTCCCTATATATCCTGGTGAGATTAACTCCTCAGACTCTATTAGCATAGAGATTGAAGAAAATACTTTGATTGAAACTGACCAAAAAGCAACTTTACCATCTGACAACAGAATGGAGGAAACCGATATTAGCCACAAAAGAACCTGGGTACAAGAAGGAGATGCTGTTGCAAATGAGAAAAAAATCAGAAAACACGACATTATGCTGGGGGATACTACACAGGATCAGGAGGTAAGCTGCTGGGGGTTTTTTGTTTTCTTTTTTCTTTTTTGTCTGAGACGGATTCAAACTTGGTACTTGAAGCTTTTGCTCATTGGTTCATGCTCTACTAACTAACCATACTTCCAACTGCAGATTGCTCGGTCTTGAGGAAAGGAATGTATTTCAGCTTTGTTTTTTTTTCTTGTGGCAATACTGGGGCTTGCACTTTTTTCCTCAGGGCTAACACTCGAGGCCAAGACTTGAGCCACAGCCGCCTTGCCAGCGTTTTGCTGGCTAATTGGAGATGAGGGGCGGGGCCTCATTTCTACCCAGTCTTGGCTCTGAATTTTGATCCTCATTTCTCAACCGCCCGAGTGGTTAGGGTTATAGGCATGGGCCACTGGTAGCCAGCTTCTGGCATGTCTTGACTGGCACATTGGAGGATGGTTTTGCTTCTCTCCTGACCTTTGATACTCAGTTCATCGTGACAGTAAGGTGGTTTTTTTTTTTTTCCTGTTGGCAACCGAGACATTAACCCAGGCTGAGATAACCCCTGGGTACCTCCAGTGAATGAGACAGTGGAGAGGGTACTCTCCTCAGGCTGCTTCCTGTCCTGGGCCCTCTGAGACATCCTCATAGATAAATTGTATGTTTGACGTAGTGTTTTTGTGGGTGTTAACAAACAACCATCACGAGTACACAGTATCATGACTTGATTATTTTAACAGTGTTTCTCTACCAATTTTAGGCTTTTGACTCCCACACTGAAGAGGACATAGATAAGCATGTTAACAGTGTTCTGGCAAAAAGCCCAAGCAGGACCCCGTCTAGCTGCAGCAGCTCTCTGGATTCAGTCAAGGCGGATGGGACCTCTCTGGACTTCAGCAGTAAGATTTTTATGAAGTCTAATAGCAGTTATCTGAATTCTTTTTTTTTTTTTTTTTGGCCAGTCCTGGGCTTGGACTCAGGGCCTGAGCACTGTCCCTGGCTTCTTTTTGCTCAAGGCTAGCACTCTGCCACTTGAGCCACAGCGCCACTTCTGGCTGTTTTCTATATATGTGGTGCTGGGGAATCGAACCCAGGGCTTCAGGTATACGAGGCAAGCACCGTTGCCACTAGGCCATATTCCCAGCCCCCTTAATTCTTTTTTTTTTTTTTTTTTTTGGCCAGTCCTGGGCCTTGGACTCAGGGCCTGAGCACTGTCCCTGGCTTCTTCCCGCTCAAGGCTAGCACTCTGCCACTTGAGCCACAGCGCCGCTTCTGGCGGTTTTCTGTATATGTGGTGCTGGGGAATCAAACCTAGGGCCTCGTGTATCCGAGGCAGGCACTCTTGCCACTAGGCTATATCCCCAGCCCCCCTTAATTCTTGACTAATAATAAATGCGTTTTTGTTTAGAAAATATCCGAGTGTTATATCAGCCTAATCCATAGTCATTTTAATGAATTGAGAAATGTTTTACTATAGAGAAATAGAATGTTTTGGTTGTTCAGAAACTTGTAATCAGTGGAGAAACACTGAATGATGTGCTAAAACTGTAATCAACTTGTCTTGCTAAATGACTATCTTCCCGAAACATCATGAGCAACACACAAATCTGAAAGATAAGAAAAATCAAGCTAACAATTGGGTTTTGACATGTTTTTCACATGAATTTGCTTTACTTTTAGCAAACCGCAACAGTCAAATGGAATCACAATTTCTCAGTGACACTATTTGTGAAGAGAGCTTGAGGGAGGTATGTGAAAAGTATTCATCACTTTTAATGCACTAATTTTCTTGGCTGTTATTTATCAGTGGGGAAAGTGGTAAGGGAAACTATGGGCTCCAGCTGGATGGTTCAAAGGGCAAGGCTGAAGAAGAGACAACCATTGCCCCATTTAATTTTTAAAAATACGTAAAGTATTTCATATGCAGAAGAATAATTTTCTTTATTAAGGATTCAGCATAGCAGTTTTTTTTTTTCTGGTCCCAGAGCTTCTGGTGCCCAGTGCCTGGGCACTGTTGGGGGATCCTTATGCTCAAGGCCAGCACTTTAACCACTTGAGCTTCAGTGCTACTTTGGATTTTTTTTTTTTTTTTTTTTTTTTTTTTTTTTGGCCAGTCCTGGGCCTTGGACTCAGGGCCTGAGCACTGTCCCTGGCTTCTTTTTGCTCAAGGGCCTGGGCGCTGTCCCTGAGCTTTTCAGCTCAAGGCTAGCGCTCTAGCTAGTTAATTAGAGATAAGAGACGCACAGACTTTCCTGCCTAGCCTGGCTTTGAACCCTGGTCCTCAAATCTCAGTCTCCTGAGTAGCTAGGATGACAGGTGTGAGCCACCGGCGCCCAGCTTCCATCTCGTTTCTTAGGTAACCACTAATGCAGTCATATGAGCCCCAACTTTATGACCTCTTCTAATCCTGGTTACCTCCCCAAAGGCTCTACCTCCAAATGACTTCCAAGATTAAGATTCAACGTGAGTCTTGGATGAGACGAAGAGCCAGACCATAGCAAATGGAAACAAATAATAAAAGACATGTTTTAAGTTTTGTAAACTTCATGACTGAAAAACCTTAGAAACGAATCCTAGAGGTAGGCATGGTGTCACATAAAGTCCAGGGCCAGTTTGGGCTGCATGGGGAGCGTCCTGTCTCAGTTAAGATAATATTAATACTCTTGGATAAAATCTGCTCATGTGTGATCTCATTCCCCAATATTTGCATAAGTATGTGAAAATTAGTTTGAACTATTTAGAAACAAATGAGGGTTATACTCAAAGTACACTTATCTTGAATGCTTCAATCAATGCATTTTTTCTTTTCTTAGAAACTCAAAGATGGGAGCATTACCATAAGGGATTTCTTCATACTTCTTCAGGTCCACATTGTGATCCAGAAGCCCCGGAAGAGCAATCTCCCAGCCAGAGTAAGAGCAGCTTTTGGGAAAAATGGTTATCCAAGTTAAAATATAGTTACTTCGTTAAACTACATGAAAGCAAGTATTTACTGAAAAGTAAAACAAAAGAAAGTAAAAACAAAAGAATCAGGTGCTGGCGGCTTATGGCTGTTATCCTAGGTACTCATGAGGCTGAGATCTGAAGACTGTAGCTAGCCAGGGCAGGAAAGTCTATGAGACTCTTATCTCCAGTTTAACTCCAAAATCTGAAGTAGAGGTGTGGCTCAAGTGTAAAGTGCCAGCTTGAGCAAAATAACTCAGGAACAGCAGCACCCTGGCCTGATTTCAAGCCCCTGGAAAGGCACCGGAAAAAAAAAAGGAAAAATAAAAAAAATAAAAAGGAAGTCATTTTCCCCTTAGGATATTTTTTTTTCTTTAGTAGGTAAATTTGTACTTAGCATTAAGAAAAAGGCAAAAATTGAAAAGGCAAAAATTTAACATTTCCTATTCCTTGTCATCTTTTTAATACTTTTTCCTCATTAAAAAAAAAAATTCCGGGGCTGGGGATATAGCCTAGTGGCAAGAGTGCCTGTCTTGGATACACGAGGCCCTAGGTTCGATTCCCCAGCACCACATATACAGAAAACGGCCAGAAGCGGCGCTGTGGCTCAAGTGGCAGAGTGCTAGCCTTGAGCTGGAAGAAACCAGGGACAGTGCTCAGGCCCTGAGTCCAAGGCCCAGGACTGGCAAAAAAAAAAAAAAAAAAAAAAAAAAATTCCTGGGGCTGGGAATATGGCCTAGTGGCGAGAGTGCTCGCCTCGTATACATGAGGCCCTGGGTTCGATTCCTCAGCACCACATATACAGAAAGCGGCCAGAAGTGGTGCTGTGGCTCAAGTGGTAGAGTGCTAGCCTTGAGCAAGAAGAAGCCAGGGACAGTGCTCAGGCCCTGAGTCCAAGCCCCAGGACTGGCAAAAAAAAATAAAAAAAATTCTTTCCTGCATTACAAAAATCCAGGTGTAAGCTGGGAGCACTAGTGGCTCACACCTGTAATCCTAGCTACTCAGGAGGCTGAGATCTGAGGACTGTGTTTCAAAACCAGCCTGGACAGGAAAATCTGTGAGACTCTTAGCTCCAATTAACCACCAGAAAACTGGAAGTGGTGCTGTAGCTCAACGTGGTAGAGCACTAGCCTTGAGCAAAAGAGCTAGGGAAAGTACCTAGGCCCTGAGTTCAAGCCCCACTAAAAAAGTATAGCAGAAGTATCCTATTGTTTTCTTCTTTCTTTCCTTCCCTTCCTCCCTCCCTCCCTCCCTTCTTTCCTGCTTTCCTTCTTTGTGCCAGTCCTGGGGCTTGAACTCAGGGCCTCACATGCTCACTTGAGTCACAGTTCCACTTTTGTTTCTTTTGCTGGTTAATTGGAGATAAAAAAACTCCAACTTTTCTGCCCAGGTAAGCTTTGAACCAAGCTCCATAGAGCTCAGCCTCCTGAATAGAAGAATTATAAGAATAAGCTACCAAAGCCAGCTTTAAACCATTTTCTACTTCTATGTAAGTAAGTAGCTTTGGTTCCCCTAAAATCTGTAAAGGAATGGACTTTGAAATCAGCCATAAATTAAAGTTCTGGCTTGTACCTAACTGTGAATTTAATAATTTTTATTTGGATAACTTTTTGGGGGGAGGCAGTACTGAGGATTGAATTTAAGACTTCATATTTACTAGGCAAGCACTCTACCACTTGATCCACACTCCTTGTCCACTTTTGCTGTGTTTCAGATATAGTTTTGAATTTTGCTACAATGACCTCAAACTTCAATCTCCTTACCTTTTCTCCTGAGTAACTGGGATTACAGGCATATATCATCATTCTTGGCTTGTTTATTGAGATAGGCTAACTTTCTTCTTTTGTGTGTGTGCTGGCCTGTAGCTTGAACTCAGGGCCTGAGCGCTGTCCCTGAGCTTTGTGCTCAAGGCTAGTGCTCTAACACTTGAGCCACAGCTCTTCAGGATGTTCTTTTTCCTTTTTCTTGGTTGTGGGGCTTGAACTCAGGGTCTGGGCACTGTCCCTGAGCTCTTTTGCTCAAGACTAGCGCTCTGCCACTTGGATCCACAGTATCACTTCTGGTTTTCGGGGGGTTAATTGGAGTTAGTATCACGGACTTTCTTGCCCTGGCAGGCTTCAAACCATAATCCTCAGCTCTCAGCCTCCTGAGTAGCTAGGATTATAGGTGTTAGCCACCAGTACCCTGTGAGATGGGCTAACTTTCACTTGATCTGGCCTCAAACATTTATTCTTTTATTTCAGCCTCCAAAGTAATGGGGTTACAAGTATGTCACCATGCCCAGCATATCTAGCCCTGGATAAGAGTTTTCTTGTTTGTTTGTTTGCAGTGTGATAATAGAACTTAGGTCCTCAGGCACCTTACTAATGACTAAACCCTCAGCATTCTTTGTATAACTAAAAAAAAAGCAGACATGCTGAAACTTAAATTCATTCTTCTCTTTTCCTTTTGTCAGTCATGGGGTTTGAACTTAGGGACTGGGCACTGTGCCTGAGCTTTTACACTTAAGACTACTAGTGCTCTATCACTTTGAACCACAGCACCACTAATGGTTTTCAGGTAGTTGATTGGAAGTAAGAGTGTCAGGAATTTTCCTGCCAGGACTGGCTTCAGTCACATGTCTCAGGTCTCAGTTCTGAGTAGATAGGACTACAGGCATGAACCATAAGTGCCCTGGCCTTGAATTCATTCTTGTTCATGGATTTAACCCTCAAGATACCAGTTCTGAGGAACTTGTTGTTTTTGCAGTTTACTACCAATATATCACCTACTCCAGAAGACCTCATGTTAAGACAATATGTGTATGGACCCAAGATAGAGATTTATAGAGAAGACTGTGAGCTTCTTCGTCAAAAGATTGAAGCGTAAGAAAGTTTTCATTTCTTTTCTGCATGCTTTTTCTGTTTTGTTTTCTGGGAACTTTGATAGGCAAATTGTCTTTGTGGTAACATTTTAATTATAATAAACTGACATGAGAAAAAGTTGATGGTATTAATTGGAGGAAAACATGTGAGAGAAGGGTTTTTGCTTTGTAGTCAGACATACTAAAACTCAATCCTGGATACAGCTCTAATTGTGTAGTCTTGTGTATGTCAGTTAGCCTTTATTTCCACATCTGTAAAGAGTGATATCACTCACCCAGCAGGTTGGAATGAATACTAGGAATAGTACATACAGTATATTTTTGTAGGAAGTGGTTCTGTGACTCAAGATGGTAAAGTGTTAGCCTTGACCAAAAGAGCTCAGGGACAGCGCTGTGCCCAGGCCCTGAATTTAAGCCCACAACTAACAAAAAAAAAGAAAGGAAATTTTTTTTGTGACTCAATCCTGTAATCCTAGCAACTTGAAAGGTAGAGATTGGGTAATTGATCATAAATCAAGGCTAGCTCAGGCAAAACAAAAAGTTGGAGAGATCCCATCTCAATCACTCTTCAGGCTGGCTGGCATGTACTCTCATCCTACACTGTGGGGAACCACACTAGCTATATATAGTGGCACATACCTGTAATCCCAACAACACGAAGGAACACACAGAGTTAGATTACAGTCCATACCTGCCCAGGCCGCTAAAGTGAGAACCTATCTTGAAAATAACCAATAGAAACAAGAAGAAGAATGATTCAGGGGGTAGAGCACCTGCTTAACAATCCTGGGGCCCTGAGGTCAAACCCCACTATCACCAAGAATGAAAAGGTGTCACAAGCCCAGCACAGTGGTTTACTTATAGTCTCAGCTACTCTGGAGGCAAAAAACAAGAATGAGATTCAGGGCTCACCCAGGGAAAAAGCTCGTTAGACCTCCATCTCAATCAATACGTGAGGTGGCTCATGCTTGAAATCCCAGCTACTAGAGAAGGTAGGAGGATCATGTTCCAAAGCTAGCCCTGAACAAATGTAAGATTCTAAGCTAGGGGCATGCTGCAAGTGGCACAGTGCCTGTCTAGTAAGCTCAAAGTCTTGTCTGCAAACCCTAGTACTGGGGCTGGGAATATGGCCTAGAGGCAAGAGTGCTTGGCTCATATACATGAAGCCCTGGGTTCGATTCCCCAGTACCACATATACAGAAAACGGCCAGAAGTGGCACTGTGGCTCAAGAGGTAGAGTGCTGTCCTTGAGCAAAAAGAAGCCAGGGACAGTGCTCAGGCCCTGAGTCCAAGCCCAGGACTGGCAAATAAAAAAAACCACAAACAAAAACCCTAGTACTGCAAGCAATCAAAAAACAAAACAAGGGGCTGGGGATATAGCTTCGTGGCAAGAGCACTTGCCTTGTATACATGAAGCCCTGGGTTGGATTCCCCAGCACCACATATACAGAAAATGGCCAG
The DNA here is from genome assembly GCF_023159225.1 of Perognathus longimembris pacificus. Taxonomy (NCBI): domain Eukaryota; kingdom Metazoa; phylum Chordata; class Mammalia; order Rodentia; family Heteromyidae; genus Perognathus; species Perognathus longimembris. The sequence goes on along the minus strand of NC_063183.1, from coordinate 32,583,059 downwards.
AAGTGGCGCCGTGGCTCAAGTGGCAGAGTGCTAGCCTTGAGCAAAAAGAAGCCAGGGACAGTGCTCAGGCCCTGAGTCCAAGGCCCAGGACTGGCAAAAAAAAAAAAAAAAAAAAAATCCAGAAAGAACTAAAATCTGTAGATCTGAATCAGTTCATTCAAGCTGACTTCCAGACCATGTACTAACTTCTCTGTATTTTAGATTAAAGATTTCTGCATTGAACCAAGATAAACTGTTGACTGACGTAAATAGGAACCTGTGGGAAAAAATGAGACACTACTCTGATGAAGAGGTATTTTAGTCTCATTTTCTGAGTAAAAATCAATACAGACATTTAGACATAAAGAACATTTACTTGGGATAAGTAACTATGACTTGGTAATTATATTTGAACTTCATTGTTTGCTTTTTACTTAGATTTAAATGAAAACATTCTAATTAATATTTTTATGTATTCTAATAGATTGAGTTTTTGTTTTGTTTGTTTTACTAATAGCATATCCTTTCCTAATGTATAATCTGAATAAGTAAATTAAAGGCAGCAGTCAAAACTGAAATATTTGGTTCTGTTCTTAAACAAGGATATGGAATTAAATGTGTAAATGACAGATGTCAGACTTAGGATCGCAGTCAGGAACAGGGAAAAGCATTGCATGTTGAACTTGTCTTCTCAAGCTGCTTAGTTGCCCCACGAGTTTGTTTTACTGCAGTCTATACACTCTTTTCCCTCTCTCTTATAGCTGAAAGCCTTTGGAACTTATCTTAACAAAATTAAATCTCGTTCAACCAAGATGACCAAAGTCTTCACTCACCAAGGAAAGGTGGCTCTGTACAACAAGCTGGTGCAGTCAGCTCAGGTAATATGATGCAATTACTACATAGAAACAGCTATTAAAATTATTTTATAATGGTTGTAAACTGGGAAGAATGTTCCTTAACACACTAGAGAATGAGACTTGGGCAAAAACAATTGTTTATAAGAGACGTATTTGAGTTAGTCAAACTGACAAACTGTGGCATCTGAAGTATGCTGGAATATTCACCTCATTTCAGATATTGTTATACATTATACATTTATTGAAATAAAGTATATTGGATTCTGTTCTCCTGTTGTGACAGATTGAACTTTTATCTTCCTCAGACCCATACCCAGTGGTGAATGTGTATAATATATTTAGAGTAGCACTTCCAAAATGATAACTTTTTAAACATTTGCATAGGGTGGATGTCGCTTAGTATGGAGTGCTTTACCTAGCGTTCTTGAGGCCTAGGTTCAATCCCCTGCCCCACCAAAGATAAATAAATAACTAAAAATCTGTTATATATACATTATATACATACATTTAAAGAAGACTGAAAATAAAAATGTTCTAGTGCTTTCCATATCTGACCATTGACAACATTCTTAAGAATTTCTTTGGTACATTAAATATTAATGTCCTATAAATCGTGAAACCTAGAAATATTATGGCATATAGTAAAAGAAAATACAAAACTAGCTCTTATTTACCTGTGTTTTTTCTTTCTTTTTTTGGCCAGTCCAGGCCTTGAACTCAGGGCCTGAGCGCTGTCCCTGAGCTTCTTGTGCTCAAGGCTAGCACTCTACCACTTGCGCCACAGCGCCTCTTTTGTCTTTTTCTGTGACTAATTAGAGATAAGAGTCTCATAGACTTTCCTACCCAGGCTGGCTTTGAACTGTGATCCTCACATCTCAGCCTCCTGAGCAGCTAGATTACAGGTGTGACCCACCAGTGTCCGGCTGCTTTTTCAATTTTTTTCTGCTCCAGATTTGAATTTTGATCTTATTTTAAAATTTGTTCATGATTGTGACCTAGCAGTCTTATCAGCAATTTAGAACACTTATAAAGTCTTATTTGAGAGTTCGACTTTACAATATGTCATGTTTTGTGTTTAGAATGAGAGAGAGAAACTCGAGATAAAGATGAATGAGATGGACACCATACTTAAGAAGATCAGTCACTGTCTCACTGAAGTGGAAGTAGGTAAGTATTTTAATACTTTCCTACAGGAGATAAGTATGTAGTTCAGTGGTAGAGCACCCATGAAAAGTAAATAAATAAGTGCTTTTCCAAAATAACATTTAATTTTATCTCTGGGCTGGGAGCGTGGGTTAACTGGTAGAACTAGCAAGCATGAGGTTCTGAGTTCAAACTACCATAATAGGAAAAATATAATAATATTTAGTTTTATCTAAATATCTCCCTGCAGTAGAGATTGTTGGTCTTACTATGCTGCATTCGCACCTTGAGACCTGAAATTAGAGCAGCTTCAGACCTTAAATTAGAGCAAATTAAAATTCTTTCATTATGATAATCTATAACACAATAGAGATGCCCAAGATAATGAGTCTCTTGGGAAAGCTAGTCATAACATCCTATATCATAATCTTGTGTTTTTCAATAAATGACTTGCTCTCTCTCTCTCTCTCTCTCCATATGAAAATTGTCTTACCTTTCAGTTGGCCACTCATAATCACCACTTGTTTTGCTTTCTGAACCTGCCTTCTCAGGGATCACAGATGTGATTCTTCCCAGCCCCTACCCACCTTGACCTATTTGAGCACTTCCTGAAACTAACCTTCTTTATACTTGCACACCCTCACCTTGTTTTTTCCTCCTTACTGTTCCTTTTTGCTCCTCTTCGGCCTCTTAACAGCTGGTGTAGCATTTAGATCATATCATCTGTTATTTATTTATTTATTTATTTAGTCAGTCCTGGGTCTTGAACTCGGACTAAGCACTATCCCTGGCTTCTTTTTGCTCAAGGTTAGCACTCTACCACTTGAGCCACAGCTCCACTCCTGGCTTTTTTTGTTTATGTGGTGCTGAGGAATCAAACCCAGGGCTTCATACATGCAAGGCAAGCAAGCACTCTACCTCTAAACCACATTCCCAGGCCCTCGGGTATGGTAGCCCATACCTTTAATCCATCACGCTAGGAAATGTAAGAAGGAGGAGCTGCAAAGGTTCAGATCAGCCTGGGCTACATAGTGAGATCTTGTTTCAACAACAAGAATAATAATATTCTTGGAATTTATGTTTGAATAAAACAAAGCTCAATGAAAAAACAAAAAGAATAAAAATATCAAGTAGGTCTGGGAATGTGACCTGGTGGTAGAGTGCTTGCCTAGCATGCATGAAGCCCTGAGTTTGATTCCTCACTACCACCTACACAGAAAAATTCTAGAAGTCATGCTGTGGCTCAAGTGGCAGAGTGCTAGCCTTGAGCAAAAGAAGCTCAGGGACAGTGCTCAAGCCCTGAGTTCAAGGCCCAGTACTGGCAAAAAAAAAAAAAATCAAGTAATTTCAGTTTAGTGCTTTATTGATGAAGAGGATCATGGGTGTTTGTGAAATAGTCCTAATATTTCACTTGGAGACCATCTATTATTTTCATCTCTGATGTTTAATAACTAAATTTTACTTAATTATTTTAATGCATGCTGTCTATTCTAGAAACTAAGAATTTGGAGAATGAAGAGAAAGATAATTCTGTGGATGAATGGAATTCTCAAATGAGAGCTGCAGAGAATGGTAACTGAGTCAGAGATAATTGGTGGGGGAAATCTGGTTAGCATTTGTTGATTATTTTCAGATGAGATTAAGTCAGAATTTTCAATAAAACAGATGATATATGTGGCATCTTAAGAGTATCCAGGGGCTGGGACTGTGGCTTAGTGGTAGAGTGCTTGCCTAGCATGCATGAAGTCCTCGGTTCAATTCCTCAGTACCACAAATACACAGAAAAAGCTGGAAGTGGTGCTAGGGCCTTGAGCACAGAGAGGGTCAGGGTGTACACAGCCCAGGTACTGAGTTCAAGCCCTAGGACTGGCAAAAAAAAAAAAAAAAGAAAGGAGTATCCATTCTATGCATTGTTTTTCTTTCCATAGAACTCAAACAGCTGAAAACAGAAGAGAAAGAACTTGAGAGGTCAGTCTGTCCTGGGTTTGTGTTAGAATATGTAATGCTGCTGGGGAAAGATCTCAAGTAACAGAGCACCTGAATGCAAGTGGAGGGAGAGAGAGAGGAGAGCGATGCAGAACCTTAGCTAAGTTAATGACTTTCTTGCCTCTAGAGACTTTCGAGGCTGGGGGACATGAGTGTTCACTGAGGGTGACTCAGGGTTCTGCTACTCTTTGCATTGTCCCTAGAGGACATTGCGGTCAACAGTCTTTTTGAAATACTTACTGCTTCAGTGCATTAGTCCAAGGCAGTATTTCTCACACTTACATATTACCCAGAGCTTTTTAAAGAATGAGGATGAAAGTGCGGCTCTAGTGGTAGAGCACCAGCTAAGGTCCTAAGTTCAAACTCTAGCACTTCCCAAGGAAAGAAAAAAAAGCACTAAGTTATTTTCATATTGTAACTCAATATGTATAAATATGAGATGAAGCACCTATTTCTTAGCCTTATGAATCATATTCAACTGTACAACTAAAAGAAATTATAAACTATGGCAAAACCAGTAAAATCCCAGTTGATGATATTAATATAGCAGGTGGTAATGTTCATGTGAAATTAATTTGTCAACAGAATGGTTAGGCACAAAGCATAAGTTCTGTTTAATGCTAACAAAACTTTAAATGTAGGAGGAACTTATGACATGTCTCACCTTTGAAGTGGATGTTCATATGACCATGACCTTCATTATGCTTGTATTTTTATTAGAAAAAGTGAAAAGAATAAATTGCAACAATAATAATTAGTATTTTTTTTTGTCAATCATGGGGCTTGAAGTCATGACCTGGGCGCTATCTGTGAGCTCTTTTGCTCCAGGCTGGTGCTCTACCATTTTGAGCTACAGCTCCACATCCAGTTTTCTGGTGGTTAATTGGAGACCAGAGTGTCACGGATTTTTTTCATGCCCGTGCTGGCTTCCAACCACCACCCTCAGATCTCAGCCCCGAGTCGCTAGAATTACCGGCGTGAGCCACCAGTGCCCAGTTTAATAAGCATTTTAATATAAGACATGGAACCCCAAAAGGAATTTTCATGGACCCTAATTTGGGAGACAGTGATTTATACCTTTCTGAAGTAGACCCACTTTTACATTAAAGTTTCTAAAACCTCCACACTATTATCTCACTCTGGGAATCATCTAGCATGTAACTTCTTATGATAAACCATTTTCTTTAACAAATACCTTATCTTTTTTGTGAATACTTGCTTTTATTTGCAGAGCACTATTAGAAGTGGAGGTGCAGAAAAAGCAGACCCTTGCTCAAATAGACTTTATGCAAAAGCAAATAAATAGAACTGAAGAACAACTGAATCAGTTGAGGTAAGAAAAAGCAAGTCATTGGTTGTGTTTTGTATTGTGCCTTAGTGGTTGTGCGAGTCTACTATAGCAGTTGATTGTTTTTAAAGTATTGTGATAGCTTTCCTCGGAGGTGCTTTGGGGTTTGGTTTTATTTTGAAACAGCCACTGAGTTGCCTGTATTGACCTTGAGTTCTTGGGCTTGGGCAGACCCCACTCAGCCTCTCAAGAAGATGGGACCACAAGCATGTACCCTCCCACCCAGTGACTGCAATGGCTTTTTTTAAAAAAAATCTTTTTTTCCCTTTATTGTCAAAGTGAAGAACAGAGGGGTTACCGTTTCATATATAAGGCAGTGAGTACATTTTTCGTCCAACTTGTTACCTCCTCCCTCATTTTTCCCCACCTTACTCCTCTCCCTTCCCTTCTCCCCCCATGAGTTGTTGAGTTGGTTTTCACCAAATGGTTTTATAAGTATTGCTTTTAGAATCGTTTGTCTTTTTATCCTTTGTCTCTCAGTACAATGCAGCCTTATGGAGTCATTGCTATAGAATATTTATATTCTAATAAATTACTTTATTAAACTCTTTAGTTATAAAGAGAGAGAGAGAACGCCGGTGCAGCTACTGCTGGTGGCTCACTCCTGTAATCTTAGCTACTCAAGGAGACTGAAATCCAGATGATTGTAGTTCAAGCCAGACCAGGTAGAAGACTCCATCTCTGACCAGCAAAAAGCTGGACTGGAAGTGTGGCTCATGTGATATAGCACTAGCTGAGTAACATGAGACCCTGAGTGCCAACCCTGGTACCACCACCACCAACAAAGTCAGTGGCCTCTTCTCTGAGAAAACACTGAATGGCAGACAACACTGGTGCAGCGGGAAGCTCTGGGGGCCCAGGCTTGGGAGGCCATAATGGCTTCCCAGAAGGCTTTGGTAGCAGCCTGTGGGACTGAGGTCACTGCCCTGGAGCTCACGGAGGCAAGGCCAGGGACAAGGAATGGATCCCTGTCAGCCAACTGGGCCACCTCGTGAGAGACATGAAGATGAAGTCTTTTCTCCCTGCCCATCAGGAAGTCTGAGATTATAGACCTCTTCCGGGGATGTCCCTCAAGGATGAGGTGTTGAAGATCATGCCCGTGCAAAAGCAAACCCGAGCTGGCCAGCACACCAGGTTCAAGGCATTTGTAGCCCTTGGCGACTACAGTGGCCATGTCAGTCTGTGCATTCAGTGCTCCGAGGAGGTTGCCACTGCCATCCGAGGGGCCATCATCCTGGCCAAGCTCTCCATCGTCCCTGTGCGGAGAGGCTACGGGGGGAACACGATTGGCAAGCCCCACACTGTCCCGTGCAAGGTGACAGGCCGCTGGGGATCTGGGCTGCTGCGCCTCATCCCCGCCCCCAGACACACTGGGATCGTTTCAGCTCCCGTCCCCAAGAAGCTGTTGATGATGGCTGGTATTGATGACTGCTACACCTCAGCCAGGGGCTGTACTGCTACCTTGGCAACTTCGCCAAGGCCACTTTTGATGCCATCTCCAAGACCCACAGTCACCTGACCCCTGACCTCGGGAAAGAGACCGTGTTCACCAAATCTCCTCATCAGGAATTTACAGGCCATCTTTATGAAAATCCACACCAGAGTCCCTGTGCAGCCCCAGCTGGGGCTACAACACAGGATTTTCATATAAGAATAAGAAAGTGAATCAACCTGTTTTTTTAAAAAAAGTCAGTGTACTGAAAACTAAGGTGAAAATATACATACATGTGGAAGAACTATGGAAAGGTGTTAAAATCCAGAATACTTTTAAGCTAGATGTGGTGGTGTAGGCCTAGTATTCCTGCATTCATGAAGCTCAGGTAGGAGAATTATGAATTTGAGGCCAGCGTAAGGTATTATAGCAACACCCTAGCTAAAAACAACAAAAATCAACGGTTTTTATTGCATGCACTTTTATTTCTGTCATATCAGTCGAGTTTGAGTTCGTTCCTTTTGTTTGGTTGGTCGTGGGGCTTGAACTCAGGGCCTGGACACTGTCCCTGGGCTTTGTTGCTCAAGACTAGCACTCTGCCACTTTGAGCCACAGCGCCACTTGTTTTCTAGTGGTTCATTGGAGATAAGAGTCTCATGGACTTTCCTGCCCGGGCTGGCTTTGAACCATGATTGTCAAATCTCTGCCTTCTGAGTAGCTAGGATTACAGGCACCCAGCCTAGTTCTTTTTTATTTTATTTTATTTTTTTGGTCAGTCCTGGGGCTTGGACTCAGGGCCTGAGCACTGTCCCTGGCTTTTTTTTTTTTTTTTTTTGGCCAGTCCTGGGCCTTGGACTCAGGGCCTGAGCACTGTCCCTGGCTTCTTCCCGCTCAAGGCTAGCACTCTGCCACTTGAGCCACAGCGCCGCTTCTGGCCGTTTTCTGTATATGTGGTGCTGGGGAATCGAACCTAGGGCCTCGTGTATCCGAGGCAGGCACTCTTGCCACTAGGCTATATCCCCAGCCCCCTGGCTTCTTTTTGCTCAAGGCTAGCACTCTGCCACTTGAGCCACAGCGCCACTTCTGGCCATTTTCAGTATATGTGGTGCTGGGGAATCGAACCCAGGGCCTCATGTACATGAGGCAGGCACTCTTGCCACTAGGCCATATCCCCAGCCCCCAGCCTAGTTCTTAATTGTTTTAAAGGCGTAAGATTCTATGTACATAATATTTGAACTGAAATGCCATCTCTTGATTCAGTGGGTAAAAGCCAGTAACTGCCAATGGTTTTGTTTGAGTGCTTTCAGAAATGTCTTTTTTCCTCTCTGAGCCAAAGGCAGAGCTCATCCAGGCATATATACAAATGCTTGGCTTGGTCTCCAGCACTGGAAGGGAAAAAGGGCTTTTTCCTCCTTCTCTCTAGCTTATCTGAGTGGGAGATTACCGAGTGGAGCGACGCTCAAGCTGTATTCACCTTTGTTTATGACACCATCAAACTCACCTTCACCTTTGGAGAGGCACTCGGTAAGTAGCAAAAGCAAAATAAACCTCTGCAGAGAAGTTATTTTTTTTAACTCCCTATAAATACAAATCTTTGACTACATACAGTACTAATAAATGAGTGAAAGCATAATGAAAATACTATTAAAAAAAGTAGAAGCTTTAGGATTTTAGTGGCAATAGGTGATGTGGCATGCGTGGGGTTTGGTGGTCTGGGCCTTGTGTGGACTAAGCTCACGTTCCTCCACCGAGCTGTCCCCGCACGGAAAAGAATCTTACACCCGAGGATGGTGGCAAATACGTGGAGTCCCAGCACTCAGGAGGCTGAGGCTGGAGGATCAGCAGTTCAAGGCACTCATGTCGTTGCCTCTGAGTACTGGGATTACAGGTGTGTGCTACCATACCTGGTAGCAAAAGGGAAAGGAAAGAAATAGACTTCTAATAGACTGAAAATGGGCCACCCCTCAGGTGAGAATAGCTTCATCAGGACTGTATGCTGATGTTTCTTTCTTCCTTTCTTCCTTTTTTTTTGTTGGTCATGGGACTTGATCTCTGGTCCTGGATGTTGTCTGAGCTCTTCAAATTAAGGCTAGTGCTCTCTACCACTTGAGCCACAGCACCACTTTCAGTTTTCTGGTGGTTAATTGGAGATAAGAGTCTCACAGCCTTTTCTACTTGGGCTGGCTTTGAATTGCAATCCTCATATCTCAGCTTCTTTCATAGCTAGGATTATAGGATAAGTAAGCCACTGGCTCCCAGCTACTGATGTTTCTTCAACTGGTAGCTTTCCTCCATCTTCACTAATAAAATCCTAACTCAGGGCTGGGAATATGGCCTAGTGGCAAGAGTGCTTGCCTCCTATACGTGAAGCCCTGGGTTCGATTCCCCAGCATCACACATATAGAAAACGGCCAGATGTGGCACCAGGGACAGTGCTCAGGCCCTGAGTCCAGAGCCCAGGAATGGCAAAAAAATAAAATAAAATAATAATAATAAAATAAAATAAAAAATCCTAACTCATCTCCGTTAATCACTTGTTTAGGAAAGCTTTAATTGTTCCTTTGTGTAGACCCTCTCTGCACATGCCACAGGCTCTCCTGTCACGTGTTGTCACCGTTCTCTGCAGTTCTCCCTAATATCACTTACCAGAATGTGTAGTTCTGTGGCTGGGAATATGGCCTAGTGGCAAGAGCGCTTGTCTCCTATACATGAAGCCCTGGGTTCGATTCCCCAGCACCACTTATATAGAAAATGGCCAGAAGTGGCGCTGTGGCTCAAGTGGCAGAGTGCTAGCCTTGAGCGGGAAGAAGCCAGGAACAGTGCTCAGGCCCTGAGTCCAAGGCCCAGGACTGGCAAAAAAAAAAAAAAGAATGCGTAGTTCTGTGGGTTTATTCTGGTGGGTATCTGCATGTACTTCTAAACTGTAAGGCTTCTTGAGAATGTGGTTTGGTCATGTCTATTTTCTCCTTGTAGTATCTCTGGTATCTAACAGAAAATGCTTAAAGCATTTAACAAAGACAAAAGAATCTAAATTTGGAGGACAGGAGAGAACAGTAGGATCTGGAGTGAGGATTTTATTTCTAATTTTTTTTTTTTTTGCCAGTTTTAGGGCTTGAACCCAAGGATTGGTCTGGCTTTGAACCATGATCCTCAGATCTCAGTCTCCTGAGTAGCTAGGATTACAGGCATATGGCACTGGTGTCCAACTTCCTTATGTAATTTTTTTTTTTTTTTTGCCAGTCCTAGGTCTTTGACTCAGTACCTGAGCACTGTCCCTGACTTCTTTTTGTTCAAAGCTAGCACTCTGCTACTTGAGCCACAGCGCCACTTCTGGCTTTTTCTGTGTATGTGGTACTGAGGAATCGAACCCAGGGCTTCATGCATGGTAGAAGAGTATTCTACCACTAAGCCACATTCCCAGCCCCCCTTATACGCTTTCTTAAAAAGATTACTTGTGCATAGAAGTTAGGATCAAAAAGAAAGGGACCTTAGCAAATATGGCTGTATTTAAATTACTTTGTTGTCCTTCAGATGCTTATGGAACAAATGTAGCTGAGCAATCTTGGGAGCCTTTACCATAAACAGAATAATATGGTCAAGGATAAACATTCAACTGCTTAGGAGAAAACCCTGCCACCTGGGAAAGGAGTCTAAAAGACTGAGAAATAGTAACCACAAGTAACTGTTCTTGTCTGCTTCTTAGCTGGGATTCCTTTCCTGGACAAGGCTAACAGGAAGATTGCTGAGGTCGATTTTCAGTCTCTGTTAGATGGTAAGTGGAAATAGTTAAGCCTCTAAATATTTGTTTGTAATTATTTATGAGGATACATTACTTTTGGGGAATTCTTTTCACATACTAAATTAAATATAAACAAAAACATAATGGTAAAAAATGTGATTTAGACATAAGACTGCCTCAGTGCCCAGACCCTCAGCTCAAGCCCCAGGAACAGCAAAAAGAAATGAAAAACAAAATCCTGCCTGGGTTATATCCTAACTAAATACTGGGCAGATTTTGAAAGACATTACTTAAAAAATTATTACCAGATCCTGAGCCATGCTTAATAATATGCTTTCATGTTTGAAAATTACTATTATAAGTGCTTGGTCTCTATCAGGAACATGTACTATTTGGATCAATGCTGTGAGGTAGGTCTTCTTTTCTATTTTATGAGTTACATAAATACAAGTGTTGGGCTGGGCATATGGCCTAGTGATAGAGTGCTCGCCTCGTATACATGAAGCCCTGGGTTCAATTCCTCAGCACCACATATGTAGAAAAGGCCAGAAGTGGCGCTATGGCTTAAGTGGCAGAGTGCTAGCCTTGAGCAAAAAGAAGCCAGGGACAGTGCTCAGGCCCTGAGTTCAAGCCCCAGGACTGGCAAAAAAAAAATTAAGTGTTTTGTTTTGAATCAGTTTCATAGTAATGAAAGCCAGGATTTCATTTCTTTTCTTTCTTTTTTTTTTTTTTTTTGTCCTGGGGCTTTGATTCAGGGCCTGGGCACTGTCCCTGGCTTCTTTTGCTCAAGGATAGCACTCTACCTCTTGAGCCACAGCGCCACATCTGGCTTTTTCTTTTTATGTGGTGCTGAGGAATCGAACTCAGGGCTTCATGCCTGCTAGGCAAGCACTCTACCACTATGCCACATTCCCAACCGAAAGCCAGGATTTTGAGCTCAGACTTACATTACTTTTGAACCCTCAATTTTAACCAAATGCAGTTCTGCCTGTTTAGGCTTCAGGTTTCCTAGGAGCACTTTATATTTACCATATTCTAATTATTTTTGGAAACAAAACTTAAGGAGAACTTATGCACCTAGTAGTTTGAGGTATTTCTAGCTTATGTAGCATAGTATTCTTACCTTATATATGATATATAAATAATAATATCCTGCTTTTGATTTTCCTTTCTCCAGAGGAAAAAGCTCCCCCTTCCTCCCTTTTAGTCCATAAACTTATCTTTCAATACATCGAGGAACAAGAACCCTGGAAGAAGAAATGCACAACCCAGCATCAGGTACCCCAGGTAAAATCTGATAAGGCATATTTAAAGGAAACTGGGTGGTATCTTCCCCTATAAGCAAAACAGAAATTCCACATATAAAATAATGTCCTGAAATATTAAATATATCCACTTATTTAAACTTTTGATGTTATAACAGGGCCATTAAACATTGAATTTTATCATTGTTTTGAACTATTCTTCCCTAGATGCTTCACGAACTCTCACTGGTTGTGAAACATTGTCGACTCCTTGGAGAGGAGATTGAATTTTTAAAGAGATGGGGACCAAATTACAACCTAATGCACATAGACATGAAGCATTCTGAGTAAGTGCATTCGTTTCCTGGGCAGCTTAAGCAGAAGAAATTTGTTGTCTCACAGTTCTGGAAGCAAGAAATCTGAGATCAGGGTTTAAGTGAGGCTGATTTCTAAGGAGCAGGAGGAGAATCCCCTCTATTCTGGTAGTACACTGGCAAGACCCGGTATCCCTTGTCTTGTAAATGCATATGATGTCTTCCTTCATGTTCACAGGGTATTCTTTCCTCATGGACTCCAGTCATAACAGATGAAGCCCTACCCTACTCCCATCAGAAATTCATCTTTGTTTTCTATCTTTTTTATGGGAGGGAAGTACTGAGGATTGAACTTAGGGCCTTGTACTTGAACCTCATCTTAATTAAATTTTCAGTGACCTGGTTTCCAAATAGAAGTCACATTCTGAGATATTGGGGGTTAGCACTTCAACATATGACTTTGGAGGAGATATAGTTCAACTTGTAACAGTAAACAATTATTGAAGAAGTTGGACAATCAACAAAAACTCAACCATTAGAATACCTTGTTCCATATCTGTCCCATTTGAGGAGGAAAAGAGATAATGTGTGCCTAAGTTCACAATGCCTAAGTGTGCCCCTGTTTCCATCTGCTTTCATTTTGCAGATTGAAGCTTTTGTTCTCCAGCTCTGCAGCTTTTGCAAAGTTTGAGTTAACTTTGTCCGTTTCAGCCTATTATCCATCGGTCCCATTACCTTTCACCATTCAAAATCACCTTGGAAACATCGGGTAAGTAACGCCTAGGGTAAGACGCCTATCCTAGCTGCTTACTCTCCTTTGTTATTTCCGCTGGAAGATTCCTCAGCAGTCAGCAAGTGGGGAATGAGATCTCAGGTGCTGCCATTTGCAGAGTTGGTGCTGTTCCGGGGTCAGGGAACCCTTTTTCCACCCAGAACCATTTGGATATTTGTAACCCTCACAGACCATGCAAAAGTATCAATATGGCAGATAGGCTGCTGGTAAGAATATGTCTGTCCCATCATGTACCAAATGGTTTCTCAGTCTGTGAATTGTTGGTTTCTCACCCCTGAAAATTCAGTTGCTGTCTCCAATGGATACTGGCAGACATTTTTACACTTGCTTCACTTTTTGAATCTTCCTGAAACAAAAAAGGAGGAAAATATTCCATATAAGCTTAGCTGAGAACATAACTTTTTATGTTCTTACAAACAGAATATGCATTTTGAAAGTTGTACATTCATTATACTTATCTCAGACCTATAAACATCTCATTCTTACTTGGCTGTTGTCATTGTTGTGACATTTAGATACATTGCTTACAGACTGGAAGATGTTTGAAAGTGCCTACTTTAAATCCATCAGTAACCACTAAAAGAATCTTTGTGCGTGTATGGGGGGCGGTTTGCAATGCTTGAACTCTGGGCCTGGGCGCTGTCCCTGAGTTCTTTAGCTCAAGGCTAGTGCTTTACCACTGGAGCCAGAGCACCACTTCCGATTTTCTGGTAGTTAATTGGAGATAAGATTCTCATGGGCTGGCTTTGAACTGTGGTCCTCAGATGTCAGCCTCCTGAGTAGCTAAGATTATAGGCATGAGCCAATGACACCTGGTTACTAAAAGAATCTTATGGCTAAAAGAATAACTGGTAGCTAAAAGGTAGCTCTCAGTTACATACAGAATTGTGTGAATGCCCATTTCAACCAGACAGTCTGCTTATTTCTAGAAATGCCATTTGTGTTTCCTAGGAAACTAAGACATGGTGTCCAAGAACATGTGTAGTACTGGATGGGAGAATAGCATAAGTCTCCAGAAAATTAAATAACTTCTTATTCTTTGCAGACATGATGAAATTGCTACCATTATGTCTAAAGTGCCATTAGAAGACAACTTCCTAAAGAATGTAGTCAAGCAAATTCACCAAGATCTACTTCAGGACTGTCATTCTTCTACTAGTCCCACAGGCCATTGCTGTAACAATTGAGAAAAAAAATGCCCTTAGCCAGATATGGTGGCACACGTCTGTAATCCTAGCACTCAAGCGTCTAAGACAGAAGGATCATGAATTTTAGGTCTGCTTGTGCTACACAGTGAGTTTGAGGCCAACTTGTGTTCCATAGCGAGACCTCATCTCTAAATCCAAGCAAACAAAACACAAAAAAAGTAATATGTCATGGACTGCATTACTGTTTCACAATTGCTTTTATGTCATAGAAAACCAGTAAAATTCTTCCTGATGATGTTATAGTTAATTTGTGTGGTTTTTATATCTGTAATTAGGAAAGATAAAAAGCTTCAAATAGCTTGCTATCAACTTGCTTATTTTCTTACCTAAGGTTACATAGTATGACACATAGAGAAAATTTCCCTTAGCTAAAGAAGTATTCCCTGGGCTGGGGATATGGCCTAGTGGCAAGAGTGCCTGCCTCGTCTACATGAAGCCCTGGGTTCGATTCCCCAGCACCACATATATAGAAAACGGCCAGAAGGGGTGCTGTGGCTCAAGTGGCAGAGTGCTAGCCTTGAGCGGGAAGAAGCCAGGGACAGTGCTCAGGCCCTGAGTCCAAGGCCCAGGACTGGCCAAAAAAAAAAAAAAGAAGTATTCCCTTTATCAGAGGTACTACCATTGACAAAGAGATGAGCCCGTTTCACAAACTTAGAGATAAGAGTTTTAGGTAGCCTGGTTGCCTAGCAGATATTTCTGGAGTTGAAACATGTCTGGCATTTGCCTCCAATGATAGCCTGAAGAGGGAGGCCACCTGAGCTCATGAGTTCAAGACCAGGATGGACAATATAAGTTTGTGCACCAAAAATAATAATATATCTGTCTACAAACTACTAATCTTTTCTCTACATTTGAGAAATGTTAAGATAAACAATAATTCTCAGCTATTGGAATGGTGGCCTTTCCTCGAGGTTGCTTTTTGATCTGTAGTGTTTGTTAATGTTTTAGTAAGTACAGAAAAGGCCCAATACATATGTGTAAATATGTTAATGTTTTTGTGTCTGTGATGTAATGAGATAATAGGCCTTCTGAATGGACAGTTTGCATTTTTCTAAAGGATGCTATACAGCAAGATTCTCAATCTTTTCTTAAATAATGACATCCCAAACATTGTCACACTCAAAACACTGGTTTCTGACAATAAAAAACTGACCATACTGACTGGTTGGTTCCTGAAGCCACACCTCCTCTCTCACAAAACCAAGTATATCTGTGATCAGTATTTTTTCCAGTCCTGGGCCTTGAACTCAGGGCCTGAGCACTGTCCTTGGCTTCTTTTTGCTCAAGGCTAGCACTCTGCCACTTGAGCCACAGTGCCACTTTGGCCATTTTCTGTATATGTGGTGCCACTAGGCCATATTCCCAGCCCCCTTTTGTCAAATCTTAATCATGATAATCCTCTTTTCTTTTATATTTAATTCTAAACTGAAATATAGTTGCATTTTAGGCTAATCTGTGTTAAATTTTTGCTTTTTAGGATCAGGTTAAAGTCCTGTTAGTCCCATGGATATTGTCCTCCCTCCTTACTTCTCAGCTATGTATCAAAAAGATCAGATCATCTTTTAGTTTCAAAAGTCAATACAAAATTCACCATAAAAAAATCACAACCTAGGGGCTGGGAATATGGCCTCGTGGTAGAGTGCTTGCCTCATACACATGAAGCCCTGGGTTTGATTCTTCAGCTCCACATATATAGAAAAGGCTGGAAATGGTGCTGTGGCTCCAGTGGTAGAGTGCTAGCCTTGAGCAAAAAGAAGCCAGGGACAGTGCTCAGGCCCTAAGTTCAAGCCCCAGGACTGGCAAAAAAAAACAAAAAATCACAACCTAGATGATGTTCCTTAAAAACTTAAACTCCATAAACATTTTTAAAAAGTTGTCAGTATGGTCTGTTTTCCATGAAACTTAAGTTAACTTTCTTATTGGATTATTTTTAGGTCCAAAAATTAAAGGTCTTGTTTTAATAAGTATAACAAACTTCTCAAAGAATGATTTGGCTTATAATGTGACTATCTCTGCTCCCTTGAGTTTGAAGTATATAATTGTAATGTTTATATAGGTGTTTGTGTTTTCCTTTGTTCAAAGTGTTTGATATTTTCATAAATTTTTGTATATTTTTTGTGGATTGGAAAGATTTTTTGCATTAGTAAAGTTTATTACTTAAAATCTTTTATAAGTAATATTTATTTATTAAGAGTATTTTAAAGCTGGGTGTTGGTGGCTCACGCCTGTAATCTTAGCTACTCAGGAGACAGATCTGAGAATCAAGGTCCAAAGCCAGCTCTGTCAGAAAGGTCTGAAACTCTTACTCCAATTAATCAGAAAGCTGAACTGGAGGCATTGCGCAAGAGGGAGAACTGTAGCCATGGGAGAGCAAGAGTCCAAGGCCCTGAGTTCAAGCCCATACCTCAAAAAAAAAAAGTAAATAGAGAAAGAAGGAAACGTGTGTGTGTGTGTGTATTACCATTTTTCATATAGGTCTTTGAATTTATACCATAGAAACTTCCTTCTAAAGCTGGGTGTAATGGCTCATGCTTGTAATCCCAGCTACTCAAGAGGTGATAATAAGGAGGATCACTTTTTGAGACCACCCCGAGTGAGAAGGTAGCAAGACCTCCATCTCAAGCTGAGCATGGTAGGGTACTTGCCTAACAGTAGCAAAGGTCTGGATCTTATCCTTAGCACTGAGGGAAAATACAAACATCTAGCTCTAGGCATCAGGGACCAATAATCTGGAGGATTTTTTTTTCTCTTTTGTTCATCAACTTTATTGAGATACAACATATATGTTGTAAAATTCACCAATGAAAATACTCAATTGAATGGTTTCTAGTATAGTCACAGATGTGTAGAACTATTACCACAATTAATTTTAGGGTTTTTTTTGGCCAGTCCTGGGCCTTGGACTCAGGGCCTGAGCACTGTCCCTGGCTTCTTTTTGCTCAAGGCTAGCACTCTACCACCTGAGCCACAGCGCCACTTCTGGCCATTTTCTGTATATGTGGTGCTGGGGAATCGAACCCAGGGCCTCATGTATACGAGGCCAGCACTCTTGCCACTAGGCCATATTCCCAGCCCAATTTTAGATTTTTATCACTTAAAAATCATCTTTCTTGGGGCTTTCTATTAAAGTTGTGGGAGTTCAAGGCCCAAGGCAAAGAAAGTAGTAGCCACGTGCTTGCGATCAAGCCATTAAGTGTTTGCCCCAGGCTCGCCGTTTGCTGTTCCTCATTTTCTCTGACGGCCCAGCTTCAGAATCTCGGGCCGACCTTGGGCGGGAACCAGAAACCAACCCAATTCCGCGCTCAGCTGCTCCCGCCCCGAGGACCGGAAGCGCTGGCGGCGGGGCGGGGGTGGTGGTCGGACGCTTGTAGCGGTGCATTCTGGGAAATGTAGTCCCGGGCCAGCCCGCCGCTCTTCCGGGACTGGCGGTCGTCGGCCTGTTCTCCCCGCGAGGGCCGCAACTCGTGAGGCGGAAGCGAGGAGGCGCGTCCGAAGAGGCGTGGTGACGTCACCGCGCGGCGGCGCGAGAGGGGGGCGGAGCGCCGCGGGTTTGGCGGCATTTCCGAACGTCGCGCGTCGAGGCGGGCGGGGCGCGGGCTTCTGAGCGCCGCCGGAGGCGTCGTTGGGAGCTGGGACGCGACGCGCGGCGCGCTGCCGGTCCAGGTGAGTGGCGCGGGGGGGGGGGGGGGGCCGGCCGAGGCCTCCACCCCGCTCCGTGGGACCCCCGGCCCTAGCGGAGCACCCCGGAGGCGGCGGGGCCGCGAGGGGCCTGCCCGCCTCAGAGTTGGCTGTGGGCGCTCGGAAGGCGGCGCCTCCCCGCCCCCCCGTCCCCCGGTAGACCTCCGCGGGAGGCCCGAGCGGCCTTCGGGGCGCCCCGCCCCCGTCCCCCAGTAGACCTCCGCGGGAGGCCCGAGCGGCCTTCCCGGCGCCCCCCGGGCCGGGCGCGCAGGAAGCCGCGCCCCGGCGGTTTGGGCCGTGGAATGTGAAGCGGTTCTCGTGTATCGCCCGGTGCAAACCCTGGAGGAGGGGGCTTGGTTCTGAAGGGAGTCCGCTGTGGCGACCGCAGCCCGTGGGCCCCGCTGCCCCGAGCTCCGTCGTGAGTCTCAGAAGCGCACCGGTGACGAGTGTAACAGCTCTCCAATTGTCGGGAAAAGGGACCAGAAGCCCCCGGGGGCCAATACTCTTCCCCCTTCCCAGCGGTAACGTTACTATCGAACTCTAACAGCAGTGATGAACTTTGCCCAAGGTGGGATTTTGTGTGTTTTACTGGGATTTATCTTTTGACGGCCTCACTACGGAGTCCTAACTGGCCTCGAACTGGAAATTCTACCAGGTGCTGCTTGTTTTGGTGTTTGTTTTGTTTGGCCAGTCCTGGGGCTTGGACTCAGGGCCTGAGCACTGCCCCTGGCTTCTTTTTGCTCAAGGCTAGCACTCTGCCACTTGAGCCACAGCGCCTCTTCCGGCTTTTTCTGTTTATGTGGTGCTGAGGAATCGAACCCAGGGCCTCATGTATACAAGGCAAGCAGTCTTGCCACTAGGCCATATCCCCAGCCCCGGGTTTTATATTCTGTATTCCAGCAGAGTAGTTTGTTCCACATACTTGCCAGTACTTTTTGTTTTGCTTTTTTTGGCCAGTCCTGGGCCTTGGACTCAGGGCCTGAGCACTGTCCCTGGCTTCTTCCCGCTCAAGGCTAGCACTCTGCCACTTGAGCCACAGCGCCGCTTCTGGCCGTTTTCTGTATATGTGGTGCTGGGGAATCGAACCTAGGGCCTCGTGTATCCGAGGCAGGCACTCTTGCCACTAGGCTATATCCCCAGCCCTGTTTTGCTTTTTTAATTTTAACTATTCTAGAGGATTTATGGGAATATCTCAACTTAAATTTTCAGAGTTATTGGTAAGGTCGTGCATTTGTTGGCCATGTGATATTTTCTGTTGTGAAGTACCCGTTAGAAACTCTTGCCTATTTTTTTGGTTGTACTTCTTTTACTGATTGAAGTTGCTTATATTTATGCTCTGGTTATCGGCCCTCAGTGGTGTATGTGATTTGACTTTTCATGCTTGTAATATTGGCTTTTTTTAAAAAAAAAAATTGGTGCTGGGGTTTGAACTCAAGGCTTTGTGCTTGCCCAGCTGGGTGTTCCATAGCTGAGCCACAACTGCAGCCTTTTAATAGTGTTGTCTTTTTGTTGTTGGAACTTTTGAATTTAAAGGTGTTGAGCAACTGGCTTAGCATATTCAAGGGCCTGTATTCCATCTTCAGCAACAAAAATAGGCAAGTAGCCATTGGCCCAGGAGGCTGAGATCTGAGGATGGCAGTACAAAGCCATCTTGGACAGGAAAGTCCATGAGACAGATCACCAACTAATTACCAAAAAATCCAGAAGTGGACCTGCAGCAGAAGCGGTGGAGCACTAGCTTTGAGCAGTCAGGGTCAGTACCCACCCAGGTCCTGAGTTCAAGCCCCACGATAGGCACAACAATAAAGTCCAATATTGTCCTGCTTTTTAGCATTTCCTTTTCTGGTTGTTGCTTTTCATACCCAGTTCAAGAATCTTTGCCTAAAGGTGCTGAAAATACTCTCCTAAACCCTGGAAACTTCCTCTTAAAAAAAAGTCTGGGGGGGGAGGGGGTTGGAAGAGGGGAGGTGGGAGAAAAACAAGGGAGGAGGTAACAAGTTTGGCAAGAAATGTACTCACTACCTTACATATGTAACTGTAACCTCTCTGTACATCAGCTTGACAATAAAATTAAATAATAAGTTTTCCATCCAGGTGCTGGTTGGTTCATGCCTGTAATTGTAGCTACCCAGAAGGCTAAGAGCTGAGGATTGCAGTTCAAAGCCCACCCTGGGCAGGAAAGGCTATGTATGAGATTCTATATCTCCAGTTAACCACCTGAAAGCCAGAAATGGAGCTTTGACTCAAAGTGGTAGAATGCTAGCCTTGAGCAAAAAAGCTCAGAGAGGGCAGGGTACACTGGTCCTGAGTTCAAGCCCCATGACTGTCCCTCCCCATCCCCCCAAAAAAAAGAAAGTCTTCCTTTGGATACATATTTTCTTCTGTAGTGTGTTAGGGTCAAAAAAGGCCTAGCAAATAGAAGATTCAACACCACCACATGTTCTTGAGGAGAAAAACTTGTGGAAGGGAGCCTCCAGCCAAAGCTGGAGACTCATTCTTTGCCTGCAATCAGGTATTTATAGTGCATACAGCATATGGGATATTCATTAAGATTGACAGCATTGTTAGTACCATTAAGCTTTCCTCATTACAATTAGGAGCACTGGGACTTAAGTTTGGTTGGTGTAATATTATTTTAGAGGGCATTTGCTTAGCAAATCCCAGAAGGCTTGGGACAGAAACAAACCAAACATTTAAGGTAAGTAGCAACAATTAACATATTACAGCTTTACATACTTAGTTACAAGGGGTTCATTTCAAAGAGTTTGACATAATACCCAGATATGAATTGTGATTTAGATACTGCTCAGTAGTCCAAGTCAAGCTTTACAAGCTCAGTACCACACAAGCAATTACTTCCATACATAGAGAGCTGAGTACTAGTGCATTAATCTTGACCTTAGAAAAACGTTAGGTAAGTTTTTTTTTTTTGCATTGGTTTTGGAGCTTGAGCTGTGAGTCTGTATGCTGTCTCTGAGCTTTTTTTTGCTCAAGGCTAGTCTCTACCACTTGAGCCACACCTTCACTTCTGGCTTTTTCTACCATTAGTTGAAGATGAGTCTCACACACTTGCCTGGCCCAGCTGGCTTCAAGCTGCAATATTCAGATCTCCGTCTCCTGAGTAGCTAGGATTACGGGCATTAGACACTGGCACCCAACTGTAAGCTTTTTTGTTTGTTTGGCCAGTCCTGGAGCTTGAACTCAGGACCCGAGCACTGTCTCTGGCTTCTTTTGGTCTACCACTTGAGCCACAGCGCCACTTCAAGCTTTTTCTGAGATTAACTGGAGATAAGAGTCTCACAGACCTTGGCTTCAAACTGAGATCTTCAGATCTTAGTCTCCTGAGTAGCTAGGATTACAGGTGTGAGCCACCGTCACCTGGCTCCACATTTTCTTAGTCCACTCATCTGTTGTGGGGCATCTGGGCTGTTTCCATAACTTGGGTATTGTGAATAGTGCAGCAGTGAACTTGCATGTGCAAGTGTCTTTCCTGTATACTGACTTGTAGCACTCTGGGTAGATGCTCAGGAATGGTATTGCTGAATTAAAGGGACGTTCTATATGTTTAATGTTTGAGGAATCTCCAGACCCCCTTCCAAAGTAGTTATTGCTAGTTTGCATTCCTTTTCCCCTTCATATCTCTGCTAGCATTTGCTGTCCCTATTCTCAATGTTGGCCTATCTTTTGGCCTGTGTTTCCTTTATGGCCAGAGATAATAAGCATTTCCTTCGTGGTTTATTGGCCATTCTTCTTCTGGGAAGTTTATTTTCTTTGCCCATTTATTAATTGGGCTATTGATTTGGGGGAGATGTAGTTTCTTGAGCTAATATAATGTGGATGTTAGGCTCTTGTCAGATGTACATAGCTGGTAAAGATTTTTTTCCCACTCTGTAGGATGTCTCTTTTTTGTGCTGTTTCTGGGGCTTGACCTTAGGGCCCTGAGTTGGTTGTCCCTGAGTTTTTTTTTTTCTCAAGGCTAGTAGTCTACCACATGGTTCACAGCACTACTTCTGGCTCTTTGGTGGTTAATTGGAGGTAAGAATCTCGAGGACTTTTCTATCTGTGCTGGTTTTGATACCATAGTACTCAGATCCCAGCCTGCTGAGTGGCTAGGATTACAGGCATGAACCACTGTTGCCCAGCTCAAGATGCTGGGGGTGGGGGGTGTTGGCCAATCCTGGAGCTTGGACTCAGGGCCTGAACACTGTCCCTGGCTTCTTTTTGCTCAAGGCTAGCACTCTGCCACTTGAGCCACAGCATCACTTCTGGCCATTTTCTATATATGTAGTGCTGGGGATTGAACCCAGGGCTTCGTGTATAGGAGGCAAGCACTCTTGCCACTAGGCCATATCCCCAGCCCAAGATGTCTTTTTTAGTTTAGTCACCATGTCCTTTGCTGTCTGCAAATTGGGATAACTTGAATTTTTTTTCTTATTGTCAAAGTGTGATACAGAGGGGTTACAGATTCATATGAAAGGCAGTGAGTACATTTCTTTTTTTTTTTTTTTGGCCAGTCCTGGGCCTTGGACTCAGGGCCTGAGCACTGTCCCTGGCTTTCTTCCCGCTCAAGGCTAGCACTCTGCCACTTGAGCCACAGCGCCGCTTCTGGCCATTTTCTGTATATGTGGTGCTGGGGAATCAAACCTAGGGCCTCGTGTATCCGAGGCAGGCACTGTTGCCACTAGGCTATATCTCCAGCCCAGTGAGTACATTTCTTGTTCTACTTGTTACCTCCTCCCTCATTCCCCCCCCCCTGATTTTTTTTTTTTTTTTGTCCCAGTGTTGGGGCTTGAACTCGGGCCTGGGTATGTTGCTCAAGGCTAGCATTCTGCCACTTGCGTCACAGCTTCATGTTTTGCATTTGGGTGGTTAATTGGAGGGAAGAGTCTCACAAGCTTTCCTGCCCCGGCTGGCTTTGAACTGGGATCCTTACATCTCAGCCTCCTGAATGACTAGGATTATGCATATGAGCCTACCTGTGCCCGACTGTGAACACCTTTTGTCTTTTTCTTGCTTTATTGCTCTGGGTAGGAATTCAGTATTATATTGAAAAGGAGTGGAGGGAGTGGACATCCTTGACTTCCTGATTTTAGAAGAATTGGTTTTAGTTTAGGTTTTTGCCATTTAGTATGATATTGTCTGTAGGTCTGTTATACCTTTATTATGTGTAAGAAAAGGAGTCATTTACACTTCTGGTTGGAATGTAAATTAGTATAACCACTCTGGAAGGCTGGAGATTCTTCAAATGAACTAAACATAGACCCACCCTCTGATCCAGTGATACATTCCTGGGCATCTACCCAGAGCATTACAAGTCAGGATACAGTAAAGACATCGCACATATCCGTGTTCGTTGCTGTACCATTCACAATAGCCAAGTTACGGGAACAGCCCAGATGGCTTACAACAGATGAGTGGATCAAAGAAAATGTGGTATTATATACACAATAGGATCATTCATTCACTAGATAGAATAATAGGTCATTTGCAGGGAAACAGATGTAAGCGAGGCTCAGAGAGACAAATGACAGATTTTCTCTCATTGAAGCTAGATCTAAAATACAACTAAGAGGATAACATACACTTTGGAGAAGAAACCAAAAAGTAACTGTTGAACAACTAAAGAAATGTTCCTCAAAATGAATACCAGGAAGTAGGAACATGTTTTGGGGGTTGGGCAAAGGGAGGACACTGGAATGGAGGGAGGAAGGGTGCACAAATGCATTCATTGTGTTACATATTCATGAGGTAAAGAACTGTGTAACTTGAGGGTTGGGGGGGGGGAGGAGGAAATAAGAGAAGGAAGGAAAGGGTGACATTGACCAAGAAGCATTGTACTCATAATCTGACATACGGAATTGTGATCCCTTTGGACACCCACTTAATAACAGTAGGAATAATAATTTAAAAAGAAACAGGAAACAAAGTTCTCTCCCCTGGAGAAGTATAAAGCAGAAGAAACAGAGGACCTAGTTGGTTCCATTTGGCATTCCTAAGACGTAGAATGGTCTGTCCTTAGAGATGCACTTAGCCATCCAGATCGATGGTCATCTGCAGGAAAGCTGGTTAGAAGGGTGTGCTTTTCTGCTGTGGGTAGGTCAGAGGTGACACCAGCATCTTAGGCTGCACTGGACTCTTGAGCATTTGTTCCTCCAAATTCCTGCCACCAGTACCCAAATCTGAGGAGGTGCATTTTCTAACCTACCAACATTGTTTTAAATATAGAAACGTGTATCTAGGTTGCTTATAACTCTTCATATGCTAGTTCTAGTTCAGTATCTGTTCCACTGTACTCTGGGAACTAATGATAGGAAAGAAGTTTGTAACGTTCCGTATAGACTTTTTTTTAAAATTCTTTCCACTGTTTGGAGTAGAGTGCAGTGCTTCACCTTGGCGGGTTCTCTGCTTTTGCCACAGCATTGTCCTAATTTTATTTTACAGCTATTTTCATTCCGCTTGGTGAGGAACTCACACATTGGGTGGGCAGTTAAAGTTTTTCAGAGCTTGGTTGCAGAGGTGTTGGCTGCTCTGTAATTACCCCCACCGTATCTCCGTATTTTCCAGTAATGGCCATGCAGGTGCAGCTCGAAGCAAATGCAGATACGTCAGTGGAAGAAGAAAGCTTTGGACCACAGCCTATTTCTCGGTTAGAGGTATGTTCTTAGTTGCTAATTTTTAAATTATATTGTGTTTTTTTGTTTTTTTTTTTTTTTTTTTTTGCCAGTCCTGGGCCGTGAACTCAGGGCCTGAGCACTGTCCCTGGCTTCTTTTTTGCTCAAGGCTAGCACTCTACCACTTGAGCCACAGCGCCACTTCTGGCCATTTTCTGTATATGTGGTGCTGAAGAATGGAACCCGGGGCCTCATGTATAGGAGGCAAGCACTCTTGCCACTAGGCCATATTCCCAGCCCCTAAATTATACTGTTGTACTACATTCTTCTACCTTAGTGAGACTATTAACCTTACATAAACTATAGGTTTGCTAAAACTCAATTTTAGTTTAAGGAAGTTATCATGGCTCCTGTGCAAAAGTGCAACTATGCTAACTATGTTTAGCTAGCTCCCTTGCACTTATTTTGGTATGAGTGCTGATATTGGGGCTTGAACTCAAGGCTGACACTCCACCAATTGAGCCATGCCTCTACTTCTAGCTTTTCCTCTTTTTTTTTGGCCAGTCCTAGGCCTCTAACTCTGGGCTTAGGCCACTGTCCCTAAGCTCCTTTTGGTCAAGGCTAGCCCTCTACTGCTTGAGCTTTGGCACGCTGCCAGCTTTTTCCTTGATTAATTGGAGATAAGAGTCTCATGGACTTTCCTTCCCCAGGCTGGCTTCAAACCACAATTCTCAGATCTCAGCCTCCTAATAGCTAGGGTTGCAGGCGTGAGCTCCTGGTGCCCGGCCACTTCTGGCTTTTTTGCAAGTTAATTGGAGATCAGAATCTCATGACTTTTTCTGCGCAAACTTTTCACCTTCCTCAGCATCTCAAGTAGTTGGGATTACAGGCAGGTACCACCAGACCCTACCATTAATATCAATTGTTCAAGCAAAGGGGAGCTATTGCTATATCAAGGTTTTACTTCTCTCAGCTCCAGAGCAGCTTTATCTGTGCCTACATAGTGTAAAAATAACATTTCTTTGTGTTTGGTTTGGAAAGGTTGAATAAAACACTCATTTGCAATAGTTTTAGGACTCAAAGCATTAAAGGGTGTTGTGATACACCATCAATAAAGGCAGGCACTGGTGGCTCTCACCTGTAATCCTGGCTACACAGAGGCTAAGATCTGAAGATCATAAAGTCAGGCTAGGCAGGAAAGTCCTTGAGACGAATCTGCAATTAACCAGCAAAAAGCTGGAAATGCAGTTGTGGCTCAAGTGGCAGAGTGCCAGCCTTGAGCAAAAAAGCCAAGGGAGAAGATGAGGCCCTAAATTTAAGCCCTAGTATTTAGCCCAAACACCAAAAGATTGTGAGTTAGTGCTATTTTAATATACATGGTATGGTGTTAGGTGAAAACGGTTGGTTTTTGCCGAATGTCGATTTCTTATATCTGTAATCCTAGCCAGTCAGGAGGCTGAGATACAAGGGTTGTGGATCAAAGCCAGCCTGGGCAGGAAAGTCCATAAGACTCTTACCTTCAGTTAACTACCAGAAAGCTGGAAGTTGAGCTGTGGCTCAAAGTGGTAGAGCGCTAGCCTTGAGCAAAAATGCCCAAGGACAGCGCCCAGGGCCTGAGTTCAAGCCCTAGGACTGACACAAAACAAAAACAAAAAAAATCTACTGTTTTTAGTAATGAAAAGATTGATAATTTGTCAATTAATGCCTCATGTGAGCACACTTGTCAGAGCTTTAGCACATAATCCTTCAAACACCTCTGTGAAGTAGATCACATCTTATCCATGTTAGATAAGATATATCTGTGTGGTTTTCTTTTCTTCTAGCAATGTGGCATAAATGCCAATGATGTGAAGAAACTGGAGGAAGCTGGGTTTCACACTGTGGAGGCCGTGGCCTATGCACCTAAGAAGGAGCTCATAAATATCAAGGGGATCAGCGAGGCCAAAGCTGATAAGATTCTGGTGAGTGTCACCTGGGGACCTAGGAAGGGTTAATAAGGGAATCGTACCAAAGGGTGGAGGGTAGTTATTTTATTCCATTCTTCATTTTCCTGTCATCGTCACTTTGTTTCTAGAAGTCATTGTTAGTCATTGTTACCGGTTTTGTTTTTGCCAGTACTACAGCTTAACTCAGCCTCACATTTGCTCACCTGGTCCTCTGCCACTTGAGCCATGCGGCCTCTAACCTGGCAGTTTGCCGTTTATTTTGGAGATGGAGTCTTGTGGGCTTTTGTGTCCAGATTGGCTTTGAACTGTGATCCTCTGGATCTCAGCCTGCTGAGTACCTAGGACTTTTGCTACATTTTCATCTTTGTGTGTGCCTCTTTGTATGAATTCATATTTTCTTTTAAAAAATTAGCTGGAGGCGGCCGCTGGCTTCTTTCTCCCTCCCTGCATCTTTCAGCTTAGTGCTGGGACTGGCTGGGAGTGAAACCCTAGAGGAGCACTGTCTTGGGATGATGGCGTCCCCGTTGACGTCAACCCAAGGCTTGTCTGTTGAACTTGTCCCTGTTGCACTGTCGAATCGGAACCGTCTTGGGTGTTGTAGGAACCTCTGAACATTGAAGATGTCACTGTGAACTTCACCCCCAAAGAGTGGGACCTGATGAACGCAGCACAGAGGAAGCTGTGGAGAGATGTGATGTCAGAGGTTGCCTGTCTGCTGGAGTCCGTCGGCATTTTCATTCCACATGGCAAAGATGGCCGTCTTTACATACAACCCGTCAGCGGTAAAGTCCACGTGACCCCGTCAGTGCAGAAATCTCTTTATCTGCATGACTCACTTGACAGGAATGACTCGACAGAAACAAAGACTCACAGCTCTTCATTGACACAGAGTTTGCTAAAGGATGCAGAAGACATCTCCTTTGTTAGCCTACACCAGGGAGAGAACCACCATGAATATTCACGTACTCCTGAGCACTTGGAACACAAAGAAATTGATCATCTAAATGGCAATGGCATTATGAAGAATTCGTTAGACATTAGACAATGCAGTAAGTCTCTCAAGGAAAACGGACAGTGTTACTGTGGTCTATGTGGTAAAATCTTTGTTGAGAGCAATGAACGCTGTAAACACAATGTAACTCACACTGGAGGGAAATCACATGGTTGTAGTTTGTGTAGGACAGCCTTTGTTCCTTCAAAGCTCAGTCAGCATACGACTGCACACGATGGAGACAAAGCGTGTGAGGATAGTGACCTGGGGCATGTACTCAATCAACCCAGGGAGCTCAGTTGGCAGGATGGAGGAGACACTAGACAGGAAGTTGATGACAGCCACCTGTGTACTTCCCCCTCCATTCAGCCACATCACTTCCGGCAGCAGGAGGACATGCCCACTGGAGGAAGGGCAGATGAAGGTCCCCTCTGTGTGTGGGAAGCGGTCACTCAGCCATCTCATCCTGGAAATCAGGAAGGAGCACATGCCGGAGAGAAAGCACAGGCGTGTCCTCCCGGTGGGGAAGCCTCCCAAAGGCCAAGAGACCTTAAGACACATAACAGAACACACACTGAAGAGAAACAGCATGAATGTCTCATCTGTGGGAAAGCCTTCGAATGGCCAAGTCACCTTAAGAGACATAGCCTAGTGCACACTGGAGAGAAGCCCTATGAATGTCGCTTCTGTGGGAAAGCGTTCACTAGGCCATCTTCTCGTGCCTCACATGAGCGAACACACACTGGAGAGAAGCCCTATGAATGTCGCACCTGTGGGAAAGCCTTCAGTCTGCCATCTGATCGTGCAAAACATGAGATAATACACACTGGAGTGAAGCCCTATGAATGTCGCACCTGTGGGAAAGCCTTCAGTCTGCCATCTGATCGTGCAAAACACGAGAGAACACACACTGGAGAGAAGCCCTATGAATGTCGCACCTGTGGGAAAGCCTTCAGTCTGCCATCTGATCGTGCAAAACACGAGAGAACACACACTGGAGAGAAGCCCTATGAATGTCGCACCTGTGGGAAAGCCTTCACTCAGCCATCTCAGCGTTCCGCACATGAGAGAACCCACACTGGAGAGAAGCCTTATGAATGTCGCACCTGTGGGAAAGCCTTCACTCAGCCATCTCACCGTTCAAGACATGAGAGAACCCACACTGGAGAGAAGCCCTATGAGTGTCATTTCTTTGGGGAAGCCTTCACTGTGCCATCTAAACGTGCCTCAGATGAGAGAATACACACAGGAGAGAAACCCTATGAATGTTGCACTTGTGGGAAAGCCTTCACTACGCCATCTCAACGCACTGCACATGAAAGAATACACACTGGAGAGAAGCCTTATGAGTGTCACTTCTCTGGGAAAGTTTTCTGTTTGGCCTCCAGCCCTTTTCACCATATGAAAGAAGACACTAGAGAAAAAAATGATGCGTGTCATCAGTGAGTGAAATCATTCAGTATCTCATTTAAACATTGCCAGGACGAGAAATGAGAGCATTCACACAAATGCAACCTGTGTTTGGAAGGTTTTGGTACACCCTGTAACCTTAGAAAGGAAGAACAATCCTCCGGAGGGAGAACTCAGTAGTTTCATCTGTGTGGAAAGTCTTCAGTCAATCAATTCATCTAAGACAACACTAGAGGACATATACTAGACAGAAAATGAAAGACTAGGACGACTCCATCTTGAAACTGCAACCATCTTGTGTTAAGCCAAGAATAAACCAACTGGCCATAAAAACCCATTTCCCGAAACCAACTGGCCATAAAAACCCATTTCCCGGATGCCCCAACCGGTTTGGGAAGGTTCCAGATACTTTGACCACCCTGGAATGTTGTCAGACCAATTTTAGAGAACCCCTAGCCTCGAGTCAATTAGATTTGTCCTCACACCCCAACCCTGCCTGCACCTGGTTTATGTAACTTTGTGATTTTTTTTTTTTTTGGCCAGTCCTGGGGCTTGGACTCAGGGCCTGAGCACTATCCCTGGCTTCTTTTTGCTTAAGGCTAGCACTCTGCCACTTGAGCCACAGCGCCACTTCTGACCATTTTCTGTATATGTGGTGCTGGGGAATCGAACCTAGGGCCTCATGTATATGAGGCAAGCACTCTTGCCACTAGGCCATATCCCCAGCCCAACTTTGGGATTTTTTTTCCTTTAAATACCCATGTAAAGCTCTGCTTGTGGCCTTCCTCCTAACCTCCGCTGTGTCGGTGGGTAGGACGAGACCCGAGTTGCAGCTCGCCTGAATAAAGCCTTGCTTTTGCATTTCGGGGAAAAAAAAAAAATTATTTAGCTGGGCGCTGGTGGCTAACACCTGTAATCGTAGCTAGCTGCTCAGGAGGCCGAGATCTGAGGATCAGGATTTAAAGCCAGCCCAGGCAGGAAAGACTCTTATCTCCAATTAACCACCAGAACACTGGAAGTGGCGCTGTGGATCAAGTGGTAGAGTGGTAGCCTTGAGCTGAAGAGCTCAGGGACAGCGCCCAGGCCCAGAGTTCAAGCCCCATGACTGACCAAGAAAGCATACATAGATAATTTGTGAAGGAGCTTATATTCAGAACCTTGCATACTTCTAGGCTTTTTCACTTAAGGCTGGTGCTGTACCACTTGAACTACATCTCCATTCCTGTGTTTTTTTCCTGGTTAATTGGAAAAAAAAGACTTTGGAGATTTTTCTGCCCAGCCTGGCTTCAAACTGATCCTTAGCTTAAAGGGTAGGCAAGAGGGGCTGGGAATGTGGCTTAGTGGTAGAGCACTTGCCTAGCATGCACGAAGCCCTGGATTTGATTCCGCAGCACCACATAAAAGGCCAGAAGGGGCGCTGTGGCTCTGTGGCTAGAGTGCTAGCCTTGAGTAAAAAAAGCTCAGGGATGGTGCTCAGGCCCTGCATCCCAAGCTCCAGGACTGGCCAAAAAAAACCCAATTAGGCAAGAGTGCCAGACCTTGAGTTTTAGCCACAGTACTGGCACAAGAAAAGAGGGATGGGGAGAAAGCGTATACCAATCACCATTTGTCAGTGTTTTAGGGGTAACTTGAAACCATGTGAGGCCACTGTACCTTTAAGGTCTTTTGGTTCACTATTTCCAAACACTGTCAGATTGGTGAAGAGACTCCAACTCCAGGGAGCCTTCATGACACCAGACCCAATTGGGTCACAGCGACCTAATTCCTCTCTTACTACATCTTTTCCTCCTTACTTTTCCTTTCCTCTGCCTCATCACCCACAGGCTTTGCTTAATTGTGAAAAGGAATCCAGACTTGTTTCTTGGCCCAGTAAAACTGTGTTCACTCTAAACCACAAAACTCCCACAGAAGTGGAACCCATCGGGTTTTCTGGTGAATGTCTGGGAAGAGAAAGGCCATCTCCGTGAAGCCTGCACTCACCCCAACACTGAGGCCAGAAAAGGGGAGTACATGGTCCGCGCCAATGTTGTCCAGGAACGCAAGGAACCTGCTTCTTAGACATTGTGTAGACATCGAGCAACATTCCACAATGCATTATCTGCTGTTTCTACAATCAGCTTCCTGAAAGCAATCCTGGCTGATGGCTAAGGATTTGGGGATGAGATTTTCTGAAGTGAGTTTCTGAAGTACACTCCATCTCCATTTCCAAGCTGTTCTCCTATGTCTCTAGGTTCAAGACAGTATTCTCAAACCCGTCATCTTGTTTCCATTGACAGAGGCCTCTGTCAACAGAATTGGGGGAGTCACCTGATCGTGGGGGATCATGGGAGGTTGAGGCCGTGCGGGCCGTCGCCACCCCTCTTCACTTGCCCTGTGTCTGCACAGCGCAGAGCACCGAGGAGGTCGGCAGTGACTACGTTTTGAAACATGAAGCCTGGGCAAAAATAAATAAAAAGCCTTCGGCCAGAAGTGGCGCTGTGGCTCAGGTGGCAGAGTGCTAGCCTTGAGCAAAGAGAAGCCAGGGATAGTGCTCAGGCCCTGAGTCCAGGCCCCAGGACTGGCCAAATAAATAAAACATGAAGCCTGTACCTTCGTGTTAGGCTTACAGAGTGCTGTATGTGGGGGAGTATTTGCCACTATAGCATTAGATCCAGAAATGAAACTCATCAATATAGGGGCGTTCTATATGAGAAGTTAATGCAAAATGTTTATCCTGAAAATCATCTCAGCTCTTGAAATGCCAAATGGATAATTTTATGATCCTATTATATTAAAACTGACTTTCTTACCTAAACTACAACATTTCTAAACTAAAGGTTTCTTAGGAAAATAAGTTATTTGTATCATATTTTGGTCACCTGTGTTCAGTTTTTAAATTTTATTGACAAGGTGTGCAAAGGGGGTACAGTTACATAAGAAGGCAGTGAATACATTTCTTGTGCTATCTTACACCCTCGTTTTTCTTTCCCTTCCCTAGATCAGGTAGGCATATGTACAATACCTAATGTACCAAAATCAAATACAGTAACCACGTAGGGTATGCCACAGGAAATTCATCTAGAACTTTAAAGATAACGTCAACCATAGAATCCTCCTGTGTCCTCTTGGAGTTGTGTATGCTTATCCCTGTCTTATATGATCATGTTTACATAGCTGTTGAGCTACAGTGATCCACTGATAGATTTATTCTAGGCCTTTTCCTTGTTTTTTTTTTTTTTTTTTGGCCAGTCCTGGGCCTTGGACTCAGGGCCTGAGCACTGTCCCTGGCTTCTTCCCGCTCAAGGCTAGCACTCTGCCACTTGAGCCACAGCGCCGCTTCTGGCCGTTTTCTGTATATGTGGTGCTGGGGAATCGAACCTAGGGCCTCGTGTATCCGAGGCAGGCACTCTTGCCACTAGGCCATATCCCCAGCCCCCTTGGTTTTATTTTTGAGTGGTGGATTTTTAGTAAATCTGTGGGTGTGGGTGTGGGTGGGTAGGTGGGTGGTGTGTTAGAGGTGATCAAACCCAGGTTTATGTGTACTCGGCAAGAGTTTTACCTCCTGAGATAGGGTTTTGTTTTTTTTTTTCTTTTTTTGCCAGTCCTGGGCCTTGGACTCAGGGCCTGAGCACTGTCCCTGGCTTCTTCTTGCTCAAGGCTAGCACTCTGCCACTTGAGCCACAGCGCTGCTTCTGGCTTTTCCTGTGTATGTGGTACAGAGAGATCGAATCCAGAGCTTCATGCATGCTAGGCAAGTGCTCTTCCACTAAGCCACCTTCCCAGACCCCTGCCTGAGTTTTATCCCCGTAGGTCTTGGGATATAGGTTTATCCCCATAGGTTTCAGTATATAGTTCAGGCTGGCCTTGAATTTGCTTTGTAGCTCAGGCTGACGTCTTAATTTGAGATCCTCCTGTCTCAGCTTGAATGTTGGGACTGTTGGTGTAGGACACCATGCTTGGCTCTGAATCATACCTTTCTCATGTCTCCGTCCGTACTGATTCCCATATGGGTTCTACTAGATTACTAGAGCAACACCACCAGTGAAAGAGGATCTTTTCCCCGCATACTTGCCAGCATTTATTATTGTTTGTTCTTTCATGGCTGCTGTTCTGACAAAGGCGGGGTAGAATCTTAAGTGTGGTTTGATTTACATTTCCTTTATGGCTGAGGATGTTGACTATTTCATAAATCTATTAGTCATTTCTATTTCTTCTTCTGAGACTTGTTCAGTTGACTTTTTCATTACTGTATTATTTTGCCTTTTTCTTTTTTTCCCCAGGCGGAGGCAGCTAAATTAGTCCCGATGGGTTTTACCACCGCAACTGAATTCCACCAAAGGCGGTCAGAGATCATCCAGATTACTACTGGCTCCAAAGAGCTTGACAAACTCCTCCAGGGTATAGTAGTCTCTTGTCCCGTGTTATGCACTCCAGTTAGCAGAGTGTGCAGGCACAGGACAATGTTTGTGTTGGAGTTCCACGTGGTTAGAAGGGCAGTGTGAGCTTTGATGAAGACTACTGCAGGGACTCGATGCTGACAATATCATGTCTGGTTAAAAAAGTGTGTGAGTCAGGCACCAGTGGCTCACGCCTATAATCTTAGCTACTCAGGAGACTGAGATCTGAAGATCATAGTTCAGAGCCAGCCTCTGCAGGAAAGTCCGCGAAACTCTTTATCTCCGATTAACCACCAGAAAATCAGAAGTGGCACTGTGGTTCAAGTGGTAGAGCCACTAGCATCGAGCTGAACAGCTCAGGGATAGCACTCAGGCCCAAAGTTCCCCATGACCGACAAGTGTGTGTGTGTGTGTGTGTGTGTGTGTGTGTGTGTGTGTGTGTGTCTAGTGTGCAGTCCCTAAGCTCTTTTTGCTCAAGGCTAGAACTCATCACTTGAGCCACTGCTCCACTTTTTGGGTTTTTGGTGCTTAATTGGAGATAAGAGTCTCACAGACTTTCCTGCTCAGGCTGGTTTTGAACAGCAGTCCTCCGATCCAGCCCCTTGAGTAGTTAGGATTACAGGTATAAACCACTGGTGCACAAATTTTATTTTATTTATTTATTTTTTGGCCAGTCCCGAGCCTTGGACTCAGGGCCTGAGCACTGTCCCTGGCTTCTTCCCGCTCAAGGCTAGCACTTTGCCACTTGAGCCACAGCGCCGCTTCTAGCCATTTTCTGTATATGTGGTGGTAGGGAATCGAACCTAGGGCCTCGTGTATCCGAGGCAGGCACTCTTGCCACTAGGCTATATCCCCAGCCCAACAAATTTTTTAAGACAGGATCTCACTAAGTAGCCCCAGTTGGCCTTGGCTTCTCTGTCCTTCCTTGGCTTCCCGGGTCCCTGAGTTATAGGTGAGAACATCCACACCCAGCTTCACATTTGTTTTTGGCCAGGCAGTAGCTCTACACCTGAGCGACATCCACAGCCCTCCCTGGTCAAGTTTGTGGTAGCAGCACTAAAACATGGTACTATAGAAAGACGGTCTGAATGGTGTGTAAGCTGGGGTATAGTTTCTAAATATAATATACTAAAAAGTGCTTACTTTGTTTTTAGGTGGAATTGAGACTGGATCTATTACAGAGATGTTTGGAGAGTTCCGAACCGGGAAGACCCAGATCTGTCACACCTTGGCTGTCACTTGTCAGGTGAGCCGGGGGCTCTGGCCAGGGGTACACTCAGCCCTGCTGTTCACAGCACCTGTTAGGTAGCATTAAAGGCACTTTCTCCCTCCAAAGACTCCTGTAGCAAGTTACAAGGTAGAGTCATAATACTTACATTCCCAGGCCTTCTCTCACTACCTGCCTTTCCTCATTGGTTTAAATTCCTCAGACCAGATACTCACTTGAAGAGATGCCAGCCTTAGATGAACTTTGTCTCCTTAGTGCCTGTACTAAGGAGATAAGGCCCTCATCATGCTTAACTGATGGATCCCACATTTTCACTGCTGAGGACTAAACCAGGGCCTCACGCATGCTAGGGAAATACTCTACCAATGGGCTGCATTCCCAGCCTGAGTTTATTCCCATCAATTGAATGGTGGACTCTAAAGTAACCTTCAGTGCTGCCACATTACATTTCTCCCTTTAGGTAGATTTTCTAGCGGAGACAGACTTCTTAAATCTGTCCTCTGTCTTGAGATTTTCATATTCCTTTTCATCCCTTACTCTCCACGTCAAATCCATAAATCAGCTGTATTTGTACCCTTCTTATCTCAGATTGCAGTGTCCCCTCTCATACTCGTGTTGTGTCATTCCTCTCCTGGCATCTCCTCTGGGCCTGTCCCGTTCTTCATCTTTTACTTGTGCTGCTGTTCATGGACTGGGAAACAGACACCCTGGTTACGCAGCTGCGTAGCTGCCTGATAAAGTGTATATATAAGTAACATGCAGAAATCAAGTCAGAGCCCATGGGCATGTAACCTTTGTAGACTTAGAGCCTGTTCGCTGCTGTATTGCTAGAGAATAAGTCAGTACTTGGCGCTGAGTAAATACTCAAAATAATTGCCTTGTTTTCAGTTTTTTGCTCTTGAGAAAGTCTCATTATGTAACCCAGGCTGGCTTCCAGCTTGAGATCTTCCTGCTTCAGCCTGCTGAGTGGCTTAGGACTCCGGGTGTAATCCACCAGTGCCCAGCTAAATTTCTAGTTAGATATGAGAAGGTGGGGTGAAAACCTCTTCCAAAAATATTTTCAAAACCCCAAGTGATTTAGAAATGCCTAGAAGTGATTTATTTATGTATGCATCTGCGGTGGTAGAGATTGAACCCAGGGTTTCACCGTGTGTTCCATCAAGCATTCTCCATCAGCTAGCAGTGGGCTTTATGGTTTCACATAGGATCTACATTGCCCAGGTTGGACTACACGCTCTTGGCCCAAGATGATGTTCCTGCTTCAGGAGCTGAGCCCTTTAGCTGTGACAGACTGATACAGAAAAGAATGAAGTCTCTGGGAATTAGAGACGAGAAAATATACAGGAGACGAAGCCCGTAAATGGCTCCCTGCTTGGTGTTTTTGTGTAGTTAAAAAGTTCCCCACACTGGCTTCTAGTTCCCAGTCTTCCCGCCGGTGAGATGGAAGGCACACCTGCGCCACTGTGCCCAGGAAGCAGCTGGTTTAAAACTTTCCGTTTTAAAATAATTCTGGTACTTTGAATAAGCATCAGCTACTTATTTTTTATCCTAACTGTATTTCCAATGTTATATAACTTATTAGAGTTATAACTTATAATGTTATAGCTTATTAGAGGTCTCTGTCAAAGTGAGTGAGGTTTCCTTCAAAATGAGAACATCTGGACAATGAGAACAGATGATTTAAATCATGTTAACACCCTCTCTGTGTCTCCAGTTCCAGCTCTTAAGATGGGTGGAATGTAATCCTTTCTACTATGAATGAACTAGCATTCTTTTTTTTTTGTTGTTTTTTGGCCAGTCCTGGCACTTGGACTCAGGGCCTTAGCACTGTCCCCGGCTTCTTTTTGCTCAAGACTAGCACTCTGCCACTTGAGCCACAGTGCCACTTCTGGCCGTTTTCTGTATATGTGGTGCTGGGGAATTGAACCCAGGGCCTCATGTATATGAGGCAGGCACTCTTGCCACTAGGCCATATCCCCAGCCCTGAACTAGCATTCTTAAAATCACAGTGATGTTGTTTTCAACACCTGAGAATGTTATTGTATACAGAAGCTTCACTTGAGGTTTTGCTTCATTTCACTCTTAGAGGATTATGTAATTAATACATTCTCAGGTTAGGATTCTATTTGTATAACTTAATAGCAGCACTGTGATGTGTTAAATTGTCATGGACATGAGGATAATGTACTATATCCTAAATATTTATTCTCCAGGAATCCCTGTCAACACATAGGAAGAAACATTTCTATTTAAAATGGTCACATATGTTTAATGACTTAGGGTGTTTTGTTTTGTTTTTGAGATGGTGTCTCATTATGTAGCCCACACTGCAGTAAACTCTCCCTGCCTCTGCCTGGCAAGTGCTAGGAATACAGAGCTATACTACTATTCCTGGATAAAAATTTATGTATTGAGCTGGGCATTGGTGCACCACACCTAGTCTTAGGTACTCTGGAGGCTGAGATCTAAGGATCACACTGGGAAGCCATCTGGGAAGTGGGGCTTTGGGTCAAGTGAGAGAGAGCTTTATGTGTCTTGTTTTCATCTTAAATCACTTCAAGTGAGTTCAACTGTTTATAGAAGTACCATATATATGCGTGTATGTACATACTTTTTTAGTAGAAATGCACAATATAAAGTATGAAGATTAACTCAGAGATGGGGAATTGTCAACAAGAGTTTTGCATTTCTATTCCACTTCCACATATGTGGGTTTAATGTTTTGTTTTTTAAGACAGGCTCTTAAGATAGTGCTTGTGGCTTACGCCTGTCATCCTAGCTGTTCAGAATGCTAAGATCTTACATTGTGGCTTACAGCCAGCTTGGGCAGATGAATCAAGGCTCTTGTCTCCAGTTAACCAGAGAATGTTTAAGCTAAAAATGTGCCTCTAGTAGTACAGTGCCCACTGTGATCGGAAAGTTTCAAGGCGGAGTTCAAGCTGCAGTACTCACACTGAAAAAGGGGGAGTGGGGCGCGGGGCAGGTCTTGTGCTCTGAGTCCATTGTGGCCTCGACCTTGCGATCTTCCTGCCTCTGCCTCCTGAGTGTTGGGAGTTGCCAGCATGGCAACAATGCCTGCCTCTACTTGTGTATGACTTGAGTTTTTAACCCAGGCATGCAGATCTTCCTGTCAGTTTGGGGAGAGGAGATTTTTACTCATTGATGAAAAACAATTTGGGATACTAAGCCCCTAATGTAAAATGGTCTGGAGATTTTCCTCAGCATATAAAAGTGAATTATGGGGGGCTGGGGATATAGCCTAGTGGCAAGAGCGCCTGCCTCGGATACACAAGGCCCTAGGTTCGATTCCCCAGCACCACATATACAGAAAACGGCCAGAAGTGGCGCTGTGGCTCAGGTGGCAGAGTGCTAGCCTTGAGCGGGAAGAAGCCAGGGACAGTGTTCAGGCCCTGAGTCCAAGGCCTAGGACTGGCCAAAAAAAAAAAAAAGTGAATTATGGCTCCAAAGTAGATTTGTAGAGCAGTGAAGTCCTTTAGAATCATTCACTTACATTTTAAAAATGAATTAAGAGGTGCATATGGAATGTGTAGCCTTTCAAGTGGCTCAAAGTCATTAAATTTTCCTTTTAAGAAATAATGTGAGCCTGGCGCCAGTAGCTCACCCCTGTTCTCCTCACTACTCAGTAGGCTGAGATCTCAGGACTGTGATGGAGCTAGCCTGTGCAGGAAGATACTCTTCAATGAAGTACAAAATGTTGGAAGTGGAGCTGTGGCTCAAGTGATAGTGTGTCAACCTTGAGCACACAAGCTCAGGGCTAGTGCCCAGGCCCTGAGTTCAAGCCACAGAACTGAGAAAAGCAATGTTTTTCTTTTCTTCATTTTTAAATCTAATATACTATTGGGAAGAGATAACTTTTTGTTTTTCCTCAAACTTTAAACTTGCTGCAGAGTGTTTCTGGGGCATTGACAAATCTCTTTAAGAGCCCTCAGGAATGAGTAATTATGCATTGGATTAGCACATCTTATTGATTAAACCTAAAGTAAATGGTCTTCCAAATTTTTGTACTTTTTTTGGGGGGGGGGGGTGTCGGTCATGGGGCTTGAACTCTGGGCCTGGGCCCTGTCCCTGAGCTCTTCAGCTCAGGGCTAGCGCTCTGCCACTTGAGCTACAGCACCCCTTCCGGTTTTCTGTGAGTTAATCGAGCTGGCTTTGGATGCAGTCCTCAGATCTCAGCATCCTGAGTAGCTAGGATTAGTGTGAGCTATGGGGTACTGGCCAAATATCTGTACTCTTGATCAGTTTTCTGCTGAATTTTATCTTGATCTTTTGGATGGGATTGCTAAGTGGTCCATCTTTGGCCAGGCTAGGTGTAGGTACTATAGTACGTGTTATGTTTCATGTCTGCTACTGTGCTGTATTTCCAATGGAATGCCTCTTTCCTACCTCTGCATGTTACTTCAAGGTGTACTTTTTCTCTTTTTATTGGAAATGGAAGGGATTACAGGTTCATTATGAGGACTTGGGTCAACTATGTCAGAAATGACCATTTCTGTGGTTCCTTTTTCTCTAGCTTCCCATTGACCAGGGTGGAGGTGAAGGAAAGGCCATGTATATTGACACAGAAGGTACCTTTAGGCCAGAACGGCTGCTAGCAGTGGCTGAGAGGTAGGTTACTAAATTAGATGGGAAATATCATCGCTTCACTGTAACTCCCAAGATCAGTTTGGCTGTAAAAATCTCATCCATTATTCCACATCAGAAAGTTATTGAGGGGGCTGGGGATATGGCCTAGTAGTAGAATGCTCACCTACCATGCATGAAGCTCTGGGTTCCATTCCTCAGCACCACATATATAGAAAAAGCCACAAGTGGCAGAGTGCTAGCCTTGAGCAAAAAGAAGCCAGGGACAGCACTCAGACCCTGAGTCTAAGCCCCAGGACTGGCCAAAAAAAAAAAAAGAAAGTTATTGAATGATTCAAAAGAATGACCCTTCTTTATTTTTTTTCTTCCAGTCCTGGTGCTTAGACTTAGGGCCTGGGTGCTGTTCCTTGGCTTCTTTTTGCTCAAGGCTAGCACTCTACCACTTGAGCCACAGCACCCACTTCCGGCTTTTTTTTTTCTGTGTGTGTGGTGCTGAGGAATCAAACCCAGGGCTTCATGCATGCGAGGAGCGCACTCTACCACTAAGCCACCTTCCCAGCCCCAAAATAACCTTTCTTTAGCGAAGACTTCTGTGTCTATGCCAGTGTTGGGGCCTCTTGCTCTTGTTGCACTTTTTAGCTCACAGCTTGCCTTCTATCACTTGAGCCACACCTCTACTTCCAGCAGAGTGCTCATTAACTAGAGTACTAAGGATTTGTCTGACTAAGCTGCTTTTTGTTGGTGGTGGTCTGTCGTGGGGCTTGAATTCAGTGCCTGGGACTTGTCCTGAGCTTTTTTTTTTCACTCAAGGCTAGCGCTCTACCTCAGCTCCACTTCCCCAAGCTGGTTTTAAAGAACCTTAAATTCTCAGATTCTCCGACTCCTGAGGATGATAGGCAAGAGACCCCAGTGCCTGGTCTAGCCAGAGAGACCTCCTTCAGTCAACAATCTCTTGAGTTGTTAATCAGACTGGATACAAATCAGGATCTAACTCTGTTGTCTTCTAGAGAAACATTTTACATTCAAAGGCAAATACATTAAAAAATGTAGCTTAGGCCTATAATCCCAGCTACTCAGCAGACTTGAGAACTGAGAGTATGGATTTGAAGTCAGCCCTGGCAGATAAATCCTTAAGATTCCTATCTCCAATTAATCAGGAAAAAACTCAAGTGGTCGAGTGTCGGCCTAAAACCAAAAACACGGGCCTAGCATTAGCCCAGTACCAGCAAACATGTAAGAAAATTGTAAATATACACATCTAACGCCAAAGTTGCCAAATACGTGAAATAAATGCCAGTGTAATGACAGCATTGGGACCGTATCTCACCTTCAGTAACGGGTGGAACGTCTGTGAGATCCTTGCTGGAGTCCTTGGGAAAGCTGTGACTAGCATCCTAGTTAACAGTGCAGTTCAGACTGCTTTGCCCCAGTGTTGGTAATGCAGACCTCCCCACTTGATGTAGCCATGTCAATACAGATGACCACGTGGGCCTGCATACACACATTACATATGTCAGCGCGAGAGGACCTGCCAGTTCAAGGTTCTGCCTCACAACTGCCCCTGGCCCCGATTATTCTTTACAACGGGAAGCATTTATAGTTGTTGAATTAAATTCAATTTAAGTATCTCAGAATTTCTGGAAACATTATAGTGGAGATTTCAGGCATACTAGGGCTTGAACTCAGGGTCGTGGTGCAGTCCCTTAGCTCTTTTTTGCTTAGGCTGACACTCTATTACTTGAGCCACACCTTCACTTCTGGCTTTTGATTAATCTCTGGGACTTCTCTGCCCAGGGTGGCTG
Source organism: Perognathus longimembris pacificus (assembly GCF_023159225.1). Lineage (NCBI taxonomy): Eukaryota > Metazoa > Chordata > Mammalia > Rodentia > Heteromyidae > Perognathus > Perognathus longimembris. The sequence goes on along the minus strand of NC_063183.1, from coordinate 32,542,372 downwards.
CAAACTGATCCTTATTCTGTTTGTTGAGTAGGTAGGATTATAGGAATTAGCCACCAGCACGCAGCTGGTCATTTGATTTTTATTTTTTTGTTTTTGTTCCCTGTCCTGGGCCTTGGACTCAGGGCCTGAGCACTGTCCCTGACTTCTTTTTGCTCAAGGCTAGCACTCTGCCACCTGAGCCACAGCGCCATTTCTGGCTTTTTTTTTCTATATATGTGGTGCTGAGGAATCGAACCCAGAGCTTCATGTATACGAGGCAAGCACTTTACCACTAGGCCATATTCCCAGCCCCGTCACTGATTTTTGACCAAGATGCTAAGATAGTTTATGGAGGAAAGACTAGTCCTTTCAATAAAGTACAAATGTAATTGTATGTCCATGTACTGTACATGCATGCATATGTACATACAGTGAATTCTAGTCTACAAAAGATTTTATGTACCCACCCCACACCAGCTCTCTGTCCTCTCCTAGGTACGGTCTCTCTGGCAGTGATGTCCTGGATAACGTAGCCTATGCTCGAGCGTTCAACACAGACCACCAGACACAGCTCCTTTACCAAGCATCGGCCATGATGGTAGAATCTAGGTATGTACTTAGAAGTCACAAGATATATTGAGTTCTACCCCGGAATCTTTTTTAAGCGGTTTGTGAGGCTTTAACTCAGGGCCTGTGTGGTGTCTCTGAGTTTCTTTTGCTGAAGACTAGTGCTCTACCACTTTGAGCCACAGCTCCATTCCCAGCTGTTTTGGTAGTTTAGTGGAGATGAGCCTCCTGAGTAGCTAGGGTTACAGATGTGAGCCTCCCTCCAGTGCTTGGCCTTTCTCTGAAACTTGATAATACAGTTAAACAGGAGGCTAGGACCTGAAGGACTTGTGTTTGAAACTGACATCGGCGGCGAGAGTCCTATTTCCACTTAGCCAAAAACTTGAGCTGGAGGTATGGTTTTAAGTGGTAGAACACCAGCCTGCCAAGCTGAGGAAGCATGCAATCATGAGTTTGCGCTCAGTATTCGCACATACACATACCAAATAAAGCAGGAGGGGGCGTGGTGGTTTATACCTGTTATCCTAGCTGTTCCGGAGGCTATCTCAGGATCACAGTCTATAACCAGCCCAGGCAGGAACGTCTGTGAGACTGTTACCTCCAATTAACCACCAGAACAAAACAAAAGTGCTCCTAGACCCTGAGTTCAAGCCCCACAACCCCAAAGTTTTGGTTTTTATCTTGATAGCCTTGTTTTGTGATTTGGGTCAAGTCAACTTAAAATTCTAGCTGTTTAGGAGGCTGAGATCTGAAGGTCACTTTTTGGGTTCAGGCCTGGTAAACAAATCCTCTATTGAGACTTGTTGGGGATCAGGCGAGAGACGGTCCTGGGGCTTAAAAACTCAGAGGCTGGGCCGTGTCCCTGAGCCTCTGGACTCAAGGCTAGCACTCTACTGTTGGGGATTCATCTTGGCCTTAAGCGGGGAAGAGCAATGAGAGAGCTCCCGAGACGCCGCCCTTCCCCCAGCCCTGGGGCAGTGTGGAAGTGAGCCACACCTATCTCCTTCTGGGTCCAGAACCAGAAGGGGCAGCTTTGAGACCATCCCCCACCTTGCGCCAGCGAGCTTGTGTGCTCCCTTTCCACGGGGGCTTTGCCCAGAGGGTGGTACTATGGGAAGTGACAGCCCATGAGGGAGGTCCTTGGGAGCTGCTCTTGGACGGACAAGCTCGCCAGCCTATCGCCAGCTCCAGCTCAGTCCTCATCATCACTACTATATTACTGTGAGCCCCTCCCGATTAAATTGGATTGCTCTCTGAAGCGTCTCCGAGATCCGTCTGCGCCTGGCTTCCTTGGTGGATAAGGAGGGAGGAAAAGGGGATCTCGTTCGGCCACGTGCACCTTAGGCTAGCCCGTGTCCCTTTGCTCCACCTTGGCTGCCCGCGGGTCGGGTACCCAGGGGAGCACTGATAAGGGAGTAAGCTTAGCATCCCCGCACCAGGGGAGGTGAATCTAGCCCGGCACTCTACCACCTGGGCTGCAGCGCCACTTGGAGTTTTTCTGAGTAGTTTATTGGAGATAGGCATCTCATGTACCTTCCTGCCAGGGCTGGCTGCAAACCGTGATCCTCAGATTTCAGCCTTCCAAGTAGCTTGGATTACAAGCGTGAGCCACTGGTAGCTCGGCTCCATCTAGACTTATCTCCAGTTAGCTATCACAGAGCCCCAAGTGGAAGCAGAGATAACATCAGTGGTAAAGCACCAGCCATGAGTGAAAAGGCCAAGTAAGTGCGTGAGGCTGAGTTGAAGCTCCAGGATGTGCGCGTGCGCATACCCAAGCTGGGCTTGAGGCCTAGCGCAGTGATGGATCACTATTCTGTCTCTCAGACCTTGTGGTCAGGTCTGCTAATGAGAGCGTCACATGAGAAGGCTGTACAAATTCCTTTCTGTTGTTCGCATTAGCACTAGGCTTGAATTCAGAGCTTCCCAATCTTGTTGTTCAGCTTTTACACTTAGAGCTAGTGCTGTGCCACTTGAGCCACATCTCCAGCTCCTATATGAATTTATCATTTATTTTTGGTGCCAGCCCTAGGGTTTATTTGTTTTTTTTTGTGTTTTTTTTTTTGGCCAGTCCTGGGCCTTGGACTCAGGGCCTGAGCACTGTCCCTGGCTTCTTCCCGCTCAAGGCTAGCACTCTGCCACTTGAGCCACAGCGCCCCTTCTGGCCGTTTTCTGTATATGTGGTGCTGGGGAATCGAACCTAGGGCCTCGTGTATCCGAGGCAGGCACTCTTGCCACTAGGCTATATCCCCAGCCCTATTTGTTTTGTTTTTGTTGCCAGTCCTGGGGCATGAACTCAGGGCCTGAGCACTGTCCCTGGCTTCTTTTTGCTCAAGGCTAGCACTCTACCTCTTGAGCCACAGCTCCACTTCTGGCTTTTTTCTATATATGTGGTGTTGAGGAATCGAACCCAGGGCTTCATGTACACGAGGCAAGCGCTTTACCCCTAGGCCATATTCCCAGCCCTAAGGTTTGAACTCAGGGCCTGGATTCTGTCCCTGATCGTTGTGGCTCAAGGCTAGCGCTCTACCACTTGAACCACACCTCTCCTTCTGGCTTTTTTTTTTCTTTTGTAATGGAAATTATCTCTTGGACTTTTCTGTCCAGGCTGGCTTTGAACAGTGATCTTCAGATCTCAGCCTCCTGAGTTGCTACATTCAAGTAAGACTATGTATGAAATTGTAGTGTAGTGCGCAAAGAGCAGAATCTGATAAGTACAGCAAGAAACTGGTCTCAGAGAATTCTTGTTGTCTGTAGGTATGCGTTGCTTATTGTAGACAGTGCCACCGCCCTCTATAGAACAGACTACTCAGGCCGAGGCGAGCTCTCAGCCAGGCAGATGCACCTGGCCAGGTTTCTGAGGATGCTTCTGCGACTTGCGGATGAGGTAAGCTGCAGGGAAGGGATGACGGTGGCCTGCTTTCAGTGGCTGTAAGTTCTAGAAGTCTTGGTAAGCTGTGTGGACATTTGAGGTTAGATGAGGGAGGAGGAAAGAGAAGCAGTCATTGGCTTTGTGGGTTAGGTGGTGACAGTATTAAAGGTTTGTGAAATGGTATGGCCATAAAACTGACAGCCTTCTTCCCCCTCGCCAGTTTGGTGTAGCCGTGGTAATCACCAACCAGGTGGTAGCCCAGGTGGACGGAGCAGCCATGTTTGCTGCAGATCCCAAGAAACCCATCGGAGGAAACATCATCGCCCACGCATCAACGACCAGGTGAGCTGATCAGCGGGCCAAAGCTGTTGCGGTTATGTCCTGCTGAAGGCGCTGCGTGTATGTGGTAAAGCAGGAACTCTTGTCGAGCCTCTGGTGCTCTAGTTACATGGTATAGGGGTTAAATGAAGCTGGGTGCCAGGAGCTTGCACCTATCAGTCCTAGGTCTCAGGAGGCTGGGGTCCTCTATCTGGTTTGAAGCCAGCCAAGGAAGACAAATCTTTGAGATTTTATCCCCCAAAAGCTGGAAGTGGAAGCCACATGGGCAAAAAACCTTATTAGAGCTCAACCCTCTGTGTCGACCCAAATAATTAAATGGCTAGACAGATTGAATGGACATGGTGACACAATTGATCTCAGCTTCTCGTGGCAGTTGAAGTTCAAGGACAGTGTTGTTCAAGCCCCAGGACTGGCAAGAGAAAGAAAAAAATCCCTGCTCTTTTAAAGAAGTTTGTCTTGAATGTGAACATTCCACTAAGGGGGTTCTGGGCTACTATGGATTCTTCCAGATTGGAAGTACACTTAAGCATGCCAAGAGAGATGGCAATGTCCTTGTAGGACACGATGGATGTCTAAAGAGTTAGCTGTCATCAGCCAGGAATGGAACGGTTGAATAACTTGATGCCTTGGTCTGTCTTTGGGTCAGACTGTACCTGAGGAAAGGGAGAGGGGAAACCAGAATCTGCAAAATCTACGACTCTCCCTGCCTTCCTGAAGCGGAAGCCATGTTTGCCATCAATGCGGACGGAGTAGGAGATGCTAAAGACTGAGGCACCGCTTTACCTACGGGATGAGCTTTAGCACTGCACCTGAGGAAGGTGCCCCTGTTCTCAGACCTTCCTGTAGCGTTGTTACTGCAGCTACTGTATCAACTTTTCTAATGGTGTAAACAGACAGGTTAGTACTCGACCTGATGTCTTATTCCTTCCGATTGTAACTTCTTTGGGATTATTTACCCTTGACATAGTGCACTAAATACCCAGTCTTATTTCTTCAAAACCAAAGCTGAGGAGAGTTGGCTCTACTGTCTTGACTTCTGAATAATGGTAAAATAAAATGCCTTTCCAAGGCTATGGGTCTCTTCACAGATCTTTTCATCTGTCAGTAATACTTTAACTGCCGATCAGAAGCAGGCTTTAGAGGCTAGGTGTTCTGTTTGTGTGTTTTTAGAGAGTTGAATACACTCATACAAATTGGGTTTTCTTGGCCAGTGGCCCAGTACTAGCCTTGAGTTTTCAAAAAAGCTCAGGGACAGCGCCCAGGCCCCACAAATAAATTATTTTTTGGTTAAGGAGGCTAAGCAAGCATATTCTTTGCGAGGCTGCTAATGAAGTACTTGGCGGAGTTTACAGTACACACGCGGTGGTTATGGTCTTGTTTCAAGATGACAATGGCTCTGTGTGGCCTTTAGGGGGTGAGGTACTTCTCTTCCCTGCCACCCCCCTTCAATTGGTGATCGATTTGAACCAGTTTCCACTGAATAAAGCAAAGCAGACAAGCATCTAATCAGTGTGATAGAGCTTTGTTTTAAAAGCAAGACTATAGTCCTAGCTAGTCCCAAGCTTCTGACCAAATAAGAAACTTGAGGTTTTTAGAGAGCATACCTTACTCTCTTTCATGTCTGCACCACAGTGACAGATTAAATGAATAGAGAATATACTTACAATCAAATCTGGTTTTATTTCAAATATATCTTATACCAAAATATATTCGAGGTACCTCTTCAGATCACTGTTTCACAGTATCTCAAACCCATTGCTGTCATTCCAAAAGCTTCTAGACCTTAAGTGGTCCACCCCCTGCGCCAGATCGGGGCCACAGCTGCTCTGGCCTCTGGCTTTTTGCCCCAGTAGTGTGATTCTAGGATTTAGTTACAGAAACACACACAAATGTCAGTGCCTATCTGACACTGTCTCTCATCTGCGGCCTGTACCCACACTTAAACCTAGGACAGTGATTAAGTCTTGATTTTTCAAAAATTCAGTTAAGGGGAAAAACAGAAGAAACTTGAGCCGTGCTTCCCCAGTTTTAGGTAAGAGATTAGAAAAAGTTAATTGATGGACGAGAGACAGGTCAGGGAAGTAGTGGGTAGCGTAGTAGACAAGGATCAGGACACTGCTTGAAGCAGTCCGCTTGGTTTCCTGATCTCAGCAAGGTCTACCGAATAAAGCTTTGATTTTTTTTTTCCCCCTTTAAGACGTGGCCCCTTGTCATGAAGGCCACTTGAGTCATGAAGGCCATTGAAACGTGATTATTCTCCTAAAATTACTTGCAGTTCTTCCAGGTCCTTCTGGAAAGCTGAATCCTAGGGAAGACAAAGAGAACAAATCTAATACTTAAAATTGAAGCTAGCCCTTTTCTAACTCACTGATACCTAAAAAAGGTCCTTTGGTTCCTGAACAGTTGATCTACAACCATTAGTTTCTGGGCTGGGAATGTGGCCTAGTGGTAGAGTACCTCACATTCAAGAAGCCCTCAGCACCACGCATATAGAAAAGGCCAGAAGTGGCACTGTGGCTCAAGTGGTAGAGTGCTCAGGCTCTTGAGTTCAAGCCCCAGGACTGGCAAAAAAAAACAAGCACACAGTTGTTAGTTTCCTCAGATAGCCCGGCCTAGCATGGGGGTGAGCCCGTGTTAGAACCCGGGAGGATTGTGTGCAAGGCCATCCGGCTACCTAGCTGAGAGCCTTCCTTCTTGAAAGGAAATCTTACCTCATTAGTGACATTGGGCAGCTCCAAGGCCAGCTTCATCCACCTTCTAGCTTCCGTGTTTTTCCCTAATTCCCTATAGCACTGAGGAGAGAGGACAGTGACGCATCAGGAGGGAGACCCTGGGTGCCCCCAGCATGGAAGCTCAGCGGCAGCATGCCTGGAGCATTTCAAAGGTGCTGGGTCTCACTCCCAGCACCAGAGTTTGTGAGATGCCATGGATACTTGCGTGTTTACCTTAGAAATATACACTCTTCCTGCTTTGGAGAATCCTGGCTGTAGTTCTTCAGCCTGGAGGAACCAATTTAGTATGAGGCTCAGACCGCAACTGCTTCAGTGAGTCCAGGGATCTACATTGGTTTTCTGCCCGCCCTCCTGTCCCCCAGTACCTTTAGGAAGCTCTGCAGGGCGTCCTGCACTGTGGCAGCAAGAGGGCTTTCAAACAAGGCCGTGGCCGTTTTTTTTTCTAGCCAGCTTAAGTGGGAGACCTGCCACGGAAAGGTGAAAGTTCGTAAGAACCATAGCTGGACATAGTATTGCCTCCCTTCAGTCCTAACAGGAGGGTGAGGATCACGAGTTCAGGGAGGGTCATTGTGTCAGGCCGGTGTTGTGTCTCACCTGATAGCACCACCTGCCAAGAAGGAAGTGAGCTCGGGCGCTCTCTGGCTGCAGAGCAATGGCTTTGTCAACGTGCTCCTGCGGGAAAAGAAAAGCCACGTGAGAGCGGCTTCTCGGAACAGGTGCAGAGGCCGCGGGAAAGCCATTCTCGGCGAGACGGAGGAGGAGCAGGTGTGGGGCTCACCTTGAAGCTAAAGCCACTCTGGATGCGCCGCTGGATGCTCTCATGCTCAGCCAGCTGGCCACAAAGCACTGCATACCTACAGGGGGAGCGGCAGCCTGCTGGGGGCGGGGACTGGGGCGTCCTCCCCCTACTCACAGACCCGGTCTCAGTCCAAACACCCCTCTCCCCCTAACCGCCACAGCTGTGGTGGAAACTGGCAATGCAGAGGTGTGTGGCTCCAGCAGCAGGGCACCGGGCTAGTCCACATCCAACCGCGAGAGCCGGGACGGGACGGGACGCTCCAGGAAACAAGAGCCTCCTCCATATCCTCCCTGCTGGGGCACCAGTGAGCCCCCTTCCTGAAGTCTGTCTTCATAAATGAAGCCCTGTTAGGGCGTAGCACTTGCCTAGCTCCCTCCCCAGCACCCCTTAAAAAGCACGGACATGGTGGTCTTTAAATTGCAACTACTTGGGAGACTGAGGCAGGAGAACAAAGAGTTCAGGGTCAGCTCACACAAACTCACAAGTCCTATCTAAAAATCATGTTTAAAGGACCGGGAGCGCAGCTAAGCAGCAAACTACTTGGCAAACCAAAACCTTACCGTGCTTTACCACTACCATTTCCTAGAAGCAAAGCAAAGACTGCCTTCCCGGGTTGTTTGCTAGAATCTTAGGGACACTTGTCTCGGACACTTCTAGAGCTTTATTTCCACGGTTTCCTGAAACCGCGGCTCCTGGGAATAGCTGAGAGATGGCAAGGGAAGGTGGTCTCCCTGGGGACGTAACCTGCCCCCTGGGGAAGCGGCCTTGCAGAGAAAGTTCCAGCAACTGATAAGCTACTGAGATGGTCCCCGCCCTGAGGCTGATGGGGGGACACTAAGACTAAGGCACAGAAGCAGGGTCTGGGAGGACGCGCCACCTCCCGGCTGGCTTTCCCTTCCCCCATGCAAAGCAAGGACGCGCAGGTCACTAGCCAGAGGCCACAGCTGGGGCAGGGGAGCCCCTCAGCCCGCAGGGAGCCTGTGCTCCTGTGCTCCTCGCTAGGATGGATGGGGAGGACGAGGTGTGGGGGAACCGGAGCGCCGCCTGATCCCCAGCAAATGCTTCTAACCAAAGGTTAGTGAGGAAGTGGGCTCTGCTCGCCCGCCCCGTGCTCCCATGGTGCTCCCGGGCGGCTGCTTACCACTGGTGGCTTTCCGCGCTCTCGTCCCCCTTCTCCAGAGCAGCCTCGGCGGCTTCTTTGCCTGGAAGGAGAAGGAAGGCCCCACGTTGATGTGCGCTCCCATTTCCTGGAAGCGTGGCCGAAAGCTACTGCTTGTCCTTGGCTGGTCCCGGGGCTTGAGCTTGGGTCCGAGCCCCGTCCTTCAAGCTTTATTATGGCTGAAGGCCGGCACGCTGCACCTCGGGCTCGGGGTGGCTAAGTGGCCCTAAGCGTCTCCCGGGCTTTCCTGCCCTGCTGGCGTCACACTGACTCTCGGGCTCCTTGAGCAGCGAGGACTGCGGGCGTGCACCACTCGCACCCAAGACCTTCCCTACGAATGGGTTGTGAGCCTGTGTGCGTCCCTGTCGTTAGCGACTGACTTCACCTTCCAAACGCTGAGATTACAGCCGTACGCCACCTCACTCTTCACGGTCACCTAATATAAAGAAACCTACAGCAGCTATCCACCTGCGAACTACTCTGGAGCATCTGGACAGATGTTTACTACTGAGAGTGAATGAAGTTTTAGACACCCCTGGTTTTTCTTGGGGAGAGGTGTCCAGCTCATGATAAAGTTCTTTAAGCCCCAGCTCCCTTCATGTGCTAAGGCTGGAGCCCAGCCCCTGGCGCGCTAGGCAGTGACCATGCCACCGAGTGCACTCTGCGCACGCCAGGATTCTGGTGAGTCAGGAGCTGCAGTCTGAGGCCAGAGGAGCCGCTGTTTGCACACACGGCTGCTTGATGACTGGAGTCACGCCCCACGATGCCCACCAGGGAGCTGCAGCTAGCCATCCCGCCACGGGGGAGGAGTCACTGTCTCCAGAAAACCTGTCGTCTTGTGGACAATTCCTGATCCCTGGGAAATGGAGCCTGCCAGAGCTTCAGCCACGCAAACGGCCCCACTGCCGTCTCCTTCAGCGCATCCTCTGTGGCCAGGTCCACTGCCACGCCCGCCACCCACCTCCCCCCCATAGTGAATGGCCTTCTTGCCTGACACCAACATGACCAAAACTACCAGCACCCAAAAGCTTCCAGGTCCTTCTCTCCTCCGCCCCCATGAGGCAGCAGGCAGTCCCCTCACCAGCAACCTTACTGGGTGCCCACAAAACACTCAGTTGGGGGAATGTCCTCGAGTTCTCAGAATGTTCTCAACTACCGCCTAGTTCCAAAGCGCAGAGTGGCCAATCCGCGCGCTTGGCATGGCGCCCTCGGAGCCCGGGCAGCGCTCTGTACTGCGGAGATTCTTTGGTGCTGGTCCGAGGGCTCGAACTCAGAGCTGCACACACTCCCTTTACTTGCTCGTGGCCAAGTGCTCCACCTCCTTAGCCACGCTCCAGGCTAGCTTTTTTGCTGTGTCTAGGCAGGGTTGTTTTTAAGTACCGAGGTTCCCCGGGCATATGACAGATGAGGCCAGGCCTAACCAGACCCACCCACCCTCCACGACAGCGACGGGAGAGGTGACAGCAGTCGCCCCAAATGCTTGTCCATCAGAACACCGCCATGCAGGCTCTATAACTGGACCAGAGCCCCCGTGTTCCAGAAGCGGGCTCTACCTGGCTGGGTAGTGAGTAAAGACCAGTCCTCCTAAGGCACGAGGAGGACACATGGCCCCGTGTGACGGAGGCGCGCAGAGAAGCCGACTGCTGCTGCTCTTCCGTCAGCACTGGAGCCCAACCAGGCCCAGCACATCACAGGCGAGCATTCCACCGTGCCAGGAGGAGAATGGCCACGCCGCCCAGCTGCATGGCGGGGGGGGGGGGGTCCTCAGCCCCGAGTACTTACCACCGAGGGCGAATGACTTCTTCTCGCTCGCCTCATCCGTGAGCTCACACATGTCGCTGTAGGCCCGCGCCAGGCGCCACAGGAAGTCCTGATGGCTTCCGTACTGCAGACCAAACAAAGGCGCGGCCCTCAGCGGCGGGAACGAGGCCGCCTGCCCCTCGCCCTGCACCAGTGCTGCAACCGACACCAGGCCAATCCAGCGCACAGCCTTCCTGCGCCCCAGCGGCAGCCGGGGCCGGAAGCTTGCACCACGCAGGCTGAGGACATTCCGTCCTAGCTGCGGGGAGGAAAGGTCAACTCCTCCGAGAGGCGGCGTGGCAGACATGCCTGCCAGATGCATGGAAAAACTCGCAACTTCTGGAGGTGGGGCGCAAGCGGCTAAGGGGTCTCACCCAGACTCCGTGCAAGTACGGTGTGCCATGCGTGCGAGCACACACGAGTGTGGAACGGGCCGTATGCCGATGGCTCACACCGACGCTCCTCCCTACTCAGGAGGCTGAGCTCTGACGGGCACAGTTCAAAGCCAGCCCGGGCAGGACGGCTCTGAGACTTGCCCGCAATTCACCACAAGAAGCTGGGAGCATGGCTGGAGCTCTAGCCTTGAGCAAAGAGCTAAGACCGCGCCCGAGGCCGCTTCCCCAGCCCAGCAGCGAGGCTGTCCACCAAAAGCAACAACTGGAAGTCCGGGGAGGGGGACCTGCACTGTTCGCCCGGCGGAGTGCTTGGCTGACTGCCGCGGGGCTCACCGTGACAGAACGTTCCAGTAGGGCAGGTGAACAAAGCTCTGGGGGCTGACGCCAATGCGCCCCTCGCAAGCCCGGGGGTCTAGAGACACACAGAGCCCACCGTCTCATCCCACTTCCTTCCCGAGAGGGAGGGGGCGCCAGGCAGGAGGGGGTGGTGGGGAGGGGGAGCAGCCTCACCGCCAGCTTGTTGTTGAGCAGCAGCTGGAAGCCCTCGAGCTTGCTCTGCGCGCCGCCCCGGTGCAGCTCATCCGCCTGCTGCAGGAGCGGCCGCACCTCCTCCAGGCCAGGGGCATCTCCCGCCTCCGGCGAGCCCGACACCGCTGTGGACGCCGCCTCCGCCGCCAGCTCCAAAGAGTCTTTCCTCCCCAGCCTCACCGTCTCACAGCTCGCCTCGTCCTCCTCATCCTCGCTCTCCTTGTCAGAGTCGCGCTCGTAGTCAGACTCCGCGTTGGCAGTGGTGTAACTGGCAGAGGATTGGAAATGGCAGGGTTACAGACAGGAACCTCCAGCCAAAGCCCCGATTGTCCAGGACACCCAACAAAAACCCTTGTCTTCAAGAGAGAGATTCCTGTGGCAACTACGAGCATCCTGGGTTCAATCCCCACTGCCAAAAAAAGAAAAGACAAAAAAAAAAAAAAAGCCTAGAAAGATGCATTAATGTTGGCAGTTGACTTAAGTTGATCTTAAGGACAGAATAACACTTTTTCCTTTCAATGTATGACTGTTTCAACAAGAATGTAAATGTTTAGCTAGGCATGGTGGTGGTATATAATAAACCAGGCATTCAGGAGGAAGGACAGGATTACGGATTTAAGACCAACCTGGGCTTTATTGTGAGATACTTCAAAAAAGGAAAAAGGACTGGGCACCAGTGGCTCACATCCGTAATCCCAGCTACTCGAGGCTGAGATCTGAGGATCACAGTTCAAAGCCAGCCCAGGCAGGAAAGTCCCTGTGAGATTCCTTCCTTCCTTCATCATGGGCCTTGGCACTGTCCCTGAGCTCTTCAGCTCAAGGCTAGCACTCTACCACTTGAGCCACACTGCCACTTGTTCTTGGTGGTTAACTGGAGGTGAGTCTCACAGACTTTGCTGCCAGGGCTGGCTTTGAACCATGATCTTCCGATCACAGCCTTCTGAGAAGCTAGGATTACAGGTGTGAGCCATCATCACCCACCAAGAGAGATTCAGCACCAGTTAACCACCAGAAAACGAAGTAGAGCTGTGGCTCAAAGTGGTAGAGCACCAGCCTTGAGCAAAAGAGCTCAGAGACAGTGCCCAGTCCTACTTCAAGCCCCACAAACAACCAAAAGCAAAACAAAAAGAACTTGGTGTTGGTGGCTCATGTCTGTAAACCTAGGTACTCAGAAGGCTGAGATCTCAGGATCAGTCAACTCAGAAATCAAGTAGATAAACCCAAGAGGTACCTCCAAATACCACCAAAAATCCAGAACTAGGGATGTTAGTCAAGTGGCAGAGAGCCAACCTTCATCAAGCCCTAGTACCCCAACACACACCCAAAAAAAAGACAGTGGGTGTGGAACTCAAGTAGCAGAGCGCCTAACAAGCATGATGTTGAGTTCAAATCCCAGTACTAACACGCTCTGTGTTTCTGGCTAGCAGTATACCTAGTAGCTCTTGCCTATCCTCCCAATACCCTAGGTTCAATCCCCGATACTGCAACAACAACAAAAGAAGAACCCAAGTATCAACTCAAAGTGGATCAAAGACCTCACTGTCAGACCTGAAACTGAAATTACAGCAGCAAAGTGTAAGAGAAACACTAGAACTCATAGGTATAAGTAGAAAAGAGTCCCAGAGGCACAGCAGTTAGGAGAGACTTGTCAGGTGGAATTACATCACACTAAAAACATTCTGCACTGCAAAGGACATAGTTACTAAACTAGAAAGACAGCAGAATGGGATTAGAACTTTACCAGCAATACATCTGACAGAGGCCTAATATCCAGTATATACAAGGAGCTCAAGAAACTAACCCCAGGCTGGGAATATGGCCTAGTGGCAAGAGTGCTAAGAGTGCTCGCCTCGCATACGTGAAACGCTGGGTTTGATTCCTCAGCACCACATATATAGAAAAAGCCAGAAGTGACGCTGAGTTCAGGTGGCAGAGTGCTAGCCTTGAACAAAAAAGCCAGGAACAGTGCTCAGGTCCAGAGTTCAAGCCCCAGGACTGACAAAAAAAGAAAAAAACTAACCCTTCCCATAGCTAATAAGCCGGTCATTAAATGGGCAGAGGAGCTGAGAAAAGACTTCACAGAGTAAGAGAACAGCCCCCTCTCCCCAAAAAAGGAACTGCTCATCATCCCTGGCCATAAAGGAAATACAAATCAACACAGATTCCACCTTACCCCAGTTAGATTGGCCAACATCAAGAATTTAAACGAATGCCGGTGGGGGTGTGGGGAGAAAGGAACCCCAGTGCACTGCTGGCGGGAATGTGAACGGGTACAGCCACTCTGGACAGCACTCTGGAGGTTCCTCACAAAACGAAACCTGGACCTTCCCGTACCCGCCACACCACTCCTGGGCATCTCCCCTGAGCATCAAGAGCCGGATATGATAGACACCTGCACCTCCGTGTTCACTCAGTACTTAAGTGGTAGAAACAGCCCAGATGCCCTGCCACAGCACACTGCCATCAGAAATAATGTATCATGCAGAGAAATAGATGGACCTAGGACAAGTCAGGTAAGTCAAGCTCAGAGGGACCAACAGCCCTCATTTTCTCTCATCTGTGCTAGGTTTGAGGTGTGCTGGGCTCTGAGGCATTCACACACAGGGAGAGCAAGCAGCGGTGCTCAGGGCGGACACAAAGGCACAGTGCAGAACACTAGTGATCGAAATTAACTCCAGGGAATGGAAACAGGCTCTTTTCATTTTCTTTTTTTTGTCTTGTTTGTTGGTTTATCTGTCTTTGGGAGGGCAAGAGGTGGAGCAGAAATGGAGAGACAAAGGGTAAGTGGAGACGGGAGGGAAAACGAGAGAGCGAGGGAAGGGGTAACATTATCCAAAACGAAATGTGGCCTTTACCTGACTTGTATAACTGTAATCCCTCTGTACATCACCTTCATAGCAAAAAGATTGGTTGTTTTTTTTTTTTTGAGAGCCTTAAGGATACAGATACCAGCCAGGTGCTGGTAACTCACGCCTTGATCCTAGGTACTCATGAGGCTAAAAGACGGTGATCATGGTTCAAAGCCAGCCTGGATACAAAAGTTCATAAGACTTCTTTCTTTTTTTGGCCAGTCCTGGCGCTTGGACTCAGGGCCTGAGCACTGTCCCTGGCTTCTTTTTGCTCAAGGCTAGCACTCTGCCACTTGAGCCACAGCGCCACTTCTGGCCGTTTTCTGTATATGTGGTGCTGGGGAATTGAACTCAGGGCCTCATGTATACGAGGCAAGCACTCTTGCCACTAGGCCATATTCCCAGCCCTCATGAGACTCTTCAAGCCTCCCTATATACATACACATGTTCATGTACACACACACGTAAGATGGAGCTGATCTCATAAGCTCAGAGGCTATGGTTTTTTGTTTGTTTGGGGTTTTTTTTTTGGCCAGTCCTGGGCCTTGAACTCAGGGCCTGAGCACTGTCCCTGGCCTCTTTGTGCTCAAGGCTAACACTCTACCTCTTGAGCCACAGTGCCACTTCTGGCCTTTTCTATATATGTGGTGCTGAGGAATTGAACCCAGGGCTTCATGTATACGAGGCGAGCACTCTACCACTAGGCCATATTCCCAGCCCAGGCTATGGTTTTAATAATCACCCGCCAAAGGCATCTGGCCACACCAGCACAGGAGGTAACAGCTGTGACCTGTCATCCTGTCACTGGAGAACCGGAAGCAGAAGAGCAGCCAACAGAATACACGGGAAGATGTCTCTGGGGCTTGTCTCTGGGTGGGAACTAGGACGCCTCCACCACAATGTACACACTGGAGAGGAAACCCAGCTTCCCGCTGACCTACGTCCACCAGCAGGTGACGGGGGCTTTTCTTAAGAACTCGGGAGACAAGGGAGGCCTTGGAGGGCCAAAAACAGATGCCCCGGAGCTACCCAGAGCGGGTGGAAAAGCAGTGTGCCTACATCTGAAGGGTGAGGAACCTCTGACCCATGTGCCACGGAAGGCCTGCAAAGCCACCTGGTATGTGACGGGACAGATGTGTGCTTCCCGGCTCCGTGTGTATTAATAATTAATCTTGTATGGCCTATAAATGACGTTATAAATACCCAAATGGCCCTTGGCACAGAGAAGAAGTTGGGGTTGTTCAGGTAGGCCTTCCTGCTCTCAGGATGGAGATGCAGGTGGGCTCCAGGAGGCAGAGCTAAGGCAAGGAGAGATGAGGGCCGAAGTCAATGCGAGACAGGCAGAGATCCTGGGCCGGAGAGCTGGAGAGGAGGAGCCAGCCGCACCCAGACTGGGCCCCAGGTCATGCATGCATGGGTTAAGCTGCTTCCTCCTGGACCTTCAACAAGAACTTGTACTGGTATTTGAAACCACCTTCGGCTCACTTTGCTTTTAGGGAGCTTGGCCACGTGCATTTGTTACGTAGCAATTTGCAGTAAAGTTTAGAAATTTAAAAGAACAGGAGATGGTGGCCTAAGATTTCATGCAGGGACACCCTAGACACCCCCTGAGTCTGAGGCTGGACAGCACTGCCCAGAGGAAGAGGGCAGACCCTCCGTGGCTAGTCAGGCCCCAGATAAAGGGGCAAGTGGCTCATGGGGTGCGGAGCTAGTCTCCTCAGATTGCATCTCCCGCTCTGCCTCTAGCGTGCCGGGGGAGGGAGCAGTGCCCTCGCCCTGCTGGGGCTGAGCCAGGAGGACAGAGCCTTCTGGTGTCATACCCCCAAGGCAAAAGGTCAGAGTCTACGTGGCCAGAGGAGCCACAGAGGTGAGGAGGGGCCTCGCAGAGGAGAGCGAGCTAGGAGCCCCGGGAGGCCAAGGTTCCAGCCAGGCGGGCATGGGAGGAGAGCATGGGAGGACTTCGCCCCGCACCCCACAAGAGCTGGCTTGTGAGACTTGAGAGAGTTCTTGCGCCACCCTCTCCCTTTCCACCTTTCCCAGCTAGCAGACACCCACCTAGGAGGGAGGAACTGTTTGATCTAGGAGCCCTAGGCAGTTAAGATCAGGGACAAGCAGGTGCTTTTGAAAAGGCCCTTGGGACATACCTGCAATCAAGAGGAACACAGAGTTCCCAGAGCCCAAGACAGAGCTGCCCCACTGCGTGCCTTCTCCCAGACCCCATCAGAGGGGCTGAGCCTGGACACTCGAGGTGGCCTGGGATGACCTGGCCCTGAGAGGCAGGGAGGGGGGTAGGGACGGGTGGGGGTGCTGAGCAGTGAAAAGGTCCCAGAACCCCATGCGGATCCTCCTGGCAGAGTAGCCTGGGCTCTGGCTTTCCCAGGGGCCCCTGTGTGTCCTCCCTCCCATCACTGGCCTGCACACCCTGCAGGCATGCAGGGCAGAGGGAAAGGCAAGCTCGCTGGGCACGGCTGTGCAGTGGTTCTGCCCCTGCCACAGGCAACCTGAGAACTCAGCCACCCCACAGCTTCCGGGGGCCAGCCCGCCATGCCTCTCCCCTCACCCCAAAGAAGCACCCCCGGCCCCTCCACCCAAATGGCCTCCTCCCACAATTCCCCCTTGACCTACATGGCAGCTATCAAGACCAAGTGAGGTAACTACCCACGGCCACTGCCCCAGATAGCAGCGGGCAAGCGCACTCTTGCACCACCAGCATTAGTGCCACGGGCTTGGTCATGGGCTGCGCCTGCTGGAGCTATAATTAGGAACACGAGCCAACCTTTAGCCATCACAGCTGGCTGACCCCCCCCACACACACACACACACTCCTAGCAGCCTCTTAAGACCAAGCAAGCGACGTGAGCAGTGCCAGTGAACACTCGATCCCCCTGCCTCCACTACCCAGGGTGGGGATTACAAACGTGCGCCATGATACCTGGCTGAATCTACAACTTGTACAACTTCTCCGCTATCTGCTATTACTTTATACTGCTTTGACATCCAGATACATTAAATGGTAATCTTGCCTTTGCCCACCCCTCAAATATAACCTAAGGAAGTGCCTCGGGTCCAAAGCTCTAGCTGAATTGTATGAAGAAGTGACGGTTTCTGCTAGGTTTTTTTCTTCTTCTTCTTTTTTTTTTTTTTGCCAGTCCTGAGGCTCGAACTCAGGGCCTGGTACTTTCCCTGGCTTCTTTTGCTCAAGGCTAACACTCTACCACTTGAGCCACAGCGCCATTTCCAGTTTTTGAGTGGTTAAGTGGAGATAAGAGTCTCATGGGAACTTTTCTGCTTAGGTTAGCTTGGAACCATAATCCTAAAATCTCAGCCTCCTGAGTAGCTAGGATTATAGACATGGGTCACCGGCACCCAGCTTGGTAGACTTTTTGTATATCAACAATGTATAGAGAGGGAAAGCAGGAGAACAATTCCATTGTAGTAGCCTCAAAAAAAAAAAAATAGGGCTGAGAATATGGCCTAGTGGGAGAGTGCTTGCCTCGTATACATGAGGCCCTGGGTTCAATTCCTCAGCACCACATATATAGAAAACGGCCAGAAGTGGCGCTGTGGCTCAAGTGGCAGAGTGCTAGCCTTGAGCAAAAAGAAGTCAGGGACAGTGCTCAGGCCCTGAGTTCAAGGCCCAGGACTGGCAAAAAAAAAAAAAAAAAATACACCTAACCAAGGAAGTAAAAACTACAAAAATCTGGAGAAAGATGCCCAAAACAATGTCAGGAAATGGAAACACCTTATGTCCATGGATAGGTGGAATTAATATTGTGAAAACGGCCATACTGTCAAAGGTGATCTACAAGTTTAACACACTATCCATCAAAATCCCAATATCATTTTTATTAAGATAGCAAAAACAATCCAAAAATTCAAATGCCACAACAAAAGACCTTGAATAGCCAAAGCAATTCTAGGCAAAAAAAAAAAAAAAAAGAGCAGTGTGGGTAGTATCACAATTCCTCAAGCTCCACTACAGAGTTACAATAACAAAAACTGTTTGGTACTAACACAAAAACAGGCCCAAAGATCAACAGAACAGACCAGAAGACACAGAAATAAAGCCATACACTTAAAGTTATCTGATATTTGACAAATATCTAATATTTGACAAAAATGCACAGTGAGAAAGCCACTTCAATGATTGGTGTTGGGAAAGCTGCATCCATACGTGGAAAATAAACCTGCTTGTCACCGTACACCAGCATCAACTCAAAGTGCATCAGAGTCTTTAGCACCAGACAAGAAACTTTGAAACTATTGCAAGGTGGGGTAGGTGAAACATTAGAACTTACAGGCGTAGGCAAGGACTTTTTGGAAAAAAGTCATAAGGACTCGGAGAGCGAGAGCAGAGGTGACATGCTCCAAAAACAAATGTACTCCTTACCTGATTTATGTAATTGAAACCCTTCTGGGTATCACTTTTATAATAATTGTTTTTAAGTCGGGGGGGTGGTGGTGTCTGGGAATGTGGCTTAGTGGTAGAGTGCTTGCCTAGCAGGCATGAAGCCCTCCCTGGGTTCGATTCCTCAGCACCACTTAAACAGAAAAAGCCCAAAGTGGTGTTGTGGTTCAAGTGGTAGAGCGCTGGCCTTGAGCAAAAGGAAGCCAGGGACAGTGCGCAGGCCCTGAGTTCAATCCTGGGACTGGACCAAAAAAAAGTCTCGGGCACTGCAGATAGGAGACCTGACAAGTGGGATTATATTAAAATAAAGTTTCTGCACAGTGAAGGACACAGTTACTAAAGTCAAACGACAGTCAACAGACTGGGAGAAGAACTTTATCAGCAATACATCTGACAAAGGCCTAATATACAAAATGCAAGGAGCTCAAAATTCAAGCCCACCCCCAAACGAATACACCAATCAATAAATGGGCAAAGGAGCTAGAGAAAGACTTCCGAAGAAGAATGGCAAACACATGAAGAAAATGTTTACCATCCCTGGTCATACAGGAAATACAAATCAAAACAACTGAGATTCCATCTCACCCCAACTAGATTAGCCAACATCGTGAATTTGAACAATAAATACTGGCAGGGATGTAGAGGAAAAGGAACCCTACTGCACTCCTGGTGGGAATGTAAACTAGTGCAACTACTCTGAAAGAAGGCACTTTTGAGGCTCCTCAAAAAACTAATCCTACACCTTCCCTATGACTCAGCCATACCATCCTTCTACCCAGATCATTACAAGTCAGGATACGGTACAGACACCTGAACATCCACTATTCACAACAGCCAAGTGTGCAAACAGCCCAGATGCACCCAGCGAAAAGCTGACATCGTGCATGTTCTCATCATATCCCATGAAAGTCGGATTTGTTGCCTCATAACTGTCTTTCCTTAGAGAGACTATAACTACAGGAACGTGAGTTTATGAGCAGGCTAGGTACAGGATGAGTTGAAAGCCAGGCTGCGGGCTGGTCGCTGGTGGCTCACACCTATAATCCCAGCTACTCGAGAGGCCGAGATCTGAGGATCACGGTTCAAAGCCAGACTGGGCAGGAAAGGCAGTGAAACTCTTTATCTCAAATTAATTACCAGAAAACCAGAAGTGGCGCTGTAGCTCAATGTGGCAAAATGCTAGCCTTGAGCAAAACAGCTCAGAACAGTGGAGTTCAACCCCCGTGACGGACAAAAAAAGCCAGGCTGGCCTATGCACGAGGCTTTCTTTTCAAAAGCAGAACAATGAACAAAACTGACTTGGAAAATAATACATGCAGCATTGTTCACGTGTCTGTCAGTCTGAGTGACGTAAACGGAGTTACTTCAACTGATTTACTCACACCCTGATCTCCGATAAGTATTTACAGCAGCTTAGTTTACATTTTCCACTGAAAAATAATACCTTGGCCACCGCAGCCGGCTGCGGCGGCAGGGACTCACCCGCCCTCGCTCTCCGCGTCTGTGAGCGCGGCTCCTGAGGAGGCCGTGAAGTAGATGGAGCTGGAGCCGGTGGAGTCGCTCCTCTCCCGGGCAAATGGGAACCTGCGCCGCCGAGTCGCTCGCTGGTGCTCTTCCATTTGTGACCTGGAAAACAGGCTGCATCAGCTTGTCTCTCCCCTCACTCCCACTCTTCCCCTTCGCTGAAGGAGCCAACTCTGGTCTCTACCCTCAGGAGCGCACCAAGCGCCTCCAGGGCATGGATAGCCGGGCGACTAGATTGGGCAGAACAAGGAGTGCCGTCTGGTGAAACAGACCAACAAGACGGGGAAGACGAGGAAACAACAGCTGCCTCCAACGCTAGGTTAGAAACCATAAATCTGGCTTGAGCCGGGGGCTGGGTAATCAAGAGGCTGAGATACAAAGACGGCAGTTCGAAGCCAGCACAGGCACAAAAGTCCCTGAGAGTCCTCTCCAATTACCTGACAAAAGAAGCTGAAAGTGGAGCTATGGCTCAAGCGATAGAACTCTATCCCTGAGCACCAGGCCTGAGTTCAAGCCCTAGTGTATACACACACACACTTTTTTTTTTTTTTTGCCAGTCCTGGGGCTTGAACCCAGGGCTTGAACACTGACCCTGGCTTCTTTTTGCTCAAGGCTAGCACTCTAGCTAGCACTTGACCCACAGCGCCACTTCTGGCCGTTTTCTGTATAGTGGTGCTGAGGAATCGAACCCAGGGCTTTGTGCATGCTAGGCAAGCACTCTACCGCTAAGCCACGTTCCCAACCCGCCCCTCGTCTTCTTAAAGACAGCAAAGCCTCAAACGGTGGGGAAAGCATTAGGAGAGGGAGGTGGGGGCAGGGGGAGGAGCGGCGGCCGCATTACTCACCGCAACTCCCCAACAATCTCCCCAGCCAGCCCTTGGAGGCTGCTCCTCAGCTCCTCCACCTCCCGCCGCAGCGCCACCAGACTGGTCAGCACGAAGTCCAGGCGGTCCAGCGCCTTCTCCTGCGCTTCCTGTGGGAGGCTGGGCAGCACGGCCGCATCTCCAGCTTCCCCGGGGACGGCTCGCAGCCGCACCACTGAGGGAAGGAAACGGGGACAGGAGACAAGGACACCATGAGATACACTGGGGAATTCTAGAATACTCCTTTCTCAATGGAGTTCAATTTACAGAGAAAAACTTGAGGCTCAGATACAGTACTTTCAGAGCACAATTCATGATAACAAGTTCCAAGTAACCAGAAAAAAAACAACAACTAAGAACTGTTTCCTGTACGGCCCTGAAGTAATGCTGCACACTACAGATAATGTAAAAGGCTTGCAAGGGTGCGGCGCCTCGAAGGCAAGAGAGCTACTCTGGAGTAAATGGAAAACCTGTACTGACATTAGAGCACCCAAACCGGCTGTTAGGATCAACAGCAAAGCAAAACAGGGCACTCACTTTCGTATGTGTATGTGTGTGTGTTGGTCCCAGATCTTGAACTAAAGGCCTTAACTGTCCCTGAACTTTCGTGTTCAAGGCTAGCACTCTACCACTTGAGTCACAGGTCCATTTCCACCTTTTGTTGTTGTTGTTGTTGCCAGTCCTGGGGCCTTGGACTCGGGGCCTGAACATTATCCCTGTCTTCTTTTTGCTTAAGGCTAGCATTCAACCATTTGAGCCACAGCGCCCCTTCTGGCTTTTTCTATATATGTGGTGCTGAGGAATCAAACCCAGGTTGGGGAAGAGTGGCTAAGACTATAAGCTTGAACCCATCAATTCAGTCCAACCCTGATCCCCCTTCACAAGTAGTAAAGGAACTCCACTTCTCTTGAGAGCTTCATCTGACGCTATCAGGGACAGGAAAGGAGAAAAGCAGCAACACTGGAAAAA
Source organism: Perognathus longimembris pacificus (assembly GCF_023159225.1). Classification (NCBI taxonomy): domain Eukaryota; kingdom Metazoa; phylum Chordata; class Mammalia; order Rodentia; family Heteromyidae; genus Perognathus; species Perognathus longimembris. Next base: position 32,520,592 of record NC_063183.1, on the reverse strand, counting down.
GCCCAGTCAGACCCCAGAGCTCATCACCCATCCAACCTGAACTGGCCTCTATGTGCTCTATCAGGAAATGCAGAATGCAAAGCGGGGGCAAGAACACAGAGCACACAGCATAACCCCCTCAGTGACAAGGAGAGCTAGGCTAACCTAGGCCCAAACACAGTATATTCCCAACAGTGGTCAAGAATGTAGAGCAAGTAGATGGAAATGTAGCCACTCTTCCCTAACCTCCCTTAGACCACTTCTAAAAAGTTACAAATGAACACATACCTGCCACACCATGTGACCACCGTTATAAAAAAAAAACTAACAGCTTGTGGCAATCAGGGATAATTAACTGGGAAGAATCTTCCGAAACTCCTAACCAGGGTAGCTAGAGAACACACTGGTTTACAGTTAACAATGGAGTAAGATGATCTAAGAGGAATGGTTTGAACAAGCCCTAGATGATTTGATCAAACAAGTGAACCTGAAGGTGTTTGGAAAAAAGCACAGCGCCCTGCAGCCGGGGCTGCCTTGTGTGTGCCCTCAGCGTTCACAGTGGAGACGACACTGGACCAGGTGACAAGGCCCAGCCATGCCAGTTGCTGTGGTACAGAATCCTTCTGAATCTGTTTTCTCATAACGATTAAAGGCGGGAGGGGGGGGAATGTGGCTTAGCGGTAGAGTGCTTGCCTAGCATGCATGAAGCCCTGGGTTCGATTCCCCAGCACCACATACACAGAAAACGCTGGAAGTGGCGCTGTGGCTCAAGTGGTAGGGTGCCAGCCTTGAGCACAAAGCAGCCCTCCAACACCGTGCAAGCCCTTTTCTTTAGTGCCCACCGCGTCACTGTGGCCCGGACTGAAAGTGGAAGCGCGCCGTTTTCCTCCTGTGTGCGGTCCCGCAGTTACAGGGGCAGGGGCGTCCAAACACGTGAGAAGCACCGCCGCCACCTCCCGCAGGCTCCGCCGCGGGCCGGCCCGACACCAGGCTACCAGTCAGCGGTGACCCCGGCCTCCTCGGACTCACTCACCCTGGCGTCCGGACTCGGGCGTCGGCGCGAGGTGCAGGGCGTTGGGCAGGCTCTGGTTCCGGCCGTGGCGCTGGCTCCGTCTCCACCGCTGACCGTAGAGGAGGCACAGGACGCCGAGGCCCGCGGCGGCGCCCAGCAACAGCCCCAGGCCGGCGCGGGCGCGGGCGCCGCCCAGGACCCCCAGGCTAGACATGGCGCACCTGCACCGGGCGGGGGGGCGGGTGAGGGGGGCGCGCCGCCCCGAGCTCCCCGCGGCCCACACCGGACCGCCGCCCCACGCGGCCCCGACCCCCGGCCCCCGCGCCTCCCGCCCGCCCGCCCCGCCGGCCCCCGCGCCTCCCGGGCCTCGACGCCACCTCGGCCCCGCCGCACTGCGGACGACGAGCGCGCCGCCCCGGCTGCCAGCTCCCGGGCTCCCCGGCGCCCGCCCCTCGCGGCCGCCCCGGCCGGCCGGAGACAGCGCGGACGCTCACCCTGCCGCCAGCCACCATGGCAGCCGCCGCCGCCGCGCGCTGTCAATGAGCCGACGTCACCAGGCGGCGCCTCGCGCGACGCCAGGAGACGCACGGTGATGACCGCGCCGCGTCGTCAGGGGGCGGGGCCGCGTCGCCGGGGGGCGGGGCCGGAGCCCGGAGCCCGCGGGAGAGCGGGAGCCCGGGAGCCCCGCGCCCCGGCTCCAGGACGCCGCGTGGGGCCCGCCGAGGTCCCTCCTCCTCCTCCGGCCACACCAGCCCGCCCGGAGGACGCCGTTGGGAGCCGCTCCGAGCAGCGAGGTCGTGCCCGAGGCGGAGCCCCAGCGGCGGCGGGCCGGGGCCGGGGCGCCGGGAGCCAGGCCTCGGCCACGAGCTCGCCCCACGCGGGCAGCCCCGGGCTCCCCACCCCAGCACCACGTCCACAGGAAAGCCAGAGGGGGCGCCCGGGGCTCGAGCGCCGGCCTTGAGCAAAAGGAAGCCTGGGACGGCGCTCAGGCCCCGAGTCCAAGGCCCGGGATGGAAATAAAAACAAAAAGAGCTACAGCCCGAGGTCCTGAGTTCGAGCCCCAGCACCCACACACCGCAAAAGAAAGGAACTTTGGTTTCAAAGACCAAAAAAGCCCTCCTTTCGCACTCCCTGAGCCCCAAGCCCGGCTTGGAGAGCCAACCTCTCTGCCTTCGCTCCTCCCCGCACTGTAACTGTTTGCATCTGTTTGCATTGTGACTTGTGTACCCACAGGACTGCGGCCAGGACCGGATCGCAGCCCTGGACTCCCCTGCCGTCCTGCTCACCGGGCCCTGCCCAGCTCGGGGGGAGAGCGGCCCAGCCTGGGAGGGAACTCAACGGACGCTACTGATCAGCCGGATAGTGGAACGGAGACATAAGCCTGTAATCCTAGCTACTCAGGAAGCCAAGATCGGAGTATTTCAGCAGCCTGGGCAGGAAAGTCCATGAAATTCTTACCTCCAGTTAATCACTCAAAGCCATAAGTGGAGCTGTGAATCATCTGGTGGAACACTAGCCTTAAGCACAAAAGTTCAGCGACAGCCCAGGCCTAGAGTTCAAGCCCCAAGACCAGCACCAAAAAAAAAAAAAAAAAAGAAAAAAGGAGGCTGGGAACATGGCCTAGTGGGAGAGCGCTCGCCTCGTATACATGAAGCCCTGGGTTCAATTCCCCAGCACCACATATATAGAAAACAGCCAGAAGTGGTTCTGTGGCTCAAGAGACAGAGTGTAGCCTTGAGCAAAAAGGAGCCAGGACTCAGGCCCTGAGTTCAAGGCCCAGGACTGGCAACAAAAAAAAAAAAAAAAGGAAAAGAAAACATTATGGTTATACTGAGCAAGAAAAAACTGTAGACAACCTGGGTACACTTGATAAACAAGAAAGCATGACAGGAAAGTCAATCCAGCTGTTGGAGGAGTGGGTACCCGAGTGGGAGAGGAGTCTTAACTAAGAGGGTGGAGGAGGATGGGTATAATCAGGGTAGTTTATTTGCATGTATGAGAATAGAACGATGAAACCTGATGAAAGCATTTAAAGAAGGAGGAATGGGGGGGGGGGTGATGGAAGTGTAAGGGATACATTGTATACCTGACCTGTGTACAGGTGACACAATGAATCAATCTCCTTTGTACATCTAATACCTGGTAATTTAAAGACTAAAGATAAATTGAAAACAAAAGACTGGAGGAGGGAGAGAAGATGCTCTGTCACAGAATTTCTGTGCTCGTAGGAGAGATGTGCGGCCCAAGCAAGACACTTCATTTCCTCGTGGATATTAAAGATGTTATCTGGCAGCCTTGAGGCTGCCCCGGGGCAGTGGCAGGCGTGCCTTGCTCCGGCTGGAGGTCTCTATCTTATGCCTCATCTACAGCAGTCTTGCAAATGCAATAAAATCTTGGTATCTGAGAGGCGGCCTGTGCTGTGATCCGTGAGCACAGCACACACCAGGCCCAAGACACCTGCTTGACCTCTGCCTAGAGGCCTGACAAGTCTCGTATGGAATGCCTTCAAGTGGTGGCCTTCCCCACTCTTCAGGTCCAAGTAACTGTATAAAGAAACATTAAAATAGACCTACCTACCTACTGGTGTAGTTAAAAAAAATAAAAAGACAAGTCCTGGAGTCTACCCCACCCCATCCATTTCTCTCTCAGCTCCCTGGATATTATGTTTACCATTCCCTACTTTTGTGTTCTTTCTTCCTTTTTTTCTCTCTTTTTTCTTGGGGGGGGGGGGGACCTGGGATTGAACTCAGAGCCTCACAGTAGCTAGGTGGATGCTCTACCACCTGAGCCACACTCCCAGCCCTTTTTTGCTTTAGTTACTTTTCAGATAGAGTCTCTTGGTTTTTGCCCACGTGGGATTTAACCACAGTCTTCCCATCTGTGCCCTCTAAGTAGCTGGGCTTACAGGACATGCACCACCCACAGGAAAGACCACTGAATCCAGGCCAGCCCAGACAACCTAACAAGACCCAGTCTCAAAAGCGTGGGGGGGGGCATCAGATGAGGTGACTCAAGCCTGGAATCTGGCTGCACGGGGGATGGGGCGTGGGCACCATGATAGGCAAGGCAGTTGGGGCACAAACGTTTGCAAAGACTCTGTCTCAACCAATGACTGGGCATGGGCAGTGCTAACCTGCTGCTATCCCAACCGCCAGGGAAGCCCAATGGCTGGCGGGAGCTGCGCATGTCTGTTGTTCCCGGCAGGAGCAGCACACCCTAGACCTACCTGCCAAGGCATAAAGGAAGATGCTACCTAAAACTTGGTTGATAAAAAGGGGCTTGGGCTGGTGCCCGTGGCTCATCCTAGCTCCTTAGGAGGCTGAAATCTGAGGACCATGGTTCAAAACCAGCCAAGGTAGGAAAGTCTATGAGACTCTTATCTCCAATTAATCACTAGAAAGTCACAAGTGGCTCTGCGGCTCCAATGGTAGAGTGTTAGCCCTGAGCAAAAGAGCTCAAGGGCAGCACCTAAGCCGGGGCCAAGCCCCACAACTGACCCAAAAAAAGCAGTCAGTGCTGGGGGGAGTAGAGCCGACTCCATCTTGATTAGGGAACCCTGGCAGCAATTGTTAAAATGAAGTTAAACATTAGGTCAACCTGACCACAAAATTCTGCCTCTGTAAATGGCTTTGTTTGTTGCTTGCTCTACCCCCTGCGCCAGCCCCCTACATCTGTGCTACGCTTTTACCTTCATAAACCCCAGCTTGAGGACTGTTGGGGGAGTCACGGTTTCAGCTCTGGAGTCTGTGCTGCGTCCCTGGCCGGTCAGTTCACTTTTTGCTTCCCCAATGAGTCCATCTTTTTGCTTGAGACTGTCTCTGCGTGGTGGACTCTGAAGGGACGTGGCTTTGAGTCCCACTTGGGATACCTCCCCTGGACCCCGTAACAGGTCACAGAGAGGCCAGGACTAAGAATGTAATCTCCATCACCCTTTGCCTGCAGGCCTCTAGAATGACCAGGGGATCGTGGAGCGCATCTAGATTCGAGATACACACAGGAGGTCCCTGCTTTATAAAGCACTGCTTAGCAGTCCTTTAGCTTCTGCTGACCGCGTGGCCCATGTCAGCCAGGGCTTGCATTCTTCCCCAGGAGGGTGGCACTTCTGGGAGGTGCGGGTCCTCGTGGGAGGTCTCTAGTCTTTAGGGCTGAGCTCCAGGGCACTGGAGACCCCCTTTGTCTTTGGTGATGCCCGGCTGCCCAAAGGAGCTGCCCGATCTTGGAGTGAAGACTTGCTCACTGTAAGCCAAGGTAAAGCGTGTGTGTTTGAGACGGGGTCTGGCTGTGTGGCCCACACTGGCCTGGAACTCACACTCCTCCTGCCGGCGCCTCCCCTGTGCAGATCCTTCCGTGAGGCTGATGACTCTGCCGTGACACAAGAGCTTTGGCGACTCCGAGCCCCATGCAGACCGGTTCAGGGCGACGGGAACCGCAGCTCTCAAATCGGTAGGTCCTAAGGTGGCAATGGTTTCTCCACTTGGGTTATGTGGCAGTTTGTATTCTCGGTATATTGTTTAGTTCTACATACTTGTGAGCTTAATATAAGCGAGTAAGGTTACTGCATTCCCCCCCCCCCCCCAGCATCTCCATCCTCCCGACTCTCCTCCCAGGGCTGGGATTTCCCACCTGCTCCCCCGCACGGGGCTGGATTTGCTTTTCCCTCCCCCTGTTCCATTACTGTCATCTCCACTGTGCTCACCTCCCATAAACTTTTAGTGTGCTCGTGGCGGTTACCGAGGTAGCCCTGGGGCTATGGATACTCTCCGGCCTAGCCTTGAACTCGCAACCCTGCCTCAGCGTCGCGGGCCGCGGCCTCTGCGGATCTTCCCTGGCAGGCGCCGGGCGGGACTCTGCGGTCGGCCTGGCTGCACCGGGTCGGTCGCGGGGCCAGGCGGGGGGAGCCGAGGAGCCCGGGCGGCCCGCGGTCGAGCCCCGCGGGGACCAAGGCGGAGGTTCAGTGATGTCCGCCACGGCCCTCGGCCTCCATGGGGGTGGAGTGCGGGGGGGGGGGGTGGAGAGGGCGCGAACCCTGACCCCTGAGCCCCCTGCGGCCCCCCCCCCGCTCCCCTGCCTCCTCCCCCCTACGCCCCCCACTCCAGTGCACCCCCCTCCCCACCGCCCGCCCGGGCCGGGGTCCAGCGCGCCGCGGGGGCGGGGGGGCGGAGCGGGGGGGCGTGGTCAGGGGCGGGGGCGGGGCTCGCCACGCCCCGCGCTCCCCATTTTGGCCGCCGCCGCGCCACGGCTCCAGACCGCGGAGTCACGGGACGGGACGCACCGACCATGCCCTACGTGCTCATCACCACGCAGAGCCGCGTGGTGAGCGTTCCTGCCCGGCCGCGGGGGCCGCGGGGGGGGGGCGCCCGGGACGGGGCGGGGCCCCACGCGGGAAGGTGGCGGGGGGGGGGCGGGGAACCCCGTCCCGGGCCGGGGAACAGGCAGGGCTCGGGAGGCGGGTCTGGGCGGGAGCGGCGCGGGGAGCCCGGGACGCCGGGGGGACGCTGGGCGGCCGCCCACCCCGCCGGGCCCTGCAGCCGTCCCGTCCCGTCCCGTGCCCGCGGTGCGCAGCCCGGCGCTTGGCGGGGCCCCGAGGGGCTGTGGACTCAGCGCCCCGCACTGGGCTGTTCTACTTGACCCTCCGTCCCCCCAAGTAGCTCCCAACCAAGGTGTCTGCGCAGCCGTGTGGATCCGGGATAAAGCTCTGCTGGTTTTGACTTTCGGGGTTTGGGGTTTTGGGGTTTTTTTTTTTTGGCCAGTCCTGGGCCTTGGACTCAGGGCCTGAGCACTGCCCCTGGCTTCTTCCCGCTCAAGGCTAGCACTCTGCCACCTGAGCCACAGCGCCGCTTCTGGCCTTTTCTGTATATGTGGTGCTGGGGAATCGAACCCAGGGCTTCACCTCTACAAGGCAAGCACTCTACCACTAGGCCACCCTCCCAGCCCCGGGTTTTTTTTTAGACAGGTGTCACTGTGTAGCCGGGCTGGCCTTGACTCTCTCTCCTCCTGAATGTCATGTCCTCTGCTGGGGGAGGGGGTCAGGGGGGCCCAAGGGCTCCCTCCCCATGCCCAGCAGCGCCCGCGGCTTACCTTGCAGGAGATAGGCCCCACCATGGTGGGCAATGAGTACTCGGATCCGGAGCTGATGAAGCATCTGGGGGCCTCAAAGAGAAACGTCCTTGGAAATAACTTGTGAGTGAGGCTTCCGGGACCCCTCCCTCCTGCCCTAGGGCACAGGCCCACCTGCACCGGCCCCGCCCCCACTCCCAGGACCCCGAGGTGGTTCTCCAGGAGGCACCCTCACTGGGGTGGCCCAGGCCAGGCAGCCCCGTGGGGAAGACTCCCTAGCTGACGGCGCCCCCGGCCTCTCCCCTCAGCACTAAGCCCACCAATCAAGACCAGCAGAGAAGTCTCCACATTAAAGGGCAGAGAAACAAAGCTCAGCCCCAGACGCTGCAGGACACCAGCTCCCTGCCTGGCACTCAGCCATTCTCTCCATCCAGCACACCACCTCCATGTCCACACTGAGACCGTAACTGCTCCCTTGACCTTCCTAGCCAGTGGTGGGAGAGAATGGCTGGTCCCAGTTCACATGCAAGGGGTCGAGGGGGATGAACATATCCCAGACCCCTGGGTCGGGGGCGGAGGGCAGAGCCAACACCGGGATGCTCACACAATGCATTTGCCTCAGATGTCTGGCTTGGGCCAGGCTTGATGGACTACACCCCAAATCCTAGGCTAGAGGTCTGAGGCTAACTTTGAACAGAAACGCCAAGACCCTATCTGAAAAGGAAAGAAGGCTGCCTGCCTATTATTAAGCATGAAGTCCTAAGTTCAAATATCGGCACTACCTCCCTCTTCCTCCAAAAAGAGTTCCAGGTTTTGTGCTCAGGCCCCTCTGTTTCATGGCATTTCAGCACCAATTAAACCTGAAAGCAGCTGGGTACCAGTGGCTCACACCCATAATACCCAGGAGGCTGAGATAGGAGGGCTGCGGTTTGAGGCCAGCCCTGGCAGGAAAGTCCATGAGACTCTCGTCTTCAATTAACCACCAGGAAACCAGAAGTGGCGCTGTGGCTCAAAGCGGTAGAGCGCTAGCCTTGAGCACAAAAGCTCAGGACAGTGCCCAGGCCCCGAGTTCAAGCCCCACGCTAGGTGGAAAAACAAAACTGAAAGAAGGAACAAATAAGCATTCCCTTATGCCAGGAGCCAGCAGGAGCTAGCCCTGTAGCCCCAGGGCTGCGGACAGCATGGAAGGGGCCCTGGTCTCCTGAGCCCCCTGTGCTCAGGGCCCAAGTGGCTGATGCTCAAATGGGGGGGGGGGGGGGGAGGCTGCTCTGTCGCGTCCCCACCACCTGACGTCTTTGCAGCTCTGAGTACTTTGTCAATGACCCGCCTCGCATCGTCCTGGACAAGCTGGAGCGCAGGGGCTTCCGTGTGCTGACCATGACGGCGGTGGGCACGACCCTGGTGTGGTGCCTGCATAAGGAGTGACCATGCCCTCAGGCCCTGCCCCTCGAGGCCCGCTCCAGTGACTCCTGCCGGCGCCTCCCCACGTCACCCCCCGCGGTCCAGCACCGAAGGGCAGTGAGGGGTCCTCGGAGGTCCTACTCCAGGGTGCCTCCCCGCCGCCCCCTGGCTGCAGACTTGGCCCTGGCTGGCGGCAGGCCAGGTGCTGGACCAGGTGGCCCCCGCCAGACCTGCCATCGGAGAGGACATCCCCAGATCCGTCAGGCGGGGCCTTCAGAGCCAGTCTAAGCCAATAAAGGACTCTGACTCCCAGTCCCTCCTCTGTTCTGCTCCTGCAGTGACTTGCCACGCGCGGCCCTGCTGGGGACCTGTCTCCTTGCGGGGTGGGGGGGCGGGCCTGGGCGGACACTTCTGGGTGGAGTCTAGCACCCTACCCCTAGGTGGAGAGACACAGACATGAGGCCGAGGCTCTGTAAAAGGTTTATTGGTGCTGTTTAAGAAAAGGGCTGTGGGGTGGAGGGCCGGAGCCGCCTACGTGGGCTGCCCCTGGTCCTCCCGCTGCATCCGGGCGATGAGCTGCTGGCGCTCGGCGGCCTGGCGCATGCGCATCATGACGAGGCTCTCGTAGTCCCTCTCGGACAGCACTGAGCCCTGGGGGACACGAGGAACAGGACGGGTCAGAGCCACAGACCGCACGCTGGGAGAGGGCCTAGGGCGGGGAGGAAGGAGGGACCAGAACATCCCGGAATCTCAGCGCTGTTCCCTCGGGGCTCGCCCGGCTCCGGTGCCCACCTCTCACTAAGCCCCTCAGTCAACAGACCGCCTCGCACTTCCCTGTGAGTGAATCACTTCCTCTGCCCCACCCAGGCCTGTCGCCCTTCGTTTCCTCTCCACCCTGTCTCTGACTCTCCTCTGCTCTGGCATCTGCCTGGTTTCCCATGAAGGGAGTTTAAGGTGCAGGATCCAGAGGCTCTGCTGGGCGCAGACAGGAGCTCTGCCCTCTCGCAGCTGCCTGCGTCCCCCGGCCCGGCTCCTGAGCGTGCCCAAGACGGGAGCCTCCCTCCAGTCAGCATAGCGTGGGGAACAGGAAGGCTAGATTAATCACAAGAAAGCCAGGCGCCGGCGGCAGGCCGGTAACCCTAGCTACTCAGGAGGCTAAGACCTGAGGATCACGGTTCCAAGCCACCCTGGACAGCAAGGGCCATGAGACTCTTATCTCCAGTGAAGCACCAAAAGCCAAAGTGGAGCTATGGTTGAGTGGTAGAGTGCTACCCAGCACCCAGGCTCTGTATTCAAGCCCCAAGACTTGAGCACGCATGCGTGTGCACACACACACACACACACACACACACACACACTAGTAATCACTAGACAAGTCACCATGCTAGCTGCTCACAGCAGAGCCCTGGGCTGCCCATCCCATGTTCGCTCTGAAGCCAGGAGACCTTCCTGTGGTCAGCAGCTGCTCAGGACGCGCGCAGAGCCAGGCCGAGGGCCCTGGGGGCTCCGAGGATGGGGAGTAACCGAGAATGGGGCTGGAATTAAGCAGCCAAGTCCAGGCCAACTGGCTTGAAGGAAGTGGTGGAGAGCAACAGAAAAGGCTACTCAAACCCTCCCCTCCACAGCCCAGCCCGGCGCTGTCCCTCAGCCCGGCGCCAGGACAGCCTGGCATGGCTAGCCCCCTCCACAGCGGGGGGGCTCTGAGAGGGGGGCCCACGGCCAGAGGGAAGCAGGGAAGAAGCAGGGCTCTGGCCTTGACTGCTCTACTCCTGCCAGGAGCCCCTCCAGGTAGAGGAGAAGGAGGAAGCGGCAGGCAGACTGGAGGGCAGGGCAGGGCAGCGAGGCCGCGTGGGGCGAGCCCTTCACAGGCACGGGGCTGCTCCCCATGAGCACACACACCCTCTCCTCCTTCCCCCCATTCCGGCGGGCTCGGCTAATAAGCCCTGTCGCTCGCCCCAGGGCTGAGTCACCCCACCAGCGGCAGGTCTCTTCCTTCCCCAACAAGTGTTCCGCACGCCTGCCTGCCTTTCAATTAGCTCCCACTTCCCCGGCTCCTCCCAGACGCTGGAGGCTGGAGCCGGGCCGGCCTGTGGGGTCAGGGCGGCCGCGGTGGCGAGAAGGGAAGCCTGGTGACACACCACGCAGGGCCGCCCCCAGACCGGTCCTCGGAGGAATCCGAGGCTCCCCACTGCCCTGGGGTGTGGGTCACAGCTGCAATTACCTCACAGCATGAAACCCGGCTTCCCACCTGACTGAGTCAGCTGGAAACAAACACACCGCGGCCACACGCACACCGGCACAACAGCCAAGCCACTCATCAGTGCGACGGCAGCGCGGCGGCGGACGGCCACAACCCTCCACCGGCCTGGACCCGACAGCCGGACAGCCGGACAGCCGGGGCCTCTGCCTCCAGCCCACGACGGAGAGAGCAGACGAGGCTGAGCCTCGCGGAGCCCCGGCCCAGCCCACACCCGGCCCCGCCGCCCCGCCGCCCCGGCCCGGCCCCGGCTCGTAAGTGCTGCTTTTTCTCTGGGGTTTTTCCAGTCCTGTGAAGGAACCAGGCCACTGCGTCCCTTGGGAACTCCTGTGGCCGGCTCTCTCGGCAATCTGCTCGTCTCCCCGGCCCGAGGACTTTGCTGAGCAGACACCCGGGGCTGCCCTAGCCCGGCCAGGGCTGTCTCCCCGGTTCCCGGCACCCCCTGGGGACCCATGGTCGCTGGCTGCTCTGGAGCACCTGTGTGGGGCCTCTGAGGGCCAGGCCTGTCTGCTGCCTCCGGGGGGTGCATGGAGACCTGGAGGAAAGGCTCCTTCCGCAATGCCTCCTTCTTCAAGCGGCTGAGCCTGGGGCGGCCCCGGCGGCTCCGGAGGCAGGGCAGCGTGCTCAGCCAGGCCAGCGCCGCGGGCGGCGACCACGAGGAGTACAGCAACCGCGAGGTCATCCGCGAGCTGCGGGGGCGGCCGGATGGCCGGCGTCTGCCCCTGTGGGGAGATGAACACCCCCGGGCCACCCTGCTGGCCCCTCCCAAGCCCCCCCGTCTGTACCGAGAGAGCTCCAGCTGCCCCAACATCCTGGAGCCCCCAGCCCCCTACGCGGCCGCCTACGCGGCCACCCTGCCCTCGGCGCTGTCCCTGGTGGGCCCCTTCCGCCAGTTCTCGGAGGAGGACCTCGCGGCCCCCCGCCCCTGCCCGGGGACGCCCGCGCCCGACCTCAGCGACCCCTTCTTCTCCTTCAAAGTGGACCTGGGGATTTCGCTTTTGGAGGAAGTTCTGCAGATGCTGCAGGAGCAGTTCCCCCGCGAGCCCCGCTGCTGAGGGTGGCGAGGGCGTGCGGAGCCGGGAGGCGGGAGGAGCCCGGGATCCGGCGTCTCCGGCTCCCCCGAGCGCAGGGGAGGAGGCCGGCCGGGAAGGCTGGGCATCCTTTCTGGCAGAAGCCCGGAAGGAAGCTGGCGAGGCCAGGAAAGGGACACCACACCCTGCAACCGCAGGAACCAGAGGCCAGCAGGGGCGGAACGGGGCGAGTGGGCAGAGCAGGCCGTGCCTGCGCCAGCCTCTCAAAAGCCACCATTGCCAGGGGCCTGGCACTTGGAGGCAGCAGTCCCACCCAAGCCCCCAGGAAAGCGGTGCTGAGCACAGGAAACAGCTAAGTGCCAATGCAACGAGCGTCACAGAACTGGGGTCCAGGTGTCATCGCACTGGGCACGCTCCAGGTGCTGAGCGGCCGAGCCTGGAGGCAGGCAGGCCTCTGCAGAGCTGCCCTCTGCACCGCACAGCACGAGCACCGGCACCGCGGACCGAGACCGCGGCTCCCGGAGCCTCCGTGGGCAGGCAGGGAAGGGAACGGGCTACACAAACCAGCAGCAGCACGTCAACCTGCCCACCCGCTGCCCACGCCCCTGCTGGAGGAGGCAGCGCCAGGGACTGACTGCCAGCCGCCTGTAAAGCCACATGGCACTTAGGGTCGATCCGGAACCCTTAATGACTGCAGTCTTTAGGAAATGCTATGGAAATAGTGGAAGACTTCCTGTCCAGAAGAGGGGGGACTGGGTCAGAGGATGGACACTATTGATAAAGAGGCACAGCTGGCCTCTGGAACCCTCCACCAGGGCTAGGGAGCTCTGCCTACCCCAAACCTCCGAGGAGGAGGCTGCCTACTGGGCTGCGGCTCCCGCTGTGCCAGACCTGAAACCAGAGCCTTGACCAGGCCATGAGGTTCTGACCCTCAGGCCTCTCCCAGGCGTGAAAGAAGGGGGGGGGGAGGCTTTGACACCTGCGGCCGCCACAGCCCCTCTTCTTCCTGTGTGGAGGAACTGAGCTGAAAGGCTCCCCTGTACATAGAGGATATAATAAAGCTCTTTATAGCACGACCTATGCAGAGTTCGCTGGGGCTGTGAGATACTCAGTTAAGGTACGGGACTAAGGTCTCTTCTAAATCAGGGCTCTGAGTTAAGCTTAGAGCACTTCATGTTCCTCCTCCGTCCACACTCCTAGGAAAAACCTTTGGGTCCCTCAGGCAGTTAGCAGGACAGAGAGGTGGGCAGGACAGGGCCCCTCCGGCTCTCCAGAACACAACAGGTGACTGCGGTCCTCCGCGTGGGCTGGGGACTTGTCAGCCTCACCCCACTGGTGTCACCCTAGACGTGGGGGAGAGCCTGAGATCACGCACTGAGGAGGACCGAGCGCTGGGCCAGGCCCGGCTTCTCACCTTTGACTGTCCCGAGTGGCTGGGGCCCGCAGTGCTCACGGGCTGACCTTCTAGCCAGGAAATCTTCAGAGGATTGTCCACCAGGCCCACTTCATTCTGGATGGCCAGCTCCTGCCGAACGGGCATCCAGACTTAGTCCTGTCCGTCCTCCATCCGTAGCTATACACACCCCCGCCCCCAAAGAAAGGCCCCGGGGCTCGAATCCCAAACAGCGCTGGAAGAGCGGCAGGGAGGGAACCACAAGGCTGCAGCTGAGCCTCCTCCCAGGACAAGGGAGATGGATGTGCCTTGGCCTTCGGGTACGAGGGCCCTGCGGGCGGGGAGGCGCACCGAGGGCTCCCACCAAGACGGGCACAGGACGGAAGTGTGGAGCGGAGGCAGCCAGCACGCCCGCCCGTCCACCCTGCGGGTCAGAGGCCCCACGGGGAATGGGAGAGCCCCCAGCACTGAGTCCCTGCCTGGAATGAAAGGTCTGCCGGGCCCCGCAAGCCCCGCGTAATGCTCACCGCAGCCTTGACCGTCGCAAACTCCACCACAGCAGTGCCTGCCTTCTTCCTGGAGAGCACCAGGTTGAGAACCTCGCCATACTGTGGGGACAGGAAGGGTCGTGGTTAGCGTGGCTGGCCACCAGTATGGCCGGCCTGCATAGGGTGCCCTGGGCCTACTGGGGCATTTCAGCCCGGGGCTACCTTCTTCCTGCTCGGGGACCCGAGAAGTGAGATCAGAGACGGAAAAGAAAGGCTGCTTCCAGGAATGCAGACAGCAAAGGAGAATGAGCACGGGGCTCACTGGGGACCTAGGCTGGCACAGCCGCCCCATCTGGTGGAAGGCAGGGAAGGGGGTGGGGCTTTCAAGCCATCCTCCCACCTCCTCTCCTAGGACGTGTGGCCAAGCCTGGTGCTTATAAGGCAAGGGCCACACATCAGCGGCAAAGGAGAGTCCAGGCTGGACATGTCAGCCCCAGCGACGGAGGACATGGCCCAGGGAGAAGTCTCTGGGTTGTCCCATGTCTACAGGGCAAGAGAACAAAACACAAAGCGAAGCAGACAGAGGAGTGAAGGGAAGTCCAGGGCAGGGCGGTCCCGCATGGGTGAGCGCGGGCTGAGGCGGCAGCACGCCACAGAAGCCTGGCGCAGACCTTCTTCAACAGCTGCAGGAGGACATCCTGGGAGTAGCCACCTTGGGACACATCCTCTTTCTGGCACTTCCATTTTAGCTGAAAAGAAAGGCAGCATCAGCACACCCTGGCCTCTGGCAGATCAGCGCCAGACCCCACAACTGCGCGTGTGCGAGCAGAAGCCCTCCTGGTCCTCCGAGCCCCACCAAACACGTGTTTCCCATGGTAACGGGGAGGCAGGTGGCCCGCCCACCCTCGGCGATGCTTCCCACTCCGGGGGGGGGGGGGATGCTGCCAAGCCACGGACAGCCACCTCCACGCAGGCTCTGGGAGCAGCCTGGTTTGCAGGCCCAGGGGTACGGGAAGGAGGGAGGCGTGACGCTGGCCTCCTTGGAGACCAGCCTGACTAAGATGGAGCCCCAGGGAAGTGGAGTTGTGGCTCTAAGTGGTAGAGTGCTAGCCTTGAGCAAAAAAAGCCCCCCAAAACTCAGGGACATGGCCCAAGCCCTGAGTTCAAGCTGCATGACCAAAAAAGATGGAGCCACAGAAAATGTCTGTGTGGGCTGAGTGGATGGCCATGCAGTGGCACGCAGACCCCACCAGGACGCACCTTCAGTTTGGGGGTCCCTTTGCTTTCTGTACTTTCTGCCTTTCCTAGAAAAATTGGAAAAAGAAGAAAGAAAGGTCGAATGAGGCCAAGATTCTTTCACAGGACAGACACCTTGGCAGTCCTAGAAAAGGCTACTCTTGGTGCGGGGCGACGTCTGCCCTCCCCCTGCTTACAGGTCAGGAGGGAAGAGACCACACCCAAGGAGGCCTGCCCAGACATCGTCACCAGGGAGCTCCCTCCAAACCAAGAGCTGGGACCCCTCCTGCAAGCCAGGTGCAGAGATAGCAACAAACAGTTCACTAAAGCAAAGTGCCCCGGCCTCCCACACTGTGATCTGCTCTACTAGAGAACTACCTTGCTGGGGACGAAGACGACGCTGCATGTCCCCGGGTGGAGGAAAAGGCACCTTGGCCCCGGGGAGAGCTGGGGGGAAGGGAAAGGTGTGCGGTGCCCGGGGCTCTGGTAGGTGGAAGCCTCCAGCGGACCCCCGGGCAGCCAGCGTGGCCACCGGGGGCCAGGGGCGCTGCCCTGGAGAAGAACAGCGAGCGAGCGTGGGCCTCACCCCTCAGCCTCTGCTCGCGGTCCTGGCGGATCTGCTCCTGGATCAGCCTCTGCTGCTCCTCCAGCTGCCGAGAACCCTCTTCCCGCAGGCGTGCGATCTGCAGGGCAGGAGATGGAGGGAGTGACAATCCTGTGCAGACCCAACGGCAGGCTGGCTCACTCCTACAGAAGGAAGGGAGAGCTAGCCCTCTCCACAGTGGCCGCCCCCCTGGCACTCCCTCCTCCCCCTCTGTCCTCCTCCGGCCTCCCTGGCAGATGGCCTGGAGGCTCACCTCTTGCTCCAGAGTGCTGGTGCCTCGGCTCTCCTCCTCCTCCTCGCTCCCCTGGGCCTGGGCTTGGCGTTCCCGTGCCTCCAGGTCTAGGCACAAGAGGCACAGTTGTCACAGTTCCTGTACGGCCTCCGTCCACCCAAGCACCCATCAAGTCTCACACAGGGTGACACAGTCCCCAGGAACTGGTGGTTTCCACCTGTAACCCTAGCTACTTGAGAGGCTGAGACAGGAAGGATTGTGGTTTGAGGCCAGTCCAGACAAAACAGTTCATGAGACTCCTTCTTGACCAAGAACAAATGCTGTGACACAGCCCTGTCATTCTGGCTTTGTGGGAAGCCTAAGCAGGTAGATCACAGTCCTGGCCATACTCCAGCAGGAAGTGAGCCCTAGCTTAAAAATAGCCAGTCCAACAACAAATAGGGGAAAGACTCGACAAACGGGACTACTACAAATTAAAAAGTTTCTGCACAGCTAAGGACATAGCCACCAAAATAGAAAGACAGCCAACCATATGGGAAAGGATATTTACCAGCACAGCAACAAAGGCCTGATATCTGTCATCTACAGAGAACTCAAAAAACTAAGCCCCTCCAAGCCCAATAAACCTATTAGGAAATGGGCAAATGAGCTAAAGAGAGGCTTCACAAGAGAAGATACAAAAATGGCAAAGAAACACATGAGGAAATGCTCAACATCCCTGCTAGTAAAGGAAATGCAAATAAAAACAACCCTGAGATACCACCTCACCCCAGTTAGAATGGCCTATACCCTGAACTCAGGCAACAACAAATGCTGGAGGGGGTGCAGGGAAAGAGGAACCCTTCTCCATTGTTGGTGGGAGTGCAAATTAGTACAACCACTTTGGAGAACAGTATGGAGCTTTCTCAAAAAGCTCAACATAGACCTACCCTATAACCCAGCCATACCACTCCTAGGCATCTATCCTAAACAGCAAAACCCAAGATATCAAAAAGACATTTGTACTTCCATGTTTATCGCGGCACAATTCACAATAGCCAAAATACGGAAACAACCCAGATGCCCCTCCACAGACGAATGGATCCAAAAAATAGGGTACTTATACACAATGGAATACTACATAGCGATTAGGAATGGTGAAATATTGTTATTCGCAGGGAAATGGTCAGAACTCAAACAAATAATGTTGAGCGAGACAAGCCTAGAACACAGAAAACAAAGGGGCATGATCTCCCTGATATATGACTGTTAACAAAGGGAGACAGAGAGACAGTAGAGACCAAGTCTGTGAAACCAAAAACTGCTTGTCAAATAGTATTCCCCACAGGATTGGGGCAGCGACCCAACAGTATGTAACTAAAACCAAACAATTACTCAACATATAAAGGTCAAAATTTGACCTCTCAGGGGAATACAATAGCTCAAAAGCTATGCATGTACGTTCATATAAGACTACTGTCGACATATTGTCTAATATTGACATTACATTTAAAGCCCTAGGTGAACTTTCTTGGGTGTGGCCACGTGGCTACTGTATATGTTCTTGGTACATTGTATATTGTATATATGTCTACCTGACCTAGAGAAGGGATAGGAAAACAGGGCGTAAGATATCACAAGAAATGTACACACTGCCCTACTATGTAACTGTACCCTTTTTGCACAACACCTTGTCAAAAAATTTGTGTTCAATTAATAAATAAATTAAATAAATAAAAAAAAGAATTCAATTTCTGCCAGGGATGGTGGCAGACACCTATAATCCCAGCTACAAGGGGATGCTGAAGCAGGAAGAGCACAAAACCCAGCCTGGGCGCCACAGGCCCTGCCTCAAAGGAAGAAGAAATCTATTCCCACTATCTAACACAGTACCACTCATGTTCAATTAACATTACTATCACTAGCTGCTTGTCCAGGGCTAGTCCCCAGAATCTAATCTTAAACAGGAAAAGGTGAAAACAAGCCTAAGAGTACAAACCACAGTGTGCTTCCTTACTTGGTTCACCCCTAAGTCCCTCAAGGAGTTCTCCATTTTCTTTGTTTTGTTTTTGTTGACAGTCCTGGGGCGTGGACTCAGAGCCTGAGTCAGGTATACAAGGCGGGCACTTTACCACTAGGCCACATTCCAAGCCCCCTCCCCCATTTCTTCATTTTCAAGATAAAAGACCTAGGCCTGGGGGTTGGAGGTGTGGCTCAGTTGGAAGAGCACTAGCCAATGAGTGAGAACAGTTCAAGTCCAGGTCTAAGACCAAAACAACAACAACAAAAAGACCTAGGCCATATGTGTTGAAATAGTTTGTCTAGGGTCCTAGAGGAGCCCAATCTGAAGAGAAATGTATTCCAGTTACGCGTTTTGTCTGGAGATATCATATACCACTAGAGTACTTTCTCATGACTTTAAATAAATTTCAACTGCTTTCTCTGACTTCAAAAAAAAAAAAAAAAATAGCCAGTCCAAGAAAAGGACTAGAGGTAGTGCGGGGCAGTGGTAGAAGGCCTACCTAACAGGCTCGAGTCCCATTCAAGCCCTAGTTACAAAAAGAGAAAAAAAGGACAGCTCCACACGTAGCTCCGGCTTCCTCCACAGGGCCTACATGCCTGAAGTTATTTTCCACTGACCAAGGTCACAGAGAGCACAGCCCAGAAGAGATGGGCTCCGGCACAGAAGCAGGGTTGGGGAGGGCGGAACAGCTCACACTGACGGAGCAGGTTCCTCCCCTGCACTGAGCACAGGTGCCCGGCCAACCGCCCAGGGCTGTGTCAGGGCTGCCCGTGGGTAGGGCTGTTGGCCTCTCTCCCTGTGGTTTGGAATACTGGCCTGACCTAGACCTGCCTGGACTTTGACTCCATTGCCTCTGCTGAGCTCCCTGCCCGCCCCCTCGGTCCCCTTTCCCAGCCTCACTGCAGGTGGGCAGATTAGAGGAGGGAGCCACCCCAGGTCAGAAGCCTTGCCTACCTGCCAAAGGAAACGAGCTGTGGCCCTCTGAGGGCCAGCTGCTGGGACAAACCTGTCTCTCGGGCCTGGGACTCGCTGCTTTTTACTCTACCCACTTCAGTGCTAAGGATCAAACCCAGGGCCTCCTGCAGGCTAAGCAAGTGCACTACCCGTGAGCTATATCCCAGTCCTCCTGCTTTTTTTGGATAGAGAAAAGGAAGCATTAGGACAGAACAAATGCAGATTAAAATATATGATATAAGGGGGAAAAAAGGAGAGGAGGGGGAGGGGAGAGAAAAACTGAGTACAGAATGCCTGGATCAATCTTATTGGATTGATGCAAATGTCTGAA
The DNA here is from genome assembly GCF_023159225.1 of Perognathus longimembris pacificus. Taxonomy (NCBI): domain Eukaryota; kingdom Metazoa; phylum Chordata; class Mammalia; order Rodentia; family Heteromyidae; genus Perognathus; species Perognathus longimembris. The sequence goes on along the minus strand of NC_063183.1, from coordinate 32,501,615 downwards.
AATTAATTTACAACTAGGCATCAGTGGCTCACACCCACTAGAAACCTGGAAGTAGCACTGTGGCTCAGAGTGGTAGAGCATCAACATTGAGCAAAAAAAGCTCAGAAACGGACCTGGGAATATGACCTAGTGGTAGAGTACTTGCCTCATATACATGAAGCCCTGGGTTCGATTCCTCAGCACCACATAAAGAGAAAAAAGCCAGAAGTGGCGCTGTGGCTCAAGAGGTAGAGTGCTAGCCTTGAGCGATAAGAAGCCAGGGACAGTGCTCAGGTCCTGAGTTCAAGGCCCAGTACTGGCAAGAAAAACAAAACAAAACAAAACAAAAGCTCAGAAACCATGGCCAAGCCCCAAGTTCAAGCCCCACAACCAACCAAAAAAAATTAATTTATGGTCATAGTGACACCATCTATTAAGTCCAATAAAAATACGATTGGGGTGGGCTGGGAACAAGGCTTAGTGGGAGAGTGCTTGCCTAGCATACATGAAGCCCTGGGTTCGATTCCTCAGTACCACCTATACACAGAAGGAAGCCGAAGTGGCGCTGTGGCTCAAGTGGTTGAGTGCTAGCCTTGAGAGGCTCAGGAACAAAGCTCATGCCCTGAATTTAAGCCCCAGGACCAGCAAATAAATAAATAAACACACACACACACACACACACACACACACACACACACACACACACACACACTTGGGACTGCAGGAATAGCTCAACTAGTCGAGAATCTATTGACCAAGCACTAAGGTTCTCAGTTCAATCACCAGTACCATCGAGTAAATTAATTAATAAAAGTTAAAAAGTAAAAAAAAAAAGTCATGTTCTAGGCTGGGAATGTGGCTTAGTGGTAGAGTGCTCACCTAGCATGCATGAAGTTCGATTCCTCAGTACTACATAAATAGAAAAGGCCAGAGGTGGTGCTGTGGCTCAAGTGGCAGAGAGCTAGTCTTGAGCAAAAAGAAGCCAGGGACAGTGCTCAGGCCCTGAGTCCAAGCCCCAGGACTGGCCCCCCAAAAAAAGTTCTTCAGATTACAGATATTATGGTCTGCAAAGAACACTTCAAAATAAAGCTGCTGAGGGGCTGGGGATATAGCCTAGTGGCAAGAGTGCCTGCCTCGGATACACGAGGCCCTAGTTTCGATTCCCCAGCACCACATATACAGAAAACGGCCAGAAGCGGCGCTGTGGCTCAAGTGGCGGAGTGCTAGCCTTGAGCGGGAAGAAGCCAGGGACAGTGCTCAGGCCCTGAGTCCAAGGCCCAGGACTGGCCAAAAAAAAAAAATAAAGCTGCTGAAAAAAGAGAGATGTCCTTAGCCCTTCTGAAGGAGCTTCTCAGAGCGAGGGCTCGCAAGTCCCAGGCTGGCGCAGAGAATAAACGCACCCATCTCACTCGCACTGTATGGATCAGCGCCAGCAGATTTCTCAACCTCCACAGTAGCTGCTGGGGCTCCTGACTCTCCCTCCACAGTAGCTGCTGGGGCTCCTGACTCTCCACGGTAGCTGCTGGGGCTCCTGACTCTCCCTCCACAGTAGCTGCTGGGGCTCCTGACTCTCCTGCACCCTGCGTCTAGAGCAGCTGTCCAGAGCCTGGAACGAGGGGCTCTGCAAGGCTTGAAGAAAGTGGAGTGACCCAGAAGGGAAGGAGCGGGAAGCCACAGGCCAGGCGGCGCAGCGCCTCCACCTACCGAGCTTCACTCTCTTCCTTTTCTCATCAAGTTTCTGGGTCCTCTCTGCTGCCTGCTTCTTGGCTTTTCTGACCTTGTCATATGCGGCCTGGCAGGAGAAAGAAACAAAGAGAGAGAGTCAGAGAAAAGGACAGCCACCTCCTAGCCGAGCCATCAGGGCAGCAGCCTGGGGACAGGGGCTGCAGGGCTGGGCCACGGGGCAGGAGGGCAGCAGTGGTCTCTACCACAGGGCTACTGGGCTCAAGTAACATCCTTACCCTGGCTGCAGCATCAGTCAGTACCTCCAAGGCCTGGGAAAGCTGGTGGAAGAGTTCAGCTGAGCAGAGGGGACAAAAACAAAGGAGAAAAACACAGTGAGGCTTGGTGATGGTCGCTTCCTCTGGACAGCACTTCACCAGCACTGCACAGGGCAAAAGAGCCCCGAGGCGATGCACGGCCGGGCAAGTGCATCCGTCACCCCGCAGGCGAGGTGCTGCCCCAGAACGGGGCCCAGGCCTGGCACACACAACACTCACACACACAGCTCAGATCCCCAACCACAGGGGCTGGGCGGCCACGCCCCACCCCGGGGCCTCCGGAGAGCCTCACCTGCTCTGGGATTATCTGGATTCTTGTCGGGGTGGCACGAGAGGGCCTTCTGCCGGTATGCCTTCTTCACCTGGGAGTCGGGAAACAGGAGCCATGGTCACTCACTCCCGCCCCAGGGACCGACAGGACAGCCTTGCTCGAGTGATGAGGGAAGCGCCAGGCCTGCCCACAGGGAGGCGCTGGTCCCTCTTGGCAGCCACTAGGCAGGGGCCATAGAGGGAGCCGGCGGCCACCAGCCAGCAGGGGGCAGGATCCGGGACTTCCTGCTGGGCGCACATCTCACAGGGGCCGGCGTCCAGGGCTCCTGATGGCCGGGCACAGCGTGCGGGTCTCTCTGCAGCAGTCAACTGCTGCTGTCCACCTCTGGGTGGGCGAAGAAGGCAGGTGACATTTCTGAAGGGAATGTTAATACGCACTTTCCTGCGACCCAACCCTGCAAACTTGGACCTACAGACATATGCCAACATGAACACTCAAAGACACTCGCTGTAGCACCACGGACATTAGACACACACTGGACAGACCCATCAAAAACATTCCATAGCTTGCCACCCAGTGCTGACAAGGCAGAGGAGGCAGAAGATCCCAGCCTGGGTTACACAGCAAGACCCTGCCTCAAAAATAACCAAAAAGGCTGGGTGCCAGGGGCTCACGCCTATAATCCTAGCTACTCAGGAGGCTGAGATCTGAGGATTGCGGTTCAAAGCCAGCTGGGGCAAGAAAGTCCATGAGACTCTTATCTCCAATTAACCACTAGAAAACTGGACGTGGCACTGTCCCTCAAATGAGAGAGCACTAGCCTTGAACTGAAGAGCTCAGGGACAGCGCCCAGGTCCAGAGTTCAAGCCCCATGACTGACCAAAAAAAAAAAAAGGTATGGCAATCAAGGTCTCTGGTGCTTGACTTAGAGAGAAGTAGTAATGAGAAGTGCTTAGAGGGCAACTCTGGGAACAGGGTGTGTAACTCAGCCACTAGGAGGTTAAAAAACAAAAACAAGGGCCTGGGAATGTGGCTTAGTGTAGAGTGCTTGCATAGCATGCATGAAGCCCTAGGCTCAATTCCCCAGCACCACATACACAGAAAAAGCCGGAAGTGGCGCTGTGGCTCAAGTGGCAGAGTGCTAGCCTTGAGCAAAAAGAAGCCAGGGACAGTGCTCAGGCCCCGAGTCCAAGCCCCAGGACTGGCAAAAAGAAGAAGGAGGGGGAGGGGGAGAGGAAAGGGGAGAAAGAAGAGGAGGGAGTGGGAGGGGGAGGAGGAGAAGAAGGAGAAGGAGAAGAATAAGAATCTGGGATTATAAGTATATACCACCACCCTGATAATACCTGTTTTGCTTTACTTAATTTTCTTTTTTTTTTTTTTTTTTTTGCAGGTCCTAGGGCTTGAACTCTGGACCTGAGCACTGTCCCTGACCTTCTTTTGCTCAAGGCTAGCACTTTGACACTTGAGCCACAGCGCCACTTCCAGTTTTCTGGTGATTAATTGGAGAGAAAAGTCTCACAGACCTCTCTGCCTGGGCTGGCCTTGAAGCATAATCCTCAGATCTCAACTTCCTGAGTAGCTGAGATAACAGGCATGAGCCACAGGCACCCGGCTAATTTTCATATCCTTTTGCTTTTGCTTTAATTTCTCAAACAGGGTCTCAAGTTTCTGCCCAGACTCAGCCTCAGGTCACAATTCTCCCTTAGCCGGCGCCACAGCCATCTACCATTGCGTCCAGCTTGTTGGTTGCAATGGAGGCTCCCTTGTTTTTTCCCTAAACCACGATGCTCTGAATCTCCCATCTCCTGAGGAGCTGGGATTCCAGCTGTAAAATACTACCTTCAGCTGTTTTTCAGGAGCCATGCCTCTGCTTTTTAGGCCTCTGCCTCCTCTGTTCTGTGCAAGTTAACTGGCTGCGCAAATTCCTGGGTGGAACAGCTAAGCAGACTTCACAGATGGAGCCTAAATCCTCCCACAACCAGGCATGTGAAACACGGGCCTTCAGAGGCACAGCCAGCATCTTGCCAGCGAGGGCCTGCCGGGCAGGTGTCTGCTGGAACTCCTCTCTTGAGAGTCAGCAGCCTCACCTAGCCCATCTTTAGAGTTGTGCTGCCACCTGCTGGGCCATGCCAGTCCACACCTAAAGGCCAAGGCAACCCAAACCCAGTTGGCCTTTCCTGACTGCGCTGAGGCAGGAACATCTCCCCCCAGCACAGGCCTTGGGTGGTGGCCATGAGTGTGCAGACTCACTTCCTTACATCCTCACCTTTCCAAATGCCTGCCTATGTACACCTGGCCTGCCTACTCACCGCCCTCCCTGTGTGCAAGGCTAAAAAGTTACAGTGAGGGCTGGGAAGGTGGCCTTGTGGTAGAGCGCTTGCCTAGCATACATGAAGCCCTGAGTTCGATTCCTCAGCACCACATAAGCAGAAAAAGCCAGAAGTGGCGCTGTGGTTCAAGTGGCAGAGTGCTAGCCTTGAGCAAAAAGAAGCCAGGGTTGGGGCTGGGGATATAGCCTAGTGGCAAGAGTGCCTGCCTCGGATACACGAGGCCCTAGGTTCGATTCCCCAGCACCACATATACAGAAAACGGCCAGAAGCGGCGCTGTGGCTCAAGTGGCAGAGTGCTAGCCTTGAGCGGGAAGAAGCCAGGGACAGTGCTCAGGCCCTGAGTTCAAGCCCCAGGACTGGCCAAAAAAAAAAGGAAGTTACAATATACTGGGTACCTATGAACTGGGCTCACACTTGTAATCCTATTTATTCAGGAGGATCTCAGTTCAAAGCCAGTCAAAGGCAGGGGAATCCCTGAGACTCCAATTAGTCACCAAAAGCTCAAGTGGTAGAGTACTAGCACTGAGCAGAAAGGTCACAGGCCCTGAGTTCAAGCCCCAGGGCCAGCACACAAATAAAAGAAAAAGTTACAATGATGACACAACACTGGAGATGTCACTCAGTAGTAGAACACCTGCATAGTAAACAGGAGGCCTTGAGTTCAACCCAGTGCCTAAAATATATGTATAGATATATATAGATATACACATAGATATGTAAATATATGTAGATGTGTATATGCACACAATAATAAGGGAAGGGAGGTGGTAACTTTCTAGACAGTCTTACATTTACAACAGCAGGTTAAGAATCTCTTTCGCTCTTTTTCATTTCTTTTGTGACCCCATTTTCATTTCCTTTTCAAACCTTCATTAACATCTTTAAATATATTTAAATATATATGTTTGCTTTTTCTGGTAAGTAAAATAATACAAACGATCAAGTTAAAAGACAGATGCTTTTCTCCACCTGCCAGCCTCTCTCCAAGCCTCTAGGATAGACTTCATGGCGAGGTCCCCCCAAACTTTCCCCTGCATCATGCCAACACACGGGAACACCACTTTACACCCATAGGAGCCAGGGTGGGGGGCTCCTTTCGTGAGGTGGGCAAGGGAGGAGAAGAGACCAAGAGAAGGGGCTAGTCTTCAAGGTGACGGATCTCCCCAGCACCCACAACCTCACCCTGAGGTGAGGCTGTCAGCACTAGGGTTAGCAGGCCTGCCTGCAATACAGGGTGCGTCTGGGAAGACGTTTCTTTTGCTTCTTTGTATCACAGGGCTTTTATTACTGCTGTTGTGTCATACTGGTGCTTCAACTCTGGGCCTGGCATTCTATTACTTGAACTACAGCTCCACTTCTGGCTCTTTTGCGGGTTAAGGGAGGTAAGAAGCTCATGGACTTTCCTGCTGGGGCCAGCTTCAAACTGTGATCCTCAGCTCTCAGCTTCCTGAAGAACTAGTTACGGGCATGAGCTGCTACCACTGTCCAGCTCACAGAACTCTTTTCAAGTTGTTCACATGTGTTTGTTTCTTGTAGATCTGACGGGGGTAGCAGAAAGCAGAGACGAATCAGTGAGAAAAACCAAAGGAGTGTGCGCAGCCCAGCTGGTGGCACCTGTTCCTCTTCCTGGACGGCGGCTCTGCGCCCTGCACCCGACCTGGGCCACACTCCACTCTTCTTTTCTGTTGTTTTGAGAGCGTGTTATGGATTTCATCTTTTTTTTTTTTTCAAGAAGAAGTGAGAGGTTCATTAGGGCCCTGCTGAGGGAAGCCACGAACAGCAGCACAAGGTAGTGTCGCTGCCTTTATGAATCTCATTCTAAGCTTTAAAAAAAAGGACACCTGCTGGAGCCCGTGGCTGATGCTTTCTCTTTCTTTCATGATTTCCCCTCTGTTTTCAAATAAACTGATTGTCTCTCTTTTTGAAAATGTGACAAAGGGAAATGACTATATAGAAGGATTAGCTGGCTGCCTTATGAGCTCTTTTTCCAGAATGTGTGCCCCTTTGGCAAATGTCTACAGCAGTCTCAGGAGACTCTACTGGAGGCAAGCCGGCCAGTCCTCCGCGGAGGATCCTCCCTTCTCCCCCGTGGCCCGTCCAACCACCAGCCTCCCACACACCGCGCCTCCAGACAACCAAGCACAGCTGCCCCAGCAGATCCCAGGTACCCCACGCAGCCCATTCATTCCCTCAAGGCCTGGCCCATGCCTCAGTTTCTTTTATTTCATCTTCCCAACTGGCTGGGATGATAGATAGGCACGCCACACCCAGCTTTTATTGGTTGAAATGAGATCTCACAAACCTTCCTGCGCTCAAATTGCAACCCTCTGGATTTCAACCTCCCCGGTAGCTAGGATCACAAACAAGCATACCCAGCTCACACCAACAAATTTTAAAGCACAGCTTTGGACAAAGAAATGCTGGAAAATGCTGGGCACCAGTGGCTCACGCCTGTAATGCTAGTTACTCAGGAGACTGAGATGAGAGGATCATGGTTCAAAGCCAGCCCATTCAGGATATTCCTGTGAGACTCTTATCTCCAATTAACCACTCAAAAACTGGAAGGAGAGCTGTGGCTCAAAGTGGCAGAACACTAGCCTTGAGTAAAAGAGTTCAGGAACAGCACCCAGACACTGAGTTCAAGCCCCAAGACCAAAAAAAAAAAAAAAAAAAAAAAGTTAGAGAATAATAATATATAAAAGTATACAAAAAAATGCAAACTGGGCCAAGAAGATAATTAAAGATAATAAAGCTAACTCATGTATGACACTGAACACATGCAAAGCTTAATACAATTCATAAGGTAGATAGGATTCATAAAGCAGACAGCAGCAAAATTAGAAGTGAGAGTCGACAGTCCCCATTCTGAGCAGGGCCAAATGGGGAGAGCTTCCTGAGTTCAAGGGCAATAAACCAGGGTGTCTGACAGAGGAGGCTTATGGGGTCCTCCTGCCCAAAGAATATGAACCTCATAGTTCTCTGTCCTCTATGAAAATATGTCACAGGGCTGGAGGCCTGACTCAAGTGACAGAGGACTTGACTAACAAGCATGCGACCCTGAGTTCAAACTTCAGTACTGTAAAGCCAGGCACTGAGGCTGGGAATGTGGCCTAGTGGTAGAGTGATTGCCTTGTATACATGAAGCCCTGGGTTCGATACCCCAGCACCACATATATAGAAAAAGCCAGAGTGGCACCTGTGGCTCAAGTAGTAGAGTGCTAGCCTTGAGCAAAAAGAAGCCAGGGGCAGTGCTCAGGCACTGAGTTCAAGCCCCAGGACTGGCAAAAAAAAAAAAAAAAGCCAGGCACTAGTGGCCCACACCTGTAATCCTAGCTAGTCAAGAGGCTGAGCTATGAGAATCTCTGTTCAAGCTGGGCAGGAAAGTCCATGAGACTCTCATCTTCATTTAACCACTAAAAAGCCAGAAATGAAGCTGTGGCTCAAGTGGCTAGAGTATTAGCCTTGAAACAGCTCAGAGACAGTCCCCAGGCCGAGTTCAAGTCCCAGGACTAGCACCCAAAAAAACTCATTGCTGGTTTATAAAAAAATATTTCTTTATATTTTACTACTATATATTGGTTTACATACATATTTATTTATTATTTGCATAACATTTATTATTGCTATATTGTTACTGTCTTTTGCTGGAGGTGGTGGTCCTGGGACTTGAACTCAGGGTCTGGGTGGTCCTTGAGCAATTTTTGCTCAAGGGTAGTGATCTACCATTTGAGCCACAGTTTGACTTCTGGTTTAGGGTGGTTAATTGGAGATAAGAGTCTAACAGACTTTCCAACCTGGATTTGGCGCTGAACTGTGATCCTCAGATCTCAGCCTCCTGAGTAGCTAGGATCACAGGCCTGAGCCACCAGCACCCAGCTATGTTACAGTCACTTTCAGAGGCAAGGTTTCACTCTACAGCCCAGGTTGACATCAAACTCAAAATCCTGCTTCTGCCTCTGGAGGTGTTGGGATTACAGGCACGCCTGAGCTACCACACAAGGCTGGAAAGATGTATTTTCCCAATGGAGAAACTTCCACATACCAATAGCATGACCTTGAGCAAATGAGTAAGGCTACTAAGTCTCCCTCGGTCTTTGGTCCCTCAACTCCCGAGAAGAAGCAGCCCTACATGGGTGGTGGTGGGTTACTGGGAAGCATTTAATAAAAATGAGGCACTCGGGCTGGGAAGGTGGCTTAGCAGTAGAGTGCCTGCCTAGCATGCATGAAGCCCTGGGTTCAGTTCCCTAGAACCACATAGAAAAAGCCAGAAGAGGCACTCAATACAGTAAACCTGACAGGAATTCAAGAAAGGCCCCTGGTCCCCATTCAAATTCTTTTTTTTTTTCTTTCTTTCTTTCTTTTTTCTTTTGCCAGTCCTGGGGCTTGAAATCAGGGTCTGGGCACTGTCTCTGACTTCTTTTTGCTCAAGGCTAGCATTCTACCACTTGAGCCAAGGGCTTTAGGCATGCTAGGCAAATACTCGACCACTAAGCCACATTCCCAGACCCCGCCCTCCCCCCATTCTCTAGGTGACAATGTTAGTTTCAAGTCTGCTAGGGGAAATCCTAAAACTCAGTCTTTGGTTGGCCTCCAGGGTCTCTGAAATACTGTCATTCAAAGAGCAGAGGGCAAGTGGTGCTGTGGCTCCAGTGGTAGAGCGCTAGCCTTGAGCTGAAGAGCTCCGGGAGCACCACCGCCCAGAGTTCAAGCTCCACTACCAACAAAAAACAAAACAAAACAAAGAGCAGAGGGCATGGCTAGGTAGCCAGAGTGGCTACAAACCATAATTCCACTGGCCAAAGAATATTGGTCAAGTGTATCTGTCTTGATTAACTAGTTATTGCTATATTCAGTTGCTACGCCTGCCCTGGGCAGGGCCATTCTCGGTTTGAGCATGGCCAGCCAGTTCTGACTTTCAACCAGTTGGCTTGGAGCTGAACTCTTTGTGTTACAAACCGGCTTTCCAGCTTTGTTCAGCCCTCCTAGAGTGACTGCTTCCTGAAGAATTTCTCATCAGATAAATAAAACTATTCTGAAGCAGGCTTTTTCAAAGGCCTGTGGTCTCCATGTTGCTTATTAGGAAATAACCCCACCTTTTGAGCAGGTTAGGAGGCTGGATTCTGGGTAAGAAAGGTGTAACAAGGGGTTGACTTAGTGGTAGAGCGCTTGCCTCGTATACATGAAGCCCTACGTTCGATTCCCCAGCACCACATATATAGAAAACGGCCAGAAGTGGCGCTGTGGCTCAAGTGGCAGAGTGCTAGCCTTGAGCAAAAAGAAGCCAGGGACAGTGCTCAGGCCCTGAGTCCAAGGCCCAGGACTGGCAAAAAAAAGAAAAGAATGGGACTGTGGGAGCCCAGGACCCCAGGCCGGAAGCTCCTCTGAGAACTGTGTCTGCAGGAACAGGGCCAAGAGGTGGGCGTGCTGACGGCTCCCATGCTGCCCCAACTCTGGTCTTTCTAGCGCTGGGAAGCGCTTGCATTTCCCAGACTTCACAAAAAGGAACTGATGTTTATTTGCTTGCTCGATTGCTTGTTCTGCCTGTCCTGGGGCAGCCTTTTCACGGTCATGGCTGGCACTCTACTACTCAGCCACACTTCCAGCTCCGTGGCACAGGGGTCTCAACTCAGGACATCACACTTGCTGGGCTGGCACTCTACCACCTGAGCCACATCTCCAAGCCCTGCTTTTTCCTCATTATTTGGCGATGGAATCTGGCAAAGCTTTCTGTCTGAGCAGGCTGTGAATGTTTTCCTCCAGGTCTCAGGCTCCTGAGTAGCTAGGATGATGTGTGAGCTGCTGGCCACCAGGTTGGACTGTGGTTTTCAGAGGACCGGGCATCTCCAGGGCACAGCACCACAATGACAAGACCTCAGGTGATTGACAGAAAAGCTCTGATTCACAGAACTTCCTTCTCCAGTCATCTTTCTAAACTCTCACCACCGGTCAGCGTCCTTTTGCTCTCCCCTCCCACCCCCAGGACACTAGGTGAGTTTAATCGGTCTTCCATGCCACAGAGGTTCGACTACTGAATGTTCTAACATATTCCAGTGCTTCTGAGAGCAAAGTCAGGCTTTGCTGAGCATCCTGGAGTGGCAATAATCTGAAATTCTACTCCTTTTACAGTCTTCCTACAGCTTTGCTAGTCAGCCTCTCCTAGACTGCCAGCCTAACTGTGCTTCTCATCTGTTTCTTTTCTGGGATGGTATGGGAAAAGAGAAGCTGGCTATTACTGCACCTCAAATGACAGCACATGGGTTCTCTTTAGAAAGGTAAAGAATCTTTTTGTCTGCTGAGGACCACATAGGTATTTAGAACATCATTCATGGGCAAACAAAATTTTCAATACAGGCATCTGGCCACAGGCAGCCAATAAGAAGCACCTATGTCTGTCTAGTCATGTATCAAATGATTCAAGGGTCTCATAAGCCCATGGGCCAGCCATTGGTCACCCGATAAAGACTATGCAGAAGAGGCTGGGAGTTCTTCTCTCCAGGGCTCAGAACAAGGCATTGAATAGCATCTGGCACTTAGTAGGCAGACAATAAATACATGTTGAAGCTGGGTGCTGGTGGCTCACACCTATAATACTAGCTACTCAGAAGGCTGAGATCTGAGGATCACAGTTCGAAGCCAGCCCAGGCAGGAAAGTCTCAGACCCTTATCTCCAACTAACCACCATAAAACGAGAAATAGTACTGTGGCTCAAAGTGATAGAGAGCGAGCCTTGAGTGCAAATGCTTAGGGACAGTGCCCAGGCCCTGAGTTCAAGCCCTTACAGCAGACAGACAGACAGACAGACAGACATCTATTGAGTGAAAGGGACAACTGTTTATCGGTTCTCAACAAAAACATAACTAGAGTCCCTAAGTATGTCAGTTACACTGAGGAGAAGGAAGTGGGTGCTCTTCTGACCCTACTTCACAATTCCCACTCCAGCTGCTAAATTCTCTTGAAACACCAAGCCTGGAAAAGGGAGGAACTCACCTAAGGAGACAACCACAGGACAACCAGTGGGAAGTGAAGGTAGGTCTCCAAAGCGACATTAGGACATCACGTCACAGAGGGGAGGTGACTAATGAATCACCTGCCACCCAGCCCTCCCAGCCACAAGCTCTGCCGGAACTGGTTCCACCACTTTCAGTAAGTGGAGTCCAAGCAGGGGGCTGGCTGGGTCCTGGCCACGTCCACAGGGCTCTGCCGCAGGGCAGCAGGGCCTCTCACAACCACCTGCCTCCAGTTTCACCTCTGCAGGAGAAGAAACTCGTGACTCACTCAAAAAAGCAAGGGCTAAGGGATCCAATAAACAGAAAATAGCCATCATTAACTTAAAAGAAAGGTGCCCTACAAAGAAGAGATCATTATTTCTTTAAAGGCTGCTGCTCTTTCTTATAATAAAACTTGGAGCCAGGTAAGTACGAGGTACAATGAGACCCAGTTCTTAAGTCAGGCGGATAGGCTGGACTCAGATAAGGACACACAGGGAGGCAGCCCTATGTGACCACAGGGACAGAAGAGACAGAGCATCGAGTGAATGACTCACCCTGAAATCCATGCCCAGGCCCCATCATAATGAGAACGGCCAGAATCAGAGGCTAGGCAGTCATCAATCGAGGCCTGGAGAGGCAAACATCTCCCTCCAGCAGCCCCAGAGGTTATGCCACTGCCTGAAGTCACAGACAGGAAGCGAACACACAGCTGGGCACTTATCTAAGAGTCTCCTGCCTGAAAGTCACTTTCTCTCCTTTCAACCTGTGGCCCATGCTGAGACAATACCTCAAGGAAATCCCCAAATGCCTGGGCACTTTAGAGGCTGTGGGCAGATTCTAAGGTTAGACAGAAAGCAGGGAGGTGGCCACCCCTAGCCTACCCCTCCAGTTCAATGACCCCAAATGTGAGCCTGGCTCTGGGAGCAGCCCTCACACCATCTCTCAAGCTGCTAAGCAGGCTCTAGGTACAGTCCCCCAGGAATACCTGGGAGTGTACCCCGGGTCTGGCAAGCTTCTCCCAAAGCCTGGCCCTTGAGGCGCCTGAGATCTGCGTCCCGAGGCCACCCCTAAGGTGCTGCTCTAGCTCCTCCCCCGCCCCCCCCCCTCAGTCTGGCCTCCATTTCTAGTCCTCTCTTCCACTACTCTTTCTTGGGCCTCATCTCCTTTTCTGCCCACTCCTTTGAACCAGCTATCCTCATGGGAAGCAGTGCATGGCAGATACCACCTTCTTTTCCGGCCTCGCTGCCTCCTTCCCATCCTTGTCCTAAGCACCTCGATCTCAGGCTCATACCCCAAGTCCTTTCTCAGTCTTCTCTCAGGTTGTAGATTTCCACCCCCTAGATCTGCCCGTTGCCTGCTGTCACCCTGTCTCTGCCTCTCCCAGGAAACAGAACCTCTCTCTGAGCCTGGCACTTCCCACAACTCATTTGTTCTCCCCGCCACCTTCATGCTCTCATTTCCTTTAATAACACCACATGTACGGTAGTAAAGACGTACTGCAAGTTAAAGAAGGTATGCAACAGTACTCAGGTACAGGAAAGTTAAGGAAAGCAGCTATTCCAATAGGAAATATTCCAAACACTACCTTAGCTCAACTGGAAAGTTGACTGTGCAGTATTAAGATGAAATGTAACACAATTCCTCACGCTTCCCATCCCCGCGTGTGCCAGCTGGGTTTGCCCCAGTCAGGCAGCGTTACCTGTGGAGTGAAATCTATCTGTGTCGCTGCCCGAATCCGGGGCACTCTGGGGCCTGCAGGCCATCCAGCTGCCCTAATTACTCAGGAAGGGTAGGTCTTGCAAAAAACTGGGAAAGAGGAATAGGAAATTCAGGTCTGGGCAGGGATTGTGCGTTTACTAGCCACTTTAGCCAGGTAAATCAATTAAACTCTTTGAGTCCTGGTTTTCTCATCTATAAATTGGAGCTAATAGTTCTGGCCTACCTCACAGGCCTGTTTTGAAGATCACATCAAATGAGATAATTTATGTGAAAGCACTTGGGTATCATATAAATGTGAAGTATTATCTTGAATGCTAATGAATGGCTTACAGCGTACAAACAGAAATGAATCATTCCTTTTGACTTAGCACACAGCCAAGTCACTTCACAATGCCAGCGCTCCAGCCAGACGGCTTTAGAGGGGAGCGCGCCTCACAGGGATGGGAGAGGAGGGGGAGGCTGGGCCTTCAGCAGGCTGCTCGGGCTCAGCGCCGGGTCTGGATAGAACAGGCTGCAGACGGGCTCCTCACTGGAAGACAGGCACAGTCAGGCACTCCTCCAACCCAGAAAGCGGGGGGCGGGGGGGGGGGGAGGCCTAAGCCTTTTGGGGTGGGAGGTGTGTCTCAGGCAGTAGAGTGCCAGCCAATGAGCAAAAGCATCGGATGCGGAGTTTGAGTCTTGATCTCCAACAAACAAACAAAAAAGCAGAAAGGGTCCCCAGGTAGCCCCGGGTGTCCGTGCCCATACAGACAGGACCTATGGCACCAAACAACACCCTTCCAGATTCATCTGCAACAACTTCAGCAAACCCTCGGTGATGGCCCAATTCCCTTCTGTTCAGTAAAGAAGTTTGAACTCGGAACCTTGCACTTGCTAGGCTGGCCTTCTACCACTCAAGCCACATTTCAGCTGTGTGGGACCTTTTGCTGGGTTTTTAATTTTTTTTTTTAAAAGTTTTTTTTTTGGAAATAGGATCTCACAAACGTTTTTGTCCAGACTGGCCTTGAATTTATTCTTCTGCTCTTAGCTTCTGAGTAGCTAGGATTATAGGCATGAGCCCCCAGCCTCCAGCTCTGTAAGACACTTTGTTAGACCTTCATCTCATGCTGCTCTTCAAGCCTTTCTCTGTTTTCTGTCCTTCAATTTTTAAGAAACAATGTTGATATGTCACATTCTTACATATAAGAGGTACACGTAACTTATGGCTAGGCACAATAACTCACTTCTATAATCTCAGCTACTTGGGAGGCAGAAATTAAAAAGATAGTGAGAGACACACACACACACACACACACACACACACACACACACAACATCTCAACAAACAATACAGACATGGTGGTGTCTGCTTGTGATCCAGGCTACATGGGAGGCATAGGTAGAATGGTGTCCCAAGGCTGGTCCCAGGCAAAAACACAAGATTCTAATAGAAAAATATCTAAAAGCAAAAAAAGAGCTAGGATGTGTGAGATAAAGCACCTTCCTAGCAAGCGTGAGGCCTTGAGTGTCAATGCCAACACTAAAAAGATTTTTTTTAAAGCTCTGTATAGTTGAAATAAATGTATTAACTAACATACAGATAAAAAGTCTTTTTCCCAGGCTGGGAATGTGGCTTAGCGGTAGAGCGCTTGCCTAGCATGTATGAAGCCCCGGGTTCGATTCCTCAGCACCACAAATACAGAAAAGGCCTGAAGTGGCGCTGTGGCTCAAGTGGTAGAGTGCTAGCCTTGAGCAAAAAGAAGCCAGGGACAGTGCTCAGGCCCTGAGTCCAAGGCCCAGGACTGGCCAAAAAAAAAATAATAATAATAAATAAATAAATCCTTTTCCTTAAACCTAAATGCTATAATATAAACTCCTTCCCTGAAAAATGTCAATATTAAGTTTGTCTGGTTGCTTTCCTGGTAACAGACAGAAAACTTAGATCTTTAAATACCGAACTAGTTCATACTTACAATCCCTGCATTCTGGAAGCTGACAGAATCACAAGTTTAAGGCTAACATGGTAACACAGCAAGAACCCTGTCTCAAAAATCAAAATTAGCCAGGTACTGGTGGCTTACACCTGTAATCATAGCTACTCAGAAGATTGAGATCTGAGAATCACGATTCCAAGCCAACCAAGCAGGAAAATCCATAAGACTCTCATCTCTAATGAACTATAAAAAGCCACAAATGGGGCTGGGAATATGGCCTAGTGGCAAGAGTGCTTGCCTTGTGTACAGGAAGCCCTGGACTCAATTCCCTAGCACCACAAACGGCCAGAAGTGGCACTGTGGCTCAAGTGGCAGAGTGCTATCCTAGAGCAAAAAGCTAGGGATAGTGCTCAGGCCCTGAGTTCAAGCCCCAAGACTGGCCCCCCAAAAAAAAGAAAGAAAGAAAGAAAAAGTCACAAGTGGAGCTGTGATTCAAGTGGTAGAGCACTATCCTCGAGGACAAAAGCTCAGGGACAGCCAGCGCTGGTGGCTCACGCCTGTAATCCTAGCTACTCAGAAGACAAGATCTGAGGATCGTGGTTTGAAGCCAGACTGACTGTGCAAGCAAGAAAGACTGTGAGACTCTTACGTCTAATTAACCACCAGAAAAACTGGAAGTGGTGTTATGGCTCAAAGTGGTAGAGCACTAGCCTTGAGTAAAAAAACTCAGACATGGTGCATGCAAGAGGCTGCGATCTGAGGATTGCAGTTTGAAGCCAGCCCCAGGAAGGAAAGGTTGTGAGACTCTTCTAATTAACTACCAAAAAGCTGGAAGTGGAAGAGTGTCTCAAGTGGTAGTGTTCTAAGCCTTGAGCAAGGGCTGGGAATATAGCATAGTGGTAAAGTGCTTGCCTTGCATGCATGAAGCCCTGGGTTCGATTCCTCAGCACCACATAAACAGAAAAAGCCGGAAGTGGCGCTGTGGCTCAAGTGGTAGAGTGCTAGCCTTGAGCAAAGAGAAGCCAGGGACAGTGCTCAGGCCCTGAGTCCAAGCCCCAGGACTGGCAAAACAAAACAAAACAAAACAAAAAGCTTTGGAAAGAAATGCCCAATTATAAAAAACTCATCATCTAAGCCTTGAGCAAAAAAGCTCAGTGAAGCTAGGCACTGGTGGCTAACACCTGTAATCCTCACTACTTAAGAGGCTTAGCTCTGAGGATGACAATGTGAACCCAGCCCAAGCAGGAAGTCTGTGAGACTCTTATCTCCAATTAAGCACCAAAAAGCTAGAAGTGGAGCTGTGGCTCAAGCGCTACAGTGCTAGCCTTGAGCAGAAAAAGCTCGGAGGCAATGCCAAGCAGAGTTCAAGTCCCAGGACTGGCAAGAATACAAAAAAGTCTGTTAGACTGTTATCTCCCATTAACCACCAAAATGTCAGAAGTGGAGCTGTGGCTCAAGAGGAAGAGCACTAGCTTTTAGCAAAAAAAAAAAAAAAAAAAAACGCTCAGGGATAGTGCCCAGGCCCTGTGTTCAAACCCCAGGACCTGCGCGTGCGCACACACGCACACACACACACACACACACACACACATCATTTTTAAGCACCTGCTTAGCAAGGCTGCTACAGACAAAAGAGAAAGACACCTGTAGACTGGAAAGAATTTGAAGTAGGGGGCTGGGGACATGGCCTAGTGGCAAGAGTGCTTGCCTCTTATACATGAAGCCCTGATTCGATTCCCCAGCACCACATATATAGAAAAATGGCCAGAAGGGGCGCTGTGGCTCAAGTGGCAGAGTGCTAGCCTTGAGCAAAAAGAAGCCAGGGACAGTGCTCAGGCCCTGAGTCCAAGGCCCAAGATTGGCAAAAAAAAAAAAAAAGAATTTGAATTGGGCTGGAGTGTAGACCAGGCCTGTTCACTCACTAAATGAGCACATATTAGATAGACACATTTCATATCCTCTCTGGACCAATAAAAGCAGCATATGCTATCTATGAACAGTCTTTTATTTTTTTTTTGTCCAGTCCTGGGCCTTGGACTCAGGGCCTGAGCACTGTCCCTGGCTTCTTTTTGCTCAAGGCTAGCACTCTGCCACTTGAGCCACAGCGCCACTTCTGGCCGTTTTCTAGATATGTGGTGCTGGAGAATCGAACCCAGGGCTTCATGTATACAAGGCGAGCTCTCTTGCCACTAGGCCATATTCCCAGCCCAATGAACAGTCTCTTAAAGTACCTTTTCCTCAGGGAAGTCATCCCCCATCCTGCAACATCAGAATAGGGTCTTCTTTCTCTTCATTCCCACAGCTTGTCATTGCATACAATTTTGTGTGTATGTGTGCTTGTACTGGGCTTGAACTCAAGACCAGAGCACTGCTGCTTAGCTTTTTCACTCTAGGCTGACAGTCTACCACTTGAGCCACAGCTCCACATCAGGTTTTTTGCTAGCTAATTGGAGATAAGAATCTCATGAAGGGGCTGGGGATATAGCCTAGTGGCAAGAGTGCCTGCCTCGGATACACGAGGCCCTAGGTTCGATTCCCCAGCACCACATATACAGAAAACGGCCAGAAGCGGCGCTGTGGCTCAAGTGGCAAAGTGCTAGCCTTGAGCGGGAAGAAGCCAGGGACAGTGCTCAGGCCCTGAGTCCAAGGCCCAGGACTGGCCAAAAAAAAAAAAAAAAAGAATCTCATGAAGGCCCCCCCCCCCCCCAAAAAAGGAATCTCATGAGGCGGGGCTGGGAATATGGCCTAGTGGCAAGAGTGCTTGTCTCGTATACATGAAGCCCTGGGTTCAATTCCTCAGCACCACATATATAGAAAACGGCCAGAAGTGGTGCTGTGGCTCAAGTGGTAGAGTGCTAGCCTTGAGCAAAAAGAAGCCAGGGACAGTGCTCAGGCCCTGAGTCCAAGGTCCAGGACTGGCAAAAAAAAAAAAAAAAAAAACAAAGAATCTCATGAAGCAGGCACCTATAACTGACACCTGTAATCCTAGCAACTCAGGAGGCTGAGATCTGAGGATCAAGGTTTAAGGCAGGCTGGGCAGGAAAGTCCACGAGACTCCTATCTCCAGTTAACCACCAGAAAACCAGAAGTGGAGTTGTGGCTCAAAGTGTACAGGGCTAGCCTTCAACAACAAAAAGCTAAAAGACAGTGTCCAGGCCCTGAGTTCTAGCACTATAACCACCACCAACAACAAAAACTTTCATGCACATCCAGCCTGGGCTGGCTCTCTGAACAGTCATCCTCAGGTATCAGCCTTCTGAATAGCTAGGATTACAGGCGTTAGCTACAGGCGCCCAGCCCTTATATACATTTATTGAATGTCTTTCAGTTTATTTCTGAGTTCAATGCTTGCTATACTGTGTGAGTTCCAAGAAAGAAGTGCTATTTTATTTAGCACTCAAGTCCCACCACACCCACAGGGAACCTTGCACTGGCCATGAACTCCATGACTCTAATATGAATTAAACAGTGAACTCTGGCAACCCTCACTTTTGTTCCACCCTATCTCCTTTCTCCCCTGCCTCCTATCTCAACTGAGAATTACTGGCTATTAGGTGAATCAGCACTGATCTGTCAGGACGGTAATGAGTTAGAAGGTTAAGTGTAGAGGACAATCTTACCCACAAGTTGTGAGTGAGGGGCTGGGAATATGGCCTAGTGGCAAGAGTCTTTGCCTTGTATACATGAAGCCCTGGGTTCAATTCCTCAGTACCACATACATAGGAAAATCCAGAAGTGGCGCTGTGGCTCAAGTGTAGAGTGCTAGCCTTGAGCAAAAAAAAAAAAAAAGCTCAGGGACAGTGCCCAGGCCCTGAGTTCAAGCCCCAGGTATGGCAAAAAAAAAAAAAAAAAGTGTGGGTGATTTATACCTGACTTTAAAACTTGCAAAGAGGGCTGGGGATATGGCCTAGTGGCAAGAGCACTTGCCTCGTATACATGAGGCCCTGGGTTCAATTCCCCAGCACCACATATACAGAAAATGGCCAGAAGTGGCGCTGTGGCTCAAGCAGCAGAGTGGTAGCCTTGAGCAAAAAGAAGCCAGGGACAGTGCTCAGACCCTGATTCCAAGCCCCAGAACTGGCCAAAAAAAAAAAAAATTTGCAAAGAAGCCAGGCATGGGGCCACATCCCAGCACTCAGAAGGCCAAGGCAGGAGGATCTGAAGGCAAGGCAACCTAGGCTACAGAGTGAGATCCTGTCTCAAAAACAAACAAAATCTGCCTTGAGCAAAAGGAAGCCAGGGACAAGCCCAGGACTGGCAAAAAAATAAAATAAAAAAATAAAAACCCACAGGAATGAGGGCATAGACAATTTTGCCCAGCAAATATGATGCCCTGAACTCAAAACCCTTGAAACTCCCCTTTAAAAAATAGCCTAGCGGGGCTGGGGATATAGCCTAGTGGCAAGAGTGCCTGCCTCGGATACACGAGGCCCTAGGTTCGATTCCCCAGCACCACATATACAGAAAACGGCCAGAAGCGGCGCTGTGGCTCAAGTGGCAGAGTGCTAGCCTTGAGCGGGAAGAAGCCAGGGACAGTGCTCAGGCCCTGAGTCCAAGGCCCAGGACTGGCAAAAAAAAAAAAAATTAAAAAAAATTAAAAAAATAAAAAATAGCCTAGCTACTCAGGAGGTTGAGATCTGAGTATCACAGTCCAAAGCCAGCCCATGAGACTGTTATCTCCAATTAACCACCAAAAATCCAGAAATGGGGCTGGGAATATGGCCTAGTGGTAGAGTGCTTGCCTCATATACATGAAGCCCTGGGTTCGATTCCCCAGCACCACATATATAGAAAATGGCCAGAAGTGGCGCTGTGGCTCAAATGGCAGAGTGCTAGCCTTGAGCAAAAAGAAGCCAGGGACAGTGCTCAGGCCCTGAGCTCAAGGCCCAGGACTGGGCAAAATGATAATAATAATAATAATTAATAAATAGGTTTTTTTTAAAGCCCAAAATGGACCAGTGACTCAAATGAGAGAGTCCCAGCCTTGAGAAAAACAGCTCAAGGACAGGGCCCAGGCCCTAAATTCAAGCTTAGTACCAGCACAAATGAATGAATGAATGAAAAGGTGAAACTGAAATCTTCCTGCGACAATGAGAAGAGCCAGGCAGTGAGTGCTCACTCAGTGTCAGCTATTGGTGAATCAGGCCTCACAATGCAGTCAGAGAGGGGCAGTCAACATTCTCACATTGCATTCTGGGAAATCAAGGCACGGAAAAGTTACACACTTGCTCAAGGCCACCAACAAGAGAAGAAGTCATCGGGCCAGTTCCACAGGCAGTCTGACTCAGAAGTGCAGTTTCTTCACTGTAACTGGTAGTGAGCACAAAGGTGATTAGGAAGACCTATGTCCATGTCCCAAAATTGGCTGGGAGTTGGTGGCTCATGCCAGTAATCCTAGCTACTCAGGAAGCTGAGATCTGAATGAAGAGCTTGGTTCAAAGCCAGCCTAGGCAGGAAAGTCCATGAGACTCGTGTCCGATTAAGAAGCAAAAAAGCCAAAAGTGGCTCAAGTGGTAGAGTGTTAGCTTTGAGCACAAAAGCTCAGGGACAGCAGCTAGGTCCTAAGTTCGAGCCCCAGGACTGGCATTAAAAAAAAACAAAAAACAATTTTTAAAAAAATTCTTAATTCCCAGAATTGCCCAGTATTCTGGCCAAGACTGCTATCCATCTTCAACACACAGCAGGTGCAACCAGCAACAATTCTTGGCCTCACTGAAGATAAATTAACAAGGGCTACTTCCGCGTCGAGTTCATCTTAAGGAAATCATCTTCCGAACAGGAAACGTGGATCTTAGTAATGATCCCCCCAAAAAAGGGCGCCTTTATTTTCCTACATCTCTCAGATCAGGAGCAACCTCAGAAATAAACGTGTGAAAGAAACCCAGCCTTTTAAACACATGAATAAACCAATGCTGGGGGGGGGGGGGATGGGAGAGGGAGAGGAGGGGGAGGAGCGGGTGGGAGGGGAGGACGTCAGTCAGGACGCGGGAATCCCGCACGGAGGCTGCGCATGCGCAGGGGGCCGCCGGGCGGGCGAAGCCAGGCTTCCCTCTCAGGCTTCCCCAGACCGGCTCCCTAGCAGGCGCCACAGCCAAAGCCCTGCTGCCGGCCCGAGGGGGCCTCGGCGCTTCCCTTCCTCCTGAGGCCCTCGCATCGTCTAGGAAAGTTCTGGAAGCCCACCGTCCGGCCGCCCGGCGTCCGACCCTGGAGAGCCGCGGGCAAGGCGCCAGGAGAGGAAGGGAGGGCCGTCAGGCCGCTCTGGACCAGCACTCTTCGCCACCATCCTCACCTCTTTATCCGCCGCCTTCTCCTCAACGCCCAGCAGAGCGTACAAGTCCATCTGTAAGAGCTCCTTGGCCACCGCCATGGTTCCGGTCCGGGCTAGATTGGTACTACAACTCCCAGCGGTCCTAGCATGTGAGGTGGGACTTCCGGCTCCGAGTCGGCCAATCCGCGCTTAGCCCATTGGGAATTGACGGGTTCCGGGCCCAGTTTGAGTGAGTCTCCCGTCGCGCGCCGCTAGGAGGGGAACTACAACTCCCGGCAGCCCCCGGGGCCGCCCTGCCGCACTCCGCCCGCCGGGGCCGCCGCGGAGCCTTCCGAGTGAGGGTCCCACGGGCCGGCACCCCGCCTGCCGGAAGCGCCCCCTGCGCGTCCAGCCGCACCGGGAGCCGCCATGGAGAGCAGGTGCTACGGCTGTGCCGTCAAGTTCACCCTCTTCAAGAAGGAGGTGCGTGGACCCTCCCACCCACGGGCCGAGTGGGGGGACTTGCCGTCCCGGGACCGGGGTCTGCGGCTTCCTGGCGGGCGTTTCGGGGAGGCCCCTTGAGCCCCGTGCTTTCCATTGCTGGAAGGTGCGGTTCCCACGCCTGGCGGGGCGGGGGCGGGGACGGGGACGGTGGGCGTGCCGGGTCGATGGGCAGCCGGGGAGCCCCTCCGCCGCCCGGGCCTCGCCCCCCGCCCCTGCCCGGCCCCTCGCGGCCTTCCTCCACACCCGGTACCCGCGTCCCGTTACCCGCTCGGCACCGAAGCCTTCCCCGTCCCCTTCCCCCGGGGCACGAGGGCAAAGGCGTTCTCATCCCCTGCCCACGCCCCCACGCCGGCAGACTGCCTCCCCGGAGGAACCGCAGACTTTCCCTGGCCAGGAGATCCTGGGACCCCGCTGGGATGAGTTCATGACTTGTAGGGAGGCTGCCCCACCGAGAGAGAACTTCGAAGCCTGCATTTTGGAGTCAGGATTGAGATTCAAGTTCGGCTCTTATTCCTGGGGTGACCTTGGTCGTGCAAGTCATGTGCCTTCTTCTGCCTTCTGCTAACATCAGGGAGGACAGTGCTAAACATCCAAGGTTAAATGAAATGATGAGGACTGAATCATATGATGAAATTTAAATCCTGTACTTGATGGAACCTGGCACGCGGGGAAGTGCTTAATAAATGGAAGCTACTGTTAAGCCTTCCCCAGGCCTCCAGCACCTCTGCCCTAGCAGAGAAGGCAGGGGCTATGCACTCTCCCAGTCTCCTTCGTTGAAGGGTTAAGGACTGAAGCACCGGGCTTTCCCTGTCTGTCTTCTACACCCCATGACAGGGAACTGAAGGTAGTAGAAAGCATGCCAATGTTGCAGGAGGTTTTATTTTACTAAAATAAAAGACTAGCTACCACAACTTCAGTGTCTTCTCTCTGGGCGGAGCCCACAGGGGCAGAGGTGAGATGTGGGACCCTTCCTGCTTCCTATTTCTTGTAGTACGGCTGTAAGAATTGTGGCAGGGCCTTCTGTTCTGGCTGCCTGAGCTTCAGTGCCGTGGTGCCTCGAGCTGGCAACACCCAACAGAAAATCTGCAAGCAGTGCCACGAGGTCCTGACCAGGTGAGAGAAACCAGCACCAGCAAGGGTTCAGCCATGCATGGCGGTGGCCATAATGCCACCACGTTTCAGCCTTGGGGTAAGGAGGGGGGAGGATCTGACTGATGGAATAGCAGGAGAGAGAGAGAGAGAGAGTGTGTGTGTGTGTGTGTGTGTTTTGCTGGAAAGCTTCATCAGATCTTCTACAGCTAAGCTATATTCCCAGCCATAGTAGGACTTCTGACAGCAAATTTCTTCTCTGTAGAGGGTCTTCTACGAATGCTTCCAAGTGGTCACCCCCTCAGAACTATAAGAAGTAAGTACTGAAGAGAAAAGACAAGTGGAAATGGGGAACAGACAAGGGCGCCATGGTAGGACTCTCTTCCATCTCTAGGTCCAGGAGTGTACCCACTCTTGGACTCCCAGCCACCCTCTTGGGCTCTGAAACAGCTCACCAGCCACCTGGGCAGCAGCCATCAATGATTGCCTAGAATGATTTGAACGGGTGATAGTGAGTATCTTTTGTCCTCCCTTCCACTGTTGAGCCCCCCTCCCCCATCTTCTATCCTGCCAGGCGTGTGGCGGCCTTGGAAATCAAGCAGAAGTCGAAGACTTCCTGGAACCAAGGACTGACCCAAGAAGACCAAGTCATTGCTGAGCGCCTAGCACGGCTCCACCGGGAGAACAAGCCCAGTGAGTGAGGACTGCGGGGGCCAGTGGGGTGACCTCCGGACGCTGTCAGGGGCTTCTCCCTCCTCACCCCATGCCAATTGTAGGAGCAGTACCCTCCCAGGCAGAGATAGAAGCACGGCTGGCCGCCCTGAAGAATGAACTTCAGGGATCCACCCCTTCCATCCAGGAGATAGAAACTCGACTTGCTGCACTGCAGGGCAGAGCTCCACCTTCTCAGCCCCCCAAGCCGGTAAGTGCGGCGGCCGCTGCCAGGCAGACCGCGGGACACCCAGTGCTGTTGAGACTGCCAGATCCACTCAGTTACATGAGCCCTGAACGCATCCCTTTCCCAGCATCCGCCCCCACCCCGGCCGCTCCTGGACTTGGGCTGTGGCCCACACCCCTACTGCCCACTGATGAGCCCTCCTTTGAGCAGACACACTGGACACCAGACACCAGGACCATGGCTCAGCAGACGCAGGGTCTGTTAACAGAGCTGGCAGCCGAGGTGGCTATCGATGAAAGCTTGGAACAAGGACGCCCAGGTAACCTCTGCACGTTGCTGCCTCTTTCTCCACTGTCTACCCTTTTGGGAGATGAGTATAAATGATCAACGTTAGTTGATCTTAAGTGAGATCTTAAGTGAGGACCACGGTTCAAAGCCAGCCCAGGCAAGAAGTCCATGAGACTCTTAGCTCCAATTAACCATCAAGAAGCCGGGAGTGAAGCTGTGACTCAAGTGGTAGAGCACCAGCCTTGAGCCCAAAAGCTCAGGGACAGCACCCAGGCTCTGAGTTCAAGCCCCAGAACTGGGAGAAAGTAAATAAAAAATTTGAGGATGGGCTTGGAGGTGTCTAGGGTGGGATCTTCGGATGCCTCTGCCGCCCTGACTTCATTACTCCTACCAGCTGCCTCCCTCCAGAATGACCTCAACCAGGGTGGTGCTGGGAACGCGTGCACTGATCCCCAGGGGCAGGCCGGCCAGTCCCTGGAGGAGGAGAAGAGCAGGCTGCTGGCCCAGGCTGCAGTGGAGCTGCACGAGGAGAACACCAGGCAGGAGCGCATCCTGGCCCTCGCCAAGCGGCTGGCGGTGCTGCGGGGACAGGACCCCGACAGAGGTACAGGCTGGAGCCGGCCACTCACCGGTGGCTGCTGACCAGGGCAAATCTCTACCCCAGGCCACAGTCCTCGCCGGGGCCGAGGCGGGTCCCCGTGTCCAGCCCCTCCCAGAGCCATGAGCCCTGACCACCACAGAGCAGGAGCACCTCCCGTCCCCTTGGGTGCTGAGGCTGCTTTTCCTCCTCTGCACTCCTCAGGGCTCCTGCAGGGGTGGGGCAGGGAGGGACGAGGTCGCTCAGGGTGGGCCTGGAGGCGCCTCAGCTCTGAACAAGCTCTCGTGGGAAAGGAGCGGGTTCTGGAGGCAAGCGGACAGCCACTGGGTAAAGTCACTCACCCTCACTCTCCTACCCCCTCTCCCTTCTTCAAGTGACCCTGCAGGACTATCACCTCCCGGACAGTGACGACGACAAGGAGGAGGAGGCTGCCATCCAGAGGGTCATGCAGCAGGTGGGCCTGGCTTAGGCGCCATTCATGCCCCCTCCTGTCCCGGCCTCACTACTGGCCCCGTCGCCTGGCCTCCGGTCTGAGGCAGGATGGACAGTGATTGTGTAGCTCCTGTCCTAGTTGGGACCTCCTGTTCCCTGATCAATTGAGATGGGGAATCGGCAGCTGTGGGCAAGAGGTAAACCAGAAGCCAGGCACCAGGGGCTCGCGCTTAATCCTAGCTACTCAAGAGGCTGAGATCTGAGGATTGTGGTTCAAAGCCAGCCCATGCAGAAAAGTCTGTGAGACTCTAGTCTCAATTAATCTGGAAGTGGAGCTGTGGCTCAAAGAGGTAGAGCGCTGGCCTTGAGCACAAAAGCTCAGGGACAGCGCCCAGGCCCTGAGTTCAAGCCACATGACCAGCAAAAAATTAACAGGTAAAGGAGGAATTGAGAGACTGAAGCCAGAGCACAGAAATCAGGGAGGGGGGCGTGGCCCGGAGCAGGGGGCAGTGCCATTTCCCCTGTCCATGGAGGGGGCGTGGCCATTACCCTGTCCATGGAGGGGAGGGGGCAGGGAGCAGTGCCATTTCCCCTGTCCATGGAGGGGGCGTGGCCTGGAGCAGGGGGCAATGCTATTTCCCCTGTCCGTAGCTCTCTGAAGAAGCTGCCCTGGACAAGGCAAGTGGCTACAACATCCCTGAGGAGCGGGCTCCTCGCTCCCGACCCAAACCCTGCTTGGCAAA
This sequence comes from Perognathus longimembris pacificus, assembly GCF_023159225.1. NCBI lineage: Eukaryota > Metazoa > Chordata > Mammalia > Rodentia > Heteromyidae > Perognathus > Perognathus longimembris. Next base: position 32,475,615 of record NC_063183.1, on the reverse strand, counting down.
GCCTGAGGTGAGAAAAGCCCTGGACCCGTTCCAGGCTGCCCACTGCCTGCCTCCCTGCCTGGCTGATGGCCCACGGGTGTTTACCTCCCCCGCTCCCCCGTGCTCCCAAAGGCCCAGGCCAGGACTCCCAGACCTGAGAGTGAGGAGGAGGAGGAGCTGCCCTGGTGCTGCATCTGCAATGAGGATGCCACGCTGCGCTGTGCTGGCTGCGACGGAGACCTCTACTGTGCCCGCTGCTTCCGGTGGGTGCAGGTAGAATGTTCTGGGAGGGCCCAAGGTCTGCCTGTGATCCTTGACCTGCATCTCTTTGTTCCTTAGGGAGGGCCACGATGCCTTTGAGCTTAAAGAGCACCAGACGTCAGCCTACCACCCGCCACGAACCAGGCATGCGCACTGAGGAAACCCGGGCCCTCCGGGGAAGGCAGGGATGCAGGCAGCCTGCAGGCAGGGCTCCTACCTCTGCCGCCAATCTCAGCATCCACGGACAGCAGGCCGGGCACCCCTGGTGGTGGACACACCACTGCCTGACAGGGTGCCCGGAGACGTCAGAGGGAACGAGAAACAGAGCCTTCTCCAAGAAGCCCAGAATGAAAGTGAGACATGATGGCAAGACCAGAGGAGTCTTTCCGCATGTGGCACTGGTGTTTGAACTCAGGACCTTATGCTTGCTAATCAGGTGCTCTAACTTGGGCCATGTCCCCAGCCCAGACCAGAAAGAATCTAACTAGAAGCCTGGAGGCCCAGGGCCCTACCCTGGCACGTAATGGAGCTAATAAAGTCTTGTGATTCCTTGGGTCCAGCATCTCTTTTTTCCCTTGGTGGTGGTGGGATGTGAGCTAAGCGTGTATTCTCCACTGAGGTGCACTCTGAGACCCCGAGCATCTCTTACCTCTGGAACTCTCTGGCCCCTGTGCGGTGGTAAAGCCGAGCCGAGTAGGCTATCAGCACCGTCCCCTGTGGTAAGCCTGTCCCGGCAGGTACAGTCCCACCCTCCCGGCGGCCTCATGCAAAGTGCACATGAGCATCCCACCAAACTGCTTCCTGCTCAGCCCAGCCTAACGACCGCTGCACATTGGATTGTGCACGCCTTCTCGTGCTCCAACGATGCATACGGGAGCAATGCCTGCACCGGCAGCTTCCTTTTCTATTGACAAAGGAGTGCACCGCCCTGGGCTCCCATCCCAACCCCCCTACCATATACACTCACCCAGCATCTTCTCACCACGCCCCTTGACCAGTGCCCTGGGTCCGCACCCTGTAGCACATATACTCTGCATAGCCTCTGTGTTCTGCCCTCCACTAGCGCCAACTCGAGAGAGACCCCCACACACACACTTGGGGCTGCATCAGCTGTGTGTAGAGGAGGGACCAGCCTCTCCTGATGTCTCCAGATCTGGCTGTTATTTCTGTCTGGGATTCAGAATCTTCTTTATCACCTGGGCTCCTCTTGATGTCAAGATGCTGTGTGGCTTAGCCAGATTGGGCCTGTGGGCCTTACTAGAATGTAATGTCAAAACAGCTGTGAACTTCCATTGTGAGTTCTAGTTGGCGGGGGAGGGGGGGCCTCATTTCCCACCCAGCATACACCTGACCCTTGATCAGCCTACTATTAGGCTTCTTCTTGTCAGCAGGAGTCACAGGTGCATACCACCTCCTCTAGCTTCCCTTCTGTGGAGATAAGAGTCTCAGACTTGTCTGCCTGGGCTAGGCTGGAAGCTTGACCCTTCCGATCTCAGCCTCCCACATAGCCTGCAATGATAGACTCATGCCACTGCAACCAGCTATGGGTTAAGAAGGGTCTCATGAATTTTTCTGCCTAGGCCCAAACGTGAGTACTTCCAACCTCAGCCTCTCAAGTAGGTAGAATTATAGGCATGAGCCACCACCACCTGGCTCATCTTTGGATTTTTAAGACTTATTTGAATGGGTAGGTGGATGGATGGATGGTTGGGTGGGTGGGTGGATGGGTGAGTGGATGGATGGGTGGATGGATGGATGGGTGTGTGGGTGGATGGATGGGTGGGTGGGTGGGTGGATGGGTGGATTGGTGGGTGGGTGGGTGGATGGATGGATGGATGGATGGATGGGTGAGTGGATGGATGGGTGGATGGATGGATGGGTGTGTGGGTGGATGGATGGGTGGGTGGGTGGGTGGATTGGTGGGTGGGTGGATGGATGGATGGATGGATGGGTGAGTGGATGGATGGGTGGATGGATGGATGGATGGGTGAGTGGATGGATGGGTGAGTGGATTGGTGGGTGGGTGGATGGATGGGTGAGTGGATTGGTGGGTGGGTGGATGGATGGGTGGATGGATGGATGGATGGGTGAGTGGATGGATGGGTGAGTGGATTGGTGGGTGGGTGGATGGATGGGTGGATGGATGGATGGATGGGTGAGTGGATGGTTGGGTGGGTGGGTGGATGGATGGATGGATGGATGGGTGAGTGGATGGATGGGTGGGTGGGTGGTGGATTGGTGGGTTGGTGGGTGAGTGGATGGATGGGTGGATGGATGGGTGGGTGGGTGGATGGATGGATGGGTGAGTGGATTGTTGGGTGGATATATGGATGGATGGATGGATGGATGGATGGATGGATGGGATGGGATGGATGGGTACAGCCTAGTGACTTAGATCTTGCTCTTCCAGGGTGTCACTTCCTCTTCTCCCTTCCTCTGTCCCTTCAACACAGATATGCACAATACTCCATTTAGCTGGGGTTCCTAAAAGTTTTATCCACTAGCTACCAAGGTACACATTGGACAAAGCCAATGGCTCCCAGAAGCCCAGCCAATCGAACCTGGCTGTGAGAACACATTCTAGGGGCCTACAAACACCCCCCTTCTCCTCCACACTCTGTCCATGTCCTGTCCAGCTGTTTCCCGCCCAGCTGGTACCCGACAGGGAGGCCTGGTGGTACTCGGGCTGCCGAGATCTGCCCAGGCTACTTCTGAGGTCGGCTGAGTCTGCGGAGTTTCTTGAGTTGACTGAGCAGCTCAGAGATAAAAGGCTGAGGGAGAAAGAGATAAAAGTGAGGTGAAGATCCGTGCCCACTCAGCACACTAACCCCTCCCTCAGCCACCCCGAAACCCCTCCACGCTCCCATCTCAGAGCCCTGGGAGAAAGATTCAAGGCCAGCCCTTCCTTTCAAATAACGCTGGTCCCTAGTAGCCTTCTCCTCAGGGTCTCTTCTTACCCCCAAGCCAGCAGAACAGTCCTTACCTCTGTGGGGCGAGGGCAGTTTTGAAGAATGGCCTGAGCAGGAGAGAACAGAGAGTGGGTTCCCCAAGCCACAAAACTTTCCCATACGCCCCACCGGTCACCCAAGAATTCTCCCCTCTGCTGCTCGCTTCCGCAGCACGTATGCCAAAATCGGAACCACGCCCAGAAGATTAGCATGGCCCCTGCACAAAGAGGACACACAAATTCTTGAAGCATTTCCTGTTTTTTAAATAAATAAATAAATGAAAATTTTAAAAGGGCTGGGAGGGCTGGGGATATGGCCTAGTGGCAAGAGTGCTTGCCTCGTATACATGAAGCCCTGGGTTCGATTCCCCAGCACCACATATGTAGAAAACGGCCAGAAGGGGCGCTGTGGCTCAGGTGGCAGAGTGCTAGCCTTGAGCGGGAAGAAGCCAGGGACAGTGCTCAGACCCTGAGTCCAAGCCCCAGGACTGGCAATAAAGATAAAATCAAAAATTAATACAAAGAATTCTCCCTTCTGAATGGCTCTCCCCTTACCACACAAGGAGGCACACCCCAGGTTCTTGGCTGTCCCCCGCTTGAAGCCCAGCTTCCAGTGGCCACGCCCTGGCCCCGCCTTCCCACCTACCTCCAGGTGAGCCTTCTGGTCTTCGGTGGAGAGTTCCATGAGCGCCTCAAGGTCAATCTCGGGCTCGGAGGGCGACGGTTGGTCCTATTTGGAGTAACGACGCACTCAGATGGGTGTGCTCAGCCGGTGCTGGAGCAGAGGTCAGGTCGGGACCTCTCTGTGTTCAAGGCCAGCACTCTACCACCTGAGCTACAGCCCCACTTCCAGGCTGGCTTTGAACAGCAATCCTCAGACCTCAGCCTCCTTAGTAGCTAGGATTACAGGCGCGAGCCACCAGACCCCTGCTCCAGAAGGTTCTTTTTTTTTTTTTTATTTTCCAGTCCTGGGGCTTGAACTCAGGGCCTGAGCACTGTCCCTGGCTTCTTTTTGCTCAAGGCTAGCACTCTGCCACTTGAGCCACAGCGCCACTTCTGGCCGTTTTCTGTATATGTGGTGCTGGGGAATCAAACCCAGGGCTTCATGTATAGGAGGCGAGAACTCTCCCACTAGGCCATAATCCCAGCCCAAAAAGGAGAGACTTTTTTTTTTTTTTTGCCAGTCCTGGGGCTTGAACTCAGGGCCTGAGCACTGTCCCTGGCTTCTTTTTGCTCAAGGCTAGCACTCTACCACTTGAGCCACCGTGCCACTTCTGATTTTTCTATGTATGTGGTACTGAGGAATCAAACCCAGGGCTTCATGCATTGAAGGTCAGCACTCTACCACTAAGCCACATTCCCAGCCCATCCGGGAGATTCTTATCTCCAATTAATCACAGAAAAAGCTGGAAATGGCGCTGTGGCTCAAGTGGCAGAGTGCTAGCCTTGAGCAAAAAGAAGCCAAGGACAGTGCTCAGGCCCTGAGTTCAAGCCCAGGACTGGAAAAAAAAAGCCTAATGTGGATAATATGGGCTCATATATCATAACCCCAATATTTTTCCCCTCCAGTTTTTCTGAGCTCGTTCGGTTCCTGTGAAGACCCCAAGACAGTCCGCATCCCCAGGGGAGAAGAACTTGGCCCTGCTACCGAGGGATGTTGAGTCCCACTAAACCACACCAGTGCCACGTCCCCGCAGCAGCAGCCGTGCCCAGGGCCAGCTGAGTGGCTTGTGGGGCAGGGGTGACAGGGGTGGGGGTGACACGAGAACCCGCTGCCTGCGCTGCCCAGAGAGCTCAGCCGCTTTCGGTGAGAAGAGCAGGGACCGAGAGGACCTGCCCTGCCACCGGGCTCATTGGACAGCTGCCATGGCCACCGCGGGCCAGCCGCTGATTCCCGTGGCGGCCGGAGTTGCTCCCAGGTGTCTGAGCTCAGCTCGGAGGCTTTCCACACCAGCGCTGAATTAGCAATCAGGAAGGGAATGAGTGCTAGAGGGATGGTGGAGGGGACTCTGCCAGGTCAGAGGAGGCAGAAATCCAGAAAGTCTTCCTCTCCGGCTGCCGGTTCTGACAGCTGTCTACCCGACACGAGCGGGCCTGGGATGCCGCAGGAGACAGCCAGACCACACGGTCCCACCCTCCACCATACTTCCCCACTCCTAGCCAAGGAATGGCGGACAGCCCTCCTCCAAGAGAACCGCAGAGCCCACGGACCCTGTAGTCCTAGCTACTCAGGAAGGTGACATCAGGACAACATTGTCTACGAAGCAGCAGCAGACAATTCAGTACCTAGGACCAGCAACCCTAGAAAATGTGGCTGGGGGAACTGAATTTTCCTCTTTATATCATCTCAGTGCATTTAAAGTTAATGGCTACACGTAGCTGCGAGGTACAGTACTAGACAGGGTTGCTCTAGACATGTCTGCATGCTAAGCAGAAGAGTACATTAAGACAGGAACAATGCTAGCTTTGTTGGTGCACACCTGTAATCCCAGCACTTAGGAGGCTCGGGCAGGAGGACTGAGAGTTAGAGACCAGCTTGGGGACACAGCGAGGCGCTTTCATTAATGAAAAGAAAAGAAAGAGGGCTGAGAGTGGGGCTTCGTGGTAGAGTGCATGCCTAGCATACAGGAAGCCCTGGGTTCGACAACTCAGTACCACATACACGGAAAAGCCGGAAGTGGCGCTGTGGCTCAAGTGGTAGAGCGCTAGCCTTGAGCACCCAGAGTCTCAGGGATAGAGCCGAGGCCCTGAGTTCAAGCCCCAGGAATGGGAAAACAAAAACCAAAAACCAAGCAAGCAAGAAAATAAAGACGTGAAATACAGCCAAGAAGTAGCTATACTAGCATTTCCCTTTATGTCATTTCAGCTTCCAAAAAAATCCTACCACAGAGACAGAAGACACTGGGAGCCACATCGACTGACGGAGTCTCGGGCTGTTCAAAGGCTTTTCCCAGATTGCAAGGACAATCAGAGACACAGTCAAGACCTTCTCCCGGCCAGGCGCAGGAAAAGGTGTGTGTCTGTGTGTCTGTGTGTCTGTGCGTCTGTCTCCCCTCACCTGGAACAGCTCCTGCACCTGGGCATCTACCCACTGCTCCGTGTCCAGCCAGCGCTGCAGCTGCCCCCGGTCGTACTTGACGGTCAGCCGGCTGGGTCTCCGAGACCTGGGCAGCTTGGAGGGGTCCAGGTGGGTTCTGGACTCCGAGTCTGAGGATGACGTCCTCCTCCTCTTCTCAGAAGCCCACTGGACCCTCTTGCCTGGGCTCTCCACGTCGTCGGGGCTGGAGGCAGGGCTTGGAGACAGCATGGAAGGGTCGGCCTGAGCAGGGCGCCGGGGACAGCGCCAGTGTGGGTGGCGGCGGAGGGATCGGGGGGAACAGAGTGGGTGAGGCCAGGAGGGAAGAAGGGAGGTGGAAGGAGAGCCAAGCCTCCCTAGGAGGGGTGGGGGTCAAAGATCAACAGGCAGGCCTTTGTGCGCTGCCGGGAATGCCAGCTCCTGGCTCTCCTCGGCCGCTCTGCCGGGGAGGGGCACTCCAGGACCGCCCCGGCCGCCCTTCCCGCAGCTGCGGGGCCCACAGGGACATAAAATAAAGGCAAACAAAGATCAAGAGGCCGCCGAGCCTCGGAAGAGGCCGGAGGGGGGGCCCTGGGTGCAGAGGGGTGGCACTCCCTTCTATGCCCCGTGCCCGGCACTGGCACAGGACCCCGGCCACAAACCCGAGACCCCTCTTCAGCCTCCCTGGAGCTATCAGGCAAGCGGGGGGGGGGGGGGGGGGCTCCTGCAAAGCAACGCCTGGCCGGCAGGGTGTCTTCAGCCATGGAGCTCCAGCAACCACAGCCCCTTTGTGTCTGGCTGAGGTGCTGCTTGCCTGGCCTGGGTGCCTGTAAAGGAGTTGTCCCTCCTGGTCTACCATGCCTGTGCCCAGACCAAGTGCTTTGGAAGCCATGTTTGCTGTCGTGGGACCCTACCCCATTCAGGTGCTTCCTTCTTCTCACGGAAGAATCCCGCCCACCTGCCTCAGCCCAGGTGTGGACATCTGTGCATTCTAAACAGAGGGTTGGGTTTCTATTTATTTATTTACACACACACACACACACACACACACACACACACACACACACACACACACACTGAGAGCCTGGGCGCTGTCCCTGAACTCTTTCACTCAAGGCTAGCACTCTACCACTTCGAGCCACAGCTCTACTTCTGGGTTTGGGTGGTTAGTTGGAGATAAGAGTCTCTCAGGGACGTTCCTACCCAGGCTGGCTTTGAACCTCAACCCTCAGATCTCAGCTTCCTGAGTAGCTAGGGTTACAGGTGTGAGTCACCAGCATCCCGCATATATAGCTCTTTGTTTTAATGTTAGTTCTTTTTTTTTTGTCATTGAAATTAAGTAACTACATAATTTTCACAGTACACATTTTAACCTTCCTAGTGATGAACGCCATCATTCTAGGCAAGCGCTCTTGGCACTAGGCCATATTCCCAGCCCAACACCATCATTCTAATCTGCAAAGTTTACGAACTCTGCGAGCATTAACAATAAAACTATTTCTTCCAGATTGGGTGGCAGGGACATTTCTCCCCTTGTGCTTAGTAGGACCGGGAGCTGTTCAGTTCACTTTCACCTATGTCCAGGACAGCTGATGGGCCCCTCTTCTGTACGTTTTCACCTGCACTTCACGGATCCTGCGTCCTCCTCCCCCCCTCCCTCCGATGTACACGTGTATGTACCATATGTGAGGCAGAGAATATAAAGTCATCTAAAAGCTATAAAACAAAGGAGAAGAGGTGCTTTGTTTCCTTATCTTTGGAGTTCTTTTCAGTCTGTATATACTTATGTGCATATGAAGAACTGCTTTGGGTCTTACTGTTTGGGGCTTTTCTCCCTCTTTTGGTCTCACTGTATATTGGTATCTCGAGTCCTGTTTCCTGTGTTGCATTTTAAATCTAAAACCTGCATATCAGAGACACCATGGCTGTTTGTCTCTCTGTTCTTGGCTTATCTCTCTCAACATGATTGGTTCTAGTTCCATCCATTTCCTTGTGAATGCCATTATTTTATCCTTTCTGATGGCTACGTAAAATTCCATTATATGTAGGTACCACACTTTTCCCCATCCATTCCTCTGTAGTGGGACAGCATATATAGGTTTTTGAATTAATTTATTTGAGACATGGTCCTACTATGTAGCTCAGGTGGACCTTGAGCTTTTTGTTTTTTTTTTTGCCAGTCCTGGAGCTTGGACTCAGGGCCTGAGCACTGTCCCTGGCTTCTTTATGCTCAAGGCTAGCACTCTGCCATTGGAGCCACAGTGCCACTTCTGGCCAGTTTCTATATATGTGGTGCTGAGGAATCGAACCCAGGGCTTCATGTATATGAGGCAAGCACTCTTGTCACTAGGCCATATTCCCAGCCCCGACCTTGAGCTTTTGATCCACCTGTCTCTGTCTCATAGGTAGTGAGATTACAGGCTTTAGTTTTTGTTTTTTATAAAAGGGGGACTGTAGCCTGGGGGACCAGTGATTCATTCCTATAATCCTAGCTACTCAGGAGGCTGAGTTTGGAGAACCAAGGTTCAAAGTCAGCCTGGGCAAAAAAAGTCAGCAAGACTTCAACTCCAGTTAAAGAGCAAACTGTGACTGTAGGCATGCCTCAAGTGTCAGAGCACCAGCCATATGCAAGAAAGCTGAGCAAGCTGGTACCAGGGGCCACACCTATAATCCTGGTTAAGACCCGACGGCCATGGTTCCTTCCAAGCCAGACCAGGCGGCAAAGCCCATAGACTCTTACCTCCAATTAAACACACACACACACACACACACACACACACACACACACACACAGCCCGAGTGGAGCTGTGGCTCAAAATGGTAGGGTGCTAACCTTGAGCAAAAAGAGATCGGGGGCTGGGAATGTGGCCTAGTGGTAGAGTGCTTGCTTGCCTAGCGTGCATGAAGCCCTGGGTTCCATTCCTCAGTACCACATACACAGAAAAAGCCACAGGGGTGTGCTGTGGCTCAAGTGGCAGAGTGCTAGCCTTGAGCAAAAAGAAGCTCGGGGATAGTGCTCAGGCCCTGAGTTCAAGCCCCAAGACCATCAAGATAGGTGATAGACAGATAGATAGATAGACAGACAGATAGACAGATAGACATTTAGTTCATGGCTCTGGAGGCTAGAAGTCCAAGATCCAGCACCCCATCTGGCAGGGGCCTCATACAAATCCCCATCACAACTTGGATAGTGGGAGACGTAGGTGTTTCCAGAAGAGGTAGAAAGCCGGGAGTGCCTGCCTTACTCTCTAACAACCTGCTGTGGGGGCAACTAAGCCAGTCCTTCAAGAAGAAACGCAGTCCTTGAGAAAGGGATTAAGCCTTAGTCATTACCTAATCAGCTCTGCAAGGCCCCACCTCCAAACACGGCCAGGACGGCAGTCACCGTTTGGCTCAGGTGTCCGAGGGGACCAGCCATGCTCCAACAGCGGCAGCAGGTGTCCCAACAATGAGGGCAAGGAGTTTTCAGTTTCGGCAAGTTGAATCTAAGGTAAGAATGGAACTTCCAGGTAGAATCAGAATTGGAAGCGCCTTCAAGCCCGCCCGCCCCGTGTTTAGGAACAGAAGCAATGCAATTGACCTGCCTGGGCGCTAATCCTAACTCTGTCATTTAACTGCTGAATGACCTGCTAAGTTAGTTCACCCAAGTCTGTTTACTCTTTATGGGAATAAACACAGTATACGCACTTCCTCGCTTGACTTGACTTGCTTTCATTGGGTAATTGTGGGAAGTGTTTGGAAAGAAGAGAGTTTGGACTTCTCAGTGACTGGTCGACGTAGGTGGTTTTGTTTGTTTGTTTGTTTGCCAGTCCTGGGGCTTGGACTCAGGGCCTGAGCGCTGTCCCTGGCTTCTTTTTGCTCAAGGCTAGCACTCTGCCACTTGAGCCACAGCTCCACTTCCGGCTTATTGTGATTATGTGGTGCTGAGGAATCGAACCCAGGGCTTCATGTGCATGCTAGACAAGCACTCTACCACTAGGCCACATTCCCCGTCCGATTTCTTTTCTTTTTTTCTTTTTTGGCCAGTCCTGGCACTTGAACTCAGGGCCTGAGCACTGTCCCTGTCTTCCTTTTTGCTCAAGGCTAGCACTCTGCCACTTGAACCACAGCACCACTTCTGGCCGTTTTCTGTATATGTGGTGCTGGGGAATTGAACCCCAGCACCGAGGCAAGCACTCTTGCCACCAGGCCATATCCCCAGCCCTTTTCTTTTCTTTTTAAATGCTGTTTTGTTTTAGGTGCTGGCACTGGAGCTAGAACTCAGGGACTTGCACTTTCACTTGGCTTTTCCCTGTTCATGGCTGACCCTCTACCACTTGAGCCACACCTCTATTTCTAGCTTTTTGCTGAAGATAACTTGGTGATAAGATCTGTCTGCCCAGGCTGGCCTTTGACCCTTAGTTCTCAGCCTCCGGTGTGGTGTGGCAGGGTTTAGGGGTGGAAGCCACCGGCACCCTGCTGATATAGGTGTTTGTAACATTACCAGAAGTGGCCAGTCTCCCACCTATGACTCCTCTAGGTATAGAGGAAGCAGGAATCCAATGTGTCCCAAACCCTTTCTTTCCCAATGTTTGCTTGCTTCTTCCCAGCATACAGGCAGGGTCACCAGTACATCAGACTATGGAACAGCCCAGAAAATCCGTAAAAGACGCACCCCAGCACGCATGTGGGCAGCTGCGAGACTTTGTACAAGACCTCCTGATAAAGGGCATCTGGATGAGAAATGAAGAAGAGCATATTCCCAGGGGTGAAGACATCAGGAAGAGGAGTAGACTACTGGAGGGGAGGAGGGTGTGGCAATACACCCGGCGGATCTCGCAGTGGACAGAGCAGTCTTATAAGGGTTTCCTTCAGGAAGAGTCGCAAGGCTTCCAGGAGGTGCGTGGTTGTGTGCAGGGCATCAATTCGGCCACTTCTCTCACCTGTGAGTGGTGAGACTCCACACGTTAACTGCGACCAGGGAGCCTCTCGACCCAGGGGGACACTGAACGTGCAGAATCACCTCGGTGTCTTGTTGTCGATGGTGGGACTTGAACTCAGAGCCTGGGCCCTGTCCCTGAGCTCTACTTGCTCAAGGCTGGCGCCCTGCCACCTTGCACCACAGCTCCACTTCCAGTTTCGTGGTGGTGAACTGAAGACGAGTCTCGTGGACTTTCCTGCTTGGGCCGGCCCCGAACCGCGATCCTCAGATCTCAGCGTCTTGAGAAGCTAGGATCTCCGGCGTGAGCCACCAGCGCCCGGTTTGCCTCGGTTTCTTCCTGTGGTCGAACTGTGGGGCACCACACGGCACACGGATCCTACACCGGCAGACCCCGCGGCCCCGCAGACCCCGCAGCCCCGCAGATCCCCGAGCCCCGCAGACTGCCGGTGCGGCCTCTGGGTGGGAGACTCGCTGCCTTGAACTGGAAGTGATGCCCCGACGGCCGACGGGGGGGGCGCTATCGTCCCTCACGAGGGTCCCCCCGCCCCCCTCCGCCCCCCCCCCCCTCCCTCCGCGCCGGAGCCCGGGGCAGGGAAGGCCGGCTCCGCCGGGAGAGCCTGGCCGGGGGCGGCCGTCCCGGGGCGCAGACCCGCGGCGTGCGGCCTCCGGGGCGCGGGGGGGGGTGTGGGGGGAACCCGCCGAGCCGAGCGCGCCCGAGGCGGGGCGGCCGGGGGCCTGGGGGGCGGGGCCCGGAAGCCGGGCGGGCGGGGCGGGGCGGGGCGGGGCGGGGCGGGGCCGGCGGCGCAGGGGTTAATGCGCGCCCCGCCCCGGCCGCCCGGACTCAGTTTCACCAGAAACCCGAGGGGGAAGGAGACGGCGGCGGCGGCGTCCCCTGCGCGGCCGGCACGGGCGGAAGCCGGGCCCGGATCCCCGGCAGGCCCGCCCCCCCCCCGCACCGCCCCGCACTCACCTGCGCAGGTAACCGGGCCCGGGCGCGCGGCCGCGGCGGCGGGGGCGGAGCGGCGGGGAGCGCGTCCGGGTACGTGAGCCCCGTCCGTCCGTGCGTGCGTGCGTGCGTGCGTCCCGGGGGCGCGGGGAGGGGGCGCGGGGAGGGGGCGCGGGGCCGGGCCGCCCTCCCCTCCCTCCCCCCCGCTGACTCGGGGCGCCCTCTGCCCGTCCCCCCGCCCCCCCCCCCGCAGGTCCCCCCGAGGAGCCCCGAGGCCCGCGCGGTGAGCCGAGCCCCGGTGAGGCGGACGCGGACGCGGACCATGGCCGGCGCCCGGCCCGCCCGGCTCGGCGCCTCGACGGCCGCCGTGTGGTGGCTGCTGTGCGCGCTGGGGCTCCGGGGCGCCGAGCTCCCGGACGGAGCCGCCTGCCTGGGCCGCTTCACCCCCGGGGTGCCCGCCTTCGTGCTGGACACCGAGGCCTCGGTGGGCCACGGCGCCACCTTCCTGGGGTCCCCGACGGTGCGGCGGGGCCGGGACTGCGTGCGCGCCTGCTGCGCCGCCCCGCGCTGCAACCTGGCGCTGGTGGAGCTGCGCGCGCGCCCGGGCGAGGGCGGCGCGGACCCCGGCGCGGACCCCGGCGCGGACCCGGACCCCGACGCCGCCGCCGCCTGCTTCCTCGTCGACTGCCTCCACGAGCACGACTTCGTCTGCAAGTTCGCGCCCCGGGAGGGCTTCGTCAACTACCTCACGCGGGACGTGTACCGCGCCTACCACGACCTGCAGACGCAGGGCTTCGGCGGTGAGCGCGGGCCGGGCCGGGGGACGGGGGTGGGGGGAGGGCGGGCACCCAGTGAGCGGCCCAGGCGGGGCTGCAGGTCAGCATCTCCCGCCCTCCTGGCAGATCCATCTTGGGGTGTGTATGTGTGTGTGGGGGGGACACCCTAGGACAGCAGAGCAAGCCTGAGGGAGCTGCGGCTGACCCCCCCCCCGTCCCCCCCTCCCCGCACCGCGTTGTGGGCACAGCCCGGCAGGCGCTGGGCCGGGGGTGAGTCAGCCCGCTGGCATGCGTGTGTTGAGCAGGTGAGCGATGTCAGCTGTTGGGGCGGGTGCGTGTGCGCATCCACGTGAGCCGGGCGCTCGCTCCCCGCTGCGGGTGAAGCAGACAGGCTGTCTGTTCGCGGTGTTTACTCTCAGAGATCAGGGCAAAGTGGGGGGGGGGTGTCAGGGCTCACCCACTCTCCTCCTGGAGACTGCCTCCCTGCTCACCTGGGGCAGGAATGGGGCAGAAGTGATGCCCTCCACCAGCCCATCACAGTTTTCCTATTGCTGGGTCTCCCCACCCCCCACACCATGTCAACCCGTATTAAATAAATTAGCCCCGAATAACATCCATGGAGGGTAAATGTAAGACTCCTCCCATGGGGTGTCCGTGGAAAGTCCTTCACTTCCCCCTCCCCTTCCTCCTAGAAACCTAGCACTCTCACCCAGAACAGGACAGCCAGCAGGAAACTGAGTTAGGGGGTTCGGCATCAGGGCCACCATTGTCTGGGGCTACCACTTGAGCCACAGCGCCACTTCCAGCTTTTTCTGTTTATGTGGTACCAAGGAATCGAACCCAGGACTTGGTGCATGCTAGGCGAGCACTCTACCACTAGTCCAGACTTCTAGTCCCTTCCTCTCTGCTTTTTGTGGACCTAGTACTTCTCCCAGGTTATGGATTCTTCCTTCTTGCTCACCTTCCTGTGGCTTTCCTTCTGGGTGTCTGAGGGGGAGGAGATTCTGGAAAGTAATGGATGCCATCGTGGGGCCTTCGAGTGGCTCTGGACCAGGCCCGGAGCCTGTTCCACCAGGAAGCAGCCGGCAGTGTAGGTGGCGATGACTCTGCCTGCCTGGCCAGTGCCCTTCCTGCTCTCGGCAGCAGCAGCCGTGGAGTCCTGGTCCAGGGCCACGGCCGGGAGACGCCAGTCTGCTCAGGTAGCTGGGCGGATCAGGGCCGCCTGACCTTGGGTCCAGCCTTCCACCTCTGAAAACCCCCAGAACTGGCCAACCCACGTGGCCCAGATCCGGAGGAGCGGGGATTTCCTGGGGCTCGGAAGGAGCCGCAGGGCTTAGGCTGTGTGAGCCCCAGGCCCTTCTGGGCCAGCTCCGAGCACTGCCGTGTGGCGGTGGTATACACAGTGGGGGGCGTTGTGGGTCTGTGTGTCCAGCTGGAAGCTGGGGCAGGAGTTGGGGGGACAGGCCAGGTGGGATGAGGGGCCATGGGTGGATTCTTGCGTTGGATGGACAAGTCTTGTCCTGGACGGCTGCTTTGTTTCCGTTTCCCAGCCTGTGGCTCGGCCAGTCCAGGCCAGATTCCTGCAGCTGCAGGCCCTGCAGCTAGTCCCTCAGGTCCCGGCTCCTGCCCTCCCCCTCCCTCCCCCCTCGGGCAGTGGCTTAGGGGGCGGAGTCTCTGTTGTTTCCCTGGAGATGTCCTGAGGCCCGGCGGGCGGCCAGTGAGGCTGACTTTATGGCGTTGTAGCCCTTTGGTCTCTTGGGGGTGGGAAGAAGGGAGTGGTCAGGCTCCTTAGTCCTGGGGCCGGGTGAGGGCCTAGCCAGGGGGGAGGGCGGTGCTGCCTTACCTCAAGGTCGTCGGATCACTGGGCCCACCCCTCCACCTAAGGGGGGGGGGGGGCTCACCTGTCTGCTGGGCTGGCTAAGTGGGCCATCTGCTTCCCCCTTCCACCCTGGCCACGTGGGGGAGGGGCTTCTCCAGCCCCCCCCCCCGCCCTCCCCCTCTCCGCCTGGGCTCCTCCAGGTCACAGGCCAGCCCTTCCACTCCTCCTCTCCCTGTTCCCCGTGCCCTCAGTCCCGGGACCGGGTCCCCGTTCTCCTGTTTCCCTCCGTCTGTCCCCTCGCATTCGGGCCTCCTCCTCCTCCTCCTCCTCCCCCTGACCCCTCTCCCGAGTCCTCGCGGCTCTGCGTCCTGTGACTCAGCCTGCTAGGCCGCCCTTATCTCCTGGTCTTCTGCCCTCTACACACTCTCACACCTGGCCTCGCCCTCCCTGCGTGGCCTGTGCGGGCGCCCGTGGGGATACCCCTCCCAGCCCCGCGTGCACGTGTGTGCAGCAGCTTCGCCGTCCCCCGCCTCCCCCCCCCAGCACCCTCTGTACCAGTGAAGGCCGTGTCTCTCACCCTGGGATGTGGTTTGGGTGATGGCAAACCCTGTCGGGGGGCAGCCCGGGGTGTCGGGGTGAGCAGGGGGGAGGGGTGCTGTGATTCACATTCCGTATTCACACACGCACACAACCTGGCCACAGTGGATGCCTTTGGGGCAAGGAACCTTGAAATTGAGAAGAGGAGTGCGTGTGTGTGCGTGTGTGTATAGTGTGCACGTGAGAGTGTACGTGTGAGAGACAGAACACGCCTCACCTCATGCTCTTGGCAGGTGCTCAACCACTGGGCTACATCTCCATCACCCCAAATTTATTTTACATACTTTTTTTTTTTTCCCCAGTCCTGGGCCTTGGACTCAGGGCCTGAGCACTGTCCCTGGCTTCTTTTTACTCAAGGCTAGCACTCTGCCACTTGAGCCACAGCGCCAATTGCAGCTTTTCCTATGTATGTGGTGCTGAGGAATCGAACTCAGGGCTTCATGCACGCTAGGCAAGCACTCTACCACCGGGCCACGTTCCCAGGCTACTTTACATACTTGTGCATGCCAAGAAGTTAATTTTTGGTTTTGTTTTTGCTTTCATCCATTTAAGAACGCACCAGGGAGTGGGAGCGCGAACGGGAGCCCACGCCCGCCGCCCACTGCTGCCGGTTCTTGGGGTCTCCCTGCCTGAGGTTGAGTTTGTCTGTGACAGCCCTGCTTCTCTTCGGCCTGTGCCCGGGGGGGCTTTGAGGTTTTGTCCCAGGCCGGCTGCTCTCACCATGCGCAGAATCCTCACCCCTTGCGTCCGTTCCTCGTCGTGTTTTCTACTATCCGCCGCAACACCCCGTGGTTTTCCCCGCCACCAAACAGATTCAGACAGAGGCAACTTCATTCTTGCCCAGTTCGGAAGCCACAAGTTTTACGTCGCCACCAGGGCTGCACTGCCTCCAAAGACCCCCCCGGGGGAGGCTCCTTCCGCCCCTCTCGCAGCTTCTGGAGCTTTCTGCTCCAGTGTTCCTCAGCTTGCGGCCGCCCTTCTCTCCTCCTTCCCTAGTGCGGTTGTTTCTTAGGGACAGGGTCCCCATCGCTAGCCCCACCCGGCCTGGTGCTCGCTATGTGGTCCCGGCGGCTTTGAGTTAATCGCTTTCTGCTCCCCTCTCTGTGATCTCCCTATAATTACAGGTGCGCACCGCCGTACGGGCTGTTGTTGCTTGATCTGTCTCCCTCCCCGGGATTGGGGTGTACTTAGGGCCTCACTCGTACTAGACAAACGCTCTCACCGTCGAGCCCTCTTGTGTTTCTTATCAAAACATTTGTCATTGGATCGAGGGCCTAACAAGCTAATCCAGGATGAGCTTTTCTGGAAATCTCTTATGTCATTACTTCTCCAAAGATTCCCCCCCCCTTTTTTTTTGCCAGTCCTGGGGCTTGGACTCAGGGCCTGAGCACTGCCCCTGGCTTCTTTTAGCACTCTACCCATTGAGCCACAGTGCCGCTTCTGGCTTTTTCTGTGTATGTGGTGCTGAGGAATCGAACCCAGGGCTTCATGCATGCTAGGTGAGCACTCTACCACTAAGCCACCTTCCCAGTCCAAAGACCCTTAAAAAAAAATAAGATCACATGTAGGATACCAGTGTTTGTTGAGGAGACATCTTTTTTTGTTTGTTTTGTTGGTTGTGGGGATTGAACTCGGGGCCTGGGCGCTGTCCCTGAGCTCTTCAGTTCAAGGCTAGCGCTCTACCACTTGTGTCACAGTGCTACTTCCAGTTTTGGTTGTGGTTCATTGGAGATTAGAGTTCCATGGACTTTCCTGCCTGGGCTGGCTCTGAACCGAGATCCTCAGCTCTCAGCCTCCTGAGTAGCTAGGATTACAGGTGTGAACCACCAGTGCCCAGCAAAAGGCTTTTTTTTTGGGGGGGGGGCTTTGGTGGGTCATGGAGCTTGAACTCAGGGCTTGGGTATTAACACTGAGGTCTTTAGCTCAAGGTTAGCACCATTTTGGGCCACAGTGGCACTTCCTGAGGAGACCATCTTCATGGAGGGCACCGTCGTCCCTCCGCAGACAGGCAGACAGGACTGTGCGTGCGTGCTCCCCTGGAGGAAGTTGGGTCCAGGGAGGGCATGGTTCCCCATCCTTTGCCACCTCAGGCAGAGTCCAAGGTGACCTGGCCCCTGGTCCCTAGCCCCTCGCCAGGGGGCACCGGGCCTGCCCTGGGAGCTAGGGAGGGTGGGAACTCATGTGAGACTTTGCTCCTGAATGGCTTCCCCTTGGAATCTAGGCCACACCAAGGAGTAATGTTTCCCTCAGACATTTCCTGTCTTTTCTGCCCAGGCTTGAACTCTGGGTTTGGGTGCTGTCCCTGAGCTCTTTTTCTTTCTTCTTTTTTTCTTTTTTCTTTTGCTCAAGGCTAGCTTTCTACCACTTGAGCTCGAGGAAGCTTGAGTGGTAGCACACCCACCCACTCATTGCAGAATGCAAGATTAAGATTACTTCCTCAGCCGGGGCTCAGGTGGCTCATTTCTGTAGTCCTAGTTACTCCGGTGGCTGAGATCTGAAGATTGTGGTTCAAAGCCAGCCTGTGTAGAGAAATCCTCATGAGACTCTTATTGCTGATAAACCGCTCAAAAACCAGAAGTGGCACTATGGCTCAAGTGGTAGAGCACTAACTACCCTTGAGCACAAAGAAGCTCAAGGACAGTGCTCAGGCCCTGAGTTCAAGTCCCACAGCAGATATCCCACCCCCTAAAAAAAACACAATTACTTCCTTAAGTATGCAAAACACATACCTACTCACCTTTTTTTCTTGAGTTGAGGGAGCATATGCTGTTCAGTAATTTGCTTCCGAAAGTAGGTTTTACAACATAAAAATAAGCCAGGTGCCAGCGGCTCATGCCTATAATCGTTGCTACTCGAGGATAGGATCTACAGGCTCTCAGCTTAAGGACAGCTCAGGCAGAAAAGCTGATTAGACTCCATCTCAAAAATAACCAACAAGGCCCGGCGCTGCTGGCTCACATCTGTCATCCTAGCCATTCAGGAGGCTGAGATCTGAGGATCACGGTTCAAAGCCAGCCCAGCCCGGGCAGGAAAGTCTGTGAGACTGTTATCTCCAATAAAACACTCAGAAAAACCCAGAAACGGCGCTGTGGTTCAAGTGGTAGAGAGCTTGCCTTGACCACGAGGAGGCTCGGGACAGCTCCCAGGCCCGGAGTTCAAGCCCCAGTACGGGCAAAAGATAATAACCAACAAAAAGCCAGGCTGGAGCCCTAGCTCAGTGGTAGAACACCAGCCGAGCCGGCGCTCAGTGCGGATGCGGTCATCTTTGAATGGAGAAGAAGATGCTGCTTTTGTGGGTTCCCTCCGACTTGTGCTCCGGGCTCCTTGCTGAGTCCCCCGAGGGGCCTGGGCGTGGCCCCTCCATCCCCCCCCCCACCCCTCTTCTCCCCTCCGACCCGTGACCTTCACGCTGACCTTCCCGCCCCATCCCCCGCAGGGTCCCGCATCCCCAGGTTCTGGACGGGCATCGACTTGAAGGTCCAGCCCCAGGAGCCTCTGGTGCTGAAGGATGTGGGCAACACCAGCTGGCGCCTCCTGGAGGGGGACCCGGACATCAGGATCGAGGTGAGACTGTGCGGGGGGGGGGGGGGGGGCTGACTCCTCCCCCAGGGGGCGGGCCGGCGGCTGGGAGGACCGGGTGGTTCATGGCCGCGGCCTGATGAGCAGTGCTGTGTGTAGAGGAAGAGCGGGGAGCAGGTGGAGCTGTGGGGGCTGAAGGAAGGCAGCTACCTGTTCCAGCTGAGCGCGGCCGACTCCCAGCAGCCCGAGAGCCGGGCCAACGTCACCATCACCGTGCTCTCCCCCAAGCAGACGGAAGGTGAGGGGGGGCGGGCCCCGGGGCACCCCAGCACCCCCCCCTCCGCGCGCGGACGGGGCGCGTCAGCCCCCTCACGAGCCCTCCTCCCTCCAGACTACTGCCTGGCCTCCAGCAAGGTGGGGCGGTGCCGGGGCTCCTTCCCCCGCTGGTACTACGACCCCAAGGAGCAGGTCTGCAAGAGGTTCACCTACGGGGGCTGCTTGGGCAACAAGAACAACTACCTGCGGGAGGAGGACTGCATGCTGGCCTGCCGGGATGTGCAAGGTGGGTCTCTGGGGGGCCGCCGGGGGGGGGGGCCCGGGGCGGGGGGGGGGCCGGGGCAGCCCCTCACCCGCCTCTTCTCTCCCCAGGCCTCTCGCTACAAAGGCACCATCCAGGTGGGCTTCACTCCCTCCTCCATCCCTGTCCAGACCCCCACCTGCTGCCCTCCCCCAGCCCTCCCCTCCCCCTCCCCCCCGCCCCCCCACCCAGCTTCTTCCTGTCCCCGGCCGCCCAGTTCTGTTCAGGGGAAGTTGGGCTCGGTGGGCGAGGCCCGTGGGAGCCGACGCCGAGCCTGCCCTGTGCCCCCTCTCCCCCCCTCCTCCCGCCCCCCCCCCCCCCCCACGCAGTGTGCTCGGGCAGCTGCCAGCCCACCCAGTTCCGCTGCCGGGACGGCTGCTGCATCGACGGCTTCCTGGAGTGTGACGACACCAGAGACTGCCCCGACGGCTCGGACGAGACCACCTGTGAAAAATGTGAGCCGCCCCCCGGCCAGAGGTGGGGGGCAGCAGGCCCCGCCCCGCGCAGCCCCCCCCCCCCAGAGACCCATGCTGGGCCTGAGCTTCCGGCTTCCTCTCCGCAGACACCACGGGCTTTGACGAGCTCCAGAGCATCCACTTCCTCCGTGACAAAGGTGAGTCGGCTCTGAGCGCCGCCATCCGCAGTCCGGGCATCCATCCGCGGGGCACCGGGGCTGGCGGCGAGCTCTGCCCGCTCCCTGGGGCCCCGAGGCCGAGGCGCGCCGCTGAGCTCTGCTTCCCGCACAGCACAGCATGTGTCTCGTTCTCTGTGCCCAACTCCTTAAATTACTCCATCGCGGCTGGGAAGGTGGCTTGGCGGTAGAGCGCTTGCCGAGCACGCATGAAGCCCTGGGTTCCATTCCTCGGTGCCACTTGAACAGAAGAGGCTGGAAGAGGCGCTGTGGCTCAAGTGGCAGAGCGCCAGCCTTGAGCAAAGGAAGCTCAGGGACAGCGCCTAGGCCCTGAGTCCAAGCCTCAGGACTGGCAAGAAAACCAGGAACAAATACCGCAGCATGCCCACCACAGGTCACTTGGTCATTTGGTAGGGAAGTTTAGCATCGTAATACCCATCGCGAGTAGAAAGCCGCTGTGACAGTTGCCACAAGGTGAAAATAATGATAAAGCAATATGAAGACATCTTACCTGAGCCTGGCACCAGCGGCTCATTCCTATAATCCTAGAGACTCGAGATGCTCAGATCTGAGGATCTGAGTTCAAAGCCAGGAAGATACATCGGTGAGACTTATCTCCAGTTAGCCACCCAAAAACCAGAACTAGAGCTGTAGCCCCAGCTAAGCAAGGGTGGAGCCTAAGTTCAGCAAAAGGCAGTATTTGGCTACTCTAACCCTGGTACTTAGGAGGCTGAGCAAGAGGTTCAAGCATTTGAGGCCGGCCTAGGCTGCCTAATGAGGCCGTCTCAAGAAAGAAACCAATACCCAGTCGCCGGGGCTCACGCCTGTAATCCTAGCTACTCAGGAGGCTGAGATCTTGAGGATCGAAGTACAAACCCAGCCCAAGCAGAAAAGAGACCTTTATCTCCAATTAACCACTCAAAAACCGGACAGGGCGCTGTGGCCCAAATGGTAGAGCACAAAGAGGCTCAGGGACAGTGCCCAAGCCCGAGTTCAAGCCCTACAGTGGAAAAGAAGAAAAGAAACCAATAAACAGAATGAAAAAAACAAAAAAAAACAAAACGGTAGACCACCCAGTGGTGGAAGACAGAGACCGCGACCCGGTCAGAAGAGTTACAGTTGGAAAAGTCTGTGCAGGTTTCCCTGCCAGGTGGACCGGGTGTTTCCAGCGCTGCCCTCCCGTGGGCAGGGTGGCCAGGAAGCTCTCCCCCCCCCCCAGGGCTGACTCCCCCGTGTCCTGCCCTCCAACCCCCAGGGCACTGTGTGGACCTGCCGTACACGGGCCTCTGCCAGGAGAGTATCCCACGCTGGTACTACAACCCCTTCACCGAGCGCTGCGCCCGCTTCACCTACGGCGGCTGTCACGGCAACAAGAACAACTTCGAGGAGGAGCAGCAGTGTCTGGAGTCCTGCAGCGGCATCTCCAGTGAGCTGGGGTTTGGGGGGGGGGGGGAGACCCAGCGCGTGGCTCCGTCCAGTGGGATCTGGTGCTCACGGGTCTCCATCCCTTTGCAGAGAAGGATGTGTTCGGTGTGCGGCGGGAAAGCGCCGTTCCCAACGTAGGTAAGCCCGGGTCCGCCCCGCCCTGCCGCCACTCCCGAGGCTGGCGGAGGAGGAGGAGGCTGAGGTTAAGCGAGGAGGGAGGGCAGGGCGGCGGCGTGGCTCGGGGCTCCCCGCTGCCTCGGTCCCTCCTTCCCCCAGGGTCCGTGGAAGTGGCCGTGGCCGCGCTGCTGGTCGCCGGCATCGTGGTGGTGCTCGCCATCCTGGGTTACTGCTGCTTCAGGAACCGGAGGAAAAGCTTCCGCCGACCCCGCCGCCACCCTCCCCCCACCCCCGCCAGCTCCACCGTCTCCACCGCCGAGGACACGGAGCACCTGGTCTATAACCGCACCACCAGGCCCCTCTGAGCCCGGGGCTCTGTCCGAGACTCCTGCCTGCGTGTCAGGCCCGCCCCACTCCGCTCCCCGGGGGAGCCAGGGCCCCGGCCCTCGGAGGCTCAGCCGCGGACCCGAAGGACGCTCGGGGCGGGAGGAGCGGGAAGCCTCCCCGCCTGAAGGACTGCACATAGTGGGACCTGCCGCCGGGAGTGCAGAAGAAGCTGGGGTTCCGGGTCTTGCTCAAAGCGACCTGCCCCACCCAGGGTCACCGGAAAGGGACCACCCCCCCCGGGGCGGGGGCGTCCAAAGCTGGAGGCCCTCCGCAGCTGCCCTTCCATTCTGCACAGCCCAGTGCTAAAAAAGGAAGACTTCCTGGCGTAGTTTGTGCTGTAAAAAAATAATAATAAAAATGGCGTCAGGGCTGGGATCCTAGCTCAAGAGGCCCTGGATTCCACCCCCCCCAGCACCCCAAAAAACGAAAAGGAAATAAAAAATAAATAAAATGTTTTGTTTTGTAGGGGTTTCCGTTTTCCTGTTCTTTCGTTGTCGGCGGTCATGGGGCCTGAACTCCACGCCCGCGCAAAGGTAGTGAGCGCTCTGCCGCCTGGAGCCACAGAGCTACCTCCGGCTTTCTGGTGGCTAGCGGGAGATAAGAGTCTCCCTCCGGGACGGTCCTGCCCGGGCTGGCCTTGAGCCTCCATCCTCAGGCCGCAGCCTCCTGAGTAGCTAGGATTACAGGTGTGAGCCGCACTGTCCAGCTAGTTTCCCCGCTCTTTGCTCTTCTAGTGCTGGAGATGAGAGCCGGGACATCCCACAGGCCAGCGCAACCCCAGCTCCATCCCCAAGCCCCGCGCCCTGCCATTTCCACCCGGCCTCTGTTGGCCAAGAGGACCGGCTGCTGGGGGGGAGAGATGGGACTGTCCTGTCCAACCGGTTCAGGCTCCGGCCACCCTGTTCAGCAGGTCTTTCCGCCTTTCCCCGAAACTAAACTGCCCCGGCCCCAGAAGGTAAAGAGAAAAGCCAGGTTTGCCCACCAGAGGGGAAGGCGAGGGCCTGGGGGGGGGGGGGCGAGGGGCTGCTGGGTAGAATGGCGGAGCCGCCCGCTCACCAGGCCCGCTGGGGACACCCTCCTGTGTGGGTGGGGGCCGGGGAGGGGGGGAGGGGGCATGGCACGCTCTCCACCCAAGCCCGGTCCAGGCACCCCACTCCAAACTATTTTCCCTACATTTGTTCAAACTGCTCGGTAGTACCGGAACAAATAATAAGACGAATTCACTTATTCAACAAATCACACTGAGCTCCCCTAGGCCAGACACCGCCAGTCACTAGAAACTGGGTCCTGTCCGCTGGGCGCCGGTGGCTCGCGCCTGTCACCCTGGTGCCTCTGGAGGCTGAGATCTGAGGACTGGGGTTCGAAGCCAGCAGGGGCAGGAAAGTCTGTGAGACTCTTTATCCTCCAATTAGTCACCAGAAAACCAGAAGTGGCGCCGTGTCTCAAAGTGGTAGAAAACTATTCGAGAGAAAAAACACACACACCACAAAACCAGGAACAGCGCCTAGGCCCTAAGTTCAAGCCCCACTATGGACAAAAAAGAAAAGCAATTCGGTTTTGTCAAAAATAAGCAGATGGCAGGGACGGATGGCGCGATGCGCTGAGCCTCATGTTTACAGGCCAGGAAGCTGACGGTGAAGGTGCGGCGTTCCTCAGCGGTGCCGCCGGTGAGGGAAGACTGGGCCTGAACCCAACAGGACAGGGCTGCTCGTAAGCCCGCGTGATGGGGAGGGGCAGCGCGCGAGCTGGGAGCCGCCCGGTCGCGCAGCACGCCAGGCCTGGCCGCCCCTAGCTGTTCCCCGAGGTGATGTGTGGTCTGGGGTAGATCAAGAGAGGCGGTGCCAGGCTGCCTGGCCAGGTGCCCCCCGCCCCCCCCAAAACCCAGCCTGCTCTGGCAGGGGGAGGTAGCATCTAGCAGTGGCCTCTAGGGGGCGCGCTTGCCCTTGGCAGCTGGATTCTCTTCCTGCCAGGACAGAAGGGGAGGGAGGAAGAGTCCTGTCACAGGCAGGTGGGGCGGGGGGGGGGGGGGGGGGGGCAGAGCTGGGTGCATGTCAGTGGGACCTCCCGCTAATCTTAGGCTCTGTCCCCCACTTGACTTTCCCATGCTTCCCACGGGCAGCCGCCTCCCTCACTACCCCCCACGCCGCACCCACTTCACACCACGCAAGATCCAGTCCAAAGCTTTGTCCTGGCTCCCCAGCCCGAGTTCAGCGGCATCCCGCCCCCTGGTTTGCGCGATGCATCTACCCTCAGCCTCACCTGGAGAAGACTTATGGAGCCAGGACTGGATCGGATTTGCTACCTGCTTCCTAAGTACCCAGCAAATGCAAGAGGCAGAGGCTGATGGAGCCATGGCGATTAAGAAGGCTGTGACACGGCTTTGCCAAGTAGGCATCGAGCAGATGGGTAAGGACCTCACCGTGGAATATTAGTCTTCCTTTAAAAGGGCAATCCCAGCCGGGCACCAGCGGCTCATGCCTGTAATCCTAGCCAGACCAGTCACACAGAGGAGAGACTCTCATCTCCAATGGAGCACTCAAACACGGGAGGTGGAGCTGTGGCTCAAATTGATAGAGCATCAGCCTCGAACGACAGAGCTCAGGGACAGTGGCTGAGTTCAAGCCCCAAACTGAGGACAACAACAAAAGGCCAATCCCCTCAGGCTAGGACAAATAAACGTTATAAGTGAAACAAACTAGTCACAGAAAGACAGGCACTGTAAGACTTTCACTCACCTGAGGCTCTTAGAGTAGTCAAAATCAGACACAAAGCAGCGGCAGGGTGTGTGTGTGTGTGTGTGTGTGTGTGTGTGTGTGTGTGTGTGTGTGTGTGTGATTGCTTAATGTGTATAATACTTCATTTTATAAGGTGAAAAGGTTCTGGATGTGGATAGCCATGATGATTACACAACATGAATGTCCTTAATGCCACTGAACTGTACAGATGGTTTCGTTGTGGGCCCTTTTTTGTTTGGTTGGTTGGTTGGGTGTGTGTGTGTGTGTGTGTGTGTGTGTGTCCCTCTCTGACCATTTTTTTGCACAAGGCTAGCATTCTGGCACTTGAGCCACAGCTCCGCTTCATGTTTTTTGGTGTGTTTGGTCTTGGGGCTTGAGTTCAGGGCCCGGGCGCTGTCTCTGAGCTCTTTTGCTCAAGGCTAGTGCTCTATCCATTTGAGCCACGGCTGTACTTCCACCTTTATTAAGTCCTTAACACCTCTCCTGCCTTCCCCAGCAGCTTAAACCAACACTGACAAAATCCGGAGTTTCTCCCAAAGCCATCCATGCCCTTAAACAAACAGTCCCGAGCCCGAGCGAGGACTGGTAAGCTGTATTGCACAAGACTTCTCCCATTGCCACCCAAGGCGCTAAAGCCAGGGAAGGCATTCTTAAGCTCCCCCTGGAGTGGGGGGGGGTGTCCATGGCCCCACCTGGAAGCCCAGACCCAGAAGCCCCTTCCGTGGCTCTCTTTCCCACCTGCAGCGGTGAGGATAGTGGCGAGTGGTGGAGAGTATCAATGGAGCCCAGAACCCCGAGGGCCAGGAGAGAGACTGGGGAAGAAAAAGACCCACTGACATAGACTTTAAACCAACAACAGTCCTGAGAAGGATATGAATTCAAATCTCCGCTGTCTTATCTGTCCTTGACACAATAACAGATGTTTGTTTTATTTTTGGTGGTGGTGGGACTTGAACTCAGGGCCGGGGCACTGTCCCTGAGCGTTCTTGCTCAAGGCTAGCACGCTACTATTTTAAACCACAACTCCACTTCTCGTTGTCTGGTAGTAATTTGGAAATGAGTCTCATGGCCTTTCCTGCCCCAGCTGGCTTTGAGCCTCAATCCTCAGATCTCAGCCTCCTGAGTAGCTCAGATTACAGGCGTGAGCCATGGCACCCAGCTTTTTTTTGCTGCTTCTTCTTCTTCTTCTTCTTCTTCTTCTTCTTCTTCTTCTTCTTCTTCTTCTTCTTCTTCTTCTTCTTCTTCCTCTTCTTCTTCTTCTTCTCTTTCTTCTTCTCCTTCTTCTTCTTCTTCCTGCCATTTCTTTTCAAAAAGAAAAAAATCTTCAAGGAGGATCTCAGTCCCAGGCCTGCCTAGACAGCAAGTTTGAGAATCTCCTCAACCAACACCTGGGCATGGTGTTGAGTGCCTTTCTTCTCATCTGTAGTATGAAGCCTCCACTCGCAAGAGCACAGTCCAAGCACTTGCCTGGGAAAGAACCCAGACCTTATTTCAGAAATGGTCGGCACAAAAAGAAAGCCCTGAAGGCATGGGTTAAAGTGGTGGAGCATCTGCCTAGTAAACGTGAGGCCCTGAACAACAAAACAAAAAGTAGAGCCAGGCGCCAGTGCCTCACGCCTGTCATCGTAGCTGTTCAAGAAGCTGAGATCTGAGGATCGAGGTTCAAAGCCAGCCCAGTCAGGAAAGTCCATGAGACTCTTATGTCCAATTTAACCACCAGAAAACCGGAAGTGGCTTAAAGTGGTTGAACACGAGCCTTGAACTGAAGAGCTCGGGGACAGCACCCAGGCCTAGCTCAAGCCCCACAATGGACAGAGAGAGAGAGAGAGAGAGAGAGAGAGAGAATTCTGCAGCTTGGAGGGGGCATGCCAGGGGGGGAGGGGGCTTGCTCACCCTGAGTTCTTGGGGGGGGGCCCTCCCTGAGCCAGTGCCTCCTCGAGAGGCTGAGATCTGAACATCACGGGTCAAAGCCAGGCCAGCAGGAAAGTCCGTGAGACTCTTATCTCCAACTAAGCACCAAAAAGCCCAAAGTGGATCTGTGGCTCACTCAAGCGGTAGAGGTGGAAACAGGCATCTAGGAGGCTCTGCGTGTGCCCCGCGGGTGCTCCCAGAAGCCCCCCACTCCGTTGAGGGCAGGGGTGGGGCCCGCAGATCCCCTGGGCTTGTGAGGAGATACCACGAAGGTGAACAAGAGAACTGGCTAACCCGGCTGTGGGGAAACCCTGACCAGGCATCCCTGGGAGGAGGAGCACTGGGGAGAGGAGGTCAGGACACTCGGTGGCGGGCAGTGGACAAAGCCAAAGGCCAGGAAAGCCAGGCTTCAAGCCCTACCAGGCTGGGCCTCGTCTGGGCCTAGGCTAAGGGAAGTCGATGGAGGAAGGAAGGTGGAAGACAGAAGCGAAGGGAGAACCCAACACCAACCGAGTAGGAATGTCTCCGAGCGGACCGGGGGTTAGCTTCCCCGGGGGTTAGCTCTGACCCTCTTCTACAAGATCCCCCTTGCCACACTCTTTGTCCTGGGCTAACTAGGCTGACCAGGGGCTAGTCTGTAGCCCCAAAGGGAGAATCCATAGACGTGATGTATAAAATACGATACACGGAAATTGAGAAGAGCCAGCTGCCAGTGGCTCCCATCTGTGATCTTAGTTACTCGGGGTGCTGAGATCTGAAGATCACAGTCAGAAACCAGACAAGATCCTTGACAGTAACATTAGCCTCTGGTGGAAGGCTCTGGAGCTGGAATCGGGAGAGGCTGTCAGTGCTGAGGCCTAGAGAGACGTAGTGACTGATCCAAGATCACCCATCCTGTGCCCTGTGCGTAGGACCCAAACCAGGCCAGGAAACCCACGTTCCAAAGCTCCAAACCCTATTCTTCATCCCTTCCTGGCTGCCAGGCTGGGGCTTTTGTTTCTGTCCTTTCTCTCTAAAAGCAGGAGGAAGGAGCCAGGAGCCAAGAAGCTGTCAGGGCTGGTCCCAGGCCTGGGAGGCTGGGAACTGCAGGTCCACACCCATGTCAACAGAGGCACCTCTCACTTGGCACCGGGCTGCTTCCTCCAGATCGGTTCCCAGCCGCGGTGCTGCTTAGCCCTGCAAGTCCTCAGGCAGCCGGGGAGGGGCAGAGAGCATGAGCCCCGCTTCCCATCGGGGAGAAACCCAGACAGGAGGAAAGGCAGTAATTTGCCTAAAGTCACCCAGCCAGTTGGGACGGGGCTGTCTCCCAGGCTCCTGGGCAGGGGCATCTGCGGGGCACACAGTCCCACTGGCTGGGATCAGGGAAGAGAACTGTGCCCAACACCACAGGGGATTAAAGGTCCCCGGTTTCACAAGGGAAGCCGTCTCTGTACCCCTGGAGAGATAGCTACCGGGACAGGTCCTGCTGGCGGGCGCTCCGGACTGTGGAGCAATGGAATCGGGCCCAGGGGGACCGGGCTCTGGGGGAGGGGGGGTCAAGGCGGGGGGCTGTGGGTGTGGTCTGCACTGCCAGCTCCAAGAGGTCCCGGAACCCCAGTGACTGCCCCAGGGGAAGCCCACAGGCTTCCCGGGGTGCCCAGGGGGCCATCTGGACACGCAGGAAGACATGACTGCCCCGCAGGGCACAGGAAGCCTGGAGCTGGGGACCGTAACTGAATCTGCCTTCCAAAGAAGTTACGGGGAGGGTGGCCTTGGCTCAGGTTGTCCCACACAGTGTGACAATTCCGTGCTCACTCAGTTACGGGCCGGTCCACCCGAAGGACAAATCAGCCTGTCTCCGAAGCCCGGCCTTGCGGCTTTGCCCTCCGAGACATCATTTCTGGGAGCACAACCTTGGGAAGTTGCCCGCATTCAGGGAGAGAAACCCAGAACCGAGACCGTTAGTGAGAGCCGGGCCCGTCTGCACCGACGGAGGGAAGGAGCCCACACCTTGCTTCACACCGCAGGGCGGGGAGCTGGGCGTCACTCCCTGCCGGGGACGCCCCTCAGCCCTCCACCGGGTTCTGATCCCCGGAGATCTGGCCCAGGCCCAAGGAGGGCGCTGCCGGAGCAGTCCTGCTAGGAGTGGGGATTCCTGGCAGCCGAGGCCCGGTGGGCAGGTCTGACCTACGCAATCCCTTTCGTGGTTAGCGCCCGGGGCCAGGGCTGGCTGCAGAAGGGGCTGGGGCTCCTGATGCCGTCTGCTCTCAGCCTCACTTCCTGGGGAGCTGGTTCCCAGGAGAACGGGGAGCTACGGGCGGCGGCGTCACCTCTGCCCCGGGCACCGCTTTGCTCTCACGGGGAAAGTGGGGACATGGTTCCTCACATTCACACCAGTCCAGGTTCAGCACGCACACCATGACCATGATGCACGGGGAGACCCCCACCCCAAAAGATTCCCCCAAAACAGCTCAGGGGACACACAACCACAGAGACTTCTAGGGATGACCCAGAGGGTGGCGCGTGGTAGACACCACTGCGCTCTTCCAGAAATGCAGACAGGGCGGAAGGTAACACCGACTCCCGAGATCTGAGAACCCAAAGACATGTTATTTTTGCATGAAGATAGTCACCTCTTAGGCCAGGAACAGCTGGCTCACATCTGTAATCCAAGCTACTCAGGAGGCTGAGATCTGAGGGTTGCCGTTCAAAGCCAGGCTGAGCAGGAAAGTCCACGGGAATCTTATCTCCAACTAACCCCCAAAACTTGGAAGGGGCGCTGTGGCTCAAAGTGGTAGAGCGCTAGCCTTGAGCTAAAAAGCTCAGGGACAGGGCCCAGGCCCTGAATTAAAGCCTCACAACCAACAGAGAGAGAGAGAGAAAGAGAGAGAGAGAGGAGAGAGAGAGAGAGAGAGAGAGAGAGAGAGAGAGAGAGAGAGAGAGAGAGAGAGGCTGAGATCTAGAGGATCATGGCCAGCTGAGGTAGAAAAGTCCATAAGATTCTATCTCCAAAATAACTAGCAAAAAATGAGTTGGAAGCATGGGTCAAATGGTAGAGCACCTGTCAAGCAAGCAACCTGAGCAAGCATGAAGCCCTGAATTCAAACCACAGTACTGGGGGGGGGGAAAATAACCACCTATACTTATAGGCATACCCATGTACATAATTAGTCAGATGGTACAAAGACTACAGTCTAAACACACACAAAGCAAATGCAGGCACACAGAGAAAGGTACATGAGCACAAATAGATACTAGATCATCATTCAGTATTTATGAAACACCCACCAGCTGCTAGTCATGCTCCAACAGAAAAAGACCTGCAAATGTGTGTCACACACAGAAACTCAAGCTCCTCGTAAGATCAACTGGGGATTAGACTGGGACCCAGTGGCCAGGCCAAAAGATGGAGAGTCCTTTGTAGATGGCTAATGACCCACAGCAGAGAAAATCATTGGAGATGGAGGAAAAAAGGGAGAGCTGAGGGCTTGCCTCGAGTCATGGCGTGTTTGCCTGGCATGAGACCCTGAGTTCAAACCCACCAGTATCACCAAGAAGCATAAAGTAAAATAAGATGGGGGAAAAGTTAAAGGAAGACAACCTAAATGTCAAATGGAGACTTAAGGAAATTGAAGGCAGAGTAAAACAGTAAGAAAACATACACAGGGCTGGGGATATGGCCTAGTGGCAAGAGCGCTTGCCTCGTATACTTGAAGCCCTGGGTTCGATTCCCCAACATCACATATACAGAAAATGGCCAGAAGTGGCGCTGTGGCTCAAGTGGCAGAGTGCTAGCCTTGAGCAAAGAGAAGCCAGGGACAGTGCTCAGGCCCTGAGTCCAAGCCCAGGACTGGCCCCCCCAAAAAAAACACAAAAAAAAAACATATACAGATAGCCTTGTAGCCGAAGTCTACAAGCTGGAAAAACAAAAAGACAGTTAAAATCCTAAAAAGTGACACCCTCTTTCTCTTTGAAGCAGGAACTGAGGTTCAGAATTCAACTGGAATGAAACATTCAACCAACATATTGTTATCCCCTTAGAAAAGTCTCAAATGGAAAAACAAAACCACATAATTCAATATAAACAATGATCATAGCCAAGTGCTGGTGGCTCACAGCTTTAATCCGAGCTATTGTCCTGGGATCATGGTTTGAAGCCAGCCCAGGCACAAAAAATTCACAAGGTTGCCTCTCCAAAATAACTAGTAAAAAGCTGGTTGGAGGCATGGTTCAAGTGGTAAATTTTCTAATTCTTTGGATTTTTCTAATTGTACCTGAGTGTTTATTACAATGAAATGATTTTTTTATTTTTTGCCAATCATGGGGCTTGAACTCAGGGCCCGGGCACTGTCCCTGAACTTCTTTTGCTCAAGGCTAGGACTCTACCATTTGAGCCACAGCGCCACTTCTGGATTTTTCTGTTTATGTGGTACTGAGCAATCGAACCCAGGGCTTCATGCATGCTAGGCGAGCGCTCTACCACTAAGCCACATTCCCAGGCCCCTTAGATGTTATTTTAAAAACTTAGGGCTGGGAGATTTACTCCTGTGGTAGAGCCTGGTGCCTGGTAGGTATGAGGCTCTGAGTTCAATGCCTGGCATTGCAAGGAAGCAAACAAGAAAGAAAGAGAAAGAGAGAGAGAGAGAGAGAGAGAGAGAGAGAGAGAGAGAGAGAGAGAAAAGAAGCAAAGAAAGAAAAAGAGAGAAAGAAAGAGAGAGGAAGCGAGGGAGGGAGGGAGGGAGGGAGGGAGGAAAGGAAAGAAGGAAGGAAAGAAGGAAGGAAGGAAGGAAGGAAGGAAGAAGGGAGGGAAGGAGGGAAGGAAAGAGAAAGGAAAGGAAAGAGGGAAGGAGGAAAGAATGAACGAATGGACGGAAGGAAGAAAGGAAGGAAAATCATCTGGGTACAGATAGCTCAGGCCTATAATCCTAGCTACTCAGGAGGCTAAGCTCTAACTCTAAGGATCATAGTTCAAAGCTAGCCTAGACAGGAAAGTCCATGAGATTCTTATATCTAATTCTTATATCCACTTCCAAGTTGGAAGTAGAGCGGTGGCTCAAGTGTAGGGCACCAGCACTGTGCACAAAAGCTCAGGGAACAGTGCCCCAGACCCAACACACACACACACACACACACACACACGCACACACACACGCACCAAAAAAATTTTTTTAAAAGCTGCAGTAGCTCATGCCTGTAATCCTAGCTGCTCAAGAGGCAAAGATCAGGAAAATCATGGTTTGAGGCCAGCCCAAGAAGAAAAGTCCACAAGACTCCATCTCCAAAAGTACCAGCAAAAAGCCAGGCTGGAGAGATGGTTCAAGTGGTAGAGCACCAGGAAAGCAAGCAGAGAGCTCAGGGTTCAGACCCTGATAACAGCAAGAAATGTCAAGGAGTTGGGCATCTGTCTAGATGTAAAAAACCATATGTTCAATTCCCAGCACTACACACCGACACACAGACATTTAACAAAGGGATTCGCGTTTCAAAACGTTTATTCAAGATGTGGAAGCTGGAAGATGAGGAGTTCCAGGCCGTCCGGGGCTACATATTGAGACCATGTTTCCTTCACAGAGTGTCTACCACTTGAGCCATGCCCCTAACGGAAGATTCCCAAAGGCAGACATGGTGGTACACGCCCGTAATCCTAGCTACTCCAGGAAGTGGAAACAGAAAGATCTGGGCTGAACAGACAAAAGTTTAAGGCACTATCTGAAAAACAAACTATAAACAAAAGAGTTGGTTCAAGTGATAGCGAACTTGTTTAGCAAACTTGAAGCCTGAGTTCAATCCCCAGTACCAGCAAAACAAAACAAATACCAACCACTGACATTGATCAAAATATTCTAAGAACATGCACACATATATTGGGAGATAATTGGGAATCACTGGGCCAAACTGTTCTGGTCTAGGTTGCTGTCAGGTGCACCGAGGCCTTGAAGGAAGTGGTCACTGCTGGACAGGAGTGGGGGCCCCATAGCAGGGGGGTAGCAGTGGGTGGATGGAGGTCCTGCCGGGCTCAGTAACTTGGCAGAAGGAGGTATGGTGACCAAGGCTTCAGATTTGGTGGCACCCTGAGGGAATCAGGGACGGAACTAGGGGGAGCAAAGTTTACCTCCTCAAGCTTCCTTCCTACCCCTATCCCTCCAAGGCTCCTCCAAATCATTTAAGTCTAGAGCAGTCAGTTCTGAGTCCTTCGTTTTGCAACTAAGGAGACTGAGGCACAAAGAGAAATGGTTTGCCCTCAGTGATGGCTGGTGTCAGAGCTTCAACTTGAACCTGGGCCTCTGTCCCAGGGAGGAGTGTACTATGCTGGGTTGGGGTAAAAACTGGCTCCTGGAACAGGAGTTTGGGACCCTGACAACCAGACTATCATGGCCCAGTTAGTCACCTTTGTCGCCAGTGTCCCAGGTGTGTCTTAGAAATGCCTGTCTAGGGGCTGGGAAGGTGGCTTAGTGCTAGAGTGCTAGCCTAGTTTGCATGAAGTCTTGGGTTCAATTCCTCAGCACCACATAGACAGAAAACGCTGGAAGTGGTGCTGTGGCTCAAGAGGTAGAGTGCTGGCCTTGAGAGAAAAATAAAGAAAAAAGAAGCCAGGGACAGTGCTCAGGCCCTGAGTCTAAGCCCCAGGACTGGGAGAAAATAAAAGAGTGAGAGAGAAATGCCTGTCTGCAGGAACAGCACTGACCCAGGACCTGCGCCCAACTCGAGTGCACGGTGCCTTTATAACCACTTGGTAGTCATATCTTAATTGAGATATTTCCTTTTGTTTCTGGGTTTCACTTTCTCTAAGGAAAAGTAAGTTTTTGTTTTTCCCCAAGGCTCTTCCAAGTTCTCCCAGATCCGGTCTTTGATGAGTCTCTGGATCCCTGCCCCTCCCTGACCTCTCTGAAATGAACTCTGTCCACACAGGATTCCTGGGACCAAACTTTTCAGTGTTCCAAACTAGTATCTGTATCTTCACCAGGGCCTTGTGTGTGGAGGCTAAGCATTGGTCCAGCTGGTCCAACGCCAGGAGCTTTGACTAGGGGGTGACAGTTAAGGCTGTATCTGGAGACCCTGGGCCCTGTGGACCGGAGGTGGGAGGGAACAGAAAGGCTAGATTGGCTTGGGGTTGCCCCAGAGCCCCAGCGCTGGGTATCATGCGCTAGAAAGGAGGGGAGAGGGGAGGGGCCCCACCCACCTGGTGAGGTCATGGGAAAGCAGCTCTGGCGCTGACACCTGGGGAAACCCGTTTCCAGGCTGCTTCCCACGCTAGCTCTCCTGGGAACCAGCTAAGCCAAGCCCCAAGCAGGGAGCCCCACACCTGCCCCCCCCCCCCAGTTCCCATCACACTGTCCTGTCTGGTCCAGCCCCCACCCTTCAGCCAAGCCTGGATACTCAACCTGTCCATGTAGGTTGCTGGGCCTTGGGAAGCATTCTGAGGACCAGGGGCTGCGGGCCCCAGGAAATGACAGACAGCAGCTTCAGAGATGTTCAGGTTTTATTTGCAGCCTGCACGGCTCAGCCTTCTAGGCCGTGACCTTGGGGACGGGGATGACCCCCGACCCCTTCCTCCTCCAGGCTCTAATTTGCAGCGCCTCCCCCTCCCTCTGCTGGGCCTTGACTCTCACTTCCTGCCCCACTTCTGGCCCAGCCAGTTTGGGCAGTGCCGAGGGAGCCCAGAGACCCGGTTCTTCCCAGGGACCAGCCCCACCCTCCCTGGCCTTGGGGGTGGAGGCCAGCCCAGGTGTCAGCCCGCCGCACAGCTGCCCTCCTCCTCTGCGCTCCCTCCCTTCATGCCCTCTTCCTTCTGGGTCCTGCCCTCTCACCTGCCTCCTGTCCCGGGACTCCAAACCTCACTTTCCGCTCCCTCAAGCTCCCTCTGGCCTCTGCTTCCTCACTCCACCCCACATTTCTCTCCACATCCACTCTCCAAGATGACCATCAGGGGCTGACGACCACCACAGGGGGTCCTCACTCAGCCAAGCTGACTTGGGGGTTCCCTAAGAGACCCCGCGAACCTGGCTGGTGGCGGCGTTTTCCTCTTAGTCTTGACCAAAGAAATCCAAGTCAGGTGCTGGGCTCCCTCTGGAGAATCAAGTGGACAGCTAGGGCCCATGTCCTCAGTGTTCAGATGGGATCTGGGTCCCCTGGGGTGGCCAGGCCCTGCCAGGTGCCCCAGGCTCCAGAAGTCTCTGGACTCCTGTCTACCACTCACTACACTGCCACAACTGCTCAAACGAAACAGAAGAACTTCTTCCAGCGACAGCGGGACAGCGTGCGCACGCCCTTGGCGTTCAGCTTCTTCTCCAGCCGGGCCTTGTGCTCGATGGCACTGAGAATGGCCGAGTCAAACACCTCCTTCAAGTTCTTCTGCGTCAGGGCCGAGCACTCCAGGTAGCAGCAGGCCCGGATCCTCTCCGCCAGGCCCTGGGCTTGAGGATGGGGCACGGGGCCCTCCCGGCCGCCCTGGTCCAGCTCAATCAGTACATTGACATCGTCCCGCAGGTCGGCCTGGGTGCCCACCAGCAGCACGGGCGCCTGGGGGTTGTGGGTGCGGATTTCGGGCAGCCATTTCTCCGTGATGTTTTGGAAGGAGCTGGGCTGCACCACGCTGAAGCACGCCAGGAAGACGTCGGTATCGGGGTAGCAGAGGGAGCGGAGCCGGTCGAAATCCTCCTGGGTTGAGAAGGCCAGCTCGTTAGCAGGGACTGGAGACCCCACAGTCCTGGAGCCCCGGGGCCTCATCCTCATCCGCGCCCGATCCGCTCCTCCGCGGGCCGGGGAGCCTCCCGCCCCCAGCCCGCCGCGCCGCCCGCCCGCCCGGGGACCCCTCACCTGTCCCGCCGTGTCCCACAGCTCGATGCGCACGGGGGCTCCATCCACCAGGACTTGCACTGCAGGGGCGGGGAGGGGAGAGCGGCGTCGGAGGGGGAGCCTCCTCACGCCCCCCGCGGCCTGCCCCGCGCCCCGCGCCCCCCGCCGCCGACCCTCCCGCCGGGCGCTCCCGGGCCGCCGCCCCCCCCCCGCGAGGCGGAGCCCAGCTCGCGGCCCCCGGGGCCCGGGGCCGTACCGGAGAAGGTGTCGAGCGCCGTGGGCCGGTAGCGCGCGGGGTACCCGTTGCAGGTGTAGCTCACGATGAGGCTGCTCTTGCCCACCGCGCCGTCGCCCACCAGCACGCACTTGATGCCCAGCTCCTGGGGCGCGCTCTGCCGCCGCGGAGGCGGAGGCGGGGTCGGGGCCCGGAGCGGGGGCGGCTCGGCCTCGCTCAGCTCCCGCGGCGGCATGGCCCGCTCCCGCTCCCGGGGCAGCAGAGGGGCCAGCCCGGACCAGGCTCCGCGGCCGGCGCGCGGGGAAGCAGGGGCTGGGGAGGCGGGAGGCGGTTGGTCCCAGCTGGGCTCGCGCGCCGGGCGCTCGGCCGCCGTTAATATACAGGGCCCCGCCCACCTCATCTGCATGTCCCCGGCGCCCCGCGGCCACGCCCGCCGCCGGCCACGCCCACTGCCCAGGCCACGCCCACCGCCTCATCCTTCCTAGGCAGAGCGCGGGGCCTCCCCCCCCCAGCGCCCGCGGCCACGCCCACCTTCGGCCACGCCCACCGTTCAGGCCACGCCCGCCGCCCCTCCTTCCTAGGCCGAGCGCGGGGTCTCCCCCAGCGCCCACCCGGAGCCGGGAGAGCTGAAACCCTGACACCCGGCCGGGGGGGAGGGGGGAGGGCGGGGCGGGACACGAAGAATCTCCACGGACCTCGCCGTAAAACCTCGGCCGGACACGCACGACTTCATGTTAGGAGAAAGAGCACCGTGAAGAACACATACTACAGCACGGCCTAGGCCTAAGTACTAGGTTCAAATCTTTTTTTCAAATAAAACAAAGGACTGTATGCGTGGGTTTAGCCATTCAAAATCCTTCCAAAAGCACTTAAAAAATACACGGGGCGAGAAGGGTGCTGGGTGGTGGCGGGCTTGCCCGCCCAGCACAGGGGAGACACCAGGTCAACGCTGATCAAGGGCAGCGGGCTTTGAGTGCGGTTCTTCCTCCCTCTGCTGAAGGAAGAAGCCCTGTTCTGAGCAGCTAGCTGGGGACCATCTTGTGGAACAGCTCCCCACCTGAATATTTTATAAGTCCCCAAAGTACCTAATATGATCTCCATTACCATCAAGAGCAGGCAGTAATTACTTACTTGCCCATGCTGCTCTGGGCCACCCACTGTCCTTGAGCTAGGAGGGGTTGGCTGGCTGAGACAAGCTCTCCCGGGTAGCCTAGGAAGGTCACCCAGAGAGCAAGCCGCCTTGCTAATTTAAGTCTTTACTGCAGCCACACCAAGTGACACCAGCCCAGAATCCTTTCTCTGATCCCCAGGGCAGTCTTTCATCTCAGCCTGTTACAAAGATCTTTGAACCTTCACAAAAGGAGTCAGCCATTCTTAGATTTGGGGAAGGGCTGGGGTTGGGAGGGGGAAGATGAAGTATTGAAGAGATAACTCTGAGAGTTGCTGGTATGGACATCCATAAATCCACCCAGGAGTGGTGGGGAGCACGGGGGGGGGGGGGCTGAGGGAAGTTCAAGCCACTCTGGGCTATGTATTGAGACTCTCTTTCAAAAACAAACAACGGGCAGCAGAGTGCTTGCCTAGCATGCATGAAGCCCTGGGTTCCATTCTTCAGTAACACATACATGGAAAAAGCTGGAAGTGCCCTGTGGAACAAAAGGTAGAGTGCTAGCCTTGAGCAAAAAGAAGCCAGGGACAGTAGTGCTCAGGCCCTGAGTGCAAGCCCTAGGACTGGCAAAAAAAAAATATCCAGGGGCTGGGACTATGGCCTAGTGGTAAGAATGCTTGCCTCTTATACATGAAGCCTTGGGTTCGATTCCTCAGCACCACATATATAGAAAAGGCCAGAAGTGGCGCTGTGGCTCAAGTTGGCAGAGTGCTAGCCTTGAGAAAAAAAAAAAAAAAGCCAGTAACAATGCTCAAGCCCTGAGTTCAAGCTCCAGGACTGGAAAAAAAATAAAAATAACAATAAATCCATAATCTCCAGATTAATGACAAGCAAGTTAAAGGGGCGTGCACGGTCTTGCCACTGCATCATATTAGAAAGTCTGAAAAATAGCCAGGTGCTAGTAGCTCACACCTGTAATATTAGCTACTAAAAAGCCAAGTCTAAAAGCTGTATATTTATTCTCTTGAGAGTTTTTTTGGGGGGGAGGAGCAAAGGAGAAAATAGGAGTGTCTTCTCAAGCTCCATCCACAGGTCCCGGGCCCCAATCCACCCATCATCTTCCCAAGGGGACATCGAGAGGAGGAATTTCCAAACACAGCCCTGGTGCTCTCCCAGCGACGCCTGGTCCTGGAGGAAGCCCAGTGTCAGGGTGCCCTGGTCCCTGGTCACTGGGAGGGAGGCAGGTTTTAACGGCTGGGCCATCCCAAGACCTATCCCCACATTAGTCTGTCAGCTCTCCAGCTTGTGTGACTCGTACAAAATCTCTCAGTACTATAACATGAGTCCAGGCACCTGCTTGCTTTCTTGTTCTACCTGTCCCCCTTCTGATTCTCCCCCACCCTCTCAGTGTTCTTGCTCTTCCACCTGCATTTCGAGAATACCTTTATTGCAGATCTGCATTTGAGGGGAATCCTGTGTAGTCCTCTCTGCAGGAGGAGGGGCACAGACGAGATACCACAAGGAAGACGATGTCTGCTGGCACAGTGGGGACTCCCCACATGGCCTTGTCACAGGTCACTCTTCTCTGGCCCCATGGGTGGGGACACTTTGTGCTCTAGGTCTCCATGTCTGAGCTGGTTTAGGTACAGTCTTGTCAGCAGAGGGGGAGGGAGGAGACGAGCCAGGGAGGTGGTGAGTCACCCTTGTCTCAGCTGGAGACTGGCTGGGAAAGTCCTCTGCGAAGGGGAAGGGTGTGTTGGGTCTCACTCTGGCCACCTGCCCTGCCCGGGCGTCCCCCCTGCCTGCACCCCTCTAGGGCTACAATCTGCCTCGACATTCTTCCTGGGAGAAATGATAGGTAGCTTCAAGGGCTGGGGCACCAAACACCGTGTACAGAAAGCAAGTGCGCAAGGAGTAAACAAGTGCAACTGTAAAGGGCAGGTGCCTTATAAGGACACAGAAGCAAACAGGAGCCAGGCACCGCCTCCTGTAGTCCTAGCCGCTGAGGAGGCTGAGATCTGAAGATCGAGGTTCAAAGCCAGTCCAGGCAGGAAAGTCCCTGAGATTCTTATCTTCAATAAACTATCAAAAAAAAAAAAAAAAAGAAAAAGGTGGACGAGAAGTGGAACTATAGTTCAAGTGGTAGAGCACTAGCCTTGAGCAAAAGAAGCTCAGGGACGGCACCCAGGCCCTGAGTCCCAAGCCCCAGGACTGGCAAAAAAAAAAGAATGAAATCCTGGGATTTCATCCTCTAGAGTAGCTAGGATTACAGGCATGAGCCACAGGTTCCTGCTACTGATGGCTTGTAGAGTAGCTTTCTTTCTGTGGTTTTGCTATAAGAATCCAAATATTTGTAGTAAATTTACATAAGCTAAGTGATTAAGCAAAATGCCTTCTAACACCGTGACCTTCCCTGAGGGAGCACCTGTGGCTGGTTCCGGGCCTGGCTGACTGACACTGGCTCTGAACTTGGGGCAGGGTCCCTAATTCTGAGGTCTGTCCTCTGGGTCTCAGAGCACTCAACAGTGAACT
Source organism: Perognathus longimembris pacificus (assembly GCF_023159225.1). Classification (NCBI taxonomy): domain Eukaryota; kingdom Metazoa; phylum Chordata; class Mammalia; order Rodentia; family Heteromyidae; genus Perognathus; species Perognathus longimembris. The sequence continues at coordinate 32,436,362 of NC_063183.1, read as the reverse complement.
GGGAAACACACGTGCGCGCGCACACACACACACACACACAGCAGAGCAGTCTCACCTAGCTTCTTACCAGAAGGGCACATTTCAGCACTTTAGGAGTCTAAAGTCCCTAGGACTTATTGGCCATTCTAGAAGCAAGATGTGATTACTGCTGTGATTTAGAGTCAGGGCTATCTATGCGTTATGTTTGGTTTTTGTGTTTGCCCTGGGGCTTGAACTCCTGGCTTGGATGCTGTACCTGAGCTTTTTTTCTTTTTTTTTTTTTGTCTCAAGGCTAGCATGCTACCACTCGAGACATGCTCCACACAGGCTTTTTTGGTGTTTAACTGGAGACAGCAGTCTCTGGGGCTGGCTTCAGACTGTGAGGCTCAGAGCCATTTGGACCTCCTGAGTAGCTAGGATTGCAGGTATGAGCACCACCGGGGCCCAGCTCCTGCTCCTTTCATGACAATTCCTCACTCTCACACCCTCAGATTAGATCCCACTGACCAACTTGCTGTCATTATAATAACTTAGTTCCTTTGCCTGTTTCAGAATTTCAAACAACAGAATCAGACTGAATCGATGTCTGGATTATTTGTGTGGTGTGTTTTTGAGGCTTGCTCGCCCTGCTGCGTGTGGGGAGTGGTGTGTTCTTTTTGTTGCTGAGTAGTATTCCAGTGGATGGAATGTCACAGTGAGGAATCTATTGGTGCTATCACAAAGCCAATTGCTGTAGGGCTGGGAATGTGGCTTAGCGGTGGAGTGCTTACCTAGCATGCATGAAGCCCTGGGTTCGATTCCTCAGCACCACATACACAGAAAAAGCCGGGAGTGGCTCTGTGGCTCAAGTGGTAGAGTGCTAGCCTTGACCAAAAAGAAGCCAGGGACAGTGCTCAGGCCCTGAGTTCAAGCCCCAAGACCGGCAGAAAGAAAGAAAGGAAGGAAGGGAGGGAGGGAGGGAGGGAGGAAGGAAGGAAGGAAGGAAGGAAGGGGCTGTAAAGGTTCATGTGCAGATCTCTGGGTACAATTATGTTTTTATTTCTCTCTTTCTCCCACCCCGCCCCCACTGGTCCTAGGGCTTGAACTCAGGGCCTGGTCACTGTCCCTGAGTTTTTGTGCTCAAGGCTAGTGCTCTGCCACTTAAGCTACAGCTCTATTATCAGCTTTTGGCTTTTTGTGGTTAATTGGGGATGAGAGTCTCACAGACTTTCCTGCCCAAGATAGCTTTGAACCGTGATCCACCTATCTCAGTCTCCTAAACACCTAGGATTACAGGCCTGAGCCACTAGCACTTGGCTGTTGTGGGTTTTTTTTTTCTTTACTATGAAAATCTTATCTTTTAAAAGACTGGGACAATAGTCTCTGCCAGAGGCCACATGGTAACACACGGGCAAGTCAGATGGGTTCCCAGTGTGGTACAATGGGTGCGTGCAGTGCAACATGTAGCCATGCATTCATTCGGCACCGGCTCCAGGTATTCCTAAAAGGTTGGCAGGGCTGGAGGCAGGAGCAGGGGTGACTGTCAGATTTTATTCGGTCCTGCATTCGTTCATCTGAGAAGGTTCCCTTAGGTAAGGTATCTTTTGAAATGTCTCAGACTAAAGGACAGGGATGAAGCACAGCACACAGCTCTGTGGCAGTGCACTGAAGGGAATAATTAGTCCCTGGACAATGTCCCCAAATGTCTCTAACTAGACTGTAACGGGGGTCTGGCTCTTCACACACTCACAGAATGTCAAGGGACGGACGGTCTAGTTCCATCCACAGCCGCTGAGAATCTGGGCCTGGAAGCTTTGCTAAGGAGGCTGCTGAAAAAATAGCCTGGGGTAGGGAGAGCACGCGGCCAGGAGGGGCTCCCGGCACAGAGCAGTGACCTCACCAAGGCCCAGGTCAATTTCTGTACGGCACAATCACCAGAACCACGAGACAGCCACTAATTTGGATAAAGGATTCATATCCAGAATAAACCAAGAACCCATAAATAACAAGAGAAATAAGTAATCTAACTAATAAATGGGCACGTGAACTGAACAGTTCCCACAAGAAGAAACAGAAACGGTGAAGAGATACATGAAGAAATGTCAACACCCTTGGCCATCAAGAAAACACATCTAGGGGCTGGGGATATAGCCTAGTGGCAAGAGTGCCTGCCTCGGATACACGAGGCCCTAGGTTTGATTCCCCGGCACCACATATACAGAAAACGGCCAGAAGCGGCGCTGTGGCTCAAGTGGCAGAGTGCTACAGCCTTGAGCGGGAAGAAGCCAGGGACAGTGCTCAGGCCCTGAGTTCAAGGCCCAGGACTGGCCAAAAAAAAGAAAAAAGAAAGAAAACACATTTAGGGCTGGGGATATGGCCTAGTGGCAAGAGAGCTTGCCTCGTATACATGAGGCCCTGGGTTCAATTCCCCAGCACCACATATATAGAAAACGGCCAGAAGCGGCGCTGTGGCTCAAGTGGCAGAGTGCTAGCCTTGAGCAAAAGGAAGCCAGGGACAGTGCTCAGGCCCTGAGTTCAAGGCCCAGGACTGGCCAAAAAAAAAAAAAAAGAAAAAAAGAAAACACATCTACAAACTAGGGCCAAGAAGAGTGCTCTGGACTCATGCATGCAAATGAGAAGACCAAGTATGAGTGTCTTTGTGGATGTGCTGTGGCTTTAGCTTTAGCCGTGTCTCGGCATCATGTTCTAATATCCACTCATCCACCTGAGGCTTGTTATTACCACAGTGGTGGCCTGGCTCATCTTCTGAACATTTGGTTCCAACAGAGTTTGGTCCTTGATGCTCAAATTTTGAGTTATTCTCATGACTCAAAATAAAAAGGGTGTCTTTAAGTTTTTTTGGGGAAAACCACACTAACATTCCATCCCACCCTACTTAGAATGGCAGCCATCAAGAAAACAAACAAAAACAAATGCTGGTGAGGACTGGGGGAAAGACGGTCCCGTATGCTGTGTGTACACTCGAGAGGGTCCCAGCACGTTGGGGGTGGGATATACACTTGAAAAGTCTTTGTGGAAACAAGTGTGGAGGGTCCTCAGAAGACTGACAGCAGACCAACGTTGTAAGCTCACGATACCATTATTAAATCAATACACTAGACAGACAAATGCATATCCGTGTTTATCACAGCTCTGCTCACAAGGGCCAAAAGACGGAATCAACTGTGTTACCCAACAGCAGATAAATGAATAGAGAAGTTGTGATTTATATATACTACGAATGTTATACAGTTAAAAAAAAGATTGTTTTCAGGGCTGGGAATATGGCCTAGTGGTAGAGTGCTTGCCTTGTATTCATGAAGGAAGCCCTGGGTTCGATTCCTCAGCACCACAAATATATATATATATGTATATATATATATGTGTATATATATATATATATATATATATTTTTTTTTTTTTTTGGCCAGTTCTGGGGCTTGGACTCAGGGTCTGAGCACTGTCCCTGGCTTCTTTTTTTTGCTCAAGGCTAGCACTCTGCCACTTGAGCCACAGCGCCACTTCTGGCCGTTTTCTGTATATGTGGTGCTGGGGAATTGAACCCAAGGGCCTCATGTATATGAGGCAAGCACTCTTGCCACTAGGCCATATCCCCAGCCCCAGCACCACAAATATAGAAAAAGCCAGAAGTGGCACTGTGGCTCAAGTGGCAGAGTGCTAGCCTTGAGCAAAAAGAAGCCAGGGATGGCGCTCAGGCCCTGAGTTCAAGCCCCAGAACTGGCAAGAAAAAAAAAAAAACCCAACCAACCAAAAAAGTATTGCTTTCAGGAAAATATTCACAATTGAAAGATATTAGATTGAGTGAGACTAGCTAAGTTAAAAAAATCCAAATATTGTAATGTTTCCACTCATATATAGAAGCTAGACTTAAAAGACATATTCATCCATACTCATTCTCCTCGTGGACATATATAAACACTTATATATACATAGTTATATATGTGAATAGACATGAATTTAACTAAGGGGTTACTTGGGAGGAGAGGGGAAGGACCACAGAGAGAGGGTGAATAAGTTAGAAATATAATGCAAGTATCTATGAAACAGCATTATGGCCCTGGATGGAAGCTGTTACTCCACAGGGGCTGGGAAGTGCGGGAAGAGCAAGAGCTTCTCTGGGAAGATGAACGTGATAAAAAGACACAGTTCATAACCATGAGAACACAGCGATGAAAGCGGCTGAGATTGCTGGGGGGTGAGAGTCATGGGGGACAGTGACAGAGGGAGAGAAGGTGACCGGAAGACATTGTAAGCATGTGTGGAGATGTAACAAAGACCCCCCCCCCCCACGACTACGCCCCAAACTAAACATCCCTGTCCTCTGCTTCCCACCGAGCATCTGAGTAGCTCGCACTGGAGAAACAAGAAATAAGAAAAGGTCTTGCAGGGCTGGGGAGATAGCCTAGTGGCAAGAGTGCCTGCCTCGGATACACGAGGCCCTAGGTTCGATTCCCCAGCACCACATATACAGAAGAACGGCCAGAAGCGGCGCTGTGGCTCAAGTGGCGGAGTGCTAGCCTTGAGCAAAAAGAAGCCAGGGACAGTGCTCAGGCCCTGATTCCAAGGCCCAGGACTGGCAAAAAAAAAAAAAAAAGAAAGAAAAGGTCTTGCAGCTCACAGGTCTGCCGTCTGGGAAGTCCCAGGTGAAGGCCTCCTTGCTGGAGGGAGCGGTGAGGGTCCTGGTGACACCGGGGAACGGAAACACTGCATTAACCCCTCAGGGAGAGGAGAGCCCTCCCTCCCCAGGCCCTCCCTCTCTGGCTCGCCCGCTGAGCCTGCACACTGGGGAGGAAATGCTTTGTGGAGGAGACATTCATATGCTTCTCTTTTCCTGGGAGAACTTCTTGGGTTGTTTTTGTTTTTGTTTTTGTTTCCTGGGAGAACTTCTTAAACCTCCAACGCGCACGTTCCATTTCAAGATAATATCGTGTGGGCAAAGCAGCACCTGGCTAGTAAATTATTTTTATTAGTGTATATTAATTGTACAAAATGAGGAAATTCACTGTAAATTTTTTTTTCAGTCCTGGGCCTTGGACTCAGGGCCTGAGCACTGTCCCTGGCTTCTTTTTGCTCAAGGCTAGTACTCTGCGACTTGAGCCACAGCGCCACCTCTGGCCATTTCCTGTATATGTGGTGCTGGGGAATTGAACCCAGGGCCTCATGTATACGAGGCAAGCACTCTTGCCACTAGGCCATATCCCCAGCCCCACACCTCTATTTCTTATCCTCTTTATCTTCTCCATCTTTTTTTCTTTTGTGCTTGTGGGACTTGAACTCAGGATGTGGGCAATGTCCCTGAGCTTTTTTGTTCAACCCTTGCTCTCTACCACTGGAGCCACAACTCCATTTCCGGCTTTTTGGTGATTAATTGGAGATAAGCGTGTCAAAGACTTTCCTGTCCAGACTGGCTTTGAACCACCAGGTCGCTCAGATCTCAATCTCGTGAGTGACTAGGATTACGGAAATGAGTCACTGGTGGCCAGCTATATGACTTTTTCTTAATCCTTGTCCCTCTTTCTTCCTTTCCTTTTTGTCTTTTCTTCCCCCCCCCCCCCTCAGTCCTGGGGCTTGGACTCAGGGCCTGAGCACTGTCCCTGGCTTCTTTTTGCTCAAGGCTAGCACTCTACCACTTGAGCCACAGCGCCCCTTCTGGCTTTTTCTATATATGCAGTGCTGAGAAATCAAACTGAGGGCTTCATGTATGTGAGTCAAGTACTCTGCCACGAGGCCATATTCCCAGCCCTCCTTTTTGTCTTTAGTGGGCTATGCTACTTCCATATATACACACAAGTATATGATATATATATATTATACATGGTGTATAATGTGCTTTTGTCATATTCATCCCTTTGCATTACCCTTCTTTCTCCCACCTGTTCCTGGTTTCTCCTCAGTACAGTCATCCCTTTACAAGCATGTTTTTTGTTGCTGTTGTTAATTCTAGAGGAAATCTGGCTTCTACCTAAGCCACTGAAGTCACCCCTCTTGCTGTGGCTCTAAATTCAGTCACCAGTTGGGATGACTAGCTACCGTGTACTGACTGAGCATGCTCACACTGACCCTGGCTCAGCGTGGACTGACTGGCCCTACGTCCTATCATTTTCATGATGCTTCTAAGATGGATCTTTCTTGTGTCACGCCTGTGGATGAAGCACGCACGAGGCAGCTCATTTGTGCCAGTGCTTGATAACAAACGCTTACCAGGGAGTTGGCAAGTGCCCTGGCAGTTGGCCCGCAGCGCTGGGGCTTCCCCTCTGTGTTCTGCAGGTGTCCCGGGCAAGTGTCCAGGCTGAGCTCCATCACCCTGCCCGGCTCCTCCTCCCCCGACAGTGGTGTCAGAGCCACTTCCCGCCAGCGCTCCCCAGGTCTTCTGACCTTTCCTATGCAGTCCGGGGGGGGGGGGGGGGGTCCTTCCCAGCCCACTCTTCCTTCCGGCTGGGTCCTCTTCTCCTTGGCCTCACTTTCATCCTCTCCACGGTGAGCTCCACCCAGGAGAGAGGCCAGCCGGTCACCTTTCCAGAACCACATCAGATGATCTCATCCCCGATCAGAACCTCGCTCCTCGGCTCTGTAACAAGGTTCCAGCTTTTCACCCCCAAACATCGCACAACTTGCCAATTTCTGCTCTTGCTTCCCTGGAGGCCAGCATATCTTCCCATCACCCCCCCTTGGCAGTACTGAGGTTCGAACTCAGGACATCATGCTTGCTGGGTACTCATTTTACCACTGAGCCTCTGGCTCAGTTTTGTTTGTTTGTTTGTTTTGCCAGTCCTGGGGCTTGGACTCAGGGCCTGAGCACTGTCCCTGGCTTCTTTTTGCTCAAGGATAGCACTCTGCCACTTACTTGAGCCACAGTGCCACTTCTGGCTGTTTTCTATATAGGTGGTGCTGGAGAATCGAACCCAGGGCTTCATGTATACTAGGCCATATTCCCAGCCCCTCTGGCTCAGTTTTTAGATAGGGTCTCACTTCCTGCCAGAATGAGTCCTATACTGAAGTCTACTTGTTTTAGTCTTCCTATAATGGCTGGGATGGAAGCTACTGTGTCCAGCTATTGGTTAAGATGGAGGTCTCCTAAACAACTGCCTGGACTTGCCTTGAACCATGGTCCTCCTTATTTCAGTCCTCCAAGTAGCTAAGATTACAGGCAGGAAGCCAGGTGCCCAGGATTACATGTTTGTAATCCAAGCTACTCAGGAGGCTGAGATCTGAGGATCAAGATCACAGTTTGAAGCCAGCCAAGGAAGAAAAGTCCCTGTGAGACTCTGATCTTCAATTAACCACTCAAAAGCATGGAAGTGGAGCTGTGGCTCAAAGTGGTAGAGAGCTAGCCTTGAGCAAAAAAGCTCAAGGACAGTGCGGAGGTCCTGAGTTCAAGCCCCACAACTGACAAAAAAAAAATATTACCAGCAGGAATCACTAGTACCTCGCTCACTCTCCCTGTCCTTTTGCTCTTGGAAATCATCCACGTACTTCACGACTCTGCTCAAATTTAACAGCTTTCACACACAAATGCTCTCACCTGCCCAGCAATTGGCCTAAAGGTCTTATGGCAATGACCGCGTTGACACTGATGCAGTCTGTGCTCAGAAATGACCAAGCTAATTCCCTGCCCCAAAGCTTCTGCTACATCAAAGCAAGATGGCCTCACTTCCTAATTAGGCGCCCTCAAGTGTCCAGAATAAAAAAGGCAAGGGAGTTCTGACAGGAAAAGAGGAGGAGGTGGAAGATGAGGAGGAAGTGAGGGCTAGAGGCCCCATGAGAGTTGATTGAGTCCATGGCCATGCTGGACATCATGCTGCAGCAATCTACAGGCCGACTTGCCAGGTCTTATTACATCCGTTTCTGGAGAGGGAGGAGGAAGGATGAGAGGCATGACTGCTGAGGAGACACCGCTAGGGTTGCTTGAGGAACAACACAAAGCAGGTGTCTGATGCCAGCACGGAAGTCCAGCAGAAGGAGTGAAGAACGAGTACATGAAGGTGGATGCTGTAATCAGCTCCTCAGGGAGAATGGGGTTGTGAGGGTTTGCCTAGGCCTCACCTCACATATCTGAGAGGGCTCTGGAGGCCAACAAGGGGGTCCTGGGGCCAGTGAGGAGGTGGCGGGAAGTACTCTGTGTTGTTAAGGCACCTTCTTAGCTATGCCAGCCTCCACTGGTGGGCTTCACGCACCAGTCCCGACCTGATTACGGATGAGGTGCTTTGTTTTGCTGTTGTTGCTTTGTTTTATTTTGTTTTTGGTGCCAAGGCAGAGTATAAATGTAATATGGAGTTCAGATCTGGCCAGCGCCATCATTGGCCACACGGCAAGTTGTGCTATCAGGCATCTTGTCTTGATGGGCGTGCCTGAATTCCTAGAGGAAGGGAAGTCCCACCCCTAGGGGATGGGTGTTCCAGAATCCCTAGAGACAGGGGTGGGCACTTGGCCACCTGTCAGTCAAGTGCCTGGGACTGGGAACTTCCTATGACCCTGCCCCCCCCCGACCGGATTTTATTTAGGGTCAGATGGGCCCAGGCACCGTTACACCATGCCGCGTGTCTCCATCCTCCCATCCTGTGTCGGGTCCCCTCTCGGGTCACCTCTCGGGTCACCATGACGCCGCCCCATTTCAGCTCTCCACCGAAGCTGAATTGGTTTGTTGGTACTGGTTTCCTTTTCTTTCCTCTCTGGCCTGTTTCCTGACAGTGTTAAGTGTATTTGTGGGCTGCAGGCCTTTGTAACAACTGGCTGCCCGCAGACTGCCAATGCTCTCACAGAGACTCCCAGATTTTCTCGTACGATTTACCATCCAACACCGTGGCCTTGGCTTTTCCCACGCTCGGCCACTCTCCATTTCCATCTGTTTTACTAGTCAATTGGAAAGCCTCCGACTTTTCTGCCCTTTGAACTGAGCTCTTCAGTTCCTTCGCCTCCTGCATTCACAGGTCCGGGCCCCTGCTGGTGTAGGACCAACTTCTCCAGAAGAGGAAAAGCGCATTACTTTCCCGTGACTGCTTCCACCCGGCTGCAGCTGGACGCCCAGCACCGAGCACCATGACACCATTCGCCTGCGTGAAGCCCACCGCCCCCCCGCCCCCCCGCCCCCCCGCCCCCCCCCCCCAGCTAGGAGCCACCGCGGGAGGGGCAGGTTTGGGGCATTACCTGGCACCTGGGCTCCAGCTGCTCCATCACCACCTTTCCTACATTGGAGTTCGTATTTGGTTTTTTTTTTTTTTTTTTTTTTTTTTTTGGCCAGTCCTGGGCCTTGGACTCCGGGCCTGAGCACTGTCCCTGGCTTCTTCCCACTCAAGGCTAGCACTCCGCCACTTGAGCCACAGCGCCGCTTCTGGCCGTTTTCTGTATATGTGGTGCTGGGGAATCGAACCTAGGGCCTCGTGTATCCGAGGCAGGCACTGTTGCCACTAGGCTATATCCCCAGCCCCCGTATTTGGTTTTTGAGGCCCTGGGCCTTGGGGGGTCTCTGGCTCTGAGAAAGTTCCGCCCGCCCGTGAGAGGTTCGAGGTTCGCCTCAGACGGACGCCCGGGCGGGAAGAGGAGCTCCGAAAGCCAATGCCGCCCTCCGGCGTCGAGGTCGGGAACTGCACGAGGACCGCACCGGCGCTGGAAGGAAGGCCCGCCCACCAGCCCGCAGGGCTCCAGCTGCCGGCCACTGATTGGAGCTTGGGGCTGGCCACGCCCCCTCCTCCCTCGCCGCTCCCCTCCCGTGCGGCGCGCGGCGGCCGCTGGGCGGCGAGCCGCCGGAAGTTGCGTCATCGGCGCGCGTCACGGGGGCGGGAGTCAGCTGAGCTGCCCGGGTGAGGCCAGGATCCCCTGGGATCGGTTGGAAGCGAGCCTGGGAGCTCTTGGCGGCGCCGGTGGGGGTGCCAGGCTGCGCCGGGTCCCCGCGCGGGCGCCCCGGGGTCCTCTCCCCTTCCCGGGCGAGAGCGCGGTCCTCGGGGTCTAGGAAATAAAGCGAGTTCTCAAGTTCTCCAGAGGCGGGGCGGGCGCAGTTTCCAATCCGGGGAGCCCCGCGGGCAGCCCCGCGGGGAGCCGTGTGGTGATTCCCCGGGCCCCCAGGACGAAGGACTCGCAGGCCGGGCACCATGGCGTCCATCCTGGATGAGTATGAGGACTCTCTGTCCCGCTCGGCCGTCCTGCAGCCCGGCTGCCCCAGCGTGGGCATCCCGCACTCGGGTAAGGAACAAGGGGGCACCGCTGCCCCTGCGGCGGAAGAGCGGGGCAGGGGGTGGCAGCGAGAGCCCGCGATGCCCTCCCGGACGTGCACTCTAGGTCCCGGATTCTCCCAGGCTCCGTGGGCTGCTCTGAGAGACCTAGGAAAGCAACCGCGTGATCTAGGGCCTACCACCAGGCCCCTTCTGAAGAGGAAACCCAGCCTGTGATGAGGAAGTACTTGGCTAGAAGACCGCTCACTTGAGCTCTTGGCAGAACTGAGAACAGGCTCCAGGTTTCTCTTGATGCCTGGTTCCGTGCTTTGGACATCAGGCCCCCTCCTGAGCTGGCAGGGAGGGAGGGACGGGGCAGAGAAACTGGTGAAAGGGGAGTGGTGTGGCGGGAGGAGGGATGGTCCAAAACGGAGTTTCCTCATGGCCTTGGCTGGAGCCGGGTGCAGCCTATATAGTTGAGGGACAAAACCTGTAGAAAGCAATTAAGAGTTGACGGTGCTGGGACATTTTGAGTAAATGGCTGAAGGAGAGAAGCTGGCTATGGTTTGGTAACAGTACTGAGGGTTCCCCAGGGCTCCCCCTGCCCTTCATCTCAAGATTTCAGGGAGTCTCATCGAAGTGTATGGTCATGGAGGAGGAGACTAGTTGGGCTAGGCTAGAGACTGGTGAGAGAGAATAACCAAACCACCAACCACCCTCATTACCACGTGGAGCAGACACATAATTCTGTAATAGCATCTTAGGCTCAGAGAAGCAACCCCCCCCCCAGTCCTGCCAAAAGGGAAAGAAGAACCAAAGACCCTCACTGTAACTCCTTGATAGAGAACTCTTTACCACCGTCATGTGGGAGAGAACGTTTCAGTAACACGGGAGAATGTTAGTAGCAGTACTGTTGTCGATTGGGTTATCTGGCTTGTCTAAGTCTTCTTTTTCCCCTCCCTTTGCCCTTACTTCTTCCATAGTTAATCTTTTCTTCACTCCTCATCCATAGGGTATGTAAATGCCCAGCTGGAGAAGGAAGTGCCCATCTTTACCAAGCAGCGCATCGACTTCACTCCCTCTGACCGCATCACGAGCCTCGTGGTCTCCAGCAATCAGCTCTGCATGAGCCTGGGCAAGGACACACTGCTCCGGTAAGGAAGACTCCATAACGCCTCAGAGTGGGGAGGGGGGGTATTTGGGGACTGAGTAGGGCAGTACTCAGAAACCTGAGGCAGGAGAATCAGGAGTTCAAGGCCAGCCTGGGCTACATAGCAAGACCATGTCTCAAAAAGAAAGAAAGAAAGAAAAAAAAAGCCTAAAATAACATTTACTAAATTTCTGTGTTCTTGTGCTAGCAGGAGACTTCCCTTGCTCAAACTGGAAATCCAGAAGCCACTAGTAAAAAGACATGTATATGTGATGTACATATAGACATACTTGTACAGAAATATGTCTAGATACTGATTGCTATGGTAACAAGACAAAAGAAGTTGGGCTGGGCTGGTGGTACATGCCTGTAATTCTAGCATTGAAGAGGCCGAGGCTGGAGGATTGTAAGTTCAAGTCCAGCCTAGGCTCAAGAAATTAAAACAAGGGCTGGGAATGTGGCTTAGTGGTAGAGCGCTTGCCTAGCATACATGAAGCCCTAAGTTTGATTCCTCAGTACCACATACAGTAAAAGCCAGAAGTGGTGCTGTGGCTCAAGTGGTAGAGTGCTAGCCTTGAGCAAAAGAAGCTCAGGCACTGGGGTGCCGGTGCCTCACACCTGTAATCCTAGCTACTCAGGAGGCTGACATCTGAGGATCATGGTTCAAAGCCAGTCCAGACAGGAAAGTCCAGGAAAGTCTATGAGACTCTTATCTCTAATTAACCACCAGAAAACTGGAAGTGGTGCTGTGGTAGAGTGCTAGCCTTGAGCTGAAGAGCTCAGGGACAGTGCCCAAGCCCTGAGGTTAAGCCCCAGGACTGGCCAAAAGAAAAGGAAAGAGAGGTTTATCTATAACTTTGATCCCACATTGGGGAATATACATTATAGAAAGAAAAGTTCGGGCTGGGGATATGGCCTAGTGGCAAGAGTGCTTGCCTCCTATACATGAGGCCCTGGGTTCAATTCCCCAGCACCACATATATAGAAAATGGCCAGAAGTGGTGCTGTGGCTCAAGTGGCAGAGTGCTAGCCTTGAGCAAAAAGAAGCCAGGGACAGTGCTCAGGCCCTGAGTCCAAGCCCCAGGACTGGCCAAGAAAAAAAAAGAGAAGGAAAAGTTCCAGGTTGCAGGGGTATTGACACAAGAATGGACTGTGGTATTATTTGTGGAAGGGAAAACCCAAGCCAAATGCCCATCAAGAGGGAAGTGGTGATTAACTTATGATTCATCTATAACATAGAATGTTGTACAGTTACTGAAGTGACAGCTTTATCTCTTAACTATTGCATATATTGATGAAGCATTTTTTTTTTAAGCTTTAGATTAGGGGGCTGGGAATATGGCCTAGTGGTCAAGTGCTTGACTTGTATACATGAGGCCCTGGGTTCGATTCCTCAGCACCACATATACAGAAAATGGCCAGAAGTGGCGCTGTGGCTCAAGTGGCAGAGTGCTAGCCTTGAGCGGGAAGAAGCCAGGGACAGTGCTCAGGCCCTGAGTCCAAGGCCCAGGACTGGCCAAAAAAACAAAACAAAACAAAAAAAAAAGTGGCTCAAGTGATAGGTTGCTGACTTTGAGCAAAAAAGCTCAGCGACAGCGCCCAGGTAAAGAGGAAGCCGGGCACTGATGGCTCACATTGAATCCTAGCTAATCCTACTCCAGAGGCTGAGATCTGAGGATTATTGTTCTAAGCCAGCCTGAGCAGACAAATCCATGTGTTTAGCTTCAGTTAACCAGCAAAAAGCTGGAATGGGAGGTGTGACTCAATTAAAGTAAAAATTTTTAATTGGATGTTAACACATACTAATATACATATGTATGTGTGCATGTATGTGTATTTAAATATATACATATTCATGCATATACACACACACACACACACATATAACAAAGGTGTTTTGCTAGGAGCAAGGGAGGAGCCCAGGGGAAAGTGATTCTTTAGTGATTTCTCAGGGGAGTTCTCAGATCTGAGCTCTTTAGGGCTCTGTGCTTCAGGGTTCTCTTGATTGTATTCAGAGTTTTTTGTGTATGTGTGGATTCTAGGAAAGAGTCCAGTTCTTATCAGATTAGGAAAGACATCTGTGATTCCAAAAATGTCCCTTTAAAAAAATATTTTTTTTTGCCAGTCCTGGGGCTTGAACTCAGGGCCTGAGCACTGTCCCTGGCTTCTTTTTGCTCAAGGCTAGTACTCTGCCACTTGAGCCACAGCGCCACTTCTGGCCATTTTCTGTATATGTGGTGCTGAGGAATCGAACCCAGGGCTTCATGCATGCGAGGCGAGTACTCTACCGCTAAGCCCCATTCCCAGCCCCTGTCCGCCCTGTTCTAGAGTGACACCGTGACTCTCGTCCCTACAGCATCGACTTGGGCAAAGCCAACGAACCCAACCACGTGGAGCTGGGGCGCAAGGATGATGCCAAAGTCCACAAGATGTTTCTGGACCACACTGGTGAGTAGTGGAGATCCGAGGAGGGGCCTGTGGCCGAGTCGCTGCCCGGGTGGAGGGGGCTGGGGGCCGCTGAGCGAGGGGGGAATTGCAGGGTACCCTGGGGTGGAGGCCGCTGCGTGAGGGGGGGCTTGCAGGGCACCCTGGGGTGGAGGCCGCTGCGTGAGGGGGGGCTTGCAGGGCACCCTGGGGTGGAGGCCGCTGGGGGGGGCTTGCAGGGCACCCTGGGGTGGAGGCCGCTGGGGGGGGCTTGCAGGGCACCCTGGGGTGGAGGCCGCTGGGGGGGGGGCTTGCAGGGCACTCTCAGGCGCTGTCCTCTGCCCGTTCCAGGCTCGCACCTGCTCATTGCTCTGAGCAACACCGAGGTGCTCTACGTGAACCGGAATGGACAGAAGGTCCGGCCCCTGGCCCGCTGGAAGGGGCAGCTGGTGGAGAGTGTGGGCTGGAACAAAGCCCTGGGCACGGAGAGCAGCACGGGCCCCATCCTGGTGGGCACTGCCCAAGGCCAGATCTTCGAAGCGGAGCTCTCAGCCAGTGAGGGCGGGCTGTTCGGCCCTGCCCCCGATCTCTACTTCCGTCCATTGTACGTGCTAAATGAAGAAGGGGGCCCAGCGCCCGTGTGCTCCCTGGAGGCGGAGCGGGGCCCGGACGGGCGCGGCTTTGTCATCGCCACCACGCGCCAGCGCCTCTTCCAGTTCATCGGCCGAGGTGCCGAGGGGGCCGAGGCCCAGGGCTTCTCGGGGCTCTTTGCGGCCTACACAGACCACCCACCCCCGTTCCGGGAGTTTCCCAGCAGCCTGGGCTATAGCGAGCTGGCCTTCTACACCCCCAAGTTGCGCTCGGCGCCGCGAGCCTTCGCCTGGATGATGGGGGACGGCGTGCTGTACGGCTCGCTGGACTGCGGGCGCCCCGACTGCCTGCTGAGCGAGGAGCGCGTGTGGGAGTACCCGGAGGGGGTGGGCCCCGGCGCCAGCCCGCCCCTGGCCATCGTGCTCACGCAGTTCCACTTCCTGCTGCTGCTGGCGGACCGCGTGGAGGCGGTGTGCACGCTCACGGGGCAGGTGGTGCTGCGCGACCACTTCCTGGAGAAGTTCGGGCCGCTGCGGCACATGGCGAAGGACGCGGCCAGCGGGCAGCTGTGGGCGCACACGGAGCGCGCCGTCTTCCGCTACCACGTGCAGCGCGAGGCCCGCGACGTCTGGCGCACCTACCTGGACATGAACCGCTTCGACCTGGCCAAGGAGTACTGCCGGGAGCGGCCCGACTGCCTGGACACCGTGCTGGCCCGCGAGGCCGACTTCTGCTTCCGCCAGCGGCGCTACCTGGAGAGCGCGCGCTGCTACGCGCTCACCCAGAGCTACTTCGAGGAGATTGCGCTCAAGTTCCTGGAGGCCCGGCAGGAGGAGGCGCTGGTGGAGTTCCTGCAGAGAAAACTCGCGGGTCTGAAGCCGGCCGAGCGCACCCAGGCCACGCTCCTCACCACCTGGCTGACGGAGCTCTACCTGAGCCAGCTCGGGGCCCTGCAGAGCGACCCCGACACCCGCCACCTCTACCGGGAGACCCAGGAGCGCTTCCGCGCCTTCCTCAGCAGCCCCCGGCACAAGGAGTGGCTCTTTGCCAGCCGGGCTTCTATCCACGAGCTGCTGGCCAGCCACGGGGACACGGAGCACATGGTGTACTTCGCCGTGATCATGCAGGACTACGAGCGGGTGGTGGCCTACCACTGCCAGCACGAGGCCTACGAGGAGGCCCTGGCCGTGCTCGCCCGCCACCGCGACCCCCAGCTCTTCTACAAGTTCTCTCCCATCCTCATCCGTCACATCCCCCGCCAGCTGGTGGACGCCTGGATGGAGATGGGCAGCCGGCTGGACGCCCGGCAGCTCATCCCCGCCCTGGTGAACTACAGCCAGGGCGGCGAGGCCCAGCAGGTGAGCCAGGCCATCCGCTACATGGAGTTCTGCGTGAACGTGCTCGGGGAAACGGAGCAAGCCATTCACAACTACCTGCTGTCGCTGTACGCCCGGGGCCAGCCCGACTCGCTGCTGGCCTACCTGGAGCAAGCCGGGGCCAGCCCGCACCGCGTGCACTACGACCTCAAGTACGCCCTGCGCCTCTGCGCCGAGCACGGCCACCACCGCGCCTGCGTCCACGTGTACAAGGTGCTGGAGCTGTACGAGGAGGCGGTGGACCTGGCCCTGCAGGTAAGACCCACCCCGCCAGGAGCGCAGAGCATCAGGGGCAGGAAGGCTGGGTAGGGCCAGGTTACGGGGTGCTAGCTGCCCCTGAAGCCAGGACTCAGAAGCTGGGGGTTGAATTCTGGCTTTTCCACTAAGACCTGAAATCTTGGGCTGCTGTGTGTGTGTGTGTGTGTGTGTGTGTGTGTGTGTGTGTGTGTGTGTGTGTGTGTGTTGGTACTACAACCTGAAGTCAGAGCCACTCTGCTTTTTTTTTTTGGCCAGTCTTGGGGCTTGGACTCAGGGCCTGAGCACTGTCCTTGGCTTCTTTTTGCTCAAGGCTAGCACTCTACCACTTGAGCCACAGCGCCGCTTCTGGCTGTTTTCTGTATATGTGGTGCTGGGGAATTGAACCCAGGGCCTCATGTATAGGAGGCAAGCTCTCTTGCCACTAGGCCATATCCCCAGCCCTTTTTTTTGCTTTTTGCTGGCTAATCGAAGATAAGAATCTCAACAGACTTTTCTGCCCAGTCTGGCTTTGAACTGAGGTCCTCAGATCTCAGCTTCCTCAGTAGCTAGGATTACCGGGGCGAAGCACCAGCGCCCTTGGGCTAATTTCTGGCCCTTTCTCTGACTCAGACGATTCAATCCCAAAATGGGTGTAACGGAGTACTTCTACCTCCAAGAGTGGATTGAGGCAATCGGAGCCCAGCACTCCTGGTGCCTGAAGGGGAAAGGTGCTGGATTACTCTGTCACATCACAATGTGCCTTAGGATCTCAGGAAGTGGTATTTAACGTGCAGATTCCTCAGCCTGAGCCCACAGAGTGAGGAGGGGCGGGGAGGGCTCAAAAAACCCCATCCTCCGGCCATGTTCTCCAGGTGATTTATTTTTTGGTGTTACAGGGGCAGGAACTTGGGGTCTCCCACGTGCAGGCAGGCACTTCCCCCTGGAGCCCCACCCCCAGCCCACCCCCAGGTGGTGTTTACAGCTCACTGACGTTGGCGCCCTCCCACCTGAAGGAGCTTTTCCATCCGTGACACGCGCGCGTGCACACACTCAGCCCCGGCGGAGGCTGCCGTCCCGCCCGGGGTCTCTCCTCTGACCCAGGTCCTCCTTAGGCGTCTCCGTGGGTCCCGGATGAGGTAGGGGCCTGGCCCGAACGCGCGCGATTTCCCCACAGGTTGACGTGGACCTGGCCAAGCAGTGTGCAGACTTGCCCGAGGAGGATGAGGAGCTGCGTAAGAAGCTGTGGCTGAAGATTGCTCGGCACGTGGTGCAGGAGGAAGAGGATGTGCAGACCGCCATGGCCTGTCTGGCCAGCTGCCCCTTGCTCAAGATCGAAGATGTGCTTCCCTTCTTCCCCGATTTCGTCACCATCGACCACTTCAAGGAGGCGATCTGCAGCTCGCTCAAGGCCTACAACCACCACATCCAGGAGCTGCAGCGGGAGATGGAGGAGGCCACGGCCAGCGCCCAGCGCATCCGGCGGGACCTGCAGGAGCTGCGCGGCCGCTACGGCACGGTGGAGCACCAGGACAAGTGCGCCGGCTGCGACTTCCCCCTGCTCAGCCGCCCCTTCTACCTCTTCCTCTGCGGCCACATGTTCCACGCCGACTGCCTCCTGCAGGCCGCGCGGCCCGGCCTGCCCGCCTACAAGCAGGCCCGGCTGGAGGAGCTGCAGCGCAAGCTCGCCGCCGCGCCCCCCGCAGCCAAGGGCTCCGCCCGCGCCAAGGAGGCGGACGCGGGCGCCGCCGCCGCGGGGCCCAGCCGGGAGCAGCTCAAGGCCGACCTGGACGAACTGGTGGCCGCCGAGTGCGTGTACTGCGGGGAGCTCATGATCCGCTCCATAGACCGGCCCTTCATCGACCCCCAGCGCTACGAGGAGGAGCACCTCAGCTGGTTGTAGGAGCGCGCCCCCCCCACGCCCAAACCAGGTGGGGCCGCGTCCCAGTCCGCGCCAGATCCCCCCGCAGCTGCCGGGTCGTCCATGGGGGGGGGGAGGCGGTGGATTGCGAGCGGGTCGCCTGAGGTCAGGTGAGCACCTTCCGCCGGCTCCTGTCTGCGCTTCAGACCTGCAGAGTTGCTCTCACCCCCGGCCATTAGCCCGGGGAAGTCAGAAACCTGAGCGCACGCCGCAGCCTCCCCGGGCCGCCGCTCCGCCCCCCCACCCCCCCAGCCTCGGGACTGGCTCTCCTTCCTCTAGGATGGGAGACACTCCCCTTCTTTATGCACCTGGGCGCTCCCCAGTAGAAAGCACCGCCCCCCCCAGGTCCGGAGGGGACCGGTGGTAATGGTGTGTGTGCTCTTGTGCTCATCTGGAGCTGCAGTGTGAGGGGGGTGCCCTGGGTTCCCCAAAGAGGCCGAAGACCTCGGGGAGGACAGGTAGAAAACATTAAATTGTCTGCACTACACTGGTGGCCTCGTGTTCACGCCGAGCCGGGTGAGGGGTGAGAGGTGAGGGGTGGGGGTCCCCAGGCGGGCGGGCCGGGCTGCCACAGGAGGCTTCCAGGCCTCCATCGGGTCAGCGTCTCCCTCCCGGTCCCCTTTCCTCTCTCACCCCAGGGCCCCTCTCCCTAAAGCATGTAGCCTAGGGGCTGTTCTTCCTTCTGGCCAGCAGGGGGTACTGCTGCCCACCGAATCATTCCCAATTCCAGCACACTTGTTTTTTAATGCCCCTCCTCCCCAGCTTTTCTTCCCCCCAAGTCCTGGAGTTTGATCACAGGGCTTCACGCTCAGTAGCAGACACTCTACCACTTGAAAGCACACCTCCAGCCCTCAAGTCACTTTGTGTTGCTGTTGGTGGTCATGGGACTTGAACTCAGGGGCTGGGAACTGTCCCTGAGCTTTTTCCACTCAGAGCTAGTGCTCTACCACTTTGAGCTACAATGCCACTTCTGGTTTTCTGGGGTTAATTGAAGACAAGAGTCTCTTTCTTACCCAGGCTGGCTTTGAATCTCAATCCTCTGATTTCAGCCTCCTGAGTAGCTAGGGTTACAGGTGTGAGCCACCGGTGCCTGGCTCTTCATTCTTTTTTTTTTTGGCCAGTCCTGGGCTTGAACTCAGATCCTGAGCACTGTCCCTGGCTTTTTTTTGCTCAAGGCTAGCACTCTGCCCCTTGAGCCACAGCGCCTCTTCTGGCATTTTTCCTGTGTTTGTGGTACAGAGGAATCGAACCCAGGGCTCCGTGTGTGCTAGGTGAGCACGCTGCCGCTAGGCCACCTGCCCGGCCCTGGCTCCTCGTTGTTGTTAGTGCTTCCTCGGCTCTTCCCTCCCTGGCTGTCTCCACCACCTGTGTTCCTAAGGCTTCCCGCCTGCCTTTAAGCATGCTAGCGTTTGCCCGCCCCCCGCCAGCGTGGACCCCTGTCTTGCCAGCTCCTGTCCCGCGTTGCTATAGCCGCTGTCAGTGCCCCTCGCGCTTGGCACGTTTGTTTTCTCCTTACTTGCTTCCCTGAGCGGCCCTCCCCGGTTTATGCATCCTTGGTTGGGGCTGGGAGCCCCGGGTCGGGCCTTCCCGTGGCAGCCGCTGAGCACCCTTTGCCCGGCGGACAGGACAGGCGTTCACAGGGCAGGCCTGGCTCGCTGGGTGTGATCTGTCAGGTGGCTCCGACTGACAAGTGGCGTTCCTGTCAGAAGGGTGGGTCCCGCTCACCTGGCCGGCCCCGCTCCCCTTCCGCCCTCCAGCTCAATCCTGCCCCAGACATTGGGTCTCTTTCCATGCTGCTTGGCTCTGCCAAATTCCATGACCACTGGGGGTAACAAGATCTCTTCATGGCCTCTGCCAACCAAAAGGGCTGAAAGCTGCTCGTGCAGTGACCCCCCGGCTCCCCTAGAAACAGGAGCAGCAGTAAATGGGTAGGGAGAGGACATCCGTCCTAAGCTTGCCTCTGCTGTCCCGGGAAGATTTGGAGGTGCCTGTTCCCCTCGTCCTCCCATGTGGCCTGAGGCTCCCTCACACCTAGGTAGAAGCGGGGCGCGGAGGTCAGTGCGTGCCCAGCGTCGAGCCCCGGTCCGCCCCGCGCGGTCCCTTGCCGGTGACTGACTGCACTGACAGCTTGGGGCATCTGTCTTTTCTCGCCACATGTGAGTTAAATAAACACCGCACTACTGCCCACTGCTCCCAGAGGGCTTGGCTAAAAACAGCCTGGGTGGGATGCCCCTGCCCCTTCTGTCGTCCACGCCAGCCCATCTGGTCCCCGGCCGCTTCCTCTTTCCTGGGAAAAGGCCGCAGTCTTCCCTGGCACTGACAGAGAGGGATTCCGGTGAGTCAGGGCGACGGGAAAGGAAACCACAGGCTCTTAGATCCCTGGAAACCGAGCGAGGAGAGGAGGCCCTCAGGCCTTGGCCCCGGGCCTGGGGGCAGGGGCCCAGATGAATGAGCTGCTCCTGGAGCCATCACTGGAAAGAGGAGGAGGGGCCACCGCGGTGACGCGGGCACCCGGGCAGGAGGCCTGTAAACAAGGAAGCCACCTGGGGGAGGCGCAGGGCGGCCCCTGGTCCTGGGGAGCAGGTGCTTCCTGAGGCCCGCCCTGGAGAGGGCCCTGGGGGCCGCCCTGCCCGAAGGCCTGGCCACTAGGGGGCGCTGCTCGCTGGCCTTGCCACCCCCCCCCCCGCCCCGCTCCTGGGGGCGTGGCGGCCCGTGGGTGTGCCTTCCTGGAGTGCCAGGCTCACTCACCCCCTTCTGTCTGGGAGGCGGATGGACTTGGGGTGCCACCCCAGGCCCCCTGGATGCTCAAGTCGCTAGCCAGGACTGGCACCTGCTGAATTGCTTACGCAGGGGGCTTCGGGGCCACCAGGCTCCAGGCTGCCCCCTGGTGCTAGGGAAACAAAGTCGGGGGCCCAGAGGGACTTACCTCCCCAACCCCACCCCCACCAGGGAGGGCACCCCCCCCCCACCTCCAGGTCTACTGATTCTTCGAGACACTTTCACAGGCGGAAATTCCCAGAGGTCAGAGGAGGGAAACGGTTAATTCCTTTTATTCAATGGGCCCCCCCTCTTTCTGCAAGCCTCCCCCCAACTTCCTCCCCCCACTTCCCGCCCCCCCTGTGTGAACAGGAAGTGGAGAGGAAAAGGCTCTGAGAGAGCAGCTGGGCGCAGGGGGCAGGGCGTGGGCGGCAGGCCGGGTGCCAGCCCTACCCTCTTGATCTCTGGCTGGACAGACGACGGACCCACTGTGGCCTGGGAGACAGACCTACTGCGTGCGGCCTGGGAGACAACGCGCAGCCCCCGGGGCGGGCGACGGCTCGGTGGGGAGACTGCCCAGCACGCCGGCCCCTGGCTCCCCGCCTGCTGCCAAGCGGAGGCTGCTGGCCTTGGGGTGTACGGCATCCTCTGCCCAGGCCCCGGCGGCCCTGCCCCCGCCGCAGGCCGGGCACCCCGAGGCTGGCAGGCCGCTCCGGAGGCAGCAGCCAGCGCTGGCACGGGCCCCGCCGCTCAGCCCCTCGGCCCTGCCAGTCCTTTGAAGCTCCTGCAGCGCTTCCTGTTTGGGGCGGGCGATGCCAGGGCCCCTCCCCCACCATTGTTCTGTAGAGACCATGGGTCCATCTGTTGCCCCATGGTGGGGCCCCTAGGCAGTGCCACACGGGAGAAGCCCACAAAGGGCCCTGCTGGCAGCCCTGCTCGTGGGGGGCGAGTTGGGGCCCCCGCAGCGGGTTGAGGGTGAGGGCTGGTGGATGGGATGTGAGCCTGGAGGGGGCGGTGGGCCGGGACAGAATGCTGGAGACTTCCAGGGCTTGGGCAGCTGGAGACCCCCCCCCCCACCCCGGCTCGCTTCTCCATCTGGGGCCCCCAGGAGAGGACGCTACCTGCTCGAGTCCCCGGGACTTCCACGCCATTCTCAAGCCTGCGGTCCAAAAGGGAAACTGAGACACATAAGGCAGACTTGGGGCTGAGACTGCCCCCTCCCTGCTCGCTCCCCCTCTGTGAGTGCCCCCAATCTAGTACTTTCTTCTCCCAGAGCAGGTTGGCCTTTGTGCTGCCTTTTGCCCTCATGGGCCCTCGATGCGAGTAGTCGGGACTCTGGGGTGGGGAAGGGGAGGTCCCCCCAGGTTGCTGACCAACGGATGTCCCTGAGAACAGGCCCTCCAGCAGTGGAGAAAGGGGCCCCGGTGTGGCGCCGAGGACGGGGTGCTGCTCCTCTTCCCCAGCTGCTCCGGGCAAAGGTCTGTTTGTGTTGCCCAGGTGTGGAGCAGGTGCCATCTGACCCTGCCTTTGCCAGCCGCCGCCATGCCCAATCTGCGATCACCTGTCCCCGGGGCCCCAGCTCAGACGTGGCCCACCCCCCACCTACCCCCCACCCCCCCGCCTGCGGCTTCTGTCCGTCGCCCAGGACCTGGACTGCCTGCCCCCGGCCTCACGGGAAGACCGGAGAACGCTGTAGAACTCTCGTTCACCGACAGTGGCCAATGCCTGAAGTTGCCATGCCCAGTGTGGCTGCCTGGAAGCCGTGCTGGGGGTGGGGGGGGGCACACTCCTGCTTACCCCCTCCCCCGCCCCAGTCTCTACAGGGGTCCAGGGGACCCAGGAACCCAGTTTGGAAACCAAGCTACTGGGCTGCCATCCCTCCCTCCTGGCTTTGCAGATGCTGAGGGGAGAGTGTGGGGCTGATGGGGGGTGGGGGGGCTCCGTGCAGTTCCCCAACCCTTCCCCGGGGTGCGATTGCAAGCAGCTGGCAGTGACCCCCCTCCCATGCCTGCTGTAGCCAGACGCCCTTGGAGGCCTTTGGGGGGGGGGCTTGCTTTCCATTTCAGCTGGGGTGGATGGAGCCAGAGATGGGGAGACAATCTGGAAAGAACAAGTACAAGTCTGTCCCCCCCACCCCATTTGCCAACCACAAGCTAATAATCACCCTGGCCCCCCATTTCACCTGCCCAGGGAGAATCAATGCAATGGGCCTTGGAGTGGGGGGGAGTACAGAATGGCCCCGGAACATGGGTACCCCCGGAACATGGGCACCCCCGGAATGGAGGCACCCCCATAACGTGAGCACCCCCAGAATGTGGGCCCCGCACCAGACACGGGCGGGCCTCTTGCTTCCCTTCCACTCAGCCCTCCAGGCCTGGGGCTCACAGAGCCCCGGTGTGATGCCTCTTGCTGCACAACCCACCCCCCCCAATCCCTTCAGGAAGCAGAGAGGAGTTGGGAGAAGGAGGCTCCCTGCACGGATTCCTTTCTTCTTTTCCTTTTTTTTTTTTTTCCTGGTTTGCAAAATGGTGACGCGAGAGTTAAGCGATGCCTGCTCGGGAAGAGGTGAGGAAACCACCCCTGGGGCGTGGGAAGCCGCCGCTGAGGTGAGGCCGCTGAGGTGAGCCGCAGCGCTGCCTCGCTTCGGGGGACCAGGCCCTGGCTTCCTGCAGGAGGGACCGCAGGACCGGCTCTCTGCCAACCTGGTCCAGCACAGAGCTTGCACAACAGCCTGGCTAGCTGGTACTCCCCTGAGAGCCTCAGGAAGTCCCCCTGGTCCCCCTTTGACCTTTGACCTTTGGGGCCTGGGGCAAGCAGGATTCCAGGCAGCCCATCTCCCTTTTCCCCTCTGTTCCTGGCCATCTCCCTAAAGGAGCTCCACACTCCTCCACCCCCCACCACCTCACTGCTCATCCTTTCCCTTTATTGCTCTGGGGTACAGAACAGCCAGAGCCTCCACCGGGGCCCGCAAAAGCCAGCGAGGACCTTTGATCATAGCCAATAGGACTTGTGCGTGTGTGTGTGTGTGTGTGTGTGTGTGTGTGTGTGTGTCTGCTAATACTAGGACTTGAACTCATCCCCTGAGTGCTGTCACTTAGTTTTTTTCCACTCAACCCCTGTGCTCTACCACGTGAGCCGCAGCTCCACTTCTGGGGTTTGGGGGTGGTTAGTTGGAGACAGACTGTCACACACTTTCCTCCTGAATAGGTAGGTTACAGGTGTGAGCCATGGTGCCCAGCTCAACAGGTGTGGTTCTTGGGGTGTGGCTGCCTAAAGGGCCCAAGCTTCACAGGTGTGTGTGCACACACACACTCGCTTCTGCATCTCCATTCCTGTCCCACGGGGTAACAGGTAAGCGGGGAGCAGCACCCCGCACCTCCTTCCCTCCCAGGTCTTCTGAGCCCTGTCAAGCCCCCTCACGCTGTTCCACATTAAACCATGCTGGGCCGTGCAACACTCAGCTTCACAATCCAATAATTCCCTTTCGTTTTACAGTGGAATTTTTGCCTTTTTTTTTTTTAAGGGTTTCTTGGCTTTTTTTTTTTTTTAAGCAATCAGTCTAAATTTGTCATCGCACATCCCCCCATTTCCGCCCCTCAGGGGCCTCCTTTTCATCCCCTGGAATCTGGAAACCATACGTGTGGGCAAAATCCCCAGCACCCCCCCCCCCACACACACACCCAGCGATGTGTGCCGGGTAAGAGTTCACACTCCAGGCTGGGGATGGAAAGGGAGTTTCTCTTTGGACCTTCCCAGCTTCAGAGGTAGAGAAGCTGTGTGGTCTAGTTAGTGGTAAGGGCCTAGAACACAAGGGTTCTGCCCTCAACAAGCTCCTTAGTCAAGGGGAAAAAACCCCTTGCCACCACAGAGGACTCAGTTTCCCTACACCCTCCCCCCACCAGGGGCTCAGGGCTTCTCTACCTAGATCATCTCCTGCCTGTCTGATAGATAGATAGATACATAGATGGATAGATCTCCCGCAATTCTGCTCTGTCACTTAGAAGCAGTGTGACCAAGCTGCTTAGTTGTTCTGAACCTTTTCTCATCCACAAACCAAGGATTGTACCTAGCATCTGATTAAGGAAGAAGCAGAGTTATATTTGCAAGGGCCTAGCACCGAGAATGTGAGCATGCCGTAAGAGCTCAGCTGTTAACAGTAAGTAAGCGGCTTGCTGAGGAGGGAGGGCGTCCCCAGTCCTTGGAGGGGCTCTCCTGCCCCCCCTGAAGGGCTGTCCGTGTCCTGCCTGACCTTCCCCAGCCTCCCTGGGCTCAAGTCCTTCTGGATCAGGGCTGAGGCCTGGCTCTTCTGTCCCCGTCTCCATGACGACCCCAGCCCCTCCTCTCCTTCCTTCCTCCAGAGCTTTCTATTTACTGTAAACAGCTACCCCAGCTCAGCCCCTAGCTGATCCAGCCCAGGGTCAGCCAGATTCTCAGAGAACAAACGTCCTGAGGTGTTGGAGGCCTTGAACACACAGGAGAGGAAGGGACGGAGGAGGAGCCGGTCACCTCAGACAGGGACAGCCAGGGGCTGAGACAAGGAGCAGAACAACTGAAGAGGATCACTCCACTCCTACTGAGCCTAAGGCTTGGCCTTCAGTTGACCTGGGTGCAAATTCTGGCCTGGATTTGTTCACCATGTGACCTCAGGCCTGTCATTTAACCTCTCTTGAGCGTCACTCTTTCTTTCCTTGTCTATGGATTTGTAAAATTCAGACCATACCTCACTCAGGGGGTTGGTGGAGGACAGAAAATGTGTTCAGAGCGTGGTACGTGGCTAGTCTATCACGTCACTGGCCACAGCCCAGACCTCTTCTGCTTTTTTGTTTTGTGCCTGTAAAGGGCTTGAACTCAGGGCCTGGGCTCTGTCCCTGAGCTTTTTTGCTCAAGGCTGGCACTCTGCCAGTTGAGCCACAGCTCTGCTTCTGGCGGAGGTTAATGGCAGGTAAGAGTCTCATGGACTTCCCGCCCAGGCTGGATGCGAACCGAGATCTTCAGATCTCAGGCTCCTGAGCAGCCAGGATCACAGGACCGAGCCACTGGCGCCCGGCTCCTCGTCCGCCGTTTGCACTTGCTCCTGTCCTGGCCTACTCTGTGGCCTGCCACACACACGTGCAAAGCACACCTGGCTGTGTCCACCCACAGCACATGCACACACTCTGCTGATGAGAGGTCGGTGTGCAAGGCACCACCCACGTGCAGGGAGAGTTGAGCTTTTTCTGGAAAGGCTGGCTGCGTGTGCAGCACCCGCATCTGGCCGCCATGACTGCTCATTCTCCACCGTAATTCAGCCGTGGCCACGCCGGACAGGGGATGGCTCTGGGGCCTAACTCCCCTTCCTCAGAGGTCAGGCCTTCACGTGACTCCTCTGCAGCTCCAAGGAGCCTTGAGGGCTGAGATGCAGACCTGCCAGTCCTCTAACCGCCCTGGGGCAGAACCTGGGCTAGGCAGGGGCATTTGTTGAATTGACTCATTCCCCACAGGCACATGAGTAAGTAGAGCTCTGGATTTCCAGACCCCCACCCCACCCTGTGGAGATGCCCAGTGGGTCTTCCAGGGTTGGGTCCCTCTGGATCCCCCGGACTGGCCTGGGTTTCCCTCCTGCAACAAGGATTAGAACTTGGGGGGCCTGTGGGTCGGGCTGACCCTGCTGTCCCTTTGCGGTCTTGCCCACAAGCCGGCCTAACCGGAGTCTCTGGGCTTGTCCCAGTGGGGCATCTCGGGAATGGGGAGGAGACCCCCCAGATGCCTTCACCCCACAGGCTGGCCTGGAAATCCCCCACTCCTTACCTTGGCCGCTTGAGGAAACGGCCTCCCGGCAGAGGGCCGCCTCCCGCCAGGGACTTTTCTCCTGGGGAGCACAGTGAAGTCGGGGCAGCCTCGCGGGCCCCCACCCCCCACCCCGGCCTCATCCAGCCCTGGATACAGAGCGGGCCAGGCCCCAGGGACCACTCTCTACCCTGCGGGGAGCAAGGCGCCACCTACAATCCGACCCAAGCAGGCCCCAGAATGGGGAGTGGAGAAGGGAGCAGCTAGGATCTGCACCCAAAGCTAAAGGCCCTTCCATCCTCCCTTACTTCACCCTAAAACCTCGCCTGAAAGGGTGGGGGGGTATGATGCAACCCAGCCTGCTAGCACACTAGGCGAGTCTTCTACCACTGAGCGACACCTTCAGACTATATAAATGCTCATAGTCAAAGCATTTGGACCCTGGGTAGGATGATAATCTCAGCTATTCAGGAGGCCGAAGCAGGAAGATTGAAAGAACTGTGAGAGACCTTGTCACACACAAAAAAACAAAACCGTCTTAAAGGTCTAGGGATGTGGTCCAGTGGAAGCATGCAAGCCGAGCCCTGGGTTCCAGCAACGTGCACTCAGAGAACCCAGTGCCTTCCACTTGTAACACTGGTGCTTAGAAGAATGTGAGATCTGGAGGGTTGAGGGTGAATCCAGCCCAGGCAGAAAAAAAAAAAAATCCATGAAACTCCATTTCCAAAATGACCAGCAAAACACAAGCTGGAGGCATGGCTCAAGTGGTACAGCACCAGCCTAGTAAGCACGAAACCATGTGTTCAAACTCCACTGCCACACACAGACACAGACACACACACACACACACACACAAACACACACAGAGTTCCTTTTTTTTTTTTTTCTGTCAATCCCAGGGCTTGCTCAGGGCTAGCGCTCTACCTCTTGAGCCACAGCGCCACTTCCGGCTTTTTCTGTGTATGTGCTGAGGAATCGAACCCAGGGCTTCATGCGTGTAAGGCAAGCGCTCTACCGCTAAGCCACCTTCCCAGGCCCACAGTTGCATTTTTTTCAAGCTAAAAAAAAAATGGAAACAGAAATTCTATTCATCACTCCTGTCATTTATTCACTTGACCTGAAGGCGACCGCGTTACCCACCGCACGGATCTCGAACTCGGAGCGTGCTTCTCAGACCAGGCCGGAGCTTCGCAGGGCGTGACTAGGAGGCCCTGGGCACCGCTGACGTTCTTCAGGCCTTGCGAGCCACGCACAATGGGGCACGTCATGGCTGGAGCCTTTCCGTTTGTTGGCGTTGGCTGGAAACTGAGTCATCTTCAGCAAGGCCCCCGTTTCCACGGTGGTGGCCTGCTGCAGACCCCACCCAGAGCCCGACACCTGTCCCCGATTCCCGTCCACGCAGACCCGCCAGTGTCCCCACGGTCAAGTTGGAGAGGGGGCGGCCAAGGAACGGGAGGGTGCGGGCAAACTGCCCCAAGTCCCCCCCCTCCCCCCCCGTGTGGCAGGGGCGGGCCTGGTCTCGCACCCTTGCCCTTCCTAGGTGCCACTGGGGTATTTCGGGGCTGCTGCTCACTGCTGGGGCTGGGAGGTAGCCTGCCTTTCCTAGCCCACCGGCGGGAGGGCTAGCCCCTCTCTGGGTGTCCTCGAACATGTGGCTTTGAGCTGGGGCTGGGGGGAGGGGGGCCCTGTCTTTTCCTCCAGCCGCCCTGAGGCCAGGGCTTCCTCCTCCATTCAAGAGCTCAGCTCCAGGAGAGTGGCCCAGGGTGGGGGGGGAGGGGGGAGGGGGGAGGGGGAGGGGGAGGGCGGGCTCAAGCCCCAGCCCCCTCCCCCCTCCCTGACAGCTGTAATCTGCTTGGGAAAATCTCTCTTTATTTTTTTTTTTTCCCCCTGCACAGGAAAAAATATTAGTTGTCCCGATAACAAGGAAAACAAAATCTAGCGCAGGGCATCCGAGACTTCCTGAGGTGGAAAACAATGTCCAGGGGCGAGCTGGCCATGGCGGGCGCGGGGGGCTCCCGTCCTATCCGGCCCACGGGGGAGGGGATGACAGATCGAGGAACTTGGGGGAAGAAAAAGGAATCCTCCCCCCCCCAAAAAAAAACCTTGAAGTGGAGGCTGCTGAGCCGCGCGGCATCCGGGAAGTGATTCAGGGCGGGTCACGTCCCCGCCGGGGTCCCGCGCCCTCGTCCCCGCGCTCAGGTGCTCGGCCCGGGGGCCCTGGGGTGGGGGGGGGGCTTGGTGGCCTTGCGGGCCCACCACTGCCTCCCTGGGTGATTTTCCACTTCGGGGAGCATGGCCAAGAAGGGGGAGACATTTTTTACTTCTTCTCTTCCGCGTGGGTCCTGCGGGCCTTTTCTGTGCACGGGGTGGGACTGCGGGCTCGAACCCGGGGTTCGTGCGTGTTAGGCAGGCACCTGCTGGCAGCAGCTTGGTCGTTAGTTGGAGGTAAGGGTACCGCGGACTTTCCCACCCTTGGTGGGCTCGGAACTGAGCTCCGCAGGCGTCAGCCTCGGGGAGCCGGGATTAGAGGCGTAACCCACCACGCCCGCCGAGGAAGGTGGTCCTTAATGCCTTGTCCCTGGGCCGCGGAGACTGTGCTGCCTTTTCCCGCTGGGACACCCACAGGGTGCCATGGGTGGGGTCCCCCCCTCCCCCGTGTTCTGCGTGCCTGGGGAGACAGGGCTGGGAGGGAGGGCGTTCCCGAGGGGGGCCCAGTACTTGTACCTAGCTCTGCCTCTCAACTCCGGCTGCCCACTGGGTCACCGGGGAGCATCCAGGCAGCGCGGTGCCTTCTGAACCTCATCTCCAGCCAATCCTACCAGGCACCTCAAGGAAGCTGCTTAGGGGCAGAGCCAGGGCTGAGAACCCTAAGTGTCGTGACCCCCCTATAATCAGCCGTTTCAGATGGGAGCTCCTCACAAGTAACCTGGGGTGGCTACAGGATTGGGGCGGGGGGTGCCCAGCTGGAGGCCAGCTGCCCAGCCCAATAGCAGGTTCTGGATTACCCCGCCCCCTCCCTCTGCTCCTTCTTCCCCCTGGGCAAGGAGGACGCCTGGGGCCTTTGTTCTCAGCCAACAGGAGTGTGACCAGAAACCTACCCACAGTTTAATTACAGCCCCATTCAGTGGCCCTGGCTGGCCTCGTGCCACTCCCTCCCTTTTCAAGGTCCTCCTAGCTTTGTTCTTAGCAGGATCTGGGGTGATCTCCACCGTCCCCCCAGGACCTTGGCCCTTGTTCTGCATAGGGATTGGGGAGTTCTGGGCTCTGAGCACAAGGGGTCCCAGGGCAGGTGACACTGGTGTGCTCTGCTACCCTACCAAGCCCTGGGCTCCCATAGAGAGCTCCTCCAAACGTGAGATGCTTTCTGGCTCATTTGTGATTGCTTACAAGCAGGTAGTCACCAGTACAGCCTGTGGCCACCTGCGAAGCCTGTGAGGAATACAGGTAGATGGAAATCCACAGTCCCTGCTCTCTAAGGCCTCTCAGGACGGCACACGGGACTGTAAGGACTTCCCGCAAGGCAGCCTTTTGTAGGCCTGGAAATCTTCCCAGGAACTCCCACCAACTGCTCCAAAATGTTTCTTAAATAGATACTTTGTTTCTTTAACTGCAGTATAGGATGTCTCTTTCCTGGCATTACAGATAAAGGTAGACTTGTTAGGATCAGGGACAATGGTAGCTCATGTTGGAGAAGACCAGGGCTTTACCAAGTACCCGGGATTACAGGCCTGCCCAGTCACACTAAACCTCAATGGAATAATTCATGCACAGCTTACTATTCTGTATCTATTATATGCATTATTTCATTTGAACTCACTTTTGATCAAGGCGAATGCTCTGCCACTTGAACCGCAGCTCCATTTCTACTTTTCTGGTAGTTAATTGGAGATGAGAGTCTTGTGGCCTTTCCTGTCCCAGGCTGGCTTTGAACCACTATCCTCAGATCCCAGGCTCCTGAGTAGCGATGATTATAGACATGAGCCACCAGCACCCGGCTTGATTTCACCCTTTAAATCCAGTATTCATTGTACTGTTTTTCTCAGAGAACACTAAGTTGGAAACGTAGACTTTCCCCAATCTGCAGAAATCATGCACTCAGTAGTTATTAAGAAGAAATGGGAGGAGGGGATAAGTCTGTATTTTTTCCCCTTACAAGAACCTTGGTGTTTATCTCTCACTGGCTTTTGGTTTCCCTTTTCAGCCATTAAAAGCCAGAATTTACTAAGATCCATACATAGTCCCATTACATTCCTATAAATTATTGAAGCCAGGCCGTGCAGTACACTCCTGTAGTTCCAGCTACTTATGAAACTGAGAATCACTTGAGACCGAGAGATGAGAGGCATCCTGGAGAGCCTAGCCAGATTCTGTCTCTTAGAAATTATTGAAGGTATGCGCCGGTGGCTCACACCTGTAATCCTAGCTACTCAGGAGGTTGAGACCTGAGGATCAAGGTTCAAAGCCAGCCCAGACAAGAGAAGTCTGTAAAATTCTTATCTCCAACTAACCACAAAAAGCCGAAAGTAGAGCTGTGGCTCAAGTGGTAGAGTGCTAGCCTTGAGCACAAAAGCTCAGGGACAGCTCCCAGGCCTAGAGTGCAAGCCCCAGGACTGGCAATAAATAGATCGATGATAGATAGATAGGTCGATAGATCGATAGGTAGATAGATCAATAGATCAAACTGTTCATCAGAGGAACATGGTTATATATAAAAGTCAGCTTTGACGGGAGCGAGCTGGTTGTGTCGGCCGGACCTCCTTGGAGGTCTGTAGTGTGTGATGCTTGCATTCCTCCTGCGGGGCATTGCGATGTCCCGGGGTTGTGTAATCTGGAGATGCGCGGCACACACTCAGGGAAGAAGAGCCGCAAAGGCGGATGCTGGGACAGGTGCTTCAGAGGAGCTTCTGGTTTGTGCTGGGAAACATCATTGGCTCCCGACACGGGCGCATGAACTATGGGGAGCAGGGTAAAGGCCGGGCACCCCGGATTCCTCCAGTGTCGGTGTCGCTCAGTGTCCTTTGTCCCCCCCCCCCTCCTCTCCTGGGGTCCCTCTGTAGCCATCTTGGACCAGACAGTGCATGCCTCAATGAGTCATTGTAACGAGGCCCCACCTGGCCCATTCTGAGACAATGGACCACCTCTGACGTCAGGCGGGATCCCCTCTGAGCACTGCTTTGACGGGGGACTGTGTTAGCCACGCAGACTTCCTCACCGCCTGCCTGCCCCATTGCTCCTCCCTGGTAAACTCCAGGCAAATGTCTAGTACCGGCCGGAGCCCTAAACAGCCAAACATGGCTGAAGACATGATGAAAGTGCTGTCTTCCTGGGGGTGCCATAGAATAGATCTCCTTTTTCTGCTCTTAAGAAAAAAAGAAGAGGGCTGGGAATATGGCCTAGTGGCAAGAGTGCTTGCCTCCTATACATGAAGCCCTGGGTTCGATTCCCCAGCACCACATATATAGAAAACAGCCAGAAGTGGCGCTGTGGCTCAGGTGGCAGAGTGCTAGCCTTGAGCAAGAAGAAGCCAGGGACAGTGCTCAGGCCCTGAGTTCAAGCCCCAGGACTGATGGAAGGAGGAGGAGGAGGGGAGGAGGAAGAGGAAAGCTTTTGGTACCTGAGCTATTTGGAGCCATGTCTGCGTGGGGTCCCTAGCCATCTTTCCTTCCCTCTGTTAGAAGCGGACCAGCCTCCCCCACACCCCCGTACCCAGTTGCTTTTCCCACACAGGTGAAGGAGGCTGCAGACCAGTAGCCACCTGGCTGCGGAGGAGGGAGGCCCCAGGGAGCCCTGGCTGGGAAGACCAGGCCTGCTCCCGGTGACCCTGGGCCTGGACAGGGAGGGATGGGGCTCAGGAGCGTGGGCGCGGGGGCCTAGGAGGAGGGGGTTCCAGTCCCAGCTGCCTAGCTGTGGGCTCGCAGGCAGGCCACGCTGGGGCAGCAGCGATTGGGGATGGGGGGGGGGTACCACCACCTGCTTTTCCTTGTTTTGTTTTCAGGGCACTAATTACTGCACTGAGCTTGGAGCTGCCTAATGAGGCAGTTTGGATTTCCTGTTGTTCTGGGCTTCCCAAGACCCTTAAAGGGCCAGCACCGCCCTGGGCGGCCGCCCTGGCCGGGACGGCGGGCACTGGGGCCGGGCGAGCCCAGGCAGGCCACCTCGGAGCTCCAGTGCAGGCCGGGGGCAGAAGTGAGAGAGCCGCTGGGCCAGTCCCCCCCCCCACCGCGCCCCCTCTCCTCGGGGGCACAAGCGCCTGCTCTGGAAGCCGCCAGAGCTTGGCCCTGGAAGGAGCAAGGAGCGGGAGGAGGAAAGGCCGATGATGTCACCGGTGCCCAGACTGTGAGAACCAGCACAGCACCGGGCAGGGGGGAAGTGTGACGTCCATCCTTCCCCGCCCCCCCCATGGAAAATAAACACTTGTTGTCTAAGTAGCCAGCACCACTTCCAAAGCAGCCAGGCCTGGGGGGGGGCGGTGGGCAAGACTCAGACCTGACCCACCAAGGTCACGGGGTGCATGCGTCCCCAGGGGCACGAACATGGCCACAAGACACCCGGCACCCAACCTCCAGGGCAGGTGAGGGGGGTATCCTCCGCCTGCCTCCAAAGCTGAAGCCTGTCATCCTAGCTGCGCCGGAGGCTGAGACCTGAAGATCAGGGTTCAAGGCCGGCCTGGGCAGGAAAGTCCAAGACATTCATCTCCAAATAACTACCCCAAATCCAGAAGTGGAAGCGTGGCTCAAAGTGGCAGAGCGTTAGCCTTAGTGGAAAAGCTCAGGGACGGCACCCAAGCCCCGAGTTCAAGCCTCGGGAGTAGCACTGAAAAAAAAACCCCACAAATCTAAAGCACAAGCAGGCCATGTCTGTATTAATGCCCAGGCTGTGGGTCCCTTGGGTCCCTGGAGGCCTGGTCTGCAGCACCCTCCCCCACAGACAGGGTGACGACATTGTTGTTCTTCCACGAGGGGCTTCCGCCTGGAGTTCCGGCTGTGCTAAATGGTGGGAATGAGGGTCCGCGGGACAAAGCCAGCCTGGTTCCCGCAGCCACCTCAGAATGGACGGAATCCCCATTGTGTAGGGGCGCCCTGCGCCCGCCCTCCCCTACCCTCACCGGACGTGCCAACAAACAGCTCATTGAGCCCTGGGAGGGGCCCTGGAGACAACAATGTCCCCCAGCGGGCCAGGGGAGTGAGCTCAGCTGGGGGTGGGAGCTGCCAGGGAGGCTGGAGGGCGATGATCTCAGCCCCAGGAGGGCCCGCCTCCTCCCCAGGCCGACGACCAGGCTGGCCCGGTGGCCTCGCCCTTGGTCACCCTGGGAACCCAGCGGGACTCCTCGCCCTCCAAGGGCGCCTGCTCTGGGTGCCAGGGAGGTGCAGCAAGTGGGCGGCCCGCGGGGAGCAGATGCGGTTCTGGGCCCAAGAGCAGGGCAGCTTTCTCTGGCTGGGCCTTTCCAGAAGCCCTATGGGCCAGCGGTCCACACTGGCTGGGGCTTGGACTCGGGGCCTGAGCGCTGTCCTTGGCTTCTTTCGCTCAAGGCTAGCACTCTACCACTTGAGCCACAGCGCCGCTTCTGGCCATTTTCTGTACTTGTGGTGCTGAGGAATCGAACCCAGGGCTTCATGCATGCTAGGCAAGCATTCCACCACTAAGCCACATTCCCAGCCCGCGGATGACGCACTTTTAGGACACGAGGCAGTCTGAGGAGGAAGGGAGGTATTCAAGCCCTTAGCTATGGAGAATGCAATTGTGTTCTACTTGTTCTCCATGGCTCCTCTCATCACAAATGTCTAGATACTGGACCCCAGGTCATTACCCCAAGAGGCATTCCGGACTCCTTTGTGGGCTGATCCAGCTGTTTTCCTCTGCTGGGCAAGTCTACCTGCCAGGTGGGGCCGCGCGTGGTGTCTGAGGTCAACAGGAAGAAGGGGGCGGGCTGGCCAGCAGAGCGGCAGGGATGGGAGCTGGAGAAGGCTGCCCCCCCGGGCCCCGTGTGTGTGGGGTCTCTCAGCAAGGTATGCAGGGAGGCCCCGGAGCAGCCGCCAGCAGGGAAAGAATGGGGCCTGTCGTGGGGCTCTGGGGCTCCCGGGTGCCACCCACACCACGCGTGGAAGCTGCCACCCCCTTGCACACTCGGCTGTCCACCACGACGCGCGTGTGTCTCCGGCCGTCCCTGCGTCTCCCTGCCCCACGCTAGGCTTTGTGTCATTTCCAGGTGGTGACTGCACAGGGTCCTCTGTTCAAGTTCCCAGGGGCCACCTCTGTCAGGTCTGAAGTCACCTGCCTGGTGGGTTTACACACACACACACACACACACACACACTTCCCCCTCATCCTCAGCACACAGCCTCGGCTCTGTGCCTGTGTTCATTACTGAGTCTCTGATTATCCACTGGTTTTTGTTTACTTACTTTCTGGCAGCACTCCGGGCCTTCTGCTTGCTAAGCAGGTGCTCTATCGCTTAAGCCAGGCCCCACCCCGGTCCTGACTGTTTGCTATGGCTCTGGAATTCCCTGTCCACTCCCAGGCCATGCCCAGCCT
Organism: Perognathus longimembris pacificus; assembly: GCF_023159225.1. NCBI lineage: Eukaryota > Metazoa > Chordata > Mammalia > Rodentia > Heteromyidae > Perognathus > Perognathus longimembris. The sequence goes on along the minus strand of NC_063183.1, from coordinate 32,401,487 downwards.
GGCCCTTCGCTGCGGGGTGAGCAGCTGGACAGCTCCACAGGGCTGGATCTTTGAACAGAGCCTAGAGAATCGGAGGCCAGAGAGGCAACGTGACGTTGGCTCCCAGTGTCCCTAACTTCTTCATGGGACTGGGGAGGGGACCTAGCTCCTGGGGTCTCCAGACTTCTCTGGGCTCCCCCCCTCCCCGCCCGGGGTCAGGTTAGAAGCCAGGAGAATATTGTCCTGGCTGGAGGTTCTCTGCTAATCGCAGGCAAGTCAAGTTATTCATTAGCAATCATCAGCAAGCAATCAATCCTCATCAAATGCAGGGGAGGGTTCAGCCTGCATTGACGACTGCGAAGCACCGCAGACACCTTGTCACAGGAAGTTCTCCTATATGTCTAACCTAAATCCTTCCTGCCACCATTGAAGCCCATTTCCTCTTATTCTGATCATGTTGGGAGAAGGAGGCAGCCGGTCACCGTCCTTGGATTAAGACCCATCACCTACTTGATGAAGGCGGTCAGAGTCCTCCCTCCTAACCTCCTCTGGGAACAGTGACCTGCCCGCTCGGGCGGCTGTTCAGACTTGGCACCTGTCCCTAGTTCCTCTCCCGGGTTCTTGCTCTGTGCAGGAGAATATCTGCAGCCGTACTTCCTGGTTCAGGACTAGCCCTTCCTTCCAGGGGGCTGCCGGGGATGGGGCCCCCCGTAAGTCCTGCTGCGGGCTCTGGGGAGGGGGCCTCCCCTCTCCCACTGACTTCAAGTCCTGAGGGGCAGCTGGGATCACAGAGCAGAGGTTATGTGGGGACACGAGTGGGCAGGCTTGCTTCGAGAGAATGAGTGTCCCTCGGTGGGAGAAAGTGGGGGGCCCACAGTGACCCAGGAACTCTGAGAGGTAGAGGTGCTGATGGGCCTGAACTCAGGGAAGACAGAGGCAGTTGGGGGGGGGGCGGCTGAGGAAGAAGTCCAGGCCAGGAGCAGCTTCCCAGCTAGCAAAGGTCACAGAAACAGGTGACCTGCAATACTGCAAGGGGTCATGGGAGAGGGCACATGGTCAACCTGGCCAGGTCAGGAGGTGAGCACGTGAAGCAAGTCCTCTAGGGAAGGCAGAGCTGGGGAGAGGGGGGCTCCAGCTTGGCCTCCAAGTCGGCCTCCGCCTCCCCCGTACCGTCCGTGTCCTTCTGCACAGCGTGTCTCTTGGCCCAGTGTCTCCCATGGACGTCTTTCCCCTTGCCCTCTGTCTTGCCAGCCCTTCTAGAATCTCCCAGCCCCGGGAGACCCGTGTCGGGAGGTGAGGGAAGGGACGCAGGGGGCTTCCTCGCTTCCTCGTCCCGAGAGTCTCCCCTGTCAGCCTCCCGCTCTCTGGCCGGGATGGGGACAGGAAGGAGGTGGGGAACGGGAAGCCAGGGGCTCCGGGGAAGTTGCTGGGGAGTCCGTCCTAAACCCCAGCCCTCTTCATGGCTGGAAATACCCGGGCGCTGCGTGGCTCCAGGCCCTGGCTTTCCAGGCACGCAGGGCACGTGGCAGATGCGGCTGGAGGCGGCTACCTGGTCAGGGCTCCCGGCCTGTGCAGCCCCTTCTCGCCTCGGGAGGCCTGGGAAGAGCCTCCCACCTGCCGCACACAGGGCGGGGAGCAGAAGAGGAAGCAGTTGCCGCTGCTTCCTGGGCTTTCCTCTCTTGGGCTCACCGCTGTTCTAATGCCAGCCCCAGCACATCTGCACCAGGTCCTTCAGGAAGGCCTGCAGGAGAGAGTGCGAGCCTGGGAGAGAGCAAGGGGGTTGCTCTCGGGAAAGGCCACAGCATCATTTCAGCCTTGCTCCGTGAGCCTATCCTTTTTTTTTTTTTTTTTTTTTGCTTAAGGCTAGCACGCTACCCACTTGAGCCATGGCTTCATTTCCGGTTTCCAGGTAGATAATTGGAGATAAGAGTCTCATGGACTTCCCTGCCCAGGCTGACTTTGAACCACGATCCTCAGATCTCAGCCTCCTGAGGGGCTAGGATTGCAGGCGTGGGCGCCCGGCTGGTCCTGTGCTACCCTTCGATGCTATCTGGGTGTGGAGGCATCCACCAGTGGACAGCGCAGCCCAGCAGTGTGTCCTATTGGGTGAGAAGGGGAAGAGTTGAGCCTCCCCAAGCTAGCAGCAGCCTCAATAACCAGGACAATTCCGCAGAGACTCCTCCCTCCTCCTTCCCACCGGCCCCTGCTCCGCAATGCCCCCCTGCAGCAGGAGAGCCCAAGTGACCCCAAAGCAGACGTGCTTGGTTCATCCCAACGCAGCTTCAGACCCATTCTCAAAACTCCATTTTGCTCCTTCCAGCCAGGCACTTGGCTACATCCCTACAAAAGGCCCTCAGACACTTGACTTCCCCCCCCCTTTTCCTCTCCCCCCCCCATCCTTGCTACCCGCGAGTCATTCCTTACTGGTGTTTGTCTCCAGCTCTCCTTTCTCTTCCTGTCTTCCTTCTTTACTACCAGACAACCAGACATCTCCCTTCAACTCCAAGTTTGCCCCCCGGCCCTCCCCATGCCCCCCCCCCTTGGGTGGAAGGCAGGCACGTGTCTTGCACGTGTCTTACACGTGCACATTCTCACAGAGCTCCTCAGTCACCCTCTCAGGTAGCGGTTACTGCCCCCATCGCGCACAGGAGAAAATGGAGGTGTAGAGTTGGGGCAATGTTAGGAGCCCAGGGCCACGTGACTAGGTCTGGCGGAGAGCCGGGTTGGGTGGCGCTCATTCACCAGGTCGACGGCAAGTGTGGGAGCCGCTCCATGCCTCCTCAGGGCCCCCCCGCCCCCCCCCTCAGTCCACAGAGATTCTACACGGCGGGGGGCCCTGGGCGCCATACCCGGTGTCTCTCCCTTCCTTATCGCAGGTCCTGCGTTTTTCTTCTGCAGGTTTAGGGAGCTTGAACTCAGGGCCTGGGTGCTTCCCTTGACCTTCCTTTTGCTCAAGGCTGGCGCTCTAATCCTTGAGCCTCAGTTCCACCTGGATCCTCAGATCTCAACCTCCTGAGTGGCTGGGATTACAGGGGTGAGCCACTGGCGCCCGGCGTGGACCCTCACTTATACAGAAGTTGGTCGGGCACAGGGGGCCCACGCCTATCATCCTAGCCACTCAGGAGGCTGAGATACGAGGATGGCGGTTTGAAGCCAGGCTGGGTTTCAGAAGGTCTGTGAGACTCTGATCTCCAATAAGCTACTTAGAAAATGCTGGAAGTGGCACAGTGGTTCAAGCGGGTAGAGCGCTAGCCTCGAGCACCAAAAGGCTCAGCACCCAGGCCTTGAGTTCAAGCCCCAAGACGGGCGTGGGGGGGGACTTATTTATTGAGTGCCCGTACTGAGGCACCGGACACTGTCCCTGAGCTTTTCCACTCGAGGCACATGGTCCACTTGTGGCTTTCTGCTGGTCAGCTGAGAATAAAGAATCTCCGCAGCCCAGGCTGGCTTTGAACCCCGATCCTGGGGTCTCAGCCTCCTGAGTAGCTGGGACGGCAGGCGTGAGCGCCCCGCGCGGGCTGCCAGCCCTCTGCGCCCTGTTCCTTCCGTGAAGTCCCCAGGCAAAGCCCGATCGTCTTCTTCCTTTCTCCAGGGCCCGCGTGGGGCCTCTCCTGTGGGGATCCGCTGTGGCCTGCGGGGAAACCCCGGAGCGGGCTCGGGGTGCGCGGGGAGGGGGTTCCCCCCCTACCCCGCGCTGCCTGCCAGCGGGAACCCCAGTCCTTAACCGCTGGCGCCCCTCGAGGGGAGGGGAGGGGAGGGGAGGGGAGGGGAGGGCGGAGGTGGTTCTGCGGCGGCATCTGTCCCAGGGCGGGCGGGCGGGAAGCTGCTGCATTAAATTGTAAAATCGATTTATTGACCGGCAGGTGCGAGCGGCGGCAGATGGAGAGTGGCGCTGGCGGGGCGCATCTGCGGGGAGCGGCGGCATCGATCCCGGCCCCCCTCGGAACCCCTGCGTCCTGCGGGCCGCTCCGCGCGCGCGCGCCCCTCGCCGTCCAGGAGGGGGGGGGGGGGAGGCCAAGGTCCGCGGAGCGGCGGCGCCCGGATGGCTGGGGTGGGGGCGGCGCCCCTCCCTCCCCCGCCCCCCCCCCCCCGCCCGGCCCGCGCTGCGCCCCCGCGGCTGGCAGCCCGCGCGCCGCCCGCCCGCCCGCCCGCCCCCCACTGCCCCAGTTGGCACGCGGCGGGCCGGGCCTGACGCGTGGCAGCGCCCGGCGGCAGATGAGGCACGCGCCGGCCTCATTTCAATGTGAATGGGGCGAATGGGGCAGCCATGTGGCAGCAACAGTTTGCAAATCTCCCCGCCTTCTGTGCAGCTCCGGGGCCGCCGCTCCCCGCACGTGGTCCCGGCTCCGCGGCCGGCGACCGCAGCGCCCCCCCCCCCCCGCCCCGCCCCGCCTCCTCCCCGCCCCGGGTGCACCGTGTCCCCGGGGAGGGGAGGGGAGGGCCAGCGGCCCGCACGCCCGGGGACCTCGGTGCGGCGCCCTGGGAAGGGCTTGCGGGCCACCAGCCTCCGCGGGGCTCCCGTGGTCCCCCCCCCCCGTCCCCATATAACCCAGGGTCGGTCTGGGGGTGACCTTGGCGTCGCCCCGCCCCAGGTGCTGGGTCTGCCCGACGCTGGGGCCGAGCACGGGCATGCGAGGGGGCCCGAACGCGGGGCCAGGCCCCCGGAGGCCTCCCTCCGACACCGGGCGGGGCGGCAGGTGCGCGGGGTGGCCGGGCTGGGCGCTCCGGCGGGAGGGGCGGCGGTCCTCGGCTCTCTGGCCACCCGGGACTCCAGGTCCACTGTAATTCGCCACACTCCGCCCTCCCCCACCCCCCAGAACGCAGGGTGGGCTGCGAGGGGCGAGGGGGCCGAGAGACGGGCCCCATCTGTAGAGCCCACCCCGTCGGATTCCCTGCCCGCTGCCGCCCAGTGTCCCCAACGCTCCATGTCCCCACGGCCAAGAGCGGTGCCCGGCCCGGTGCGGCGCTTCTGCGGGTGGAAGTGAACGCTCCCCTCCTGGATTGGTGGTGATGGGGGGGGGGGGGCATTTGACATCTGTAGGGCCCCTTGCATTGCCCATCGCTGATGGCAGTAACCCCCCCCCCCCGTGTGTGTGTGCACGTGCGCGTGTAGGCCACGTCCCTGGCTTCTAGGCTGAGCTTGTCGCTGGTTCCCTGGAGACGGGGGGGGGGGGGGTCTCCCGGCCCCGTCTGCAAAGACGCCCGCCCGGCCCCCTGAGGAGCGGGGGTGGGAGGTGAGCGAGCAGGATCCTAACTCCGGCCGGGTCCTCGGCCATCTGCGGGTGCTGCGGGGCACGCGGGTCCAGGCGAGTGTGGGGTTCCAGGCCTAGCACCGTCCACGAGGATGCTCCGCGCGCTTCCTCGACGGGAAGGCCGGCCGGGGCCCGGCACTGGGGAGGGAGGGGTGTGCCGTGTCTCCTTGCCGAGCACCCGGGGCTGGGTTTGGGGGACCCGCGGGCGTCCTCGGCCGGCCCCGGGGTGCGCCGCCCGGGGGAGGGGGAGAGGGTCTGGACGGCGGCCCCCTCTGCCAGGACGGCCGGGAGGCCCGCGCCGGGCTCGCCCTCCCCGGAGCCCGGGACTCCGCCTGCCCATAACCTACATTCACTCTCCAGCGCAGCCTGCGCCCATCTGCCGGGCCCCCGCCCCGCCTCGGGTCCCCACGCCAACCCGCTCGCGCCAGATGGTGGCTGGGAGGGGTGGCCGTGCGTGGGGGACCCCGGAGCCCGGCTCCGCACCTCGCCCCTCCCCCAGCCCACGCTCCCAACCTCTTGTTTCCCATCCTTTCCTCCTCAACCCGTCCCCACCGCCGGCAGCTGCTGGGCCGCGCCCCCCCCCACCCCCCCACCCCGCGGCCTCCCGGGGCCCCGCTCCGCGTCCCCGCGCCCCCCCCCTCAACGCAGATCTTATCGTCCCGCCGCGGTCGCCGCCACGCGGGCCAGCGGACAGCTGAAGGCGCAGGACCCCCCACCACCCGAGGGCGGGAGAAGCCGGCCCTCCCTCCCTCCCTCTCCGGTCCGCGGCCTCCGGGGACCTCGCCGGGCTCCGGGCGCACAGCTGCGCCCCAGCAGCGCGGCCACTCGGGAGCGCGGCGGCGCGGGCGAGACCGGCCAAGTCGCCCCACAGTCACCCGACGCCGGTCCCCGAGTGGCTTCCCATCCCATCCCCTGCCCTGCGCGCGCAGCGAGGGCGAGGGCCCCCCGGGCCTCGGCCCCCCCACTGCACTCCCGCGCCCCCGGGCGCTGCTGGAGCCCGGAGCGCTCCCGCCCGCCTCAGCGGAGCGACGGGACGCGCGCGCGCGCGTGGGGGCTGGGGGCGGCTTCGGGGCGGGGGCGGGGGCGCCGGGCCCCGGCGCAGGTGAGGGAGGCCGGGGGAGGGGGCGGGCACCGGGCCTCATCTCCATACAGCCGAGGACGCCCCCACCTCCGCAGCCCCGCCCCGCGTCCCCACCTCGGGGGGCCTCCCCCCCTCCCCCCCCCGCGTCCGCGCGCCGGCACGAGCCCAGCTCCGGCGGGGCCCGGGAGGAGGGGGCAGGCACGCGCGGGGCACGCCCCGCCGCCCGCGAGGGGAGGGAGGGCGACGCCCACCAGGTGCCGGCGGAGCCCGCCCCCCATGCCGGGCCCCGGCCCCCGAGCGGCCCCGGACGGGGCTGCGCACCGCCGGGCGCCCTTAGGTGGGAGGCCCGAGGGGCGACGGGGTCGGGGTCGGGGTCGGGAGCGCGGAGCCCCCGGCGCGGGTCTGGGCTCTCCGGGCGCGCGCTCCCCTCCTTGCGGGTTACCTGCCGGGGGGACCGCAGGTGACCGGCGCCCGCCGCCCCCGGGCGCGTGCGGGGACCCCGCGCTCGGCTCGCGGCCCGGGGGCTCAGCCCCGCGGGGGCGCTGCCCGCAGGGGGGCCGGGCCGGGGGCGGGGCGGGGCGCGCGGCGGGGCGCGCGGCGGGGGCGGGGGCCCCCTCTGGCCGGCGCTGGGACTGTCGCGGCGAGAGGCCGGCCGGGGAGGGGAGGGGAGGGGAGGGGAGCGCGGCCGCGGCTCTGACTGACAGGCGGCGACCGGAGGGGCCGATATATATAAGAAAGGCCGCGGGGCGCGCAGGTTCCAGTAGCGGCGCAGCGCGCGGGCCGGCAGCACGAGGCCGAGCGAGCCCCGCCGCCCCCGGAGCCCCGCCGCCCCGGCCCGCCGGCCGCCCCCGGATTAGCCCGGCGACCCCAAGCCGCCCCGCCGCGCTCACCTGGATCACCCGGCGCGGCGGCCGCCCGGACCCGGCGAGGAGGAGGCGAGGCGACGCGGGAGCCGCGTCCCGAGAGCAGCCAGCGTTTGCGGGGGACCCCCGTCCCCCCCCCAGACCTCCCCATCGCCGCCGCCGGCGGGCGGGCGGGCGGACGCGCGCGGGAAAGCGGCGTTCCCCAGCAGGAGCGGAGAAGTCCGGGCCGGCCGGGGACACCGAGCGACGCCCTCGGGGGCGGGGAGGAGAGAGGATGGCGGCCGCGTCCCGGAGCGCCCCGGGCTGGGCGCTGCTGCTGCTGCTGGCGGCGCTGTGGCCGCAGCAGGTAACGCGCGCCCCCCCCCCCCGCGCGCACCGCCCCGCGCGCCCCCCGCGCGCCCCCCGCGCACCGCCCCGCGCGCCCCCCGCGCGCCCCCCGCGCGCCCCCCGCGCACCGCCCCGCGCGCCCCCCGCGCACCGCCCCGCGCGCCCCCCGCGCGCCCCCCGCGCGCCCCCCGCGCACCGCCCCGCGCGCCCCCCGCGCACCGCCCCGCGCGCCCCGCGCTGACCGCCCGCCCCCTGCCTCCCCCGCACAGCGCGCCGCGGGCTCCGGCGTCTTCCAGCTGCAGCTGCTCGAGTTCGCCAACGAGCGCGGCGTCCTGGCGAGCGGGCGGCCGTGCCAGCCGGGCTGCCGCACTTTCTTCCGCGTGTGCCTGAAGCACTTCCAGGCCGTCGTCTCCTCCGGGCACTGCACCTTCGGCAACGTCTCCACGCCCGTCCTGGGCACCAACTCCTTCGCCGTCCGCGACGACAGCCGCGGCGGGGGCCGCAACCCGCTCCAGCTGCCCTTCAACTTCACCTGGCCGGTGAGCGCGCGGGGCCCGGGCGCGCGCCCGGAGGGGAGGGGGGAGGGGGTGCGAGGAGGGCCCCGGGACGCCCCCCTCCCCCCAGCCCCGGCCCCATCCCCTCGGAGAGGAGCCGAGGGGCCCTCATCCCCAAGGCGCAGCTTTGGGCCTCCCCCCCTTCCCGTGCCTCTTGGCTCGCGAGTTCCCGGTCACCTGGTGGCCCTGGCTCGCGCTCCCCCATGGCTCCCCCGGGTTCCCCCACCGCTACCCCGGGAGCGAGCCCAGCCAGACCCGTTATGCCGGCCCGGGGCCCCCGGGCGGGCGGGCGGGCGGGCGCAGTAACTGTATCCTGCAATTAGATTAATTAAACCTGGCCGCCTCGAGCGCCCCCCTCCCCCGGCCCGCCCCGTCTCACCATCTCCCTCCCCCCGTCTCCCAGGGCACCTTCTCGCTCATCATCGAGGCCTGGCACGCGCCCGGGGACGACCTGCGGCCAGGTGAGTGGCGAGCGATCGCGGCCGCCACCGGGGGGCGACACCGCGCAGCGCCGAAGGAGTTAACCGGGCCCCGGGGGCGGCGGGGCGGGGGCGCCGGGCGGGAGGGGGGGGGGGGAGCCGGACGCTCGGCTCGGCCCGGCCCCGGAGCCGCTGCGCCCCGCGCTGCGCGCTCGCGCCGATTCCGCTCGCTGCCTGGACTCGGAGCACAATTGCGTTTCCTGCGGGTTATTTTTGGCGTGGGAACGCGGGGAGCGCGGCGGTGAGAAAGGCCGAGGCTGCCAGCGCCGCTGACGGGCCCCTTCCTGTATTTTACACCTTTCGCGAATTCCGCTCCTTTGGAAAGGGAATAATGGCTTTGGGATGTTGTTCTGACACAGAGGAAGAGGATATTTCAGCAGCACAACAATTCTCACTTTGAAAAGGAAAAAAAAAACAACAACCCACAAAACACATTACCCACCTTTGGGGCAGAGCCCCGGGACAGGCACCAAGGAACCCCCTGCGCCCAGTCCTCCACCTAGAATGCTGCTCTCTTTATTTCTTTTTTCCCCTCTCCCCACGTTGACCTCCCTTCCTCTCTGTGCCCCCAGAACGCTGGGCTATCTTACCCACCTTCCATTGTCCTCATTGAATGCTATCAGTCCCCTGCACATGCACGGAGGCCACCTAAGCCCAGGACTGTGGGGTCCCCCTGTCCTGTGCCTGGGGGGGGTCATGGGGGGCATTTGCTTGGTTAACCAGCATCGCCACAGCCAAGGAGGCACCGGGCGGTGGTGGGGACGTCGGGACTTCCCGGGGACTCTCTCTGACGCGGTCCTCTGCTCCTCCCTCAGAGGCCCTGCCGCCGGACTCGCTCATCAGCACCATCTCCATCCAGCGCTCCCTCACCGTGGGGCAGAACTGGCTGCAAGATGAGCAAACCAGCACCCTCCCCTTCACCAAGCTGAGCTACTCCTACCGCGTCATCTGCAGCGACAACTACTACGGGGAGAGCTGCTCCCGCCTGTGCAAGAAACGCAACGACCACTTCGGCCACTACGTGTGCCAGCCGGACGGCAGCCTGTCCTGTCTGCCCGGATGGACCGGGAGTACTGCGAGCAGCGTAAGCAGCCCGCCCCCCCCATCTAGAGCGGAGGGCACCCCCCCCAGCAAGTCTCAGCCACAGCCTGCCTCCCTCCCTCACCAAGCCCCGCAGCGGCCGCTCATGCTCCTAGCTACTCGGGGAGGCTGCGGGAGGACCGCGGTTCAAACACAGCTGGGGCAGAAAAGTCCATGAGAGACTTACCTCCGAGTAACCAGCCCAAAACGCCCGGGTGGACGTTGGACTCAAGTGGTAGAGCTCCAGCCTTGAGTAAAAAAGCCAAGCAAGAGCGAGAGGCCCTGAGTTCAAGCCCCAGACGTTAGTGAGTGGATCTGGAAGGCCCTGGCCGGGCCTCAGGACTGCTTGGGACTGTTGAGGGGCGTCTTAGACTCGAGCCTCCCGTCTCCCCTCAGTGTTCCTCCCCACGGTGCCAGGCCCCGCAAAGATCCCCGGGCTATACGCCGTCTGGCGTGGGTTCTCCTCCCCCCGTCCCATCTTTCCCCTCTAAGATAGCCAAGCTTCCGGGAGATGAGGAGCGGGAAGCGAGCCCCGGAAAGCGGGGCCTCGGAGGCCACGGCCCCCCCAGCTCACCCAGCTCGCTTTCCTTTCCTCAGCGCTCTGTCTCGCTGGCTGTCATGAACAGAACGGCTACTGCAGCAAGCCGGCCGAGTGCCTGTGAGTGTGGGGACCGGGACGGGAGGGGGGTGAGGACCCTCCCCTGGCCAGGCGGCCCCCCCCTCACTCTCAGCCTCCCTTTGCCCCCACAGCTGCCGCCCCGGCTGGCAGGGCCGCCTGTGTGACGAGTGTATCCCGCACAATGGCTGCCGCCACGGCACCTGCACCGCCCCGTGGCAGTGCACCTGCAAGGAAGGCTGGGGCGGCCTGTTCTGCGACCAAGGTGAGTCTGCGCGGGGGAGATCCTGGGGGGGGGGGGCTACAGCCAAGTGGCACCCGGACCTTCCTTTCGTGGGTGCTAACTTGGTTTTCCCATTGTCCTTCGAGAAGGTTGGCGTACGCGCGTGTGTGCGTGTGCGTGTGCGCGCGCGTGTGTCCATGAGAACCAAACCCAGGGCTTGGCACGGGCTAGGCTGACGCTCTGCCACGGAGCGATGCCCACGTCCCGTCTTAGGACTTGGAGGAGAATCTTCCCAGCTCGTGCGGCGTGAGGCCCCGGTGGCTCTTCTCCGGGCGCCGAGGAGCCAGGTGAAGGAGTCGGGAGGGAGGGCGACGGATTGGCCGCCTAGAGGTGGCGCTCGTAAAGTCCAGCCGGGCCCGAGACGGCGGGATGGCGGCCTTAGGCCCTCTTTCTTTCTTGTAGTTACCTATTAACCCCCCGAGTGTTTGCTAACCTTCCAGGGCTGTTTGAGCAGCCCTCCCCGAAACAGCTGTCTGGTGGGGTGTGCCCCCCTCTCACCCCAGGTGGAGTAACTCTGACTCTCACTGACTTTTTGGTGTGGGCACAGTCTCCTGCCCCCCCCCCCGGGGCCGGAGCCCACGTGGTCTCTACCCGGCACTTGGGGTTTATTCCTCTTCTGCTTGCGCTGGGGTCTTGGAGCCCCAAGCTTGAGGAAGGGCGTGCGTCGGGGCCAGCTGCAGCTTCCTGTCTTCAGGGTCAGCGGTGCACCTGCTGCCATGGAGACGCCACACAGGCCTGGGGGGCTGGGGAGGACTTTGCCAGGCTGGGAGCAACGTGCCAACAAAGGCTTAGAATTCAGTCCCTGGGGTGTGTGTGTGTGTGTGCGTGTGTGTGTGCGTGTGCACGTGTCTCTCCCTTCTCTGCCCCTCTCCCCTGGTTCCTGCTCATTCATTCTCTGAAACAAGTCATATGCCCATCATTCGCAAACACGATCCTCACGGTGCCTCTGTTTGCTCTGTCTGCTTTCCCTTCCCAGTCCTTCTCCAATAAGAAAACAAATACTCATCCTTCAGAATACCCTTCCAGGGGCTGGGAATGTGGCCTAGCGGTAGACTGCTCGCCTCTCATACATGAAGCCCTGGGTTCAATTCCCCAGCACAACATATATAGAAAAGGCCAGAAGTGGCGCTGTGGCTCAAGTGGCAGAGTCCCAGCCTTGAGCAAAAAGAAGCCAGGGACAGTGCTCAGGACCTGAGTTCAAGCCCCGGGACTGGAAACAATAATACCCTTCTAACACCTAACACCTCTTCCTTAAAAAGTAATATGCTTGGTAATATGCCTATGGCGGCTCTCTCCTCCCCTCTCTCCACCTCTTGAAACGTTGCCCTTCCTTCCAGAATGATCTAAGCCGCCTTTTCCTCCATGAAGCCTTTTCTGGCTTCCTCCCTCACCAGGGGCCCTCCCCCCGCCCCCCCCCCAGCAGGACATTATCCAGTTGTGTTTTCCAAGCTTGATTAATTGTACCTGTCACGCATGGTTCCGGGCACCGTCACGTGTACCATTTCACGGGCGGGAGAGGAAGGGTATTTGGGTGGAAAAGACGGAGCTGAGGCCTCTCTGGGCAGCCGGGGCGCCTCAAGCCACCCCGGCGGGGCCGCTCCTCGGCCCTGCTCAGCCGCTCGCTTCCCGTCTCTGCAGATCTCAATTACTGTACCCACCATTCCCCTTGCAAGAACGGGGCCACCTGCTCCAACAGCGGGCAGCGGAGCTACACCTGCACCTGCGCCCCCGGCTACGCCGGCGTCGACTGTGAGCTGGAGCTCAGCGAGTGTGACACCAACCCCTGTCGCAACGGCGGCAGCTGCGAGGTGAGGGCAGACGCCGCCCCGGTCCCGTGTGCGCCCCCCAGGGTCTGGCTCTGACCCCTTCACGGTCTCTCTCTCTCTCTCTCTCTCTCTCTCCAGGACCAAAAAAATGGCTACCGCTGCCTGTGTCCGCCCGGGTACTACGGCCCGCGCTGCGAACACAGCACGCTGACCTGTGCCGACTCTCCCTGCTTCAACGGGGGCTCCTGCCGGGAGCACGGCCGGGGGGCCAGCTACGCCTGCGAGTGCCCCCCCGGCTTCACCGGCTCCAACTGCGAGAAGAAGGTGGACAGGTGCACCAGCAACCCGTGCGCCAATGGTGAGTCCTTCCCCCGCTCGCCTCCGGCGGGCTGGCCAGGGGCGGCGAAGGGGCGACCGAGACCTGTGTGTCACCGGCCAGCCTGGCCTGCGCTGTGCTCTCGGGGGGCTCCGGAATGTGAGGGGCTAGCCTGATTAGCTGGGGGGGGGGTGGTGTTGGAGGAAGAGCCGAGTGATCAGGGTGGTGTCCACCCTGCCTGCCGTCCCGGTCCCCACGGCGGAGCCCTGGCCTGGCGAGGGTGACCTCTGACCCTTCCCCGAGGCCCTGGGCTTCGTGTCCGTCCCCCCCACTCAGGACGAGCAGTGCCGGGGTCAGAGCCCGGCTCCCCGAGGCCTCCTGCTGCCCACGGGGAAGGCGCGGGTCATCTAGAAGGCGCGGTACCTCTCGGACCTGACGCGCAGGGCGTCCCGGGTGTCCGGGAAAGAAGCTTGGGAGCTGGAGGGGGTTGGGCAGGGTTGGATGGAATCTGTCGCTCGGTCCCCTGCAGCCATGGTCCCCTGCACCACCGAGGGCCGTAGTAATAGCCACCTCCTGTGTTCGGTGTGGGTTGAAGGCAAAAGGAGCTCATGACAGTGACCTTTCTTTGAGGGTTTACTCCGTGCCCCATCGTGGGTTCGTACGCCTTCCTACCGATCCTGAGAAGGCAACAGCACGCTACTGCTACTCCAATACTGCAGCAGAGGGAAACCAAGGCTTAAGGATGAGGAAAAGCAACTGGTACCAGGTTCTGAGCTAGAGAAAGGCAGTCGAGCCCGGGAGCCCATGGTTCATCCCTGTAATTCCAGCCACTCAGGAGGCTGAGACCCGAGGATCGCAGATAAAAGCCAGTCTGGACAGGAAAGTCTGTGAGGCTATCTAAAGAAACCCAGCAAACAACAACAACAAAAAAAAACTGGGGGGCTGGGAATATGGCTTAGTGGTAGAGCGCCTGCCTTGTATACATGAAGCCCTGGGTTCGATTCCCCAGCACCACATATACAGAAAATGGCCAGAAGTGGCGCTGTGGCTCAAGTGGCAGAGCGCTAGCCTTGAGCAAAAAGAAGCTCAGGCCCTGAGTTCAAGGCCCAGTACTGGCAAAAACAAAACAAGGCAAAACTGGAAGTGGCGCTGTGGCTCAGCGGGTAGATCCACTAGTCTTAAGCCAAAGAAGCTCAGGGACAGCGCCCAGGCCCTGAGCTCGAGGTGCAGGTCCAGCACAATACAAATAAATAACAAGACGGCTGAGAGGCGGGTCCTCTCTGTCTGGTTCTAAAGTTCCTCCCGCTGCTAGTCCTTTGCCTCCACGAGCCTCCCACGGCTTAGAGAGGAGGGTCGCCCCAGACTCGGGGTGTCAGGAGACGGCTCGGCGCCCTTGGCGGCGGCGGTGAGCGTGGAGACGGGGGCCACGGCTCACCGACCGCGTCTGTGTCCACGCAGGGGGCCAGTGTCTGAACCGAGGCCCGACCCGCATCTGCCGCTGCCGCCCCGGCTTCACGGGCCCCCACTGCGAGCTCAGCGTGGGCGGCGACTGCGCCCACAGCCCGTGCGCCAACGGCGGCACGTGCCACGCCCTGGAGACCGGGCCCGCGTGCGCCTGCCCCGCGGGCTTCTCGGGCCGGCGCTGCGAGCTGCGGGCCGCCGCCGGCGACCCCTGCGCCTCGGGGCCCTGCCTCCACGGGGCCACCTGCTACGCCGGGCCTCCCCCCCGACGGCTTCCTCTGCACCTGCGCCTACGGCTTCGCGGGCGGCCGCTGCGAGTTCCCGCTCGGCCTGCCGTCCGGCTTCCCCTGGGCCGCCGTCTCCCTGGGCGTGGGGCTGGTGGCGGTGCTGGTCCTGCTCTGCATGGTGGCGGTGGCCGTCCGGCAGCTGCGGCTCCGGCGGCCCGAGGACGGCGGCAGCGAGGCCATGAACAACCTGTCGGACTTCCAGAAGGACAACCTCATCCCGGCTGCCCAGCTCAAGAACACGAACCAGAAGAAGGAGCTGGAGGTGGACTGCGGCCTGGACAAGTCCAACTGCGGCAAGCAGCAGAACCACACGTTGGACTATAATCTGGCCCCGGGCCCCCCGGGCCGGGGCCCCCTGCCCGGGAAATATCCCCACGGTGACAAGAGCTTAGGAGAGAAGGCGCCGCTGCGGCTACACAGGTGAGCAGCGCCGGGACCGCCGGGGCCTGGCCACGGACTCGCGGACTCCCGTCCCGCCCGGTCTCCTAGGCCAGGTGGGGGGCTGGCCTTCAGTCTTGACTTTTAAACAAATGATAGGGGTGAGACCTGGCAGCCCGGCCTCCAACTCCGGAGCCTCCTGTCTCAGCCTCCCAAATTTGAGGTCCGGCTCAGCCCAGGCAAGATAGCAAGCGTTTTCTGGGAGCCAGTGGCTCATACCCGGAATCCTAGCCATGCAGGCGGCTGCGATTTGAGGATTGTAGTTCCCAAGCCAATCCATGGGAAGTCTATGAGACTCTTACCCGCCGTTAACCAGCACGAGCTGGAAGTGACGCTGTGGCTCAAGTAGTAGAGCTCCAGCCTTAAACAAAAAAGCGAAGGGACCTGCTACTCGGGAGGTAGAGACTGGGCAAAATGTTCTTCAGACTCTATCTCAACAAAAAAGCTGGGTACCGTGAGGCGTCCAAGCTACAGCAGAAAACATAAAATAGGGTTGGGGGTCCTGGCTGGCCTGGGCCAAAAAGCAAGATCCTGTATCAAATATGGCCAGAGCAGAAAAGTGAGAAGCGTGGCACTGAGTGCTTGCTTAGCAAGTGAGAAACTCAAGCAAGGGTTCAAATCTGCGTACTGTCGAAAGAAATGAACAGTTCCTAGCCAGGTGTTGGCGGCGCAGCTACTCAGGAGGGCAGGGTCTCAGGATTGTGGTTTGAAGCCAGCCCGGGCAGGAAAATCCAGTTCACCCACAGTGAAGCGGGAAGGAGACCCGTGTGTGGCTCAAGGGGTCTACCCGGGCCCTGAGTTCAAGCTCCCGTGGTGGTAGCACGTGTGCGTGCGTGCGTGCTTGCGTGCGTGCGCACGCACACGCACGCACGCCGAGAAAATAAAATAAGACTCCTCCTGGGGGTCATTGACTGGAGAAGACTTCCTGTCCATTCATGCACTGATGTCAGGGCTCCACGCTCCGGTCTCTCGGGACTCCCGTGTTTCTATGGTGGTGGTGCTGGCTGCCGCTAGGCCGCGTGACCTTTCTGATCCGGTTGAGGTCCTGCGCCTCCAGCCGAGGGCTTTCCCGGAATCGCCTGTGCACTTGCCCTTCAGCCCCCCCTGGGTTCCCATTGGCGCCCCCTCCCCCCCCCACCCCACCCCCGCCGCCTCCCTTGCTCAAGCTGGCCTGCCTTGTGCTCCCTCAGTGAAAAGCCGGAGTGTCGAATATCAGCGATCTGCTCCCCCCGGGACTCCATGTACCAGTCGGTGTGTTTGATATCGGAAGAGAGGAACGAATGTGTCATTGCCACGGAGGTGCGTGCCGGCCTTCCCCTTCCTGCCCGGCGGGGGAGGGAGGGAGGGAGAGCGGCCTGCTCACCCCCCCCCCCCGCAGCCTTGGGGGCCCCCTCCCCTCCCGAAGGCTTGCATCGGAAGCCCTGCCCTGCACACCGTGTTCGGTAGCTCTTGAGCCCCTGCTGGCCCCGTTGCCACAGAGGGCCTGAAACAGGAGCCGCGGTGCGGTGCGCCCGGCCTGGTCTCTCCTGTGGCCCCCAGCCAGCTCCCAGAAGCCACTTCCCAGGTGCTGGGGGCGGGGATGGAGGCTCTGTGCCCTGCTGACCCCTTTCATCCGACCACAAGCGCAAGCTCAGGCGCGCGTGTGTGTGTTTCCGGGTGGAAGACCGAGGCGACCGACCTCCTTGGGCCCTGTCTCTCCACTTGTGCCCACCCCCCCCGGCGGCTTCCCCGGGGGAGAGGCCCGTGGCAGCCCCCCCCCCCCCGTGGACGGACGCAGAGCCCAGAGTCACGCATTTCCCCGCTCTGCGCATGCTCTCCAGGTATAAGGCACGAGGCCACCCACGACACCCAGCGTCGGCCCAGCAGCTGGACTTGCCTTCTGCACTGTTTACATTGCATCCTGGATGGGACGCCTTTACTATGCACTGTGCTGCTCTCGGGAGGAGGAGGGACCGGCAGGAATCGGACAGACTGTGAACTTGCCAAGAGAGGGACCGGCCCTGCACACCCGCGGGAGTCCGTCGAACGTCAGATTGGCAGCTCTGCCAGCCTGGGCGACAGCGTCAGGAGCCAGGAGAACACTGGAGCCGGTTTCCAAGGAGCCACTTGGATCCGCCCGGCCAGCAGCGGCCTTCACGGGGCTCCAGAGAGGATCCCTGGCCTGTTTTCCAGAAGAGAGAGGCGGCGGCGGCGGCCGTGGGCTCAGACCCGCTGCGGCCTCCACGGGCGTCGATGTTTCCCCAAGTGCCTTGGGCCCAGGCTCCACACTGACAGCTGGGCTGACATCAGGAAGGAGAGGGGCGGCGCGGGCTGGGCTCTGTGGGCGGGAAGGCCACTGGGTGCGGCTCTTGGCAGGGGTTGCCCAGCAGGTGACGCGCACCTGAGGAGACGGGGTGGCTCTCGGCCTCTCACCGGGGCCCCGGGGCCCTGCTGGGGACACCGCGTAGCGTCTCCCTGGCCTGGCTGCCGGGCAGGGGTCGGCAGATCTTACCCAGCTCCTACCACCCCGTGGCCTTGGCTTCCCGTGAGCAGATGGGCGGGGGGTCTGGACGGGGGGGGGGGGGCTGCCAGGCGGAGCTGGGAAGCTCAGGGCGGTGATGGTGGAAATTCCACCGAGGGAGGAAATTGGGGGTGCTGCTGCCGCCTGGGCCCCTTTTCCCCACTCAAACGTGTGTTCCCACGACCTGGAGCCGGGGGCTCCGCCCACGTTCGCCCCGGCTTCGAGACCACCCTCGACACCAACCTTCAGAAAGCAATAATATGAGTTTTTATTTTTTATTTGTAGTTTATTTTGGAGTCTAGTATTTCGATAATTTAAAGAATCAGAAGCACTGACCTTTCTACATTTTATAACATTATTTTGTATATAATGTGTATTTATAATACGGAACAGATGTGTACAGGATTTTATTACTTCTTCTTGGGTCCTGTCTTTGTGATGGGAGACAATTCTAACTTGGGTTGCTGCTGGGTGCCCTTCGGGAACCACCCGCTCCCGGTCTTGCGGGGGGGGGAGGGGGGGTCCTTGTCCCAATCCAGCCCTGCCTGGGGACGTGGAGGCTGGTCCCGCCATCCCTGCTCCTCCTTCTCTCCCCAAGCCTGAGGCAGTTTGGGGGGGGGGCTCCCCGATGGGTGGCCTCTGAGTCCCCATTGGGTCCTTCCTCCTGCCGCTGGAGGAGGGTTTTCAGCGAGGAACTGGTCTGGGGACGGGGTTCTTTGGGGCGTCGGGGTCCCCGGTCTGTGGAGCCTGGAGGGAGTGGGGGGGGGGGGGGAGTCAGCGTCTGCCCTGGGTTTCTCTGGCTGAGACACCGGCGAGGGAGTTTCCAGTCTTCTCCGGGCCTGGCTTCCTCTACGGTGCAGGATAGTCCCTAATGCCCCAACCGATACAAACGCGACCCTCGGGCAGCCAGTGACAAAACGCTGAGCACACGCTCCCAGCCCCGGCCCGTGCACGGTGACACCGATCAGACCCGCCCGCCGCCCTGGGCAGGCGAGGGGGAGCCGGGGCAGAGCGAGCCCGCCGCCCGGCCTGCCTGCCCTCCCGGGCCCGGGGTTGTCCGTGGAGGCCCGGGAGCGCCGGGCGCCCGCTCACCTTCCCCTCCGCGCCGCGCACACGGGGTATCAGACAGGAAAGCGCTCGGAGCGCCGTTCCCACAGCCCGCGCCCGCGGCCGCGGAAGAACAACAGGACCTCGCTCTTCCTGCCCAAAATGAAACAGGAAAGCGGCTCCCGGCCGGGGGGGGGGGGGGGGGCGGGGAAGCTGGGCAGGGACGGGGGAGGCCAGCTGACGAGGCTCCCATGGGGGGGGACAGGTAGGACACCCGCAGGCCTGCACGTCCACACCCGCGGGCCACGCCACACTGCCAGCCCCACCACAGACGGGCCCTGCGGGGGGAGATGGCTGCTGGCTAAGCCACCTGATACCCCAAGGGCTCTGGGGTTGAAGCCCCCCTCCCCAACTGTACCCAGACGTGGTTTGGTGGACTGCACTCTGGAGGCCATGCCAGGCTGCACGTCTAGTAACTCAGCAGAAGCTGAGGAGAGGCGGGGGGGGGGGGGGTGACCAGGGCACGGGCCTCGTCTCCGGGGATTTCCCGAAGGTCACCCCCCTCCCACAAGTGGGGTGCAGGTCATCGAGTGCCCCACGTCTGGCCGTGCCGTGCGCGCCTTCGGGGCCGGCGAATGCCCGGCTGCACCTCGCGTGCACATTCCACAGAAGGATCCAGAGCCTCAGCAGCGCGGAGCCAGCGGCCCGGGGACCGGGTGACCCGGCGGTGACCTCGGCTCCGGGGACAGCTGCCGCTCCGGGGCTTGATGGCGGTGACCGCCTGGACGTCAACACCGCCCCACTGCGCGGGGCTGGGACGGGGGAGCCGGCCTGGGCTCGCGGGGCCCCTGGGTACCGGGTGTGCGGTACTGTAGTTCCCGCTGCCCCCCTCCCGAGGTCACTGGATGCGCCCACACTAGAGCCGGGGTCCCCCCCCCCCCCCCGGCAGCTTCCCTCCTTCCTCGGCCTGGAAGGAGATGGAAGTGATTCACTCCGGGGGCGGGGGGGGGGCGGTGGTGACTGTCCCTTCCCAGGAAGGGGTGCGCTGGGGTCCCCGCGGCCTCCCCAGGGCGGTCCGCCCTCCCATCGCCCCCCCCTTCCTGCCCTCAGGGCCGGGGGGCCTGCAGGGGCCGCTGGGGGGGCCTGGGGTGAAAGAAGGGCAGGTGCGGGCGGAGGGTCTGCGCTCCACCTGCCCAAGGGCGCCCCGGACACTGCCTGCCCCCCCACCAGCCCTCCCCGCCCCTCCCCCCACACGACCCCCTCCCCCCGCCAACGCCCTCCCCCACCCCCCTCCCCCAGCCCTCCCTGCACCTGCCACCTACCCCCCAGCCCTCCCCCTCCCACCCCCCAGTCTTCCCCGCACCTCCCCCCACACCTTTCCCCTCCCACCCTCCCCACACCTCTCCCCTCCCACCCTCCCTACACCTCCCCCTCCCCCAGCCCTCCCCATACCTCTCCCCTCCCACCTTCCCCGCACCTCCCCCCTCCCCACACCTCCCCCTCCCCCAGCCCTCCCCGCACCTCCCCAGCTCCCCTCCACCGCGCCCTCCCCGCACCTCCCTCCTCCCCTCACCCCTCAGCCCTCCCCGCACCTCCTCCTTCCCACGACCCCCCCTCCCCGCCCCTCCCCCCTCCCTCAGCTCCCCCCCACTTCCCCCTTCCCCCCTCTTTGTTACACACGACTTCCTGTTTTCCGCAGGCGACCCGGCTCACTTCCCGGGGCCGGGAAGCGGCTGAGGCTCCCGGTTTCTCTCGGGGACCCCGCCCCCCTCCCCCGGCCCCTCCCCCCTCCCCCTCCCCCCCTCCCTCCTCCCCGGACGTGAGGAGGGCGGGAAGCTGCGGCCCTGGACCCGCGGGCGACGGAGGGCGGCGCCGTCACTAGGGGGCGCTGTGCTCCTCCCTCCCCCGCCCTCCTCGTCCCTCCCCGCCCCCCCCCCCGGCCCCCGCGGGAGGCACGGAGGCCCCGGGACCCACGGGTCCCCTCCCGCCCCGGGCGCGCCGCCCTCCCGAGCCCCATCCCGGGCCCCGCGCCCCCCTCGAGCTCCTCGGAAGGGCCGGGCTCCCGCCCGCGGCTCGGGTGGAAGGAGGCACGGTCCGCGCCCGCCACCCCGCCCCGCACCCCCGGCACCCCGCCCCCCGGGGCACCCAGAACCCCCCGGGCACCCCGCACCCCCGCCCCCGACACCCCAGGCCACCCTGCCCCCCCGCACCCCGCCCCCCCGGGCACCCAAAACCCCCCCGGGCACCCCGCCCCCCGCCCCCCCGCCCCCGACACCCCGGCCACCCTGCCCCCCCCCCCTCCCCGGGCACCCGCCCTCCCCGCCCCCCCGGCACCCCGCCCCCCCGCCCCCCGCCCCCCCCGCCACCCTGCACCCCCCGGCACCCCGCCCCCTGGGGCACCCAGAACCCCCCGGGCACCCCGCCCCCCCGCCCCCCCGGGCACCCCGTCCCCCGGGCACCCCGCCCCCCCCGCCCCCCTGGGCACCCCGCCCCCCCCTCCCGGGAACTGGCAGGATCGCCGCCCTGCAGGAATCCACACTGCCCGGCCTCGCCCGCCCCCCCCAGCTGTGACACCAGGGACCAACTCCGACCCTGCCGTGACCCCACGGGGCAGGGGGGGGGGCGGGGAACCACCCGACTGGATCCCACACAGCCCAGAGCCGCCAGCCCGCCCGCCCGGAGAGGAGGTCCTCCCCTCCCTCCCTCCCTCCCTCCCTCCCTCCTTCCCCTCCCTCCCTCCCTCCCTCCCCACCTTCCCCTCCCTCCCTCCTCCCTCTTTCCCCTCCCTCCCTCCCTCCAGGCGGGTTCGATTCCACGCCCCCCTCCTCACTTCACAGAGGAGGGAGCCCGGTGTGTGTGTGGGGGGGGCGAGGTTAAAATGGGAGCAAACGGAGCCCAAAGCCTGTGTCTGGGCAGGCTTTACACCCCCCCCACCCCACCCCACCCCACCCCACCCCAACGCCGAGCTGTGCAAAGTCGCCGGGTCACTGAGCAAACCCAGGGAGCAGCGCCATTCCCCCCTCCAAAGCGCCTGTCCCCCGTCTGGAATGGGAGAGAGAAGCAGGTCAGTGGCGCTCACAGGAGGAGCTGCAGCTCTGCGCCCTGGCCCGCCCGGGGGAGCCGGGCCTGCAGGGACGGGGCTTGGTCGTCGGTCCTGGGGCTTGAACTCAGGCCCGGGGCGCTGTCCCTGGGCTCTTGTGCTCACGGTGAGTGCTGGACCCCTTGGAGCCACAGCCCCTGGCTCTTGTCCATTTCTTTCTTTTAGGCAGCGTGTGATGCATTCTCGGCAGGGACTCTGCCGGGTGGGCGGACGGGAGCACCGAGCTGACACCTTGAAATCCACTCGCAGCCGCGCCATGGCGAGGGGGTGATCTAATCTTCCTCCAACCTGTACGATGAAGAAGTTTATCATTAGAATGGACGGGAACATGGTTGACATGGAACACACCATTATGTCAGCAATAAGTGTGGGGACAGATAAACGGGAGGCAGTGTCTGAGGGGTGTGTGTGTGTGAGAACACGTGGGCGTGTCCACCTCTGCCTGGAGCAAAACCTGCCTATTGAGGGCTGGGAAGGTGGCCTAGTGGCAAGAGCGCTTGCCTAGGATGCATGAAGCCCTGGGTTCGATTCCCCAGCACCACATACACAGAAAATAGCCAGAAGTGGTGCTGTGGCTCAAGTGGCAGAGTGCTAGCCTTGAGCAAAAAGAAGCCAGGGACAGTGCTCAGGCCCTGAGTTCAAGGCCCAGGACTGGCAAAACAAAACAAAACAAAACGTAGTTATTGAGAACATCACCAGAAGTTATGAGGCTGGAAGTATGACCCAAGTGGTAGAGGACCTGTCTTAGGAAACACAGGGATCTATCAGTTTAAACCCCAGTACCACTAAAGAGAGAGAGACTTAAAGCTGGAAAAGGTGAGAATAAACACAAGGCAAGTGTCCCTTAGATGATTTAGATGTGCTGTCTACCTTCACTAGCCAGATAGCACTAACTACTCTTTAAAAAGGTAATCTGTTAGGGGCTGGGAATATGGCCTAGTGGCAAGACTGCTCGCCTCCTAGACATGAAGCCCTGGGTTCGATTCCCCAGCACCGCATATATAGAAAAAGCCAGAAGTGGCGCTGTGGCTCAAGTGGCAGAGTGCTAGCCTTGAGCAAAAGGAAGCCAGGGACAGTGGTCAGGCCCTGAGTCCAAGGCCCAGGACTGGCAAAAAAAAAAAAAAAAGTAATCTGTTATGTTGGGCACTGGTGGCTCATAACTGTAATCCTAACTACTCAGGAGTCTGAGATCAGAGGATCTCAGTTCAATGCCAGACTGGGCATTGGAGATTCTTATCTCCAGTTAGCCACCAAAAAGTCAGGAATGGAGTTGTGACTCAAGTGGTAGAGCGCCAGCACTGAGCAAAAAAGCTAAGGGACAGTACACAAGCCCTGAGTTCAAGTCCCCAGTACTGGCACAGAAAAAAGGTATTAAGACTCACCCTTGGGCTGGGAATATGGCCTAGTAGTGGAGTGCTCACCTTGTATACATGAAGCCCTGGGTTCGATTCCCCAGCACCACATACACAGAAAAAGCCAGAAGCGGCGCTGTGGCTCAAGTGGCAGAGTGCTAGCCTTGAGCAAAAAGAAGCCAGGGACAGTGCTCAGGCCCTGAGTCCAAGCCCCAGGACTGACCAAAAAAAACAAAAACAAAAACAAAAACAGACTCTTAATAGCAAGATCCAGCACTAGTATTTGATGCTCCCTTGTTTGTCCCCCATGCAGTTTGTTGTTCTTAATAGTTTTAGTCACAGTGCACGTGATAGCTCATATTTTGCATTTTTGCCTTACTATGCAATCATAGGCATTTTTATTACGTTGTTTTCATAATAGATTTTTATTTTCTGTCAAGTAAAAATAGTCTTTTTGTTGTTGTTTTGTTTGGGGCAGGGTCTCATTATGTAATCCAGGCAGCCTTTGAACTCAAGATCTTCCTACCTCAGCCTGCCGGGTTCTGGGTTTATAGGTAGGTACCACCTGCTCAGAGCAAGTGGGAGGGGGAGGACAAGTGGGGAGGGCCAGTGAGGGTGTCCCTGGCCGAGGCAGTTCATTTGAATGCGAGAAAACAGAAAAATGGTGACAGTTTTCTAATTTGTGGGTCAGTATTAAATTTCACTTTTTGGAATTATTTGTTGTTTTATGAAACAAAGTCTCATTATATATCCAAAGCAAACCTTGAACTCTCAAACTTCCTTCTCCAGCCTCCTAAATGCTGGGATTACAGTTAACCTACAAGTTATACAATATTAAATGTAACTATGGTGTGTTTTCAGTGGGAAATGGTTTCAAATAAAATTCTCTTTTAGCAAACTTTTTTTTGCTTAAAAAAATAGAACAGACAGGGCTGGGGATATGGCCTAGTGGCGAGAGAGCTTGCCTCGTATACATGAGGCCCTGGGTTCAATTCCCCATCACCACATATACAGAAAACGGCCAGAAGTGGCGCTGTGGCTCAAGTGGCAGAGTGCTAGCCTTGAGCAAAAAGAAGCCAGGGACAGTGCTCAGGCCCTGAGTCCAAGGCCCAGGACTGGACAAAAAAAAAAAAAAAAGAACAGACAGGTGGGGGCCCAGTGGAAAAGAGTGCTCGCCTCGTATACATGAAGCCCTGGGTTCCATTCCTCAGCACCACGTATATAGATAAAGCCAGAAGTGGCGCTGTGGCTCAAGTGGCGGAGTACTAGCCTTAAGCAAAAAGGAAGCCAGGGACAGTGCTCAGGCCCTGAGTCCAAGGCCCAGGACTGGCCAAAAAAAAAAAAAAAAAAAAAAAAGGTTAGTAGGACAATGCCCAGGCCCTGAGTTCAAACCCCAGGACCTGGTTAAAGAAAAAAAAAAGTTTCATACTATACATAAACACTTCTGGAAGGGCTAGCATGAAAATAATCTTTAAATAATAATAACAGCGGCCATTTCTCCTGTCAGAGCCTCCACAGACCTCCTCCAGGGGAAGGCCTTCTGCAGCCTCAGTTTCCCTTTTGCAGTCAGAGCCTTGGGGGGGGGGAGTTCACACCCCTGCTGCTGCTTGGAGGATCAACCCCAGGAGACCTGGGACCCCTCTACCCAGCAGCTCTCAGCTTTCTGGGGGCTGGGGTTGGGCCTCCCCTGCTCCAGGCCTGAAGGATTAACCATGGCTGTCCGGCAGGAAACCCATGGCCTCAGGGCAGAACTGGCACCTGCCGGCTGGGCGGCCCTCTGGTGGGGCCCAGGGCTCCGACCCTGGACTGCGGGGGGACCCCTCACGTGAGGGCCGCCCGCCCTCGCCCCCCCCCCGTGACTCAGTTTCTCCATCTGCTCACGCGGGGGCCCTGGGCGTGAGGCACCGCAGAGGAATGCGGACGGTGCCCGGGGACAGCTTCCTCACGGTGCGTGCTTCCAGGAAGGGCGCCCGCAGACGGGGCTCCCCTTGAGGGCGTGCCCGGCCCTGCCCCCCCCCACCCCCCCCCCAGCACCGCCGCCCAGGGCTCGGGCCCCGACTCGGCCAGGTGCGCGGGCGGGGCCGCTGGGGTCACATCTCCCCCGGCCACGCCGGCGGCGGCTTCTGCAGGGCCCGAGCCGGGGAGGGCTGGCCTGGCCGGGGGGGGGGGGGGGGGGACGCCCGCCCGGGGCCCGCGTCCGTGCCGGGCCCGAGCCCACGGCCCGCCGCCTGACGCAATCCGCGGCGCCCTTGCTGCATGCGGGCTGGGGAAACCGGCCCCGCCGTTGCATCAGGGCAGCCCGGCCTGCTCCGGGGGGCGGAGCCGAGCCAATCAGCGCGCGCGCCGGGCCCGGAGCGGGCCGCCGCGCCAGCCACTCAGAGCGCGGCGCGGCCTACGGAGGCGCCAGAGCCGGACGCGATTGGCCCGCGCGGGGTGGGCCCCTCCCCAATCACCGCGGCAGCTGGCCCCGGGGGGCGGGGACCGCCCGGCCAGAGGGTTTAAAGCGCGCCTCCGCGAGGGGCCGCGCAGCTGGAGCGACCCGACCGGTGCCAGGCCAGGTGTGCGCGCCCGTCGGTCCTTCCGTGCCCGCGCCGGACCCCCAGCCCCCGGAGGCCGCCCCGGGCCCGTCCCTGCGCCCGGCACCATGAAGCACGAGTCCGCAGCCCAGGACGCTCCGCCCCCCGCGCTGGCCCCCCGGGAGGACGGCGACCCCCCCCGCCCTGTGGATTTTCGGGTACGGCTCCCTGGTGTGGAGGCCCGACTTCGCCTACAGCGACAGCCGCGTGGGCTTCGTGCGCGGATACAGCCGCCGCTTCTGGCAGGGCGACACCTTCCACCGGGGCAGCGACAAGATGGTGAGCACCTGACCGTGCCCAGGGCACGGGGGGGGGGGGGCGGTGGCGAGGGTGGGAGCGCGGCGCCCGGGCCCCCCCCCCCCGGAACGGCCAGGCCTCCCGGCCCCAGTGGGGGGGGGGGTGGGAAAGGTGTGGCCTTGCGTCGGGATTTGTGGTCACGGAGGTGCTGCTTGCATAGGAACCTGTGGGTCTGCGCGCCCGTCCAGGCCAGCGGTGCCCGGGCTGAGAGGGCACAGGCAGGCCTGGGCAGGCCCGGGGCCAGAGAGTTCCCTTGCGCTGATGGCAGACCTAATGTCTAACTTGTCTTCCCCCACCCCCCAAATCTTCCCTCCCTAGCCCGGCCGCGTGGTGACCCTCCTTGAAGACGGTGAGGTACGTGCTGGGGAGTCCAGTGCGGAGGGATGGAGAGAGACAGCGCGCTCGCTCGCGGGGCCTGCGGCTGCTCGCTCCATCTGATGCAGTCTCGCAGCCGGTGTAGCTCAGCGCCCCTCCGAAAATCACCTGAGCATCTTGTAAAAAAACCAAAAACAACGCAGGTTTTCATGTGGTAGGAATAGCGTGGGGCCTGACATGCAGCTTTTCCAACAAGCTTGTAACGGCCTTGTACAACTCATTGATGGTAAAGTGGGCATAAATGTAGGCTATCCTATAGCTCATTGGCCTGACCCCCACCAATGTTACAGAGCGGCCCCGGGGTGGGGGGTGGCACCCCAGGATGAGAGCGGGACCCCACCAGCCCAGCGCTGTTGTGCGTGACCCGCATGTCTCCGTGTCCCTCTAGGGCTGCACTTGGGGTGTGGCGTACCAGGTGCGAGGCGAGCAGGTGAGAGAGGCCTTGAAGTACCTGAACGTGCGGGAAGCGGTGCTCGGAGGCTACGACACCAAGGAGGTCACCTTCTATCCTCAAGACGCACCGGACGAACCTCTCACCGCGCTGGCCTATGTGGCCACCCCGCAGAACCCGGCCTACCTAGGGCCCGCCCCGGAGCAGGTCATCGCCACGCAGATCCTGGCCTGCCGGGGCTTCGCCGGTCACAACCTCGAGTACTTGCTGCGCCTGGCGGACTTCATGCAGCTGTGCGGGCCCCAGGCGCAGGACGAGCACCTGGAAGCCATCGTGCACGCGGTGGGCAGCATGCTGCCCTGCTCCTACCTCAGCGAGCAGGCGCTGGCCCTGGTTTGAGGGGCCGAGCCCTTGTCCACACGGACAACAGGGCTGGACGCCTACCCCAGCCTTGAAACAGACTCGACAGAGCTAACGCGCCCTGAGGGGGCGCCGCGGGCCGCGGGGCTCCTCGGGCTCCTGTCCTGCTTGACACTGACTGACTTGAAGCTTTATTTATTGCACCATGTTGGTGTGGTGGGCAGGGCAGGTGGGGGACCTGCCCCGGGCCCAGGCCCTGCTGCGCGGCGGCCCCACCCCAGGCCTCTGGTGCCTGACCAGATAGATCTCCCCCAACACTGCTGCTAATCCCATGCCCCCCGGGCCTCCACCTCCCCAGGAGGCCTCTAGGAGCCTTGATCCACCCAGACCGATATTCCTCAGCCCGGAGCCACCACCTGCCCGGCTCCCAGCATGCCGTGCCCCTCTGCTGCACCCCAGGGCAGCGCCGCGGCCGCGGCCGGGCCTGGGCTTCCTCTCCTTTTGGTTATCCCCCTCCCCCTCGCTGTTTGCCTTCTTGTCTGACTGGGACCCCATGGGTCTCTCCTTGTCCGATCCTGGGAGGTTCATCACCGCAGGCCCTGGTCCTCTCCCAGTCTTACCCCCCCCGCACCCCCGTCACTCATAAATGGATCTCTCACTAGCTCTGCTGGGATGTGCTTCTTACCTGGGCGTTGGGGCGAGGGAGCCACTGTGGAAGGCTCCCGGGAGGGGGAAGGACGCCACGTCCTCCCAGGGAAGGGCAGCTGCGTGAACCCCCTGCCACAGTCCAGGTCTCAGCCCCTGCGAGTCCTGTCCCCACATGTGACCTGCGGGACTCGATGTGTCCATCCCCCCTCCCCCCCACGAAGGCCCACATGCTGACTAGTTCCTGAGGCTGTGCTCGCTCTCGACCCCGTCCTGCCACTACCCCTGGATGCTCCTGGGGCCTCTGTGGAGGGTGAGACTAGGGCCAAGATGGTGGGCTTCAGCAGCACATGAGCCGGAGGTGAACCCAGCCCCTTGGTGACCTGAGCTTTGTCCCGTGAGGGGGTGCCAAGCCACCCAAGGGATGATTAATGGGGCCGGTGGCGGGGGCGGCCTCATCGCGGCCGCTCTCGTAGCCACTGCCCTGGGTTGGCCCGGGAACCTCTCACAAGGTCAGCTCGGAGCAGGGCGGGCAGGCCTTCCGCCTGGGACGTGTGCCTGTGTTTTGGTGGCTTCGTGTCTTGGCCATTGATGGGAAGAAAAAAATGGGGAGTCCAGCCAGGTTCTTCTGGGAACCTGGTCAGGGCAAAACAACAGGAGGCGGCGGCGGCAGGGAGCCCTGGGCAGCCGCCTCCCGGGTGTCCT
The DNA here is from genome assembly GCF_023159225.1 of Perognathus longimembris pacificus. Lineage (NCBI taxonomy): Eukaryota > Metazoa > Chordata > Mammalia > Rodentia > Heteromyidae > Perognathus > Perognathus longimembris. The sequence continues at coordinate 32,373,357 of NC_063183.1, read as the reverse complement.
GGGCCGGGAGCCCTGGGCAGCCGCCTCCTGGGTGTCCTGGGCCGGGAGCCCTGGGCAGCCGCCTCCTGGGTGTCCTGGGCCGGGAGCAGGGTGCTTTCTGGACTGGGAGCTAGAAAGGGGATGGAGAGGGCACCCATTTGTCAGCCACTGAGAGGCGCAGGAGATTCAGTGGATTCCCCTCCGTACAGAGCTTAGTGACCGGTCCTCGTGACATGTGACCACCGAGCCACCCGAGCGAGTGGTCAGGAAGGCTTCCTGGGGGAGGGGGCCAGGGAACAGCATGTGCAGAGGGGAAGAGAAGGTCATCCAGGCAGGCACAGCAGCACAGGGAGCGGACGTGAGGTTGGACAAGTGGCATTCCTGCCAGGTCAGAGGGACGGCAGGGGACACTGTCACAGGACCAGAGGGGAGGAGGGGAGGCCAGGAGCTGAATTGTGGCAGTGGGCCCGGCAGGGGCGGGGGTGGGGGCAGTTTCGGGGTGAGGGCGACAGGATCTGGTGGCGGGCTGGATGAGCAGAATGAAGGGCTGGAGATGCAGCAGAGTAGCAGCTCACACTCAAGACTCAGTTTCTCCTATACGCACCCAACATGGGCCGCAGAAGTGTGTTCTGCAGCAGACACCAGCCAGGAGCCCGCGCCCCGAATCCGATCCCAAGCCTATCGGGAGCCCAGCGCTCCCTCCCCAACAGCGCTCCCCACCTCTGAGGCCAACGGCAAGCCCAGGTCCTTCTGCCTGTACTTGAGGCCCACTGGCTCTACCTGGTGTTCCCCGAGGCCCTCCCTCCTTGGGTTGACTTTGCTCCAGTAGACAGACATGTGCTCTACAGGAGCTCCATCACCACCAACCTGCTTCGGGTTTTTTGGGGACCGTTGCCTGCCTCACGCCTGCCTGGTAAGCAAAGGCCCCGAGTGAAAACAAACCCCAGTAAACTGGGCACCGGTGGCTCCCGCCCGTCACGCTAGCTCTCAGGAGGCGGAGATCTGACAGTCGCAGTTTGAAGCCAGCCGGGGCAGACAAGTCCCCGTGACACTCTTACGTTCAATTAACTATCCCCAAAGCTGGAAGCGGAGCTGCGGCTCAAGTGGTAGAGCGCTAGCCTTGCGCACCAAGGAGCTCGGGGACAGCGCCCTGGCGCTGAGTTCAAGCCCCAGGATCTGGGGGAAAAAAAAAAGTTTTCTAGTTGGGAGACACCAGTAGGGGAAGGTGTTGAGGCTCAGCCTTAGACATCAGGGGCTGTCAAGCTTGTCGGGACCTCTGAAATGGTCGGGCCCCTGCCTCCCTGGGCATGTCCTCCCGAAGGGCCAGGGGTTAATAGGAAGCCACAGGCCAGTCCACAGCCAGTTTCACTGTTGAGTCTACAACAGGCCAGAGGGCCCTTGATCTGCCCTGCGGGAGGCAAACAGCTCACAGGCGTGTTTTTGTTTCTCTCCTAAGTCCTTCTACATAAGGATAATATTTTGTGTGGGTTCTCTTCGTTTGTGTTGTCTTCTTTAAAGCGGGCGGGGGTGGGCAGGTTTGGGACGCCCCGCGTCCTTGTCGCCAGGACCGAAGGGGCACAGGTCTCCAGGCAAAGGCTCGGTGGGAGCAGAAAGGAAAGACAGGGTGTGGGAGAGTGGCTGAGATGCCCGCCTCTTGGCAGCCGGTTGCAAATGTGAGGCAAGCGAGAGGGAGGGAGGGGACGAGGAGTCCAGGAATGTGCTGGGGGGGGGTGTCATTGGTCAACAGTGGGTGGCCAACATATGTGGCCTCTGACCTTCCTAGGGCTGGCAGCTGGAAGGGGCCACAGGAAGGACCACATTCCTTTAGGGGCTGTGGACCTCTGCAAAGAGTGGCAGTGCCCACAAAGGAATGTGGAGAGAAGGAGCACAATCGGGAGCGATTCCCCTCTCCCCAGCTGGCTCTGCAGGGAGGGCAGAGGCTCCAGGGCCCGAGCCCCCTTTTTGTGTCAAAGGTCATGACGGTCAGGAGCAGCCAGGAGTCACAGGGAGCGTCTCGGAGGGGTGAGCGGGAGATGGAGGCTCAGCCCTCGGCCCCCGGCCCCCGTCTAGGGTGACCACAGATCCCAGCGAGCCCCGCACTGTTGACTAATTACTGTTTTGATGCGCCCAAGCGTGCTGGTTTAGGCCGTCAATGACATGGTGGCGGTGGGTGGAGAACTGGGCCCGAGCGGGGCGGCTCCATGGGTGGAGCGGTGATGAGGAAAGCGGCCGGGGGTAAAGCCGGCAGCCTCAGCCTAGCGCAGCCTTGGCCGCACCCGGTTGCGTGTCACCAAGAGCTCTGGGGCATCCTCCCCCCGGGTCTCCGTTCTTGGCTCTGCTCTTGGTGTTCCCCACCTCCCCATTCCATTTGGCTCCCACGGGCCAAGGAAGCGGGGCACAGGCTGTCTCCCCCACACCTTGGTTGGCTGGGCAGCGACGCAAACCTGAGCAGGAAGAACGGCCCTGGGAGTGGCAAGATTCCCTTCCAGAACCCGGATCAAAGGCACAGGTACCTGTCCCTGCCCTGACCCTCAGAAATGTGCAGACACGCCCCTTCCCACCTCTGGGCACCAATGTGCAATCCATTTGGGGAGGGGCCACCAAGGAGTTCGGGGCCACCTAGTAATTTTCACCGTATTCAAGGGTTAAACCCCAAGCCAGAGCAGCCGGCCCTCGAGACGCCACACACTTTCTTTCGCTCGTCATAGTCTTGGCTTGCTGTCCTTCTCCTTTTTGGCTCTCGTTCTGTCTTGTTGTCTGTCTATAGGTCTGAGGGTTTGAACTCATGGCCCTGGAATTGTCCTTGAGGTTTTGGGCTCAAGGCTAGCACTCTCCTACTTGAGCCACAGCTCCACTTCCAGCTTTTTGGTTGGTTAATAGGAGACGAGGCTCATGGAATTTCCTCCCCAGGCTGGCTTTGAACTACCATCCTCAGATCTCGGCCTCCCGGGAGGCTGAGATTACACCAGGTAAGAGCACCCGGCCCCTCTCGCTCTTCAGCGGCACCTGGGGCAGGTTCTTGATCCTGTTGGTGGAGGACCACATCCACCTGTAACACCAGTCTCAGCGTGGCCCACGCCCGCCCTCCTTCCTCACCCACAGGTCGCTGGACCTCAGACTAAATTCAAAATGCCTGTCTGGCACCCACCACCCGAGCACACTGACAACCTTCAACAGTTCCTCCTGGCCCTTAGGAGGAGTGGCCCTGAAGGCAGGGCTGGGGATAGATAGACTGCCACCCCAGCCCCTTCCCCGACGATGTGCCCCAGGCTCTGGCTCTCAGGTGGAGGGCGAGCCAAGGCCCACGCCTGGCTGGCCTCTCTTGGCCCCGTGGCTCCGGTCCACATTGCTGTGACCAGCACTCCAGCTGGGGCGGCCGCCTGGTTTTCACCCTTGGCAGCGGTTAGGCTTTCTTTCTCTCAGCCCTTTCCACTGAGACTATGTTTCCCAGAGGAGCCCAGGGCAGTGCTTCCGGCTGGGGACATAGCTCCCGCTCTGGGCAGCGGGTATTCTGCTTGGAGGGGAAAGATCTGCAAGCAGATGAGGAGGCCACAAGGCGCCCGGGAGCCACCGAGGGGCGCCCGCCACCACGGCACGCCCCGGCACAGCACCCCAGGCTGAACGGTACGGACGCGGGCCAAGCAACCAGTCAGAGGGCGTCCGGATACAGCAGCGAGGGTGGACAGAACGAGGATCGGATCCCAGGGACACCACAGGGAAGCTCAGCAGGGCAGGAGCTGGCCCCGCCCTGGCTCGTGGCTGTGTCCTTGGTGCTCACCTCAGAGCCTGGCTGATCGCAGACCCTAAACCGTGCTGAGCCAGTAGGCGGGTAAATGAATGGAGTGGACTGAGTGAATGAATGGACCTAGCGCTGACAGGTGGAGGGAGAAGGGAAATGACGGGGGGGGGGGGGGGGGGGAGGGGGGGAGGGCTGGGTCAAGCACTCTCAGGCTTCCCAGGGCCCCGCCCTCCTCTCCTCCCCACCCTCCCAAGATGGGGCAGGGAGTGGGGCCAAGCTTCAGCCAGTCCGGCCTGGTTTGTTTACCAACAGCAGCGCAGTACTGAGTCACGCCTGACACCGCGGGCGGCGTTTGATCTGGCTAATTATAACTCCCGGGCCTGCGGGGACCACACAGCCGGCCCTCCAAGGCCAGGGCGTCCAGGGACCACCCCACTCATCCTTCTGGGTTGGGGGCCTTGTTCTGATCCCAGAGCCCTGTGTCCCATGGGAGCAAAGGACCAGCCCAGATCCAAACTAAACTGTAATTGTTGGCTGAATTCATGTGAAGAGTTTCATCTGGGACAGAATCAGAGGACTTTTTTTTTTTGGCCAGTCCTGGGGCTTGAACTCCGGGCTCCCTACCACTTGAGCGCCCCTTTTTGCTTTCTGGGTTTCTGTGGTGCCGAGGAATCAAACCCAGGGCTTCGTGCGTGCTAGGCAAGCACTTGACCACTACTGAGCCACGTTAAAGGAAAACTCTTCATTGTTGAGCTGCAGGACAACAAAACGGCTGATCCCTTCCTGTGGACAAACGTGCACTCATTGTGAGGGCATATGAAAAACGTCTACTAATAACATGTTTTATTAACTAGTGTTCCAAAGAGACTGTCTTTGCACAACTCAAATCATGTTGTTGCTACATGAAGTCAACTATAAAGTGACGCACAGACTGACTGTGGTCATGCCTCAGCGAAGCATCCAAGTGCGTCTAGAAGGGATTCTAAGATCTGTGAGGCCTGTTTCCCTCCCAAAAGGGAAACTGAGGACCAGGAGATGAGAGTCTTTTTTCTTCGGTATGTTTCTGATTTTGAACTGTACAAGTATACTACTTGTTCCTAAATCAGTAAGTTAAAAGATAATAATGCAATGCGGATCTGAAGAAACATGGGCTGGATGTGGTGGTGCACACTTGTAGTCCCAGCCCTTAGGAGGCTCCTTGGGGAGGAGCTGGGAGCACCACTCACGGGCAGAGCAGCTGCTTGCCTGCGAAGCACAGCCCGGACCTTAAATCCCAGTACTGCTGAGACCAAGCAACCTACTCAACAAGAAAAGCAGCGTCCGTACAAAGCAGAGGGGCTGGAAAAGTTCCCCAGAGACTGAGGCTACTCCTTTGACACAGAACTCCCTTTACCGCGTACAGGACAATCTAGTAACCCCAAACATCAGCCTTGCAAAGAGGCACGTGACCCACGAGCACCCGGAGCCTACTGGAGGCATCGCAAAGGCAGCCCGCCTGAAAACAAACCTCCACAGGGCAGAAACCGCGGCCACGACACAGCGCCAAGGCCAAGTTCAAGACCCAGTACTGGCATCGACAAAAAACCAAAAACGAAGAGGAAAGAAGAAGGCATGGTTGTGTGGTGGCGCACTTGTAATCCCAGCTACCAGGGAGGCCGAGGGAGGACTGCGAATTTGAGAGCAGCGTTGAAAGCCCCTGCCTTGAAGATGGAACTAGAAAAGGAAGCCGTGGGTCTCCCTTGCGGCAGCAGCTTGGAGAGCTGGGAGGGGGCAAGGGGAGAAGATGGGTGGTGCTGGCTCTGAAGAGGAAACGAAAGCCAGCTATGCTCCAGGACCTGAAGCAAGGAAGAAATGAGACACAGGAAGAGGCCAGGGGCTGGTGATAAGCCAGGCACCCAGCTTCCGCAGGGTTCCATCACCAGGAAGCGGGCCTCAGGCAGGCCCCGCCCCCTCCCCTTCCCTACACCAACCTGGGAGAAGCACTGGTGAGGACTGTGGATTTGGGATCGGCATCGCCATGGCTGGGGTCCTGGGGCTCCCTGCTCCAGATACTTCCTGGTTAGCCAAAGGCACCCAGCCATTCCCAGGGGGCTGAAATAGCGCCAAGAGGCCTCTCCAGAACAGTCCTGCCTACCACCTCTAAATGTGGATGTGCACCCCGAAGATGGCCGAGCTGGCCAGCCAGCGCCAGCCACACGGCTCCCGAAACCACTTCCAGCAGTCTCAGAGCAGCCCGGGCGAGCAGCCAAATGTCCCCGCGTAGGAATTACAGCTGTGAAAGCCGCCGGAAGGAGCCCGGCAGTCATGACCGGGCACGCCGCGCAGTCACCAGTGAGCGACGCGGATCCAAGACAGCGCAACAAACCGGAGACTTTCTCTCATGCCTCACATGCCCAGGGGAGCCATGGAGGAGGGGATAGAGTGCGGTCACTCAAGTGGTAGAGCACCTGCCCAGCAAGTGCAAGGATCTAGGTTCAAATCCTAGTACTCACCCAAATCAAACCAAACCAACACTCTGAGAAAGCGTAGAGGGTTGATTTTTTTCTAGGCATGCTAGTAGCGTTTCATATTCTGTCAATAGGTAAATTGATTGTATTTCTTGCACAAAGGGAGGGAACAGCAGGGAAGATACACACACACACACACATTTTTATGTAACTACATATGAGATATTGTTGAAAATCGAGGCTTAAGCTTCTTCCTGGACTTTGAAGGGGCAGAATCTGCATTTTAAGCATATCTCTAGGTGATTCACATACATATTCAACTTGACAAAGGCTTGATAAGCATGATACAGGTTTTAATTTTTGTGTCCTTACAGCTTTAAGCAAAAATCCTTCCAGGGCATGTGTAAAAGCAGAGCACCAAGTTCAGTTTGGATGGGCTGTGTTCACCCTGACCCTCTTTAAAACCTGTTCAGCTAAAACCTATGAGTCTGCGGAGCTGGGGATATGGCCTAGTGGCAAGAGTGCCTGCCTCATATACATGAGGCTCTGGGTTCAATTCCCCAGCACCACATATACAGAAAACGGCCAGAAGTGGCATTGTAGCTCAAGTGGTAGAGTGCTAGCCTTGAGCAAAAAAAAGAAGCCAGGGACAGTGCTCAGGCCCTGAGTCCAAGGCCCAGGACTGGCAAAACAAAACAAAACAAAAAACCTGAGTCTAGTTTGAGCGTACACATGCGCATTTTAGGGAGCCAAGGAATAAATACTGCTTGTAAGGGCCAGGTGGTCTGGGGGTGAGGGGGTGTGGATGCTTGGGAGCCAGCAGTGAGGCTCTGTGAAGGAATCTACCTGCAGACATCCAGATTCAGTGCTCCGTCTGCACGGCCTAACCTCCATCGCCCCCCCGCCCCCAGTCAAGAGATGTAGCTCCAGAGTTCTGGAAACTTCAATAAGCCCCTAGGCACAGAGGCTGTGATGGTATGCCCAGTACAGACCCTGAATTTCTAAGGCTGTGCATTCAGACCCCCATTCTTCTTTGGTCTGTTGTGGGGCTGAACTCTGGGCCTGGGCGCTTGTCGCTGAGCTCTTCAGCTCAAGGCCAGCACTCAACCACTTTCCTACCTGGGCTGGCTTTGAACTGCAATCCTCAGATCTCAGCCTCCTGAGTAGCTAGGATGACAGGCAGGAGCCACTGGCCCCCAGCCAGACCCACATTCTTGAAGTCTGCACTTACCTAGGTCTGGCATGTGCTGAGGGGCCCTGGCCGGTGGGACCGCCTCACTATAGCTAGGGTTGACCTTTGGGGTTTGCTGAAGGATGCTTCGTTTAGCCAGGCTAGAGCTCTCCCCAGCTTTGCTTCTGTGTGCAGAGAAAGATGTTGCTAGGTTAAGAGCTGTAATGTCTTTCACATGGGAAATGAACATGTCCTGAGAGTGGGAAGGCAGAGCAGGAGTTACAAAGCCTGGGAAACAGACAAGAGGGGCTGATGAGTCTAAAGCCTTCAGTTGACTATCATGCCTCTACTCTCGAGAGGGGCAGCTGCGGGAGGTTTAACTAAGGCTACGAACTAGCTGGTGGGTAAAGAAGTATTGTAATGTGCCTGCAGACAGAGAAGACCACAGGGCTGGGATCCACACTGCTCATCCTTGACAAGAGGGGAATGGCTTAATCACACCCGGGTGAACCTGCTCGAGGAGCTCAGCGGACAGGTCCCCGGCGGGGCCGCTGCTGACCGTGGCAGGGCTCTGGCAGGCATGTGCCCAAAGCTGAGATGAAAATGGGAGAGGACCCATCCTACGCGGGTGTGTTGACTCACTGGGTCGCAGCAGCCAGAACAGTGACGGCTTCACAGCGCAGCCAATTAGGAAAGTGACCCTGGGTGGTTCTGTGTGAGGCCTTGGTCACGTTTACCAAGCGAGGAACACAAGGCCTGCAGTATCTGATAGGACTCCATGAGATCAACAAAGCGAGGAGCTGCTGATCCTCATGAAGGGGGGTGGGGAGCAGCAGCTGCCGGGCAGCCAGCCCACCCGGGTCGGAGCGTGCAGTGGGCCAAGGCCGGGAGGCCACACAGCCGGCTCGCTGGGGAACAGCACGAGCCCTGCTCCAGGGTGACGCGAGGGCCTATCAGTTTCAGTGCAATTACAAACACTGACTGCTGCCCTGGGCTGGGAACCAGGGCTCTTATTTTCAACTGATTACCAGACTGTTTTCAAAGCATGAAAGCCTCTGAAATTCCTGGAACATATTTTACTGTTTTCTTTCATGATTCTTAAGTACAGCTAACGCTGAGACATTGGCAGTACTAAGACTGCCACTGTCTAACTCTGCCTAAAGGCAGACGAGGCCAACCCGCCCGTAGCTTGGTTCTGTCTTCAACGAGACCCACGTGGGAGGCCCAGGCACTTGGTCAAACCTCTCTCTCTGCTAACAGGCAACTTCTCCAATCTGATTAGGACTGCCACTGAGAACACCCCCCGCCCCCCAAACTCCTCACCCTCCTAACCCCATCCCCTGCGATCACAGGAACCCAGTCAGGGCTCTGCTTCCTTTTATTCTGCCACATTCCCAAGGGCCCTATTTTGCCCCCAAGGAGAGGTACCTGCAAAGACCACAGACACCTGATTTACATAAAATTATCTCACTCCATTTTATTTAAGATTTTTGTATCCAGTTAGTAAAAGAAAGATGTGTCTCTCTTTATACATATGTACAAGTTCAGTTATAAAAATAGACAGCACATTCAAAGAGAAAAAAGGCTTGGCATTTTTCTGATTCCCTCTAAATAGCATCTGTACATAGGAGTCTGGATTTAGGAAGGGGAATCTTAATGATTTAAATTAAAATGATCCCCCTATAATCCCTACTCCAAGAAAATTTAAAAATCAATCTATCTAAACTCAATTCCGCGATTTTCAGGTGTGCAAATTAGAGGCTGGCCCACCGAGAAGCACCTGCTCCACCAGGGACATCAGGTGGAATGCCTCCCCCACGCCAGCCCTCTGTCCCTCAGGCTGCGGGGGGTGGGGGGTGGGGTGGGGAGGGACGCAGCCTGGCCTCTTGCCACCCTCCTCACCTCATTCCTGCTATCCCTTCCTCTCTCAGTGCAATACAGACAGTGCATACAGCCAAGCAGGGGGCTGAGGGCCTGGGGCGGGGAGACTGTGCATTCAGGACGGGCAAAGGGGCGTCTGAAAGAGGGGCAGTGAGAATGTCCTGCTGATTGAGGTGGCGCCTGGTCTCTTACTGGCTCCTGGGAGTCCCTTGGGGGGGGGGAGCTGCTGCTACTGCTGCTGGTAGGACCTGAAGGTTCCCTGGTGTGACCCATGCTGGACGGGGGAGGAAATGCTGGGAAGACACCTGCCTGTGAGCCCGTGTCCTCCAGCCTTCTGCCAGCCTTACAAGCCACCACCTTCTCTGGCACCCACTGCGCTATCTCCGATGAGGACGCTGTTGCAAATGCCACCTGGAGACCTGGGGAGCTGTTCAAAGACTGCCGACACCAGGCACACCCCTTCCTCCTTCCCTAGCTCTACAGGAAATCTTACCCTCAGGAGAAGCGTCCACGACGAGGGGTTCTCCACAGCACCTGCACAACCTTGACAAGGGGCACAGACAGAGCCAGGGGTCCACACCAACCCTTCCCTGGCGAGAGGGTTGAGACGGCCACACAGCCCATCTGGGACGCCGTCGCGCTGGACCCCAGCACGCGCCTTTGGAAACAGGTGATGAGAGCGCTCATACCAACCACCTGCCTGCCCTTGCTGCAACTGGTCCTCTCTGCTCTCTGACTCAGGAGCGAAGATGCCGCGCCAGACATGCCATCCGAAGACCGCACGCGGCCAGGCCGGGGCTCTCGCCCAGGGTGTGGCTGAAGGAAGCTGCAGGGTCCAGACGGTTACCGTCCTCCGGAAGGGTTGGTGCCTTTGCCTGGTTTCCGGACCAGGGAGTCTGAGGCTAGGCTGCTGGTCATGTGGAGGCTCTTGGGAGTCCCAGGAACATTATTTCCTTTGCTCAAAGGGGAACTTAAGGGAGATGAGGCGCTTGAAGGTCCAAAGTCAGCAAGGCCAGCAGGCCGGACAAGGGAGGTCTGCAGAGGACTGTTGGCAGAGATTCCTGTGGGGAGGGAGAAAGACAGGATGCTGGGTAGCACGGTGCAGGTGAGCTACCTCACTGCCAGTGGCGCTGGTTACGAGCCTGGGCCGGAGGACGGGGGAAGAGTCCCTCCCTACCCATGCAGTGTTCTTACACCATATTCCCATTCCTCCCTCTTGCCAATCTCTTCTTGGCATATCTGCTTGCTGTTCCTGCTGTCTTTTCAGTAAGGGAAAAAATGACGTCTGGCTAGCTCTCCGCCTATTATCCCATGCAGCGAGTGAGACGTCTCTTGGGGCTCTGGACAGAACAACACAACACAGGGCTGCGGAAGGGGACCCGCAACTTCCTAGGCATTGAGCACTTCGCCCTCTTTTCTGCACAGCACTGGAAATGGGCCACTTCCTTGTGAACTTCACAGAAGATGTTTCCTACTCCCTGTGAATCTAATGGTGGAGGGGGTGGTTCAAGTGGTATACAACACTGGTCTAACTAGTGCTAGGTCCTGAGTTCAAATGCCAGTACCATCAAAGTCATAGTGTGGTTTCACAGCCCACTAAGTCAGCCCCCTAAGAGGACATAAAGCCGTTCGCTCACTCTCCCTATGGAGTCTATACTCATGAAACTCTCCTGGCTGGCTGTGGCCAATGCTGTTCTCCAAGCTCTACCACTTCAAGGATCCTGGCCTGGGTAACCATGGGCTTTGCTTTTTCCTAGTGTGAGCCAAATCAACTTACAAATGTAAATGCACAGTCCAATGCAACTCTTCAGTGTTTCTTGTGTACTATGTTCTGCCTTCCTACCAACTTAAAGAGCTTGATGGGCAGATGATCTCTCTGCCTATCCAGAATGGAATGCAAAGTCACATCCAAGGCCATCCTTCTTGTTTTTCATTTCCAGTTAGCAAGCATTGCTTTTTCTTGTGCTGTTCTACCCACTCAGACCCTTCTTGATGAAGGTTTCTGGGAGAAATCCTGAAGAGCAGGTCAACACGGGTGAGTCCCTGCCACACAGCTTTGCTACTGGCTAGACTGTTGTTCTCCAAGGAAACCATCAGCTGGCAAAGGTTAAGAACCAGTGGGCTAGCTGGGATTTTTTTGTCACACCTGCAATCCTAGCTACTCAGGAGGCTGAGATCAGAGGATTGCAACTGGAAGCCAGCCTGGGCAGCAAAGTCGGTAAGATTCTTACTTCTAACCACCAAAAGAGCCAGAAGTAGACCTGTGGTTCAAGTGGTAGAGTATTACCGCTGAGGGGAAAAAAAAAGAGCTCAGAGACAGCGCCCAGGCTCTGAGTTCAAGCCCCAGTACTGCCAAAAAAAAAACCAAACAAAAACAAAAAAAACCCCTAAAACAAAGCAAAATAAACAGTGGGCTAAGCTACTACACTTCCTATTTCCTGAATGAACTAATAAATGAGACTCACTGCAGTAAGAGATAGAAACTGATCTTAGCACTTATCACAGACCAAGTGCTTTTACTCCAGAACGTCTTTACTTGCTACAACAATCCTATGAGCTAATGATGCTAAAGCCCATGTTCTGAATGGGGCAGAACTGTCAATGGACTCTCCCCTTTTTCACACTCAGAATTCCACAACTATGATCATTCTTCATACGTCTGTCACAACATCCACATCCCTCTTCACCACTGTCTGTAGATATACCGTTCAATTCAACTCCTGCCCATCACCCCCCCCGCCCCCATGGCTTCCCAACCTTTACTCCCTCTGCTCTTCTTGGGTACAAGCTGACTGACCTGCTTGGTGACCTCTGACTGCTGCCAACCCTGTTCTTCATCCTTCTCCTTTTTGAATTATATCCTACATCTATGGCCTCTTTCCTTCTGAGCTACAGCCACAAATAGGTCTCTACTGTCTTTTCTCTTCTCTGTGGCTGTTAAACACAGTCCCCCCTTCTCTACTACACCAAGGACAGGGTCCACATGCTACTCTTATGCACACAGAAGGTGCTTCATAAGCAAGGTAAGGGATCATGCAGCTGGATGAATGTAACTCTATTAGCATGGACTTCTGGAAATGAGGACCCGAGAACACAGTTTGCAACTTGGTTCTGTCTCATCACGGCCATGTGCACTTCACAGGCGGCATTCTACCACGTCAAGAGGGTAAGGGAGAGTCACGAATGCTCAACGCAAAGAGGCAGACCCCCACGCTGGGCTCTGGGGAGGGGGTTCTCAGATGTTCTACCTGACAGCACTCTCAGGAGATCTCCGGGCTGTCCCTGACAGTCGGCAGCCACCCTGGCATCCGCACCTTTAGACACGTTGTACCCATAGGCGGCATAGGCGGCTGCAGAGGCTGCGGCAGCCCCGGCTTTGGCTCCTGCCATTGCAGCGGCACTGCCCGCCGTGGACTTCCGGCTTCGGCCTTTCCCTGCTCCTTTGGCTGTGCTTCCTGAACCTTTCGGGCGGCCTCGGCTTCGAGCTGAGTGACCACGTCCCACAGCTGGCATTTCCTGAATAGAAATTCCTATGGGAACAAATGGCCAAAAGGGGAAAAAAAATTAATCTCAAAACTTTAGCATATCTTCCCCTGAAAGGGAAAGCTGGCTCTTAGTGTATGTATGCATCTATCACTTGAGACAGAGGCTTGCCATACTGCCCAGGCTGGTCTGGAACTCCTGAGCTTGAGCGATCCTCTCACTTGCAGCCTACTAAGGGCCAAGACTCAGTAAGCACCACTGCACCTGGCTCCATGGGGATCCCGGGGTGGCTCTCTGTCGTCATTTAACAGGCAGACTCCTGTATCACCAAGAATCACTACGAGTCCCAAACAAGTAACAGCTGGACTTTGCAAACACCTTCCTTCTGGGGAGGTGTTCCAATACCCCCGAATATCTTCTTCTTTTTTTTTTTTTTGGCCAGTCCTGGGCCTTGGACTCAGGGCCTGAGCACTGTCCCTGGCTTTTTTGCTCAAGGCTAGCACTCTGCCACTTGAGCCACAGCACCACTTCTGGCTATTTTCTATATATGTGGTGCTGAGGAATCAACCTAGGGCTTAATGTATACAAGGCAAGCACTCTTGCCATTAGGCCATATTCCCAGCCCCCCGAATATCTTCTTACACTAGCCCATTACACCAAGAGAACCCCAGGGACTTGATACCTAGAGTTCTCCCACATAAAGTAATATACTTCTGTTTTGGAGAGTTAACTTTCACTTCTAACACTCTTCCCTGGTGCTGGGTATCAAATCTTGGGCCTCTGAAATGCTAAAATAGGTGCTCTAGCTCTGAGCAACCGCTCCAGCTCTCCCTCTCCTCCTCGTATTAGCTCACATTAGTTGTAGAGGGGCTGCTACATTTCCATATGCTTATAATATATTCCAGCTCTACTTTTTTTTAGCTTCCCAAGAATAGTAGCAACACTGAGTTTCCAAGAATAAGAAAAAATATCCAGGAACGCTTTCATTAAAAACTAAAACTAGTCAAAGGACTTGGTGCGGGTGGATCACACCTGTAACATAAGCTACTCAGGAGGTTGAGATATGAGAATTGGTTTGAAGCCAGCCCTGGCAGACAAATTCATGAGGCCTTTATCTTGGATTAATCAGTGAAAAGCTCGAACTGGAGGCACAAATGAATGGAAAAGGCCAAGCTGGATTATGAGACACAGAGTTCAAAGCCTCAGTACAAGCCCCCAAACATCCCCTAAATCCCTCTTTTCCCTTTTACTGGATAAGGGTAATGAAAAAGCATGCCTGTAAGATCTCCCTATTGCCCCATTCTTCTCTTCTTTGAAGGAGAAAGTTCCTACATCCTAAAAGGTACCGGGATCTCACCCAGCACTTAGCCAATGCCTGTGCCAGATGTGGCAGCAGCGTCACTTACCGTTCACAGTGTCTGAGACAGAGCCTGTGATGGAAGCGGGAGAATTGGTGGCTCGGGACTGGGGGGCTGAGGAGGCTGGGTCGTCCACGATGACCAGCATGTCACTGCTGCTCTCGTCCGGGGGGATGGAGCCGGTGTGCAGCTCACTGCTGATGGAGATCTACAAGGAGAAGGGGTGAGATCACCAGCAATGCCGGGGCCTGCAGCCCTTGTACCCAAGTAGGAAGATGCGGCATGGGGCTGGCCCGCATCACTCCTTTCTGCCTGACTTCAGTGCTGAGGCTCAGACCCCTCGCTGGCTTCTGAGCGCTGGCCTGTCCGTATCTGCTTTGTTCTCTTCATGAACACCGTGTGCAAGCCCTGGACGCAGTCGCTCTGTCATGACGCGTCCTGAAGAGCCTCACCTCACTGAAAGGGCTGGGCATGGCAGAGTCCACGCTGATGAAGGAGTCGTCCCCATCGGCAGAGAGATTGGAGTTATCCGCCGAAGGAACAAACGGGATCACCAGGTTCACACCCTCTTTTCTCCTTTTCCCATCCAATTCATCTTCCTTTTTCTTCTAGGAACACAAAAGTCAGGATACACAGAAAACCAATGAGGATATGTCTCAGGAAAAAAATGGTATAAGAAAATGGTAACAGGGCTGGGGATATGGCCTAGTGGCAAGAGTGCTCGCCTTGTATACATGATGTCCTGGGTTCGATTCCTCAGCACCACATATATAGAAAAGGCCAGAAGCGGCGCTGTGGCTCAAGTGGTAGAGAGCTAGCCTTGAGTAAAAAGAAGCCAGGGACGGTGCCCAGGCCCTGAGTCCAAGCCCCAGTACTGGGGGGAAAAATACCACAAAATAACAGGTTAGATTTTTTTGAGTGCAGAGGCCTTGGGAAAAGGTACAGATGGGAAGCCCAGCCTAGTAGGATATTCATCTTTCACTTTAGGGACTTTTCAACTTTGTAAAGACAAAAGGAACCAGGCGCATCTTTCAGGCTAAAAACATCTCTGCTGAGAACATATCCAACTAAGAAAAGTATTCCGTAACAGCAAGAATTGGCACATTTACAGGCTCCTAGGCTGCTGGCCATTAACTCAAAGGCTTATGGCCAAAGACATACAGGCCCCTTGGAAGATTCTATGGATTCTAACAATATTTGCACTGACAAGTGGCTCCCATAATCAAACTATGACTACTGACAGGGTGGGTCTATGAGGGCAGTATAACTCTATCAAGGCTGCATCTCTTCTGATCAAGTGTGTCCGGCAGCCCGGAACTCTTGGATGGAGATGCAAGTCTCACACCCTGAAGCCTATTCTGGGAGCTCCCAGGCCTCGCAGCCCCTGCC
This sequence comes from Perognathus longimembris pacificus, assembly GCF_023159225.1. Taxonomy (NCBI): domain Eukaryota; kingdom Metazoa; phylum Chordata; class Mammalia; order Rodentia; family Heteromyidae; genus Perognathus; species Perognathus longimembris. The sequence goes on along the minus strand of NC_063183.1, from coordinate 32,357,910 downwards.
CACACCCAAATGGAGATACCTTCTCTGCATATTTTTCCCGTTTGCGCTTGCGTTCTTTCACTCGATTGGTTTCTTCCTGCTGCCGTTTCTCTTCCTGCCGCAATCTCACTAACAAGAAAATTAAAACAACATATATGAAATACTGTGACAGTCATAATCCTCTGAAACTAAGAGGGCCATATCTTCTGATGTTTATGCAGTAAGGTATAAGTTCAATCTGGTTAAGGCAGATAACTGATATTTGCCTGACTCAGAGAAAGAAAACTATGATTTCTTTCCATGTAATTATCATAGGCCTTTCCTTGTGTTTGGTCTCCACCTTGACCCTTTCCTACTTTTTGTACACATACTGGGGCTTGAACTCAGGGCCTGGGTGATGTTCCCGAGTATTTTTACTCAAGACTAGTGGTCTACCACTTGAGATACAGCTCCATATCTGGCTTTTTTGGGTGGCTAGTTGGAAATAAGAGTTTCATGGACTTTCCTGCTTGGGCTGGCTTTGAACCATAATCCTCAGATCTTAGCCACCTGAGTAGCTAGAATTCCATGCTGGCTTTGACCCTTTTTTCCTTTTTCTTTTTGCTAGTCTTGGGGCTTGAACTGATGGCATGGGTGCTGTGAGTTTCTTTTGCTCAAGGAGAGCAATCTACCACTTGAGTCATAGTGTCACTTCTGGCCTTTTCAGTTTATGTGGTACCGAGGAATTGAACCTAGAGCTTCTCACATGCTAGTCAAGCACTCTACCATTAAGCCACCTTCCCAGCCCTGACTTTTTCTTTTCAACCTTTTAATATCCCTGTATCATGGAGACCAATGAAAGGAAGGTTTGTAGAAGGTGTTGGTAAATATGAGCTTTTTTTCGTATGTAGTGTTATAGAAGTTCATGGAACCTTGAAGGACAAACGTGACAGTTAATGTTCTGAAAAGTGGTAAACATACTGGGGGAAGGGTCTGTATGCTTAAAGCAGTGTGCTTCTTCAAATTCTCTAAAAATACTTTAATTACTGCAGACAAGTTGGCCAAGTAAAAAATATATTTGAATTTACATTTGTTTCTAAAAGTACAAGTTTTTCCTTGTACTCCTCTTTTTATTTTGCCAATCCTGGGGCTTGAACTCAGGGACTGGGCATTGTCCCTGGGCTTCTTTTGTGCAAGGTTACCACTCTACCACTTTATGCCACAACACTACTTCTTGTTTTCTGGTAGTTAATTGGAGATAAGAGTCTCACGGCTTTCCTGCCTGGGCTGACTTGGAACTGTGATCCTCAGAGCTCAGCCTCCTGAGTAGCTGGGATTACAGGCGTGAAGCCACCAGTCCTTGGCTAACACAGTGCTCCTTTCATTCGCAGATGTTTGGGGCTGGAGGAACGGGTGTGGAGCCTCTACAGTACGCACATTTCTTTTCCAACTCCTCATCGTCTAGCAGAAGACTAACCACTTCTTTGGGTTTCAGGGTGTCTGGTTTGAAATTCCCACCGGAAATCACCATCCGCTGAATCTACGGAAGGGAGATAAAAATGTCACCTCTAGGTATCCATTCCCTCACAGGGTGGAAACCCCTTGTCTACCTGCTCTTCAGAAGCCTGTGGATCCTCTACCTCTTTCTTGCTCATCTCACTAGATGTTCCAGATTATGTGCCCAACACAAGAACAAGGATAATTTGTTTGGGACTGTTGACAGCCCAACAATGCAAACACAGGGGGAAAAAAACCAAAAACATATTCTTCTGGCAGCTCATACAACTTGGTATGCAGGTAAACTGAGTACTAGGAGGGGAACCGAAGACGTCACTCCACCTTCCTCTGAATGTGAAGGTGTCACAAAGGCCACCACTGGTATTAGGCTGACACGAGCAGCAGCCAAGATGGCTATTGCATAGGTCCTGATTTTATTCTCCATACAGAAGAGAAATGTATTTTCTCCGAGAACAATGAGAGAGTCAGTCTAGTCAGCACAGTAATTTCCTATCATTTCTGAATAGTTATCCTTTCCCCATTTCCCCTTGTGGTTACCTCACTCTTCTCCTTGGCTCTCTGCAAAATCCGCTCTTCAATTGTGCCTTTACAGATGAGCCGGTACACAGTAACTTGCTTTGTCTGTCCCAGGCGATGGGCCCGGTCCATGGCTTGCTGGTCTACAGTGGGGTTCCAGTCGCTATCATAGAAAATCACCTACACAGGCAAGGTGAGAATATAGCAAACCCTGAAGCGCTCTCAGGGCAGGACCAGAAATTCTGAGAGCAATCTAGTCACTCATCTGTTTGCAGTGTCAAATTTCCTTTTATGATATTAGGATAAGAAGATACACCTGGGCTGGGGATATAGCCTAGTGGCAAGAGTGCCTGCCTCGAATACACGAGGCCCTAGGTTCGATTCCCCAGCACCACATATACAGAAAACGGCCAGAAGTGGCGCTGTGGCTCAAGTGGCAGAGTGGCAAAAAAAAAGAAGCCAGGGACAGTGCTCAGGCCCTGAGTTCAAGGCCCAGGACTGGCCAAAAAAAAAAAAAAAGAAGAAGATACAACTTAGAAGACCAAGCTTTTCTTTCATTTGTTCTGGTAAAATAGACACACATCTTGCCTTTTCCGTTTTTATTTGAAAAGAACCAATAAGCCAGGCATGACTGAGGTATGCCTGCAACCCTTCTACTTGGGAGGCTCAGGAAGGAGTATCATGTGTACCTAGGAGTTTGGGAGTAACTTAGGCAAATAGCAAGATCCTCCCTCCTAAATAAAAAGAAAAGCAGTGATATTGGTAGTTAACAGTCTAACTAAGTGGTGGGTTTGGGTGTGAGGGGATAGGAAGCCTTTTCCAGAAGCACTGGGGCTGCCCTGGAAAGAAATAGGCAGTTTTCTGGCAACCTCTGACTCGCCCCTCTACTAGGGTCACTTCCTGTCCCATGAATTCCAAGGATGGAATGTTTCCGTGCTTCTTCCCTCAGAGCCACTTCTAGTTTTCTGAACAACAAAAACAAAATGACCTCCCCCCCCCAAAAAAAAACCAAAACAAAACCCCACAAAATCACCACCAAGTGAATCTACAGCCTTCTGGATCCTTTAGCTCTTGTCCAATGTAGTAGACTTTCTGAAAGAATTACAGTAATTCTTTCATGTGTCTACCTTTTTATCTAATGAGCAAACTAGCCTGTGCCTTGACAGGTCACATAATTCCACTGTCACCATCTGGGGCCAGACCCTCACTACTCTCTAGTGCTCTGTCCCTGAGCTTCCTTCGCTCAAGGTTAGTACTCTACCACTTGAGCCACAGCACCGTTTCTGGCTTTTTCTGTTTATGTGGTACTGAGGGATCGAACCCAGGGCTTCATGTATGTTAGGTAAGCACTCTACCAATAAGCCATATTCCAGCCCCCTCCCCCTTTTCTGAGACCTCCGTATGTTCAGAAAATCTTCCTGCCTCAGTCTCCCAAGTGCTATGAACTACTGCAGTCATGTTCCACCATTCCTGTCTTAGCTTGGCATGGTTCCAAATGTGTCCCTCTGGCCTCCAAGTGATCTCATCTAGCTTCACAGTTGTAAATACTATCTATGACCTGTAGATTTCAAAACATCAGTCTTCAATCTTTCTCCTGACTCCACACCTACTGTCTGGGTGATACAGCTAACTTAAAGCCTGAAATGTCTGACTTCTCCATTTTACCTTTCTTCCTATAGTGTTCCTACCTGTCTGAGTGGCCAACAGAATCTACATGGCTGTATTTCTTCTTATTTTTCTACCAGTCCTGCAGTTTAAATTCAGGGCCTGGGCATTGTCTCTGGCATCCTTTGGCTCAAGGCTAACACTGCCACTTGAGCCACAGCACCACTTACAGCCTTTTCTGTTTATGTGGTGGTGCTGAGGAATTGAACCCAGGTCTTCATGCAAACTAGGCTAGCACTTCACCACTAAGACACCTTCCCAGCCCTAGAAGGCTATATTCCAAATCCAAGCCAAGCCAGACATGGTGGGCCTTGACTGTAGTTCCAGTGCCAGGAAGACTGCTTTAGCCAAAGAGTTTGAGACCAGCCTGAGCAACAAGAGAACAAAAACTCAAGCCAAATAAAAAGCATATAAACAAAAATCCAAACCCACCACCTGCACCCCCAGCTCAAACTATATCACATGACTCCTTCAATCCTCTCTCCCATTTCAAAGTCCTATCACGAACCACTTTCTTGTCACTGTGCATTTCTGAATTGTCCCTACTCTGCGCTCTTTGATGTTGTTGCTTTATTATGCCAAGCACATTCTCATCCAGGGCTTTTACACTTATCTCCTCTGCCAGAATTGCTCTTCTTTCTGCCAGACACTTGGGCTTGCTTCCTCACTTTCCAGATCTTGGCTTAAATGTCAGAGAGGCCTTACCAATCCAAATAAAACAGAAAACCTGGTCATCTACAATGTGGTACATTCTCCTTCATTTATTAGTTCTTTTGATTTTATCTCTCATTTTGACCCTTACTAGAAATGTAGCATCTAGTAATTATAATGACAGAAATCTTCTCGTTTTTTTTTTTTTTTTTTGGGGGGGGGGGGTTGTCATGGGGCTTGAACGTAGGGCCCAGGCACTGTCCCTGAGTACTTTTGTTCAATGCTAGCATTTGACCACTTTGAGCCACAGTGCCACTTCTGGTTTTCTGATGGTTAATAGGACATGGGTCTCAAGGGGACTTTTCTGCCCCGACTGGCTTTGAACCACAATCTAAAATCGCAACCTCCTGAGTAGTTAGGATTATAGGTGAAAGCCACCAGTACCCTCGCTAGTGTTTTTTGTTTAGTTGGTTGTGGGAGGCTTGAACTCAAGGCCTGAGTGCTGTCTTTTGCTCAAGGCTAGCCTCCTGAGTAGCTAAGTGTGACCCACTAGGTGCCTGGTGGGATTCTCATTTTACTTCATGCTGCTTATATAATAATGCCGAAACTGTTCCAGGCACTTGAAGCAGAGGTTCCTTATACTAAGGAGGTGAAAGCCTAATAACGACTAATAATATAATGTGACGTTCATGTGTAGGAGAGGCTTGGAAAGCAAAGTGACATCTGAATTATTTCCCTACCATAGGGTCCCACACTTATCACTGGGTGGACTAGGATGACAATCCTCCTTGCAACCCTAGCTTTCCATGTAGCTCTGATTCCTGCCTGGGCTGGCTTTGAATCATGATCTTCCAATTTCAGCCACCTGAGCAGCTACAGGTGTGAGCCACTAGTGCTTGGCTAATATTTAATGTTTGTGATGCAGTATAGCATGTTCAGAAAGCTGTAAGCCAATCACCTATTTCTGGAACATAAGTTGTCGAAAGGAAATTGGTTTGGCAAAGGAGCTTATACTTTATTTCACAAATAAAATGGTCTGATGGTGTGTCTCTCCCCCTTCCCCCCTGGCCTTCCCCCCCCCCCCCTTTTTGCCAGTCGAGGGGCTTGAACTCAGGGCCTGAGAACTGTTCCTGGCTTCTTTTTCCTAAGGCTAGCACTTGGGGCTGGGGATATGGCCTAGTGGCAAGAGTGCTTGCCTCCTAAGGCTAGCACTTAACCACTTGAACCAAGTGCCACTTCTGGCTTTTTCAACTCATGTGGAATTGAACCCAGGGCTTCGTGTATGCTAGTCAAGCACTCTACCACTAAGCCACATTCTCAGCCCACAAAACAATTCTGAGTTGTTCAATTGCAATTCCTAAAACAAATCTAATAAGATTGCCTAATTTTTTTCTAGTCTATTTTCATGGATATATTTCAACTGTGTAGGACAATATCTTACAAACTGCAGGTATTCATTCTACATTTGGATTAATGTGTAATAAACAAATTCAAAGAGAATGGATAAACAACACTGAAAAGGAAAGCCAAAAGGCTGCATGAATGCTCTGCTTAAAGCAAAAAAACTACTTATTCTGTTCATAGTGTTCTCATTATTCTCACTACTTACTGTATCTGCAGCTGTGAGATTGATACCCAGTCCTCCAGCTCGTGTGCTTAACAGAAACACAAAGATGTCATTCCTGCAGAAAAAGGAAGGACAAGGAAAAAGTTTAAAAAAGAAGGAATATGGCAAAAAAAAGTGTGGGATTTCTGAATAGGAAACATGGGGTCTTGGCTAAAAAGTGTTCTGGTGGTTACTGAGGTCCTCTTAAGAAGAATACAAAGGCACTGTGTTGCTACATTAAAATGATCAAAGTTTCATCTTCTAATCTACCATCCTGTGAAATTTTAGATATGGTACAGGGGTACTAAATCACAATGTCAAATCAATTCTATTCTAAAACAAAAAAAAGCACTGGTATCAGGAAGCTCTCGTGTCTTTAGGCTGTTCTTCCTTGGTAGCAGTCACTTGACTGCTATAAAATCAGGATGCTACAAATAGTTGAAATGACTAACTGATTACATACCAACGTCAACATGAGTAGTAGAGAAGGAACTGTGTATTTTGAAATAAGCATTCTGGTTAGTCACTGAGCTTGGAAGGTCCTGGTAGAAATCTGCCTATCATCTATATTCAATTAAACAATTTTTCCTAGAGGTATGCACAGATAACAGTAGGCCTCTTGCAGTTCATGATTCCAAAAATTTTGTACTCCCAAGAAAGTTCTATTAGTTTAACCTTCAGTTTTATTTTATTGGTGTTTCTGATCTTTGAACATTTCAGAATTTTACATAATTTATAAGTTTCTTTAAACTAAATTACACATGATAAACCAAAATGTTGAACGATATCTATTAGCTTATAAACACAGAACCTCACAGGCTCATAGAATATTTAAACATAAGTTTACAAATAAAAATTTTTTTTGGTGCCAGTCTGGGGCTTGAACTCATAGTGTGGGTGCTGTCACTGAGCTTTTGTGCTCAAGATGCACTCTACCACTTGAGCCACAGCTCCATTTTTTTTTTGTAATTTAATTGGAGATGTAAGTTTCATGTATCTGAGTGAGAACTGATGGAGTCAACCAATGATTAGGATTTTTTCCTTTTCTTTTTTATGCAATTTCTGAATTCCTAGCACAAGGTGGGGGTGGGGAAAAGGAAAGAGGTATAGAATGGAGACAGAAGATAGGGGATCACAAAATAAAAGTGTGGAGCCAGAAAGGCTGCAGTTTGAAGGGCTAAAGAATTTAGTTACCAGATGTGTGGCAACTACCTAAATAAGGAGCATATATAGAAAAATACCAGAGAAAGCTCACAGAAAGGATAACCATGTGCTGAGAAGATGGCTTTCCCATGTAATGCATGGTATACAAAGTTTGGTTGCACTCAATGTAGTTTTATGATGTCATGGAAAATAAGGATTACAGAAATAATCTTGTGTTACTGAAAGAAAACAAATTTCTGGGCTGGGAATATGGCCTAGTGGCAACAGTGCTTGCCTCGTACACATGAAGCCCTGGGTTCAATTCCCCAGCACCACATATATAGAAAACGGCCAGAAGTAGCGCTGCGGCTCAAGTGGCGGAGTGCTAGCCTTGAGCAAAAAGAAGCCAGGGACAGTGCTCAGGCCCTGAGTCCAAGCCCAGGACTGGCAAAAAAAAAAACCCAAAAACAAATTTCCATGCCCAATTATACTGTTGGGATTATTTATAAAACAAAACATCTCAATCAAATTGCTGACAAGTTTACTTATTGATAATGCTGAACAGAAAAAAACAAAATTGCCAACAGTGGTGACTTGGGTGCCCTCTAGGGGCGGAAAAGGAATCTTGGTCTTAGTTGGACTAGATGTCAGTGGCGGGGAGGGGGATATGTAAAAGGGCCTATGAAATCAAGACACAGCAAAGATGTCACTTTCATTCTTTTTTAATGATCCAATGAAGTTTCTCTGCACTAAAATAACCTTGCAGTGCTCACTACAATGAAATGAGGTAAATGCTTGTTGAATGAGATTGAAAAAGCAGAATGACAGATAACACTGAAGCTCTGTATTACTGTTACTAAAAAAGAAAAACCATGCTAGCTACCTTTTTTTTTTGGCAGAGGGCCACCCAGAAGAGCCAGACAGTTGCAGGGAGAACTGAGGATCTATTTGGTAAAGGTCATGGGGGAGGAGGATGGGAAGCAGAAGCCAAGGCAGAGCAAAGACCTTGTGAATGGCTTCCAGGGCCATGCACTGGTCACGTGTTCTGAATGCTGCCCAGTCAGGACATCCTGGCCAAACAGTTTTCAGTCCCAGTCAGTTTTTCCTGGAAGAATCACTCATAAATAAAACTTGTATGAAGGGAATGTAAATGGCTTTTTATAGGAGTTCTTGTTTACTCTGGCTGACCTTTGAGCCATAGGGCTTTCCAGTTCAAACTACCATTAAAAAAAATGTCTTTTCATTAATAATAGTGAAAAGATTTGGGAAAGCACACTTAAACACCTAGCTCTATGGTGGATGACAACTGTCACTCAAATTAGAAGTAGAGAACTGTTTCCCATGTGGAAGGGTCAGTATAATGAGCTTCTGGTCAGAACAGTCACAGTTCGGAGAACACACACAGGAGTGGATCATTTCTTAGCTATCACCTCAACTTTCAGCATTTATACCATGTAATGGAGGCAAGGCCCAGAAGACTTGGACTTCACGTCTCCTCATCTCACATAGGGGGTAAAAATCATGGTTTACCTATTTGTTGACTCTAAATCAACTCACCGCTCCCTAGGTAATTCTCAGTTGTGGGGTTTAGAGGCTGAAGTAATATTTCCTCCTCGCAAACGCATTGCAAATAAGTAGAATTTAATGTAGTACAATTTACTGTGAGATATGTAACCTACAGGTGTTGTATCCAAAATTTTTGTTTAGAGCTCATTGGTTGGAGTAGACAAGGACCTGACAAAGTACATTCATTTCAGAATCAAGAAAAGATGAAGATTACTCTTTCTCTTTTTCACATAACAATGTAGCAGGCTATGTTTATACATGTTTCAAATAATAAATTTCACAGTCTCTTGACTGCCTCTACTACATGAAAAACTAGGTCAGGCTGTCACCATAGCTGCTTGCAAGGTAACAAATGGAAATAGGTTCAAAATGATCTTCCCCTCCATTGGCCACACAGGGACCTGAATATTGGTATTCTTTCCTTCAGTGCTGAGAATGGAACCCAGGGACCTATGCATGCCAGGCAAGCACTTAGTTGCATATCCTAACCTTCAGTGTGTAGCTGTAATTGAAGAGGTTTTTTTGGCCTAGGTTATTTATCTCCTCACTTGTGCTTCATTCAAGGCTAACACAGCAAAAATGTACAAAGGGAAAGAATTTTATGTTAAATGTGTATGTATTTTAGGCTAAACTATGTTACAAATGAATTAAACTATGCTTTGAAACTGAAATGAGCTGGGCATGGTGGTGCATGTCTATAATCCCAGCACTTGGGAGGCGAAGGTAGGAGGAGGATCACAAGTTGGAGGGTCAACTGGGCCACAGAGAGAAAAAATGTATAGTTCTCAAAAACAAAACAAAACTGCAATGAAAGAAATTTAAGTTTGTAAGTATAAATGATGATGGGCTTAAAATTCCAATTAGCAAGCCATGCAATTTAAGATCCAGAAAGGTAAAAGCATTTAGATTTGTAGACATTAAGATCTGTTTTATTCTTCAGTTCTCCAGGTCCAAGGAAGAAGTTGAAGGGTGTGGTTCAGAAGCCCTATCACCAGCAGGGCTTGGCTTTCTCTCTGGAGAGGGCAGTAACCTGACTCTGCTTACTAGAAGATGAGAACAAGCACTCAGGATAATTATGGCTATGTAAACCATCAGCATTCAGCAGGTGGCATTTGAAGTTGCATAGGCTCATTAGCAGGTGGAGAGGTACTATGATTGAGAGCAATGAGCCGAACAGACTGTACACTACAACAACCTGCCACAATGCTAACAGCAAGGAAAAAAGGTATTTAACCGTAAACACACAAAATGATGCAAAAACCAACCAAAACTCAGTAAATTGACACTCAGATGTAGCTGCTGTTAACTCTTACAAATATGATCTGTGGACAGACATTATTCACAAAGGAGGACTTTTATTCAAATTCAGAAATCATTTCACTGACTAAATAGGCACTGCTATAATACTGAACACATATTTAAGACAACAAACCCTACCATGCATATTCTTCCTGACATACAGATCTCAATCACTACAAGCAAAGTTAATAACCTCTAAAAGGCCCTAGCTGGGCATGATGGTATGTATGTATGTGCCTATAATTTCAGTATGTGGGAAGCAGAAACAAGGACTGTCAGTTTGAGACCAGTTTGTGCTATACAGTGAGACGCCATTAAAAAACAAAATCATGATTGCTTAGCATTTGAAGATGTGTTGACATTCCCTTTAAACAATATTTCAAGCACTAGAGGAAGACCAAAGAATGACTTTTTTTTTTTTTTGTAATTCCCACTGGCATTACCTGGTCTGAAAATCAGCAACCATGTCCCGCCTCTCTGAGATCTTGGATGAGCCATCGAGTCGCATGTAGGTGTGCTTCCTGTAAACCATGTATTCCTGCCAACCAGGACAAAGGAACAAATAAATCTGACGCAAATGGGTGTATTCTAATTCTCATAAGCACTACCTACATTCTACTTCATCCATTATAGGGTTCAAGTCTCAGTTTCAACTTGGAATCTAATCTTATACTTCCAGATTTCTGTAGGGTTTATGAAGACCATTGCCTATCAATTTGAAATTCTCTAATCAAAATGGCTTTCAGCCACTGACCAGATGTTTTAGTTATTAACATATCCTCCTTTAGCAAGTAACACTTGCACGACAGTGTCCCCTGCTCCACCCTCAGCTAATCCTACTGACCAAAGTCCTTCAATTTACAACCTCAGAAAAGAGTGAAACAGAAGACAGTAATTTCTCCTAGCAGAAAATGTTCTTGACATCATGAAAGAGGAGTTACAACTTTTTAACAATGTTGAAGAACTCACACCTATAACCTTAGCCGTTCAGGAGCCTGAGATCTGGAGATCACAATTTAAAGCTAGCTCAGGCAGACTGTAGTTTTTCTCTACTTACCTAGGAAATACTACTCCAGTTAACTAGAAAAATGATAGACCAGAGTCATGGCTCAAATGGTAGAATACCAATAGTGAGCTGAAAAAAAAGACCAAGCCAGACCTGAAGGCCCTGAGTTCAAACCTCAGTATTAGAACCAAACATCTGAAGAATGGGGACATTGATCAAGGCACATTTGCACTACAGGCTGACATGCTGAACTGAGACCTCCTTGTTTAAATACTTAAAGATAATATTAAAAAATAAGTTAAAAAAAAGAATTTGGATATACTCTCTATTGCTTCTCTTAAAGCCTATACTCCATTCTTTCTGTACTGTCATTCTTAAGTTGTAATTCCTTTCACAGACAGACAAGAGCAAATAATGCTGATTTCTTCTTTTAATATCATGAAGAGGTTAAAGGAGTCCTTCCCTGTCCCGTTTCACTTTCTTTGGTTGCAGTTACACAAAGTAAACGACTGTATGAAGATACTAAATTGAAAACTTGAGCAACAACTCCTAAGTTTTAAGTAACTTTGATTACAGCATATTGTGAAAATTATTAGCTCACACCTGTTATGCTAGCTCTTCAGGTGGCTGAGATGTAAGGCTCATGGTTCAAAGCCAGTTCCGGCAGACAAACCCAACACATTCTATTTCCATCTGAGCAGCAAAAAGCTGAAGTGGAGGTGTGCCTCAAGTAGTAGGGTGGCAGCCTTGAGAGAAAGAACTAAGGGAGAGTGGGAAGCCATGGGTTCAAGCACAGTACTGGCACAACAAAACAAAACTCCCAGTATATATAGATTTTGGTACTATGTGGAGTTTTGGGGTATCTGGAAATCTTGGACATATATGATGAAGATAAAACAAATTTACTCTGTTCCTAAAATAACTTCCTTATTGGAAAAGATTAACCATTTCTCTGTTTGGGAAATGCTTGTGTTTTCTGTGTCCTAACGATTATTACTTCTGTGTGTGACAGAGTCTTGCAATGCGGCCCCAGCTGGCTTTGAATTTGCCATCCTCTGGCCTCAGCCTCTTGAATGGTAGGATTACAGACATTCCCTGGTGTGCCACACCTGGTATCTTCTACTGCAGCCTTCTTACATGTGGCTCTTGCACCTGGTACCACTGTGCTCAGCTTTGCATTGGTTGGGGTGGAGGCAAGTGGTCTGGCAAACTTTTTGCTCAGGATGGTTGCAAACTGCAATCCTGATCTCAGCCTCCCAAGTAGCTAGGATTAACAGGTGTGAGCCACTGTGCCTGGTTTCACAGAATTTTTTTTTTGCCAGTCCTGGGCCTTGGACTCAGGGCCTGACCACTGTCCCTGGCTTCTTTTTGCTCAAGGCTAGCACTCTGCCACTTGAGCCACAGCGCCACTTCTGGCTTTTTCTATATATGTGGTGCTGAGGAATTGAACCCAGGGCTTCATGTATTTGAGTCAAGCACTCTTGCCACTAGGCCGTATTTCCAGCCCTCACAAAAAAGTTTTTCTAAGGAAAATCCTATATACAACTTCTCTACAATATAAAGTGAACTAAAAAAACATTAAGTACAATAAGTACTGAGGATTGAACTCAAACCCTCAAACTTGCAGTTTTTTGTGTTTTTTTTTTTAAACTCAAGGCTGGCACTCTGACACTTGAGCCATGCTTCCAGTCCCAGCTGTCTGCTGGTTAACTGGAGATAAGATCTCACCGATTTGTCTGCTTAGGTGGGCATCGAACCTCAATCCTCAGGTCTCAGCCTCCTGAGTAGTTAGGATTACAGATGTGAGCCATTAGTACCCAGCTCTTCTTATGTTCTGTTTAAGAGCTACAGGGGCTTGAACTTGGTCTTGCACTCTTGCCTGGCTTTTTTGCTCAAGGCTGGAACCCTACCACTTTGAGCAACACTTCCACTTTCTCTATTATTCTTAAGAGGGAATAAACATTCTAGTTAACAGTGACTCAAATTTGCTTTTTCATTCCATGGGGCAGTTTCCCAATCTGTTTACAGTCATAGCTCCCAAAGGCAATGTGGAGTTCAGAGAAACCAGCTCATAGATAGAATGTCTGTTTAGCAGGAATCCTACCCCAGTGAAGTTCCACATTTGGATGGCTCACTGGGCAAGTTACACAACTCATTGTCTCAAATGTCCTGAGTAGCTATGGATTATCTGGGTTTAATTCTAATTTTGTACTATTTTCATATATTGGTTCATTTGATGATTATCCTGAATTTTAGTATTTAATACCACACAAAATACAGCATCAGCTGGCTGACCCTTCCCAAGTACTTTTGTATTGCATAGGAACTATCGAGTGGCTTATTTCCTTAACGTACAAACTCAGTTATATCCAACATGAATGAACCTCAGAATAGGTAATATAAGCCATCTGTAACAAATTAAAAGCTCTCTGCAACTACTAAAACATGGAAAGGGGCCCCTCAAACTTAAAAAAAAAAAAAGGGTAGTGCATTAGAAAGAGTTCAATGTAACATTTAGTTGGATGCTGCTATTTCTCTAGTCCACCCAACAGCAAGGCACTGTAAGTGACTCAGTAAATTTAAAATAAAACTCCAGTAACATTTATGAACTACTATTTCCTTTACCTCTGATGTGGCTAACTAAAAATCCTGGTGCTGGTTATTAAACACTGTCCTTTTTCTTTTATCTCATTTCCAGAAATACTATATAGATATCATGTGAAAAAATGCAAACATTCTTGAATAAAGATTTCTATTTGGAAGAAGATCTGATATTTACTCAAGTAAATTAAAGTCAGATGTTTTACACAAGAGAAAACAAGTTGCCAATCATTTTAGAAAATACCAAGCAAATATTAAGTGGTCAGATCTGATATTTCTTTGTTCTTTTCCTTTTTCTGTGTGTGCCAGCTCTGGAGCTTGAACTCAGGGCCTGGGCACTGTCTCTGGGCTTCAAGGGGTAGTAGCATTCTTCTACCCCTTGAGCCACAGCTCCACTTCTGACATTTTCTGAATAGTTCCTTGGAAGTAAGAGTCTCATGAATTTTCCTGCCCAGGCTGGCTTTGAACTGCAACCCCTAGATCTTAGCCTCTGAAGAAGCTAGGATTACAGGTGTGAACCACCAGCATCGACCAGAACTGGTATTTCTTACTGAAAGGAAATCTGGGCACATAGAAGCATGCGGATCTTTACTGTCTTCCTGTTCCTTTGAGTTCCAGAAATACAGAGACAAACACATAGCCAGGACTAAGGCACAGGATGATAACAACAAGAAAAAAAGGCTTTTAGAAACACAAGAAATAATAGCATGCCCACAGCTATACCGTAGCTCAATGCGAATTTCTAAGTTCTACTCTAGCGGAAGCCTTGTTCCCCCTTTTGTGCAGGGTACATGATGTCAACAGAAAAAGGTGAATCCTGAAAAAAACCAAACCAAGAAAACCTGAAAGCTAATAACACCAAAACAATCAGATTTTTTTTAGGGGGGGGGGGGCAGTCCTGGGGTTTTGAACTCAGGGCCTGAGCACTGTCCCTGGCTCCTTTTTGCTCAAGGCTATCATTATGCCACTTGAGCCACAGCGCCACTTCTGGCCATTTTCTATATATGTGGTGCTGAGGAATCGAACCAGGGCTTCATGTATACGAGACAAGCACTCTTGCCACTAGGCCATATTCCCAGCCCCACATCAGCTTTTTGAGACAAACATAATCACCTTACGATTCATGCACTACGTCATGTGTTAACACTGAAACATGGCTTTCATGAATGTGTGCACGCTGAAAGTAGGAAAATGACTGAAAATGCTCTTTAACGATGAGGAAATACATGTACCCTACGTGGTTACTGTATATGATTTTGGTACACTGGATATTGTAAATACATGCCTACCTGATCTAGGGAAGGGAAAGAAAAATGATGGTGTACGATATCACAAGAAATGTATTCACTGCCTTATTATGTAACTGTACCTTCTTTGCCCAACACCTTGTCAATAAAATTTAATTTAAAAAATGAGGAAATACAGACCTAACCAATGTATATCTTAAGATTTATGACATATTTGCATTTCAATAAATGATCAGACATAACAGTAAATATCTGTGGGCAATGAAATTCTATGCCCACAACATAATATCTGAGGACAGAAGTGGAGCTATGGCTCTAAGCGGTAGAGTGCTAGACTTGAGGAAAAAAGCTGAGGGACAGTGCCCAGGCCCCGAGTTCAAGCCCCACGATGTATAAAAACAAAAACTGAGGACTAACCTCCTGGAATAATACAGAATGTGGTCCATCAGAGTGAATAATAGTCATACAAGTGAATAAGCAAGAACAAAACTTCATAAGGAAATATAATGAAGAACATTAGAACATTATTAAAGGAGCTAGACAACAACTTCACTTTCGTTTCGGGAACATACAGCTGCAGCCCTCTCTGGCTTGAGCCTCCTAGATGCATGTTACACATATGGATAAGGAGTGTCAGCAGTTGTGAAATCTAGGCTGTGATTTGCACGTCCCTAATTTTTAATTCCCTCCCCAGTGAAATGTATCTACAACCTGTCTAGTTTACAAATTCTACTTTCAGTTGAGCCCCCAAAATGCAGGGTTGAGTCAGAGTTAAAACACTTACATTTGCTTCCATCTGCAGAGCTAACATAGTTTTGGGTTGCTTGCGCACCTTTCCTTGGAGCCTCCATTTAATAGGAGAACTGTACAGTAAGTATACTGACACAGCTTGGGAAAACACCAATACCTGCACTACCAAACCCACAACGTACTGCTCTTCCTATAGTTCTTAGCAGTGATGATCACTATTGTACCTGTACTTGCCCTGACTTCAGCAAAAGGCAAGTGCACTTTACTTAACGACCTCACTGTAGGAAAAGCACTTAAATTATTGTGGCCATTGGAATCATTTGAACATCACATTAGAGATGCAGCAGCCTTTTTATGTTGGACTGCCACTGCTAGAATGTTTAAGTGTTAAACCAAATGTAGCCAGGAATGTAGCTCAGCAGCACTTGCGTATCACGTGCAAGGCTCTAGGTTTGATCCCCAGCACTAGAAAAGAAAAAAACCCAAAGCTTAGTGATTGCACTGACATCAGATACTGCTTTGTTATTTCTCTTACTAAAAGAAGTTGCCTGATTATTAAGAGGAGGCTGCCAGCAAGTTGGGATAAATTCACTGCAAAACCCGGCAAGGAAATGTTCAATTCCAAAAAGCCTAAAAAATACTCCCAGTTGGGGCTGGGGATATGGCCTAGTGGCAAGAGTGCTTGCCTCGTATACATGAGGCCCTGGGTTCAATTCCCCAGCACCACATATACAGAAAATGGCCAGAAGTGGTGCTATGGCTCAAGTGGCAGAGTGCTAGCCTTGAGCAAAAAGAAGCCAGGGACAGTGCTCAGGCCCTGAGTTCAAGCCCAGGACTGGCCAAAAAAAATACAAAAAATACTCCAAGTTGCTCCCTTTATTCCTTCTGAAATGTGATGATCCCTAATTCTGTTTTTTTGTTTGTTTTTAATAGAAATAATCATGGTGTAATTTGTACTTACTACTACTTCCTGGAGCAGCAGGGCTAGAATATCAAGTCTTATATATTAATAAAAAAACAACCCTAAGGACTGACCCAGGTGCTTGTGGCTCATGTCAGTAATCCTAATTATCCATTTTCTTATCCTATCTGAAAATCTTGGTTGGGCAAACCAATGTGCACGGCTCATATCTCCAAATGACCAGCAAAATGCTGGAACTGGAGACATAACTCAAATGTTTGAGCACTATCCATGAGCAAAAAAGCTGAACAAGAGTTTGAGGCCATCCCAGACAGAAATGTTTGGTAGGCTCTATCTCCTAAATAACCAATAGAAAGCAGGGGTTAAGGAGCATGTCAAGTGGTAGAGTATGAGTTCAAATTCCAGTACTGCCCCCCAAAAGGGAGGCTGAAGGTGTGGCTCAGTGGTAGAGCACCTACTGCCAATTACAAGGCTCTGAGTTCAAATTCCAGACTGCGCACTCTCATCAAAATCTTTGGGGGATAAGACCAGGCATTGGTATTTTTTTAAATAGCCTCTGCGACTGCAGTATGTATGTAGTCAAATTGAGAAGCACTTCATTAACACCAGATGAACAGCTCTTCATTGGGTTCTTACATGGAAAAGGAATCCTTACTGTTGTTTTCTATGCAGAATTTCAGAGGACTTTTCAGGATTTACAGGCTGTAATCTGCTTTAAAACAGGACTGTCTTCCCTTAAAAGAAGGGCATTCTATTTCATTGGCTATTGGGAAGAGGGCAGAAATCCTCTGCAGGACAGAATGTGGTCCATGCACCAGGAGCTGTTTCACTTCCTTCTACAGTCTGAGATCTCAAGGAAGAAAACTTCAGGTTCCCACTAAGCAGGACTGACTCTAGTTAACCCCTGGGTCCTGGTCCCCAAGGTTCCTTCTCCTACCTCCAGCAGGTCTATCATCCTGGTCATCTGGGAGTAGATAAGGACCCTATGTCCTTGAGACTTGAGCCGAGTCAGCAGGACATCAAGGGCATACAGCTTTCCACTGTCAGTGATGAGGCTCTCCTTGCCTGGGGAGAAGAAAAGCAGGGTGGGGGGTAGGAAGGGAAACTATTTAATTGAAGCAACAAAATCACTTGCTGCAAAGCTGTATGCAGCCCAAATTACCACAACTAGGATTCTTGTCATCATGAGAACAGGAAAGTGCTCTAAAGAAAGAATGTAAATCCTTGTTAAATTTCAACCAGGAGTGCTCTGGGCAGACATATCCTCAAAGAGGGAGGTGGAAATTCCCTTCCAACTGATAGCATCCAATCCTATCTGCTGCTGGGGCCTTTGGAAACTTTTCTGTTCTACCGTCTAATCCAGGGACACAGTTACACCAGCATATCTACGAGTGATATCTACTTTATATGTGCTCTAAGCAACCCCCCAAATCTGTTTTCCTTTGTTCACCTATCTTTGGATATCTGTTTCTGTTAGTGCTGTGGTTGTTTGCATCCTAAAAACATGAGAATGTATAGAAACAAGGGTTGTTCCTGCCTTCCCCAAGAGATACGTAAACAGCAAGAAAGGCAAATAAACATACCACCCCCCCTTTTTCTTGTGAAGCTAGGGATCAGACCCAGTAAGGCAAGGTGTGCTACCACTAAGCTACACTCCTAGCTTTTCAGAAAAAAATGACTCTGAAATAAAATTGCTCTTTCACTAACTAGTGCTTTCTTCTTCCTCTTCCCACAAGAAACATATTTCAACCACAAGAAACACATTCAACCAGAGATCCTTAAAGAACACGTAACTCACAAGTTTTCATCTTATCCATTCAGTATCATTCAACTCCCATCATATTTCAGGAAGGAGAGTTTCCTGTTTGCAGACTGGTCCATAAACATTCCCTTAACAATTGCTGCCATTAAGAGGGGGAAGAGTACATAAGGAAGTGGCTGGGGGATACAGAAATGAAGAAAGGATATAGGGACCTTACACTGACAACTAAGTACTAAAAGTTAAAAAGGTACACTGTCAAGGCTACTGACAGTACCTTGCCTTCACTTCTGGGTTTGAACCCATGGCTTTTCCTCAGAATGGCAAAGGCTCACTACTGACAGCATTCCAAGAGTTTTCAACCTCATTCTCGCCACTATCTGCCAAATGCACAATTATTGTCTAAACTGAAAAAGAACGGATGTGCTGATGGCAACATAACAAATCACTAGCTGCTGTTTTTGCCACCAAGCTATGGGTCCTAGATGTGTGCTCCAGCCTCCCTTTTCCCACCTTCAGAACACTGCCGGTCTCCCCTCCCCCCACCTCCCAGCTCGGTGGCACACACCTTTGTTCAACATCTTTGTTTGGTCCTGTTTATATTGTTGAACTGCTCTTCTTTTTGTTGTCTCCTTACCAACACAATCAAATGACTGCAGCTGGGGCACAAGTGATAGCTAAGCCCTTTCCCTGGCACCAGACAAAGGCCTGTACGAATTCCAGGTCTGATCAGGCAGCAGTGCTTTCATCACAACTTGAGGTTTCCTGCCTATCACAATTACTCTGCTGCTTCCACTGGGTTACAGGAGCCCTCCCCCACCTCATGCTGGGGATGGTCTTCAGGGACTTGGGAAGGCGAGGCAAGCACTTTTGCCACGGGGCCGGAGTCAACATTCCCTACACAACTTTAGACACTGCTTCCTTCTGTTCTCATTAAAGGCACAACAAGGTTAAAAAAATGCACACGTATTTGTAATAACTGAGTAAGAATGAGCCTCAGACTGCTGTAACCTACGCATTCTAGTCACATATACACAAATCTATAAGGGGTCTGGATTTGGAGAAGCTTTAACCCATTGTAAAATAGTGACTAAATGATTTTCAGATATTACTGCTTCCCACATCTATTTTTTAAAGCTTTGCTATGTACAAGATAAAAACATACAGAGATATACATAAAACAAATACACAGGATGATACATTGTTATGAATTCATAGTATTGTGAATATCTCCCATTCTGCGCCATATCCTTTTCTCACTACTGAAACTATTTTTTTTTTTTTTTTTTGCTAGTCCTAGACCTTGGACTCAGGGCCTGAGCACTGTCCCTGGCTTCTTTTTGCTCAAGGCTAGCACTCTGCCACTTGAGCCACAGCACCACTTCTGGCCATTTCCTGTATATGTGGTGCTGGGGAATCGAACCCAGGGCTTCATGTATATGAGACAAGTACTGTTGCCACTAGGCCATATTCCTAGCCCTACTATTTTTTTTTTTTTTGATAAAGGAAATTCTTAATTTTAACAGCCAAACCTACCAGTCTTTTCCTTTGTACTCTGACTAAAAATTTATTCCAAAATCAAGTGTCCTGTATTTTAGGAGGAAATTACGGTCCATTCTCACCTTTTCCCAACTAGAAAAGGAAACCGCTATATTCCCCAAAGCCCACCCCCTAAGGCTTGCTCCCCAGCCTGTGATGCTACTGGGCTCACATCTGTTTTGTTTTTGCTCAGTAGAAAGAACCTGATGCTCGGATTAGAAAGGCTTAGAAGTAAAGATGCACACATGCGCCACACAACCTTGTAGAGGTGGATGGACGAGACCTCTGATAGATTTTTTTGTATTTGTCGTACTGGGGATTGAACTCGGGCTGAAGCACGCTAGGTAAGTCCTTTACCCCTGAACTACGTCCCTGCTAACTAGACCTCTTTGGAATGCTTAGAAGGAAAAGGCCTGAGAAGAAATTTCAGCAAATCTCAAAAACACTTAAGCAATCAACAATATTACTGTCTGGTGATTAGACTAGATAGAGGTAATCAGCTTCTAGTATTTGTCATCAGTAGGACATGTAGAAAAAAAATGCTTATTTCTCTCCATGTGTGTAAGGGCATTTGTACTGAGGCCTTTTAGTCCTTGCTTGTTTTTTTTTCACTCATGGCTGGTACTCTACCACTTGAGCCCACACCTCAAGTCCAGCTTTTCTGCTGGTTAACTGACGATAAGAGTCTCAAGGACTTTTCTGCCACAGTTAGCTTAGAAATGCAATCTTCACATCTCAGTCTCCTGAGTAGTAAGGGGGTTACACGTATGAGCTACTGGCAGCACCTGGTTACAGCATCCAATTTATAAGAGCTATCAATGCTGTGCTAGCGAAGAGCAGTTTGACCTGTTGCTAAGCAGGGGATGGAGCCAGAGGGAACAGAATTTCTTAGAAATCAGGTTGATTCTGCCACATCAAATCTAGGCCCAGCCCCTTCTCTAAGACAGAAGAAGAAAAGATACTGACTGAAAAAAACCAATCCTATTTTCGTATCATTTTTCTTTGAATGCTATATTATTTAAATACTGGTTCATGCTATCCATGTATAAGATCTTCTTCCGTGACAAGAGAAAAATAACAATCCACAGCAGTACAATGATGATAACAGATTAAGCATCACCTTTTTCCAATGAAAGGCCTTTAGAAAGGATTAGATAGTCTCCTGGTGAAGCCTAGAGTAGCAATCAAGGTGCAAAACTTGGGAGATTTTGGCAGGGAATGCAACAGAACCAGCACTTCCCAGGGAAGCAAAAAATGCAAAAGCACAGATAAAATATAGGTTCCACTGACACACTTCCACCCACCCCACCCCCTGCCCTGCCCCAGCAAGTCTGTCCACAGAGCACAATGGGGTCAGTGAGGACCTGGTTGGTTCTCACAGTAAACAGCCAGTGGGGCTGGTGCTTTTTATCGATGCGAAAAGAACTCAGACACTTCCTGCTATTTAAACAAGGTCCATTTTTCTTTCAAAGAACAGGAAAAGCCACAAGAGATTCCCACAGTGCAAGCAATAAGCCTTTTACTCCCATACTGAGACCTAAGCTAGAATGAAGGAATAAGAAATAAAGTGCTATTTTGCACTCTCGGTACCTATACTCACCTCCTGCCTAGGACGCTCTAGAGGTTTCCATTCTGGCCTGGTTTGTAGCTGGGATTTCCCCCTTGATTTTCAAAGCACTCACCTTCCTCCACTGCTTTCCTGTGTTCTAAGCCCGTTCTGAGGCCATATACAATATCGCTTTCACATACCCAAAAAGGCATCTTTCAGTCACAGCAATACCAAAGCCATTAACAGACTAATAATACAAAGCATCTTGACCCTTGACAATCTCAATCTCAGTCTTAAATGGAAAAGCAGGTCAGTTATCTCTTACAAATATGTTCACTAGGTATCAATAAACACAAGCAAGGTATCGGTGCATTTGGACAACCCAAAACTAGCAGTTTTGGCTCCAGTTTGCAGCAGGTGTAAGTAAAGAATATGAGTCTACTGAACCCTGTGTTCAACTTCCTTAAAAGTAGTCTTACTACAGCAAAGATGAAAACCTACTTTCCTTTCAATCCCTGACCTTGACCCCAGGGGGTCTGGGAATCTGCTAGCTTTTTGGCACAAAACATACTGTTTTTCCTCTTGTTATGATTAGATCTCTGGTGCTCCGTGCAGGACACTGTTTATGCTACTTAAACTTGGCTTTCTGGGAGTGACGACATTCTCATTCATCCCACTGGCAAATACACAACTGTACTGAAGCTTTCTGTGTCATTTTAATTATTTTATCTTTGCAATACTAGGACTGGAATTCAAGGTCTTTGCACATGTGGCAAGAACTTCTTTTTATAAAATTCTTAAAAACTGGCAGTCCTTTCTGCTTGTCAAAGGAGAATAAGCACAACCTAAAAATATTTTTTTCCACGTCAAAATTATTAGCATTTTTACATATAAATTACAAAGGGCAAAAAGGGAAACAGAAACCTCAAGAGCTCTGAATTTTAAGTATGTAAAATCACCACATGGAGCAATCTCATGTGCTTTCCCCTTGCCAGAGCTGGAAACATGTCCCAAGAGTGGGCAAACTCACCTGGAATCCTGATGAAGGACCAGCCATTCTGGGGCTGGATGCTGCACAGTCC
Source organism: Perognathus longimembris pacificus (assembly GCF_023159225.1). Classification (NCBI taxonomy): domain Eukaryota; kingdom Metazoa; phylum Chordata; class Mammalia; order Rodentia; family Heteromyidae; genus Perognathus; species Perognathus longimembris. Next base: position 32,335,533 of record NC_063183.1, on the reverse strand, counting down.
CCCAGCAGGCTCTGGAAAGAACTGAGATCTCCCATCCAGCCAGTCTGCAGCCAGCTCAGGCGCCCCATTCAACACACACTGCTTGGCTGCCAGACTCCCGCCTTCCTTCAGAACTTGCCTCTCGTATTCTGCACTTCGGTCATTGCAGTAAGAATCCAGTGGCACTGCGGTGACCTGCAAGGACAGATTCCTGTAACACTTGTACATTTTCCACACTCAATTCATAAGCCTCAACTTTGAGGTCAGGTGACCACTGAGTTGTTAATTAGCATATATTAATTGTAGAAAGGTGTTCCGCTGTGATATGTGCATATAATGTGCTTTGATCAACTTCACCTCTATTACTTTTTCTTACCTTTCAGGCTAAACGTTTTAAATTCTCTGTTGTGACTAATTAAACTGACCCTAATTACCGCAGCGAGCCTCTCCAGTTAGAAGGCTGAGCTCTACTAACACAAACCTACAAATTAAGTATGCAAAGCAAAATTCAGTGTGCAGGTAAATCAAGAGAACAAATAAGTGAATGCACACACACACACCCCTCCCGCCTCCAGTCACTTTACCATTTGCATTCATTGCGAGGTGCTGTTCTTGGCAAAGTGCTATGAGCTCTATCATGTCAGCTAAGGAGCTGGAACTAATAATGAGTCATAATTAAAGAACTGAAGAGTATGGGCCTGGCACATCTGAAGCTATCTTTAATGCTTCTCTGTGTCAAAGCTTGCAAGTTTATCCTTCTGATTAGCAAATCTAAGGGAAGATAAGGAAAACTTTCAGGCCATAAGTTGGGGAAGAGGTAAGAGGACAACAATTTATTAGCAAGTAGAAGATTCATTTTCTGGTTGTGTAAAATTCTTACCTCATCACAAGGCGGATCCCCATACTACTAAGATTCTACCCTCCCAATGGAGTAGGGGGTGGCTCCTAGCTAATTTAGAAGCATAAGCTTCATCTTTTTTCAGCTGTCTGATCTATTCCCAGTCTAAAAGTCAGATGGTATATCCGGCTGTCTATGAAATTGCCTGAAAGGAGCCTACTGAAGATGACAAGGCTACATTCAGTTAAAACGTGTAAGGTTGCAATGATCTGCCAAGCCCACAATAATAAAAATACTAAAAATAAATTTTAAGCTTTAAATTGCTCAGAAAAATCTTTTTTTTTTTTTTTTTTTTGGCCAGTCCTGGGGCTTAGACTCGGGGCCTGAGCACTGTCCCTGGCTTCTTTTTTGCTCAAGGCTAGCACTCTGCTACTTGAGCCACAGTGCCACTTCTGGCCATTTTCTGTATATGTGGTGCTGGGGAATTGAACCCAGGGCCTCATGTACACGAGGCAAGCACTCTTCCCCTAGGCCATATCCCCAGCCCTCAGAAAAATCAGAAAACAGGTAAGACAAAGGTATGGGACGTATCAAAATTTAAAACATTTGCTGTACTCAATTACTGTATCCACAAAATGTGGGCAGTTGGGAAAATCTCTGTCTTGCTACTAAAAATTAAACCTATTTTCATGTCAGTTAATTATTTTCTCTTTTGGCCAGTCGGCGGGGGTGGGGGTGGGGGTGTTGAACTCAAGGCCTGGGCACTGTCCCTGAGCTTCTTTTGCTCAAGACTAGCACTCTACCACTTGAGCCACAGCGCCTCTTCTGGCTTTTTCTGTTTATGTGGTACTGAGGAATCAAACCCAGAGCTTCATGCACGCTAGACAAGCACTCTACCACTAAGCCACATTCCCAGCTGTATGTCAATTAATCTTAAGGGAAGACTTTTGTAATGCATAAGAAACATGAGTGAGAGTAGCTCAAAAGTGCACATTTTGCCAGGCAGGTGAGATAGCTACCCTGGCTAAGCTCTAATTTAAAAACAATTTTGGAGAATGGTTTTTTTCCTCGAGGGGGGCATCCAGCTATAAAATGCATATCATCAAATTATCTTTTTTTTTTTTTTTTTTGGCCAGTCCTGGGCCTTGGACTCAGGGCCTGAGCACTGTCCCTGGCTTCTTCCCGCTCAAGGCTAGCACTCTGCCACTTGAGCCACAGCGCCGCTTCTGGCCGTTTTCTGTATACGTGGTGCTGGGGAATCGAACCTAGGGCCTCGTGTATCCGAGGCAGGCACTCTTGCCACTAGGCTATATCCCTAGCCCCTCATCAAATTATCTTATAAAATATCTAGAACTTTACACTCACACTCTGGGATCTGGGTGTGTGAGACCTAAATTTATGCAGTTTGGTAAAGTATTCTTTAAGAATAAAAAGAAAAAATAGCCAGATGCTAATGGGCTCATGCATGGAACTTTGGAGGCTAATATCCAGGAGAGCCACAGTTTGAAGCCAGCCCAGGCAACTAAGTCCTTTGTATCTCCAATTAGCTAGGAAAAAGCCACATTGAAGGTGTAGCCCAAATGGTAGATGGCCACACAAGCAAGCCAAGCTAGCAGAAGGTCCTAACTTCTTTAAAAAAAAAAAAAGTACAAATTTTAATGAGTCTGAATGAAAGGCCAATATATCCCAATTGTTAATGAACAGCCTTGTATATCAATCCAAGTCTTGAGAACTACTGCACTGGGGTATATAAAAAACTAGCTGTACAAAGTGCCTCTCCTAGGAACAGAAGGTACTAAAAGTTGATAAAGAACTTCATTTACTAATAACCAGGGAATAAACTACTCTGGATTATGTATAATGCGGAACAGAGTTTGCTAGGGAACAGTGCCCTCTACAGTCCAGATCCAAAATTACAATGTGCCACAGTGAATGGCTCCATTACAACCCACCCAGGCAAACCACAGAAATCAGTTTATCCAGACGGCACTAGGAGCCTATATCACTTTCATTTTCTCCAGGGAAGTTTGGTGTTTCTGCTTCCAGTATATTCATTTTTCCTCACTGATACTTCAGTATATGCAAATAAAGACTGAAATTTAAAGCAGGTGGCAGCAGCCCAGATCATAGACCAGAGCAGACATCTTCAATGTAGAATGTGATTTGCATAACCTCACAGTCCAGGCTCTAACAGCTAGATTTCTAGAAAAATGGTTAGAAGTATGTTCTACGTATTTTCAAAAGCACATATACTCTTGGATGAGTTGTCAAATCTAGTCTACAACACATGATCTTCCTGCTTACAGTTGCACTTACTATTTTCTAACATAAGACTGATATTTACACCAATTTTAAACTTATGCTCCACCCCACCCCTTTCTGGCAGAAAGGCAAAACTTAAAAGATTCGAACATAAAGTCTCAGGAATAAAGTGAGAAGGGGAAATTACGCAAGAAGAAGATTGGGAGGATTGTGACACAGGAAGAATGTGTTCCTGCTTAGAAGTCAATTCTAGCCACTCTTACAGTTTAAAAACAAAACTTTCAGCTACAAGCTTTCACCTAGCTGCTAATTTTCATTTGCTGATATTCTTCCAAGAGCTGGGGTGAATGTAAGTGCGAGTTCTAATGAAGTTTGAAACAAAAGGTTTTGAGAAATTTGGTTTGTGAGGAGCCCTGGATCAAGATATATGCATAAATCACAAAATGTCACTTAAGCCGTGTACCTGGTCCAAAAGAGGGCAAAAAAGCTACTTCACCAGTCTGCTAACCCCAAATGGCTGTTTATTAGCTCAGAAACAGGAGATGAAGCATGACCTCTCTCCTCACAAATGGAAAGGCTTTCCCCCTCTTGGCTCTCATGAACTAACCTGTTTCTCGCTTCATTAACCTTCTAGATGAGTGTCTAACAAGGCTGCCTCCTCAGGCATTCAGAGCGTCCTTCCTGAGAACATGTGTGTTCTTGCTCTAACTCTGGGAAGCATGACAGAAACAAGCATTCCCACCCACCCCCACCCCCCGCCCCGGTAAGATGAATTCCAGGGGCCTTACTTTAGTAATCCTATAGAATGAATTCCTCAGCTACTGCTAAGGGGTATAGTTATTTCTGAGTTAACCCTGAGATTTTCATATCATGTACTAGGCAAATTAATTTCTCTTAATAAGGCTAGAGGTGTGGCTCCAGAAGAAAAGTACCTGCCAACCAAGTGTGAAGCCGAGTTCAGACTCTAGCTCCGGGAAAAACAAAACAAGAAAAACACACCAAATCCCCCAACTTAACTCCTGTAGGCCAGAGTTTCAAAGGAAATCAGTTTTTTCTTCTCACTAGATGGGTCACAAGTCTGAAGATATTAGGCATTTCGTGAAGTCTGCCTTATACATAGCTCAGAACTGATCTGCAAGGTGAGAGCTGTGTATGTTTGCATAAAACACCCAGCACACAAAGACATCCATTCGTGTATGCGTGTGTGCACACACTGGTCCCGGGACTTGAACTCTGGTCCTGGGCACTGTCCCTAAGCTTTTGTGCTCAAGTCTAACTCAACCACTTGAGCCACAGTTCCACTCCTGGCCTTTTCTGGTTAACTGGAGATAAAACTATCATGGACTTTCCTGCCTGGGATATTTTTCAGACCACAGTCCTCACATCACAGCCTCATGAGTGGCTAGGATTCACAGGCATAACCCACCACTGCCTCGCTAGAATTCTTCCCATCCTAACAATTATGCAGTGATTACATTCATTTTCAGGTTCAGGACAAGCAAAGTATAAAATTCTAGAAACACATACAGAAAGGGGGCTGAGTAGGAAAGGAGGGTGCTGGAATATAGCTTTTCAGCCAAGGGGATAAAGTTTCCTCCTGCTCCCTGCTTACCATATTTACAGCAATTATACTTTTCTTAAAGGTACATCTATGGCTCTTTAGGGAAACAGCAAACCTGGTAGTATAGACTCTGAAAACAATACTAAAGTACAATCCAGGGTCATGGCTTTGTGATTGTATTGGCATGCCTGTGTGATTGTGGAGTTCTTTTGTTGGTTTTTCAGAAGATCTTGATATGAAGCCTAGAACACTCTTGAACTAAGGATACTGCCTCAATTTCTAAGTGCTGGAATTACACATGTATACAACCACACATTGCTCAAGGTTGTTCCTGAGAGTAGTTGGAATAGATCCTTGGAGGTTTTGAGTGGTAATGAATAATTATGTACATAAACGCAAGACAGCTCACTTTTATTGGCTCTGTAAAACACTAGAATACAAGAAGTCATTCTCTCAGAAATCTACACTCCCTCTATTAGACTTCTTGATACAGAGATCAGATTAAGAATAACAATGAAACCAACCTTCCCACTATGGAAGCACCCGAATTTAGATACATCCTAGAAAAGGTTTATTTCATGGATCAACTTCAATTCTAAAAGAATGTTTTAGAAGAGTATGATAAATACAAAATCGAAGTATCTTCTACATAGCTAATAAAAACCACATTCACACAGACCAACAGGAAGAAAAATCTATGTAGGCAAAGTCAATGGGACTCAATAATGCACTTTATTCCTCTTTAGCTACTCTGATGAATTATATTTTTTGATAAAGTATGCAATCTGATAAAAATAGTGGCAGAAAAATACTTCAGATAAAGACTAACAAGGCTCCTTTCTTTGGAAAGAACTGTGGGCCTAGTAATCCTGGTAGGATGAGTGGAGAAACAAGGTAAAAACACAGAAGTGAAAAATATCAGCCTCCTAGAGCTCCCTGGGTAAACTTAGCATTTCTTCTTGGCACAAAAGGAAACTGCAAGCAGTTCTATTCTCTAACCACTGGCTCTGGCTACACCCCTCTTCTACCCCTCTTATCACATTCTTCATGGATGAAAGGAAGCATTTGTCTAACTGTAATCAAAAAGGATTGGAAAAAGGTGGAAGATGCAGTCAAAGGAAACAACTTACTGAGCTGCTGGAAACAAACTTCTGCAGCAATATCCTTCAGCAATCATGGGGGTGATATTTTGATATTCAAGGTATGAAAAAGGAACCAAATAGGGGCTCAAAGTTGAAACCACAAAAGACACCCCTACTCTGCAAATGACAACATGACTGGTGAATGGCAAGTAAGATGCAATAGTCACTTTACACATGGAACTCAGGTGTGAACCCGTCCAGGGAAGGCTGCATACAAGAAAGGACACACCAAACTAAGAAGTCGGAGTGTTATGTTTCCTTTTGTAAAGTTGAGACTATATACAAGTGATAACGCCAGATTAAATCTCCCTCTTATCAAGCCCTCTCCTATGAAAACCCTTAAAAACCTCAATGCAGGTGATAAATGGCTTTCTCTCCCTCGACCCTGCTGTTGGGTGATAATCTGAGAGATGGCTTGGTCCCACTGTAGTTTGTAACTCCTGATAAAAATTAGAAGCAGCTAGTGACTACACTCTCAAATCTACTCACCTTAAGATGAGGAAGTACAATCATGGGAAAGCCAAGACTATGAAAGCCATCCTCTTTTTTTTGGGGGGGGGGTGGTGGTGGTGGTGGTGGTGGTGTCAGTTGTGGGACTTGAACTTGGGATCTGGGAGCTGTCCTGAGCTCTTTTTAATTCTCTCAAGGCTAGTGCTATACCACTTTGAGCCACAGTGCCACTTCCCATCAGTTTTCTGGCAGTTAATTGGACATAAGTCTCATGGACTCTCCTGACAGGGCTGGCTTCAACCTGTGATCCTCAGATCTCAGCCTCCTAAATTTCTAGGATTACAGGCATGGATCACTGGTGCCCAGCTTTTTTTCTTTTCTTTCTTTTTCTTTTTTTTTTTTTTTTTGCCAGTCCTGGGCCTTGGGCTCAGGGCCTGCCAGCTTTTTTTCTTAATACTAAGATTTATAGGCTTCTCAAGGTCCAAAAAGCTTGTAACAGTTCTGTTTAGGAAATAGATCCCTTGAGAATTTTTTTCTGCAGCACTGCTGATTCCATCTCTTCCCTCCCTTGGAACTTACTCGTGGACTGGCCACACACAAAAACGATGGCAGCTCAGTGGGCAGGCAGCAACGAAGGGAGGAGGTAGCTGATCTCCGCTGGTGGATGAGATGGTCTGAGTAGCCACTCACTGCTTTGCAGTAGCTACTGAAAACAAGAGACTACAAAACAAAAAAGCCAGTTAATGCCACAAACAATTTCGAGGAATGAAGTAAAATAGAAAAAGTGTCACACATTATATATCTGACTTAAAGAACTTTCTGGCTGGCCATAATAGTAATTCTAAGTAAACAACTACTAACCAGACCCAGGAATACAGTTGAGACTAAATCAATTTCAAAGTGTTTTTGTTAATGTATCTCAAAGAAGTATCATTGCTAATTCTCCTTCTTAAACAAGATACTGTTAATTATAAACAAGTACTGCAAAACTTTTCATTCAGGGCTGGGAATATGGCCTAGTGGCAAGAGTGCTTGCCTCCTACACATGAAGCTCTCGGTTCGATTCCCCAGTACCACATATATGGAAAATGGCCAGAAGGGGCGCTGTGGCTCAGGTGGCAGAGTGGTAGCCTTGAGCGGGAAGAAGCCAGGGACAGTGCTCAGGCCCTGAGTCCAAGGCCCAGGACTGGCCAAAAAAACACTTTTCATACAAAACACTATGTGTGGGCTGGGAATGTGGCTTTGTGGCTTAAAAGGGCACTAAGCAGGCAATTTACAAGGCAAGCACTCTTGCCACTAAGCCATATCCCCAGCCCCAAGCAGGCAATTTACGCTGAAACAATTGCTTACCTTTAACAATGGGCAGCTGCAAAGGTTGGGAAAGGAAAGTGGAAAGTTAACTCCAAGTAGGAAGTCCTTGTTCCTCAGGTATCTATGCTGGCTCTCCCCTTCTGGCTCTCCCCAGGAGCGCAGCTGATGGAGCCTGTAGGAGGCTTTCAGAGACAGGAAAAGAGCTAACCATCTGAAACAAACCACAGCAAATATGCTTATTCAGTGCTCCAAGGAGATCTGAGGGTCGTTCACAAAAGTGAGAAACTACCCAAGAGGTGTCTCACATTACATCTATTTTCTAAGTCTTGGAAACTTGAGAAATTTCAAACAAGGATGTTTTATACTTCTATTCCATGAACTGTCATGATTTGGAGTACTCCTACTACAAAACCTAAAATCCAGGCTGGGAATATGGCCTAGTGGTAGAGTGCTTGCCTCCTATACATGAAGCCCTGGGTTCGATTCCTCAGCACCACATATACAGAAAAAGCCAGAAGTGGCGCTGTGGCTCAAGTGGCAGAGTGCTAACCTTAAGCAAAAAGAAGCCAGGGACAGTACTCAGGCCTCGAGTCCAAGGCTCAAGACTGGCCAATTAAAAAAGAAACCAAAATACACTGTAAAGCTTTTCATGTTATTAAGAGTATTCGTGCTTCATTAAAACTCTTACCATAAAAATTTTTCCTGTTGCAAGAAAACTATTATTTTAAAGAATAAGGACATAGAACTAAATTTGTCAACACAAGTGAGGAAGTCTATGCTGTGGTCAATACAAACTAAATGAATCAGCAGTCACTATTTCTCTCTAGAAACCAACATAATAAACTAGAAATTAAAAAATTTATGGAGCTGGGGATATAGCCTAGTGGCAAGAGTGCCTGCCTCGGATACACAAGGCCCAGGACTGGCAAAAAAAAAATAAAAAATAAAAAAAAATTTAATGACTTTTGACAGCAAATATATGGAAGAAAAGCCTAAATATTCTTTATCTAAGATATATAATGAAGCATCATGTAACTAAATGCTCAAAAGAAACTTACACTTCACTTGAAAAAAGAGGTTAAAATAATATAAAATATTTTTCACAGTATTTGACTGCTGTTCCTGTTTATTCTCAACTACTACTACTACTTTCTGTTTTGTTTTTTGCCAGTCGTGGAGCTTGAACTCAGGGCCTGAGCACTGTCCCTGGCTTCTTTTTGCTCAAGGCTAGTACTCTACCACTTGAATCACAGTGCCACTTCCAGCTTTTTCTATATATGTGGTACTGAGGAATCGAACCCAGGGCTTCATGTATACGAGGGTGAGCACTTTACCACTAGGCCATATTCCCAGCCCTCTCAACTACTACTTTCTTATTAAAGAAACAAAAAAACAAAAAACAATTTAGCTGGGTGCCAGTGGCTCATGCCTGTAATCCTAGCTACTTAGGAAGCTAAGATCTGAGGCTCACGGTTTGAAGCCAACCTGGGCAGATAAATCATGTGATTGTTATCTCCAATAAACTACTCAGAAAAAAAAAAAAGCCAGAAATGGCACTACGGCTTAAACGGTAGCCTTGAGCAAAAGCAGGTCAGGTTCAGAGCCTCTCTCTGCCCTAAGTACAAGCCTCAGGACACACACACACACGTACGTGCGTGCGCACGCACACACACGCACTCACGCGGCAAATTTCTCACCTGGCTAAAAGTCCCTGAAGCATGAGGTTTGCCATTTCTGCTGGAGACACATCAATAAAGCGAAGAAAAGAAAAACAGCTTTCTTCATTAATACCTGTAGCATCAAAGAACAATATTAAATCCAATAGTAAACCAAGAAGAAACTGAGTTAAAGACTGCTGAACTGCTTAATTTTTCCTTAAGCACAGATAGTCTAAAGATTCTGAGCTACCCACTGTGTCACATCTTTGTACTATAATCAGAGAAAGCAGCAGCAGGTCTATGAGACAGGTCAGGCTGGAGATGGCTCATCGGGTGTGTAGGGTTTCTGGTCCTTGGATAACTGCCTTTTCTTGTTTTTATCACACCAGGAAAAAGAACAGGACATGACAGAGGAGAAAGATTCTAAACTTTAGTCTTAAAATTCTGGACAATGCTCCAAGTTAAGCAGCTTCCATCTTGTTTAAGAAGAAAGATATTTTTTTAAGAGTTCAGCATTAATACTGCTATATTTCAAGAGTATGAAATACTTAAGAGGCGGAAACAAAGATGAAAGGTCGGTATGACCACTCTCTGTTTATAACCTAAAAATCAGAACCTACAGATGAAGATGACCAATTTATTAAAATTACTAAGACATTACAAATAAAAGCCTACCTATATAGGATAAATAACTTTTAGTTCCAAATCAATTATTTAGCACACCAATAGCATATTTGCAAAATCTTTATAAATCTTTGTTCCCTAAGATCAAAACACTTACCTTTTCTGTGGAAGAGAGACTGTTGGATATAATCTGGTGCAAATGGAGAAAGAAGAATCCTTAACCACCTGTTAAGAAAGTAAAATAAATCTGAACCCCAAAAAAAGTACTACTAATTAAACTGAATGTTCTAATGTAAAAAGAATTTTTGGGGGCTGGGAATGTGGCTTAGTGCTAGAGTGCTTGCCTAGCATGCATGAAGCCCTGGGTTTGATTCCTCAGCACGACATAAAGAGAAAAAGCCAGAAGTGGCACTGAGCTCAAGTGGTAGAATGCCAATCTTGAGGAAAAGGAGCTCAGGGACAGTGCCCAGGCTCTGAGTTCAAGCCCCAGGACTGGTACATCTTTTCTGAGCTAAGTAGTATCTATCATTAATTAGCTTTATATTAATTAGCCATTTAAATCTTTAACAAATTTATCACTATTGACTCTACAAGGAACATTTTAATATGATTCAGTTCTGCAATAAGTATAAACTCTAATGCCAGCCTTACAAACAAGGCACCAAGTTCAAACCCCTATGACACACATTTTTCTCTCTGTCCAAGTATAAAATAAAGGACCACAAGTCAATAACTACAGTATACTGAGGCAGTGAGTACATTAACAGTTCACATATGGTACAACTACATATTTGTACAAAGGTTCACGTTCATGATTCAAAAGGCAAATGGAAGTGGCTAGGGCTTTTGCAACAGTCATAGGACTCAAATTCCTACCATAATGCCACTTGACAAATAGCTGTCCACACTCCGCTTAAATACCTCATTGATGAAAACTCACATATGCTTCCTTAAATTTATCTATGGGAGCTGAGTGTAGTAGCAGACAACTGTAATCCTATTACATAGGACGGTGAGACAGGATCATTACGAGTCTGAGGCTAGACTCAGTGAGTTTCAGACTAGCTTGAACTACGTAGAAAGATCAAAGAACAAATTTATCCTGGGCTAGAGATGTAGGCAGACTCCTCTTTTAGAAAACACAAAATGCTGTGTTTGATCCCCAAGAACAGAAAAAAAAATTCTCTACTAAGCCATAAGAGTGCAAACTATAAAACAAAAACAGTAAACAGGTATTAATATTTTCTCACCTGTCTCTTGAGTGGTTGAAGACCCTGATCTGCCCATGACGATAGATAAACTTTGAAATCTCATATGGCTTTAGGGAAATATGAAACGGAGACCAAGTTTCTTGTCGTTCAAATAACTCTGGGTGATTACAGACCTAAGAGGAAGGAAAAGAGTAAACACATCACTGCTGAAGCTTTGCCTTCGCGAAAACTTTGCCATTTTTATTGCTAGAAGCCTTTGTTCATATGACATCGAGCCTCTAGGCCTTTTCAAATATGTTCACAAAGACAACATCAAGTCTCTTACCTTCCTAAACTGCATGACTAGATTCATGAGGCTGCTGGTGGTGTTCTGTGCTTGCTGGGTAGAGCCCATAGACGATTGTAATAAATCTTCAATGGAAATTTTGTTCTTTAGGGCCTGGTATAATAGCTTTTGTCGGCTAGTCAGTTGGCAGTACATTAGAATTTCAATCTAAAATTCAACAAAAAGATATTTGGGAAATCATTTGTAAGAAAATTTGGTATATGCCTAGAGTAAAACTAGATTATAAATTGAGTTCGTTATCTCTACAAACTGGCGATGTGGATAATTACCCAGGAACAATGTTTCCTTGACCTTTTTTTTTTTTTTTTGGGCCAATCCTGGGCCCTGGACTCAGGGCCTGAGCACTGTCCCTGGCTTCTTCCCGCTCAAGGCTACCACTCTGCCACCTGAGCCACAGCGCCCCCTCTGGCTGTTTTTCATATATGTGGTGCTGGGGAATCGAACTGAGAGCTTCATGTGTAGGAGGCAAGCACTCTTGCCACTAGGCCATATTCCCAGCCCTCTTTGACCTTCTCATGTCATTCACCCTATACACTCTCCCCAGGCAATCTTTTTCCATTCCCAATAGCACCAAGTATTATCATTCACAATAACATGCAGGAAATATAGTGGGAAGAGGATGAGAGGAACGAGTATATATGGGAATTAGGTAGGCTACTGTGAGACTTTCAACGTCTGTAGTGTTTTTAATAACCACAAAGGGTAGGGAAAGTTATGAGCTGATCATTGCTAATGCTCTGCAGTATGTCTAAGAGGATGCACTATACCATTCTTTCAACTTTTAAAATCTCCATTAATAAAAGTTTTTACAAAGTAAAAGAACTGTCATTTCCTTGCTTGCTCGATTCATTTGAGTCCTTTTGGAACATTTTTCATGTCTCTCTTGTGGTACTGGGGATTAAAACAATCAATTTTAAAGATTTCTCCAACTAATTACCCTTCAACTAAATTTTTATCAAAGGAATTTTTCCCCAGAACCTAAGTTGGTGTTTACTGGAGCTTAACCTCTGAGGACTTCATTGCTTACCTTGTCAGACAATTCATTTTCTACATCTTTCTTAATTCTCCTGAGCATAAATGGTTTCAAGATCATGTGCAAGCGAGAGAGTTGATCTGAAATAACAGGAAGCTCTAATTAATATCCTATCCAGACTTAGCACAATCAAAACAAACACCATCTTTGGGCTCAATGTTTCTGTTAAAGTACATGAGAGATTAGAATTGGTCCCTGAGAACTGAGCAATGTAAATTTTCTCTAGCATCTTGCCATAGTCAACTAAGTCAATGCATTAAGGTCTACTTTCATTAGAATCACTTTTAAATACATAAGGAACATTTTTTATCAATAACAGGGTTCTCACAGAAATCTAATAACACCTATTTGAGACCACTAGAGTTCCTCCCACCAAAAAATTATCTTTCAAAGGATGTCAGCAAATTAACAACTTCATAGTGTAAAATCCTTTAAGGGATTTTTCTGATAGATGTCACCTTCTGGTCTATGTAATAACATTCCCCACAAGTTCTAAAAGCAGGCAGATATTATTCAACAAGACCAAAAGTATTAATAAACAACATTAAAAGGTTTACAATTAAAAATAACTCCTATGTAGGAAAACTAAAAACAAGTCTTCTAATATTTTTCACTTTTGTTGTAAGAATCCATTATACAAAGAAAATAATTTTCATATGACTCTTCCCGGATCCATGTGAAAGCAGACTCTGAAAGCCAAAATGCTTTATAAAGTAAGCATGATGTACCTGATGAAAAAGTCAAGACCAGAATAGCTGTCAAATTAATTTTTGGTTTTCAAATTATATCCAAAGCACATAGCTGTTCTATGAGAGAAAGCCTCCTCTAGCTCCAATATTCTATGTATGCTGTAGCTTGGTAAAGAGAAATAAAGTTCCACACATTACTTACTCTCATCAATTGCCGATTTGTTTTCAGCATGACTTTCAATGTCCTTGGAAAACCATTCATTAAATTCTTCATGTGAATCAAATAATGTTGGCATAATGAAATGTAGCAGAGCCCAGAGCTAGAGACAAAGAAAAAACAAATGCAGTAAGGATATATTAAGGTTTGCTAATTGTTCATGTGTGTGAGAGGGAGAGAGAATAAAGTATAAGCACATGCCTTCCAACCAATCCAAATACTGTTAAGTACCAAACTGAAAAGTGATTATTTTTCAACTAATTTATAACCATAAGTTTGAAAGGGAAAGTATTACTCATATTTAATAGAGGAATCATTTAAAAATTACATATGTGTCATAGACTAACAACTTTAAAGCAGGGACAGTGTACATAGGGCTAAGAGTCTAGTTTGCCATCCTTTTTTTTTTTTTTTTGCCAATCCTGGGGCTAGAACTCAAGGCCTAGGCACTTTCCCTGAGCTTCTTTTGCTCAAGCTAGCACTCTACCATTTGAACCATAGTACCACTTACAGCTTTTTCTATATATGTGGTGCTGAGGAATAGTCTCAGACTTTCTTGCTCAGGCTGGCTTCAAACCTCAATCCTCAGATCTCAGTCTTCTGAGTAGCTAAGATTACAGGCATGAGCCACCTGAGCCTGGCATGTAAATAAAGCATTATGGGAACGAAGCCATGCTTATTCATTTACACATCGTCTGTGCCACTTTCACATTAAAGAGCCAAAGGGTTGCAACTGTGACTGTATAAAAATTCTAAAATATTGTATGATCTAGTCTTTTACAGATGCATCTGGTCCCCATTCTAGTTGATCAATTATCTTTGATGAAGAAAAATAATTAGATCTCAGAATATTATCTTTAAATATCTCTTCACTAGATGGGTAAATTTCCTAATGTGCTCAATGTTTATTACATAAAAGAATAAAACCAGAGAAGAGTGATGTTAAAAGCCCACCTAAGGGAAGCTTTGGTCAAATCCAGGGAATCAGGGGTGAACAGTTATATGTGGTGCTACAACTCTCTCTTATGAAGATGTAGATTGGGATTTTTACTAGTGCCTACCTCTGCCATGGTGTTCTGAATAGGGGTTCCAGTTAGTAAAAGCCGATTCCGACACTGGAACTGCAAGAGGATCTTCCAACGAACACTGATAAAGAAAATGAGTTACGAATTCTAAATTAGCAACAAACCATTAATTACCTTACAGAGACCTCATATATCTAATCATGCATTCCAAACAAGTAGCACTCCAAACAAATAAATCATGTATTCCACTGTATACATAATTGAAAGATATTTAAGAAGGCTAAGAAAAGTACATTTCAGGGGCTAGGAATATGGCCTGGTGGCAAGAGTGCTTGCCTCCAACACATGAAGCTCTCGGTTCGAATCCCCAGTACCACATATATGGAAAATGGCCAGAAGTGGCGCTGTGGCTCAGGTGGTGCAGAGTGCTAGCCTTGAGCAAAAAGAAGCCAGGGACAGTGCTCAGGCCCTGAGTCCAAGCCCCAGGACTGGCCAAAAAAAGAAAAGTACATTTCAGCAGAATAGAATTCTTTATACAGAAAACATGGTACTAATGGATATTGGGGTTTAGAAAAAATAGCCTTCAAACAGCAAGAGTTGGACCCTTCTGTACTTATTTGTAACGTGTGTGTGTGTGTGTGTGTGTGTGTGTGTGTGTGTGTGTGTGTGTGTATGTGTACTGGTCATGGGGCTTGAACACAGGACCTGGATTCTGTCCGTGAGCTTCTTTTTCTCAAGGCAAGTAAGTGCTCTACCTCTTAATCCACAGCTCAACTTCTGGCTATTCTTTAGTAGTTTAGTGGAGATAAGAGTCTGACAACTTTCCTGGTCCAGTTGGCTTTGAACCATGATCCTCAGATCTCAGCTTCCTGAGTAGCTAGGATTATATGTATGTATCACTAGTGCCCGGCTTCCTTTCTGGGCTTGTAAAGTTTATTGCATTTGTTAGTTAAGAAGTGAAGATGTGAAAAGATCTACAATGTCTTCATTATTCCTGGTCAGCAACACATTCTCCTTCAAAATGGTTCAATTTAGCCAGGTGCTGGTGGCTCAAACTTAAGATAATCCTAGCAACTCAGGAGGCTGAGTTCTGAGAATAAGGGTTCGAAGCCACCAGCTCAAAACAGAAAGTCCATGAGACTTCTTCAATTAACTGCTGTGGCTCAAAGTGGTAGAGCACTATCAGCCTTGACTGAAAAAGTTCAGGGACAGTGCCCAGGCCCTGAGTTCAAGCTCCATGCGTGGTGGGGGCGGGGGGTGGGGAAGAGTGCAATATTAAATATTGCCTATCAGAGAAAAATGTCACAATTATGGAGTGGGAAGATAAAAGTTGAGAAAAAAACTATATACTCTATTTTCTTTTTTTTGCCAGTCCTGGGCCTTGGACTCAGGGCCTGAGCACTGTCCCTGGCTTTTTTGCTCAAGGCTAGCACTCTGCCACTTGAGCCACAGCACCACTACTGGCTGTTTTGTATATATGTGGTGCTGGGGAATCGAACCCAGGGCTTCATGTACACGAGGCAAGCACTCTTGCCAGTAGGCCATATTCCCAGCCCTATACTCTATTTTCTATACATTTTTCTTTTTTGTCCATCATAGAGCTTGATCTTTGGGCCTGGGAACTGTCCTGAGCTCTTCAACTCAAAGCTAGTGCTATAATACTTGGAGTCAGAGCACCACTTCCCATTTTCTGGTGGTTAATTAGAGCTAAGAGTCTCACCGACTTTATTGCCCAGGCTGGCTTTGAACCACAATCCTCAGATCTCAGCCTCCAGAGTAGCTAGGATTACAGGAATGAGCCACTGGCACTGGGAGAAAAAGCTATATACTCTAAAAGGCAGTCCCAAGAAAAAATATGAACAAACTTTGCCTTCTAGTCAGTAACATAGCCAAGGCATTAACCATGCCGTGCCAGCTTCTGGGATCTGTTTTCACTCAAATATGTATTTCACCCCACCTGCAGCCTAGTTTCTACAATTCATGTTACCTGGAACTACTCTTGAGCGCCTGAGCCTCATCCAGTACCATGTACTGCCACTTGACCCGCTGGAAATACTTCACATCCTGCACCACCAGCTGATAGCTTGTGATAACTACATGAAAGGGGGCATCCTGAGTGTAGAGGGTCTTCTGTAAATATAAGAAGAGAACAGTAAAAAGAGATGTGTGCTTAACAATTCATAATAGTCTACTCAACTAGTGATTGCTTTTTCTAGGGACAACGGCCACTTTTAGAACAAGTTGGGTAACAACATATTGCCAGCCTACTTACTAAAGGAAAAAAGTCTTTTCTGTGCCCCTCCCGGGACTGCAACTCGGGGCCTAGAAACTGTCCCTGAGCTTTTCTTTCTGCTCAAGGCTAGCACTCTACAACTTGAACCACAACTCCGCTTCCAGCTTTAAAAAAGTTCTTATCTTGGTGCAGGGAATGTGGCTTAGTGGCAGAGTGCTTGCTTATTAGCATGTATGAAAACCAGGGTTCAATTCCTCAGTGCTACATAAACACAAAAAGCAAGAAGTGGTGCTGTGGCTCAAGTGGTAGAGTGCTAGCCTTGAGCACAGAGAAACAGTGCCCAGGCCTGAGTTCAATACCTCGGACCTATGGGCTGGGAATATGGCCTAGTGGCAAGAGTGCTTGGCTTGTATACATGAAGCCCAGGGTTCGATTCCCCAGTACCACATATACAGGAAACGGCCAGAAGGGGCGCTGTGGCTCAAGTGGCAGAGTGCTAGCCTTGAGCAAAAAGAAGCCAGGGACACTGCTCAGGCCCTGAGTCCAAGGCCCAGGACTGGCTGGCAAACAAACAAACAAAAAAACCCAACAGAATGCCTATAATAGTAAGACTACTATACCATAACAAAAGTATACTTGTCATACATGGGATCTTATATGCATAAAAAATTCATCAAAAAGAAACTGAATGGGGGCTGGGAGTGTGGCTTAGTGGCAGAGTGCTTAGCTAGCATGCATGAAGCCTTGGATTAAATTCCTCGATAACACATATATAGAAAAAGCCAGGAGTTGGTACTGTAGATCAAGTGGTAAAGTGCTAGCTAGCCTTGAGCAAAAAGAAGCCAGGGACATTGCTCAGGCCCTGAGTTCAAGCCCTAGGACTGAAGGAAGGAAGGAAGGAAATATGTATAAAGGAAACTCAAAGTTACCTGACTCCAGAACCTTCTGATGACTTTTCTATCATGAGGATTTCCCCAATATGGTAGCACCTAAAAAAAGGGGTCAGTACATATTATTTGTTATTGATAGCAAATAATAGTGTAACCACAAATATGCTGTTCAGATTAAGTTTAAAAGAAACAGAATGAACCAGATGCTGGTGGCTCATGCCTACAATCCTAGATACTCAGGAGACTGTGATCTGAGGATTGTGGTTCAAAAACCCAGCCTGGACAGGAAAAGTCCATGAGATGCTAATCACCAATTAACCATTAAACAGCTGGATGCATAGCTATAGCTCAAGGTGTTGATTACTAGCCTTGAACCCAAAAATTCAAGTTCAGGGACTGCGTCCAGGACCTGAGTTCAAGGGTACAATTCTCTTCTGTCCCCTCTTCTCTCAATTAAAAAAAAAAATAAGTAAACAACCCCCCCCCAAACAACTATAAACTTGTCTGGAGAAAACATACAATGTCTACTGTATGAATAACAAAATAGCTGTATGAATAACAAAATAGCACTAAGCTCACGTCTGCAATCCTATCTACCCAGGAATCTGAGGGTAATGGTTCAAAACCAGCCTGGGCAGGAAAGTCCATGAGACTCTCACCATCAGTAAACTACTCAGCAAAGGCCACAAGTGGTGCTGTAGCTCAAGTGGTAGAGCACTAGCCTTAGCACAAAGAATATCAGGAAAGAGCAACCACCCAGGCACTGAGTTCAAGCACCAGAATTTGCACAAAAAGGGGGGGGGGGAAGGTTGGCTTCCAACTACATGGGAGGTAGACATTAGGAGTATCACCATTTGAGGCCAGCCCACGTGCAAGACTTCCACTATACAAGTAAGTCAGGCATTGTGCCTGTGGTCTTGGCTATGGAGGCCATGGTGAGAGGATTGTGCTCTGAGGTGACCCTCAGACAAAAGCTCAAGATCCTAGCTGA
This sequence comes from Perognathus longimembris pacificus, assembly GCF_023159225.1. Lineage (NCBI taxonomy): Eukaryota > Metazoa > Chordata > Mammalia > Rodentia > Heteromyidae > Perognathus > Perognathus longimembris. Next base: position 32,317,073 of record NC_063183.1, on the reverse strand, counting down.
AAAGTCACTGAAGCAAAAAGTGGTCTAGGAGCATGGCTCCAACGACAGACTGCCCACCTAGTAAGGGCAATGCCCTATTTTCAAACCACAATAACAGCAAAAAAATAAGAATAAAACAAAACAACAAAGATCACATCAGTAGAACAAAAAATGACAAAAACTCAGAGGAAATCTAGATAATGAAATTTTGCAAAACTTTGCAAAATTGTTCACATGAAGCCATAAGGAATACTTCAGAGTGTGGCTGGAGGGTGGGAATATGGCCTAGTAGTAGAGTGCTTGCTTCACACACATGAAGCCCTGGGTTTGATTCCTCGGCACCACATATATAGAAAAAGCCAGAAGTGGTGCTGTGGCTCAAATGGCTGAGTGCTAGCCTTGAGCAGAAAGAAGCCAGGGACAGTGCTCAGGCCCTGAGTTCAAGCCCCAGGACTGGCAAACAAAAGCAAAACTGGAACAACAGAAAATTCAAAGTGGCGGCAACTGGGCTCATAGGTTCTATTTTATCAACGGTTACAGTAGGGTTAAAAAAGAAAGTCGGGTTGGGGATATTGGTCTAGTGGCAAGAGTGCTTGCCTCATATACATGAAGCCCTGGGTTCAATTCCCCAGCACCACATATATAGAAAAAGCCAGAAGTGGTGCTGTGGCTCAAGTGGCAGAGTGCTAGCCTTGAGCAAAAAGAAGCCAGGGACAGTGCTCAGGCCCTGAGTCCAAGGCCAAAAAAAAAAAAAAGTCTATGCAAGTCAAAGCTCAGTTCCAGGGACAGACATACAAAAGAGCAGTATCACTGATTTAAGTGGTACCATACTGCCATCTATCGGTCAGTTAAGGAGCGCCTAAAAAACTTTCATGGTTGCATGGAAATTTAGGATTTTATTTTTCAATATCTTCTACATGTACTGAAACACACACACGCACACAGACTTCCATAAAAAAGATGATCACCTTCTATATGGCAAATAATTAAAGAGAAAATATTGAACAAACTGAACAATTTAGAAACTGTTCAGTTTCTAAATCTATAACCCAGCTAACGAGAGGGGTGGCAATCATAGAGCTGTTCCACAATATGGAATCCCAACCAAGTTCCTATTCTTTACAGAAGAGAAGCCTTAAAGCTTGCTTCTCACCTATACAAGAATCCCTGTATGGAATACATTATGGTTATAGTAAACTAAAATCAGAAATCAAATAAAAATTTCTAAATATATAATTTCTTTAAAATCCTCTTGACTATGCTACTTCATTATCCTTTTAGAAACAAAATATGTATTTAATTGCTTTCCACATTTTTTTAAATTTTATTTTTGCCAGTCCTGGGGCTTGAACTCAGGGCCTAAGCACTGTCCCTGGCTTCGTTTTGCTCAAGGCTAGCACTCTGCCACTTGAGCCATAGCCCCACTTTTGGCAATTTTCTATATATGTGGTGCTGGGGAATAGAACCCAGGGATTCATGTATATGAGGCAAGTACTCTTGCCACTAGGCCATATTCACAGCCAACTTTCTACCCATTAAATTGCAAGGAATGTAAACAAAAGCCTACCAATTCTTTGATATGTATATATGTATCTACATTCTACATCCAAACCTTCATTTAAACCATGTCCAACTTGATGGAATGCACTTCTGTGCTGATTATGTCCTAATTCAATCTCAGTAATTGTTTCTTTGAATCAAATCAAATTCACATTATCTGCCTCAGACATTATATATAAGCTGGACAAGAACTAAAGATCTGGCTTCGGTGTATCAAGGAAATAAATATTGAATTGGGCAGCTGTAGCCCACAACTGTAATCCTAGCTATTGACTTCTCTCTTCTCGCACACATGTGCACATGCATACACCAACACACACACGCACACACATCTTACTCCCCAATTACCTCCCACAACTTTTTTTTTTCTTTTTTGAGACAAAGTCAGCTAGTTTTGGCAATCCTCCAGTTTGGGCCTCTCAAATGCTGAGATTACAGACATGTTCCATGAGGCCTGGCATAATGGTAATTATTTTGATAATTATTATGACAGATTAACAGGATAATTATTATGACAGATTAACAGGAGTATCAGTTCATGTGGCTAAATGAAGCAAATCACTGAAATTGGACTTTGGTTTCCACTTATTAAATATAAAGAGGCACAGGTGCTCTTACTGTTCACATAAGTAATTTTTAAAAGGAATGAATGTATTTAAAAGGAATGGAGGTATTTGAGCAACAATGTAATTATTTTAAAACTATTAAAAGTCATAAAGTCAAGAAGAGAATATTTATTTTAAAGAACAACATGTCTTTTTTGAATAATTATTACTTTTTTACCTTAAATTTAGGAACAAATCTAGTAAACTCCTGGTGCCAATTGTTAAGTGTGGAAGCGGGTGAAATTATTAAGAAAGGTCCCCAAATGTTCTCTCTCTGCAAAAGAAATATCGGTTGAGTCAACTGCAGAAAGGTTTCAAGACAGTTGAAACAAAATTACTAATAATGATGAGCAGTTTAAGAATAGGAAATACATTACAACATTTGCCTATGTCCCAAAATGTCCAAACTGAATGTGCACATTCAAGATGATAATCAAGGACACATCATGAGGCAGAAGAGTCCCAAGCAACTCCTGTCCACTCCGAGTTCGTAAAGTCCTAATTTACGTCTTCATAATGTACTCACAGGATACATACTAACTTGTACGCATTGTTTTCTTCTATACCTGATTATCATAAGTTTACTATTTTCTAATAGTTGGGAGAGATTTTTTTTTGCTTTTTTCAAAGTATATTTAAACACAAAGTTTCTTACTTGTTAAAAAGTGCTCTGTAAGGTAGATATTATTCAAAGATTTAAAGCAAAGTCAATTTATTGGAAGCTTACACTGTTGAGGTTTACAGGAAAGGAGAGAGCTTTCCTGGGTTAAGTACAGTGCACATCCCATGACACTGAGGGCTAGTAAGAGCAGGTGGGAGATAGTAGCTCAAAATACTGACCCAATTGTTATGCTACTTTACCCCCTAGTAAAGGCATTGAGGGCAAAGATCAAATACTACTGTTTTGGTGTACTAAAGAGCCTATCTTAGCACTTTGTAAGTACCTAATTCTCAAAAGAAAAATGACCCAAAATTCTGGAGAGAGGAATATTGGAAGAGTGCATCTACATACCTCAGCCAGATGGGCCAGAAGGGCAATGCTCTGTACAGTTTTACCAAGGCCCATTTCATCCGCAAGAATTCCATTAATGCCCTATGGGGAACAATATACAGTCAATACTTCTAGTTTCACCACATGGATTTCAATCTACTGCTAAGAACTCAGACGTTTGATCCAACAAAAGTGAATGGAGATGCTCAGCACCCACACTTAAACACAACTGCAGTGATTCCATTTGCTGGCACTACAACTACCAAGGCCAATCTCTTTTTTTTCTTTGTTTTGGCTTTTTCTCAAGTGATTTTTAGATAAAAATTATTAATAAGTAGTTGTACAGAGAGGTTTCAATTCTGCAAATCAGGTTAGAAGTACAATGCATCGAATGTTACTTCTATATCTATTATAGCAACAGAGAAGCAAGCTAACAAAGACCCTTATTAAGACCACTTTAGACAAGCTACACATGACATAAATACAATACCTCCCAAGTATGGGGCTGAGAACATGGCCTAGTGGCAAGAGTGCTTTCCTCGTATACATGAAGCCTTGGGTTCGATTCCCTAGCACCACATATATAGAAAATGGCCAGAAGTGGCTCTGTGGTTCAAGTGGCAGAGTGCTAGCGTTGAGCAAAAAGAAGCCAGGGACCGGGCTCAGGCCCTGAGTGCAAGGCCCAGGACTGGCCAAAAAAAAAAAAAGATAAAGCTTTTTAAAGGATAAATATCTAATTATGAACTCATTTCATGAGACTGTACGAACAAAAGATAATTGAAATGACATACTTCTAAAATTTACCTGTTCATAGAGATTGGCCAACCAATTCATGCCTTTCAGCTGATAACCTTTCAACTTGCCATTAAAAATTGTGGGCTGTGGAATATCTTCACCAGCCCGAATAGATGGGTTTGCTAGGCTGTAACTCTCCCCAAATCCAGAGCCAGACTTGTTTGCTGCCCGCAGAGAAGCTGCTCGACTTTCTTTTGCATCTTCATCAAATGATCTTGTCTAGAAATAATTTGAGAAAAGAAATTAAATGCAAATATGACTCACAACATACCTACCACAACTCTGCTAAGAAAAATAACTGGAACAAAATTTCCGAAAATATAGTATTACATATCAATATATTTTACTAACACTAATAAAAAATTACGTAAAGGGGCTGGGGATATGGCATAGTGGCTAGAGTGCTTGCCTTGTATACACGAAGCCCTGGGTTCAATTCCCCAGCACCACATATATAGAAAATGGCCAGAAGTGGCACTGTGGCTCAAGTGGCAGAGTGCTAGCCTTACACACACACAAAAAAACTTCAGGCCCTGGAGAGTTCAAGCCCCAGGACTGGCAAAAAAAAAAAAAAAAAAATTACGTTAAGAAACAATGTTCTCAGCCCGGTACTGGTGGCTCACGCCTACAATCCTAGATACTCAGAAGGCTGAGATCTGAGGATCGAGTTTCAAAACCAGCCCAGGCAGGAAGGTCCCTGACATTTTTTATTTCCAATTAACCACAAAAATGATAGAAGTTGGGCTGAGAATATGGCCTAGTGGCAAGAGTGCTTGCCTCGTATACATGAAGCCCTGGGTTCAATTCCCCAGCACCACATATACAGAAAACGGCTAGAAGTGGTGCTGTGGCTCAAGTGGCAGAGTGCTAGCCTTGAGCAAGAAGCAGCCAGGGACAGTGCTCAGGCCTTGAGTCCAAGGCCCAGGACAGGCAAAAAAAAAGACAAGTTGAGTTTCGGTTCAAGTGGTAGAACACTAGCCTTTAGCACATGATCTCAGGGACAACACAGAGGCCCGGAGTTCAAAGTTCAAGCCCCAGTAGAGGCACATAGACACACACACACACAAAACAATATGATGTAACAACTAACCATATTACACTGATTGCAACATCAAGTAATCTAATGAAGATCTGACACGAAATCTGTATGGTTGGTTGGAAGTGTGCAGGAAGATGGCATGTGTGCCTGACCTACCCTAACAGTGTTGCAAAGAGAATCCTATGTAGTATACAAACGGAATCTTCTTTACTTAATTAAACCTCACTGAGGTTCCTAAATAAGTATCTCTATATCATGATAATAGAAAGCATGTTTACGAAAGTGAAAGAAGGAAAAGACAAGCACCAATGGCTCATGCCTATAATCCTAGCTACTCAGGAGGCTGAGGATCTGCAGAGTATGGTTCAAAGTCAGCCCAGGCAGGAAAGTCTGTGAGACTCTTATCTCCAATTAACCACCAGAAAACTGAAAGTGGTACTGTGGCTCAAAGTGGTAAGAGTGCTATCCTTGAGCAAAAGAACTCAGGGACAGTGCCCAGGCCCTGAGTTCAAATCCCACAACCAACCCAAAACAAGAACATATTATAAACATGATGCAATTTAACAAAGATACCTTCTTCTGTATAACTAATAAAAAAAAATTAAGAAAACTTTTCTAACCTCAATCAATATACTTTTTTCTTGGTACAAGGGTTTGAACCATGTGCATGCTAGGAAAGCACTCTTATCATGTTCTCCATGCGCACAGCGATTTTGCTTTAGCTATGTTTTTGTGTGTGCTGGTCCTATGGCTGGAACTCAGATTCTGGATGCTTTGTGGCTCAAGGCTAGCACTATACTATTCAAGCCACAGCTCTATTCCTGGCTTTTTGGTGATTAATTAGAGATAAGAGCCTCACAAACTTTCCTGCCCGGGCTCACTTTAAACCATGACCCTCAGCTGTTAACATTCTGAGTTGCTGAGATTACAGTTATGAGCCACTGTCACCTGACTAATTTTTTAATAAATTTTGACTAGTTCTGACTAATTTTTAAACTAATTTTTTAATAAAGTTTGTGTTTAAGCTCAAGCCAGCCTAGACCACAATTCTCCTTAACAGCTGGGATGGCAGGTGCACAATGCCTTGTTGACATTTTTTGATTAAGATAGGGGCTTCGCAAACATACCACCCACCCTGGATTTGGCCTCTCACTATGATCCTCCAAATATCCATCTCCAACAAAGCTAGAATTACAGGTAAGAGTCACTGTACGTTGCTCAAACAATAGGCTCTGAATGCTTAGCCAACCAAGTAGATAGTTACTATTCTGCCATTCTTCGAGTATTCCAACTATTCTAAAGTATGTACAACAGCCATCACCCTAAAGAAAAATACACACAAAGATGCCAATACTTTCAAATGAAAATGTGAGATCATATAAGTCCAAGACCAGTGGGGTATTCCTAGGCCAGGGCCAATATTAACACACTTCATTTTTAAGACCTACCCGAGCTTGGTGAATATGATAAGCATTTTCAGCATTCTTCAGCGCCTGGGCTTTAAAGTGGTTGCTGTCTGAAAAGGAAAATGTGTAGATCATCACACCTCACGGCCTTCAAAGACAAAATTATCATCAACAAACAGGATTACCTGAACCAACATTCTAATATTCACAGGTTCATGAGGGGAAGAGCAATGATTAGATTCTTTGGCAAAGGTAAGACGCTGGAAGGCACAATGGAGGCAGGGATTTCTAGTAGCCAGAACCAGCAAAGGATTAAGTTCTTCTGTCTCTCAGGGCTGAGGCTTCACCTACTAAGTAGTAACATCTGCCAGGACAAGCAAGACCATGAGAATTCGACACTGTAAGTATGCTAAATAAAACTAAGCAGATGAAGTATAAAGCATTGTCATTCTCTCATGTTTTTAGGTCAACATGATGTTGAATCTCTAAGAAATTCTTCTCAAACATACCCTTCTTTCTTCTCCGCTACTAACTTAAAAAAAGAAAAGAAAAGAAAAGAAAAAGCCTAGCTACTCAGGAGGCTGATCTGAGAATTGAGGTTCAAATCTAGTCTGGGGGCTGGGGATATGGCCTAGTGGCAAGAGTGCTTGCCTCGTATACATGAGGCCCTGGGTTCGATTCCTCAGCACCACATATACAGAAAATGGCCAGAAGTGGCGCTGTGGCTCAAGTGGCAGAGTGCTAGCCTTGAGCAAAAAGAAGCCAGGGACAGCGCTCAGGCCCTGAGTTCAAGGCCCAGGACTGGCAAAACAACAACAACAACAAAGAAGCCAGTATGGGCAGTCTCTTATCTTCAATTAATCACCAAAAAACCGAAGCAGCATTGTGGCTCAAAGTGGAGTGGTAGAGCACTAGTCTTGAGCAAAACGGCTCAACAACAGTACCCAGGCCCTGAGTTCATGCCCGTTGACTGACACAAAAACACATAAAAATGAATAATTCTTGTTTATAGAACCAAGAATGGGGGCTGGGGATATGGCCTAGTGGCAAGACTGCTTGCCTTGTATACATGAGGCCCTGGGTTCAATTCCCCAGCACCACATATACAGAAAATGGCCAGAGGTGGCGCTGTGGCTCAAGTGGCAGAGTGCTAGACTTGAGCAAAAGGAAGCCAGGGACAGTGCTCAGGCCCTGAGTTCAAGCCCCAGGACTGGCAAAAAAAAAAAAAAAAGAACCAAGAATGTTCTTGTGTGAGATATCATTTTCTCTGCTGAAATAAGTTTTCTGGATTGTGATTTGATAATGTAATACATATTTTCAAACTTGCAAGGTCATGTAACTATACTTTTCTGTTATGAATTCATTATTTTATAGCCTTCTTTTCTAGAAACACAAATACTCTGCTATAATACAACAAATGACCCCTTTTCTAATTAATATTACACATGAATATTTTTCTTTTGTTTTTTGCCAGTCCTGAGGCTTGAACTCAAGGGTCTAGGGGCTGTCCCTGATTCTCTTCGTACTCAAGGCCATCATTCTACCACTTGAGCCATAGGGCCACTTTGGCTTTTTTAAAATAGTTTATTGGAGCTAAGAGTCTCACATACTTTTCGGCTTAGGCTGATTATGAACTGGGATCCTCAGACCTTAGCCTCCTGAGTAGCTAGGATTAGATGCATGAGCCACCAGCGCCTGGCTCACATGTTTTTGTTTTTTTGTCATGTGGCTTAAATTCTGGACCTGGGCACTGTCCCTGAACTCTTCAGCTAAAGGACAACGCGCTACTACTTGAGCCACAAGTGCCACTTTTGATTTTCTGGTGGTTCATTGGAGATAAGAGTCTCAAAGACTTTCCTGTCTGGGCTGGCTTTGAATTGTGATGCTCAGATCTCAGCATCCTATATAGCTTGGATTATAGGCGTGAGCCACAAGCTCCCGGCTCACACAGATATTTTTAAATATATATATATATTTTTTTTGTGATTCTGGTTTTCACAGAACTTGCTAATCAGGTGCTCTACCACTTGCCTATACCCTTAGCTGTATGGTCAGTATTACTTATGAATCAAGAGAAAATTTACAAGATGTAGAATATATAACGCTAGATGTGAAAAATGGAGGGTACCTACTTCGTCCTCCCCAGACTTACCATAATCCTCCTGTGTGATATTAACTAGCACTCCTCCACCAATGTCAATCTGTCTCTGGGTAGAACTGTCTTCCAGTTTCCTTAGGATTTCTTCCTGGATTCCATCATAATTCATATCTCGTTTGCGGCTCATGAAATGGGCATACAACTCTGTTTGGGTGATTAGGAAGTTGAGTTTTCGCTGTTGCCTCTTGGCCTAATGTGGGAAAATTGAAAGTAAAAGCAGTCAACTCCTCAATTATATCCAAGAGATAGTCAACATAATTGATCAAATCTTATATATTTTATACACAATTCTTTAAAAAAAAAACTTTCACCTATAAAAACGTAAAAACGGCTATAGAGCAGTTTTCTTTAGCCAAGTCAATGATACCAAAAGAACTGTGATTTACACACCAGTAACCTTTATTTTGCTCTCTTTTACAATACAGAATCTTCTTGTAGGCTTCCGTCTAAAAAGGTTATCATGGCGGTTGGAGTTGTGGCTCAGGTCATAGAGTACCAGCCAATGAGCAAAAGCAAGTTTCAGATACTGAGTTTGAGTCACAGTCTCAAGAAAAATAAAAAATAAAAATAAATAAAAAGGGCATCATTGGTATATTTGTTTTCTATAATGACAAAGAGACATCAAGTAAATTTGAACACTTTTATAAACCAAGTGGTAGATGTGTTTCGTTTTATTATTTTTAAAAATTCAAACAGGTAAAAAAATTCTTTTATTGCCAAAACGCAAAATGAGTAAAAGCTACAAATTATTCTGAAAGTCAATACAACAAATAAATAATAAGCTAAATGAAAGGGGGAAAAAACCCCATTAAAAACACCCTTGATAAGCACGCTGGGTGTGGTGGCGCAGGCCCTCGGTCCTGCACTCGGGAGGGAGGCTGAGGTGGGAGGGCCATTGGAAGCTCCCAGCTTGAAATCTCCCTGAGCAACATGCAAAGTGAGATTCCATTACCAGCACACGCACGCGCACACACAATCCCAAAAATTTTGTGAAGAAACATAATTCAGTATGAACATAAATGAAATTCCCAACAGATGCTATCAACAAGAGATTCTAGGTTATACAAACCTAGATAATAATCAGCCAGTCTTTATATAACTTCAAGGTCTATAGCTGACTCAAATGCCTCTAAACTTAATGTGTGAAGCAGTTCCAACAACAACAAATACTAAGTCAATAATAAATTTACCTTGCAAGCAAAATAACATTAACCAGGAGACATAAAGAGGTCTAAGCAAAATCAATAATCATTCACAAAACCATGACAAGGAAAAGAAACCAGATGTGATGATGCACAATAATAATTCCAGCAATCGAGAGGCTGAGGTAAAAGGATTGCTAGTTTGGGGCTAGCCCAGGCTAAGTGGTGAGACTCCTAATCCAACCCCAGATTTCTGGGACTTCAGTTGTACAGTAGTTGACAAACAAGTGAAAGGCCCTGGGTCAATTCTTAGCACTAAAAGAAGTGCAAGCTGCAAACCAATCCCTTGATATGCTGGAGGTAATTAAGGTTCTGAAATTTTCACACTTTCGCACTACCTCCCGCATTTCCTCATCCAATTTCCGCTGCTCCAAAGCTTCTTTCTCCGCACGCTTGCGGTGTTCCTTCTCCACCTTCTCGTATTTCTTCCAGTACAGAAGCATCTCCTTAGTCAGGCGTCGGGCACGGGGCAAAGTCTCCTTACAGTTTTTCTGGGCTTGCAAGGCAGCTCTTCGCACCTCCTTCATGCACTGGTGGGCGAGCTACAAGCAACAACACTGTCACAACAGGCAAAAAGCCAACAGCAGGGGCTGGTAATATAGCCTAGTGGCAAGAGTGCTTGCCTCATATACATGAAGCCCTGGGTTCGATTCCCCAGCACCACATATATAGAAAAGGCCAGAAGTGGCACTGTGGCCCAAGTGGCAGAGTGCTAGCCTTGAGCAAAAAGAAGCCAGGGACAGTGCTCAGGCCCTGAGTCCAAGGCCCAGGACTGGCAAAAAAAAAAAAGCCAACAGCAGGAGACAGGCTCTCCTGGACTATACCACGTAATCATCCCTCTGATTAATGCAAACAGTTCTCCTGAGACATATCTCCTTCTCTCCTAACTGGATTAGTTTTGTGACTCAGGCCCAGACCCTAGGGTAATATCAAAGATTAAAAATTTATCTACATTTATGACCTTGGATGAACCAAAATATAATAACTAAAAAGGACTTCAGGTGTGCTAATAAGTTATAAAGTGTTACCATGACAATAATAAGAAAAAAATCAATACTTATTGAATGTAAGGCACTACTTTAATATGCAGTAAGCTTGTTTCACCTTTAAAAACAACCCCATGAAGTTGAAAATATCACCTCTATCTGACAAATGAAGAAACAAGAGAAGGTAATTAGTAATGTTACTTCAATCTGATTCTCACAATCCTCAAAAGTTGTGGTCCTGGGCTGGGAATATGGCCTAGTGGTAGAGTGCTTGCCTCGTATACACGAAGCCCTGGGTTCAATTCCTCAGCACCACATATAGAGAAAAAGCCAGAAGTGGCGCTGTGGCTCAAGTGGTAGAGTGTTAGCCTTGAGCACAAAGAAGCCAGGGACAGTGCTCAGGACCTGAGTTCAAGCGCCAGGACTGGCAAAAAACAGAACAAGCGGGGAAAAAAAAAAAAAGTTGTGGCCCTTCCCTCTAAGTGAAATGTTTTCAAGTCATCATCAGAGGAAGATCTCATGATCTTCTCAACACATTAAGATTAGTCTTATGTAAAAAGTTCCAAATAGGGCTGAGAACATGTCCTAGTGGCAAGAGCACTTGCCTCCTACACATGAAGCTCTCAGTTTGATTCCCCAGCACCACATATATGGAAAACGGCCAGAAGGGGCGCTGTGGCTCAGGTGGCAGAGTGCTAGCCTTGAGCAAAAAGAAGCCAGGGACAGTGCTCAGGCCCTGAGTCCAAGGCACAAGACTGGCAAAAAAAAAAAAAAAAAAGTTCCAAATACCAGAAATGTGAGGGAGAACAACTTTACTTATTCAAGAGAATGAGACCTATTTAGATATTCTTTTAGATGCTATTAGATTCATGGTCAACAGGTCATCAACAGGAGTAACAAGAACAAAAACAAGACATGGAAAATATAAAGCTACAACGTACCTTGCGGCTATTGGTGAGAAACAGGTTTCGAGCTGAAGCTTTCTGCTTGTTGGCCTAAAACATTTAAAAGTATTACTTCATTTAGGATTCATTTTTGAAATTAGTATCTTTTACTGAAGTCCTAAAAAATTGAAAAATTAAATGCCAAATATATAAAAGACACATTACTTCTAAAAAAACATCCAGTTGTACATCTTGGCCCTGTATATAAAGCAACAATGAAAAAAGCTAAAATAAGCTAGTGCTATAGCTGCATTTAAATAGCGTTCTATAAACGTGAAGAAAGAATTTACAGATCTTGGGGGTAGAAATGTGGCTTAGCAGTAAAGTGCTTGTCTAGCATCCATGAAGCCCTGGGTTTGATTCCTCAGTACCACACAAAAAGAAAAGGCCAGAAGTGGTGCTGGGGCTCAAGTGGTAGAGCACTAGCTTTAGGACAAAGAAGCTCAGGGACAGTGCCCAGGCTGTGAGTTCTAGCCCTAAGACTGGAAAAAAAAAAAAAAATCCAGCCTGGGCAGGAAAAGCTATGAGAATGGCATTTCCAATCAGTTTAACTACCAACTGGAAGTAGCGCTAGCCTTGAGCTGAAGAGCTGAGGGACAAGGCCCAGGCCCAGAGTTCAAGCTCCATGACCAACAACAACCACAACAACACAGAAGGCAGGGAATAAAGGAGTTCTCTTCTTCCACAGCTAGAAGGCATTTCCTTACCTTTGGTAGTTCTTTTTTCACAATGCTGAGCCATACTTTCCTGCGGCGAGCATTAAGCTGCTCAATGGATAAGTGTTTCTTCTTAGTCCCCGGAGGAGGTGCATCATGAGAAAACTTAGCAAAGACTTTGGTCTGATGGTGGTGACGACGTGGGGATTCTTCAGAGGAAAGCTCTTCATCTCTTCGTCTTTTTTTCTTCACTTTTTTCAACTTAGCTACAAAAGAAACAGATGATTATGAGGTTGCATTTCTTCTCATTCCAAAGCAGGAGCCACAGAGAAAACTCGAAGGGCGTTTCTCATTCATCCTGGGGCTGGCAATGTAATTTTCTTTATCTACTATTCAGGCCCACAGAAACCTCAAAAGGAAGATTTTACTAACTTAGAAAAAAGACTAATATACTCCTTTCCTTCTGGTCACATTAAAGTGAAATACAGAATAAAACCCAAGAACCAAATTTCTTTTAAATTCAACACTAGAAAAGAAGGCTCATAAAATGTCATTGGGCTCCGATAAGTCATGAAATCTATTTCTATGGCAATGTAAGGTAGCTAAAGAAAGGGAATAGAAAAAAAATATACTGACACAATACTAAAATTTGTGAGAAAAAAATCATTTAATAGGGCTGGGGATATGGCCTAGTGGCAAGAGAGCTTGCCTCGTATACATGAGGCTCTGGGTTTGATTCCCCAGCACCACATATACAGAAAATGGCCAGAAGGGGCGCTGTGGCTCAAGTGGCAGAGTGCTAGCCTTGAGCAAAAGGAAGCCAGGGACAGTAAAAAAATGATAGAAGGAAAGGTGGGGAGGGGGGAGGGAAGAAGCCAGCACCGGCGGCTCATGCTTGTAAACCTAGCTACTAAGGAAGCTAAAATCTGAGGATTACGGTTTGAAGCCAGTCCTTGAACCATTGCAGAGAACTCTGAACCCATTAACCACTAAGAATTCTGAAATAGAACGATAGTTCAAGAGGTAGAGCAGTAGCTTTGAGCAAAGAAACTCAGGGACAGTACCCAGACCCTAAGTTCAAGTTCCAACACACACACACACACACACACACACACACACACACACACACATGAAGCCAGTCACCGGTGGTTCAACCCTAAGTTCAAGTTCCAACACACACACACACACACACACACACACACACACACACACACACACACACACATGAAGCCAGTCACCGGTGGTTCAACCCTAAGTTCAAGTTCCAACACACACACACACACACACATACACACACACACAATGAAGCCAGTCATCGGTGGTTCAAACCTAAAACCTAGCCACTCAGGAGGCTGAGATCTAAGGATCCCAGTTTGATGCCAGCACTGGCAAGCAGTCCAAAAGCCTCTTATCTCCAATTAATTATCAAAAAGAAAGCAGTAGAGTTGTGGGTCAAGTGGTAGCAGTACACTGGCTCTACGCAAAAAAACCCAAGCAAGAACTAAAGGACTGATCTAAAATACACAGGGATATGACAAATTACACAGGATACTCACATACATACAGTGAGACCAAAGAAAGTCTTAGGAGAAAATCGCAAAGGTGCAATGTTTAAGTGCCTCTTCATATGTATATAAAATATACATTCTGATGGGGGGCTTGGGTATGGGAAATGGGAGAAAAATGAGGAGGGAGGTAATACATTTGACAAGAAATGTACATACCACCTTACCTATGCAGCTGTAACCCCTCTGTGCATCACCTTGACAATAAAATAAAATTTAAAAATATATATACATATCAAAATGACATATCCAAAGACATGAAAACAAAGGACTTTTTTTCTTAATGTTTTGCACCACCACCCCTTTTTTTTGCCAGCCCTGGGGCTTGAACTCAGGGTCTGGTTATGTCCCTGAGCTTCTTTTGCTCAAGGCTAGGACTCTACCACTTGACCCACAGCACCACTTCCATTTTTTCCTGTTTATGTGGTACTGAGGAATAGAACCCAGAGCTTCATATATGCTGGGCAAGCACTCTACCACTAGGCCACATTCCCAGTCCCTTAATTTGTTTTTTCTTTCTTTTATGACTCTGTATTTACATGCACATCTGTGGGAGGGAGGGGAAGGACACAGAATCTGAGGAAAAAGGGTGAAAAAGTACAACAGTGGAGTACACTGGACACTGATGAAAGTGAACTATACAATTCGTGGGTGGAGAAGGGAGGGAGGGATGAGAGAGAATGAGGGAACAGATGACACTGTAAAAGGAAATGTACTCATTATTTGACGTGTGTAAATGTAACCCCGCTGAAACAATAAAGTAAAAAAAATAAAAAAGAACTGAAGGACCTAAAATCAAGCCCCAGTCTCCCTCCCTCCCAAAAAAGGAGGATGCCGGATAAAGACGAGATTTAGAGGTAGGAAGTGGCTTAGTGGTAGAGTACTTGCTTAGCATGCATGAAGCCTTGGGCTCAATTCCTCAGTATCACATACACAGAAAAAACTAGAAGTGGTGCTATGTCTCTAGTGGAAGAGTGCTAGCCTTGAGCCCAGATGCTCAGACAGTGCCCAGGCTCTGAGTTCAAACCCCAGGACCAGCCAAAAAGAAAAAAAAAAAAAAAAAAAAAAAGAGACTTACAGAAAATTCATACCTTCAGGGAAATAAAATCTGTCCTATACAGTTTAAAACTTTCTTATCCTGTTTCCTTCCTGGCTTCCAACTGCTACAGGGAATCATCTACAGTACAGGGCATCCTCAAGAGGTGATTTATTTTAAAGCACCTCAAGCACCAACAATTACAACTTACTCCAAACATTTGAAGCTACTCATCATACACCCTGTGTATAACCAACTTTTCCTATGAATATTTTCAACACTGACAAAGTATGTGAAAGAAAAAAGTAAGCTAAATTTCCTATGTCTTTGGCAAGGAATCTAGCTGATTCTGAATGTGAAACGTAACGAATACTACTACTTATTAGAAAGAAGAAACTAGAGTTTTTCAGAAAAGCAATTGCTATGTTTAAAGTCTAAAATGCACCAAGAAGCCACACACAAGTATAAAACTAAGAAAGAGTAACAGTGAATGGCAGTTCAACAGGTTCACCTTTAAGTTTCTTGTCTTCTTTGAATTTCTTCTTTTTGGGTCCAAGTAAGTGTCGCTGTTGTTCATAAAAAGGATCATACGTGGAGAGCAAGCCTGCACTGTAGTACTGGTACTGCTGCAACTGAAGCAGGCAAAGACTGTCATGGGCCTTCTAGTCACCGTTACAAAGAGAGAAACCTGAGCCACAGGAAACCACAGCTCCTAAACAATCTTTCCACAAAGAGCAATAAGAACTTTGCACATCAGAGGGAATTTCCTTAAACTTCAAAGCAAAATAGGTTCCACTGCTATGCATAAAACAAGCTGCTGGAAATCATTTTGGCAAGGAGACTCCTTGAAGTTCTAAATTTCTATAGAGATACTTACTTACTCCTGACTTAAGATGAAATATTCAAGATTAACTTTCATTCCTTAAAAGAAAGGCTCCCCCTTTGGAAATTCAATAATGAACCATATTTCTATGGCCAATAGCTCCTCAGATTTTTTCATATTCCTAATGCTTCCTATTCCAGCTCTTAGGCTTATATTTACTTCAAATAGTTACTAGTCATTCAAATTCTCTTATCTTTCAAACCTTCTGCTTACATCTCTCAAGACAGTCTGTTATTAGGATAGTCCTCAAAGATTGGAACTATAATATGTAATCTGATTTTTTTATCCAGAAACTATTAAATCCTTTCAAATATTTCTTTTTTTTTTAAATCATAGTTTTTACATTTTTTTTTTTTTTTTGGCCAGTCCTGGGCCTTGAACTCAGGGCCTGAGCACTGTCCCTGGCTTCTTTTTGCTCAAGACTAGCACTCTGCCACTTGAGCCACAGCGCCACTTCTGGCCGTTTTCTGTATATGTGGTGCTGGGGAATCGAACCCAGGGCCTCATGTATACAAGGCAAGCACTCTTGCCACTAGGCCATATCCCCAGCTCCCCTTTCAAATATTTCATTCCAATTTATATTATCTCATTTATTGCTACTGCATAAATGAGCATAAAGGTATTTTACTGCTTACCACGTCTCCAGGTTTGTAAGTTTCAGCACAGTTTTCAAAGCTGACTAAATTTGAACTTTAAGAAATTTCTGGAAAATAGGTCTTCAAAAGTGCTATTGCTCATTATGTACAATGGACGTAGTCTACCTCTGGCAAAAGTCTGAATGCTTTAACAATGTTGACACACGTGTAACTTAGAATTATCATCACTCTAATATTAGTATAAAAAAAGGTTTTACAGGGAGCTGGGGATATGGCCTAGTGGCAAGAGTGCCTGCCTCATATACATGAGGCCCTGGGTTCGATTCCCCAGCACCACATATACAGAAAATGGGCAGAAGTGGCGCTGTGGCTCAAGTGGCAGAGTGCTAGCCTTGAGCAAAAAGAAGCCAGGGACAGTGCTCAGGCCCTGAGTCCAAGCCCCAGGACTGGAAAAAAAAAAAAAAAGGTTTTACAGACAACATTTCCAAAGCCCAAATGCATTAATAATTGGTCATCAGAGTAACAACATTCTGGCTGCTCCTCAAAAAATTATTATCACATGACAAAGCAAAACCTTGAAGAAAATGAAAACATATACCAGGGCTGGGGATCGGTGGCTCCCACCTGTAATCCATGCTACTCAGGAAGCTTCGGTCTGAGTTTCCAGGTCCAAAGCCAGTGTGGGGAAGGAAAGCCCCTGACACGCTCATATCTAATTAACCACCAGAAACTGGAAGTGGAGCTGTGGCTCAAAGTGGTAGAGCACTAACCTTGAGCATAAAAGCACAGGGACAGCTCCCAGGCCCTGAGTTCAAGCCTCAAAACTGACCAAAAAAAAAAGAAAAAAAGAAAACCTTCACAAATGCCAAAAGGTCGGGGGAAAAAAACTAATGTATCAATTAAAGAATAAAAAGAAAAGACTATATAGACACAATAGTATAGCTGACTATACTTAATATATTAATATATGTTAATATATGTTCTAATATATAGGAACCTTGAAACATTACACAGACTAAGAAAAGCTGTACACAAAATACCATGTTGTTGTGGGCTGGGATGTAGCTCAGTGGCAAAGTTCTTGCCTAGCAAGTGCAATGTCCTGGGTTCGATGCCCAGTACGAAAAAAAGAAAAACAAAAACAAAAAAACAAAAAAACCTACCAATCAAAAAAAATACCATGTTGTATGAATATTTAGAATGGGGCTCCAAATTCTATTCCTAGCACTGTCCAAAGGCAAAACTAAAACTAAAACATAAAAAGGAAGTGGCAGACAAAACCTGGCACTATGGAAGAAGAGAATGGGTGGCAACAGCTGGGGGGAGTGTGAAGTTTCTTTCTACAGTGAAAACATTCTAGAATTAACACACTGACTACAGTAAGACAATTCTGTGAATAGACATTAAAAAACACTGTATAGTTTTGTTTGTTTTCTGGTCCTGGGGCTTGGGCACTGTTCCTGAGCCCGTTTGTGTTCAAGGCCAGCACTCTACTACTTGAGCCACAGCGCCACTTCCGGCTTTTTCTGTATATGTGGTGGTGAGGAATCGAACCCAGGGCTTCATGTATACCAGGCGAGCATTCTACCACCAGGCCATATTCCCAGCACGACTGCATATTTTTTAAAGCTACATTTTTGGTATGTGAATTACATTTCACTAAAGCTCAATGGTGAACAACCACTTAAAGCTAACATAATTTATCCTTAATACCTATAAACCAGAAAGAAAATGAAGGTCTGGGTTTTCAAACTCTTACCTCCTTGTCTTTACTGTACTTAGTTTGATGAAGTTTCTTATATTTGTGTAGTCGAAGCATATTATGGAGTTCTTCTCTGCTGAGATTGAGTTCTTCTTCCTCATCATCATCATCGTCCTCATCATCATCTTCATCATCATCTTCACTCTGCGAATCTGCCTCACTGGACTCATCACTTAAAAGAATGCTCTGAAGCAGGGTGAAATTTAAAATATAATTTTCCTAAGAAGCAATTCCATTATTAATTCAAATTAAAACCATCTTTTTTTGGTCAGTCATGGGACTTGAATTCAGGGTGGTCCCTGAGCTTTTTCACTCAAGGTTAGCTCTCTACCACTGGAATGACAGCAGGACTTCCAGTTTTCGAGTAGTTATTAGAGAGTAGTTTCATGAACTTTTCTGACCAAGCAGTCTTTGAACCTTGACTCAGATCTCAGCCTCCTAAGTAGCTAGGATTACAGACAGGTGTGAGCCACCAGGACTCAGCTAATTAAAACTTTTTGTCCAGGTTATAGAAGAATGACAAATAATGACAAACTACTGCTCTCACCACACACATGCACGCACGCAAACAGGCAAACGCATGCATGTGTTCTGGGGAAAGTAAAGTTCCCAAATCAGCCTATCACCTATCATCCTGAAGGTCAAATTTGTCACAGGAGCTGGCAGAACTAGGGAATTGGGAATACTTGTGTACTGGTGGCATGAAGCCACACAGAGAGCAATTCACTAAACACTAACAAAAAAAAAAAAAAAAAAAAAAGAGGAGAGGGCTGAGAGTGAATGGCTCATACCTGTAATCCTAGCTAAGTAGGCTGAGATCTGAGCATCTCCAGCCAGAGCAGGAAAGTTTGCGAGACTCTTATCTCTATTAAACATTAAAAAAAAAAAAAAAATGAGGGCTGGGAATGTGGCTTAGCGGTAGAGTGCTTGCCTAGCATGCATGAAGCCCTGGGTTCAATTCCTTAGCACCACATACACAGAAAAAGCCAGAAGTGGCACTGTGGCTCAAGAGGTAGAGTGTTAGCCTTGAGCAAAAAGAAGACAGGGACAGTGCTCAGGCCCTGAGTTCAAGCCCCAGGAACGGCAAGAAAAAAAGATGGAAGAGGAGCTGTGGCTCAAGTGGTAAGAGCCTTGAGCAAAAGACAGTGCCCAAACACTATCCATTAATTGATAAATGGATAAACAAATGTGGCATATTCAAATTAAGTCATAAAAAAGAATGAAATACAATATATGAACAACATAATGAACCTTGAATAGATTATGTTAAGAGAAAGAACAAGACTACTGCCAGGCATTGATAATTCATGCCTTTAATCCTAGCTACTGAGGAGTCTGAGATGTGAAGATCATGGTTCCCAACTCAGCCTGGGCAATAAAGTCTGTGGGACTCCAGTTAACTACCAAAAAGCAAAAGGAGCAGGAGCTGTGGCTCCAAGTGGTAGAGCACTAGCTGTGAGCACAAAAGCTCAAGGACAGTACCTGGACCCAGATTTTAAGCCCCAAGTAGCAGCACACAAAAGAAGTTGAATTTGTTCTGGCATGATAGTACATGCCTATAATCACAGCTGTATGGGAGGGGATGGAGATTCAAGGCAGGCTCAAGCAAAAGTTAGTAAGATCTTATCTCAAAACTAAGCTGATGTGTCCCTGTAATTGTAGCTACTTGAGAGACAGAGGTAGGAGGATTGAAGTCTAAGGCCAACCCAAATATAAAACATCAGACTCTACCTGTAAAATAAACTACAACCAAGGAAACTGGGGAAATAGCTCAAGTGATAAAGTTCTTGCTTAGCAAGCATAAGCCCTGATGAGTTCATACAGCAATACCATTAAACAAAAAAAGTTGAATTCCTTAGCAAGTGAGTTTTATCTCAAGGATCTTACAAGATCTACTTCTGTACTTCCTTGTTCGCCACAATGCCTTATATTTAGTAAATGCTTACTACAATTACTTAACTGCTTCAAAGAAAACCCATATGTAATATAAAAGAATCATATCTGGAAAAAAAACAACACACCTATCAGTCTGCCTGAATCAAACTCTTAACAGTAATTCTGATAGCTTATCTGGACTATGAACTTTATCTCTTACCTTTAGCCACTTTCTGCTTTTCTTCAACTTAGAAAAGTTGTATAAATTCCCCCTCTCCGATTTTGATTCTGTATGGAGAAACATAAGGAATTTTTTTTTTTTAATGAAAGCCTGACTACTCCAAGGAACCTCATCCAAAGAGGATATAGAACACACACTGACCTGACTGCAAAACTCCATTAAGTGAATATGGGGTTAACATTCCAGAATTGCTTGCTCCAGAAGTTTCACCAAGCAGTGAATTGGGAGGTTCTTCTTTTACTTGTATTAAGGGATCCCCAGACTGGGGCAATAAGGGATTATTGTCATCCAACCCATCTTCACTGTCATCACTGTAAATTGAAAAACAATAAGCAAATAATAAGTAATCAGTTTCTAGGCAAAAATGTTCTAAGTTAAGGTCAGTAGCACTGGACACTCTATACAAAGCCAACTGATTATTTGAAAATATTCAGAATCACAAAGCTACTACTTATGATGGTAATCAGAAATGTGGTAAGCATTAGGTGTCTTAGCAAAGATGAAATAACACACCTAGAAATATTCCTATTGAAGATGGCGGATGTTTGTCGCAGGAAATGATCCAACCGGAGGGCTCTCTCCAGGTACTGAAGATAGAGGGGCTTTGCCAGCTCAGTGCTGCTGCCATCGTCCCCGGCACCCAACTCCGAGGCCATAGAACAAATCTGTCCTCATGCACAAGCGCCTCCGACTACACGGCTGCAGAATGGAGATAAGTAATTAAAAAAAAAAAAAAAAGACAAGAAGTGGAACAGGACAGGCCCTGAGTTCAAGTCCGAAGACCAACAAAAACATAAATAAATATACCAAATAATTCCCATTTCTCTTGGTTCTCTAAGTTAAGTCTATATTGTGATTGATCTTCACCCTAGGCTTTTCTGTATTACCTAATAAGTAAGATTCCCTACTTACTAATAGGTGGAAATCTTAGTACCCGAATATTTCTTTGTATATAATATGTAAGCTATTTTTCTTTATCTTCCTTTAGAAAGGCCAATGGGAGCTAGGCTCCCTCCAGTGGCTCACGCCTATAATACTAGCTCCTCAGGAGGCTGAGATCTCGAGAGCCCATGAGTCTCTCATCTTCAATTAACCACGCCAAAACCAGAAGTGGCACTGTGGCTGAAAGGATACAGTGCTAGCCTTGAGGGAAAGAGAGAGCTAAGGGACAGTGTCTAGGACCAAGTTTAAGCCCCAGGACTGACAAACAAGTCACAGGGTTTCAGAGGTAGTAGAGTCACTTGTCTAGCTTATATGAGGCCCTAGATTCAATTCCCAACACACACATACACACACAATTATATAAATTATCAAAATGGTAAAAGTATGGGAGAAAATAAAAGTGTTAACCCAATCACTAGAATTCATACCACTTTATGGTATGAATTCACTGACGTAAGAAGTTACTTGTGACTGTAAGGCTCACAGGAAAGGAAACCTGCCACATGATTCAGGCAGAAATGAGTTTATAGAGAGAAAGCAAACTGCCAGCCCACACAAGATAGAGGCATGGGGAACCAGAGGGAAAGGAAGAAGAGAAAAGAGAAAAAGAGCAAGAGAGAAAAGGAAAGAGGAGCAAGGACTCATGTTGAACCAGATTATATAGCGAAAGGCAGAAGATATGGCCAGGTGGATTGGATGTGACCTCAGAGAAGGAGGAGGTAACTGCCTCCGGGTGTGCCAGTTACCTAGTAACACAGATACTGGGCCCACACTTAAACAGGTGGGAGGCATCTACATGGAACCCTTCTCAGGGTGGACTTACATTGACTTCTTTATTTAGCTAAATCTAAGTATTAAATTCTCTTTAAAAAATAGGAAGTTGTGACATCGATTAAGATGCACTGTATTCACATACAAGTATGTCGAATAGCAACTACTTTTTTGTTTTTTGCCAGTGCTGGGGCTTGAACTCAGAGTATGAACACTGTACCTGGCTTGTTTTTGTTAAAGGCTAGCACTCTACCACTTGAGTCACATTGCCATTTCTGGCTTTTTCTATATATGTGGTGCTGAGGAATCGAACCCAGGACTTCATGTATGCAAGGCAAGCACTACCATTATGCCATATTCCCAGCCCTGAATAGCAACTTCTTCATACAAGTACTTAAAGATAATAAAAATAGAGCACTATCCCTGGCTTCTTTTTTGCTCAAGGCTAGCACTCTACCCTTGAGCCATAGTGCCACTTACAGCTTTTTCTGTTTATGTGGTGTTGAGGAATAAAATCCAGGGCAGCTTCATGCATGAGAGGCAAGCACTCTACCACTAAGCCATATTCCCCATCCAAAATATTAAAAAAAAAAAGTAGTCATTCAAAGGGAAATATGAAAAGTAAAATTTAAAAAATGTACTTATAATCCAGGCATGGGTGGCCATGCCTGTAATCCTAGCTACTCAGGAGGCTGAGATCTGAAGGTCATAGTTTGAAGTCAGCCAGGGCAGGTAAGTATGGGAGACTCTTGTCTTCAATTAGCCACCAGAAAAACTGAAAGTGGCTTTTTTTTTTTTGGCCAGTCCTGGGCCTTAAACTCAGGGCCTGAGCACCATCCCTGAGTTTTTTTGCTCAAGGCTAGCACTCTGCCACTTGAGCCACAGCGCCACTTCTGGCCTTTTCTATACATATGGTGCTGGGGAATCAAACCTAGGGCTTCATGTATATGAGGCAAGCACTCTTGCCATTAGGCCATATTCTCAGCCTGGAAGCGGCTTTATGGCTCAAAGTGGCAGAGCACTAGCCTTGAGCAAAAGTGCTCAGGGACAGCACCAGGCCCTAAGTTGAAGCCCCACAACCAAAAAGAAAAGAAAACCTTAGTTACAGCAAATGTAGAGAAGGGAAGGCCTAACAGGTAAAAGCCTATTAGTATGAGAGGCTTTACTGTCATAGGTGTACATCAATAATACTAGCTCATTTAACCTTTACTCATTTTAAGGTTATTTGGGTGAGCATATCCTCTCTTTTTAACAAGGTTATTTCATATATTCGTGATACAGTTAAGTTCTGTTGTCACAATATGCATACCTCCCTGGGATCTCATGACCTAAAATTTTTCTTTTATTTTACATACATTAAATTTTACTTTTGGGGGCTGGGATGTAGCTCAGTGGCAAAGTGCTTGCCTAGCAAGTGCAACATCCTGGGTTCCATCCCCAGTACCAAAAAAGAAAAGACAAAAAAAAAATTACTTTTTGTAGCTGGGTGCTCATGCCTGTTAGCTACTCAGGAGCCCTCATGAGATATAAGGATCATGATTCCAGACCAGGCAGGAAAGTATGTGAAATTTGCACCTCCAATTAACCTCTAAAAAGCTGGAAGTGGATCTATGGCACAAGTGGCAGAGTGCTAGCCATGAGCACAAAAGCTCAGAGACAGAGCCCAGGCCCTGAGTCCAAGTACTAGGACTATATAAAAAAGCTTTGCTCTTAGCTAGGCACCAGTGGCTCCGATTGGTAATCCTAGCTATTCAGGAGGCTGAGATCTGAGATCACAGTTGGAAGCAAGCCTGGGCAGGGAAGTCTGTGAGACTCTTATCTCCAATAAACTACTCAGAAAAGTCTGGAGGTGGCAGTGTGGCTCAAGGTGTGTGATGTGTGTGTATGTGTGTGTATATATATATAAACACTGTATGTCAGAGATAGCATTAAGCACCATAAATTATCTTTTGTTTCTTTTGGTGGTGGACAGTACTGGAGTCTGCATTCAGGGCAAAATGTCCACCACTTGAGACATTCCCCACTTATTTTTCAGATAGGGTCTCAATTTTGCTCAATGCCAGTGGTGAACCACAATCTTCATATATCTGCCTCTCTACCACATCTAGTTTGTTCTTTGAGATAGAGTTCTGATAACTTTTTGTCCAGGCAGGCTTCAAACCATGGTCATTTCATCTCTACCTCCCCTATCTCTTTTATTTTTAAGAACTCTATAAACTGGGCAGGGAATATGGCCTAGTGGTAGAGTGCTTGCCTCACACATATGAAGCCTTGAGTTTGATTCCTCAGCACCACATATATAAATAAAGCCAGAAGTGGTGCTGTGGCTCCAGAGGTAGAGTGCTAGACTTGAGCAAAATGAAGCCAGGGACAGTATAAGGCCCTGAGTCCAAGCCCCAGGACTGACATAAAACAAACCAACAAAAACCTCTGTAAACGATGCAATATTATTCTAATTCCAAACACAGATTTAAAGCCTAGAAGTAATGTGCATAATAATATATAACAAGAAGCTGTAGAGCCAAAACTCTACAGAATGGGTTCACCCAGATTTGGCCTGTAGGGCGAAGCCAGACTACTGCTCAATGTAATAAAACTTTTGTAAAAAGCTAAAAAACATTTTTTACATTTATAAAGTATAATTTTCAAAACGAAAGGAAAAAAAAACAATTTTTACATTTAAATTTATTTGGTCCTGGGGGATCAAATCCAGGGCAAGCAAGCACTCTACCACTGTCTTATTTTGTGTGTGTATGCTGGTCCTGGGGCTTGAATATACAACCTGGGCACTATCCCTGAGCTTTTGTGCTCAAGACTAGTGTTCTACAACTTGAGCTACAATTCCACTTTGAGCTTTTGACCTACAGGGACTTTCCTGTTCATGCTGGCTTCAAACCACAATCCTCAGGTTTCAGCCTCCTACATAGCTAGGATTACAGGTATGAGCCACCAGCATCTGGCTCTGCTTTTTTGTTTGTTTCCTTTCTTTTTTCTTTGTCAGTCATGGGCTTGAACTTAAGAGCCAGTGCACTGCCCCTGACCTTTTTTGCTTAAGACTAGCATTCTACCACTTTAAGCCTCAGCACCACTTGCCTGATTTTTCTGTTTTTTTTTTTTTTTCATGTATTTTGTTCTTAAGCGTCTATCTATCCCAGGTTGGTTTTGAACTCACTAGGTATACATCAGGCTGTCCTTAAACTTGAAAATTTCCTGCCTTTGCCTCCTGAGTACTGGTGTTACAGGTATATGTATATCCTGCCATTCCCACCTTTAAATTGTATGGAGGGGGGCGGTGTACTGAAGCTTGAACTGAGAGCCTTTGCTCTCCTCAGCTTTTTTGCTCAAGGCCACTTGAACCATGCCCACAGTCCAGCATTTTGGTTTTTTATTTTTTGCCAGTCTCAGGGCCTGAGCACTGTCCCTGGCTTCTTTTTGCTTAAGGCTAGCACTCTATCACTTGAGCCACAATGCCACTTCTAGCCTTTTCTGTTTATGTAGTGCTGAGGAGTCAAACCCAGGGCTTCAGGCATGCTAAGCAAGCACTCTACCGCTAAGTCACACTTCAAGCCCTAGTCTAACTTTTTTGATGGTTAATTGGAGTCTTTCCAACTTTTGTGACTGGTTTGGCTTTGAACTGCAGTCTTCAGATCTCAGCTTCCTGAGTAGCTAGGATGATTGGCACCAGGCAATGATACCCATCTCATCTTTTCATTCTTTTGTGTATATAAAAGAATACTGGGACTGGAACTCATGAACTGTCCCTCAACTTCTTTTGCTCAAGGCTAGTGCTCTACCACTTAAGCCACAGCTGTACTTCTACTTTTTTTCTGAGTTGGCTATTGGAAATAAGCCTCTCAAAAACTTTCCTGCCCAAACTAGTTCTGAACTGCCATCCTCAGCTCTTAGCCTCCTGAATAGCTAGGATTATAGGCGTGAAACACCAATGAATGGCTCTCACTATTTTTTTTCTTCCACTTCTGGATGGAGTTAATTTCCATAAATATATGATCTGAAGTATTATCTCTTTGTGTTCCTCCCTTAAGAGTATCCTCTTTTTGCTCCACCTTTATATTTTTAAACAACTGAGAAACAAAAATAGTATCTTTTTTTTTTTTTTTTTTGCCAGTCCTGGGGTTTGAACTGAGGGCTTGAGTACTGTCCCAGGCTTCTTTTTGCTCAAGGCTAGCACTCTACCTCTTGAGCCACAGCGCCACTCCTGGCTTTTCCTGTATATGTGGTGCTGAGGAATTGAACCCAGGGCTTCCTGTATGCAAGGCAAGCAAACACTTTACCACTAAGGCCATATTCCCAGCCCAAAAACAGTATCTTGTGACACCTTAAATATATAACATCAAAATTTTCAGAACCTATCCGCTATAAAATAGGGACTACTAAAATCCTGACATACAAAGTTTTCTAGATACCACAAAGTTAACTCAAATGCCAACCAAGGTTATCTAGAGATGTAGCGGAGATTCAATTACATTTTCAGTACCACTGAGTTACACTGCTTATACTACCAAAACAGATTTAGACCTTTAAACAAATGAAATTAATGTCTCAAAACATGTTTGTGGTTGTTTTGGATTCCTCCCAGACAACAGATATTTGGATTAATATGTTTGAAAAACAAGCTAGGTGTGGTTTCTAACCAGTTTGTAAGCTTGTAATCAACTCACTGGGGAAGCAGAGGCACAAGAGAATCCAGGCTGAGCTGCATAGAAAAGCTGTTAAAAATTCAGTTGTACACTTCTGGCACTTGTGTGTTTATCTTTATACAAATCCTTTCTCTGCACACATACATACACAAATGGATCGATTCACTTGTAGTCTCCACAGACTAGTACGTCTCGAGTATGGGAAATACTGCAAAACCACCAAGAGGAAAGAACAGCGAACACTGTGTGTAAAGTAGAATGTTTAATAACAGAATTTCTGAGGAATGCATGGTTGTAGCAGTCAAGATATATGATGAAGATATTTTCAAAGTTAATTAGCACTTTATGTTTTTTTCTTTTTTTTTTTTTTGCCAGTCCTGGGGCTTGGACTCAGGGCCTGAGCACTGTCCCTGGCTTTTTTTTTTTGCTCAAGGCTAGCACTCTGCCACTTGAGCCACAGCGCCACTCTGGCCATTTTCTGTATATGTGGTGCTGGGGAATCAAACCCAGGGCTTCATGTATTCATGTCAAGCACTCTTGCCACTAGGCCATAACCAGCCCCTTAACTTTTTCTTTTATACAAGAGATTGAATCCAGACCTCACACTTGCTATGTCTATGCTGTACCACAAGCAATACCCTTGTTTCTACAAGTGTGTGTGTGTGTGTGTGTGTGTATTTCCCCTCCTTCTTTTTGCTGGTCTGGGGCTTGAAATCTGGGCCTGGGTATTGTCCCTAGGCTCCTTTCTCCTCAAGGATAGCACTCTACCATTTGAGCCACAGTGCCACTTCTGGCTTTTTCAGTGACCAACTGGAGATAAAGAGTTTCACACTTTCCTGCCCAGGCTGGCTCAGATCTCAGACTCCTGAGTTAGCTAGGATTACAGGTATGAGCCACCCACACCTGGCTTATAAGCAAGTTTTAAAATTTTAGTTTTCATATTTTTTCTTTGAATGAGTAACACTTTGCTAACCTTTCTAGCAATGAATGTATTCAAGTATATTCAGAGGAAAGTAGTCACTTGTCCTAGTATCATTTATACCACACTAATGTTTATTCTCCATTTTTTCTGTTCATACACATGGATTTACCAAAACTTTATTCTTTTTTGTTGTTGTTGTCAGTTGTGGGGCTTGAACTCAGGGACCTGGGCACTATCCCTAAGCTTTTGTGCTAAAGGATAGTGTTCCACCACTTTGAGAAATAGCTCCACTTTGGGTTTTCTGGTGGCTAATTTGGAAATAAAGAGTCTCATGGGCTTTTTTGCCTGGGCTAGCCTTGAGCCACACTCCTCAGATCTCAGCCCCTTGAGTAGCTGGGATTAAAGGCATGAGCCGCCAGAGCCCAGCCCAAACTTTATTCTTACAATATTAATTTCTTACCAGAAAAGCCATTACATGCAAAAGTGGATAAACCTCAATAGCAGTAATCCCAATATACACTCTATATTTGAACATCCTGAAGAAATCTCATGTCCATATATGCTGTTCCTATTATGTAACAAATTTGGCATATTTATCTGCTCAAGGAAGAAAGAAAACTAAAATGTATTTGTTTTTGTTTCTTTGCCAGTCCTGGGGCTTGAACTCAGGGAGTGGTAGAGTGCTAGCCTTGAGTAAAAAGAAGTCAGGACAGTGCTCAGGCCCTGAGAGTCCTAAGCCTCAGGACTGACAAAAAAAAAAAAAAGTGGGACTAGGAATGTGACTACTTAATGGTAAAGTACTTGCTTAACATGCATGAAGCACTGACTTTGATTCCCCCGAACCACATAAGCAGAAAAAGCTGGAAGTGGCACTGTGACTCAAGTGGAAGAGTGCTAGCCTTGAGCAAAGGAAGCTCAAGGACACTGCCCAGGCCCTGAGTTCAATCCTCAGGACTGGCAAAAGAAAAAAAGAAAAAGTGGAGGGAAAATCTTCAAACAATAGAAAACTGGAATCTAACCTTTTAAAAAACAATGTTCTTGGGCTGGGAATGTGGCCTAGTGGTACAGTGCTTGCCTCATATATATGAAGCCTTGGGTTTGGTTCTTCAGCACCACATACACAAAAAAAGCCAGAGGTGACACTATGGCTCAAGTGGTAGAGTGCTAGCCTAGAGCAAAAAAAGAAGCCAGGGAAAGTGCTCAGGCCCTGAGTCCAAGCCCCAGGACTGGCAAAAAAAAAAAAAAAAAAAAAAAAAAAAGAATCTAGAATGTATGCAACCTTTACCATATACTATATCATTTATGGTATATTAATAACAAAGATACATTTTAGAAAATGTATCTAACACTACATAGAGGGCCTATACTTCTACACATATAGGCTACATTGTACAGGTATGTAGTTCTAAAGTGTTATTTTGTGGCATTTGACTGTAGAGTCCTTAATGTTCTGGGAATTGGGTCCAGGATTCTCCCACATCAAAATCCAGGGTTGTTCAAGTATCTCAGTGAAAATAATATATTTGCACTCAACCTACACACATCTTCCTATATACTTTACCATTGCTAGGCTATTTATAATACCTAACACATTATAACTGCTGTACAAATGTTACACTGTATTGTTTAAAGAGCGACAAGAAAATACTCTATACATATTCAGCACAGTCAGGACCATCAAAGACCTAACTACATAGAACACAGAAGAGAAAGATGCAAAGTGAACAATGCCCAAATACTGCTGGAGAAAAAGGAGCTGTGCACTGAGAAGAGGCTACAGCAGAATATGCCTACACACCATTTCAAATTCCTGTATTATTGACTGTGCTCAGCTTCTGGCCAACTCAAATTCTGCTTTTTTTTTTGAGATTTTATCAAGTTAAAAAAAAATCCTTGGGCTGGGACTGGGACTTAGTGGTAGAATACTTGCCTAGCATGTACGAAGTCCTGGATTGGATTCCTCAGTACCACATAAACAGAAAAAGCCAGAAGTGGTGCTGTAGCTCAAGTTGTAGAGTGGTAGCCTTGAGCAAAAAGCTCAGGGATGGTACCCAGGCCCTGAATTCAAGCTCCAGAACTGGCCAAAAATTTTTTTCTTTTAAAAATCGTTGATTAAATCCAAGGATGCAGGACCCATGGATATAAAGGGCTGACAATCAAAACTTGTTTTCCAGGAAGAGAACTCCACACATATAAAACACAACCAAAATAGAATACTAGGTAACAATAAAAAGGATCAAAGTTTATATGCTCCATATGAACCTTGAAAACATACTAAGTCAAAGAAGTCAGTTACAGAAGGACACTTATTATAAAAATTCAGTTTATACAAAATGGAAATGTCCAAGCTTGGCGAGTTATAAGGAGACAGGAAATAGCTTAGTGGTTACTACTGGCTGAAAAGAGAGGAAGCTGACAGTCACGGCATAAGGGGCTTCTAAGCCATTTTGGAGGGACAGGCTAGATACCGGTGACAGAAAGTCAGAAAATTATGCCTAATGCCGCTGAACTTTTTGGCATGTGCATACCTCAATAAAATTGTCACTGTAGGAAAATAAATAAATGAAGGTGGGGCTGTAGTCAATGGCACCCTGGTGAATCTGTTCTTACATGCAGCAGCATTCAAGACTGAGATAGGATGGAGAGTTCCTGAGCTGCCCGGGCTACACATTTCAGTTCGGTTAACCTGTCAGTCAGTACTCAATAAAACCAACACACCAAGTCACTGGCCGGCCGGAATGAAAATTAGGAAAGGAAATTAAAAAAAATAATAATATAAGAAAGCAAACTCATGGGAGACGCTGACTGAAAAAAAACTAGTTTACTCGTGATGTTTAAAGGTGGGATCTCCACACCCGGCCCCCTCCCTTCATTCCCAACCAGGGCTTCAAGATACACACGCAGGAAAACTAGAGAGTGTGGGAACCCAAGAACCCCTGGGCACAGCTGGCTGTTGACTTCACTGGTGGAGTGCGGTCACTCACTCCTAGGACTAGGGGGGGGGGGCTTCCACCCTCCCTGATTATACGGAAGTAGTACTTTTTAATCAGGAAGCTCCAGAAGAAACGTCAAAAAAAAAATAAAATTTAAATTAAAAAAAAAAAAGCGCTTGCCCAGACACCACAGCAAAAGCCAAGAAAAAAGAAAAAAAAACAAAACAAAACAACAAAAACCCACGCCGGGGCTGTCACCCACACATTCCTCCTCCGTCCGGGCACGTGTTCGCCGGCCCCCCCCTCCTCACCCCCCCCCCCGAAGCGAACCCCTCCGCCGGCGAGCCCCGGGGACCGCGCGCGTGCTCCCGGCTCCCTGACAGGTACGGCCCCTCCTCGCCGGGCGCTCCCGCCCGCCCCACGGGCCTCCGCCCGGCCCCTCCCCACCCCCGAACCCACACACGTGTTAGCCCGACGCCGCCCCACCGGGTCCCACGTGCACCTGGTCTCCGACGCGCCCCACGTGCGGGTGCCCCGCGGGCTTCCGCAGGTAGCCGGGAGAGGGGGGGGTCCCCTCGTGACCCCCCGAGACTCCAGGAGGTGCCCGACGGGGAGGAGGACGAGGCCCGGGTCCCCGAGGTCCCGGCCTTTCCCCCCCCCACCACCACCACCCCGCGGGCAGCGTCCACACCCATTCTCCCCACGAACCCCCCCTCCCTCCACACACACACACACACACACACACACACAAATCCCAGGGCCGGGGGCGACGGCCCCTTTAAGACGCGGCCCGGCCGGCGCCCGCGGAGAGGGGCGCCACGGGGCCGCCCCAAGCCCCCCCCCTCTCGCCGGGCCGCCCGGCCGCCCACGTCCGGTCACCTCACCTCGGGCCGCGGGGCCCCGCCGCCGCGGCGGCGGCGGAGGGGGTGCGGGGTGCGGGCGGGGTCCGGAGGGGGGGGTCGCCCCGCCGACGGAGGAGCCGCGGTTCGCTCTCGGAGGCCGGGAGACGGTGACTGCGTTGGACGTGAACGCTCCTAGCTCGCTCCCTCGGCGGCTCCTGGGACCCCAAGATGGCGGCGGCGCTGAGGCGGCTGCGGGCGCTGGGCCGGCGGCGGCGGCGGCCACTTTCACTCACTGAGAGGAGCGGAGCAGGGACACGGGGAGCCATGGCGGGGGGGAGGAGAGGCGCCATAGCCAGGCCAGAACAATCGAGCCGTTACTCGGCCGGCTTACCCCGCCCCGCCCACGCTCGCCGCCAGTAGCCAGCCCGAGGCCCCCCGCCGTGTCGCTGCCTTCGGCCTTGTGCAGCTGGTACCCCGCCGCCGCCGCCCGGCGCCCCGCGCGGACTGGGGTTCGCGGGGGAGACCCTCATCTATGCCATCTGAGTGCAGATTGGTCGGGACTGGGACTGGCGAAGATTGCCGAAAGGCGGCGGGGAGGAGGAGGAGAATGTCATCGCTAGAGTGAGCAAGCAGATCTCGCAGACGCAGACATCGCGAGAGTTCCGCAGGCTTGCAACCGCCGTGGAAAGGTTACTTTTCCAGGAAGTAACGTCAAGGGAAATCGCCCAGGATCCTGGCAAGGTCTGTTCCGGCTGGCCGAGGGTGGGCGGGGCCGCCGCGTACCGACCGAGATGGGCGGGTGAGACCGCCAATGGGTCAGCGGCGCGGGTGGGCGGGGGGCGGGCCCTGGGAGCGGCCCGGCCTCGGCCGGCCCCGGGACCTCCCCGGACCGCCCGGCCGGGTGGATTCGCCCAGTTCCGGCGCTGGGTCGGCGGGCTCGCCTTTGAGTGAGTCGTGGGAGTGGAGTCGGTAGGTGCGGGCGCGAGATCCTCCTTATTTTTTTTTTTCCCCTGTTTGTATTGGGTGTCCTAGGTTCCAAACCAGGGGCGCCCCGTCGCCAGCCCCGCTGGAGAGCGAGGAGGGCCGCTGGGCCTTCACTGGGGAGCCCGCTTTGCCTTTTGTCTTTGGTGTGTGCATGGTTTCGTACTCTCCTGTCTGGAGCGACTTCAGTCATCTCTTCCCAGGTTGTATAGCTCGTTAGATTCTGTCCCTCAGAAGCGGGCTGCTTGCAGGGATGAGCCCATGGAATAGAAAAAAAAATTGTCCTTCCCCCCCCCCCCCCCATCATCATCTCCTTCAATGTTGTTTGGCCTTAGTGTGCTCTAGTCCCAGGATAAAAATGGCCCCATCACACCGTAAGTTATCATACCACATCGCAATATTTTTTTTTTTTCCAGCCCTGGGGCTTGGACTCGGGGCCTGAGCACTGTCCCTGGTTTCTTTTTGCTCAATGCTAGCACTCTTACCACTTGAGCGACACTTCTGGCTTTTTCCATATATATGTGGTGCTGGGGAATCGAACCCAGGACTTCAGGTCTACGAGGCAAGCACTCTTGCCACTAGGCCATATTCCCAGCCCCACCTGCAATATGAAAAATTGTTTTGCAAGAGCCAAAACAAATGGGAAGAAGTTCTCATATTCTCTTTTTTTGAGAGAGAAGATAAATAGAAGACCCCTATTGGGTCTCATGACCCAAGAAACCTTGTGTTACTTAGTTAAAATGAGTTTGTTTAGTGCAGATGCAAAAATCATGGTTCAGTGAGCAGAAAAACCTGGCAGGATACTGAGCAGAAAAAATAATGAGTAACCTTAAACGTCTTCAATCTCCCTAGAGCTGCACCAAACCTCAAGCTCCTCAAGTGGTGGCTGTAGCCACTCTGCCCCTTAAGCAGGCATACAGAAGGGAAAATCATTCAGCAGGGAGGAAATACCCAGAATGGTCCCTCCTGCCCACAACTCTCAGGGTGCTCAATTTCCAAATAGGTCTTAATGCCTTCTGGAAGGCAAGTCTCTCCCCCTGACCTTCAAAATGTCAATCCTTGGGGCTGGGAATATGGCCTAGTGGCAAGAGTGCTCGCCTCATATACATGAAGCCCTGGGTTCATTACTCAGTACCACATATATATATAGAAAAGGCCAGAAGTGGCGCTGTGGCTCAAGTGACAGAGAAAAAAAAACAAGCCAGGGACAGTGCTCAGGCCCTGAGTTCAAGGCCCAGGACTGGCCAAAAAAAGAAAAGGTCAATCCTTTATTTTGTTTCATTCTATCTCTTCCCCCCCCCCCCCCTTAAACTTAAGGCCTCCTGAGTAGAACTATATAGGCTTGAGCCACTGGCACCCCATCAACATCTTGCTTCAATGCGTATTTTGTGATTTTTTTTACTATAGGAGCCTTGATCTTTTTTTTTCTTGCCATTTCTGGGGCTTGAACTCGGCCTGGGTACTGTCCCTGGCTTCTTTTTGCTCAAGGCTAGCACTCTGCCACTTGAGCCACAGCGCCACTTGTGGCATTTTCTGTGTATTTGGTGCTGAGGAATTGAACCCAGGGCTTCATGCATGCTAGGCAAGCACTCTACTGCTAATCCACACTCCCAGTCCCATCTCCTGTTTCTTCTAGGCAAATAATGTTAAAACTGAGAAGGAAGGTGATATGGTCCCATGTAGCCTTAGTTCCCACACACACTACATTCCAAGAAAGAATTCTTAGTCATTTGTAGAGTATGTTCCCCAGAGAGCTCAGGATTGGACTTGAAGCTCTTCTTCTTGGACAAGAGGCAGCAAGCTTTTGTGGGGGCTTTAGGAAAAAACATTCATCCACTGGTTTCATGACTGCCAACTTCTTCAGATCCTACTTTGATAAATGAGATGAACAGAAACACAGGAACTAGAAACAGGTACTTAGAAAATACTTTTGCTAAAAGACATTAACTCAAAAGAGGAAAAAAAAAAAAAAAAGAAGGCATTGATCCTCACTTCAACCTGCAAATGTCCAAAGGCGGATGAACTAAAAAGCAGGAGAAAAGCTTAGCACCTGTGAGTCTATTTTGTATGTCTTTGCTGAGTGTTGTTCTCTGCAGTCAAGTTGTAGCAATCTTTGATTCTATGAAGAACAGTACTCATGATAAAAACCTTGTAACAAGATCAAAGAAATGGATTGGTGTCGAGTGCCAGTGGCCCACACCTATAATCCTAGGTACTCAGGAGAATGAGACCTAAGGATCATAGTCCAGGCAGAAAAATCCCTGTGAGATTCTTCAATCAGCCTCTCAAAAACCAGAAGTAGGACTGTGGCTCAAAGTGGTAGAGCTCTAGCCTTGAGCAAAAAGAGCTTGGGACAGAACCCAGGCCCTGAGTTCAAGCTCAAAAAAAACAGCAACAAAAATGTACTCTTGGGTCTGGGAATGTGACTTAATGGTAGAGTGCTTGCCTAGCATGCATGACGTCCTAGGTTTGATTCCTCAGCACCACATACACAGAGAAAGCTGGAAGCGGCGCTGTGGCTCAAAGTGGTAGAGTGCTGGCCTTGAGCAAAAGAAGCTCAGAGACAGTGCCCAGGCCCTGAGCTCAAGCCCAGGACTGGCAAAAAAGAAAAATGTACTCTTTACCTGACTTAGGTAACTAATCCCTCTGTACATCACTTTTATGATAACAATAAAAACATTTTAATCTCTGACAAGACTCTGACCTTTTTGTTGTGACCAGATCCCATCTAACCAGTCCTGAAATGACCCATAGGCACAGGGCCATCTACAGATGCGACAAGGACTGCTTAGCACTCGAGCCCACCTCCTTCCCCCAACTCGTCCTCTAAGCCTAAAGCTTGTGAGAATCGTCTGGAAATGGGATCAAATGCTTACTTTCACCTGTGGCTACAGTAGGCCTGTGCCTGTGCTATGTAACAAATCTCTTTCTCTGCCCTTCAGCACTACTCATTTTTAAAATTTGCTTATCAGAGCAAATGTCAGGATCTGACATGCAAAGCCCTGGCGTTTGGCCTCTGCCCTAGATCACATTGTTTTAGGGGGTAGTTCTTCAACTTAAGAGAAACTGCTTTGTTGTAAAGCAGTATGCTGTTATGCTGGCAGCCTCATTTATCTCTCTTTTTTTTTTTTTTTTTTTTTGTGGCCAGTCCTGGGCCTTGAACTCAGGGCCTGAGCACTGTCCCTGAGCTTCTTTTGCTCAAGGCTAGCACTCTTCCACTTGAGCCACAGCACCACTTCTGGCTTTTTCTGTGTATGTGGTACTGAGGAATGGAACCCAGTGCTTCCTGCATGCTAGGCCAGCAATCCCATTTATCTCCTCTTGACTCCCTCACTAGCTTGGGTCCAGAAGCCTTGGTGAGGGGTGGACCTATACCATGTATGTTTGGGTAAGTCATACTATGATTATACATGATTGAGTCACCTACTGACCCACTTCTCAGAATTTACGTCCACAGTTAAGCTATGCATGACTGTCTCCTGTCATTGTACACCAGACAGCAAGAAAGTGAATGAGAGCAAGACACATAACATACTACAAAATAATATTGAACAAAGGACTCCAGAGTCAAAAGAATAGGTCAACGTTTCATCTATACACCCTTCCCAAACTGCTTTGCTGTGGACTTCATAGGTAGATGGTAATACAGTGAAGAAAAGCAAGGATATAACTTGTAAAAAAAAAAAAAAAATCAGGATAATGGCCACCTTTGGGGATGGAATGGTGGGAGTTAGAATAGGAAAGGAGAATGAGAGGTGAGATTCTGTGGTACTGGTAAGGCGCGATTTCCTGAGCTGGCTGTTCACTTTCCATTTTTCTTCAAGCCTATGTTCATTGTATCAGCTTCAATTTGCATTTCACAATAGAAAAGTTGTGCTTAAAAAAAAAAAAAAAAAAAAAGCCCCTAGCATGGCTCCTTTGTTCCTCTAAGTGTTTCCAGTCACGGTCACCTGGAAGCCCTGTGATGTGTTTCCTAAGGGAGATTTCACAAGATGCCCAAGCAGAGTGTTTTCCTGGTTGCCCACTTCAGCGCATCTGACACTTTGTATCTTCTCTTGTTCCTGGAATCTGTAATCTAGAAAACCCCCTGGCAAAGTTCACTACAATTCAGTGCTGCTGCTGATAAACTCAGAAATCTTCCAGTCTTTAGATGCTTACACATGTGTTATCTTTATAAATATTTACTTCATTTCATCAAGTGTCAAGTTCCAAGTTGCATTAAGGTGATTTCCAGATTTTATTTTATTTTTTGAAATTTAGTTATTTAAGTTCTCATTCATCCTTCCCTAATTTCAATGATTTATTCAGCACTTGCCACATAGAGATGTGAGACAATAACAATTGCACATTGTTGACATTTTAGGAAGATATGACTAATAGAGTATTTAACTCTTGTCATATTATGAGACACAATGATATACAGTACATCGATGTATGGTTGTTGATTTCTGTTGGCTTTTAAACATTAGCAGTGAGTCATACAATGTTGGCATTTCAACATGACAGTGTTTTGTACTTTTGCTAGTCCTGGGGCTTGAAATCAGGGTCTGGGTGCTGTCTCTGAGCTTCTTTTGCTCAAGGCTAGCACTCTACCACTTGAGCCACAGCGCCACTTCCCGTTTTCTCTGTGTATGTGGTACTGAGGACTTGAACCCAGGGCTTCATACGTGCTAGGCGCTAGGCAAGCACTCCACCACGAACCCACATTCCCAGCCCTTGACACCTTTTTTTCTTTTTTTTTTTTTGTCGGCCGTTTTTCATAGTGAAGGAAGATTTTTCCACTCTTTGCAATTTGGTCTTCTGCTTCACTTTACTTTTCTAATACCTCCTTTGTTTCCTCCAATCACATTTACAGTATATCACTCCAAAGTCCATTTCCTTTCCTACAGGCACATGGCAGTAATATAACTGAAAAAGGTGGTTCAGCAAAATAGTAACACTCCTCGCCCAGCTGTCAGAGTTATCATTTAGAAGAAATTAATTCCTTCTCCAGGGCACACAGGAGGACAGTCAGAAAATTCAGATAAGCAAACTTCCCCTCAAAATTACAAGGAATTTTATTTTTATTTATATACATATTTTCCCCCCCCCCAATCTTAGGGCTTGAACTCAGGGCCTGGGCACTGTCCCTGAGCCTTTCCGTGCTAAAGACTAGCACTCCACCACTTGAGCCATAGCCCCACTTCTGGCTTTTTCTGTGTGTGTGATTCTGAGGAATTGAACACGGGGCTTCATGCATGCTAGGCAAGCACTCTCCTGCTAAGCCGTATTCCCAGCTCCCCTGTACACCCCTCCCCCCAGCTTCTTTTGCCCAAGGCTACTGCTCTACCACTTGAGCCTCAGAATCACTTCCCAGCTTTTTCTGTGATTAATTGGAGATAAGAGTCTCATGGACTTTCCTGCCCAAGCTGGCTTTGATCCTCAGATCTCAGCCTCCTGGGTAGCTAGGATCACAGGCATAAGCCACTGGCACCCAGCTAGAAGGAATTTTTTAAAATTAAATCTTATTGACAAGGTGATGTACAGAGGGGGTACAGTTACATAATAAGGTAGTGAGTACATTTCTTGTCTTATTTATTACACCCTCCCTCATTTTTCTTTCCAGAAGGAATTTTAAATAAAAATTATATAAAAAAGGGGAAGAGTTTACTTTGAAAACTGGTCTTGGAGTCCATAGTTATATAACGGTTGTTGAGACTGTAGAAATGAAGTGCTTTGCTCTAAGTGCTCTACCACCTCAGTTAAAGTCCCAGAAGACTTGTAAGTGGAATGTGGATAGGGGCATGTCGGCGTCTACTGTAAACTTTATGACTTTGCTGTAAATATGTTGTATAATAAAATGTTAGAAAAACACTACAAAACGTAGCAAGGTATTCAAGTCCACAAAGTGGGGTTATTTGTTCATAGAGCGTAAGCTATAGGATCTGAAATTTAAATATGAATTTAATTAAGAAATGAGGGGCCAGGTACTGGCAGTTCACAACTATAATCCTAAAGTATTCAATAGACTGAGATCTGAAGATTATGGTTTGGAGCCAGCCGAGTCAGACAAGTTCTCGAGACTCTTATCTACAATTAACCACTAAAAAGCCTGAAGTAGAGCTGGGGCTGAAGTGATAAGAGTGCTAGCCTTAAGCAACCAAGTGCAGGGACAGCTCCCAGGCTGGGAGTTCAATCCCAAGGATGGGTATAATAAAACAATAGACCCTATGGATAGGGGAGTTGATTGTTTCCCATCTCCCTGGTTTCCTTCAGGGGCGCAGGCTCTTGGGACTTGGGTGAGAATGAGGAGGGTTTTGTGGGGCATGACCTTCCCCGGTGCCCTGGGAGGGTCTGCTGGGCCCTAGGAAGTCAGGAGGCCCAGCGACTGCAGGGCTTTGGGCCCACAGTTGAAAGACACTTGCGGATAGACCAGATGCCAAGGACCATTGCTTCTATTCCCAGTTCTGCTTTTTTGTTCAGGGAAGTCTTTTAGCCTCACTTTCTAATTCCAGAGTTAGGAGTCAGATTATGCAGAATAGGGAACATTTGTGGGAGATTGTTGCAAGACTCCCAAAGATTTTGGGGAAACAGGCAGCACAGTTCGTGACGTCTGAAAAGGCAACTCTAGTTCGTTGAGTCCAGGGTTTTCCAAGAATTCTGAAAATGCCCTAGAGCCTTCAAGAGACTTTTTAAAACTAAATCTGGAAAAGGGCACAAACCTGTGGCTAGCTCTAAATACTGACATAGAAGCTAGGAGGATGTGGGAAAAGTTTTAGGTATATGAATAGGTATAGTGAAAGAATATTGTGATGAGACCCCCAAATCTCATTTAATTAGGAGTCAGTACTTTTCAGAAATTGTTTAGCCTGGTGCCGGTGGCTCACACCTGTAATCCTACTCAGGAGGCTGAGATCTGAGAATCGTGATTCAGTCAGCCCAGGAAGGAAAGTCCCTAAGACTCATATCTCCAATGAACCACCAAAAAACCGGAAGTGGAAGTTTGGCTCAAGTAGAGAGCTAGCCTTGAGCTGACATGGACAGAGCTCAGGCCCAGGTTCAAGCCCCATGACAAAAAGAAAAGAAAAGGAGGGGCTAAGAATATGGCCTCGTGGCAAGAGTGCTTGACTAGTATACATGAAGCCCTGGGTTCATTTCCCCAGAACCACATATATAGAAAACGGCCAGAAGTGGTGCTGTGGCTCAAGTGGCAGAGTGCTAGTCTTGAGCAAAAAGACGCCAGGGACAGTGCTCAGGCCCTGAGTCCAACGCCCAGGACTGGAAAAAAACAAAACAAACAAAAAACTGGTAGTACTGGGATTTGAACTCAGGGCCTTTCACTTGCTTGGCTTGCTTACCTGGCTGGCATTCCACTACTGTAAGCCACAACCTCAGACTGGCTTTTTTGCTGATTATTTTGGAGATAGAGTCTCATAGACTTCTCTGCCCAGGCTGGCTTCAAACCTCAATACTTGAGATCTCAGGTTCCTGTTTTTGGTTGTACTGCTGTTTGAACTCAAGCCTCATTTTTTTTTTTTTTTTTTGCCAGTACTAGGGCTTGAACTCAGGGCCTGAGTACTTTCCCTGGCTTCTTTTTGCTCAAGGCTAGCACTCTGCCACTTGAGCCACAGCGCCACTTCTGGCCATTTTGTATATATGTGGTGCTGGGGAATCGAACCTAGGGCTTTGTGCATATGAGGCAAGCACTTTTGCCACTAGGCCATATCCCCAGCCCCAAACCTCATTATTTTGTAGGCAGGCACTTTACCATTTGAGCCACGGCCCTGCATAGCTTTAGATCTTTCTCGTATAGGGTCTCAATTGTGCTG
This sequence comes from Perognathus longimembris pacificus, assembly GCF_023159225.1. Taxonomy (NCBI): domain Eukaryota; kingdom Metazoa; phylum Chordata; class Mammalia; order Rodentia; family Heteromyidae; genus Perognathus; species Perognathus longimembris. Next base: position 32,276,937 of record NC_063183.1, on the reverse strand, counting down.
GGCTGACCTGCACTACAATTCTATTTATGTTTCCTGTTTAGCTGGGATGACAGGCATATACCACAGAGCCCAGCTTTTTATAGGTGAGATGGGGTTGGGTATTAACTTTTTTGCCCCAGCTGGCCTTGAACTACTTATAGATTGCCTCCTGAGTAGCTATGATTACAGGCATGAGGCACTGGCCTTTTCATTTTTTCAGTATTGGGAGTTTGAACTCAGGACGTCGTGTTTAGTAGGCTGACACTTTACCACGGGGCCCGGTTCCCAGAGTACACTAATACATGGGCAAACAAGCAAGATCAGAGAAAGTTCCTTTTTTCTCCTCAAACTACATGTTGCAGCTGAGTGAGGGAGCAATAGCATAATGCAAAGAAAGTATCTGCTCCTGGGTGCTGGTGACTCATGCCTGCTAATCTGGCCACTCAGGAGACTGAGATGTGAAGATGGAGGTTCAAAGCCAGCCCAGGAAGGAAAATCCATGAGATTCTTTTCTCCAATGAACCACCAAAAAGCCAAACCTGGGGCCACACTCTGTGATTACAAGTGTGTGCGGGGCGTCACCCCTTCTAAATAGAGTCATAATTTAGACGCTGAGCTGCCACTCCCTCTCCCGATCTGTGTGTCTCATCCCCAAAAGTCACACATTGGAAAGTCCTTTTAAGGTATGATTTATTACATTTCATTCCATAGCACATATGTGTACATACATATATATGTTGATAACGGTAATAATACTTCCATAGCAAACAACGTCCAATGTGGAGGCCGGGTGCTGGTAGCTCACGCCTGTAATCCCAGCTGTTTGGGAGGCTGAGATCTGAGGAGCATGGTATGCAGTCAGCTTGGGCAGGAAAGTCCCTGAGACATATCCAACTAATTACTAAAAAGCTGCACGTGGCTGTGGCTCAAGTGGTAAAATGATGGCATTGAGGGAGAAAAAAAATCTCAGAGACAGTGCCCAGACCCTGAGTTCAAGCCTCAGGACTGGCAATAAAAAAGAAAAGAAAGGAAAAGGAACTATAAATTCCGGGAAATAGACAGGAACTACTTTCTGAAGTGAAAGTCAACGAACCATATTCTTGGCTCAATCTGAAGATGTGTTCACCAAGATGAACCAGCAACCACATTTGCTCAAGTGACTTTCTGAACGAGGGACTAATTAAGACAAGGCAACCGACCCTTGTGCCTACCTTCATCTTAACCTCCTTCTGGATGTGCTGAATTCAGGAAGGCACGGCAGCTTTTCAGTAGCACCCACAATTGGCTGTGCAGACAAGCATGTTGCTTTTCTTATGCTTTCCCTAAATTTCCTGACGGAGTGATAGTCACCTAGTCCTGTAACAGAGGCAGGACTATTTATTTACTGTAGCTCTTGATCCTCTTGCCTCAGCCTCCCAAGGTCTGTGATTACAAAAGTGCACTGTTAATGTTGCCTCTTCAATATAGTTTTCTAATTAGACTCTGACCTAGAAATCCAGACACATTCCAGTATCTTCCTACTTTGATCCAATTAAGGGGAGAGATAACCCAATGCCAAAACAAGTTTATTGGTTACTGTTTACAACTTGCAAATCCTCAGTGGAAAAAAAAAAAAAAAAAGAAGCTCAATATAAATGTCTTTTTGTCCAAGAAAGCATACCAACCTCAGGCAAACAGAATGAAGTGAACCTTCAAGCTTACAGCCCTACTAAAACGAAGCCCAGAGCCACTGCTGTGAGGAAGACGGACAAAACTTTTGGAAATTAAGTGAAACAAAACTTAAAGCTACAATTTTGATGAACGGACTAAACATTTGAAATTCAAGAATAAAGTTAATAGTTTAAGAAGGAAAATATATGGGTGAGGTTGCCAGACATTTTCTGTTTATCATTCTTTTTGTTTATTGTTTTTGAGATATAGGGTTTTGCTTTGTAGCCAGGCTGGCCTTGAACTTGAACTTGGTATCTTCTGCCTCATCCTCAGCCTTCAGAGTCCTGGGATTACAGATATGCCACTACATCTGACTTGCAGATAGCAAATTTTAAAAAAAAAACAAAAACTAATGATCAAGAGTTTTATAAAACTCTTTATATGGCCTAGTGGTAGAGTGCTCGCCTCATATACATGAAGCCCTGGATTCGATTTCTCAGCACCACATATATAGAAAAAGCCAGAAGTGGTGATGTGGCTCAAGTGGCAGAGTGTTAGCCTTGAGCAAAAGAAGGTTAGGACAGTGCCCAGGCCCTGAGTTCAAGCCCCAGGACTGGCAAACAAAACAAAACAAAACAAAAAAACCCTTCTTAGCCAGTCTAAGAAGGAAAAGAAAACTTCACCAAGCAGGCGCCTGTGGCTCACACCTGTAATCCTAGCTACTCAGGAGGCTGAGATCTGAGGATCATGTTTCAAAGGCAGCCTGGGCATGAAAGTCTGTAAGCTTCCAATTAACCACTAAAAAGCCAAAAGGGAAGCTGGGGCTCAAGTGGCAGAGCACTAGCCTTCAGCACAAAAACTCATGGACACCCCCTGGTCCTGAGTTCAAGCCCCAGGACTGGCACAAAAAAGAAAACCTCGCCAAGTTGAAAAACTAGATTTTTCCTGATATTAAACCTAAGATACTTTTTCCCTTCCGCAAGTCATTTAAACCTAAATTATGAGAAGTAATTTACTTTGGCCACTGTGAACATTTCTGCAGGCATAATCAGAAATTTTACTTGTTTCATTATTTAACTTATCCATTCCTATCCTAGACCAAATATCAGGAATGTGTGAGTAAGCAAGTGGATGTCATTTTCCTGGAAGCTTGTGACCAAGTTAACACAAACCTACAACATGGGAAAACTTAGGCACTGAAGAAGGCCCAAGATAAGAGGAAAAATGAGCCGGGGACCTGTACGGCCTCAAAACAAACTCCAAGTTTCCTAAGGCAGAGTTTTGAAAAAAACCAGTGTGTGGCTGGGGATGTGGCCTAGTGGCAAGAGTGCTTGCCTCGTATACATGAGGCCCTGGGTTCAATTCCCCAGCACCACATATACAGAAAACGGCCAGAAGTGGCGCTGTGGCGCTGTGGCTCAAGTGGCAGAGTGCTAGCCTTGAGCAAAAGGAAGCCAGGGACAGTGCTCAGGCCCTGAGTCCAAGGCCCAGGACTGGCCAAAAAAAAACAAACCAGTGTGTGTGCGCGCGCGCGTGTGTGCGTGTAAACGTGACTGGGGTTTGGACTCAGGGCTGGCTTAGGGAAGGATTTATCCAGGAATCTGTCTTTTCCAAGGCTGGGCAGGGAGGAAGTGGGGAAGTCACAGCTCTTTCGCTCTCTGACACTCGGGTTTCCTGAGCAAGAGGGGACACGGAAACATCTTCTTTTGTGCACGTGAAATCCTCCTTACTTTCCACCATCAGAAGCTGTTCGATCTCTTCTTTCAAAGAAAAACTTGACTGAAATGAACTCTTGGGGCCTGCGGGTCCCCCTTCCTGAGGGCCCCTCGGGTCCTCCGGCGCCCGGGCCTCGGCGGGGCCCGTGAGCGTGGTCCTGGGGGCCTCCCTGCCTGCTGCTTCTTTCGTGGGAAGTACAGTATGAGATTTTGTCGTTGCCTGTTTAGATTCTTTCAACAACTTCACATGTTTTTGAAAATCACGAGATATAAAACTCGGGGCTTTCTCTATCCTAGAATTTTTACAAACCAAGAGGCCTTGGGTTTTTTCCTCCTTCCCTACTTTCTCTGTGGCCGATTTCTTTGGGTGGAGCACTGTCCTTATAAGGAGTCCCTGTGCATTTACTCTGTATTCTTTTTCCGCTCTCTCCCTGCGCTGCTTCTGGAAGTCTCTGAGCTGTAGTAGTTCCTTGGGCAGTTCCATACACGTGGGCTAAGGAAAGAAAAGGAAAATAGGTTTATGCGAACTCCATTTCTGAATAGTGTCCTTACCTAATAATGAAAAGCAATGGCATTGGTTCAAATGTGTTCACACAACCCCCTCTAGTGGCAGAAAAGGAGTCCTGAAGACACACCCACAGAGATGCCCTACCTCTGTGCCTGCCAGCTGGTCTGCTGACCCCTCCCGATAGGTGTTCAGGTACCGGTCCACCAGGGTGGTGAGGTCTGACATCATCTCATCCAGAAGTACCAGGCGCAGGGGGAGAAGGTACGTGGCTTCCAGGGCCAAAATTTTCAGTAAAGCGTGTGGAAGAGGCCGTATGAACCACACTTCTGGATTTTCCTAGAAACAATTTTGTTTTAAATAGTAAATGAACTTTAGAGAAGGTAACTGTTGAAAGGTTGCTCGATCACATTACTGGCTGAACATGTGCGCTCAGCACGCGCACACACACGCGCAGGTACACACACGTTGGCACAAGGACTATTCTGTCACGCTTGTGTGCTGCTAACATGGTATCCACCACTCCTCTATGTAAATCACCACTAGTGCTGTTCAGAAGACACTGGAAAAAACTGCCCTCAAATAGGAACGCCTTTAATACTCACCAGGAGCCTGTGTCTTTCTTCGAGAAAGGAGAGATGTTTAGGGGCAACTTTAAGGTGTCTGACTAAACTCTCCTGCAAAGTGCTGATGCAGTTGGGAAGAAAGCCGCCTGTTTCCATGGAAAACTGAAGGACATCTGCTACCTGTGGTATTAGAAAAAGAAAACTAACCAGTCGAATGCATACACACAGAACACTATCTTGTGGCCAAACTATTTTAAAGTGTTTGTGTGTGTTGTGTGTGTGTGTGTGAGAGAGAGAGAGAGAGAGAGAAATTGTGTGTGCGCATGTGCTTGGGGGCTTGAACTCAGGGCCCAGGTGTTGTCCCTAAGCTTTGTGTGCTTTAGGCTAGTGCTCTACCACAAGAGCCACAACTCCACATCTGGCCTTTTGGTGTTTAACTGGAAATACGAATTTCACAGAACTTTCCTTCTGGGGCTGGCTTGGAACCATGATCCTCAGATCTCAGCCTCCTAAGTAGCTTGGATTACAGGCTGAACCACCAGTGCCTGGTTCAGTGTCTTTATATTTGTTTAATTTGCTTTGTTATTATGCTTCTATTATTTTGAGGCGGGGTTTCTGTGTGGCTGAAGCTGACATGGAGTCCATTATGTAGCCTTTCAGGGAGGCAGATGCTAGGCGCTGGTGGCGTGCACCTGAAATCCTAGCTACGCAGGAGGCTGAGATCAGAGGATCTGAGGTTGAAGCCAGCCTGGGTAAGGAAGTCCAGATTGGGCTGGGTATGCAACTCAATGGTAGAACGCTTGTCTAGTATGCATCAATGCTAAAGAAAAGGAGCCCCAGGGCACCAGTAAACAATTTTTTTTACATTTTTGAGTAAGCAAAGCATAGAAGCAGTCCATACAGTAACAAAGTTAGCACTTAGCAAGCTTAGCAAGTGGAAGGTCCTAGGTTACTTCCCAGCACAAAGGGCGGGGGGGAGGGGGAGGAAGGAAGGAGGGAAGGAAGGGAGGAAGGAAGAAAGGAAGGAAGGAAGGAAGAAAGGAAGGAAGGAAGGAAGGAATCCATAATAACCTACATGCCTTGAGTGGCATATATGCTAAAGGCAGGGATGTGATTTTTAGTCTTCCCCCAAATTGCTTAAGTTCCTGAGTGCTATAAAGCATAGGTCGTTTCTTATTTGACAAATCTAGAGCTAAGAAGAAAACATATTCCAATATACGTTTTTTGTTTTTTTCCGGTCCTGACCTGAGCCTGGGTGCTGTCTCTGAGCCTCTTTGTGCTCAAGACTAGCTCTCTACCACTTGTGCACTTCTGAATTTTATGAGTAGTTTATTGGACTTTTCTGCCCAATCGAGGTTCAAACTGTGATCCTCAGATCTTAGCCTCCTGAGTAGCTAGTAGTAGTGGCGTGAGCCACTGGTGCCTGGTTTATTCCAAAATAATTTTAAGGGGCTTTTTGGAAGTGTTTTTTTTGGATTTTTTTTTGTGCCAGTCCTGGGCCTTGAACTCAGGGCCTGAGCACTGTCCCTGGCTTCTTTTTGCTCAAGGCTAGCACTCTGCCAGTTGAGCCACAGCACCACTTCTGGCCACTTTCTATATATGTGGTGCTGAGGAATCAAACCCAGGGCTTCATGTACACAAGGCAAGCACTCTTGCCACTGGGCCATATTCCCAGCCCCCAAATGTTTTATATACAAACATCTTATGTTTGTACAAACAATCAAATTATTCATCAGACAAGGATTATTTTCTACCAAGATTTATATACACTGGTTCAAATCCAGCCTTCTCCTTAACATACTTGTGTATCGAAGACGTTATTCAGCATGATTCCATACTGATGAGAGAGGCAATCAGAAAGCCAGCGACAGTCATGGATAACCTAAGGAGCCAGAAGATGGAGACAGAACAATTAGAACCTGGCTGCTAACCTTCTTACTACCAGGGGAATCTGCTTCTACACTCACCTTTAAAATTCTTTTGTCTTCTAGGATCATCTGAAGTCCATTGTTGAAAGCTCGACTTCCCAAAAGGAAAATGTCAAATAAGTATACGCGGCTATTTGTGGCCACCTATGATAGACAATATTACAGGCTAAATAACTGAAGGAGATATGAGGATCAAGAGTACAAGATGTGGGACATACATGCTTAACATCTTCACAGTTGATCAAACAAGAGATAGTCAGTGATTCCCAGGGACACACAGGTTTAAATTGATCTTAAGTTAAAAAAAAAAAAAGAAAGCAATGATCTTGGTGTGGCCCAGTGGTGGCGAGCAGAGCATGGAATGGATGAGCATGGGTTTAACACCCAGCACTTCCGCCAACAAGACACAGCCATTGAGATTCTCAGGGAAACAAAAGGACAAGCAGGTGAGTGAGACTTCCAGGGCCAATAGCCCCCACTTAAGCCACTTCCACCCCAGGCATTCTAACGGCAGTATCCTGAAGTACAAATATGGTCTCCCTCCAGCATCATTTGTATGCTAATGAGATGCCTGGTGTTGCTAAGGAGCTTTGAGGGGGGGGGAGGGGAGGGAAGTGCTGGTCACCGGAAAGATCAAGGCACGATTAGAACAGTGGAACTTTTAGTTCCTCTAGGAGGAGAGAGGGCCAAAGGTTGAACTGATCCATCCATGATTTAATCAATCATGCCTACATAAGGAAGCCTCTATTAAAAACAGAATGGACTGAGCTTGAAGGACTGTTCCCGGGTGTCCCCTCTGGTGTTTTGCTCCATGCCTCTCTTCCATATCTCTTCATGTGCCCACTTTATAACATCCTTTCTATCAATCATATGGTTAAGTGTAAGTAAGGTACTTCCAGGAATCTGTGAGCTGCTGTAACAAATGGGTTGAACCTGGGGTGGGGAAGGGGTCACCCCCATCTACAACTAGTCCTGCAGGTTGTAAAGCACAACTTGTGAGCCAGACTGGTATGCAAGTTGAAGGGTAGTTTTGCCAGTGTGAGGTCATTACTAATTCTGTGAAAAACAAAAAAGGTGTTCGAGGAAAAAGAAAACAATTCTACTTGTTCAGCAGGGAGTAATATACTCAGCTTTAACACAAGTTCTAAGAATTTCTAAAACTGATTAATCAAGGGAGAGTAACAAATATATTAGAAACTGGAAAAGATCATGTAGTTAAAGTAGTTGTCAAAAAAGAGGACAATTAAAAAATATCAACTGAACTGGGTGCTGGTGGCTCACACCTGTAATCCTAGCGACTTAGGAGGCTGAGATCTGAGGATCACGGTTCAAAGCCAGCCCGGGCAGGAAAGTCCATGAGACTCTTATCTCCAATTAACCACCAGAAGACTGGAAGTGGCACTGTGGCTCAAAGTGGTAGAATGCTAGCTTTGAGTGAAAAAGCTCAGGGATAGTGCCAAGCCATGAGTTCAAGCCCCACAACCGACAAAAAATAAAAAATAAAAAAATCAAATGAGCTGGGGAGGGAGGCTGAGACTTGAGGTCAGTAGTTCCAAGGCAGCCTGGGCAGGAAAGTCTTATCTCCAATTGACTATCAAAAAGCCAGAGGCAGAGGTGTGGCTCAAGTGGCAGGGAGCCAGCCTTGAGTTAAAAAAGCTCAGTGACAGTGTGCCCAGGCCCTGAGTTCAAGGCCTAGGCCAGGCACGCGCACACACGCGCACACACACGCACGCACACACACGCACACACACACACACACACACACACACATAGAACTGGTAAATCTACAATTATTTCAACATCAAAAGTTTTGAAAAAAACCTACTCACCTGAAGCCAACAAAGCTTTCCATGGCGGCACACGTTAGCCCCTTCTGCGGCCACGCTCAGGACACTCTGCTTTTTGATGTGGAGCATCTGGAAAGAGAAGGAAGAAGCTGCAGGGGACAAACGGTGGCGTCGTGACATCACCAATGGCAACTACAAACAAAGTGGACCTGAAGTGTACCAATCTGATGAGTACAAAACAGTATTGTGTGGAATACTGAAACTTCCTACAAGGTGGATGAACTTGGGGAATCTTACGCTAAATGAACAAAGCTAGTCAAGGGAGATCACCATAATCTTTTCATGTGCAATGGCCGTAACAGGCAAATCTGTAGAGAGGACATAGATTGGTGGTTGCCAGCCGCCGGGGAAGGGATGGGTGAGATGGCTCAAAGGTTCTTTCTAGCTGGGCACCAATTAACCCCCAGAAAACCAGAAGAAGAGCTGTGACTCAAAGTGGAAGAACCCTGGCCTTGAGCAGAAAAGCTCAGAGATAGCGCCCAGGCCCAGAGTTCAAGCCCCACAACCAACATAAACAAACAAATGGAAAAATCTAAATCAGATAATTTCAGACTTTTCTCTGAAACTGGCTTTTCATCTCAGGTAAGATTGGAAATGCTTATAATAATTATTAAGGGCTTTAAGCAGAGCTGGGAAAGGAGACTTCCAGAGAGCCTGAGAGAGAGCAATGGGTGGTGAGTACCAGAACAATGGCCATTCCACACCAATACAGGACAATAACACCCAGGTGAGGAAAGAAGACAATTCAACCAACTGTTGACTACCTGGTTTGCCTCCCAGCCCCTGGCTTGCCCAGGACTCCTGTCTTGGTGAACCTATTTCTTTCACCTCCCTGACCTTCCACTATCAGGCCTTTTGTACTTCCCAATTCTACATTTTAAAAATTCCTTTTTGTTGTTGTTGGTTGTGGGGCTTGCTGCACTCTGGGTCTGGGCGCTGTCCCTGAGCTCTTCAGCTCAAGGCTAGTGCTCTACTACTTGAGCCACAGCACCATTTCTGTTTTTCTGGTGGTTAACTGGAGATAAGAGTCTCATGGACTTTCCTGTCTGGGCTGACTCTGACCCATGATCCTCAGATCTCAGCCTCTTGAGTAGCTAGGATTACAGGCGTGAGCCAGTGGCACCCTGCTTTCAAAATTCTTTATGGAGCAAGATAGCCACATAGCTCACTCCCTTACTAGCTCTAAGTCCCTTTTCCAAAGTCATCTCTCCAGAGTTGTCTTGGTCTGTCCCATATAAAATAGTACCTCCCTGACACGGTGCATTCCTCACTGCGCTCTGTTTTTCTTCATAGCAATTATTCCCATAGTTTGCTAGGCATTGATGGCCCATGCCTATAATCCTAGCTACTGAGGAGGCTGAGATGTACCAAGGTTTGACACCAGCCCAGGCAGGAAAGACTGTGAAACACTAATTCTAATTACCACCCCCCCCAAAAAAAAAGTAGGCAGTGGAAGGATGGCTCAAGTGGTAGAGTGCTAGCCTCAGTACCAGCAGGCAAACACACACACACACACACACACTCACACACAACATAAGCTTTTTTTTTTTTTTTTTCCAGTCTTGGGGCTTGGACTCAGGGCCTGAGCACTGTCCCTGAGCTTCTTTTTGCTCAAGGCTAGCACTCTCCCACCTGAGCCACAGCGCCACTTCTGGTTTTTTCTATACATGTGGTGCTGAGGAATCGAACCCAGGGCTTCATGTATACAACGGTAAGCACTCTTTGCCACTAGGCCATATCCCCAGCCCCAACATGAGAATTTTTGCTCAATGATTGTTTTACTCCACACCTTAGAACAGATGGGCATATATTTATTCCATTAAGTTAATAATAACACCACCACAGAACTTACAATAAAAGAAACCAAGGAGACAGACGGGATACCTCTGTGGAGCCAGTGCTAGGAAGGGCGGAGAGCAGTACTTACCGCAGCACCGAACTTCTGCTGGAACTGATCAATGACTGTGTATGTCACTTCCTCTTCCTCTATGAGGGAAGGAAGGCATTACATTCACTCCCATTCTTGAAAAGACAATGTCAATGTTCCTCCTACTAATCTTTTTTTTTTTTTTTGCTTTTGCCAGTCCTGGGGCTTGAACTCAGGGCCTGGGCACTGTCCTCATGGCATGCAGTGCATACTAATAATTGCCATCTTGTTAGGCAATTATTAATAAACAAGATTCCTATCAATTTTTTTTCTTGTGCCTGTTCTGGGGCTTGAACTCAGGGCCAGGATGCTCTCTCTCTGAGCCTCTTAGCTCAAGGCTAGTGCTCTAGACGTAAGTTACAGTTCCACATTCAGTCTTTTTTGAGTAGTTTGTTGGAATCTCATGGACTAGTGTGTTTTATCAAAGAAATAAAGAACATTACTACAATAACATGGGAATGAAAACACATCATACCAAAACTTTTGGGTCATATTAAAGGCAGTACTAAGAGCAAAGTTCATAGCAGACTGCCTACATTAAAACAAAATCAGGGCTGGGAATGTGACTTAGTGGTAGAGTGCTTGCCTAGCGAGCACGAAGCTCTGGGTTCGATTCCTCAGCACCACATAAACAGACAAAGCCGGAAGCGGCGCTGGGGCTCAAGTGGCAGAGTGCTAGCCTTGAGCAAAAGCAGCTCAGGGACAGCGCTCAGGCCCTGAGTTCAGGCCCCAGGACTGGCAAAAAGAAAAACTCAGAGAAACCATGTTCAGTGGTTAATGACTATAATCTCAGCTATTTCAGAGAGAAGATAGGCGTTTCACAGTTTTTGGCTAGCTCAGGCAAAAAGTTACTGGCACTCTATTTCAAGGGACAAGCCAGTCGTGCTGGAGCACGTGGAGTGAGACACAGAGGTGGGTCAGCTCCAGGCAAAAGCAAGATCGTATCTGAAAAATAACTACGGCTAAAGAGGATGGGGCATGGCTTGCCCAACAAGCAGGAATCCCTGACTTCAAAGCCAGTACCACCAAAAATACTACTTAGCCACTGGTTTACAGAAAATCTCTTGAACTTTTTTTTGTGGGTGCTGGTTCTGGAGCCTGAACCAGCCTGGGCAGGCCTGGGTCCTGCCCCTCAACTTCTTTGGCTGGAGGCTAGCACTCTATCACTTGAGCCATGGCGCCACTTAGGACTTTTTCTGAGTAGTTTATTGAAAATAAGGGTCTCACAGACTTTCCTGCTTGGGCTGACTTCAAACTGGGGATCCGCAGATCTCAGCCTCCTGAGTAGCTAGGAGGATTATAAGCATGAGCCACCAGTGCCTGGCTCATGAACTTTTTTTTTTTTTTTTTTAACCTGGGCTAGCTTTAAACTTCATTCCCCTGATCTCTACCCCTCAAGTAGAATTATAGGCTTGAGTCCTCAGACTCAAGTAGGTATTGTTTTTCTGAATAGGAATCCAACTGTTTAGAAGACAAAGGGGAGAAATCACAAATGGGATTGGACCCAATCAATTTTAAAAAAGCTTATGCACAAAAAAGCAAACAATGACCATTTGGTAATTCGTCATTGTGCAAAAGCTAGCAAACATAAGGCCCTGAATTCAAACTTCATACTGCCAAAAAATACTTCCAAAAATTAAATACCAAAAGAATAAACAATCCAATTAATAAATGGAAAATGAATGAAATAGCTCTCAGAAAAAGTACAAATGGCCAATAAATACATAAGGAAGTGTTCAATATTCTTTGCCATAAAGGAAACAAAAATCAAACAATATAGAGATTGCATATCACTTCAGTCAGACAGCCATCATTAAAACAAGCAATAATAGCTGGGCACTAGTGGCTCACACCTATAATCCTAGCTCCTCAAGAATCTAAGATATGAGGATCATGGTTTGAGTAGTAAAGTCCATGAGACGCTTATCTCAAATTAACCACAAAAAAGCTGGAAGTGGCGCTGTGGCTGAAGTGGCAGAGTGCTAGCCTTGAGTGAAAAAGCTCAGGGACAGCGCTCAGGCCCTGAGTTCAGGCCCCAGGACCTGTGTACGCGTGTGCACGTGTGCACGCATGTGTATATATTATATGCTATATGCTATATAACGTATATTATATATAGGATTATTATTTATGCCTAAAGAATGAAATTATGCTGTTTGCCAGAAAAATAAATGGAACTGGAGATCCTGAGAAGCAAAATATGCCAGACTGAGAAAAACAAGTATTGCATGTTTTCTCTCACATGCAGAATCTAATCCTAAAAATAAGAATGAAACAAGGGTAAAGTGGGGGACTAGTTGGGGATGGGAAGCTGCTAAGAGGACAGAGCCAAAGCAGAGGATGAAGGGTGTATGGAAGGAGAATAATGACACTCCTGAAAAACTATATTAGAAAGGGAAGATGAGGGTTGGGAAGGTAGCTTAGTGGTAGAGTGCTTGCCTAGCATGCACGAAGCCCTGGGTTCAATTCCTCAGTACCACATAAACAGAAAAGCTCAAGTGGCATAGTGCTAGCCTTGAGCAAAAAGAAGCCAGGGACAGTGCTCAGGCCCTGAGTTCAGGCCCCAGGACTGGCAAAAAAAAAAAAAAAAAAAAGAAGAAGAAGAAGAAGAAGAAAGGGAGGAGGAGCCAGGCACAGTGGCTATGTCTGTAATCCCAGCTATTCAGGAGGTTGAGAGCTGAGGATTGTGGTTTGAAGCCTTCCTGGGTAAGAAAGTCCGTAAGACTCCTTATCCCTAATTAACCAGCAAAAAGCTGGAAGTGGAACTTTGGCTCAAGCCATAGATGATCAGCCTTGAGCATAATTATAAGCTCAGGGATAGCACTCAGGCCCTGAATTCAAGCCCTAGGACCATCTCTCACGCACACAAAAAAGTAGGAAGGATAGAAAGTAACAGAGAGGGCTGGGGATATGGCCTAGTGGCGAGAGAGCTTGCCTCATATACATGAGGCCCTGGGTTCAATTCCCCAGCACCACATATACAGAAAATGGCCAGAAGTGGCGCTGTGGCTCAAGTGGCAGAGTGCTAGCCTTGAGCAAAAAGAAGCCAGGGACAGTGCTCAGGCCCTGAGTCCAAGGCCCAGGACTGCCCCCCCCCCCCAAAAAAAAAAAGTAACAGAGAGTGAATTTGATCCAAGTACATTATTCACATGTATGGGTGGCAATATCACAATGAAACTCCTTTGTTAATATACACCAATAAAAAATAGAACACTGAAGAGAAAAAGCCTCAGTGAGGGCTGTCCCAGACACTTTAGAGTTGCAAAACTACCTTATCCACATACTTTGGCATGGGCATATTGAATACTGTTACTCATTTATCTTATTTACATCTGTCTCTTGTGCAGAGCCCAATGCCCAGCACAAAGCATGCTTTACATATCAAATAAGCAGCTGAATCAAGATGCTTATCTTTTTATTTTTTTTGGCCAGTCCTGGGCCTTGAACTCAGGGCCTGAGCACTGTCCCTGGCTTCTTTTTGCTCAAGGCTAGCACTCTGCCACTTGAGCCACAGCGCCCCTTCTGGCCGTTTTCTGTATATGTGGTGCTGGGGAATCAAACCCAGGGCTTCATGTATAGGAGAGAAGCACACTTGCCACTAGGCCATATCCCCAGCCCAAGATGCTTATCTTAACTGAGAGCCTAGAAGCAATGGCTCAGCTGAGCCTCTGCCGACTGCAAGGAGTTCTGAGCCCCAGTCAAGAGCCTAGAATTGCTCATGCCTACAATCCCAGCAACTTAAGGGGATGAGATCTGAGGATCGTGGTTCAATGCCAGCCCAGGCAGGAAAGGTCATGAGACTCTGACCTCTAATTAAGTGCCAGAAAGCCAGAAGTGGTGTTGTGGCTCAAAGTGGGAGAGCATTAGCCTTGAGCCAGAGGAGCTCAGGAACAGTGCCCAGGCTCCCCCCACACCACCACTACACACAGAAGAAAAACTAAAAAAGCCTAGAATCTGCTGTGTCAGTGCTCACCTGATGGACTGTATTTGAGGTCCCTGAGCAGCGAGGTGGTTGGTGCCTCCGGCGGGGGTGACACAGGTTCGCATACGTTTACTTCTTCATCTTTCAGGTTATCCGTCCTGTCTCTCTCGGTGTTAAGACTATCCTTACAAAACAAACAAACAAACAAAACGCAACGACTATGAAGCGAACTTGTTATTGGTTACTGGCTACAAACAGATTTTGCCTCTCATTTCACAGCAAGGACTCATTAAATTGGGGTTCATTCATCCACTGCGTCCAGCATCTGCTTGTGGGTACTACAAGAAGGGGCCCATACTTTCCTTCTCATTTCTATCTCCCTAGGTCATCTTAGGAATCGAGGGTCTGTCTAGCAGATCACAGTGAAGTCTCACTTCCGTGCACGCCTGGAAAACCTCGTGACATAGAAAACGATGCCGCCATACCTAGGGGAAGATGCCTTTTCCCCCACCGCGCCTTGCTCCACTTCATCCAGCAGTTCCACTGAAAAAGAAGCAAACGGCTTCCAATAGCTTCAGTGTGGAGAGCCATCGTCCACCCCAGCCCCTTGGGTACAGCTTGACTATGTACTGCAAACCACCCGAAACGCTACTGCACAGAAGCCTTCCCCAGCCAGCAATGAACAGAGCAAAAAACGACTGTCCAGAGAACTGCACGTGCCCAAGATGGTGGCCCTAGCTTCGTGGCACGCAGCAGGATTAGGAAATCTTGTTATTTACCCCCCACCCCCCACCCCACTTTAGTTTACATCAATATGGTTCTGAGTTTTGTTTGTTTTATTTTTTTCTTGTGACCATTCTCACTGGCTCTAGAGATTTGTTCTTCTCAATCCTACTGCACCTTCCTGCACACTACAGGCTTCTGGAACGTTTTCTCTCAAATCATCACGGATTTGGGGGTTACGCAATGGGAATGGTATATACTCATGGTATGGTTTCTAAAAATCCATAATAGCTGGGAACATGGCCTAGTGGCAAGAGTGCTTGACTCGTATACATGAAGCCCTGGGTTCGATTCCCCAGCACCACATATATAGAAAACGGCCAGAAGTGGCGCTGTGGCTCAAGTGGCAGAGTGCTAGCCTTGAGCAAAAAGAAGCCAGGGACAGTGCTCAGGCCCTGAGTCCAAGCCCCAGGACTGGCAAAAAAAAAAAAAGGTTATACTAGGCAAATTAAGAAAGTAATAACTGAATGGATCCATAGTACAAACGGACGCTGTGGGTGGGAAAAAAACAAAGATAACAAGAGATGAACAGAAATGGAAGATTACCTTTTGGCACAACACCTTATCAAAAAATTTATGTTTAATTAATAAATAAATTTAAAAAAAGAAATGGAAGACTAGAAAAGGCAGTTTAAAAAAGAAAACTGACAAACAAAAAAGTAACATTAATAAAAATAAAATGTAAAACTTTTTTTAAAACTCCATAATAATTCAGGATTCTGAGACACTTGTTCCTAACTTTCCAAAAAAGGGCTGGGGAATGGATGGTGAACCTGTAATGGGGTGTGTGTGTGTGTGTGTGTGCGCATGCACATGGGTGTGGAGCTTCAACTCAGGGCCTAGACACTGTCCCTGAGCTTTTGCGCTCAAGGCGAGTGCTCTACCATTTGAACCACAGCTCTACTCCCAGCTTTGTCTTTTAACTGGTAGTTTATTGGAGATAAGCATCTCACAGCCTTTCCTGCCTAGTCTGGCTTCCAACCTGTGATCCTGAGTATCTAGGATTATAGGCATGAGCCACCAGTGCCCGGCTCTGTGATGTTTAACTAACTTATCAAATAAGACCACCAGTCTCTTTTCAGCTTCCTGACTCTTTACTGTGTCCCTGGTGTTGGGTATCTCCCAATGGAAATGACAATGCTTCCAATGTAAGGCTGTTCTGCTCGTATAGAAGGGTCGACTGAAACAGTAAGAGAAAAAGCAACCCATAAATTCCAGCTTTATGGCTCAAAAATGCAGTGTCAAAAGCAAAACACCATCTTGTTTCGTTTCTCCGGCACTGCCAATGGCAGCATTCAGAGAACAGAGACTCACCATTCATAATCTCATGCCCAAAAAACAGCTTCACTCCGGGGGTGCTCCGGCCACTCTCCACATTCTTCACTGTTACGGAAGCAATTCACTCCGTTAATAACCAAGAGTAGTTTTATCCCAAACTTTAAGAAAATATGATGAACCGTACATTTCTGAAACCTGAGTTCTTTTTCCTTCACATTGCTGGGGGGAAATGGCTCTCTAATTCTAGCTGCTTGGGAGGTAGAGATCAGATTTGCGGGCCAACCTGGGCGTAAAAGGCTAAAGAGCTTGCATCTCCACCAGTGTCTGCGCTCGGTGGCATGGGGCAGTGAGCCCAGCGGTGTGGGGTGGCGGGATGGAGCCAGGAGAAGCATGATGTCCCGGGCTCGTCCTCTGCAACATGGGAAAGCACAAACAGAGAACCGGCAGCACGGGCACAAAGGGGCTGGAGGCGGGGCTGGGGAGGAAGAGGGCAGGCCCTGAGTGCAAACCCCAGCACCACCAAATGCAACCAACCAAACCAAAACCCCAATTATTTTCCTCAAGGAACGAAGAGTCAGTAATAAAATCACAAAGCTTCAGCTTGGAAGTAAAGATGATCGAGACCAAAGCAAACCGCACAATGGTCCTTCTAAGAGAAAAACAAAAGGAGCACCAACAGGACACTGAACTAAGAGTTCTCCTCGGAATATTCTAAGACCTTGAGCCGAAGGACTATTAGCATTGCTATTTACATCTACTCCATGTAACTCCAGAAAAAAATGAATTAAGAAAGGTAATTACTTCTAAGGCGGCTATGGTAGTTGATAGTAAGTTCAGGGACAAGCCAGGCGCAGGTGGCTCACGCTGGAATCCTCGCCACTGAGGAGGGTGAGATCAGAGAATTTCACTATGAAGTCAGTCTGCGCAGGAAGGTCCAGGAAAGTGTTATCTCCAGTAAACCACCAAGATGCTGGAAGGAGAGCTCTGGCTCCAGAGCACCAAGCACCTTGAGTGAAAAAGCTCAGGGACAGCACCTTAACCGTGAATTCAAACCCCACTTTAAAAAAAAAAAATTAAATGCCATCCTGGGGCAGGCATTTCATTATCTCCATTCCAGAGGAATCAGGAGTTCAGAAAAATCTGATAAGCAGCTCACGGTTTTGCACTGTGAGTGAAAAGCAGTTGGGATTCAAATGCAGGCCTCAGTCCGCTAAAGTAGCTTCAGTACCGCCACATCTGGCTTCTATGCCTATCTTTACCCTTATTAGACTTTTCTTGTTGTTCTGAGGACAGGGCCCTGTTATTACTATATATGTCTTGCTAATCCCAAGTCATTAAGTTCTGAAAGATTATGACAAATAGAACGAAACCTTTCTTCAGGACAACAATCTTGTTGGGATCCACGTGCTGGAGCACACCCTCGAAGACTCCAGACACCAAGGTGAGCTTCACTCGCCTCCACAAAATCTGACTGAGGAAATGGTAGTCACTGCTGGGATCCATGGTGTTGGCTTCCGAAAGCAGTCTACAAATGTTCTTCTTTAGGCATCCAAACTCTTGAAAAGTAAAGAGATTCACGATTAAAAAAAAGACTGTTTTGGGAGCATGGTCATTTTTCCTTTCCCTGTTATCTGTGAGGGATAAGAATATGAATATGAGTAATTCAGATGTTGTTCATCCTTTCAGAACACTACTGAGAAAAGGGCTTTCCTAAGTACCAATTCTAATCCACATATAGGAGACTGAAATCTGTATGACTTTGGGCAAGCTGAGGTTGGTTATTTGTTTAAAAAGTGGGCGTGAGTTTAGTTTTTCCTTTCATCGCTAAACGGAATAAACTGGCTTTGTTGTTGTTGTTGGTCAGGGAGCTTGAACTCAGGGCCTGGAGGCCGTTCCGGAGCTCTTTTGCTCACAGCTAGTCCCTCTACCATTTGGAGCCACAGGACCACTTCAGTTTTCTGGTAGTTAATTGGAGATAAGTGCCTGAGTAGCTAGGATTAATGGGCCCTAGCCACTAGTGTCCAGCTTTAAACTGGCTTTTGTTTTTTTCTTTTGCCAGTCCTGGGGCTTGAACTCAGGGCCTGGGTCTGTCCCTGAGCCACTCTGTGCTCAAGACTAGTGCTCTACCACTTGAGCCATAGCTGCCACTTCTGGCTATTTCAAAGTAGTTTACTGGAGAGAAGAGTCACGCATACTGTCCTGCCTGGGTTGGCTCTGAACAGCCATGCTCGGATGTCAGCCTCCTGAGTAGCTAGAATCACAAGTGTGAGCCACCGGTTTTAAAACTGTCTGTTTCACAGAACATCTATAGGAATAAAGGTTAAGCCCAGTGGCTGGTGGCCAGTAATCCTCGCTACTCAGGGTCTGAGGATCAGCGTTCGAAGCCGGCCTGGACTTTAGGAAAACTCTTCATGGACCCTTCCCTCCAAGGAACCAGCACAAGGCCACCGGGCGAAGCTGTGGCTCAGGTGGTGGAGGATTCGTGCTGAGCACAGCGGCCTAGTGGGGGAGGCCTGAGTTCAAGTCCACCCACACCCACACAGCTCCTACACACACACACACACACACACACACTGCCCGGACAATCAAGGGCCCTTTTCCTCCCCCCCTCCCCCGTGTGTGTGTGTGTGACACACTTGTTCCCTTGGGGCTGGAAGTTTCCACGTGGCTGAGGCTGGCTTTGAACCCACAGTCCCCGAAAGCCCAACCTCCCGAGTCCTGGGCCGGACAGGCATAGCCCATCACAGCCGTCCCCGTCGGGCTTCACCCAGGACGACGCCCCGACCCCGCAAGGAAGCGCGGCGGCGTGGAGTCCCTCCAACTCGGGCGGGGAGCCAGTGACGCGGTGCGGGCGAGGGAAGAGGTTTCTGGGCGCTCCAACCCACTCGACGGCGGTTACCGAAGCCCCGCCGCCGGGCAGGGCAGCGGTGGGAACCGCGGGGCGCTGCGCCCGAGGGAGGCGCCGTGCGCCCGTCCCGCCCGTCGTCCGTCGAGACGGCGCTGTCCCCCGAGCGGCCAATGGGCACGCGGCCTCGCGGCCGACTCCCCGGCGCCCCCTGGCGGCCACTGCGAGGGCGCGCACGGGGAGGGGCGGAGCACGCCGGGCCCGGCGCGCAGCTCCTAAAAGGGGACACGCCCCAGGATGGTCCTCCACGCGGAGCTTCCTCGGTTTGCCTGTCTTTCCCCCACCTTCCCTGGCTACCTGCGGGGCTAGCCGTTCCTCGGGCTAGAACTCTGTGGGAAACCGGTTAGTTTCGTTGTCCGCCGGCCGCCGCTTAGCGCGTTGGGGAACGGTGTGTCGACGGAGTTGCCCTTTTAATGTCGGGCTCTCGCGCCACCGTGGCATCGCCCCTTTAAGACCGGTGGCGGCCGCGGTTCCGGGGGGCGGGGCTTACCTCCAGCTGGACTCCCGCAGGCGCTGGAACTCCCGGCGTCGACGTCGGCTCCGGCGAGGGGCGTGGCCTCGCTTCGGATTGGCTGGCCTCTCTCCCCGCCCCCTTCCTGGGTTCCCTCCCGGGTCCGCAGGAGAAAACACTGCCCTCTCCCTCCGTGACCCCTGGCCGGCCCTCCCTTCCCGCCCTTCCTCCCTCCCTCCTTCCCTCCCGCCCGTCGCGGCCGCTGCTGGCGCCTCCGCTCCCCGAGGACCTCCCGGCGCGGCGATGGGGTCTCGGGCCTCCACGTTACTGCGGGACGAAGAGCTGGAGGAGATCAAGAAGGAGACGGGCTGTGAGTCGGGGCTGGGGGGGGGGGGGGAGGGTGGGACGGCGGCCCGGCGCCTCGGGCCGGCCCGAGCTCGGGGACCCCGGGGGTCGTGACTGTCGGTGGGGTGGGTGCCCTCCGCCGCCGGGAGCCTCGGGGCACCGAGGGCTCGGGAGACCGGGTCGTGCAGCCAGCCCCGGGCCGTGGCCCCCGCGATCCGCCCTGCCCCTCGCGAGCCCGGGCGGGGGGCGCGGACGCCGCGGACGCCCCCTCCTCGGCATCCGCCCCGGGAGCCTCCCCGGCGCAGGGGAGCCCGAGCCCAGCCGCCTCGGGCAGCCACCGGGGGTTGGGTCCTGTGGAAAAGCCCTTCCTGGAACGTTTCTGGGCCAGGATCGAAAACCACGGATGGCTGTGTGGGAATTACAAGCAGATTCTTGCCACAAACTGGAAGGGTAAACTCGGAAAGCCAGACTGTAACCGAAGGCGGTGGGAGCCACGACCCGGCCGGTGACTGGAGATCCTGTTTAACAATCGGGGGGGTCCGAGAGCGTGAGCTTTGGGGAGAAAGAAAAGAAAAAACAAACACAAAAACGGTGACCAGTTTGCTACCTACTTTGAGCGTACTAGCTGCCCTAATTTCCTAAGTACATCGATTCCTTCTGCACTTTATTTAGTCACTGTTAAAATCGAAGGTACTCCGAAAAGCTCTCTCCAGTTTGTATACTAGGAAATGAGATTTCTAATAGTCCAGTCTCTTCCTACACCTAGACTAAGTAGAGCAACAGGGTTTTGATAATTCAGAAGCACTGAAAACATCTTCAGGACCTTTGCAAAATCTTGAATAAAGCAATGTGGCCTTATGAACTAATGTGAGCCACAGCTCCACTTCCGGCTTTATTTATTTATTTATTTTGGTAGGTAAGAGTCTCACTGGCTGGCTGGGAACCAGGATCCTCAGATCTCATCCTCCTGAGTTGCTAGGATTACATGTGTGAGCCACCTCTCTTGGCTTCTCTGTAATCTTTTATGGCCCTTGTTGAGCTATAGTTATGGAAGCTCTTTGCTTCTTGATATGGCTTTGATAATGATAACAAGGAAAGCAGTGGCTCATAGGCAGATAGTTCCGAGTTCTGAGGTAGTTCCCTCAGGAGTTCTGAATAATTCACTCTGGGAGGGGTGGCCTTGGATAAATTAAAAGCTACCCGGTGCTGTCTGACAGGTTCCAATTTCAAGAATCTTCAGTTTGGAAGAGATATCATCTACCTCACCTCTTATCAGATTGGTTTCTTCCTTCACTGTGCCCTAACATATGGCCATTAAACTTCTCCATAAATATCTTTAACCCTGATGTCCTCACCACTACCAAATTCAGTTCTTTAAACAATTTTAAATGAATGACAGGAAGTGCTTAGCTATAATTTATAACAGTCGATTGGCCACTTTTCCCTTACAGTCATTTTATGACTTGCTCTGACTCCAGGACTAGGCAGTTTGGATTTAGCAAGCTTTTTATTACCTTTTGTGGCAAGGCTCTCTGGCCACACTTGTAACTATAATGACTTATTTAGTCATTTATGTCTAGGGTGACACCAGGATTTAAAGCATTTGTGCTTAAAATAGTAACCTAATGAAGAGGATGGGATAGCTCTTTTTGCCTCAGAATGAAGAGAGCAATAATCCCATTCTAGTTATTTACATCTAATCAAACCAAAAGGCCCTGCATTGCTGTAGGCCTCTGGGTTATTTCACCATGTGATATGTGGACAAATACAACTAGGTTTGTGTGGCAGAGCTGTTTTCCTGGTGACTCAAACATGAGGGCGATTCATACCAAAGCCAATGCAAATGTATGCATTGAGCAAGAAAACCTAGTGAAACAAGTGCTTACTGAATCTTTGCAGTGTGTGTTCAGTATTATATTAGGTTCTTGGAGCAGATGGTGACAAAGACACCCACAGCCTAGTGAGGAGATAAGTCCAAGAGAGTTATGATTAGCATCATGACATATGGAAGCTGAAATCATGTGGCATCCACCTTCAGAGCTTAGGGAAAAGTCTGAGTTGGCCTTGTGGAGGACAGGAGTTGGGCCTGGCGCATGCGTGAATGGATCAGATTTGGATAAATTGACCCTAGGGGCTTTTTGGGTGGCTTCCGGGAGCTCTCTCCTCTAGTCGGCTACAAAGTCATCTCTCCACCCCAGAAACTGAGGCTTCAGTTTATGCTGTTAGTGCTCAGCAGCAGAGTTGGTTTTTTCTTTGTTTTGTTTCAGCTATGTCTTGCTTTGAAGCCTAAGCTGGTCTGGAACATGAGCTTCTCCTGCCTCAGCCTCTCAAGCACTGGGATTCACGCATGTATCATCTTGCCAGCTAGCAGAGTTTGTTGAGCACTGGGGATTGGACTCAGGGCCTGGTATTTCCTGGGCAGGTTGCTCTTCCTCCTCATCCATGCCCCCAGCCCTTTTTTGCTTTAGCTATTTTTCTCGTTAGAGCTCTGTTTTCTTGCCCAGTGCCAGTGCGGACTGACACCATCCTACCTTGCTTTAGCTGGAGATAGGTAGGAAGGAGATCTCACTAACTTTCCTGCCTGGACTAGCCTCCAGATCTTCCTGATCTTGGCGTCCCAAGTAGCTGGGATTGCAGGCGTGAGTTAGTGCCCCACTGGAGTTGTTGTTGTTGTTGTTTGTTTGTTTTTGCCAGTCCTGGGCCTTGGACTCAGAGCAGAGCACCGCCCCTGGCTTCTTCCTGCTCAAGGCTAGCACTCTGCCACCTGAGCCACAGTGCCGCTTCTGGCCGTTTTCCATACATGTAGTGCTGGGGAATCAAACCGAGAGCTTCATGTGTACGAGGCAAGCACTCTTGCCACTAGGCCATATTCCCAGCCCCCTGGGGTTGTTTTTAAGGCTGTAATTTTAGGAGGATGTGAAATTTTCAAAGAATGGTAAACAACATAACCTGGAGATGGAGGTAGGGGGAAGAAGTCATGTTTTCACCTGCCTCTTCTTTAGAGAATTATCAGGTAAACTATCAACCAGAGTCACATTAAGAACAAGTATATGGCGTTCCTTTCCCAGTAAAAAACTGTATCGCAGTGGAGGAAAATTAACTTCATACTTAATAGGAAAGCTTCTCATTAGTATTGATGGTTGTGTTTTTCTTTTTTTTTAAATTTTTTATTATAAAACTGATGTACAGAGAGGTTACAGTTTCATACGTTAGGCATTGGATACATTTCTTGTACTGTTTGTTACCTTGTTCCTCATACCCCCGGTTGTGTTTTTCTTAAATTTAGAATTTATTTATGTATGTGTAGTTTAACAGATATTTGAAATCTTAGCCACTAGTATTTGGAAAAATAATTGTAGGGAGGGATTCCCTGACTTTCATCATCTGTAAAGTGAGAGTAATAAGAGTGTCCCTACATTATCAGGTTTTTATGCTCAAGAACAAGATAAGTTATCTTAGAGTAGGGTCTGGTATAATATGCCATGTTACATGTACTATGTGTTTGGAACCATGGATGACAATCATCTTAAGGGGGAATTACCATTTGCTACATGTTAGTTATAAAAACTTTGTCTAGGGGCTGGAACTATGGCCCAGTGGTAAAGTGCTCACCTGGTATACATGAAGCCCTGGGTTCGATTCCTCAGCACCACATATATAGAAAAAGCCAGAAGTGGCGCTGTGGCTCAAGTGGTAGAGTGGTAGCCTTAAGCACAAAGAAGCCAGGGACAGTGCTCAGGTCCTGAGTTCAAGCCCCAGGACTGGCAAAAACAAAACAAAAAAAACTGTGTCTAAGTTGGGCTCTGATGTAATAAAAAGCAGTTGGAACAAAAGGTGTAGCTGAGGGAAGGTCATGAAGGTCTTCACTGTTAGTACACTTAACTGTAGCAGTAACCTGGCTATGAATTTCTTAGAACTTTAACCCTGGCAAACAACTCACCTAAATAGTGACACGTGTAAATCGATTCTATGTGGCCCTCCTGGCCTGTGTCCTGTGGGTTCAGGGAGGGTGTTGAGCAGGTGAGGTTTTGTTTATTGAAAAGGGTGTAGCAATGATAATGGAGGGTATGGGTTCCTCTGTGTTTCCCACAAAGCACAAGCCTGGCAAAGGCAATGACTTGAGAAGAACTTCCTGAAGTACCACTGGGTACCGCTGGCTCTAAAGGGAGGACCCCTGTGTGGCTCCCCCCCATAACTGACAGGCCATTCGTGTTGAAAGGTCTGTCCTGTAGAAGACCCTGCTGTCGGCAATTCAGACAGCGAACACCTTTGGCTGCTTTGAACTTTGGTCATTTGTGGGGCTCTGTACTTTTCTAGTTGCAGTGCAGAAACTGATTTTCATCTGTTGCCAGGAAGGGGTTAAGAAGTAACCACACCTGGCGGGTTAGAGACTAGGAAGGAGAGGGAGTAAGACCCTGGCAGCAGGGGAAGGTGGCTGTACATTTATTTCCAGATCACAGAGCACTTAGAACTTTCCCTGTTGAGGCCAGCAGCACTTACAAACATAAGAGATACACGCCTATGCCGTGGCCGGTGGTGGCTCACACCTGTAATCCTAGCAACTCACGAGGCTGGGATCTGAGGATTGTAGTTCAAAGCCTGCCCCGGCAGGAAAGCCCTTGAGACTCTGATCTCCAGTGAACCACAAGAAAACCAGAAGTAGTGCTGTGACTCAAAGTGGTAGAGCACTAGCTAGCCTTGAGCAAAAGAGCTCAGGGACAGTGCCCAGGCCCTGCATTTGAGCCCCCAGGACTGACCAAAGAAAGTTTACCTGTTACACTGGGCATGGTGGCTCTTGGCTGTAATCCCAGCAGTTGAGAGGCTTAGGCAGGAAGAGCCTTCTTTCTGTATGTTATGAGTACTTGATGTACTATGGAGTTCCAGGTGTGTGTGTGTCTGTCTGTCTGTCTGTGTGTCTTTTGACTAGTTTGAGAGCTGCAGCTATGAGAACTCTTCACCCCTGAATACTTCTGCATGTATCTCCTCAGAAAAAGATTTATTTCCCGGGGCTGGCGAATGTGGCCTAGTGGTAGAGTGCTTGCCTCGTATACATGAAGCTCTGGGTTCGATTCCTCAGCACCACATATATAGAAAAAGCCAGAAGTGGCTCTGTGGCTCAAGTGGTAGAGTGCTAGCCTTGAGCAAAAAGAAGCCAGGGACAGTGCTCAGGCCCTGAGTTCAAACCCCAGGACCGGTCAAAAAAAAAAATTTTTCCCCCCTATACAACCACCATACTATTATCACAACAACAAAAAACTGACAATAATTCTGCAATATCACTTACATTCAGCCCGAGTTCAGATTTTCCCACTACAAGGAGATAGATTTTCAGTAATTTTTTTTTTTTTTGGTGGTGTTTTTGTGGTGCTGAGGGTTTAAACCCATAGCCTTGAACATGCTGGGCAAAGAACTGTACCACCGAGCTACATCCCAGTTGGTCTGTTTATTCTATCAAATATCTCTTAAGTCTCAATTATTCTTAAAAGAGAAGGCTAGTTTGGGGGGAGAGACATCTCCATGTAGAACACTCTGTAATGTTAAGGGGTATCGGTATAAGCTTCCTCTTTATAATCTTTATCTGGAACTACTCACAATTGTAGTTGTATGCTTTACTTAGGTTATCTTCTGTGTTGAGATTAGGATAAAAGCAAGGACAAAATATCCTTTATTCCCTTTTTGTTCCCATTCTCTCTTGCCACTCCATCTTGGTGCTTGGCACTTAGGTAGAATGCCTTCCTGCTCTAAATACGAGAAAGGCCTGTAGCTGGCCGGGTGTGGTGTTGTACTCCTGTAATCCCAGCTGTGCTGGGGACCAGCCTAGCAAAAACAGACCCAATCTCAAAAACAAGTAAAAAGCCATTTAAAGGGATGAGGGTATAACTTTAAATAGTAAGCATCATCCCTGCAAGCCTGGGACCCTGAGTTCAAACCCCTAGTCCTTCAGGGGTTTGTATGTGTCTCCACTGATTTCCATGTAGCTCAGTCTATCCTGGCACATAGCAGCTTCTTGATTATTAACTATTTATATTTGTTTTAAGCATACTGGTAAATTAAGAACTTGAGTAGTGATCCGTTGACTTTCCCTTCAGACATTTCTCGGTGTGTGTGTGTGTGTGTGTGTGTGTGCGTGCGTGTCCATGTGTCTATCCTGAAGCCTGAACTCAGGACTTGAGCACTACCCTTTAGCTTTTTCCGCTCAAAGCTAGCGCTCTACCACGTAAGCCACAGCTCCACTCACTTGTGGCTTTTTGGTGGTTATTTGGAGGTAAGAGTCTCATGGATTTAATTGCCCAGGCTGGCTTTTTTAACCACCATCCTGAGATTTCAGCTACTTGGGTAGCTTTAACAGGCGTGAGCAACCAGCGCCTGACACATTTTTAAAAACCTAGTTTTATTTATTGTTAAGCTATTACGCAGAGCAGTCACCACTTCATAGGTCAGGTAGTAAGTACAGTTCTTTGTGGACAAGTGTAACCTTTGGGGCCAGACGCCCGGTGAGGTAGGCTGGGGTGGAGCTCCTAAGGAAAGTGGTTTTGACTGGTAGAGTCTGGAGGAAGGTGGAGAGTAATTAGCTGGAGCAATAAAAGTGTTCCTTCAGGCTTTGCTTGCCCGGGCTGGTCATTACAGCTAACCTGCAGTGCTTACCCTGCGCCAGGGGCTTGGACAAGCTTTCCTTTCAGGCGCTGCCCACGGCTCTGCCTCTTACCCTCCCGGTGCCTGGGCTGGGGTCAGGGCTCTGCCTGACCCTCAGCAGGGTGCTGGCTTGACACAGTGTCCTTGACACTTCAGCTTCCTCTAGCGGGGAGCCCTGCTGCTTCTGCGCCCCGGGAGTGACTCAGTCTCTGCAGACTCTGCTCACCTGGCAGCCCCGCACCTAACAGAGCCGCCTTTGAAGGTAGTCACAGAGGCCCAGTGTCCTTCCGCCCGGGCTGCCCTCCTGTCTTGTTTACTCTTTTCCCTTTCTCACCAAAGGTGCAGCTGCTCCGGAGTCGACACTGGTTACACCCTTTCTGGCTTCTCCATCTTATTGTTCTGTCTCTTCTGACTTCCAGTCTTGCCAGGGAGACTCACCTATTTCCCAGAAATGCCCTTTTTGGCATTTTCAGAGGTCTGTCGTGCACTGTCGCCTCCTTTTATTGATGATTTGTGCCTGAGTTGGCAGAGGAAATCCAAAAGGAAGTGCAAAATAGCTTTTCTTGCAGATGTCATCGATGATGACGTGACCCTGTGATGTCATCGATGATGACGGGACCCTGTGCTACCTTCCCTGGAAACCCAGTGGTATCCCCTGGTCTCAGGTTGTGCCCATGTTGGGGTGATCTAGTACCCAAATGTTGGTCCTGAGGAAAGTGGTAACGCCTGTGAGGAAGGAGAGAGCGTGTATGATGGCCCCCAACCTTTACTTCCGTACCAGTTACCTACCCAGTAGTGCTTGCCCGAAATAGCCAACTAATTGGTAGGTAGGAGTGTTTCACCAAAGCATTTTCTTAGCCTGTAGTGCAGGGTGTTGAAATGTCCAGAGTCTCGGTTGCCTTTTAAACGAAATTTGGCTTTGTGTCTTGTTAAATCGTAACCATTTAACATTGAACACCTCTGCTCTCTTCTCTCCTCTTCCTCCTTCCCCTTCCAGAGGGTGTGTGTGTGTGTGTGTGTATGTGCATGTGCGCGTGCACGTACTCGTGTGTTGCACCAGGTCCATATTTACTGAGGTTAAGTTATAGCTTACCATGTTATTGATTTAGCCTAAGCCTTGATTTCATTCCTCACAGCTGACTCCAGTTGTTCCTCATTTATTTCAGCTTCTGAGTCCTTCCCCTCTTTACCCTTTAACCTTTCTGCTCTGACACTCAAGAGTTGCTGAGTCTCCTGTCTTGCACAGTCCACCCTCGGGTGGATCATTGTGGGCCCAAGGGGTTGGAGGCCCCCTTCCCTGGCTGGAACTAATTGTGTGCTTTTTTTAGTTTCCCACAGTCAGATCACACGCCTCTACAGCCGGTTCACCAGCCTGGACAAAGGGGAGAACGGGACTCTCAGGTAGGCAGTCCCTGGCTTGATTTCTCTCACAGAAACCAGAAATTCTGGCCGTGTTTGAATAGCTGCCTTTGTCCTGAGGACAGACGTGACAGGGGTCCATTGTGGAGACGGCAGGGCCTATTTCTGCCATGCTCTTTCAGTATCATTGATCCACAAGGGAATTAAATGAGCAGAGCAGTGACACTAAATGTATCACTAGATGTTTTGCTACTCTATTCCAATTTCTCTTAGTATATGTGGCCATTGTTGGGGTCCTATGAATAGATGTACTTTCAGGATTCCAGCTCTCATTTACCCACACCTAGTTTTAATTTATTTTACTTAAAAACATTCTTTTTCTTCTTTATTGTCAAGGTGATGTACAGAGGGGTTACAGTTTCATATGTAAGGCAAGTACATTTCTTTTTTTGTTTTGTTTTGTTTTTTTTTTTGCCAGTCCTGGGGCCTTGGACTCAGGGCCTGAGCACTGTCCCTGGCTTCTTTTTGCTCAAGGTTAGCACTCTGCCACTTGAGCTACAGCGCCACTTCTGGCTTTTTCTATATATGTGGTGCCGAGGAATCGAACCCAGGGCTTCCTGTATACGAGGCGAGCACTTTACCACGAGGCCATATTCCCAGCTCCTTAATTTAATTTTTGTGTGTGCCACCAATGGGACTTGAACCAGGACCTCTTGGGTGACTTTTTTGGCTCATGGCTGGTGCTCTACCACTTAAGTCACATCTCCACTTTCAGCATTACCTAGTTAATTAGGGATGAGAGTCTCATAGATTTGTCTGCTCTAGCTGGCTTCGAACCATAATCCTCAGAACTTAGCCTTCTGAGCAGCTAGGATTATAGCTATGAGCCACCTGTACCTGTTAGTAATGCCACATCTCTTTCCTAAACTTTTTTTTTTTTTTTTTTGGCCAGTCCTGGGCCTTGGACTCAGGGCCTGAGCACTGTCCCTGGCTTCCTTTTGCTCAAGGCTAGCACTCTGCCACTTGAGCCACAGCGCCACTTGTGGCCGTTTTCTGTATATGTGGTGCTGGGGAATCGAACCCAGGGCCTCATGTATACGAGACAAGCTCTCTTGCCACTGGGCCATATCCCCAGCCCTTTCCTAAACTTTTTATGAAGTTGACTCTTGTGTGTAGCACTGTGTTTTTGTCTTCTCTCATTTCCTTAGCCAACTTACTTCCTATAATACATTATTTCATGTACATTAATGCTGTACAAGTCATTGGTATTTTATTCTAAGCTGTGGTTCTCCTCTGAAGGCCATTATTTTGAGGTTTTTTTTTTTTTGTCAAAGCTAGCACTTTAACACTTGAGCCACAGCTCTACTTCTGGCTTTTTTTTGGTGATTAATTGGAAATAAGAACTAGTGGCTCTGGCCTGTAATTCTAGCTACTGAGGATCGTGGTTTGAAGCCAGTGGGGGCAGAAAAGTCCCCATGAGACTCTTATCTCCAATTAACCACTCAAAAACCAGAAGTGGAATTGTACCCAGGCCCCAAGTTCAAGCCTCAAAGACTACCACCACCAACAACAAAAGAGTCTTATGGATTTTACTGCCCAGGCTGGCCTCAAACCATGATCTTTGGATCTCAGCCTTCTGAGTAGCTAGGATTACAGGTGTGAGACATCTTTTGCCCATCGTGGAAGGGTTTCTTTTGATGGTCATGACTGGGATGTTGCTCAATAGCCTGCAGCGCATGAGGCAGCCTCACGGGACAAAGAATCCTGCTGCTCTCCATGTCAGTAGGGCTAAAGTTAAGAAGCCTTGATTCAGAGTAACACGATGCTGTATTGGTTTGTGTTTGTATCTGTCTTGTAGGCAAAAGAAATATCTCCTTGTTGTTTTGTGTGCGTTCTTTGCTTTCTGTCCTACTTGCTTATATGTCTTTGAAAGGATAAGGAGGAGGCACAGAAGTGGAGGGACAAAGGATGAACAACTTACCAAAGAGTTGTTTGGAAGTCCTCTAGCATAGGTATGAGATGTAGCAGGAAGGACCAGAGTCTTTGTGTGTAATCCTTAGGCCAAAGAACAAGGGCTGTGTTTATTTAGGGCAAAAATCTCTCAGCACCTTAGTAAACTTTTCTGCCCAGGCTTGTCTCTAATCTCAGTCCTCCAGATCTCAGCTTCCTGAGTAGCTAAGATGACAAATGTGTGCTACCAGCACCTGGCTCTTTTTCTAACTTTGTTTTGGTACTGTGACTTGCACTCAGGACTTGGTGCTTGCTAGGCAGGCATTCTACTACTTGAGCCATGCCTTAGTCCTGTTATTTATCTTTCTGAGTTTAGTTCATTTTGCTTAGCAGGATGATCTCTCATTTCTACAGTTCCATAATTTTTTTTGGGGGGGGCGTTGTTTTTGGGGTACTAGGGATTGACTAGAGCCTGGAGCTTGCTTAGGTAAGTTCTCTATGAGCACTTAAGCCAAGCCCTTAGCCTTTTTTTTGAGGTGGGATCTTGTTAACTGCTTAGGCTAGTCTCCTACTCTCAAAACTTCTGTCTCTGCCTCCACAGTAGCTAGGATTATAGGTGTGAACCACCACACCCAGCAATTTCATTCCTTATGGCTGAATAATACTCCGTTGCGTATGTATACCACATTTTCTGTATTCAGTCATCTATTGATAGGTACCTAGGCTAAGCCCATAACTAAGCTATTGTGAGTAATGCAGTTGTAAACAGGAGTGTGCAGGTATTTCTATTGTATACTGAGTTGTAGTCCTTTAACTATATATGTGCCCAGGAGTAATATAGTAGGACCATATGGTAGTTCTATTTTTATTTTATTTTATTTGTTCATTTTTTTGTGCCAGTCCTGGGGCTTGAACTCTGGGGCTTGAACTCAAGGCCTGGTCGCTGTCTCTGAGCTTGTTTGTTCAAGGCTGGTGCTCTACCACTTGAGTCACAGTTTCACTTCCTGCTTTTTTGCTTGTTAATTGGAGATGAGAGTCTCATGGACTTCCCTGCCCAACCTGGCTTAGCACTGTGGTCCTCAGATCTCAGCCTCCTGAGTAGCAAGGACTACAGGTCCTGGTACTGCCTGGTACTTCTTCTTCTTTTTTTTTTTTGCAAGTCCTGGGGCTTGCACTCAGGGCCTGAGCACTGTCCCTGGCTTCCTTTTGCTCAAGACTAGCACTCTGCCAACTTGAGCCACAGCGCCACTTCTGGCCTTTTCTATATATGTGGTGCTGAGGAATCAAACCCAGGGTTTCATATATACGAGGCAAGCACTCTTGCCACTAGGCCATATTCCCAGCTCCTGCCTGATACTTCTATTTTTTATCTCTTGAGGAGCTTTAAGTCAAAATGGTCATCTCAAAAACAACAGCAACAACTAAGAAATGCTGGAGAAAACAGAGCAACAGGAGGGAAGGAACCCTTTTCCTGAATATCGATATTACTTGAGATTTCATTTCCTAGGTGTTTTGTGTTTCTTGATAAGAAAGATATGACGTCTTTTAAAAAAAATTGCCCCATATTCTAGTTCTGTGGTGTTCAATACCACCGGCTTGTTGTTCACTGTGAACTTCATAAGTGAGAAGAGAATGGTTATGTTCAGGAATGATTTACTAACAAGCATCTGCTTTATTGACATAGCCTGTGTGCTGGAATGTGGCCTAGTGAAATCTGGCTTCGCCCACCCCTTGGCTGCTGTAAGAAACATTTAGCAGCTAGTACTGTACTCTTCCTTGTAGTGGTTTGGTGTAATTGTCACAGAGGTAAATTCCAGGTGGTAATATTCTGGCTAGGTTGTACCCTCCTGCACATTTAGGGGAGCTCATGCTAAGGGCTAGTGATCTCTAACTTAGGGTGATTCTCTTGGCAGCCGGGAAGATTTCCAGAGGATTCCAGAACTTGCCATCAATCCACTGGGGGACAGGATCATCAATGCCTTCTTTTCAGAGGGGTGAGTCCAAGCAGTTTTCAGACCTCCTGCCTTTGTCTGAATCAAAGGTTGGATCACCTCAGACTGTGATCCCGGATTGTGTTGAAAAATCCCTAATTTTGTCATAGCTAGATTATCTCTTCTGTCTACCCTCCTTGAAGTTTAAAACTTTGTCTAGGAGTCTTATCTTTACAATTCTCTCTTTAATCCCTCTTTAATATGTATGACTTTAAAATATCTACATATATCTTATTGTAGGGGAGGTGGTTTGAAGAGTTGATAAATTGAAATGACTTAACTTGTTGCTTGCTGCATAGTTTGCAGCAGTGAGTTCAAGTCTTGGCTCTCCTAAGTGTATTCCTGGCAGCTACTTAAAATCCATTTTTGTTTAGAAAGAAAATAAAAGTAAATTCAGTTGGAAACTGACCTGGTTAAGTCCTGTTACCTCTCAGTACCTAACTTGTTGTTTTGTTTTGTTTTGGTTTTTTTTTTGTGATGGTCCTGGATCTTGATGGTCTCCCTGAGCTTCTTTTGCTCAAAGCTAGTGCTCTTCTGCCACTTGTGCCACAGCTCCATTTCCAGCATTTTTGATAGTTTAGTGGAGATAAGAATCTCACAGACTTGGGGCTGGGAATATGGCCTAGTGGTAGAGTGCTCGCCTTGTATCCAGGAGGCCCTAGGTTCGACTCCTCAGCACCACATATGTGGAAAAGGCCAAAAGTGGTGCTGTGGCTCAGGTTGGCAGAGTGCTAGCCTTGAGCAAAAAGAAGCCAGGGACAGTGCTCAGGTCCTGAGTTCAAGCCCCAGGACTGGCCAAAAAAAAAAAAAAAAGAGTCTCATACCCTTTATTACCCAGGCTAGCTTTTCAGCTATGATCCTTAGATCTCAGCTCCCTGATTAGCTAGGCTTACAGGCATGGGCCACTGGTGCTTGGCTGGCTAGTCATTTTAAGTGGGAATAATAGCACTGGTGCGCAAGCTTGGCACGAAGCCTGTGTTGAGATGTGTGGAAAAAGAAGTTACTGAATGCAATTTCAGGTTACCTCAGCCAAGAAATAATCACCTGAGGGCTGGGAATAGAGCTGGATGGGAAAGGGCTTTGCTGGCGGTGTGAGAGCGCTGCACCAAAACAAAACAACAACAAAAATCACCCTAACTGATAACATGGTTTGTTTGTTATATTTCCTCATCAGAGAGGACCAGGTAAACTTCCGGGGATTCATGAGGACTTTGGCTCATTTCCGACCCATTGAGGATAATGAAAAGAGCAAAGACGTCAACGGACCAGAACCCCTTAACAGCCGAAGCAACAAACTACACTGTAAGGAGCTCGGGTCATCTGGTTTAAAATGTTTGCTTTACATTTCTTGTAAATCATTTATTTCCTCATTCATTCATTGAACACATTACCTTCACAAGACCGGAGTGTTTAATTGCTCTGATACTGGAGATAAGCTGGCGAAGTTTGAATCCCATCTCTGGTGCTCTTTGGCTATGGGCTTTTGTTTGGCAAG
This sequence comes from Perognathus longimembris pacificus, assembly GCF_023159225.1. Classification (NCBI taxonomy): domain Eukaryota; kingdom Metazoa; phylum Chordata; class Mammalia; order Rodentia; family Heteromyidae; genus Perognathus; species Perognathus longimembris. The sequence continues at coordinate 32,243,708 of NC_063183.1, read as the reverse complement.
TTCCTGAAAATCTTTGGGCCTCAGTTTTTTTTTTTTTTTCCTGTAAAGCAGGATGCTGGTGGCTCCCGCCTGCCTTGTAATTCCAGCTGCTCAGGAGGCTGAGATCTGAGTTTCGCAGTACAAAGACAGCCGAGAAGCAAAGTCCTTGAGACGCTTATCTCCAGGAAACTGGAAAGTGGAGCTATGGCTCAAAGTAGGAGAGTGGTAGCCTTGAACAAAGATCTCAGGGACAGTGCCTAGGCCCTGAGTTCAAGCCTCACAACAAACCAAAAATAAAAGGGATTCTGCATGAAGATGTTGTAGGGACTAATGCAGATCGAGGCCTTCAAACAGTGAAAGGGTAACAGCTTGTGGAGTGTGTCCTGTGTGTTGGGCACTGGGAAAGATGTAAGAGTCGCCACAGTAGCAGGGCCCAGGCCCAGCTGTAAGGACTCTAGGCAGTCAGTCCCCTGCCCATCTTGGAATGGGGGGTGGGGGTAGATACTGCCTATGACTCAAGTAGCAGCCAGCAGCCGGGTTATTAGCACAAGGTTTACTTTTTGTCCCTGTTAACTTTCACCTCCTCTTTCTTTCTGGATACTTGGAAATTTCCCTTCAGCTCTTACTGGGTCATGTGATATTGCCCAATCCCCTTACAACACTTGTACACAAGGCTGAAATTCAATTTCTGTTTTTCTCCCACACATGTTGAAATTGCAGTTGGAGGAACCCAGCCTCAGGGCTCCTCTTGCAAGAGTTCAGGGTGCTGCACAGAGGTCTGGGAGGCCACAGAATGAAGTGGGACCCATCATTTAAAGAGGTGATGTAGCTGGCCACCAGTGCCTTATGCCTGTAATCACAGCCGGGCACTGGTGGCTCACGCCTGTAATCCTAGCTACGCAGGAGGCTGGGATCTGAAAATTACAGTTCAAAGCCAGCCTGGGCAGGAAAGGCTATGGGACTCTTTACTTCCAATTAATTGCTAAAAAAGGGGGAAGTAGAGTTGTGGCCAAAAAAAAAAAAAAAAAAAAAGAAAAGAAAAGAAAGAAAAAAAAAAGCCCAGGGACCGTGTCTAGGCCTTGAGTTCCAGCCCCAGGACTGGTACCAAAAAAAAAGAGAGATGATTTAAAGAAAACTAACAAGGTTTGAGGTACCCAACCAAATATGGGTAAAATTACAGGATGTCATGCTATAAACTTTGGGAAATTATTGGTGGTCTGAGTGTGCCTACCATAGTAGTGTGAGGTCACACCTCTGGTGATACGTGAGGGTGAACTTGAGAAGCCTCTTGTTTACAGTAGGGGAGATTTTGGTTCAAAGTACTGAAATACTGTCTAGCCTTGACACAGTACTTTGTTACTTGAGAGCCAAAACCTGAAGTAGAAACAAAATTAAATTCAGAAGCAAACAGAATTTTAGTGAACTTTTTCAGGTTTATCAAATACTTGATTTTTACTAGTGAGATCTAATTTTTTTGTTTTTCTTGAAAGACTAAATGCAGTTTGAGGCAAAGCCTTGTGTCTATGATTTGGTGCGTCTTTGAACACACATTCAGTATGTTTGCCTCCTCCTTCCATGAATATTGGTCAGGAAACTGATAAGAATTTTCTTATCAAAAGTTAGCTGGTAGCATAACTGTAACAATAGGCTTGTAGGTATGTGCTGGTATTGGGGCTTGAACTTAGGTCTTCTAGCTCTTGTTAGCTTTTTTTGCTCAAGACTGTTGCTCTCCCATTGGAGCCATCCCTCTACTTCTGGCTTTTTGTTGGATAATGGCGTCTATGAGTCTCACTTTTTTTTCCTGTCCATGCTGGCTTCAAATCTTGGTCCTCATTTCTCAGTCTCATGAGGAGCCAGGGTGACAGGCCTGAGCCACTGGCACCTGCTCTTCCTTCTGTTCCTGAAGAGGGAACTGTTCTTTTTCCTGAGCCAGTTCTATCTTTAACATGAGTATCTCTTCTGAAAAAGTTCTTCCTTCTGCTCACGCATAAGTATTTACCTATAATCCCAGCTAACTGAGGGACGAAGGCAGAAGGATTATGAGTCCAAAGGAAGCATGGGCAATGTAGCGAGGTTCCATCTCAAAAAGAAAAAAAAATTAAAATAAAAATCTTCCAGGTTGGGAATGTGGCCTAGTGGTAGAGTGCTTGCCTCGTATGCATGAAGCCCTGGGTTCGGTTCCTCAGCACCACATACACAGAAAAAGCCAGAAGGGCTCCTGTGTTTCAAATGGTAGAGTGCTAGCCTTGAGCAAAAGGAAGCCAGGGACAAGTTCAAGCCCAGGACTGGCAAAAAAAAAAAAAAAAAAAATCCACAGGAATGAGGGCATAGACAATTTTGCCCAGCAAATGTGATGCCCTGAACTCAAAACCCTTGAAACTCCCCTTTAAAAAGTTCTTTAAGGAGCTAGGAATATGGCCTAGTGGCAAAAGTGCTTTCCTCCTATACATGAAGCCCTGGGTTCAATTCCCCAGCACCACATATATAGAAAATGGCCAGAAGTGGCGCTGTGGCTCAAGTGGCAGAGTGCTAGCCTTGAGCAAAAAGAAGCCAGGATCAGTGCTCAGGCCCTGGAGTTCAAGCCCCAGGACTGGCAAAATAAATAAATAAATAAAAATAAAAAGTTCTTTAAAAAATAGCCTAGCTACTCAGGAGGTTGACATCTGAGTATCACAGTCCAAAGCCAGCCCATGATACTGTTATCTCCAATTAACCACCAAAAAGCTGCAATTGGCACTGTGGCTCAAGTGGCAGAGTGTTAGCCTTGAGCAAAAGAAGCCAGGGACAGTGCTCAGGCCCTGAGTCCAAGCCCCAAGACTGGCAAAAAAATAAAATAAAATCTTCCTTTGCTTGACCTGAAATACTTCCATGACCCTTATTGCATAAATTTTCTACATGACAAGATTTCATGTATTTAAAGATAAATCTGTAACCCAGTGTTTTTTTTTCCTTCTTTTTAAAAAATCTGGCTTCATGCCAGTTCTTTCAAAAACTTGCTTAAAGACGGACAAATAGAGTGTTTTTGGATGTAAAGTTTTGTATTTACAAGTTGAAAAAATTCTGTGGATGTTTTCATTATATAAATATACTTAATATTATTGAACTATAAACTGAAATAAGGTAACAATTTTTTTTTACTAAAAAGAAAAGAAATTCAGCTGAGAAACAGTGTAATGGTGCAGACCTATAATTCCAGTTACTCAGATGATTGAGACAGGGGGATCACAATTTTAGGCCTACCTGGACTGTAAAGCAAGATGTTGTCTTAAAGAAGATTTTTTTTTCCCCCTAGGCTGTGCACTGCTTCCTCATGCCTGTAATTCTGGCTACTCAGGAAATTGAGATCTGGGGCTCACAGCCTCAAAGCTAGCCTGGGCATGAACGTCCATGAGAGTCTTTTTTTTTTGTCAGTCATGGGATTTGAACTCAGGCCTAGGCCCTGTCCCTTAGCTTCAAGGCTTGTATTCTATCACTTGAGCCACAGAGCTATTTCTGCCCTTTTTTGAGTCGTTTGTTAGAGTTAAGAGTCTTAATGGACTTTCCTGCCTGAGCTGGCTTTGAACCATAACCTCAGATCACAGGCTTCTGAGTAGTCAGTATTACAGGTGTGAACCACTGGGACCTTAATGGTGGTCTTAATGGGTTTGTGTTTTTTTTTCCCCCCTCTCTCTTTTAACCAGTACTTATGGTTTGAAATACTGGCCTTGAACTTTCTCAGTTTGCTTGCTTCGATGGCACTAAACCACTAGAGTCATGACTCTAGACTGGCTTTTAAGAACTTTAAGGATTTAAGAAAAAAAAAAATATGTGGGGCTGGAAGTGTGGCCTAAGTGGTAGAATGACAGTGTAGCAAAGCAGGAGTGCCTGGATTCAAACCCCAGAACCACTGGTGGCTCATGTCTGTAATCCACTTACTCAGGAAGCTGAGATTTGAGGACTGCAGTTTGATCCCCTGGGCAGGGAAGTCTGTGAGACTTTTTATATCTAATTAAAAGCCCTATCTATGAGTAATGATGATCAAGTCAGTAGGTCTACTGGCTCTTCGTTCTGTCTAGTGCCCTTTATATGCAGCTCCTGGAAAACGGACAGGACAGAGTTTCCATTCACATCTGTATTTCCCTTCCAGTTGCTTTTCGACTATATGATTTGGATAAAGATGACAAGATCTCCCGTGATGAGCTGTTACAGGTATGTGAGAGAGTTCTGGCACAACTTGTATTTTAAACTCTTGACTGCTGACCTTTTTTTCCTTTCCCTTTCCCTTTCCCTTTCCCTTTCCTTGTCCTGGGGCTTGGGACTCAGGGCCTGAGCACTGTCCCTGGCTTCTTTTTGCTCGAGGCTAGCACTCTACCACTTGAGCCACAGCGCCACTTCCAGCTTTTTCTATGTATGTGGTGCTGAGGACTTGAACCCAGGGCTTCATGCATGCTAGAGAAGCACTCTACCAGTAGGCTATGTTCCCAGCCCCTTTTTTCTTTTCTTTTCTTTTTTAACTTATTTTTAATTTTTTGGCCATTCCTGGGGCTTCAACTAAGGACTTGGGTGCTGTCTCTAAGCTTCTTACCATGTGAGCCACAGCACTACTTCTTTTTTTTTTTTTGACTGGTTTATTGTTTGTTTGTTTGTTTTCCAGTCCTGGGCCTTGAACTCAGGGCCTGAGCACTGTCCCTGGCTTCTTTTTGCTCAAGGCTAGCACTCTACTACTTGAGCCACAGCGCCACTTCTGGCTTTTTCTATATATGTGGTACTGAGGAATTGAACCCAGGGCTTCATGTATACGAGGCAAGCACTTTACGACTCGGCCATATTCCCAGTCCTTGAAAGGTTTATTGGAGATAAGAGTCCCACCAGCTTTTCTGCCCTGGTTGGCTTTGAACAGCTACCCTCAGATCTCAGCCTGATGAGTAGCTAAGATGACCAGTGTGAGCCATCAGCACTCAGCTGGTCTTTGTGGCAGAATTGTTCCTTCCTCAGTCAGCACTGACTTCGCACCTGCTTTGTGCAGAGTCCTGCCGTAGACCAAAGGAAGAGCAGATGATCTGGAAGTACCTGAAATAGCTCAGCAAGTCTTCACAGACAATGTCACCACCAGTTATAAGCCAACTATGTGTCCCTTCGGTGCCAGCTGGCAGAGGCGGCTATGGTTAGACTTGATGCCAGTCAAGGCAGTGCTGTTGTGCCAGTGTGAGCTGTGCTGAGCATGCTGGCTCTTGGTCAGTCCCGTGGACATCGCCCTGCCTCCTACAAGAAGGGACTGGCGTTTCATCCACTGGCGTGCTGCTCATTGGCATGTTTCCTCAACTCGCTTACTTGTTCCCATGACAGCTGTACCACTGAAACCACACCACCAGCCCAGCTTTTTGCTGGAGATGGAGCCTTGAGGACTTCTTTCCATAGGCTGGCTTTGAACTGTGATCTTCCTGCTCTCAGCCTGCTGAGTAGCTAGTTTATAAACATGAGCTTATAAAATTATTTTCCTGTGTGTGGTGAGGGGGATGAAGCCCAAGGCCACTGTGTGCTAAGCAGCAGTCTGCCCCTGAGCTACGCCTTAGGCTCACAGTTCTATCATCCTAAAATAAAATATAATTCAAGTAAATGGATTAGCCAGGGTGGACAGCTCATGCCTATAACCCTAACTAGTCAGGAGGCTGAGAATGTGTGGATCTCCGTTTGAAGCTAGCCTGGGCAGAAGAGTATCTGGGAGATTTGTATCTCCAGTTAACCAAAAGAAAACTGCAACCGGGCTATGGCTCAAAGTGGTAGAGAACTAGCCTGGAGCGAAAAGTCTCAGGGACAACGCTCAGGCCCTGAGTTCAAGCCCAACAACAACACAAAATTGGATTGAGATTTAAAGAAACTGTAGTTTGGGGATGGGTTCATCTTCCTGGCCATTTACACTTAAGGGAGATGGTAATGACTTGACCTAAATATTAATCTTTGCTGGCACAATGTACAACTTCCATGGTTCAACAGTGGATTTGTATCTTGGTGCAATGGAAGTCTTTTTCTGATTTCATCTGCCAAAGAGTCCATTTTTCGTAATTCTCAGAGTTCCATTGTGCAAATTGCTTACTTTGTTCAAGGTAGCCGTTTCCTGTGTATGCAGGTGGTGCTGGGGATTGAGCTCAGGGCCGTGTTGATGCTAGGCAGTGTTTCCCACAAGCCTTGTGGGTTTTTGCTTGTTTTTCATTTTTGAGACTGTTCTTGCTAAGTACTAGCCCAGGCTCAGTTCTCCCTCAACCTCCTGAATTACCCTTCAAGGATATTTAGTTTTGCGGGCCATACCCAAAGAGGCTTACTGCACCTCTTCACAGAGGACCGCCTTTGGGTAGGATTCCAGAAAGCTCTACTATGCTAGCTTCAATGAGTAACGGGGTGGCTTGCCTCCTGCAATAAGACATTTGGAGATAGAGCACTCAGCCTGACTCAGTACGTGTGGAATGGCCAGGATCTTCTGCTGTGCTCTTGTTCTTGTATCCATAGCACATGTGATTCCCTTCATAGCTTGAGGATGGCTGCCAAGCGCCCAGCATTCTATGTACATTCTAGGTAGGAAGAACGGAGGACTAGCAGAATGCAAAGGACTCTCCCCTGCTGGGGCCGTTGACCTTGCCTGAGTTCTGCTCACGTAAGGATGTCCAGAGTGGCCTCGATGCGCAGCTGAGAGTTTGAGCCCTCGCACTTTAGCGAGTCACAGGAGAAGAGGAGCGGGCCGGCCCCTGCGTCTCCCAGGACCCCTGTAATGGCAGATTCCTGCTCTTGCAGGTGCTGCGCATGATGGTTGGAGTGAACATCTCAGACGAGCAGCTGGGCAGCATCGCTGACAGGACCATCCAGGAGGCGGATCAGGACGGGGACAGTGCCATATCTTTCACAGAATTCGTTAAGGTCAGTCAGTCGCCTCTCGATTTCAAGTTAAATTGTATCGTATCGGAGGGATGGCGGGGAGAGATGAGTAAACCTTATTCAGAAAAGTGCCGAGAATTGTTTTGCGCTTCATGACTCAATATGTTTTTTCCTCTGTGTCTTTATATTTATATGTCTATATAGGTTTTGGAGAAGGTGGATGTGGAACAGAAAATGAGCATCCGATTTCTTCACTGAAGGACAGAGACCAAGCTGTTCTTGCTTTCTAGTATTTAAGAACTGGAACGTAGGCATCTCCTGCCCGCCAGCCCCATGTCCACCCATCATCCCCCTCCTCCCAGAGAACTACTACCGTTGCATGACAACCCCAGAGCTGTACGGTCCACACAAACTTGCCTTTGGTGTATAAACAGGGCATTACGGAATGGTACCCCTGCCCCGCCCAGTGTTTCTGTTTGGTATCCACGCACCGGTTCTCCACTTAGAAACACCATCGTCCTCTCTCTGCAGCTGCTGCCCCACACCCAGACAGTGCGAGAGGGACTCACGCCAAGAACCAGCCAGCAAAGCTCTCACTGGACGTAGACCCGCCGTGCCGCACCCCCTCCAGTGAGGCACCGCCGTGCCCTGTGTCCTTGTATGCGTCCTTTGCTTCTTGCTTTCCCGTCCTTCCACCCAGTAGTCCTTTCAGCTTTCTCTGCTTTTTATTGAGCCTCCCGTTCCTTGGTACTACAAGCTATGCCTGTTCAATCTCTCTGACTTGGCAGGATGGTTTGGTGGTCTGGCAGTTTTTTAATCTACCTTCATTTAATGGTGAATGGGTCTCTGGACGTTGCCTTCCCAGGAGCTTTCAGTAACCAACACTTCCCTTGGAAGAATGTGAGCCTTTCTCAGTCCCTTGTCCTGTTGGGTCATCAAAAGGCTTCTGAGTGGAGATGTCCTTGAAAGGGGGCGTTGGCGGGAAGAGCAGAGCTGTGTCCGAGGTGACTTGCCCTGGTCAGTGTACCCCTGGCCTCTGCTTCTCAACCATATATACCCGCAGTGTTCCTCTTGTGAGGGCGTTGTTGACTCTTGAGAAAATGGTCATGCCTGCGAGTTTGCTTAGCTTTGGGACATTGTCATTACCACCGTGGCTGCTCTGACAGTATGCTTGGGAACCATCTTGTGACTTTAAAAAAAACAACACTGGCTACCCTGGGAAGCCACTCTGCGGTGAAGGTTGTGCCTCAGCCTTGCATGCTCTGAATTCGTTTCCACTTGATAGACCCAAGCAGAAAGGCTCGTGGTACGAAGTGCCTAACTTATCCCAGTCCAAAAGAATTGAACATGGTGTCTTCAAGTCTTGCATGAAGAGTGTTTTAGGAATTTTACACATGGGCAAATGTCAGTGCTGGAAGGCATCGTCAGCTCCTACTACACGTCCAGAGCATTGGATGTCTTCAGTCATTAGCTGCCTGGTTATGTTCGCTTCCTTGCTCCTAGCGTGGACCACTGCAAATCCCTCAGAAGCAAGGGGTCTGGCACCTGTGGCACAACCCAAGGTGGCATTCGAGGGGGCCAGAGCAACTGTTCTTTTACCGCCAGAGTCAGCTTAGTGGAGACTTGATTGGATCAGCTGATTGCTGTCCTGTATGTATGATTATTTATTCATATATCTGTCCTTGCCTAACGTTCTCTGATTTACTGCTTTCTTGCTTGCTTGCTTGTGTCCTTGCTTTGGAAAGCTATCCAAGATAAGTAAGCAGTTCTTTGGAAAGGGAGTTGATTTAAAAAAAAAAAATCCACTGCAAAGGGAAAGGTGGGCACTAGATGAGTGGCCAGGCTGTATGGCTCCAGCAGAAGCGAACGAAGAATTGTTTATGAAGTGTCAGTCTGACGCTAATCAAGTGATGTTACATTGAAATCGTATAAAAGGGAAGCATTGTCTGGTTGATCTTTTAGTAAGGTACTTCAGAGACTGGTTTGCCTATTTAAAGTTTTCCCAAATTATGGCTTTCCTCCCCTTTGGCTGTAGTGCAAAATGTCTCAATCCACAGTTGTGCCTTATTGTATTCTTGACCCATCAATAAATACTTGTGGTTACAACCCAATAAGCTGGTTGATTCTGTGTGTTTTGCACGAATTTTACTTGAAATGACCTTCAACTGTGGAGTCCCTCAGTGTCTCCTTGTGCTGTCCAGTGCAGGTGTCATATGCTGCTACTTAGACCTGGGAATTAGAAGCATTCATCCTTAGGGCTCGCACTGTCTGCTTCTAGGCATAGATTTATCAGCCTTGATCTTTCTCATTCATTCCAGGTAAGATTCAACTTCTTTTCTTGACTCCTGTAGGTTAAATAAAAGCTGGGTGGGGCGGGGGGGGGGGGAGAGGCTGGAATACAAGCCAGGCACTATTATTGGCTTGTGCCTATAATCCTAGCTGCTCAGGAGGCTGAGATCTGAGAGGATCTAGGTTTGAAGCCAGCCTGGGCAGGAAGTCCAAGAGACTCTTCTTTCCATTAAACACAAAAAGCCGCAAGTGGAACTGTGGCTCAAGAGGTAGAGCACTAGCCTTGATCAAGAATCTCAGAGGCAGTGCCCACTCCCTGAGTTCAAACCCCAAGATTGGCAAAAAAAAGACTGGAAAAAAGTGCTGGAACTTATAAGCTTATCTTCAGTATTGCCAGAGCCAGCCTGCAGCGAAAAGGGAATCCTGAATGAGGGGCAAGGATTAAAGAAATGGAAAAATACAAGACGAGAAAAAAGACAAGTGGTTCGGGAGGTCTGCAACTTAAGATTGTAACTCAAGACTGCAGCCAGGTTTATTCTTAACTTCCAGGTTATATGCAGTTTGAAAATCAGGAAATAGCATAGGCTTAAATTCCAGAACACAAAAAGGCTTGGAGTTAGCAATACCCGACATAGCTAAGACAGGATGAGGTTGGTTAACATAAGAATGGACTCATGGCATTTCCGATTTTCCATTAAGCCATGTCCTTGCGTGTCCTTGAAAATACAGCCAGAGGTCAGGAAGAATTTAGCTGCAAGTTTGGCTCCCAACACAGTATGAAATATCCCTGTTAATACTAAATCAAAATAATGATGTTATTGCATATAATTCAAGCTAGATTACACTCTCAGTGTTAGTGTCCTGGTTGAGTTTATTGATCCCTGTCAGGTTTTTCTGATGTCACATCTTTTTCCTTATCACCCTCAGAAGTTTACAGTTATGATGGTGATATAGCTTGGAGGCTGACAGTCTTATAACTGCCTAGTGGACTATGAAGAAAAAAAAGCACTGCTATGCTGGGTGCTGGTGGTTCACGCCTGTAATCCTAGCTACTCAGGAGGATGAGATATGAGGATTGCGGTTCAAAGCTAGCCTGGGCAGTAAGGTCCATGAGACTCTTATCTCCAAATAACCACTAGATAACTGTAAGTGGCACTGTAGCTCAAAGTGGTAGGGCATTAGCCTTGAGCTGAAGAGCTCAGGGACAGTGCCCAGGCCGAGTTCAAGCCCCACAACCAACAAAAAACAAAACAAAAAAGTTATAAATCAAGATACAGCAACTGCATATTTTAGTATATTAACAGCATGATTTAAGACATGAACTTGAAGAAATATTTTGCGAGTCCTGGGGCTTGGACTCCAGGGCCTGAGCACTGCCCTTGACTTCTTTCTGCTCAAGGCTAGCACTCTACCACTTGAGCCACAGCACCACTTCCAGCTTTTTCTATATATGTGGTGCTGAGGAATCAAACCCAGGGCTTCATGTGTACGAGGCGAGCACTTTACCACTCGGCCATATTCCCATCCCTGAAGAAATATTTTGTATTCCCATGGTATTACACTGTGTGTGCGTGTGTGTGCATGTTTGCGGCCTGGGCACTGTCCCTGAGCCTCTTTGTGCTTAAGGACAATGCTTTACCACTTCAGCTACAGGCCCACTTAGGGCTTTTTCAGAATAGTTTATTGCAGATAGTCTCACAGACTTTCCTGCCGGCTGGCTTTGAACCAGGATCCTCAGATCTCAGCCTCCCGAGTAACTAGGATTACAGGTGTTGAGCCACTGATGCCCGGCGGTATTACAGTTTTATTAAAAGAAGACAACACAGCAAATGAACGGATAAAATGTGATACACGTATAGTGGAATATTAATTACCATGTTTAAAATTCTTTTTCTTTATAAAGTGTGATGGAGAGAGGGGTTACAGTGAGTACATTCCTTGTTCTACTTGTTAACCTCCTCCCTTTTTCCCCCCTCCACCATTATTTTTTTAAAGGGAAGTTTGACCTGCTTGTGGTGGCACAAACCTGTAATCCCAGCAGCACTCAGCACTTGAGAGGCTGACCCCAAGGGTTAAGAGTTTGAGGCCCGCCTAGGCTATAACAGAAGCCACATTCCTGTAACAGGATGACCACTGCTTCGTGCCAGCAATAGAATGATGATCAGTACTCTAGTTCAGTTTAATGCAGGCTTAAAAGAAGAGGCCCGGCCCCTCCACAGGGCCGGGGAGACACAGACCCAACTCAACTACACCCGGTCCCAGTGACTACCACCCAGGGACCCCAGCCAACCGGGGAATTACGAGACTGACCCGTGGCGGTTGATTGACATGCGTTCCAGCCAATCCACGACAGAGTCGCGGCGCGCACGCGGGCGAGGCCAGGGCCAATCCGCGCGCGGCTACGTGGGGCGGGCCGGGCCGGGTCCGCCCACCGCCGGCTTGGAGGTGAGAAGGAGCGAAGATGGCGGAGTGACGCGCCCCGGGGCCCAGTGGGCTCGGGTCCCGGGGCGGCCGCTGCGAGGCCTCCCCGGCCTGCTGGACCGTGCGAGGTGAGCCGCGGGCTGGGGGGGGCCGGGAACCGGCCAGCGAGCCGGCGGTGGGGCGGTAAAGCTAGGTGAGAAGGAGCTGGCCGGGGGCGGAGCCCGCCGGGGCCGGGCCGGGCCGGGCCGGGCGGGGGACTCGGAGCCCGCCAGCCCCGGGCCTCGTCCCCGAGCTGGGCCCGGGCCGGGGCCTCGCCCTCCGCGCCGTCTCCCGGGATTGCACCCGCGGGACTCGGTCTACGGTTTATTTATTTCATTTATGGAGACTTCATTGAGTTTTAGGGACGGGCTGACGTTCCTCGCGCTCCCTTCGTGCCCACCCGGTTGCCTCGGCCTCACGCGGCCCTGGGTGTGCCGTGACCCCCAGCCCGCTGACCTTGAGGTTTGCTGGGACGCCTCCCCCTCCCCGCGGGGTTCTCGCCGGAGCCGCGGGCCGCGGCCTCCCGAGCCCCCTCCCGCCCCCCGTGCCTCCCAAACTTGTAACGTCCGAGGGGGCAGCTGTAGCCTTGTGCGTCCGGTTTATGGTTCTGTGGCGCATCGCATTCATTTTTGCAGAAGCTAAGGAATTCGGACTCGTTCATTTGCGATCCAGAAGCACAGGCGACAGTTTGCAATGTTTTTCTTCTCATTCAGGTACTTGTATTTGGTTCTTGATTAACCTTAGGGAGCATATGCTAACGTGGATTATTGTAACCCTTTACTAGGTCTCATTTTCTTTCTTTTTTTTTGGGGGGGGGACGGTGGGGTGGTCGGTCGTGGGGCTTGAACTCAAGGCATATGGGCTGTTCCTGAGCTTTTTTTTTGCTCAAGGCTAGCACACCACCACTTTGAGCCACGCTCCACTTACGGTTTTCTGGTGGTTAATTGGAGAGAAGAGGCTCACAGACTTTCTTGCCCAGCCTGGCATTGAACTGCCATTCTCAGATCTCAGCCTCCTGAGTAGCTAGGATTACAGGTGTGAGCCACTGGCATCCGGCTTCTCATTTTCTCTGGACCTTTCTGTTATATTTCTTAATTGGCGAGTCCTCATCAAAATTGTAATCCCAACCTTGCCAAAGGGGTGAAAAGGATGCGTTCTAGGCCAGCCTGAGTTGAAATAAACAGAAATAATGCAGCACAGTAACTTCGTACAGAATAAATGAAACTATCTTAATACAAATGAGTGCTTTTGGTAGATCTTTTTGCTCTCTGCTGGCCCTGGATTTAATGCAGGGGAAAATGACGGGACAGGAACACTTATAAATGAGAACTTCTTAGATTTTTTTAAAAATTTAAACAGCAGAAAATAAAGGTAGACATGGAGGAAAGGATGTAACATTCTTCCCTGTTTTACCCAGGACAGTGTATGTAGCTAAAACCAAGGTCTTAAGTAGAGGACTATAAACTGGAAGGCTATGCACGGTTACACATTTTGGAGAGAAGAAAAAATGTCCACATACCATCACATTCTTGCAGTGTTTCAGAAAAGCTTCAGAACTCTGCTCTAAGAGAATTCCTTCCTTTTTGGTCAGACTGGCTAAGCAAAGCAGCACTATACCATTTGAGCCATGCCTCCAATCTGGCATTCTACTGATTAAATGGAGATGGAGTCTTACAGACTTCTCCCTCTTGAGTTGGATTCAAATCCAGATCATCCACATCTCAGCCTCCCAAGTAACTAGGATAACAAGCCTGAGCCTCCTGTGCGGATATCTTTCACTAGAGAGTAAATTCTCATTGTTCCTTCTGAATGCTTTGTAGTATTTAATTAATTGATTGATTTATGGCTTTCCTGTGGCAAGGTCTCACAATGTAGCTCAGGCTGATTCCATCTTGCATTCTTCCTGCTTAAGTGTGAGTGCTGGGATTGCAGTTGTGTACCACCACACCCAGCTCCTGATAGTGAATTTCTCTAGAATAGCTTGTTTGGCTTGAGTATTTTTGTATACTAATTTGTGTAGCACCAGTGAGGACTATTTCCTTACTTTAATATTCTTCTCATTTTCAGGAACCTTATCACACAGGAAGACCATTTCCCTGATATAGGTGCTTCTATATTCTGAAAATTCTGAACTCAGGACTTGGCAAGTAAGTAGTGGTGGGATAATCACTCCAAATACTGTTTCAACAGATTATAGCTACATAGAAGAGATACATCAGTAAGCCACTAGCTTCAACAGAAGATGAACATAAAGTGACTGCAACCTTGTGAATACTTTAAATCTCAGTGCACTTTGAAAACTGAGGAAGAGGAGAGCAATTGAAGCAGACAAACAAAAATGATTGTATCTGATTACATAGCATAATCACATATGAATGAATATATATATATATTTTTTTAATTGATAATGGTCCTTGAACTCGCCTGAGCACTATCACTTTTGTGCTCAAGGCTAGCACTCTACTACTTAGGCCATAACTCTCCTTGTAGCTTTTTCGAGGTTAATTGGAGATAAGAGTCTCATGGACTTTCCTGCCCAGGCTGGCTTTAAACCACAAACCTCAGATCTCAGCCTCCTGAGTAGCTAGGATTATAAGCGTGGGCTACTGGCACCCAGACATTTTTTTTTTCCCCCCAAGATGGGAGACTGCTATGCTGGCACCAAGTTGGTCCATATTCCTAGACTCCAGTGATTTCCAGCGTTCCTCATTAGCTGGTACATGCGTGCCACTGCCCGTAATTATACTTTATATTTTAACAAAAGCACTACAATAGGTTAAAAGAAAAAAACAATTTATCCAACCAGTAATTTTCATTGGATACATAAAGTAGGTATACATTTAATTAAATTGAAGAAAATCAACTGCTTAGAAAATAAATATTGATAGGCTCTTTTAGAGTGCATTTAGTTAAGTTTTTTTGTTATTGGTTATTATTGAAGAACTGTGTGTCAAAGCCAGGGCTTTGTATATCCAAAGCAAGCCCTGTCCTGTTATGCTACATCTCCAGCCATAAATCTTTGTTCCTTGTTTTCAGTTGTGTGATTATTTTGTTTTTTGTTAGTGTTGTTCTAGTATTGGGGGTTGAAGTGAGGACCTCATAATTTTACTTGCCTTTTTCTTTCAAAGATAACACTTGAGCCACACCTCTACTTTCTATGTAGCTTTTTATGTCTTCTTGGGGGGGGGGAGTGAGATATTATTGCTTTTCCTGATAAAGCTGAATTTAATATTTAGACATGTTCTTTTTTTTTTTTTAATTTAGTTTGCACTATGGAGTCCAGAGTGACCTTCTGTCCCAGTCTCCTAATTGTTGGGATTATAGCTATGTCACCATGCCAGCTATTTTTGGAGGGGTAGGGTGAATATTGGGGTTTGAATTTGGGGTCTTATACTGACTTGGCAGGCACTTTGCCACTTAATCTACACTACAGCTTGCTTTTTTTTTTTTTTTTTTGGCCAGTCCTGGGCCTTGGACTCAGGGCCTGAGCACTGTCCCTGGCTTCTTTTTGCTCAAGGCTAGCACTCTGCCACTTGAGCCACAGCGCCGCTTCTGGCCGTTTTCTGTATATGTGGTGCTGGGGAATCGAACCTAGGGCCTCGTGTATCCGAGGCAGGCACTCTTGCCACTAGGCCATACCCCCAGCCCAGCTTGCTTTTTTTATTTCAGTTCTTTTTGAGATCGGGTCTGGTCTCAGACTGTAATTCTCCTGTGGCCTTCCTTGTAACTGGGATGACAGGCACATGCGTGTGTGTGTGTCCGTCCGGATTATTGATTGAGATGTAGTCTCACTTTCGTGAACCTCAATCCTCCAGATCTCCACTCCTTGAATTGCTACAATTATGCACGTGAACTTCACACTTGGCCCAAAATATTATTTTGTGTGTGTTTGGAATGTTGTTTTAAAAAGTGAGCTCAAGGGCTGGGAATGTGGCTTAGAGGTAGAGTGCTTGCCTAGCACACATGAAGCCCTGGGTTTGATTCCCCAGCACCACATAAACAGAAAAAGCCAGAAGTGGCGCTGTGGCTCAAGTGGCAGAGTGCTAGTCTTGAGCAAAACGAAGCCAGGGACAGTGCTCAGGCCTGGAGTGCAAGGCCCCAGGACTGGTGAAAAAAAAAAGAGAGAGAGAGAGCGCTCATATAGAAGCTGTCCTAATCGAATTCAAATTTATTCCCAGGAATTTCTCTGTTGTCTTCTCCAGTGGGTAGTCCTGCTGCTTTTATCCAGCCACTTTCCCTGTTGAGGCAGGCACTCTTGCCACTAGGCTATATCCCCAGCCCCCCACTTTCCCTGTTGAATACGGATATCTTTCTACACATAACCTCTATAGTTTGGAACTGAAGATTGTTTTCTTTGTTCCACCTCTCAGATTCTACACAGAGATGCCCCTTGGATGTAATTGTCTTGCTGACCTTCCTGGAAGAAATAAAGCAGCTGATGTGGGTCTTCCAATTCAGTTTGATTAGTTGTAAAGAGATGATTTTGCAAGCTTGAAAACAGGTGCTTTGGTCATGGCACGAATTACTTTCCATTTGTTGCAAATGAAGACTAAAAAATACGAATGACTTAAGGTTTTGTTTTTTTTAAAAATATCTTTCAGATTTGGCCAGTTGTTCTACCATATCTCATAAAGCACATTTGAGACTGCAGCAGTAAGTTCCAGATATTGTCTGTAATTTGAAATGAAAAAGATGCTAAAAAGTTACATATTTCTATATCTTGGCTTTTCCTGCGACATAGATTTCCTGCAAAAGAACAAAGGTCCAGTTCTGCAGTTGAATGTTTGATGTGATAAAAGAAGCCTAGAGACGATATACCAAAGTTTCATGTTTGAATGATCTACCCAAGTTTCTATATAGATATGCATTTTTTAAATAATTATTTATTGTCAAAGTGATGTACAGAGGGATTCAGTTTCATACTAGATACACATTTATTCCACCATTCTGGATGAAAGAAGGGTGTTTTTTTTCTCTTGGGAAAGGAAGCTAACTTTTTTTTCAGAAGGCTTTGGATATTTGGTATTTTTTTATTTTTCATTCTTCTGAGGAAGGACCAGATTGTGAAGCGGCTAACCTTGTGAATGGACATTTGCATTTTGTTTAATGAATGTTAAAAAGAAAACAACACAGGCTGGGCATGGTGGCATGTACTTATAATCCCAGCTTCAAGAAGTGAATGTAGGGATTGGGTATTTAGCTCAGTGGAAGATCACTTGCCTGGCAAGTGCAAGGACCTGAATTGGTTCTGGTCCTCAGCTGGGGTGGGGGGAGGTGAAGGTAGGAGGATGTGAGTTCAAAGCCAACCTGGCCTACATAGAAAACAGTTTATAATAAAAAAAAAACAGCTGAATTTAAAAGAAAACACAGGGGGCTGGGAATGTGGCTTGGCAGTAGAGTGCTTGCCTAGTATGTATGAAGCCCTGGGTTCGATTCCTCAGCACCACATAAACAAAAAGCAGGAAGTGGCACTGTGGCTCAAAGTTAGAGTACTCGCCTTGAGCAAAAGAAGCTCAGGGACAGTGCCCAGGCCCTGAGTTCAAGCTCCATGACTGTTAAAAAAAAAAAAGAAAAAAGAAATGCAAAAAAAAAAAACAACAGTATCAAATCCAGTGGTGGAAACCTGTTTACTTCCTTAAGATGAGAGGCTGCAGTATCACAAAATTCTTCTCCGTATTTTGTGGAGTTACATTGCGTGACCTTTATTGTGTGGCTAAGGCTGGAAGAAAAGTGGCATATAATGGACTTTATCCTGCCCCCAACTTTGGAATAGAGGAGAAGAATGAGGAAACTCCATGTAGAGCATCCATTCTTCTAAGAAAAGGAGCAAACATGTCTGTGATGTCTTGAGTTTGGGGCAGTTTTTTATTTCCTTTTTTCTTTTTTTATAATATGCATACTTGGACATTTGGCTTATTTTACCAGTGATGGCTGAAAAGGCTGAGAGTCAAGTAACTTTCCCAGTTGGCGCTGAACTTTCTCATCAGAGAATGGCCTCAGAAGAGATGCTCATTGTAGATTTAGTAGTTCAGGATCAGAAGAACGCTTCACTTAAAAAAAAAAAAAAACTTCCAGTGTGGATCTGATGAGTCATTAGATTAGAAGAAATTCAGGGCAAAAAAACAAAGCAAAACAAAACTTCAAGAAACAATAGTTTTAATAAGAAATAATGAATCTTCCTTTTTTGCCAGTAACATTTACACTCTGTAATGAACAGACACTAAGTGAATGCCTGTCCTTACTTCCAAATCAACAGGACCATTGTCAGATTTTTACACTTAGAATCTTGTGAGTGGAGGAAGAAATCTTTTAACTCATTCGGTGAGATTAAGAAGTAATGTTGTTCCCGTCTGTCTTCTGCAGTGGCTGCTCAGGGCTATGGGGGCTCTGAGGCCGGGACTGTAGAATGTGTTTCACTGTGACAGAAGTGGCCAAAATAGCAAAGGTTGAGCATTCTAATGATGAGTGAGATTGGGCAATCATTTTGAATTGAAATTAGGTAAAAGATATTGCTGAATGGTAGAAAGTACTAGAAATGAGTTCGGCTAAAGGTAATTTAAGACATCTCTCAATAACCCCTGTAGCAACTTCATTTATATTTTCTTAGAATGAAGCCAGGTGGCTCCCACTGTACAGGCTGAGAATCATTTCATGGAGACTCTGTACCGTCTTGTCACCATCTTACCCATCTTTGGGTAGGGGGCAGATGCACCAGTGAAACTAGCTCTGATTCACTGAAACAGCATCAGACTCCCTTCTCCAGATGGTTTATATCATTCAGCTCAGAGCCCAAAAATCAGTGTTCAGTATTCTTTCAAATTGTTTCCATGTCTTGGCTGACTGGCATCAGATGGCATTTAACGAGGGGGGTACTTTCCACTTTTGGCTGCCCAGCATTTCATACATTTCTATTTTTCCTGGTCTGTTTTGGCTCTCTCCACGGCAACAACTCTCTTTTGGAACTAGACTTCAACCCATAGCAGGGCCTCCTTTTCCTGAATACATCCATGGTTGCTGGCAATTTTTCCTTTGTAAACATAAAAAAAACGGGATACGTGCAATAGACATATATATATGTATATTTTAATACTTGTGGACAAATGTTACAAGTTGTTTAAGAACAACAAAATCACCAATGTCTTCCATTTTGAGATGTGTATAGTTTTGTAAGCATTAGTGCTTGGTAGCATATTGTAGTGCCATGTTAGGGGTTAGTGCATGAGCTTAGTCATAATTTTAAACTAAAGAATGAATTAGTGATTATAACCAATAGTGTAAGGAGTGGAAATTATAGACTTTCTTTTTTCATAAGTACCTGAATCTGTGATATTTTCCCTGGGGAAAGGAGAAAAAGGCCAAAAAGTCTCATTTGTGAACAGAAATGTGGGTTCATATTTGGAAGCGTTTGTGTTTGAGTATGTACAAGCTTTTCACTGAGGTACAGCACCCCATTTCAAGATTCTGCATTGCTGTTTGAGGTGAGCTTGTTTTAGACTGTTTTTATATTCTGTGTTGGGTTCCTTTTTTGTTCTCCTTTTGTATCCAGAAACTGTTCTATAATTTGTATGTTTCATTGAGATGCAATGTTAATTAGTTTGGGGAATGTTTATATAATCTGCTAAACATTTACATTTATTTTGTTTAATGGAATATTATCAGTTTGGATGTGTTCTCCATTGTTACAGGTGCTTCCTATTTTCAAATCTGATTTGTATATGGATAGGATTCTAGACTTTCTCATGAGAATTGTAAATGTAGCTAAACATAGGCTGCCATGTAAGTGGACTCTTTTTCCCTTGCTTATAGCAATCTGGCAGCCTTTTTCCTTTTTTAAAAAAAATTTTTTTTATCCTCCCTACCTTCCTTAGGAAATAAAAATTTGCTCTAAAAGCAGAAGATAGCTTTGTGTAGAAAGGAATCCTACCTCTAAAAGCTGCCTTGAGAACTTGGAAGTGGCAGTTTTCTAGAGTGGTTTTTAGATGTCAGTATTAAGAGAGTCCACGATATCTTGACATAGATTCTATGTTAATAAGATAGGAAATGCAAAACTATTTTAATGTGGCATGTTGTGTACAAGCAAGGTGAATTAACAAGTAGATCTGGTAGAACATATCCAGGCACCCAAGTTTATATCCTCATAAGAGTAGTTGTACTCTTAGGAGAGTTGTACTCCTGGGAGAATCTGAAAAATCATTTCAGTTAGAAAGAACAAAAGGTAATTAATACAAAAATAGCACATATATAGGAAAGAATATTTCCTGTTGTAAGAAAAAAAGCCATAAAATGAACTAATAATATTCAAGAGATAGAATTTTAGTAGCAATAAGTTTTGCGTGTATAGGAAATTGCATCTGCAGAGTTGTAGAGTGAATGACTGAGGTTTGTGGGGCTCTTCAGTCGACAGTTTGCGGAAGGAAAAAGAACGCATAAAGGGTACTTTCTTTTAAAGTATGAATGTATATGAACGTGTGTATGGAAATAGCAACTTTGGTGTATGAGAAAAGTTAAAGAACTTATTTGTTTCTCCAAAGAAGAGGTGTAGAAAGGTTGAAGTCCTTCTAGTGCTGATCTCGAGGCAGATGGACTCCTATTGTTCCAGTGAAATGAACCCATATTGTTCATATAAGCAACGGGCATTTACTGTGCAATGACATCTTTTCTGTGCATTTTTAAAAAGGGAAAGTTAGTTGGATATGTGATCAGAGTTTAGGAACAGAAATAAAAAGGACTTAGATGAGCTTTTCCCTATGATTTAATTATTTAGGAGGACTTAAAGGTAGAAAGCAAAGAGATTGGGGATTAGCCAAAGACTGTATGTATATTGGTTTTTTTTTTAAAGCCTTACCTAATGTAGATGTGTTAAAGCTTATGGCCTGTGACTGCTAATTCTGCTAACAAGGTGGCCCAGCAATAGTTTTCGTTCTTGATCTGAGAAGTACATAACTCACATCAGGATATAATAATGGAACTAGGGTAACTTCTTACTCCTTTTTACCTCATGTCCATCTTGGCCATTTAGCACCTTGAAGATCCTTGAAACGATTGGGTCTATGTTGCTTTGTTTTTCCAGGGGAAAATAGTAAAAGATATATGGTAATAGATAGAACTAAGACTCTCTTAAATATTTCTTATGTATGGCAACTCCAAAGGACAGGGAAAAGACTGTATAAAATTGTACTTTCTCTTTAAATGTTCTATGCTGTCAGTCAATGTTAAATATTGTAACAACCAAGCAATATTCCAACATCGGCATGATCATGGCAACATGGCTAATTACAATGATGTCAATAGTTAAACAACTAAAGATCACCGTTAAAGCCATGTTGATAGTACACCATGCTAAAAATGTGCCACAAGATTTTGTAGTTTCAAAGTATGTGGTCAATTACCCTTCAGTTACTGTGGTCTCATGTTTACTCTTTATGTACCTGTGATATGCAAAATATAAAGAGACCCTTGGCCTCCAGGAGTTTACATTCTCATGGTGCTGTTGGTGCAAGCAAACTGCTTCTAGTTTATTCAGAACATTGCTTGGCTATTAATTATACTATTTTGGAAGGATCTCTTGGCCCAGTTTTAAAAGACAGAGGGCTATGCTAAATTTCAGGGCATTAGTACTTGAGTTTACACTGTATTAGCTCTGCTCTTCAACTTCTTTTCCCCAGGAAACTGTGCAGATAATGCTCATTTTTGTGAATAAGAAAAGGAACCATTCTACCTAAGAGCATTTTTACCATCTCCCTATACTGCATATGCTCAGTGATAGAGCTGTCAGTCAATGGCCAAGAAAACAGCATTCCCTCAGACTGTGTATCTCAATTCTGTCTTAACCCAAGGTTTTACGTCATCCCTTAGTCCAAAGGGCCAGGATTTCCTTATAAGCCTTTCATAACTGGATATTGGTCCTAATTTTTAACCTTTGGTGTATGGTGTGTGCATCTGTCCTGAAGCAGCATTATGATAGATGTGCTTCACCTGCCTGCATTTCCAAGCAATTACCTTATTAACTCAAATTCTCAGTTGAAATTTTGCATGTATTGTTATTTTCTATAGTTCCTCTGAATCAAGGGGTTTGCTCTGCATGTTTATTAACATTGAGCCTAGTTAAAGTGCAAGCAATAGTAGTGGCAGGTCCATGATTGATTTTAGAATATTAATACTCTATTGCATGATTGAAATTCTCCCTTATTAGGTGGTAATTTTATATATGCATCCAATAACAAAGCAATAGATACTTAAAACCAATAATATGGGATTAGTCCAATTATATTTATTTTCTAATTAAAGACTATCTTACTTCCATTGAAAATAGGAAGAAGATAAACAGGGACAACCACAGACATTCAAACTGTCAGGAATAGAGTGTAACAGGGCTCACCTTATTTTTCTAGTTAGTTCCCAAGCATGTTTAAAAACAAGACACACTAAGCATGTTTACTGAGTAAATAAACTGCTGTGGCTATAATAACCAGGTGCAGAGTTTCAGGAAAGGTAGGAGAATAGGCAATTTTTTTAGGGGACAGCAGTACACAGCATGTTAAATAACTAGATACAGGGTTTGTCTGGTGAGGTTTATGTAGACTTCAGTATGAGGTTGCTTAAAAATAGCATTTCAAGCCAGAATGAGTAGAACAGCTGGTAGCTCCTGCCACTCAGGAGGGTTGTGCAGGATTATTGAGCACAGGATTTGGAAGCCAGCCTAGGCAACATAGCTAGATTTTTTTTTTAAACCACAAAACTAGTATCTTGGAAGTTTAATACACGTGTACTTGAGGACTTTGGGGTAACTAAGCAACTTCTGGTTGTACTAGAGCTGACCGTCTTGAAAGATCCCCGTGGGGAGGGAGCATTCCACTTAAGTAAACAACTTTGTTACCATCTGCAATTTGGTTTTTCTCCTTACTGTTTTATAACCAGAGCATTACTGTTGATCAACTGGTTAGACTACAGTTTTCTGTTTAAAACAGTGTATGTGCTGGTACTGGCCTTTGTTTTTTCCTCATAGCTGTCTCTCTACCACTTGAGTCAGTTCTGTTTTGTTGTTTTGAAAACAACTGATAGTATGCTGATAGTATGCTGATAGTATGTTGTCACTGATCAACATTCTTTTTGCACTGGTGGAGCACCTGCCATAATGTATGGGGCACTAGGTTTGATCCCAACACGGTCCTCCCTGAGTTAAGAAAGGAATTCTGGCAGAACAGTTTTTGAGGAAAAAAAAAAGTCACCTCTGTAATAAAAAGGTATTGGAGTATCTTTCACAAAGGTTTAATTTACTCTCCTTTAAGTGCTGAATTTGCTCATTACCTGTACTTGGTCTATGTGTTCTCCATTGCTCCACTGGTACAGAAGACAATGCTAAATGAATTTCATTGGTTATATTTTAAGTATTACAAAAGGCAGCTTGCTTTTTTAATCTATGCATCTTCAGGAAATTTGAAGAAGAAATTATATTCCTTGATGTAAAAAGGAACTGTTGTACGAGTTTGGAAACTCTGCACCTGTGTGTATATATATATACTTTTAGCAATAAAGCAGCATGGGCTGAGAATGCACTGAAATTCCATTGTCTGTTAATTGAGATGATTAATTTAAAATAATGATGTAGATTGGGGTAATAGGAGAAAAAGCCTTTCCATAGGACTGTGCTGACATAGGTTCCAAATAAAAAAGAAAAGGGACTTGGGTTTCTTGATAAATAGATAGGTGTGAGAGTTTCTAGCATATTGTTACCCAGTAGGACAGGTACCCATTTGAAGACAGTGTTTAAAATTAACAACATCCCCCTTTCACCTTTAAGACCTAGCTGATGCTACATCAGTAAACAAGTTTTAGTTTCTAAGGTACAGCCATTCTAGGAAATCCTTCCTATCTGAAATATATCAGGCATTTGAGTGAGGAAGCACTGGTACTATGCTACAGGTTGGCTACAAAAATGAAAGTGTCTGCCATTAAGAAGATTAAGATCCATCCAGATGCCCTAGACACTCACCTGTAAGCCGAACTACTGAGGCTAAGACTTGGAGGATTGCTGTTTGAAGCTAGCCTGGACAGAAAAGACTGTAAGATTCTACCCCCCAAATAAAAATGCTGGACTGGAGTCATGCCTCAAAATGGTAGAGTGCCAACTGAACAAGCAAGACATACTTCTCTTTAAGACATACTTTTCTTTAAGAATTGCTCCCCATGGCTCCTGGCTACCTTAGCAGCTCCTACAGCCCTTGAAGGGCTTCTGCATATGCTATTTGCCCATCATTCATTCAGGCCACTAAGACTTCACTTCCTTAGAAGTCTCATCTGCACTGCAGACCTGGTCATTCACATGATACATGTACTTATAGCACTGTTCCTGGGCTTCAAAACCCTTTCAATTCTCATTTTCTCTGTGTTTACATAACAATTTTACTGTTTCCATTTCTGGCACTGGGTAAGTGGCTTAGCAGTAGAGAGTACAGTGCTTGCCTAGTATGCACGAAGCCCTGGGTTCAATTCCTCAGCACCACATAAACAAAAAATACCAGAAGTGGCGCTGTGACTCAAGTGGTAGAGAGATAGTCTTGAGCAAAAAGAAGTTAGGGACAGTGTTCAGGCCCTGAGTTCAAGCCCCAGAACTGGCAAAATTTTAAAAATAATATCCCTGTCACCTAGCATAATACTTTGTAAATGTATTAAATATTCTGATAAGCTACTCAGCTTGTTATAGAAAAGTGGGCATGAGTAGAAGAGTGAAATTTTGTCTGGCACTGGTGGTTCACACTTAGAATCATAGCTACTCAGGAAGTTCAGATCTGAGGATTATGGTTCAAAGCCATTCCACAGGAAAGTCCATGAAAATCTTATCACCAATTAACCACCAGAAAACCAGAAGTGGTGCTGTGGTTCAAAGTGGTAAGGCACTAGCTTTGTGCAAAAGAGCCCAAGGGCAGCACCCAGGCCCCAGGTCTAGCCCGATGATTGACAAAAAATTAAAAATAAGAATGAAATTTTATTACTTTGACCCATAGTGTATTTATTTTACATGAAAAACATGTTTCATAAGTATTGATGTAACAATGGCTCCATGAAGAAATGCTGGTAATCAACATTAACCACAATTGTATTTTCAGATTAACCATGTGTCATTAGATAGAGGATACATAGACATTGCACACAAAACCCCAAATTTGCAGTGAAAGATGTCTTCAGGGGTAGGCATTAGGAAATTAAACTAGAACAAGTACTTAGGCAAATAGCTATAAAACCCAAAAAAGTTTTTAATCTAAGAACAGCTTCACAAATCTCTTGGAAGGTCAGGATAGAAGTCAACATTATAAAGCACATTACACCCCCCCCATTCTTTTTGTTGTTGGTTGTAGGGCCTGAACTCAAAAGGCCTGGGCATTGTTGCTGAGCTTTTTCCACTCAAGGCTAGTGCTTCACCGCTTTGAGTCACAGTGCCCACTTCCGGTTTTCTGGTGGTTACTTGGAGAGTCTCACAGACTTTCCTGCCTGGGTTGCCTTCAAACTGCGATGCTCATATACCAGCCCCGAGTAGCTAGGATTATAGGCGTGAGCCACTGGCACCCAGCTACAAACCCTATTCTTGAAGCCAGGTTCTTTCAGAAATGACCAAATAGCACCTGTTGATGAAGAGTCAACATCTTGAATAGTCACCTGAGAGTCACATCTGAAGAAACAAGGATCAGTTTTCTGGCTTGGACTGGTGAGAAGTAATTTCCTTCAGAATCTTGGTAAGTGAATCTAAGTGAGCATGTGTTAGCATTATTTTCTCTTTCAGCTGGAGGGAGAAATAAATAACAGGTGGTGTGTTTTAACTCTCAATTTGCTGGTTGGAATGCCACTTCAAATTTCAGCTATTTTACCTTTTTTTTTTTGCCAGTCCTGGGGCTTGAACTCAGGGCCTGAGCCCTGTCCCTGGCTTCCTTCTGCTCAAAGCTAGCAATCTACCACTTAAGCCACAGCACAACTTCCAGCCTTTTCTGTTTATGTGGTGCTGAGGATCGAACCCATGGCTTCATGCATACTAGGCAAGCACTCTACCACTAAGCCACATTTCTAGCCCCTTCAACCTATTTTATATAGCAATTGGGAGTTAGCAGTGTCAACCTATGACAAGAATACATTTCTTAGCTGGATGCTGGTGGCTCATGTCTGTAATCATAGCTACTCAGGAAGCAGAGACATGAGGATTTGCAATTCAAAACCAGGCTTGGCAGGAAAGTCTATGAGACTCTTCATTTCCAATTAACTACCAGAAAAATTAGAGAGAGCTGTGGCTCAAAGTGGTAGACTGCTAGCCTTGAACAAAAGACCTCAGGGAAGGGGCCCAGCCTCTGAGTTCAATACCCATAACTGACACCCCCCCACAAAAAAAAAGAAATTACTTCTTAAGCCAGGGATCAGAGGCTCATGCCTCTTACAGCTCAGCTACTCAAGAGGCTGAGCTGTATGGAGTGAGGTTCAAAGCCAGTCTATGACAACAAAATCCAAGAGACTCTATCTTCAATTAACTAGCAAAAAGCCAGAATTGGGGGCATGATGAAAGTGGTAGTAAAAAAGTAAAAAGGCCAAGTGAGACACCAGGTCCTGAGTTCAAGCCACAGTTCAAAAATAAAAATAAAAGCTGGGTCCTGGTGGCTCATACCTGTAATCCTAGTGACTCAAGAGGCTAAGATCTGAGGATAGGGGTTCAAAGTCAGAATGGGCAGGAAAGTCTATGAGACTTTCATCTCTAATTTACCAGCAAAAAAGATGGAAGCAGATTCGGTGTAAAGTACTAGCCTTGAGGAAAAAAAAAAAAAAAAAGAAAAGCATAGGGCCAGGTCCTGAGTCCCCATGACTGACAAAATAAAATAACTTGTCCATACTGGGGATACAGCTCAAACATTTGCCTAGAATGTATGTGCAAGGCCTTGGATTCAACTCCCAGCACCATCTAAAAGGATTTGTCTATATTAAAAAAACTATACAATCATGAAAAGTTTACCTCTGCAATCTTTTCTGGTAGAGGTGCATTCTGAATATCAATCTCAGATGCATTTACTATGGCTTTTGTTCTTAAGTGATAGCTAGATGGAAATATAGAGAACAAATATTAGTACAAATAAGTAAATAAAACACCATTCTGAATTTTTCTATGGTATGACTACTAAGACAATATGATGAGAATATAACCAGAACAATCATAATGTTAAGAAGTTATGTCATACACTGCTATCCTCTTTGGATAACCTGAGTTTAGTATCATCTTTAATACAAATTGTTTTTCATAGGAGATTCTTAAAATTTTACTTGAAAAAACATATCTACTCACCAAACCATTTTATCACTAGAAAGGCAGAAGTAACCCTTCAAAGCAGCCAAAGCAGCATGGGTGGAATACAAATGGAAGCCAATGGGAATTCCACAGGAACTACAGAGTAGGAGGTTGTAAGTGCTGGAGGGAGAGAGAGAATATGACAAGGATAATCTAGAGAATAAATAAAAATATCCATGCTAGCCAGGCTCAGGCCTGTAATGCTAGTTACTCAGGAGGCTAAGATCCAAGGATCGAGGTTTGAAGCCAGTGCAGGCATGAAACTTCAGGAGACTCTTATCTCCAATAAAGTACTCAAAAACAGTAGAAGTGGCTCTGTGGCTCATGGTAGAGTGCTAGCCTTGAACAAAAAGAAGCTCAGGGACAGTGACCAGGTCCACAGAGTTCAAGCCCCATTGCCAGCCAAAAGAAAAAAAAAGGTGTCAGGCACTGGTGCCTCATGCCTGTAATCCTAGCTACTAAGGAGGCTGAGGCCTGAGGATCGTGGTTCAATGCCAGCCCAGGCAGGAAGGTCTGTGAGACTCTTATCTCCAATTAATCATCAGAAAACTAAGTGGTGCTGTGGCTCAAGTGGTAGAGCACTAGACGAGCTGAAGAGTTCAAGGATAGCACCTAGGCCCAGTTAAAGCCCCATGACCACCACCAACAAAAGTATCCATTCCCATGCCTGTAATCCCAGCTGCTTGGGAGGCAGACACAGGCCCAGAGTTCAAGACCCAGATCAGCATCAGATTATATACATGTACATACATACACACGTAAACAAATACACATACCCATATGTGTGGACATAGAGAGGGATGCACACTTCAATAATACTATACAATAATGCTTTGTGTAACTATTTGCAATAAATCTGTCAACAGAATAATATGTTGGTGTGTTTAGTAATCGTGGATTCTGATTTTAAATTGAGAATGCTATCAATTGCAAGGTTCATGTCCATTTTAACCTACTTAAATGTGAAAGAAAAATACATCACACATATGTACATAGCTTACAGGAGGACTCAAAGGATCCTTGATGTGCCTTATTTAAAGGAAATAAACACAAAACTTGGCTTGCATGGCAACAAGCCACAGTTTTCTCCTGGCCCAGGTCCCATCCTCATTCCTCCCTCACAAAGTCCAGGACGAAGCCCCCCGTCCCCCCCCCCCGTCCCCCCGGGATTCTCTTCCTACCTGCATCTGAGTGATCCTTCAATGCCCACCAGAAAGGGCGCTTCCAAAGCCACGCTGTTTGTGACCCCTGGTAAGACAAACGCAGGTCAGGGCGGAACCCTCCGAGGGTCTCGCGAAGGAAAACCCCAGCTGGGGTCTGGTGGCAGGAAGCGGAGCTGTGCCTCCAGGGGTACGCCACCCGCCCGGGGCAGGAAAGCTCAGGGCCGGGGCCAAGAGCCAAGGGGGCTGGGGAGGGAGCGCGGCGCCCGGGCGGGCGGGCGTCCCTGCCTGCGGGGCTCCCCGGGCCCTCCCGCACTCACTGGAGAAGGCCACGGCCCCCAGCGACCGCGACAGGTCCCAGGCCAGGTGCAGCGAGTCGGCCAGCACCGCGAAGCACCGCGCGCACTGGAACACGGCGCAGCGCTCGGGCCGCAGCCACCTCGGCAGCCGCGGGGCGGCGGGCGCTCCCGCCACGCCCACCCTCGGGGGGCCGAGCGGCGAGGACCCGTCCACCACCTGCGAGTCCCACTCCAGGGAAGCGTGGGTGCCACTGGGCGCGTCCGTCGCCTCTTTAACGCCGTTGCGAAAGTCCTGCCAGGACGGCTCCGGGTCACGGGAGCGGGGCACGGCCGCCATGTTTCCGCCGCGCGCGCGCCGGTTTCAAACGCGCACCAAGTCCCGCCCCTAGCGTGGCTCCTGCCTTCCCATTGGACGACACTGGCGGACTCGGCCCGCCTCGCCCGTCGTGGGCCCCACTCCGCATCACTGGAGAGGCGAAAAGAAGAGCGGGCGCCCGCGGAGTCGGAAATCAGCCTTGCTATTGGTCGGAGGCAGAGACCCCCGCCTCCGCGGCATTTTCAACCAATGGGAGAGCCGCATTCCTCATTTTTAAACTCGGGGTCTAGTTCGGCCGGGCCAACGCTCGGGTTGGCGCGAGGGTTGGGAAGGGCTCTGCTCTGGGCGTTTCACCGGGCTGACAGGACGCCATGGCCGTCCCGTCCGCGAAGGAGCTGGACTCCTTCAAGTACGGGGACTTGCGGAACTTGGCCAAGAGTCTGGGGCTCCGGGCTAACCTGAAGGTGCGGGGCCGGCGGGCGGAGCGGGGTGTGCGGTGCGGGGTGTGCGGGGCGGGCGGCGGGGCCCAGCCGGACGCCCCCCCCCCCCCCCCGGGAGACGCCGCGGACACCTCTTGGGCCCGGGGATTTGCTCTCGGTGGCTCCAACTCGGAAACGCCCGTGGAGCCATACGCGTCCCCTCGTCTGGAGGCTGGCGGGAGGTGGGGGGGGGGGGCTCGCGGGAGACGGGGCTGCTCCGGGGCGTGGATGAGGAAAGGCCGGTGCGGGAAGCGCCCGCCGGGCTGTGAGGCATCTGGAAAGCCCTGCTTGGATCCGCTTTCGCGTGTGTGCCAACTGTGGTGGTGCCCCACGGTCCCTTGGTGTTTACGGGGAGACCTGGCCGAAGGAGTGGCGTTTGGGGCGGCCACCCGTCTGGTGGGGTTGATGGGCCTTTACCGGGTCGCTGTTGTACTGGTTCCAAACCAGTGAAGTCTTTGTCCGAGGTTTTGCAGTGTTAGGGGGAAGTGTGGGAATTGGCCGTGGGATGGGGATATGTTTATAGATTGTAGGTGAGGTTTCCCAGGTAATAACTGCATTCACAAGCGGTGATCCTTGCTCTGGATATCCACTCGGTCATCTTACATGTTTTTAAATTAAGCAGAATAACCCGAGCCTAGTACTCTTTGAATAAAGGTGTCTTTGGGAATATTTTCCTAGGCTACAGCTTAATGGCTCCCCAATACTTGATGAGTTTACTTCCTCGGAATCAGTCCTTTAGTGTTTTGTTGTTGTTGTTGTTTTGTTTTGTTTTGGCCAGTCCTGGGCCTTGAACTCAGGGCCTGTGCACTGTCCCTGGCTTCTTTTCGCTCAAGGCTAGCACTCTACCACTTGAGCCACAGCACCACTTCTGGCCGTTTCTATGTATGCATACAAGTGGAGCACTTTACCACTAAACCATATTCCCAGGCCCCTCCTTTAGTTTTTATTTGGCTGGAATCTTAGGGTTGTTTTCTTTTTTCCTCTGTAATAGAGTTATGTAACCTCAACCTTGCCTTCTGCTCTCAGCCTCCCTAATGCTAGGATTACAGGTGTGCTCCACCAAGCACATTTTATCCAAGGCTTCATCCCTAAACAAGAAGTTGAAGGTAGGGTCTCACTTTATGCCCAAGCCTAACTGGGCGCTGTGGTCCTCCTGTTTGTGCTTCCCCACATTGCCAGGGATGACAACAATTGAGCCCAATCATTGCGTGTCCCTCCCTGGTAGCTGGGACAACAGCTGCATACCACCTCTCCCAGGTGTCTGGTGTTGGCTGAGATAGAAGCTGGGAGCTCTAGAACTTTTTTGCCCAGACTAGCCCTGAACCTCGATCCCTAGTTCCTACGCAGCTTAGATTACAGGCTTGAGCCACTGTGCCCAGCTCCACCAAAAAGAAAGAGAGAGAGAGAAAGGGCAAGAACTTAGACTGTCTGGCTTCTAATATGCTGATCACTCCCATCCTAGATAAGACCACAAAAGAAGTTTAAGGAAAGTGGGCTGGGGGTGTGGCGTAGTGGTAGAGTGCTTGCCTAGCATGCATGAAGCCCTGGGTTTGATTTCTCAGCACCACATAAGCAGAAAAAGCCAGAAGTAGCGTTGTGGCTGAACTGATAGAGTGCTAGCCTTGAGCAAGAGAAGCTCAAGGACAGTCCCCAGGCCCTGAGTTCAAGCCCCAGGACTGGCAAAAAAAAAAAAAAAAAAAAAAAAAAACTTGAAGGAACAAGTAGGATATATAGCACTTTGTTTATTTTTATTTTTTATTTTGCCAGTCCTGGGACTTGAACTCAGGGCCTGAGCACTGTCCCTGGCTCCTTTTTTTTTTTTTTTGCTCAGGCTAGCACTCTACCACTTGAGCCACAGCGCCACTTCTGGCTTTTTCTATACATGTGGTGCTGAAGAATCAAACCTAGGGCTTCATGTATGGGAGGCAAGCACTCTACCACGAGGCCATACTCCCAGCCCCGATATATCACTTTATAATAGCTAGACTGGTGCCTGATATGTTGGTGCAGAGCATTCTAATAGGATGTGACCAAGGCTCAGGCCCTAAGCAAAACATCTGGCATATGCCAATTCTCTACCATTCTCTACTGAGTATAAGAGTTTGTGGCTAGGCCACCTTAAATAGATCGTCTCTAGTCTTCAAATGCAAATACTATATGAAAAGAAAAAAGAGAGAGAAGGCACTTGATGCAATTGACCTTCCGAAGCACATGGAAACACTGCTAGTGAGAGCAGTATTCCTTTGAGAGTGCGTCCCCTGCTGCCTGCTGCCAGCTCTTGGGAGCTTGTTCTTCAGTCTAGCTCTGTTAAGAGGGTCACAGGCCTGGCACGATCAGGCTCCTGCCTGCTCGCCTCACTTTCCTAGACTTTTCTCCAGCCACACCACATGTGGTTCTTCAAACTCCACCTTGTGCTATTTCTCTGTCTGTTCCTGCTGCCCAGCTCTCTTCCCTCCATTCTCCAAACCTCAGCAGCCCAAGCCAGGACATCTGCATTGAAACTGGCACATCCAGTTAGCTGCTGATGTCTGCCCTCAGAACACCAGCTTTGATGTCTAAGCCCATATCATCCGGTGCTGCTTTGTGGTACTTACACCCTGTTTTGCAGTTGCCTTTGTCTTTGTCTGACCTTCCCAGTGGGATGTGAGACCCCCGAACTCAAGGGCCAGTTTAGGTCCATCCAGATTTGGTCCTGCAGCCTGACCAGAGACCATTTAATGAATGTGAGAAGATGCATAAAATGAAACAAACTCTTGGGCACATTTTTCATGCTTGTTTCACTTGGCTCTAATGATCTCCTCCACAGGCAGACAAGTTGTTAAAATCTTTGAAAGCCCACCTCAAATTGGAAGCAAGGAAAGAAAGTAACAGTCAGGTAAGTAATGTTCTTTATCATCTATTGGCTACTAAACAATTGTGTTTCATGAGCAATTAACACCACTTATGTGTTGATTAAAAAAAACAAACAAAAAATACCACTTGTAGTGGTTTAAGATATGCAAGTTAGTACCACAGAGATTATTGATCAGAGTGCCAGGTCATTTTCATAATTATTTGTTATAAATGATCTAGAAAGCCATGCAACCTTTTGAATATAAGGTCCTTAAACATTCGGTACCATCTGTAATCCTAGCTACTCAGGAACCTGAGACCAGGCAGAAAAGTCTCCCTCTCCAAAAAGGCCAGGCTGGAG
This sequence comes from Perognathus longimembris pacificus, assembly GCF_023159225.1. Lineage (NCBI taxonomy): Eukaryota > Metazoa > Chordata > Mammalia > Rodentia > Heteromyidae > Perognathus > Perognathus longimembris. The sequence goes on along the minus strand of NC_063183.1, from coordinate 32,211,371 downwards.
GTGTAGTAGACCATTGCCTGAGCAAGCAAGCTGAACCAGTGGTTCTGAGTTCAAGCCCAGTGCCATCACAAGAGACAGGCCGGGAGGAACAGAAAGGGATTAGAAGAAGAAAAGTAGGAGAGTGGAACCTGTGTGCCTTGCCTAGTGTCCTCACAATGAACTGGCAACAGTAGATATACTATAGACCATTAGAACAAACAGTGGGTCTCACTTCTTAGCCAAGATTGACCTCAGAGTCACATCTTTCTGCCTCGAATCTTCTGAGAGCTGGGATTGCAGGCATATGCCACCATACTCAGCTCATCTGTGTTCTGCAAGTTGGTAGCATCTAACCTGTTACTGTATATTGAATAATAAAACAACCTTCCCACTACGGAGTGCAGCCTGTTATCATTCAGTGATCTCTCCTCTCTCCCATGGTGCTGGGTATTGGATGTAAGGCCTGGCAGAGGCCACTGGGCATGCCTCCAGTGCTTCATACAATGATTCCTTTTATAAACCGGTCTGTGTAGGAGGCTCTGGATCCTGACCATCCTTTTTATTTGTAATTTATGATAATGCAGGTGCTGTTATTCTCACCTTACTCTGCGTTTTCCCTTTGTTGAGTTACTTTGGTCTGGGAGCAATCCCATGTAAATATGTATATGCATATGCATATGGCAAAGAGCATGGCAGACCAGTGTCTCTTTTTAGGATGAGAAGGAAAGTGCGGCATTCTTCTGTGATGAGACTGAGACACCGACGAGCAGTCAGGAACAAGCCGGGAAGGAGCCAGTTGTCCATGTCACCAAAAGGAGGAGACGCAGGCACAAGAGAGGCCATGGGAAGCCTAACTCCCAGGTGAATCAATTGTGCAAACTGAACAAGAGCACCATTTGTGCCGGACCTGGCACAGTGTTAGTGAGCCTTCCTTTCGCATTCCGATGCTGAATGCTGTGCTGCACCTCCAAGCTCCTCATAGGGTGTGGTTTTGCAGTTCTCCTGGCTACTCGTGGCCTGGTGATTACTCTGCCCTTCAGTCCCTTATTTTCATACCAGTCTTTACTTTCTCTCGGTGGTACTGGGATTTGAACTCAAGGCCCTTCATTGGCTAAGCAGGTGCCTACTTGGGTCATAGCCCCAGCCCTTTTTCCCCCTTTATTGTTATTTTTCAAGTAGAGTCTTGCATTTCTGCTCAGTGGATTCAGACTTGAGTCCTAGCTCCTCCTCCCTCTGGCTTCTGAGCGCCTCCCTCCTGGGCATGTGGCTGAGCAGTCTTCCCCTGCCAAGTGAGTGGGGTTAGATGTATGTGCCCAGCTGTAAGAGACATTCATGTTGTTTGTTTCCTTTTCAAATCTGCAGCAGGATCATTCCGAGATAAAAATAAGTGATCCTACTACATTCCAGAATGGAGAAAAGCAGGAAGACCAGGATCCCAAAACTCCTGCAGAAATTCCTTCTCAGCCAGACCAGGGCCAAGGAGATGGGAACATGGTTTCCACAGGCCAGAGTGAAATGAAAGGTATGGAGATTGATGTTCTCATCCTTCTGAGAGTTCCAGGTGCAAAGTCAAGGTCAGAGCAGACCACACTCTCCTTATACACCGGTGTCTTCCCTGCCTCTTCCTGCTTCCTACGTACTTGATGCCTGTGGCCACATATCCCTCCTACTCCTCCCCACCACACCTTTGTCTCTAACATGGGCACCTCTAACATGGGCACCAATCCTACTGCATCTAAATCTACCCAAAGGGCCTCAACTTGGCTTTCATCTGTCTATAAAGATCCTGTTTTGGCTGGGAATATGGCCTAGTGGCAAGAGTGCTCACCTTGTATACATGAAACCCTGGGTTTGATTCCTCAGCACCACACATACAGAAAAGGCCAGAAGTGGCTCTGTGGCTGAAGTGCAGAGTGCTAGCCTTGAGCAAAAAGAAGCCAGGGACAGTGCTCAGGCCCTGAGTCCACGCCCTGGGACTGGCAAAAAAAAAAAAAAAAAAAAGATCCTTTTTCTTGACATCCTATCACAGGTACCAGCACTTAGGACTTGAATCTATTTGTGGGAACCACAATTCAGCTCATAACACCAGCTTATAGAACTTCTAAGTGTTTTGTAATTTAAAAGCTAACAAATGTAGAAGGCCATTGGGTCATCTTTTAATTTTTCCCCCCAACTATTAAGGAACTACTGCAGAGCATCAAGCCCTATCACTGACCTACAGTCAGTGATTTTAAATTGTTGTTGGGGCTTGAACTCTGGGCCTGGGCACTGTCCCTGAGCTCTTCAGCTCAAAGCTAGCACTCTACTTCTTGAGCCACAGCACCACTTCTGGTTTTCTGATGGTTAATTAGAGATAAGAGTCTCGTGGACATTCCTGCCCTGGCTGGCTTTGAGCCACAATCCTCAAATCTCAGCCTCCTGAGTGGCTAGGATTACAGGTGTGAGCCACCTGCACCTGGCTCAGCCCTGACTTTTTTTTTATAGGAAGTAGACTAAGATTGGTAGTGGCAAAGTTTAGGGAAGATAATCCTTCTTGGGAACAGGAGAGGTCTCATTTTTTTTCTCCTTAGCCCCTCTAAGCCAGCCAGAGTCTGGTGAAGGTCTTATTTGCCTCCTCTACTAGTACAGTTTCACATGGGCCCTGTACTCCTAATGTGTATTTCTTAAATGACAAGCACTTTCTCACACAAGTGTACAAAGTGTGAGAAGTTCATCAGCATGGTTTCTCTTCCTCCTTCCCTTCCTTTGTTTCTTTGTCATTCTTCCAGCCCTTTTACCCTTTAGTTAGATGGCTAACTTTTTGCCTAGGCATGGCCTTGAACTACTGATCTGCTCTTGGGTAGCTAGGATGACAGTTGTGTACATTTTCATCTGATCTCATTAGTATTGTTTCCCAGTCCCCCCTGAAACTTTTTTAAGTAGAAAAATTTTATTTAGAGTTATAAAATATTGTTTTTGAAAGATAGTTTTAGAGGCTGGGAATATGGTTTAGTGGTAGAGTGCTTGCCTAGCATACATGAAGCCCTGGGTTTGATTCCTAAGGACCACATAAACAGAAAAAGCCAGAAGTAGTGCAGTAGCTCAAGTGGCAGAGTGCTAGCCTTGAGCAAAAGAAGCTCAGGAACAGTGCCCAGGCCCTGAGTTCAAGCCCCAGGACTGGCAAAAGAAAATGTCGTTTTAGCTAGGTACCAGTGGCTCATGCCTATAATCCTAGCTAGTCAGAATGCTGATATTTGAGGACTAAGGTTGGGAGCCAGCCTAGGCAGGCAAATCCACAAGATTGTTATTCCCAAATAATCAGGAAAAGTAGAGTTATGGCTCAAGTGGGAGAGTCCCAGTCTTGAGTGTAAACAGCTATGGAAGATCAAGAGGCCAAGTTGAAACCCCCTGTTACCAGCAAAATTTTAAAAAAGTCATCTTGGTTATTCTAGCATTAGAGCTTGCTGGACCTGTTTTTGATTAGTTTGTGTCTTTGTATTTAGATAATGAAGATTTGAAGGAACCTTCAGAAAAAAAGTCTCGCTTTACAGATGGATTTTCCAGACTTGCAAACAGTAAAAAAACTGCAGCCACTACTCCAAGTAAGTGTGTGCACACACACCAAGGAAAGGTTTGGGCCTCTTAAGACACAGCTGTGGCTGTAGCAGCTAAACGTAGACATGCTGAGCCAGAACTTATATTCTACTCTCATTTTCTAGTTTTCAGATCTGGGGTACTGTTTCCTTAATAACCTGACTTCCTAAGTGCAAAGTAGAAACTATTATACTTCCTGTTTCAACAGGTGGATACCCAGACTGAGAATATTTTTCCTATTACTGATTACCTAACATAGCATATACAGCAGGCAGGCACTCCCTAAGTAGATGAACAAAATGTCTGTGGCGCTCAGGGCACAGTAACCACTGTCTACAAAGTTTCTAATTAACCTAGAAAAATCTGGTTTTTCAATTATAAAACTTGTCACTTATTTATTTATTTATTTATTTTGGCCAGTCCTGGGCCTTGAACTCAGGGCCTGAGCATTGTCCCTGGCTTCTTTTTCCTCGAAGCTAGCACTCTACCACTTGAGCCACAGCACCACTTCTGGCCTTTTCTATATATGTGGTGCTGAGGAATCGAACCCACGGCTTCATGTATACGAGGCAAGCACTCTTGCCACTAGGCCATATTCCCAGCCCCTAAAACTTGTCACTTATATTTGTTGTTGGTGGTGGTCATGGGTCTTGAACCCTGGGCCTGGGCACTGTCCCTGAGCTTCTTCATGCTCAAAGCTAGTACTCTACCACTTGAGCCCCGGTGACACTTCCAGATTTTTGAGTGGTCAATTGGGGATAAGAGTCTCATGGGGCCTTTTCTGCCTAGGCTGGCTTCGAACCATGGTCCTCAGATCTCAGCCTCCTGAGTAGCTAGGATTTTCGACGTAAGCCACCAGTGCCCAGCTTTCTCACATTTTTTGACACATAAATGTTAGATATTTATAGTAAGGCTGTAGGTCATGTATTAGAAATTCCACAAATGTTTATATACATAGTATAACATAGAGCAGGAGTCAGCAAACTACCTCCTGCCTATTTCATCTATTCTTCAATTCCTAGGTGCATGCCCAGTGGCTCATGCCTGTCATCCTAGCTACACAGTAGGCTGAGATCTGAGGATTACGGTTCAAAGACAGCCCAGAGGGCCTGGGAATATGGCCTAGTGGCAAGAGTATCTTGCCTTGTATACATGAAACCCTGGGTTCGATTCCTTAGCACCACATATATAGAAAAGGCCAGAAGTGGCACTGCGGCTCAAGTGGCAGAGTGCTAGCCTTGAGCAAAAAGAAGCCAGGGACAATGCTCAGGCCCTGAGTTCAAGCCCCAGGACTGGCAAAAACAAAACATAACAAAAAACAGCCCAGTCTGAGCAGTAAAGTACCTATGAGACTCTTATCTCCACTTAACCACCAAAAAACCAGAAGTGGCTGTGTGGCTCAAGTGGAAGAGGTCAGGAATAGCACCCAAGCCCAGAGTTCAAGTCAGACTACCACCAACAAAAAATTTAGAACTTTAGCCTGGTGCTAATGGTTCGCACCTATAATCATAGCTACTCAGGAGATTTGAGGATTACTGTTCAGTTGCGGGCTGGGTGGGAAAGTCCATAAGATTCTTATCTCCAATTAACCACCAGAAAACGGAAAGTGGGAAAGTGGCGCTGTGACTCAAAGTGGTAGAGCACTAGCCTTGAGCAAAAGAGCTCAAGAGCAGCACCCAGTCTGAGTTCAACAAAAAATAATAAAATAAATTAGAACTTTCACAAAGATGATGCTGAAGTTAAATGTTAAGGATGCAAAAAGAGATTACTAATAAAAAAAAACCCACAAGATTAGGATAAATGCATTTTGTCTTACTCATTTTCATATTTTGGGGGAACATTCTAGATTTTAAGAAGCTCCATGAAGCTCATTTTAAGGAAATGGAGTCCATTGATGAATACATTAAGAGAAAACGGAAACATTTTGAAGAACACAACTCATTTAATGAACTGAAGGTATGCAGAAAAAAGTCCATATTTATTTTTCCAATCAAGGGTCTCACTGTGCCCACACTGGCTTTAAACTCTTGATCTTCGGCCTCTGCTTCCTGTGTGCTGAGATTCTAGAGCTACCATCAAGCCTAGCTAAAATTTATGTTCCTAATGGGACTAAAGTACTGGTTCCCAATCTTGAAAGCATGTAGCTCCATGGCTAATAAACAGTATTGTTTTTGTCTTTTTCTTTTCTTCCATGTGCATGCATGGGTGCTTGCATGCGCGGTTTTGAGGCTCTAGCAGAGCTTGAACTCAGCCTCATGTTCTCTTGGACTTTTCACTCATCAATGGTATTCTACTTCTTGAGCCATACATTGAGCCCAGGTTTGTTTTTTGTTTTTCCCCCACTGGTTAATTCAGGAATAATCTTGGATTTTTCTGCCCAGGCTGAGTTCAAACCATCATCTTTCAGATCTGAGCCTCCTGAGTAGCTATGATTATAGGCATGAGCCACCAGCACCTGGTGTTGTGTGTGAACACGGCTCAGCAGTGCAGTATTTGTTGGTTTGTTTGTTTGTTTTGCCAGTCCTGGGGCTTCAGCTCGGGGCCTAGACACTGAACCTGAGCTCTTTTGGTCAAGGCTAGCTTTCTACCACTTGAGCCACAACTCCACTTTCCGTTTTTGAGTTGTTAATTGGAGATAAGAGTTTCACAGGTTCTTTTCTTACCCAGGCTGTCTTTGAATTACAGTCCTCAGATGTCATTCTCCCGAGCAGCTAGGATTACAGGTGTGAGCCACTGGCACCTGGCTAACACGGGGCTTCTTCTATGCATCTAGGGTTGGGCTTTCTCAAACCACATTAGCAAGGGCTAGGAGTCAACCACATCCACATCTGGATACTTGGTGAGAGGAATTCAAACAGTGTCTTCTTCTGCAGAGATGCCTGGACGCAGGGCTGCTTCAAGTCCCCTTAGTATGAAGCGGGCTTGTGAAGTCTCTGATGAGCGGTTGAGGTTTCTAAAATGGTATGGATGAGTTTGTTTTCAAGATAAAAGTTGAAAGTCAAAACAGTCCTCTCGAGCAACACTTTTGAGCTTGTCCTTGAAGATAAACAAAAATGAAGTGCTTTTCTTAGTTCCTGTGTCATTCAAGTCTGAGTGCGTTCATTCTAGAAATCCCCCTTCCATCCTCCTTGCTGTGTCCATTTAGGATGATCTGTTTGGAGACTAGAGATGCAGCCGCCATTACAGCCCCTTCCCCGTGGCTGCTGGGAGGCTGCTCTTGGCAGGTGGTGGTTTAGGGATCTGTGCTGGACAGGAAGGAAGCACAGGTTGTGTTCCTGAGTAGCCAGAGGTGGCTACTTCATGGTCCAAATCTTTCCACGTGGCTAGTTAAAACCAACCTGTTTTAGGCTGTGAGGTTTTTGGCATGCCTAGTGAGACCTTTCCTATCCTGAGCTTGTAACATATACTGTATTTATTTTCACTTTTACTTTTCTGTTAGGGGTATAGGAGTTAAGTTTGCATTCAGCTCTGCACTTGCTAGGCAGGCTCTCCACCACCTGAGCATGCCCCCAGCCCTTTCCTACTAATTTCATTATTCCCGCTGTCTAATGCTTACACCACAAGTTTATTTTTGTATATGTCAATTTCACTTGTCCTATCTCTATTGTCGGGTAATGTGGTGATATTTCTTCTTGCAACAGATCCTAGACTAATAATAGAAATATATGTATTTGGGCTGGGAATGTGGCTTAGTGGTAGAGTGCTTGCCTAGCATGCATGAAGCCCTGGATTCAATTCCTCAGCACCCCATAAACAGAAAAAGCCAGAAGTGGTGCTGTGGTAGAGTGAGCAAAAAGAAGCCAGGAACAGTGCTCAGGCCCTGAGTTTAAGCCCCAGGATTGGGGCTTAAAAAAATTATTCTCAGTACCTTCCCAATGTCTAAAAAAATATGACCAACTGGAACCCTTCATAGCAATTTCATGGTGACAATTTCATAGTAACCATTATTTTCCCTTCTCCTTTTCCTCCTATTCTCCTTCCTTTTCTTCTTCCTTTTGTTGTTGTTGTTGGGGCTTGAACTCTGGGCCACCTGGGTACTGTCCCTGAGCTCTTCAGCTCAAGGCTAGTGATCTACCACTATGAGCCACAGCACCACTTCTGGTTTTCTGGTACTTAATTGGAGCTAAGCATCTCATGGACTTTCCTGCCCAGGCTGGCTTCAAACCCAGATCCTCAGCTCTCAGCCTCCTGAGTAGCTAGGATTACAGGCGTGAGCCACCGGCGCCCAGCCGGCCAAGCCTTTGAAGTGGTACATTTCTTTCTCAGAAGCAGCCTGGCACTAAGGGAAGGGTAGTGACTCCAGTTCCTCCAAGAGGAAGACTCCCTGTGGCCTGCACTCCCACTCAACAGTGCCAGTCTCCAGGCCAGTCCCGCAGCTCTGCGAGGAAGAGCACGGTGTGTCTGAAGGGGTCAGTCAAGCGGACCACGCTCTCAGCAACCAAAATGAACGTCAGGTAGAGAGATCACTCCAAAGTGTAAATGGGCAAGGCTGCGGTTGAACTTATGAAATGATTTTATTTTTGTTTTGGTACTGGAGATGTTTATGTTTGCTTAAAAGGGGAAAAATGCAAAGGAGGCAAAAAAGGATTGAGAACAAAGAAAAATCAGCAATATTTTATAGGTTAGAAAGTTTTCATTTGGATTCAGTTTTGTTTGATCCAATGTCCTCAAGCACAGATTTGATTTATAAGATGGAAGATAAGATGCATGTGCTCGTGTGTGTATGTGTGTGTACGTATGGATAACCATCATTTTATTAGTTTGATGTGTACCTGCTACAAAGAATTTTTTCCATTGGCTTAAGCATGAAAGTGAGGCTCACGTCACCAAGAAGAGAGAAAGAGGAGAGCACCTCCAAGTGGCTCCTGAGCTATAACTTGAAGCCCACAGGCTTCTACCACAAGCTCGCCTTAGTGTGGTTAAAGTCCTCTGGCGGTCTGGTAAAGGCCGGTGGTTTTACCTCCTGCCCCAAGTAGCCTCTCAAGGCCCTGCACTGTCATTTTAGGTTTTCAGCTGCTACTAAAGATAACGAGCATAAGCGTTCACTGACCAAGACTCCAGCCAGAAAGTCGCTACACGTGTCTCTATCTGGGATTAACCCCAAAAGCCAGGCCATGCTCGGAACACCCAAGTTAAAGAACACCAAGGAGAATTCTGCTTCTGGTAAAACAAAAACAAACTGGTTCATCTTCAAGCCATATAACGTCCCAAATGAAGTATAACTCTTTTTCTAACATCCTTATCACATCTATAAAATCAAGTGCAAAGACTTCATCCCACAGGAAGTGAAATTGGGAGGATCACAGAAAGGCACATAGATTATTTCTGACAGAAGTGATCATTTGACTTAAAAAAATAAAAAGAATTATAGTAGGCCTTTCATCTAATTAAGCCCTCTAATGTTTTGGGTCATTTTTTTTTTTTAGTCATTACTCCATTCAAGTTGACTACGATGGCAGTGAAGACGCCAGTCTCTGATAAGAAACCAGTATTTGATCTGAAAGCAAGTTTATCTCGTCCCCTCAATTATGAACCACACAAAGGTATGTGGATGTTTGCTGCTGTAAATGGATTATGTAAAGATGAGGAAAAAAAGTGTTGAGTGTAGATCAATGGTAAAATGCCTAGAATACATGAGGCCAACCCTGGGTTTGATCTCCCACACTAAAAATGATTTAATGCATGAATGAAAAAATTGTACTTAACTGAGCGGAAGCCACACTTTACTTGGAATTCCTTCCCTTGTCCCTGCTTCCAGATGGGCCCGTGGTTAAAACTAATTGATTCATTTATACTTTAACCAAAGTTTTAACTTTTAAACAATTTCAAAATTAATATAATTTCAACTAAAATCAAGAAAATCTAACAAGTTAGCCCATGCTAACTTCCTACTTTTTGTCTATTTTGAATACTACGGTGAATACGGGACATAAGTATTTCTCCTTACTGAAATTTGCTGTTCCTAATCATTACCTCCCCAATCCTATCCACCCTTCTCCACCACCACAATTCCACTCTGCTTCAGGTTGCACACGCGTGAGAACATGTAGTGTACACTTCACCTGCCTGGCTCATTTGACTTGGACATCTGTGTACCAGTTCCAACCCATGTTGTTACAAATGATAGGATTTCCTTCTTTGTCAAAGCTGACAGTGTCCCATTAATACACATCCTTTTCTTTATCCATTCATCTGTTGGGGGACACCAGGCTGATTCCATAACTTTGCTACTGTGACAAGTAGTACTCTTAACATGGGAGTGCAGATGTCTTAACAATAAACTGATTGTAAATCTTCTGGGTAAATACCTAGAAATGAGAACTGCTGGATCTAGTCCCAGTTCTGTTGCCAAGAGAATATTCCCACTCATTCTATTCTGAATGCATTTTAATAAGTTAATAGTGTCTTTGGGGGGGGGGCAGGGGTCAGTCATGGGGTTTGAACTCTGGACCCAGGTACTACCCCTGAGCTTTTTCACTCAAGGCTAGTACTCTACCATTTTGAGCCACAGTGCCACTTCTGGTTTTCTGGTGGTAAACTGGAGATCTGAGTCTCACAGACTTTCCTCCTGAGCTGGCTTCAAACTGTGATCCTCAGATCTTAACCTCTTAAGTAGCTAGGATTACTGGTGTGAGCCACTGGCACCCAGCTCAAAATGCTACTGTAATATTACACATACCTAAGCAATCTTGGCATAAATGATACTTGGTTGTAATAGTTTCTTTTGGGATCTGTTCAGGGGATTTTTAATACAAGTTTTTTTCTGGAACTTCCTAAGAATAATAATATGGCATTCATTTTTAGGAGAAAAGTCTGATTTATATCAGGAATATGGAATCAAAGTATTTTCAGAATATACTGGGAATTGTGTGTAAAACAATGTAAATATGGCTAGGAAGAAAGCAGCCAGAGATGGAAGACAATAGACTTGTAAATAAGATATCTATACATTGTTTGTTCTACATTAGGAAAGCTGAAACCATGGGGACAATCTAAGGAAAATAATTCTCTCAGTGAACGTGCAAGCAGAGTTAGCCTCTATAAGAAATCTTACAAACAACCTCCTCTCCAAACCAGGTAAGTGAATAATTATCCAAGCTGGAGAATTTTTCTAATATCAAACCTCTGTATATATAGAAGCACCTCCGAAACATAGGATAGTCTCACTAGTAGTGTTAGGCAGGTTAGAAATGGATGTCTTAGTCCATTTTACTTTACAAGAGAAGAATATTACTTGGCAAAGAAGCATGTTTCCTTTGGCTCAGGGTCTGGAAGGGCAAGGCAGGCCCTGGCAGGAGCCTTGTGCTCTACTGTTAACATGGCGACGGATCGCATGGCGTCAGCACATTCAAGAGGCTAGAGTGCTCAAGTGGTAGTGTTTGCCCAGGGATTGGAAGGCTCTCAGCTCATTCCGTATTACTGGGGGAAAAAGCATGTGACGAGCTCTAACACAGTGGCCTCATTTTCTACCAGCCTAGGCCCTCCAAACCCAACCTTTCAAAGGGCAGTACCCACAAACCTAGTGTTACCTCTACTGGGCTCCACACTTAAGGAGTCCAGCACCTCTGAATACTATTGTGGTTCCAGCTTCCAGCACATGAATCCGTGGGATACAAAACATATCCAAACTACATGGGGCACCTGTAGGATTTTCTGTAATACTGTGACTGGGCTCTAGGGCAGCAGATTCCAAGTCAGGTTTGGAGTGAGGCCAAATATCTGCATTGTGTTCAGGACTATAGAGGTAATTCAGAAAACCCAAATTCAGAGCACAGATCTTGCATGACTTGTTCACCCAGACAAAGCATGCGGTATCCTGACAGCACCTAGGTCCTCACAAAGACACAAGGAACACGAGATACTGAACCTAGGACAGTCTTCACAGGCTTTCTTTACCACAAGGCCAAGTATACCCAAATTACTGCCTGTGTGGTGGTCGCTGGTCCTGCCTAGCACTGTCCTAATACAAGGTCACCTATCATTTGATGCTTATCTATATCCAGCTTCTGCTAAAGCCTTTACTATATGTTATTAAGACAGTTAATAAAAGAAAGGTGCCAGTGACTCACACTTGTAATCCTAGCTACTCATGCTAGGATCTAGGATCATAGCTCAAAGTCAGCCTGGGCAGAATAGGAATAGTCCGGGCTGGGGATATAGCCTAGTGGCAAGAGTGCCTGCCTCATATACACGAGGCCCTAGGTTCGATTCCCCAGCACCACATATACAGAAAACGGCCAGAAGCGGCGCTGTGGCTCAGGTGGCAGAGTGCTAGCCTTGAGCGGGAAGAAGCCAGGGACAGTGCTCAGGCTCTGAGTCCAAGGCCCATGACTGGCCAAAAAAAAAAAAAAAGAATAGGAATAGTCCATGAAACACATCTCTAATTAACCAGTAAAAAGCCAGAAATGGAACTGTGGCTCAAGTGGTAGGGCACCATCCTTGAGAGAAAAAGGCAGAAAAGAAGACAAGGCCCTGAGTTCAAACTCAAAGGGAGAAAGAGAAGACAGTTTATATAATATGGCTTTTTTTTTTTTTTTGGCCAGTCCTGGGCCTTGGACTCAGGGCCTGAGCACTGTCCCTGGCTTCTTCCCGCTCAAGGCTAGCACTCTGCCACTTGAGCCACAGCGCCGCTTCTGGCCGTTTTCTGTATATGTGGTGCTGGGGAATCGAACCTAGGGCCTCGTGTATCCGAGGCAGGCACTCTTGCCACTAGGCTATATCCCCAGCCCCTAATATGGCTTTTTTTAAAAGTTATCTCTAGAAATATAATGGTCTAAGTCAGTAATCCTGTTTCTAGTTCTAGCACTATGACTAGACGATGTGATTATGAACTTAATTACTTTATTGGTCCCTATCCTGGGGTGTAAACTCAGGTCCCTGAGCTTTTGTGCTAAAGGCTAGCACTCTACAAATTGAGCCACAGCTTCACTTGGTTAATTGGAGATAAGAGTCTCATAGACTTTCCTGCCCTAGCTGGCTTCAGACTGCAATCCTCAGAGCTCAGCTTCCTGAGTAGTTGGGATTATAGGCATTAGCCATTAGCACCTGAAAAGTGAATGTGATTTTTTTTTTCCTGCCAGTCCTGGGGCTTGAACTCAGAGCCTGGGCACTGTCCCTGGCTTCCTTTTGCTCAAGGCTAACACTCTGCCACTTGAGCCACAACACCACTTTCCTGTGTATGTGGTGCTGAGGAATCAAACGCAGGGCTTCATGCATGCAAGGCAAGCACTCTACCACTAGGCCACATTCTCAGCTCTGTAAACGTGATTTTTGACAGACTAACTGGGATTAGAGATTTAAAGTATAGGAGTTGAATTAAATCACCACAGTCAGTAACCTCTGGCTCCCATTCCATGCATGAACTTAGAATGTTGAGGTAACATAAAAGGAAAATGAGTACTTCTAGCTGTTGGGACAATACCAGTTTTCACAAGTGTGTTCAATGTCACTTAAGTTTGAGTATTGGTTTGAAGTTGTCTGCTGTGGCACTTCGCCAGGATCTAACCTATGACCTACCTGTTCTTAGGGAAGAGCAACGGAAAAAGCAAGAGCAAGAACGAAAGGAGAAGAAAGCAGAGGTGTTGGCTGCTCGAAGGGGCCTCAAGATGGTTAAAAACAACTAATTGTCTGGTTAATATTCCTTCATTCTTGTTTTTCTTTTGTAAATATTTTTCTGCTGTCTCTTTTTATCACTGTTAACTTTTATCCATTATCTATGCACTGTCCCTGGGTTCTTCAGGTCCTATAGCTCTGAAAAGTTATCATCTTAAAGCTCAAAAATCTGTTGGGTGCTGGTGGCTAACACCTGTAATCCTAGCTACTTAGGAGGCTGTGCTCTGAGGATGGTTGTTCAAAGCCAGCTAGGGCAGGAAAGCCCGTGAGACCCTTATCTCCAATAAACTACTCAGAAAAAGCCAGAAGTGGTGCTGTGGCATAAAGCACTAGCAAATGAAGCTCAGGGACAGCGCCTTGGTCCAGAGTTCAAGCCCCAAAACTGGGGAGGAGGAGTCCTTTGCAGTATTTTTACCTAAGTCTCTGTACATTCAGTTTTGTGATGAGACTCGTCCTTGAGATTATTAACTTAGATTTTTTAATGCCAAGATTCCTCTTAGTTCTCACATTAACAGATCCACAGTGTTGTTCTGGGCAAAAGCATTTACCTGATGGCAGCTACTTATACCATAAGCTTCGGTAGCGATAGGATAGAAACGCCAACTCACCCTCCAGTCTACAAAACCTAGCAGTTTTAAACTGGGCCAGTAATTTGATTATGGCACCAATACTGTAACTCTGAAAAATGTAAGAGACTACAAGCACCTGTGTTCACATCACTATGTAATTTTCATGGTACTATAGTCTTAAAAGTAAAATCCTACAGCTCATTTTCCTTGCTTACAGATCCCAGTAAAAAATTTAGAGGCCTGGTGGGAGTCAGTGAGAGAGAACTATATACCCTAGGTCCACTGCCAGTACCGTAGAGATTTACTGCTTCTAAATATTCCTATGTTCTGTCACACTTACTAAACCTTAGAAAAAAAGACAAGAGAACTTAAGTACATCCTGTTCCTTGTACCTATGTAGAGTTTCTGGGTTGTATACGAAAGACTTTCATAAATAAACCTTTTTCTCATTGCTGTAGATTTGTTCTTTGTAAAATTCAGATGAGCAGCTAAGATTGGCTGGAGCTCTTATGTACTTTCATACACTCCAGGTATAACCCCATTTCTCGTATTTTCCTAGTGCAGATCCTAGCTTCTCCACCTGGCTTGCTGAGAATGGAGTCTTGTTAACTTTTTGCCCTGGTTGTTCTTAAGCCTTGGTCCTCTCTTCTCTGACTTCTAGGCAGAGTAGCTGGGATTATAGGAGTGAAGTACCATGCTCAGCCTAGAAATACCCTACAACAATAAAAAGAAGCACTAATACAAGCCGGGTGTTGGTGGCTCACGCCTGTATTTCCTAGCTACTCAGGAGGCTGAGATCTGAGGATCATCAGGTGAAGCCAGCCTGAGCAGAAAAGTCCTCAAAAACCAGCAGTGGATTTGTGGCTCAAAGTGGGAAAACACTAACCGTGAGCAAAAGACAAACAACAACCTCAGTGGGCTGGGAATGTGGCCTACTGGTAAAGTACTTGCCTCGTATACATGAAGCCCTGGGTTCGATTCCCCAGCACCACATATATAGAAACCAGCCAAAAGTGGCACTGTTGCTAAATGGTAGAGTGCTAGCCTTGAGCAAAAAGAAGCCAGGGACAGTGCTCAGGCCCTGAGTTCAAGCCCCAGGACTGGCAAAAAGAAAAGCTCAGGGACAGTGCCCAGGCCATGAGTTCAAGCCCTACAACTGATGACCCCCTCAAAAAAAGAAAGAAAAGAATGACAACTATGTTATGTGAAGACACAACATACATTTTGAGTGTAAGAATATGAAGTATACAGGTAAGGTATACCTGTGGCGAAGCTTAGCCACCTGAAACTGGGAGTGGGAATGAAGGCTGACATAAAAGACACATGGAAGAAATACCTTAAAACTTCAGTAATGATTGCAAAATTTAATATGCTGTGTATATTATAGCTCAATGAAACTGTTAAACAAGGCTGGCGATGTGTCTCTTGCTTACTTGTGATTTGGGCTTTCTTCAAGTACTTAATGTAACAATGTTTGTACCCCTTTGTCTAACATGGAAGAACTGATCAAATTCAATTGGTTATCAAATCAAGGTCTTATTTTTGGCTTATCCAATCTCTAATATCTTAAATGACCGAGGAGGTATTAGGGCCAGACATCTAATATCTTTAGTTTTTCTAGTTGTTAGTGAAGTCACCAGAAATAAGAACTAGAAAGGATTTTTGTTGTCGTTAGATTGGGACTCGGCACCTAACATTGTGCTCACTGGCTGGTGCTCTACCAAGTGCACCTTGCCTCCAGCCCCAAGGACAAGCTCTCTATGGATACCTCATGGCTATCATGAAGAGTGGTAGAAGACTGCAAAGAGCCTGGCCAGATTCCTAATAGAAACTTTTCTGACAAAAGTTATTTGCATGGTACTTCTCCATCAGTACCTTCATTTTATGAGCAAAGGCAGAGCTCAGAACCTGGCTTCAGGCTCTTCTGCTTTCTCTTAGCAACACCATTGTGCCCTGTCTTAAGACTACATCCCACCATTCATTGGATGCTGTTAAATGCTTTATTTTGGGCTTAGTGATAAGAGTACTTGCTTAGTGATAGAGCACAAGGTCCTGGTTCAAACCCCAGCCACAAGAAAAGTAAAAAGCAGATATATTTTATCTGTGTTGTACAGATATACTTACTACCCAAAAGACAAAGCGGTCACGTGCTCATCTCTACTTAAATAGTCTTGGGCTAATTTCTGGAGAATTTTCATAGGCAAATTCTTCTGTATGTGTCGGGTCTTTAAACACGCCAATAAAATCTATTTCCAGGAAGAAGGGACCATCCACTTTATCACTCAGGGTAAATCCTAAAGATGCGATCTAAATTTAAAAAACAGAGAAACTGATTAAAATCTCATATAAGGGGAGTTTCCCAATCCCAGGAGATAAGGGCTGCTATCGGGGTCTTTATGCCTCAGCTCTCATCTAGCCCATGATGTCTTAGCATGCTGCTTCTCTGTACTTCCAACGGGATCCTGGGCATGAGATGACCACACTAACATTCCTCTAGGATAGGGACTTACTTACAGAATAGGACTGACACCTAAGATCAGTCTGAGAGTCCATCTGGGCAAAACAGAGGTGTTCCTATGTAGGGATTTTCATCTCTCCTCTGCCAGCCTTCCAATCATGCCTGCCTAGAAAGTACAAGGCCCCGAGTTCAAGTACTTCCATACAAAGTTTTTTTCTTTTTTAAATGGGTAGGGGGAGCTGAACCTATTCACACAGTAGTGTTTCACTGAGGCTGTTACCCTTCTGAGTGGAAAGATCCTGAAGTGTTACCTTGTCCAGCATAACTGGGGTCTGGACATCCCGGATTCTTCCTTTATTTGAGAAGAAAAATTTGGAAAAAGGAATCTGAAAGGAAAGACCCATTTTATTTCATAGCGAGAACATAAGCCATCAAGATTTGCATGGAATTACAATAGTAATAGCGTTCATTTTTATTTTTTATTTAGTTATTTATTTTTTGCCAGTCCTGGGCCTTGGACTCAGGGCCTGAGCACTGTCCCTGGCTTCTTTTTGCTCAAGGCTAGCACTCTGCCACTTGAACCACAGCGCCACTTCTGGCCGTTTTCTATATATGTGGTGCTGGGGAATCAAACCCAGGGCTTCATGTATATGAGGCAAGCTCTCTTGCCACTAGGCCATATTCCCTGCCCCCTAGCGTTCATTTTTAAATTCTGAGGAAAGATGACTGATTGAGCCTCACAAGTTCAAGACCAGCCTCGGCAACATAGCAGGATCACATCTCAGTAAACAATCTGGACAAGAAGTTTGGTTTTTGTCTTTGCCATACTGGGACTCAAACCCAGGGTCTTAGTTTCCTAGCTAAAGTGTTCTGCCACTGAGCTACATCCCCAACCAGAATAAATAATAACGTATGCAGTTATGAAAGTGACTAGCCATCTTTCTCAAAGACACTATCTTATCTTCCTTCTTTCTTCCTTTTTTGCCCAGTCCTGGGGCTTGAAATCAGCCTGGAATCTGTCCCTGGGCTGCTTTTTCTCAAGGCTAGTGCTCTACCACTTGAGCCCCAGCACCACATCTGGCTTTTTCTGAGTAATTTACTGGAGATAAGAGACTCACAGGAATATGGCCTAGGAATAGGAATAGGAATATAGTGGCAAGAGTGCTTGCCTCAGATACATGAAGCCCTAGGTTCAATTCCTCAGTACCACATATCTACAAAAAGGCCAGAAGTGGCACTGTGGTTCAAGTGGCAGAGTGCTAGCCTTGAGCTAAAGAAGCCAGGGACAGTGCTCAGGCCCTGAGTTCAAGCCCCAGGACGGGCAAAAAATCAATCAAACAAAGAGACAGACTTTCCTGCCCTGGCTGCCTTTAAACTGCAATACTCAGACCTCAGCCTCCTCAGTAGCTAGAATTACAAGTGAGCCACCAGTGGCCAGCTACAATTTTCTTTATTAATGCAGTGCTAGGGAGTGCTAAGAAAGCACTCTGAACTGTGTCCCTAGCCAACGATGTAATTTTTCATTAGCATACACAGTTATATGAGGGTGGTATGTCATTGTGACATTTCCACAAATGTATAGGGTATTCCAATCTACCTCCATCCCTCTTGTCACTCTCCCTTATTCCTTCCCTTGCTTCCTAATATATTTCATTATTCCATTTTTATACATGCCAAAGTCTATCTCAATCATACTTATCCTCTTTCACCCTTGTTACCCCAATCTTCTATCACTTATACCCACACCCAACAGCCTTCTCCTCTTTCCCCTCCACAAAAACCCCTTATTGGTCAACTGCTTTAAAAAAATATTTTATTGCCAGTCCTGGGCCTTGGACTCAGGGCCTAAGCACTGTCCCTGGCTTCTTTTTGCTCAAGGCTAGCACTCTGCCACTTGAGCCACAGCGCTACTTCTGGCTTTTTCTATATGTGTGGTGCTGAGAAATCAAACACAGGGCTTCATGTATATGAGGCGAGCACTCTACTACTAGACTGTATTCTCAGCCTCTCAACGGCTTTTTTCAATCAACAGCTTTCATTTATGATCTTTATGCTGTTTTCAGTGTATCTCAAAATGATATACCCTCTACAAAAATGTAAATTTTTTTTTATCAGTTGTGGGGCTTGAACTCAGGGCCTGGGTGCTGTCCCTGAGCCTCTTTATGCTCAAGGCTAGCACTCTACCACTGGAGCCACACCACTTCCAGTTTTGAGTGGTTAACTGGAGATAAATCTCATGGGGACTTTTCTTCCCAGGCTGGCTTCAAACCACAATCCTCATATCTCAGCCTTCTGAGTAGATAGAATTACAAGCATGAGCCACTGGCACCTGGCTAAATTTTTTATTTTTTGCCTGGGGCTTGAACTCAGGGCGGAGGCACTGTTTCTGAGCTTCTTTTTTTGCTCAAGGCTAGCACTCTGCCACTTGAGCCACAGCGCCACTTCTGGCTTTTCCTGTGTATGTGGTAGTACTGAGGAATCAAACCCAGGGTTTCGTGCATGCTAGGCAAGCACTCTACCACTAAGCCACATTCCTAGCCCTGGGCTAAATTTCTAAAATATGAATTAACTACTAGAACTAGAAGCTGGTAGCTTACACCTGCAATCCTAACTACTCAGGAGGCTGAGATCTCAGTATCACAATTTGAAGCCAGCTCAGGCAGCAAAGTCCATGCTACTCTAATCTCCAAATAACCACCCAGAAGCCAGAAGTGGAGCAGTGACTCATGTGGTAAAGCACTAACCTTAAGATTAAAAAAAGGACAGCTCCCAGTCCCCGAGTTCAAGCTTCAGGACCCGCTCCCCCCCCTCGCCACACACAAAAATTCAAATGGGTGGGCTGGGGATATGGCCTAGTGGCAAGAGTGCTTGCCTTGTATACATGAGGCCCTGGGTTCAATTCCCCAGCACCACATATGCAGAAAATGGCCAGAAGTGGCGCTGTGGCTCAAGTGGCAGAGTGCTAGCCTTGAGCAAAAAGAAGCCAGGAACAGGGCTCAGGCCCTGAGTCCAAGAACCAGGACTGGCAAAAAAAAAAAAAAAAAAAAAAAACAAAAACCCAAAAAAAATTCAAATGGCTCAAATGGTAGAGTACTAGCTATGAGCAAAGGAGCACAGAAAGAGGACAAGTCCTGGGCTGGGGATATAGCCTAGTGGCAAGAGTGCCTGCCTCGGATACACGAGGCCCTAGGTTCGATTCCCCAGCACCACATATGCAGAAAACGGCCAGAAGCGGCGCTGTGGCTCAAGTGGCAGAGTGCTAGCCTTGAGCGGGAAGAGGCCAGGGACAGTGCTCAGGCCCTGAGTCCAGGGCCCACGTGGCAAAAAAAAAAAAAAAAAAAAGAAAAAAGAAAGAGGACAAGTCCCTGAGTTTAAGCAACAGTCCTAGCAAGTGTGTGTGTGTGTATACACACAATCTATTAGTTAGTCAGCTAACATATTAAAGAACAAGTCATTTATGTCCTGCAGGTCCTCTTCCATCCGATTATATACTCTACCCAGATCTTCCAAGAAGTATTAGTAAGAGAAAGGAAACTACAATGTAACCATAATCTGAAAATAAGCACTTCCATCAACAGGGAAGACTGTGCTATTACCTTGACCTCCTGCCAGTAGGGCCCCCCACGGGTGAACATGAAGTAACTGTACATCTGATTACTCCTCTGGATAAAGTCTGTGTCCTGCCTGATATTCACCATCCAAGGCCGTCCATCCCCGCGGATGCGGAGATACAGGGTGTTGAAGCCGGACCAGTCATGAGGTTGCTTCCTCGCAAAAGCACCCTAAGGTACAGAGAGACCAGTTCATTTTACTTCATTCTCCGCTGTTAGCAAAATGTTCTTCACAAATATACAGCAGCATGAGCACCTGCTAAAAACTTAGTCTACCTTTACAGACTTTCTAATCCAGGTGATTTTTTGAGCATGAAATACACATATACATACATATATATGTATATATGTAATATACAGACACACATTCTAAGGTAATGTTTATGATACAATGATCCTGAGTCATCCCGAGTCAAGTCTTTCATTGGAATGGCTGCTGTTTGGTGCTTGCTAAATGCAAATGAATGTCCTTTTTTCCTGGTTCTTAGAATAACAAATCTCGAGTGGCCCACTGTATGGCAAGTACCTTCTCTTTATCTCTCTCTCTTTTTTTTTGCCAGTCCTAGGGCTTGAACTCAGGGCCTGAGCACTGTCCCTGGCTTCTTTTTGCTCAAGGCTAGCACTCTGCCACTTGAGCCACAGCGCCACTTCTGGCCGTTTTCTGTATACGTGGTGCTGGGGAATCGAACCCAGGGCTTCATGTATACAAGGCAAACACTCTTGCCACTAGGCCATATCCCCAGCCAGCAAGTACCTTCTCATCAGAAAACAGACACAGATTGAAGGATCAAAAGTTTGAGGCCTCCCGGGCGCCGGTGGCTCATGTCTGTAATCCCAGCGACTTAGGCTGAGATCTGAGGATCACAGTTCAAAGCTAGCCTAGGCAGGAAAGACCATGAGACTCTTACCCCCAATTAACCACCAGAAAACCACAAGTAGCACTGTGGTTCAAAGTGGTATAGAATGAGCCTTGAGCTGAAGAGCTCAGGGACAGCACCCAGGCCCAGAGTTTAAGCCCCATGACTGACCAAAAAAAAAAAAAAAAAAAGTTTGAGGCCTGTCCGCGCACAATTATTGAGACCCTCTTTCAAAATGTAAAAATCCATAAAGGGTAGATGAAAGCTCTAACTCTAGCTCTCAGAAGGTGGTAGAGGATTGTGCTTTGAGGCCAATCTATGCAGGAAAGTCTGTGAAACTTCATCTCCAAAATAACCGGCAAAAAGCAGAGCTAGAAGATTGGCTCAAGTTGTGGAACCCCAGTCAAGCAAGAAGTCAAATGAGTGTGAATCCCTGAATTCAAACCCAGTACAGCCCAACAAATAAATAATGGACCTACGCAATGACCCTCTATGCACTTGAAGGAGCTGTGGGTACAGGAGAGGCAAATCTACCCCAACATCTTTCAAATGTCTAGCCTCTCAGGATTCCTCATACTTAGCAATGTTCTTTGGCCCCAAATAGTGTCCAAAACAAGTACCTCCTCCTGCTCCTTCCCCCTGTTGCTTTCACGTTACACTTGGACCAAGTTATTCATTCCCGCATCCAGCAGGTAAGACGCCACACATACCATTCCAGGGGTGCTTGTTGACAGAAACCAAAGCTCACAGTTCCTGCTATGAGGAAATCCAGCCAGTTCCCTAGGAACTGTGGCTCCCAGGCCTGATCTTACCTACCCTTGGAATACTGGACATCATCGTGCAGAACCCACTTTGGCTACTGTCCCCATCGCGAGGCGCCTCGGAGCTCAGAGTTCCATAGAAGAGTGCACTCTGGTTGTTCTTGCCCATTTTTAAGAAGACTTCACTTCTGCCTCCAATCAACTTATCAGAAGTCACTACCCATTTATCTAAATCTTCTCTTCCACGGAATTGCCAGACAACCTTGGCTTGCTCCAGCATGACTTCATGCAGGGGACGGCCTCCCGGTCCTACCCAGTTATTCATGATTTCATCTTTCAAAAGCTTGAAATGGCTCTTCATTTCATCTTTAATTGCTTTGTCAAAGTTAATCTCAGTCTTCTCTTCAGGAGAAGTTCTATCCACAGCAACGTCTTTGGGGGGTTGTACTTGCAAACCCTCTGCAGTCTTCCTCTGTTGGGAAACTCTGTCATGAATAATCACTGGTTTATTAGGACTATTGGAACAATAGTTGGCAAAGTGAATTCCCCAAAAAGGATGCAAGGTGGCATTTGGCTTCAGGCATTTTCCTAGAACGTAAGTGCCATTCAGCAATTTGTGACCCCAAACCAAAACCATGGTTTAAAAAAAAAAAAAAGTCCGAATGTGACTTTCTCCCTGGACTCCCAATGATGCTTCACGAATTCCACCTGTAACAGAAGAAACATTGAAGAGTTAGTTACCAGCGTGGCAATAAAGGCATCACAATTTCAAACAAAAGGATCATGTATTAGGAAATTCATAGTTTGTTGCTGTTGTTGTTTCAAGACAGCATTTCACTATGTAGTCCAGACCCTGGAACTACTTATATAGCACATGCTAGCCTTAAACTCAGGATTGTCCTAACCCAGCCTCCCAAATGCTGAGACTGCAGATGTGCACATCATGCTTGGCTTAAATTTACCTTCTAATTCTATAAACACTTACTGCCCATTATGAGCAGAGAACTCTATTAAGCACTGGGAAAAAATAAATATGACCAAAAACACAGGTCCCAGCTTCATGCAGCTGATGACGAACCCCAAAATAAATCAAGTTATGTGCTAAAGCTACCTAAAGAGCTGATGTCAACTTTGAAATCCGGGTACTGCAATTTCGTGGGGCCAAATCTGACAACTGCTCTTTGCCCTCAAGTAAACCTGTTTGTTGATCTGTGGGACCCCCCCCCCATTTCCGTGAGCGGCTCTTTTGAAGATCACGGCCAAAGAGAGCCCCGAGGGAGAGCCGGCTGGGGCGTGTGGCAAGTCGAGGCCCCGAGATGAAACCCCAGGAACCACTAAAAGGTGAGGAAGTGGACGTACCAAAATTAAATTACCCGGTCATATAGCCCGGGGGGGGGGGAACGCAAAAATCAACCCAGCAGTCTAGACGTCTAGCTCCTGGCTCGCTGGGGGGCGGGGGGGGGTCGTGGAGATGGTAACCCCCCAACCCTCACCTGCCACAAGCGTGCCGCTCCCCTTCTGGGAGGACGCGTAAGGTTTCCGCTCGGGTCCGCCGCCCTTTCGCTCCCGGTTCGCCACGCTTCCGGTGCCGCTCCATTTGCTTTTCCCTTCCGGCGTCAAACCGTGTGCCTCGACTTTAGAGTTCCTGCCTGATGACTTGAGGTTTTCGGCCCACTCGGTCCCCACCATGCCCGGCTTCTAGTTTTTGTGCTTTCTCTCCTTTGCTGTTGACGGCTGAGAACTGCATCCCACCCTCGAGCTGAGAGCTCCTGTTTTTTCCCTATTCCCCTCTATCTTTCCAATAGGACCTGGTGATTAATTCCCCCTAACCTTCAAAGACCTGGTGCTCCTCAGATTCATCTCCCCACAATCCCGTAAGGGCTGTCAGTGATCTCAGAAAGCCATTTCTGCTAGATCTGCTTCAATGATGCGTCCTGGACATGCACCCAGACATGCATCCTATAAATCTGGGCTACAGATGTAGCTCGGTGGTAGAGATCTTGCTTAGTATGTGTGAAGGACTGAAAAAGAAAAATGGAGAGAGCTGGGAAATAACACTTTAATGCCCACACATCCTCCAGCTCTCCAAATTATTATTGCATTACTCTTTTTGGTGCTAGTCCTGGGATTTGAACTTAAAGAGCTTGTGTGCTGTCCTTGAGCATTTGCGCTCAAGGCTAGTGCTCTAAATCTTAAGCAAAAGCTCCACTGCTGGCTTTTTTTAAGTACTTAATTGAAGAGTCTCCGAGACTTTGCTAGCTGGGCTGGCTTCAAACCATGATCCTCAGATCTCAGCCTCTTGAGTAGCTAGGGTTACAGGCATGAGCCACCAGCGCCCTGTTCCAGATCATTCTTGATTCCAAGGGAATAGCACTTAGGTAGCATTTGTGGTTCAAAAAACATGAGTTGGAGGAATAAAGAATAAGTTAAATCTTGTCATGATTGGACTTGATTAAGAAACACTTGGGAGATTAATCAATCTCGATTCTTTTCTTTGTTTTTTATTTTTGTGGCTCTCGATTCTTGACTATGTCTGTGAAGGTGTCTCCTTGAGATGGCTGACCATCCACAGACGGAGAGAGCATGTGAAGGGGAAAACCCTAGCCTGCCTAGGGGTTCCCACACCCAACAGGATGAGGGTTCCGATGAAGGACAGATGGGAAACGAAAGAGGCAAAACAGCAGGTGTGAACTCGCTTCTTCCTGAGCTTGCATCACCGGTGGTCGTCAGACTCCGGCTCCCACACCCTTTCAGGGCCTCACTGAGCCAGCAACTCTCCAGGGCCCTTGCTCCGCCTGGGATGAATTCGTTTATTCATTTACTCATTCGCTGCAACGTGGCCGGGGTTAGTTCCTTTAAATCACGAATCCCAGTGGCGGCGTTCTTCCAGCACTGCCCCGAAACTCCCCGGCACAGCTTCCTCAGCCTCGGGATGGATGGAAGCGGGCGGCGGCCGCCACACCCCGCGCCACACGCGCTCCCGCCGCGCCGGCTGCTCCGCTTCGGAGCAATCTCAGTTCCCTGCACCCCGCGTCCTCCGGGCCCCAGCGCGGCCCCAGCGCGGCCCCAGCGCGGCCCCAGCGCGGCCCCAGCCCTCCTCGGTCCGCCGCCGCCTCGGGTCACTCGCGTCTCCCACGAGGGCGGTCCCCGAAGTCGCCCCTCCACACTCGACCTCGCACAGCCGGAAAGCGGGAGACCCGTGAGCTTCCTCGGCGGCGCGACCCCCCCGCCCCCCGTCCCCTGCCCCCCCAGGCCCGAGCGGCTCCAACCGGCGACAGGTAAGAAGGCCACGGCCGAGGATTCCGGGACAGCGAGGTCGCGGCGCGGCGAGTGCCCGCCGGGAACCCGGCAGCGCGAGGCCCCGCCCCCCACGCTGCGTCGGGGGCGGGGCGTGGGGCGGGCCTCCCGGCGCCGGCGAACGGCGTGCGCCGGGCGGGGGGCGGGGCCAGGGGCGGAGCGGAGCGCGCATGCGCGGTCGCCTTTGTGTGGGTCGAGCGGCGGCGGCGGCGGCAGCGGCGGCAGTGGCGGTCCCACTGGCAGGCGGGCAAGAAGAGAGTCCGGGCGGCGTCCGGCGTGGGAGCCGCGGGACCACCATGGTCAAGAAGCGGAAAGGCCGTGTCGTCATCGACTCGGATACGGAGGACAGCGGCAGCGACGAGAACCTGGATCAGGTCGGGACAGGCCGCGGAGGCGCGGGCCGGCAGAGCGGGCGGGCTGAGTCCGGGGGGCCTCGGGAGCCGGGAGCCGGCCGGGCCCGGAGCCTCCGCACCCGAGCGCCCGGGCCGCCCCGCGCCGGGACTGCTGCCGCGGCCCCCTTCCCGCCCTCCTCCCCGCGGCCCAGCCCCTCGGGGTCCGGCCCGGGCCTGGAGACCCAGCTTCCGAGGACTTGGCGCCGCGGACCGAGAGAGGCGGGGCAGGAACCGGGCTGATGGGCCTCGGGTCTCCGGAGGACGGAAGGGGGCCGCGATCTCCCGGGGCCGGGTCGGGGCTGGGCCGGGAGGTGGGGGGGGGGATAGGAAGCGTGGCCCGCCGGCCCCGGGGGCCGGGAGGTTTCGGAGGAGGCGCCGGGGTGAGCGTGGGGCGGCGGGAGGGGGGGGGGGGGAAAGAGCCCGGAGGGTGCGGACTCCGGGAAGATGAAGTTTTCAAGCCTGAGCTTCCGCGCGGGGCGAGGGAGGCTCGGCGGCGGGCACGAGTCTCTCGGAGAGTAGGGTTGCTTGTGGTCGAGCCGGGTCGTCGGTGGGCTGTCAGGCCCAAGGAAAGGCTCCGGGGGAGGGAAGAGGGCAGGTAAGTAGAGGACTGTGACCCGGGCTGGTAGCGGCATCCCAGAACTGGCTGATTGCACTGGAAGCATGGAAACCAGCTTTTGGCCTTCGCGTCTTCGGCTAGCTCGAACTGTTTATGTACTCTAGAAAATACTGGAGGGAGGAAGCTGTGTCCTGTAGCCGTGCTGTGAGGAGACCAAGAAATACACAGATGGCTTTCTCTGTTCCATGCATACATGATGTAAGGAGAGAATACGCAAGATAGGAGTAGAGAAAGTACTCAGTTTGATTCCTAGGCTGGGCGTAGGCTGCTTTCTAGCTGTGTATCTTTTGATCATAAGGGTAAAATTAAAATTAGTCTGTGTATCTAACTGGACAGTTGTAAGGATGAAATGTTTATAAAGAGGGGTGCAGACATTTGCAAACTCTCCGGAGTCTTTATGCTTTATAGGTCAGAAGTAGGAGTGTTGAGTATTAGGATATGGTTTTATTTCTTCCTTTTTCTTCCTCCCCCCCACCTCCTCCTGGGGCTTGAAACTCTGGGCCTGGGCACTGTCCCTCAGCTCCTTTTGCTCAAGGCTAGCACTCTACCACCTGAGCCACAGCACCACTTCTGGCTTTTTTTTTTTCTTTCTGTGATTAATTGGAGACAAGAATCTCAGGTACTTTCCTTCCCCAGCTGTCTTTGAATGGCAACCTCAGATCTCAGCCTTCTGAGTAGCGTTAGCCACTAGTATGTGGCATGAGTTGGAAAAATTTTAGGTAAGAATTGGAAAATTTTTTTGGTTTTTAAAAATGGTATTGGGGGGCTGGGGATATAGCCTAGTGGCAAGAGTGCCTGCCTCGGATACACGAGGCCCTAGGTTCGATTCCCCAGCACCACATATGCAGAAAACGGCCAGAAGCGGCGCTGTGGCTCAAGTGGCAGAGTGCTAGCCTTGAGCGGGAAGAAGCCAGGGACAGTGCTCAGGCCCTGAGTCCAAGGCCCAGGACTGGCCAAAAAAAAAAAAAAAATGGTATTGGGGGCTGGGAATATGGCCTAGTGGTAAAAGTGCTGGCCTCATACACATGAAGCTCTGGGTTCGATTCCTCAGCACCACATATATAGAAAATGGCCAGAAGTGGTGCTGTGGCTCAAGTGGTAGAGTGCTAGCCTTGAGTGAAAAGAAGCCAGGGACAGTGCTCAGGTCCTGAGTTCAAGCCCCAGGACTGGCAAAAATAAAGAAATAAAATGGTGTTGGAAGCTGGGTGCTGGTGGCTCACTGATGTAATCCTAGCTAGGATTGCAGAACTAAGCCAGCTTGGGCAGGAAAGCCCATGAGACTTTATCTCCAATGAACTACTCAAAAAAAAAAAAAAGCCAGAAGTGGCACTGTGGTTCAAGTGGTAGAGCACCAGAGCAAAAGAAGCTCAGGGACAGTGACCAGGACCTGAGTTCAAGTCTCAGGGCTGGGGCACACACACATTCATACACACACACACACATGCACACACATACACACACTGGTGTTGGAGACGTGAGAAGGTAATGGTAGACACCTGGGATAGACACCTTGTTTTGGAATAAAAATCGAAAGAGTAAGTTGAAAATGTTTTCATGGAAAGTCTCCTAAAATCTGCCAAAAATATGTTCTCGCCTGTAAAAGTTTCATTGAAAATTATTATCATTATCGTTATTATGTATATGGTTGTACAAATTCAGTTCAACAAGCCACTTTATAAGAATATTGCATCTTGCTCAATGTCACTTCTTTTCAACCCATCCATATTCATTGATAATTTCAGTTGGTAATTAAAATTAGAATCTGTTTTTTTTAAACTATTTTCTGCAAGTGTATTTACTACAAGTGTAGCCATGCCACAAATGTAGAAGTACAGAATACAGAAGTGCAGAAGTGTAGAAGTATAGAATACAAGTCTATTTTCTACAAGTCTATTTACTACAAGTGTAGCCATGCCAGATCGTGGCATCAGCTTCCTTTTACTTAGTCTCTGGAATGAACAACACACTTTAATTACTTCTTTCTTTCTTCTTTTCTTTAGAGGTGCTGGGGACCTTGCACATAATAGGCAAATATTCTGTCATTGAGCTACGTTCTAAAATCATGGTGAAGTTGCATTTATTTTTCCCACTTTACATATGAGGAAAATGGAGATTGAAGAAGTAATCCACACAACTGGGAATTGGTAGAATTAGAACTTAATCCAAATCTACTTGAATAAAAAGCCTATATGATTTCCACAATTCCTACTTAACCTGCTAGTATTCTAATTTTTCATATAGTAAAATGAGAGTAATGTTTCATGGCCATTTACCATGTTGCTAGAATTTGCATTTCTGAAGTAACTAGATAATTTAGAGAAATGTGACAAATGAGTTAAAAAGTTTGACTCTCAAGACATCTATTCCAAAGGGGAAGGAATTAAGCTGCATGTTAGTCTGTCCTCAGTGTTTTCCCCTAGCATTCTGATGAATGAATAAGTGGAGTGCTTCTACTGGTGATAGGTATTTTACCTGACCCACAAAGAGCCCATCTAAAGTGGGAACTGCAACTTTAAATCCAATTCTAAATATTAGTTTGTAAAAAGAAACTAATACTTAGTATATTTCGGCAGTTGCAGCTTCCCTTCAACTACTCATGAGCCTTTCTTTTCTTCTTTTCTCCTCTTCTTTGCTTTGCTTTGCGCTGGGTCTTGAACTCAGGGCCTGAGCACTGACCCTAAGCTTCTGTGTTCATTTTTGTTCTGCCACTTTGAGCCACAGCTCCGCTGCCAGGGTTTTGGTATGAATTGGAAATAAGAGTCTCACAAACACTCCTGCCCTTGCTGGGTTCAAACCATGATCCTCAGCTCTCAGCCTTCTGAGTAGGATCACAGGTGTGAACCACTAGCATTAGACCTCATTCCTACTCTTGTTATCAGATGAGAACCAGATCAAAAGTCCCTCTCCTTGCACATCCTGGCAGGAGCACCACTACCCTCTCTCAGATCGTCCATTCAGCAATGTGCCGCGTTCTGAGAGGAACCAGAGGAAGGTTTCTGTCCTCTGAATGCTTTCACCAGACGACCTTAGTAGACGTTGTTCCACTAGCCTGATTTTAGGATCGATCATTCATTCATTCATTCACTCATTCATTCATTCATTGTCAGTTGTGAGGTTTGAACTCAGGCCCTGTCCTTGAGCTCTTTTGCTTAAGGCTAAAGGCTAGCACTCTACCACTTGGAGTCACAGCTCCACCTCTGGTGTTTGAGTGGTTAGTTGGAGATGAGCATCTCAAAGCCTGGCTTTGAACTGCAATCCTCAGATCTCAGCCTCCTGAGTTGCTAGGATGACAAGCGTGAGCCACTGGCATCCGGCCCAATTTTAGGACCTTAAGGAATCTTTAGAGCACAGTCAGTACATTCTGGTCCTTTCTTGACTAAGTTTCCTTCTGAGACCACCTTCTTCTGAGTCTTCCTTGAGGACTTAATTTGGGTCTATTTCTCACAGATGGTCCTCTTGGGAAGGAAAACCCTGACGAATTTCCCAGTGTCTACTGTGAAAGTAGTAGTGAGTTGGCAGGGATATCTTTCTGAAGAAAATCTGAGTTTTCCAAATGGGAGTCTATGCCATTATGTTAGAAATACTGTATTACCTTCGAGTTAATCTTCCTTGGGGGTGAGGTGGGTGATCCTTCCAGGCTGGTGTTCTGGGAGCTGGAGGAGGATTCCTATGGCAAAAGCCACTTGTGTTACTATTTAAGACGTAGCGTTAGAGGGGTGAAGAGTATCATTCCTACCCCAGGTCTACTGTATTAAACCTTTGAGAATAGAGCCCTGGACTCTGCATTTATAACAGGTACAGGCCAAAGTAGTTAGGATTTGTGAGTGTCTGAGACCACTATTACTATGCAGTTTAATCCTTCTAGTGAGGCCCTGTAAGTCCTTTGGGAGAGAAGAAGCTTCCGGACCGTGCCATAGCACGTCCAAGCTAAGGGCATGCCAGTGTCCACAGGAATGCTTGGCTGGTGAAGCCATTGCTGCCGAGTCTCTCAAGTGACGTGAATCGTCGGGATTCTCTAATTATTTGTTTGTTCTGGGATTGAAGCTAGGGCCTAATGCATGCTAAACACATATACTTTACCCCTGAGCTCCTTCCCCAACCTCTAGAAATACCTTTTTTTCCAGGGGGGGGGGATCAGCCATGGGACTTGAACTCAGGGCCCGGGCACTGCCACTGAGCTCCTTTTGCTCATGGCCAGTGCTCTACCATTTGAGCCACCCAGTCACCACTTCCAGCCTTTTCTGTGATTTAACTGGAGTTAAGACTCTCATAGACTTTCCTGCCCCGGCTGACTTGGAACATCCATCCTCTGAACCAGGCCTCTAGTACAGCATCTTGCTGGTTAATTATAGTCTTTTCCTTTCAGCAAAAAACAATTTTGAGCTAAATACATGCTGAAATGCCTTTTCCCCTCCCAAACCAATCTCCCTCCCTCCCTCCCTTTCTTCCACTGGTTTTAGGTTTTAGGGCTTAAACAATGTGTCTAGAGACCACTTTCTTGCTCACTCATAGCTGGTGCTTTACCAGTTGAACCATGCCTCTAGTCTGACATTTGGTTGGCTTCAAACCCAAATCCTCTAGAGTTCAACCTCCTGAGTATCTGGGACTGATAGATATGGACCACTGGCACCTGACTTTGCTTTCTTATTTGAAAGTGACTATTTTGTCATACACTGTTTTTCCGCTTATCAACTTGAAGTAGGAATAATTAAGTTTGTCTTTGAGAGACTAAACCTCCTAAAGATTTTGTAGGACACAGTTTTAGAAGTTATAAGTAAAGATATTATTGCTACAAAGTATCCTTCCATAAGCCTTCCTTATAAAACCTGGGAGACTTAGTTACACTTTCCTTAATAAGTCTTAGGTTAGTCAGGGGCAGATGCTGATGGTTACAATGAATTTGTGTCTTTGTAAAGTTTTGATTTGTATCACAATGTTGCATGCAATTCCATTAGTAATTTCTCTTAGGGTTTTTTTTGTCTGTTTCCCTCATAGGATTTGAACTCAGGGCCTGGGTGCTGCCCCTGAGCTATTTTGTTCAAGGCTAGCTCTCTGCCAAGCCACAGCTCCCCTTCCAGCTTTTAGGTCCCACCTCGAGTAGCTGTGATGGCGAGCCTGAGCCACCAGGGAGTGCTGGGCAGTTTGTTTGTTTGTTTGTTGTTATCTTCCAATCCCAGATACTTGGGAAACTGGGGCTGGAGGATCTGAGTGTGAGCAGCCCAGGCAGAGGTCTAGAGGCATAGTAAAGTGGCAGGTGGAGTGCTTGCCGAGCCATCTCACGACCCTGGAGTCAATCCCCAGTAACATAAGAAGGTGGGAGAGGGGAGGAAAGTCCTAGAAGGAATTCCCGTGGGAGCATTAGATAGCAAAGCTTTGGGGGAAAAACACAAAACCCTCCCCGAGATAGGTTCTATCAGAATATTTATTGTTCCTTCAAAGGTAAAGATGGTTCACTTTTTTCCAACAAACATATGCTAGGTAAGTAGGGCAGTTACTGAACAAAATGGGAGTGGTTCCCACCTCGAAGCACCTTAGGGAAGAGAGATTGGTGGCAGGGGCTAGGGGAATGTTCAAAGTCATTTCCTTAAAACTGTGCCACAAGTAGTAAAGAAGAGAAAAAAATATCGTCAGGATGTTGCATATTCTCATTTAAATGGACACGTGGAGCAGGTGTTAAGGAAAAGAAGATGAAGGGAATGAAGAGTAAAGAGAAAGGCATTGTGGGTTTATGGTTGAGGGACCAGCAGGCACCAGAGAAATGAGGCAGGAAGACCAAGCCCCTCCTGAAACCACAGGAATCCTGCAGTGAGTGGAGAGAGCAGTACAGGAGACAGCAGAGGTGGATTCTGGTTTCACCTGTTCTGAGGACTATAGGCACCATTACAAATGAGGTGTCCAAGCGGAGACATCAAATAGGTAGTTGAAAATGATGCTTGCTTGACACACTGTGAGCACTTAGAAATGTCTGCTGCCTGGCCTGTCCGTGGTGGACGCTTTCTGACCTCATTACAATGGACTCACTAAAAGGACGGACATTATCAAGCCCCTTCTTTGAAGAGTAGTAGAAGTATTGTTTAGAAAGTATATTAGGAGAAGGGAGCTGAGTAAAAAAATAACACTAGTAGAATCTGAGTGTTTTTCACCTTTACACTGTGTGTGTGTGTGTGTTTTGGGTGTGTGCTCTGGGATGGACTTGATCTCAGGGGCTGGGAGCTGTCCGCATTTTTGCTCAAGGCTGATGCTTAGCTGCTAGAACTACACCTCCACTGACAGATTTTTGCTGGGTTAATAGAGGTAAGAATCTTGCAGACTGGTCTGCCTGGACTGGCTCTGTACCTTGATTCTCAGATCCCAGCCTCCCGAGTAGCCAGGGTTTACAGGTTCTGGGGCTTGGACCCTGGCCTCAGTGCTGTCCCCAAGCTTCTTTTTGCTCACGGTCAGCACTCTACCACTTAAGCCACAGTTTAACTTCTGGCTTTTTTCGGTAGTTGATTGGACTTCCCTGCCCAGGGCTGACTTTGACCCATGATCCTCAGATCTCACCCTCCTAGGATGACACAAATGAGCCACCAGCACCCCAACTCCTCAGCTCTAATTTATCTCTTTGCATTCTTCTCCTTGCTTGCTGAATTCGTTTTTCCGTTCAGTTTTTTCTGAGGCAGGATGTGACCAGCTTCAGGGCACTACTTAGTGATCCATTCTAGAGGTTTCTCTCCAGAATACCACACTCCCTCTTTCCTCTCTGAATGTCTAGTCAGACTAAGTGCCTCCCCTGTTCCCCCTTCCTTAGCACTTACTATGATCTTAACTCTTGTTTCTTCTTTTGATTTTCAGTTCTCTGAGGTCAAGGACCTCTTCTTTACTACTACTTTTTTTTTTTTTTTTTTGCCAGTCCTGGGCTTTGAACTCAGGGCCTGAGCACCGTCCCTGGCTTCTTTGTGCTCAAGGCTAGCACTCTGCCACCTGAGCCACAGCACCACTTCTGGCCGGTTTCTATATATGTGGTGCTGGGGAATCGAACCCAGGGCTTCATGTGTACGAGGTGAACAGTCTTGCCACTAGGCCATATTCCCAGCCCCCTTTACTACTTCTTATCCAGTGCAGCTTTCCTGGACTAAGGAGTTTGCTGAAATCAGGGCTTCTCGTTTCTAAACCAGGGCAATCACGGGGGAAACCATGACATTTGGGCACTCTAGTTAGTTACTGTTATATTTGTGGCATAAGTAAGTGAAAAAGAGCTTAGCATGCTAATTAGCTGTAAAATCTGTTGAGTTTTATTCATAAGGGTTTTACTCTTTTCTCCTTGCTTTATTTTAGTACAGTAAAGCTGTCTAGTTTAAATGTAACTTTAAGCAATGCTAAGGAAACTGCCGAAGAAGCCAGATAGGGCATCTCTCCACAGCTGTGCTATGGTATGTTGGACACTAGCATTATTCTAAGTAGATCAGTTTGGCTTAAATTTGCTATAGTATGCTGCCAGCCCATATTCCATGTCTTTAATGTTACGGTAAGTTTTTCACTGAGTGAGGTGAAATCCAGAGATTGTAGTGAGGGAGAGCCTCACGACACAGGTGTGCGCTGCAGGAGACACAGGAGAGGCATCTGCCCTTGTGTACCGACCACTACTCACTCGGCCTTTTCAGTACTGGTGTTAGCTATGTCAGTCCTACAAAATACATTCATATGTACAATGTTGTGAACGTTTTGAGTTTATTTATTTTATTATTTTTGTACTGGTCGTGGTGCCTGAACTCAGAACCTAAGCACTATCCCTGAGCTTTTGCACTCAAGGCTTGTGCTCTACCACTTCATCCACAGGTCTACTTCCAGCTTTATTGGTGTTTAGTTGGAGATAAAGTCTCACGGAACTTTCCTGCCCAGGCTGGCTTTGAACTGCAATCCTCAGATCTCAGCCTCCTGAGTAGCTAGGATTATAGGCATAAGCCACCAACGCCCTGCCTGTTTTTTGTTTTTTAATCTAGTGTCTGAACTCGGGGCCTCATACTTGCTAGACTGGCACTCTACCACTTGAGCTACTCCTTTAGCTCCTCCTTCTAATTAGTTTTTTAATAGTGTTTTTTTGTTTTCGTCCAGAGAAGGCCTAGACCTTAGTCTGCTATCTGTATCTCCCTTCTAGTTGGGATGACAGACACACACATCATCCATGGCTTGTTGATTGAAATGTATCACTAACTTTTTTTGTCCAACTGTACTCCAACCACAGTCCTCCAGGACTCTGCCTCTCAAGTAGTTGGGATTACAGATACATGCCGCCATACCCAACTCCTTAGGTGCAATAACTTAATGGGCATCTACTGCACATAATAGAGTTTTACCCATCACATTTCCATTACTATAGCAAAGCAAGTGACTTCATAAAGAGAAAAAGGTTATTTAGTTGGGTTTGAGGGGCTGAAAGTCCAAACAGCAGTCCCTCATGCTGAGAGTGCACGCGTCCCTGTGCATTTGCAGGCCTCCCTCTCTCCTCATAAAGCCACAGGGACCCAGCTAGGAAGACCCAACCCCATAACACTCTTAAAGCCTGCTTCTACCATATCAATACCATGAATCAGCACTGGATATACTGTACTGTAGGAGCAGGAGTGTGTCTGGATCTGTTGACACAGTGACAGGAGTTCCAATGCTTTATAAATTCCTTGAACTGCAAGGGAGCCAGCTACTGGTAGTTAATGCCTGTAATCCTAGCTACTCAGGAAGCTGAGATCTGAGGGTCATAGTTCAAAG
Organism: Perognathus longimembris pacificus; assembly: GCF_023159225.1. NCBI lineage: Eukaryota > Metazoa > Chordata > Mammalia > Rodentia > Heteromyidae > Perognathus > Perognathus longimembris. The sequence continues at coordinate 32,176,901 of NC_063183.1, read as the reverse complement.
TTCAAAGCTAGGCCAGGCAGAAAAGTCCATGAAACTTTTTTTTTTGGGGGGGGGTCAGTCCTGGGGCTTGAACTCAGGGCCTGGGCACTGTCCCTAAGGTTCTCTTTCTTGCTCAAGGCTAGCGCTCTACCACTTGAGCCACAGTGCCACTTCCAGCTCTGTGTGTGTGTGTGTGTGTTTGTGTGTGTGTTTGTGTGTGTGTTTGTGTGTGTGTTTGTGTACGTGTACATCATGGGGCTTGAACTCTGGGCCTGGGTGCTGTTCCTGGGCTCTTGAGCTCAAGGCTAGTGCTCTACCACTTTGAGCCAAAGCACTCTTTCCAGTTTTCTGGTGGGTAGTTGAAGATGAGAGTCTCATGGACTTTCCTGCCCAGACTGGCTTTGAACCATAATCCTCAGATCTCAGCCTCCTGAGTAGCTAGGGTTACAAGTGTGAGCCACTGGGCTGGGAATGTGGCCTAATGGTAAAGTACTCGCCTCGTATATATGAAGCCCTGGGTTCAATTCCTCAGCACCACATATATAGAAAAAGGCCAGAAGTGGCGCTGTGGCTCAAGAAGTAGAGTGCTAGCCTTGAGCAAAAAGAAGCCAGGGACAGTGCTCAGGCCCTGAGTTCAAGCCCCAGGACTGGCAAAAAATACAAAACAAAATAACAAGTGTGAGCCACCAGTGCCCGGCACTTCCAGCCTTTTCTGTGTATGTGGCACTGTGGAATCAAACCCAAAGCTTCATGCGTGCTAGACAAGCACTCTACCACTAAGCCACATTCCCAGCCCTCCACAAGACTCTTACCTACAATAAACTACTCAGAAAAAGCTGGAAGTGATGCTGTGGCTCAAGTAGTAGAGCTTAGCCTTGAGTAAAATAAGATCAGAGACAGTGTCCAGACTGAGTTCAAGCCATAGGACCATCAAAAATAATAAATAGCCCAATGCTAATGGCTCATACCTCTAATCCGAGCTACTCAGGAGGCTGATACCTGAGGACTGCAGCTCATAGTCAGCCTGGGCAGGAAAGCCTATAAGATTCTAATCTCCAATTAACCACTAGAAAACTAAAGTGGCACTGTGGCTCAAGGGGTAGAGCACTAGTCTTGAGCAAAAGAGCTCAGGGACAGTAGCTAGTACCTGCGTTCAAGTAACAAAAATAAAATAAAATCAGTTAACGAACTATGAGGGTTCTGGGATAAGATCATTTGCCAAAAATCTTCCTAGACTCTATAGCTTTGTTAGGTAATACGGTGGGGGGGGGGGGGCGAAGGTAATAGTAAAGATCATCTCAAATTATCATGCCACCCAGCATTCTTATTCCTAAGTATTTAATCATCCTTGTGAAGCAAAAACTTATGTTTCCTTAAAAAGTTGTATATGAAGGGCTAGGAATATGGCCTAGTGGTAAATTGCTCACCTTGTAAGCATGAAGCCCTGGGTTCAATTCCTCAGTACCACATATATAGAAAAAGCCACAAGTGGCGTTATGGGTCAAGTGGTACAGTGCTAGTCTTGAGCAAAAAGAAGCCAGGGACAGTGCTCAGGCTCTTGAGTTCAAGGCCCAGGACTGACAAAAAAAAAAAGTATATGAGCATAAAATTGCCCACAGATGGGAACAACAGGTGTTTTCTAGTTGGTGGGTGCGTGAACACTGATATATCTATACAGTAGAATTGCAAAGGCTACTGATTGATGCTACAGTTGGGTGACTCAAAGCCTTAATACCTAGCTCAAGATGCCAAATTCAAGACTGCAAACCATGGAAGTCCCATCTGTGACAGTGTATGGAACAGACACAACTGAAGGGACAACACAGGCCTGTGGTTGCAGTGGAGGCTGAGGCAAAAGGAGAAGGAGGGAATTTACTGAGATGATGGCCTCTCCTGTATCTTGATTAGAGAAGTGTTAACACTGTCTGTCAAACTTAGAAAGACTACCTAGATTGCATATACAGTCTATCTCCAGTTTTTGTTTTGTTTTTAAACCAAACCCACAGATACTACTGTAACGTGCATTTGGTCTATGGGAGCGTGGAAGAGGCATGTTGTGAGGTGTGGTATGCTAGCTCTCATGGAAGGAGATGGGAGCCATTTCTTGGCTACTGTGGAGAATTAAGAGTGTCAGCTGTTTAATCTGAGAAGGTCATTTTCTCATTCTGGCCAAGGAAGGAGGTGCTCCTAAAATAGAAAGAGACTGGAAGGAGAAAACAGATACTTAGTGGCAGCCTATTATTTAAAAATCCATCTTGGCACTTGACCTATATAGTAATGCCATCCTCAAGGAATACTACTACTAGTGTTTATTACCTGGGCTTTCTCTCTTTTGGCACGTGAGGAAAACATTTTAACCTTGTAGATGAAGACTGAATTCAAGGCAGGTTCGAGTCCTGGCTCTCATGTACTAGCTGTATTGCTAGGTCAGTCACACATCGTGGGCAAAGTACATTACCTTCCTCTTGCCCCTGGTTTCTTTAAGTGAGGACAGTGACATTTCTTACTGCAGATTAGGGTGAAGAATAACGTCAGGTGTTAAGTGCCTGGTGTCTATAAGAACGGCGCAAGTGTCAGCTGCTAATGGTATTTGCAGAGCAAGTGACCCTGCATTGTGTTGGCTTTGCCTGTACCAGGGTTTGAGCCCAGTGCCTATGCACCGGCTGATTTAATCTTACTCCCAGGTGGCAGGCACTCTTACTTGAGCCATGCCCCCATCCTGGCTTTTTGCTATCTCTTGGTTCCATCTGCTCAGGCTGATTGCAAAGTTCCCTTCTCAGATCTCGGCCTCCTGAGTAGCTAGGATTCCCCGTGTGAGTCACCAGTGCCCCGCTGCTGGTGTGTTTGAGAAGCTGGACTGAGTAGGGAAGAAGCGATGGAAGAGGCGCCAGGTGGTAGTGAGCCCTGGCGTGCCCGTAGCGCCCTCCCTGATGGGATCCGATCTCACCGGGTCACCAGTGCAGGGCAGAGGTGGTGAGAGAGTGTTGGGGTTGTAGGTTGGGATTCTCGCGCAGGGGCTAGCACCCTTACTACTTGTTTGCCACATGCTGGATTAAGTAAGCATCACAAATACACCTTGTCCTCCACCCCCATTTAAATACTCAGACTATAGTGACCCCCGAAACTTGCCGTTTGTAAGCCTATTTTAAAAAGCCCCACAAACACTAATTTTCCTATGAAATACAACAAAAGGAAGCTTGCATGATTGACTACATAGGACTGAAAAACAGTGAGCAGGTACTTTGATCGTCACAGTGCTTAGCCATGAGTACTGCTAAGTAGTCAGTATTCCCTTGGTTTAGAGAGGAGTAGTTCTGACTCTACGGCTTGTATTTCTGAGGAAGAAGCACAGGGCAGGTTTTGGAAGCCTTGTTTTGAGCACTTGGGAATACTGATGTTCACACTGAACATGTCCTAAAAGTCCTCATGACGATGTCCGTGCACAGAAGCACCAAGGCGTCAAAGACTCGGGGGCGTTGTGTGATTCTTTCTCTGATGACCAGAACTGATGCGATGCTTCCTACTTCTCCTCTTAGGAGCTCTTGTCCCTGGCGAAGCGGAAGCGCAGTGACTCCGAGGAGAAGGAGCCACCCGTGAGCCAGCCTGCAGCCTCGTCAGACTCGGAGACGTCCGACAGTGACGATGAGGTGGGTGTGGAGGCCAGGCCCGGGGGCTGCGTGGGAAACTAGGCGCCAGGTTCATGCCACCTGACCAGCCAAACTTCACTAAACTACGACCTGCAGCCGACCATCTACAAGAACTTGTTTAGAAAGAAAATTGTGTAAAGGAGAGCTCAAATGGGACATTTTTTTAGAAAGACGTAAGTCAAAGCCCAATGAAAGAAGTGGGTACTTGCAGGAGGAGGGCAGGGAGAGAGGGATAGACAGTGAAGGGGGAAGCAGAGGAGAATGCAGTCACGAACTCATTGCACAGGGCTGGGCACATGGCCTCGTGGTAGAGCGCTCGCCTCATATACATGAAGCCCTGGGTTCAATTCCTCAGCACCACATATACAGAAAACGCCAGAAGTGGCGCTGTGGCTTAAGTGGCAGAGTGCTAGCAAAAAAAGAATTCATTGCACATACCACAAAAAAGAAACGTAAGGGACAGGAAGGGTCATAGGAGGTGAGATTGTTGAGGGAAGTGACACAGATCAAGACACATTGTACTCATAGACTGCTTAGTTAAATGACACCTCTCTCTTTTTTTTTTTTTGCCAGTAAAACCCCTATGAAAGTCTAGTTTATTGTCTAAACCAAGGCATCTTTCTCAATGTTGCCACAGACACTGAAAGGCCCTAAGATACCCTTGGCTGGATAGGAGCTGGTTAGGGGGAATGGTGGTGAAAAGCCGGATTTAAAGTGCTCTTTCCCCTTACTGATTTCTCAGAGAAAGATACCACCCTTCTGTTTTATCTCTCACACTGCCATCTAGGAAAATAATTTTAATGGTAAATTTTAAAATGCTTATTTAATACAATGAAATTGATATTTCTATAAATTTAATATAATGAAATTTAATTAACAGCTGAACAGCATTTATGAGTCCTCTGCACATGCAAATTAGTTGAATTCTGAATGACTATAGTGATATTCTCTTTGTCTTCAATAATTTAATAGACCTAAAATTACTTTTCCCAGCAAGAGGTAGTTATTCTTTCTTTTTTTTTTTAAATGGAAAAGCTGCGGGGCTGGGGATATAGCCTAGTGGCAAGAGTGCCTGCCTCGGATACACGAGGCCCTAGGTTCGATTCCCCAGCACCACATATACAGAAAACGGCCAGAAGCGGCGCTGTGGCTCAAGTGGCAGAGTGCTGGCCTTGAGCGGGAAGAAGCCAGGGACAGTGCTCAGGCCCTGAGTCCAAGGCCCAGGACTGGCCAAAATAAATAAATAAATAGATAGATAGATAGATAGATAGATAGATAGATAGATAGATAGATAGATAGATAGAAAAGCTGCAATTCCTCTATGAATAAAATAACCCAACCTGTTAGAAAATCAATAGAGCCTATGGAGAAGTTTTAGCTTTGCTTTTTTGTTGTTGTTGTTGTTGTTTTAAATGCATAGACAATCCAGGAAAATCTTCACATAATTCCCTGTCTCAGTATTCCTGCAAGTACTTTTTTTGGGGGAGAGGGGGTACTGGGGATCGAACTGAGGACCTTGCACTTGCTAGGCAAGCACTTTGCCACTGAGCTACATCCCAGCCCTCCTGCAAATACTTTTTCTTTTTCATGGTCAGATGTCAGCTGCTGCTGTTCTCTTTTCCCCTTCTGTATTCTTCTTAAGTTTGAGTCTGTGTTCTGCCTAAGAGTGCCCCGTGTTTGTGGTCTTGCATTTCCTCAAGACACAAGCAATAACTGGGCAAGGCTGTATATGCCTATAATCCTGATACCCTAGAAGGCTAAGGCAACAGGATTGAAAGTTTGAGGCTGGCCTGGGCTATATAGAGAGAACCTTCCTAAGGGGGTGGAGGGGAAAGAGAGAGAACAGACATAAGCAGTAACTATTCTCGGACCTCTTTGATTCTCCACTTGTCTATTGTTGGGTTGGAGTCTTCAGTGTGCAGTTACTATAAAGATTCCCTTTATCTTATTTGTTGTTTTAGACAGGGACTCACTGTGTTCCCTGGGCTCGTCTTGAGTTTGTAGGCTCAAGCAGTCATTCTGCCTCAGCCTCCCAGTTAGCTGATACTGTGTGGATTGTGCCACTATACCAGGCGTTTTCTTTGTCTTTTTTATTTTATTTGTGTGTGTGTGTGTGTGTGTGTTGGTGTCTTGTCTTGAACTCTTGCTTGGATTTCTGGCTCACAGCTAGTAATTACTATTTGAGATATACCTCCCATCAGCATTTTGGCTGGCAAGTATGTACAGTGTACAGTAAGTATAAGATCCAGTTAGAGACCATGTATGTGTCATGTATAGCATGTTGGTTGAAACCATTAAGTGACAGAATACATATATGGGTTTATTTTGTTTTTGTACATGTGCTGGTCGTGGGGCTCAAACTTATTATAGGGCCTGGCCTAGGTGCTGTTCCTAATCTTCTTCTTCTTTTTTTTTTTTTTTTTTTTTTTTTTGCTTGGTGTTGGGGCTTGAACTCAGGGCTTTGTGCCAGAGTCTCTTTGTGCTCAGGGTTATTGCTCTACTACCTGAGCGAGGTAGCCATGTCTTGTTTTTCTGAGTAGTTTGTTGGAGGTAAGAGTCTCAGGGCATTGGTATAATCCTAGCTACTCTTGAGGCTGAGATCTGAGGATCACAGTTCGAAGCCAGCCCGGGTAGGAAAGTTCTTGAAACTTTATCTCCAACTAAACACCAGAAAACTGGAAATAGGGCTGTGGCTCAAAGTGGTAGAGTGCTGGCCTTGAGCAAAGACCCTCAGGGACAGCGCCCAGGAGGGACAGTGCCCAGGCCCTGAGCTCAGGCCCCATGAGTGGAGAGGAAAAAAAAGAGTCATGGACTTTCCTGCCTGGGCTGGATTCTAACTGTGATCCTTAGATGTGAGCCACCAGTGCCTGGCTGGTTTTGCTTTTTTTTTTTTTTTTTCTCAAGGCTAGTCCTTTACCACTTGAACCACAGCTCAAGTTCTGGCACTTTTGAGGGGTGGTTAATTGGAGATAAAAGTGTCGTGGAGCTGGGACAATGGCTCACACTTGTAATCCTAGCTACTCTGGAGGCTGGGATCTGAGGATAATGCTTCAATGGTTTCCAGCCTGGCAGGACTGTTCGTGAGACTCCAATTAACCACCAAAACAGCGGGAAGGAGAGCTGTGACTCAGATGGTAGAAGGCTAGCCTCAGCGACATCACCCAGGCCGCGAGCTCACGCCCCAGGACAGATAACAATAAAACAAGAATCAAAAACCTACTTAGACCACAAGGCATTCAGCAGACTCGTTTACAGGATTAAATGTAAAACATTACAAATGTGATCTGTTACTACAAGAAAAAGAAAAAAAAGGCTTTGGCTGATTATTGCTACCCATTCAAAACGCTTTGAATTAAATATTTGAGACAGGTCCCCAAATGGTTGTCATTAAAATTTGGTGGAACTACAAGTGGTTTCCTTTTTCTTTCTTTCTTTTTTTTTCTAGTTCTAGAGATCAACTAGGGCTTGCACACTCCAGGCAAGCTGCTCTACCACTGAGCTGCACCTCTAGCCCAGACATTTATTTTTACAAGTAAAGTACTGATGTTACTCATTTCTCTAATGCTCGTCATCCATTGAGCTCTTGGTTCTTCCCCTGTGGCATCACGGACCTCACTGAGTCAGCCTCATGGGAGGTGAGGCAGCTTTGTCATCTTATTCCTTGAGAAAATTTGCTGGGAGAAAAAAAAAAATACCATTCTCACATTCGGGTTTAGACAGGACGGCCCCTTGTGAATCGAAGCATTGTACTTCCTGCTCCTTTACCCTGCTGTTGTCCAACTCCTCTTTGAGAGATAAGTGGCTTAGAATACAAAATGGCTGCCGGCTGCTGCCCGCTGTAGTGGACTGAAACAGATCGAAGATGGAAGGACGAGGAACCACGCAACCAACCACCAGAACCTCCCGAGCTGGATTTACTTTTGTGACTTCACATTTAGGGCATTTTGCTCTCATAAACACTTTTACCCCCCCTCCCCACCCAGGAGTAGAGTTTGGCTCTGTTGTCGGAAAACCATTCTGTAGGCAAAAATAGAGCTAACCATTCTGGCACACAAGTGACCCTGGTAGCTCAACCTTTCACTCAGCCTTATCATCTTCCCATTGGGTAGGTAGGACAAAGGGCCAAGGTACTCTATCTAAAAATCGACCATTGTTATAACTGAGCAATAAATATTGAGTAGCATTTGCATGGTTGTGCTGTTGTAACAAAAGCCAGTGCAAAAGATACTTTATACGTTATTGATTCTAGTAAACTCTGTATTGTCAGCAGTGAAAGTTGATATATTTTACCTCAGTAGATTAAGAAGTTGAATAATTTTGCCTGTTTTGGGGTGTTTCAAACTGGCCTAAAAATCAGTACTCTTTCTTGAGTGTTAGAATTTTGAAGTGGCTAGAAACTCAGTTGTATGTTGCTGGTCCTGGGTCTTGAACTCAAGGCCTAGACACTGTCCCTGAGCTCCTTTTGCACAAGGCTAACACTACCACTTGTGCCACAGTGTCACTTCTGGCCTTTTCTGTTTATGTGGTACTGAGGAATCGAACCCAGGGCTTCATGCATGCTAGGCAAACACTGTACCACTAAGCCATTCCCAGCTTAGAATCTCAGTTTTAATAGGGAAATATTAAGAACTATCTGTGGATAATGATGGAGTCATTAAGGCATTATCATTTGAAATATGAATTCATTTATGAGAAGTTGCTATTCATCTAGTATTCTATAACATGTGGCTTTTATTTTCATTTGTCCCTTCTCCCTAGTTCTTAAGTACAAAAATAAAGTGGCAGTCGAGATAACTAAATGACATTTATGATGCACCTGAGAATTAGAGTCCCCCCCATTATATAGCAAGACTTATCTAAAAATGCCTAAATAAGTATATAAACACTTACAATACTGTCTCAAGGGTAAGCTAAGAGGGTGTGGTTCTTAGTATTATCTCCTATGGGAAATTTCTAAACTGGAAACATCATTTGTGCCTAGGTTGGCTTTGATCTTCAGGTCTCAACCTCAATAGCTAGGGTTATAGGTGTGAGACTGGCGTATGGCTGTCATTTTTTAAGTCGCTATTTTAAAGATTCAGAAGGGTTAAAGTTATATAAGTTATGTAAGTCTTTTTATATAGTTATATAAGTTATATAAGTCTTTTTGGACTGGCTGTCTTTTTTTTTTGTGTGTGTGTGGTCATAAGGCTTGAACTCAGGGCCTGAGCACTGTCCCTGAGCCTCTTTGTACTCAAGGCTAGCACTCTACCACTTGACCCACAGCGCCACTTCCAGATTTTGAGTGGTTAATTGGAGATGAGAGTCTCATGGGGACTTTTCTGCCTGGAGAAGCTTCAAATCTCGATCTTGAGATCTCAGCCTCCTGAGTTGCTAGGATTGCTGGCATGAGCCACCGGCACCCAGCTGTAAATGACTTCTTTTTTTTTTTTTTTTTTGTCTTTTCTTTCTTGGTACTAGGGATTGAACCCTTGCAAGTGCTTTGCCACTGAGCTACATCCTAGCCCATGGCTGTCAGTTTTTTTTTGTTTTTTTTTTTTTGGCCAGTCCTGGGCCTTGGACTCAGGGCCCGAGCACCTTCCCTGGCTTCTTCCCGCTCAAGGCTAGCACTCTGCCACTTGAGCCACAGCGCCGCTTCTGGCCGTTTTCTGTACATGTGGTGCTGGGGAATCGAACCTAGGGCCTCGTGTATCCGAGGCAGGCACTGTTGCCACTAGGCTATAACCCCAGCCCATGGCTGTCAGTTTTATAAAATCAAAGATTCTTTTTTTTTTTTTTTGGCCAGTCCTGGGGCTTGGACTCGGGGCCTGAGCACTGTCCCTGGCTTCTTTTTGCTCAAGGCTAGCAACTCTGCCACCTGAGCCACAGCGCCACTTCCGGCTTTTTCTATATATGTGGTGCTGGGGACTCGAACCCAGAGCTTCATGTATAAGAGGCAAGCACTCTTGCCGCTAGGCCATATTCCCAGCCAAAATCAAAGATTCTTAACTCACTCTTTAGGGCAGGGTATTTTTTGTTGTTGATGTTGTTTTTGAAGTAAGGGCTCCTGTACTACCTAGGTTGGTCTCAAGCTTGATCTTTCTGCCTCTGCTTCATAAATTGTAGGATTACAGATTTGTACCACCATTCCTGGTTGAAGACTTAACTCGGGTTTTTCAGTGAAGTCTCTATTCCTATTTCAGTTTTCCTTTTTCTTTTGTCATTGCAGTGGACATTTGGGAGCAATAAAAATAAGAAGAAAGGGAAAGCCAGAAAAATAGAGAAGAAAGGAACCATGAAGAAGCAAGCCAATAAAACTGCCTCCTCAGGCAGCTCAGACAAAGACAGTTCAGCTGAGAGCTCGGCGCCTGAGGAAGGTGAGCTGAGGCCGCCGGGGATTCCCGTTCTTGTCAGGGTGGACACGGGCGGGGTGGGGGGGGCACCTGATGGCTCCATCTGTGCCTTAGAGAGGCCGGAGCCCAGCCGTGGCCCCCGAGGGCGGTCCTGTGGTCAGCCACCGGGAGTGCCAGCGGCTTACCGTGGAGGGGGCCAGGGCTCAGCACGGAGCCCTCTAGAACGCCATCTTTTGCTAGGCCAGTTGCACGTGTAACATCTCAGCTTGGCCCAGGACCACAGTGATAACCTTTACACTTCCAGGTTGTCTGAAATTGGCCTAACCTGTTTGTAAGCCCACGCCTGAAAGTGTTGGCTCAAGCACAATTCTTGTTACGTTCTCAATTTAAGTTAGTTCTTGGGCACCGTGTGTGCTGTCTTTTTATATGCTTTTTCTTTTGTCCTGTCAAAATCCAGTGTCTTTAGGAAATCACTAATGAGTCATAAAACTGATCAGTGTTGCCAGGCACTCATGGCTAAGATCTGAGGATCGCGGTTCAAAGCTAGCCCAGGCAGGAAAGCCCCTGAGACTCTTCTCTCCAACAAACGACTCAGAAAAAGCCAGAAGTGGCGCTGTGGCTCCAGTGGTAGAGTGCTAGTCTTGAGCACAAAGAGGCTTAGGGACAGTGTCCAGGCCTTGAGTTCAAGCCCCAGGACCAGGGGGAAAAAAATAAAATAAAAATTGACCAGTGTTTTAAAATGCCAAGAGACGTGTTTGGGTGTATGAAGAATGGCCCCCAGGGACTTAAATTGGCCCTATGCCATTTTACCTGGAAGAGCCAAAGGGCGATGACTGTAAGCACTGTGGGATTGCTGTAGCATGACGCGCTCCTGTGTTGGGCCTTTGTTGCAGGTGAAGTGTCAGATTCTGACAGCAACAGCTCCTCTTCTAGCTCCGACTCAGACTCGTCCTCAGAGGATGAAGAGTTCCATGATGGCTACGGAGAGGACCTCATGGGAGACGAGGAAGACAGAGCTCGACTAGAACAGATGACAGAGAAGGAGAGAGAGCAAGAACTGTTCAACCGCATAGAGAAGCGGGAGGTGTTGAAAAGAAGGTACGGCTGTAGTACTCTGCATTTGGTGTTTCTTGGCTGGCCCTTCTTCTTTCTTTCCCATCTGATCTGTAGAAATGGTGCAGCTTCATGGTGGCGCAAGACCACATGCACAGCCATTCTGTTCTTCACATTCAGTGCAGTTTTCAATGAATGACATGGTTTCTAAACACTTTATTATAAAATAGGCTTTATGCTACATGGTTATGCCCAGCTTTACAAGAGTGCTCGCCTCTTATACACGAAGCCCTAGGTTCAATTCCCCAGCACCACATATACAGAAAATGGCCAGAAGTGGCGCTGTGGCTCAAGTGGCAGAGTGCTAGCCTTGAGCAAAATGCCAGGGACAGTGCTCAGGCCCTGAGTCCAAGGCCCAGGACTGGACCCCCCAAAAAGAATTTAAGTTTCTGAGCATGTTTGAGGCAGGCTAGGCCAAGCTCTGATGTTCAATAGGGTAGGTACATTTTTTAGCTACAATGTTTATTTCCCACTAACAGTGGGTTTATCAGGATGCATCCCATTGTAAGTTGAGGAGCATCTGAAAGGAGACAAGTATTTTTGGAAATATGGTTGTTCACATAATAAAAGCACATAGCATAATTACAAGCCGGGAGCCAGTGGCTTACTCCTGTAATCCTAGCTATTCAGGATGCTGAGATCTGAGGATTGCAGTTCAAAGGGAGCCTTGGCAACAAATCCATGAGCCTCCAGTAAACTACCCAGAAAAAGCCAGAAGTGGTGCTGTGGCTCAAATGGCAAAATGGCAGTGTTAGTCAAAGAGGCTCAGAGATAGCACCCAGGCCCCTGAGTTCAAGTTCCAAGACTGAATAATAATAATAATAACATTGGAATCAGATGTGTTGCTTTCTCTCCCATCAGCTTACTAATGTGCATTACTCCTAAGCTTTTCTTTGGTTGGTTTTTTTGTTTGTTTCCTTTTTGTTTTTGTCTTTTCTTTTTTGGTGCTGGGGATGGAACCCTGGGTGTTGGCACTTACTAGGCAAGTGCTTTGTGACTAAGCTACATCCCGGCCCTCCTAAGGTTTTCTTGATGAGACATTTATGTGCGTTATTTAATCTTCACAACAGCTCTATAAAAACGATTGGTTATTACCTGTTAGAGACTAGGTAGAAACTTTGGGTTTGTTTGTTTTTTGTTGCCAGTCCTGGGGTGTGGACTCAGGGCCTGAGCACTGTCCCTGGCTTCTTTTTGCTCAAGGCTAGCTAGCACTCTGCCACTTGAGCCACAGCGCCACTTCCGGCTTTTTCTATATATGTGATGCTGAGGAATCGAACCCAGGGCTTCATGTATACAAGGCAAGCACTCTACCACTAGGCCATATTCCCAGCCCTGTTTGGATTTTTGTGTCAGTACTAGGGCTTAAACTGTGGGCCTTAAGTGAGTGCAATCTGATCTTTTCACTCGTGGTGCTCTTCCATTTGAGCCACATCTCTAGGTCTGGCTTTTTGCTTGTTAAATAGAGAGTAGAATCTCTTGGATATGCCTGCCCTGGTTTTCTCCAAACCTCAGTCCTCAAATCTTAGTCTGGAATTACAGGCAAGAGTCACCAGCTCCTTGATGTGTGATTTGATTTCAAAGTATTGTGGATATCACATCAAATGATATAAGTTGGGTGAACAAATGATAATTTATAGCTTTCTCTCTACAAAGTGGCTTTCAATTTATCAAATTCCCAGTAGAAATAATTTTCTAAAATTTACAGTTGGTGTTCAACAGATTCTAGCCATGGAAACTCTCACTATGTTAAAGTAGGTGGTCTAGCCTTCTAACATGGTTTTTGTACTTTTTAAAAGCAGAAATACCTAACTGGGATTTAGTTCAGTGACAGAGCCCTAGTTAAACATTGGCAAGACCCCAGGTTAAATCCTCAGCACCAAATGGAAGAGCTGAAATGTTAAATTGGGTTTTGATCGTCAGAAAGGACTTCAGTTTTCTGCAGTTTTTACAATATGACAAAAGTTCTTCCTTATCTCCTAGTAGAATTTAAAAGTAAAAATAAACTGGCTTTTGTCTTGGGAAATGAAAGAACTAGAATCCTTTGCTGTGTATCCAATATCATGACAATAAGATCAGAGCACTTTCTGAATCTGGCCCGTTAGTTGCACTGCCTCAGGGAGCCCGTTTGTCCTTCTGGAGACCACGTTGAGTATGGAGCGTGATCCTCGACAAGAAGGTTGGCCTGCAGTCAACAGTGAGCAATAGTCATTTGTTTTGAGTGTGAATTGCCTCCAAGGTTACCTGTGTTGGAACAAATAGACATGAAGAGGCTGTGCTGGAGTTGCGAGAGGGTTAGGGTGACGTGTGAAGTTTTCATTTCTCAAACTGTGGAGAGCATAACAAGAGGCCTCATTAAGAGGAGCCACGGCAGGGCCCTGGGGGCTCACCCCTGTTATCCTAGCTACTCAGGAGGCGGAGATCTGAGGATCAAGGTTCAAAGCCAGCTTGGGAAGGAAAGGCTATAATACTCATCTCCAATTAGACACCTAAGACCTGAAAATGGAGCTGTGGCTCAAAGCAGTAGAACATGGTGAGCCTTGAGAAAAAAGCTCAGGTACAGCACCCAGGCCCTGAGTTCAGGCCCCACGGCAGACCAAAAATAAAAAAGAAGACTAACAACAGAAGAGCAGGCAGCTCACGACTGATGACGGGTTTGTCTCAGACTTTGTGTGCATATTCTTTTGTTTGTGTGTTTGCCTTGATAATAGAATGAAAAGAGTGTAACAGTATTGGATAGCTTATATGGTTGAAGAGCTAAGTAGCAATTAGGCCGTGTTATTTAGAGTGTGCAGATGAGAGTTGAGTAGTGACCTGGCTGAGTGGCGGCACAGGCCGCTAATGCCGGCGCCGGAAGCGTGAGGCAGGAGCGTGGAGGTGAAGGCCAGCCCGGGCTACCTAGAAAGCCTGTGTCTCAGAACACAAAACAAGACCTTGCTTTATCCTTTCATCCTCTAGAGCTTCCTGAGCTCCTAAGAAATCACTTTGTTTCATGAGAACCTGGTTTGTGTGGGTGCGTGTGCCCATGCGGCTCAAGTGGTAGAGCGCTGGCCTTGAGCACAGAGCGGCTGGGGACAGAGCCCAGGCCCTGGGTTCAAGCCCCAGGACCAGCAATCAATCATAAATGAGTGGATGGATGAATGAATGAATTGCTGCTGACCAAAGTCTAAAGATAAATAAAAACAATACCCGGAACATTTTCTCTTAAGCCTTTCAACTTAATACCTTCAGGTACCTTATTGTAACTGACATTCAGTGTTTTTTAAAGGTACATAGTACTTAGAGTACTTAGGTATTAGAGTTTCTTACAGGAAGCCAAACCTCATTAACTTCTGTTTATTCCTTTCTCCTTACTAATAGAGATAAATCTTTATGTAAACTCATTTTTTAATATCTTTTAACCAGGTTTGAAATCAAGAAAAAACTAAAAACGGCCAAAAAAAAAGAAAAGAAAGAAAAAAAGAAAAAGCAAGAAGAGGAGCAGGAAAAGAAAAAGCTGACACAAATTCAAGAATCTCAGGTAGGAGGTTCTGTCGGCCTCTCTCTCTCCCGGAGTTCACGGTGTTGGGGTGTTTATGGGAGAGGTGGCTTTGCGTCACCAGCCCTTGCCGGTGAATAGAAGCCTGGGTGCTGTCTGAGCCCTGTGGTCTTCAGCAGCTCTGGTTTAAATCCTCACACAGGTGCCCAGCAGAGGGTGAGCTTTCCGTGAAGGAAAGCTGGTAAACTTCCTGTCCAGGATAACCAGATTGGCTATGGTGTTTACTCTGGTGTGTGTCATACTAGACTAGATATAAATAGAGCTGGGAAAATTAGTCATCTCCGTTCAGGGTGACATAGCAACAAGTACTAGATCATAATCTAGGCTGTTCTTGTAGAATAATTTGTGTAATTCTTTTTTTTTTTTTTTCTTAAATGTTGGTCCTGGGCCTTGAACTCAGGGCCTGGGCACTGTCCCTGAGGTTTTTTGTTGTTGTTGTTCAAGGCTAGTTCTCTACCACTTGAGCCACAGCTCTACTTCCAGCTTTTTTGGTGGTTGATTGGAGATAAGAGTCCCATAGACTTTCCTGTCCTGGCTGACTTTGAACCGTGATTCTCAGCTCTCAGCCTTCTGAGTAGCTAGAATTACAGATGTGAGCTGCCAGTGCTCAGCCATTATTTGTGTAATTCTTAAACTTGTGGTGTACTAAGCAGGTTAAGAATGGATAGTTTTGCTGTTCTATACTCAGTCCACAAGGGGATGCTGTATCCCCTGTACACGTTTAAGTTTGTGTAGTCAATGTAGATTCACAGGACTGAATTCACTATTAGGCACAGAGTGTCTTATCACCAGTTTAGTAATAAAGGCCACCTTATCTGTCCTTCCCTTCCAGGTAACATCCCACAACAAGGAACGACGTTCCAAACGGGATGAGAAACTAGATAAGAAGTCTCAAGCCATGGAGGAGCTGAAAGCAGAGCGAGAGAAACGGAAGAACAGAACAGGTACGTGTGGGGAATGTGGTGGTCACTTTGGTTTCCTGCTGTCATTTTTTTTTTTTGGCCAGTCCTGGGCCTTGGACTCAGGGCCTGAGCACTGTCCCTGGCTTCCTTTTGCTCAAGGCTAGCACTCTGCCACTTGAGCCACAGTGCCACTTCTGGCCGTTTTCTGTATATGTGGTGCTGGGGAATCGAACCCAGGGCCTCATGTATACGAGGCAAGCTCTGTGTAGGAGGCAAGCTCTCTTGCCACTAGGCCATATCCCCAGCCCCTCCTGCTGTCATTTTTATTCCCCCTTCCTGGTTGTGTATTCCAGAGCATTCCAAAGATAGGCTGAGAACAGTATACTCATCCGTGATGATCCCACTGTGTACAGTCTGCTGGCCATTCCTGCTAAATCTCTACTCCCCCCTTGTTTTTGCTGGTCTTGGGGCTTAAACTCAGGGCCTGGGTGCTGTCCTTGAGCCTCTCTACTGCTTGAGCCACAGGGCCACTTCCAGCCTTTTCTGTTTGTGTGGTACCGAGGGATCAAACCCAGGGCTTCATGCATGCTAGGCAAGCCCTCCACCACTAGGCCACCTTCCCAGCCTGCTCCCCTCTTTTAATTAGGTAATTTCTGAGTAAATCCCAGCATCGCTATATTTCAACTACAAATACTTCAACACATGTGTCTTGACCTTAAGAGGTTTTTTTAGGGTTTGTTTGTTTGTTTTCTCTTTCTTTCTTGGCACCTGAATGACTTTAGTTTTGTCTTAACTCACCTCACAAGACCCCTGGTTACCACAGCCTGTCTAGGGAAGAGGCTGCCCACTGGAGTCCTCTCCCATGAAGATGAAAGATCATTCAGTGTGTTACCGTGAGTAACAATTGCTCCTTTCTTTCTAGCTGAGCTCCTCGCCAAAAAACAGCCATTAAAAACCAGTGAGGTGTACTCTGACGATGAGGAGGAGGAAGAGGACGACAAATCCAGTGAAAAGTCAGACCGCTCCTCCCGAACATCCTCATCCGACGAAGAAGAAGAGTAAGCTGTGTCCTGTGCTCTTGTAGGCAGGAGAGGCAGTCCTTTGAGGACGAGCTTGGTGCAGTTCTCAAGCTACCTGTTTGGACCATGCACTTGCTTTGCTTCAGTCCCCTGACCTCCTGACCTCAGCTTCCAACACATCTGTTTGTTCTGCCTCTGGCCCCTGGCCAGCTTGCTCACATTTCACCCAGGCCTGGCTTGCATGGCCTGTGGCTTCCACCCATTTTCTTACCCGGGATGGAGCCTGAGTCAGGACCCACCACAGTAATGGCTACAGGAGTCACTCTATTTTTCTGGTGTTTGTTTGGTACTAAATAGTCAGGCGTGCTTTGGGTCAGCTTTCCATCCCTCTTGTTTTCAGTTTGGCTGATAGACACTTCCTGTTGCCCCTGGGTTCCTCACAGGAAAGAAGAGATCCCTCCAAAATCACAGCCCGTCTCCCTCCCTGAGGAATTGAATCGGGTTCGATTATCACGGCATAAGCTAGAGCGTTGGTGTCACATGCCCTTCTTTGCAAAAACCGTCACAGGATGTTTTGTACGGATCGGCATTGGAAACCACAACAGCAAACCAGTTTACCGGGTTGGTATTTCTTTCCCTCAACACTTGCCCATGTTCTAAGTATAATGATTCTCAGATTGGGGGCATTGCTCAAATGGTGGAATGCCTTCCTAGCAAGTGTAAGGCCTCAAGTTCAAACCCCAGGACTGCCAGAAATGAAACCCAGACATTAAAAAACAAACTTAGGGCTGGGGATATAGCCTAGTGGCAAGAGTGCCTGCCTCGGATACACGAGGCCCTAGGTTCGATTCCCCAGCACCACATATACAGAAAACGGCCAGAAGCGGCGCTGTGGCTCAAGTGGCAGAGTGCTAGCCTTGAGCGGGAAGAAGCCAGGGACAGTGCTCAGGCCCTGAGTCTAAGGCCCAGGACTGGCCAAAAAAAAAAAAAAACAAACTTAAACTATCATGCTTCCCTTACTGGGAGTTGGGCTACTGAACAAATCTGTTACTGTTCTGCCACCACTTAACTGTGTTAGTCAATGTTCTTTCCTGTTACAACTACCTCAGGCTATCAATTTATTGAAGAAGAAAGTCATTGTTCAGATTGTTGGCCGGACTTGTGGTGCAGTTCTGTAATCCCAGCGCTCAAGAGGCTGAGGCATGAGGACTGAGAGTTTTGATTCCACAGTTACAGAGCAAGACCTTGTCTCCAAAATCAACCAACAATTGGCTTCTAGAGCTAGGTTCAGTGGCACAAGCCTGAAGTCGCAGCTAACTTCCTCTTCTCTCTATTACCATAGGCACAAGGCTTCCTGTTCTTGGCCATGTGAATGCTAAGCCAGAAACATGCTGGGGCTCTATGGCACAGGGTTAGTCTGTGTTTGAGTGGAGAACAGACAAAGGAGGAGTGGTGTGGAGAGCCGAAATAGTGTGTCTTTGATGTCTGTCTTTTCCTTAGGTGGCTGAGATCACAGGTGTGGTGGAAACTGCCAAAGTTTACCAGCTGGGTGGCACCAGGACGAACAAAGGGCTGCAGCTACGGTGAGAGGCACTACCTGCGACTCCGGTGTGGTTTCTTGTGACACGCAGCAGCAGCAGCAGCGGTCCGCGCGGCACGCAGAGGGAGGCCTGTGTTCTGCTGGCCTGGGGGAAACTTGCTCTTCCCCATGGGGCGCGAAGGGTGATGAAGTGGTAGGACACAGAGAAGGACCCTCCCGCCAGAGCCCTGCAGGCCTGGCTCGTGGGCATGCCCAGAGCCTGGCTGCTGGTCCCAGCCCTCTCACCTAACCATCCACATCGGTGAAGCCAGGGCGCCTTTCCTGACTTAGTCTCCACTTCAGTAAAATGGAAGTGTCATTCACTCTACAGATACTCACTGCATGTCTACTACGTGCCAGGCACTGTTCTAGGCATCAGGATAAAGGAGAGAACAAAACAGACACACACAAATCCCTGCCCTCTTGGAGCCTGAGAATTCTAAAGACCCCCTGTAGGAAGGAGTAGACCTAGTTTACCAGGATCACACTGCCAATGCAGGTAATAGCCATGGCTGAACCCTGGCCTGATTTGATCACCATGGACTCTCCATTTCCCTCCTTCCTCCCTCCCTCATCATCTCCCTTGGTTTGTTTTAAAAACTCCACCTGGGCTAGCGGGGCTAGAGAGCCGCTAAGAGAATGGCACCGAGTCCCTTACCCTCGCCAAGGCAGTGGTCAGTACAAAGTCCCTGTTCCTCCTCCCGAGGGAGTAGCCTTTGTGTGCCACTCAGGTAATCACATGATGCTGCATACCCCTGATGGACTGGGGTGGGACGGTGGGGGGGGTCTGATTGTAAATTGACTTCTGAAGCGTGGCTCAAGTCCATCTGATTCCCCCTGTTAGCCTTGTCAGCTCAGGCCTGGCTGCCCCTTAAAACAGCCTGGGAGGGGCTAGAGGTGTGGTCCAAGTGGTAAAGCTCCTGCTGAGCAAGCTCAAGTTCCATTTCCAGTACTGCCAAAAACAAAACAAATGAACAAAAATTCTGCACTTTGCATGCATAGGTATCATTTGAACAAGTGAATTTGTAAAAGGCCTATAGCCCCAGCTACTCCGGAGGCTAAGATCTAGAGGATCACATTTACTAAGCCAACCTCAGACAGAACACTCGCTGGACTCCATGTCCAGAGTAACCAGCAAAAAGCAGACTGGAAGTGATAGAGTACCAGGCCATGCAAGCACTGGGCCCTGAATTCAAACCCCGGGAATAGCAAAAGAAAAGTCCTGGCAAGTTTATTGTGTCAGATTGCTACTCCAGGGGTTTGACTTGGTCGGTCTGTGTCTAGCTCTTGAAGGTCGGTGCTTTAGCTTGAAGGATGCATGAGTCTGGATGACCTCAAAGGGCTGGGAAGCAGAGCGGTGGGGCGGGCCGCCCGCCGCCAGGGCTGCCGTCGGTCCACAGGCACGTTCTTGGAGATGCTTCTCTTTCACATGCAGGCACGGCAATGACCAGCGAGTGTTCCGACTAGAGTTTGTCTCAAACCAAGAATTCACGGAGAGTGAGTTCATGAAGTGGAAGGAGGCGGTAAGTGCCTGGAGACCGCCCGGCAGTTGTTCGTGAACAGCAAGCCCGGTTCCTCAATCTCCTACTCACAGCTGCTTTACTGTGCTTTGCTCCAGATGTTCTCTGCTGGCATGCAGTTGCCCACTCTAGATGAAATTAATAAGAAGGAGTTGTCTATTAAAGAAGCTCTCAATTATAAATTCAATGATCAAGACATTGAAGAGGTAAGAAGCCTGTACCCCAGAGCCTGGAGGTTCGTTAAGAACCTTCTTTATGACTTTCTTTTTCTTCTCTCTATCTTGATTTTTTTTTTTAACTTTTGGCCAGTCCTGGGGCTTGAACTCAGGGCCTGAGCACTGTCCCTGGCTTCTTTTTGCTCAAGGCTAGCACTCTGCCACTTGAGCCACAGCGCCACTTCTGGCCGTTTTCTGTATATGTGGTGCTGGGGGATTGAACCCAGGGCTTCATGTATATGAGGCAAGCACTCTACCACTAGGCCACATTCCCAGCCCTCATTAGGTTTTATCTAATTACAAAAGCACTTGTGCTTAATGTTGAAAACTTAGAAAGAGGGGGTAAAAAGTCCCCTTCATCACGTCTTATAAAGACAGCAGCTGTTAACATTTTGGCATATGTCTTTCCAGACTTTTCTCTATGCAGATAGGCTTCACTTTTGTAATCTGGCAGAAAAAAAATAAATATGTAAGAGACAAAACCTTGGTTCTTCAGTCTTCAATTTTATTTCTGTGTTGAAACAGCTTGGAAGTGTTCCTAACCGCCAGGGCCTAGGCAGGCATTTTAGGGGTCCCCGCCAGGGCTGGGGTCACGCTTCAGGAACTCCCCCCTCTCACACCAACCGTCCAGCCTGTTTTCACTCTCGGGACTTGGGTCAGAAGATGATGTCCACTGAGCCACATTCCCGGCCCCTATCTTGACATTTTTACTATGCATGAAGATGAGAGAATCCTAAGATTGCGTGAACTATAAACATTCTCATCTGCAGATGAGACATCAAATCAAGTATATTCAGGCTTTAGGGAGGTGTGTTCACCTTGGTTTGGTCCTTCCAGAACTTCTTCCAAACGCTTTGGTAAAATGCTTTGATCTGTGTCCTCTTGGACAGTGGCTAGCCGCCTAGGGCCAAGCCTGGGGCCTCCGCTGCGTATTGGTGTTTGCGCCTTCAGACTCTCCCAGAAGAGCCTGTGGGAAGGAGCATGGTACCCCTGGGGATGAACCCACTCACTCTCTGGGGGCGTGACGGTGCTCTAGGAGGAGCAAGCCCCTTACTCCTAGCTGCCCGCCTCCAGAATGGGCTTGCTCAGCCTGTCCACACAAACACTGTAGGAATGCCTCACTGCTGGTGTCTCCTCTCTGGTACAGATTGTAAAAGAAAAAGAAAGATTCAGAAAAGCTCCACCCAACTATGCGATGAAGAAGACTCAGCTGCTAAAGGAAAAAGTAAGCACCTGTCCTTGCCTCTTTGCCTCCTCTCCAAGGGAAGAGGGGGTCAGAAGCCGCCCATCCTCTGGCACATTTGTGCTGGCGGCGTTGGGAGGAGATTCTTGGCTAATTCTAAGCAATACACAGCAGTCTCGATACGTCCAAACAGCATTGGTTCTTTGGCCATTTTCTTCTCTACAAATTGAAATTGATCTCCTTTCTTCTGTTCTCTGTACGTCCGAGAGGCTCGTCGTTTCCTATGTAGTTAGAAGCGTCTGGAGTCCTATTCATTCTTGTCACATGCCTGTGACCTTGTCTGGCCCGCCTGGTGGAGCTTTGCTCTCCTTCCCAGCGGTTAGGGCAGCTTAGCCCTCGGGGCCTGGATTTCAGGGACCGCGTTCCTCCACATCCCCTACTCACTACGTGAGTGCCCGCTCGTGCTGCCAGCGCCAAGAGCTCGCGTGTCTCTCCCGGTGCAGGCCATGGCTGAGGACCTGGGGGATCAGGACAAGGCCAAGCAAATCCAAGACCAGCTGAATGAGCTGGAGGAGCGCGCCGAGGCCCTGGACCGCCAGAGGACCAAGAACATATCTGCTATCAGGTGTGTTACCACGCCCGTTTGGGTTGGGCCATTACCCATGGCCCACAGACCTTGGCCAGAGTTGTCGGGCCACCCGTAGCCTGTACACGTTGCCGCCCAGACTCCACAGATGTCTGGGGTCGGGGCTCCAGGGCCCATCCCTCTTCTCATAGCCCAGCCTACTGAGTCATCCCTCTTACTCACCCATAGCTACATCAACCAGCGGAACCGGGAGTGGAACATCGTGGAGTCCGAGAAGGCCCTCGTGGTGAGTAAAGAACACTTGACCCGGAGCCCCGAAGCAAGCTGTAATCAAATGGTGGGGAATCTTTTCTGCATGCTGCCCAAGTTCTTCCCATTGACTGTGATAGCTTGTACTCAGCTAGCAGGCAGTGTCTCTATCACCCCCCCCCCCCCCCCGTGTGCTTTCTTCATCAGATGAAACGGACAGTCCCCCATCGTGTCTTACCCTTCCTCCATTTCCATCAGTTTCTCATTTTTAGTTGTTATCCCCATCTACCCTGTGTGCCTTGGTGTTTCGTTTTGCTTTGCAGTGCCAGGGATTCGATCCTGGGCCTCATACACGCCGGGCCAAGCCCTGTCCCCTGAGTCTCTGCTCTGATAGTCTCTCAGTTCTTTTAAAAGATGTATGCGGAGCTGGGAATGTGGCTTGGTGGTAGAGCGCTTGCCTAGCATGCTTGAAGCCCTGGGTTCGATTCCTCAGCACCACACACACGGAAAAAGCCAGAAGTGGCGCTGTGGCTCAAGGGGTAGAGTGCTAGCCTTGAGCAGAAGAAGCTCAGGGAACAGTGTCCAGGCCCTGAGTTCAAGCCCGGGACCATAAAAAAAAAGTCTGTAAGCTTAGGGCACTCTCTGTTTCAGGCTGAAAGTCATAACATGAAAAACCAGCAGATGGATCCCTTCACCCGGCGGCAGTGTAAACCCACCATCGTCTCCAATGTGAGTGCCCGGAGACGACACTTCCAGTTGGGAACTCAGATTCTAGGACATGAAGCGGGTTCCATTAGGGAATTAATAATGAAGTTAAAAATAAGGTTTTCCTAGATGGGATTTGCTTGCGTCTGTCGACTTCCTTTTCTGTTGTGATAAAGGGCATGTAGAGAGTGAGAGCCCGGCATGGGTTTGTGGAATCCTGGGGCTCACCCTGTACCAGGGCGGGGGCCGCACGCGGGGGAGGACCGGGCGTGGGGCAGGGCTCGGGATGTCGGGGAATGTTCACATAGGTGTAGTGAGGTAGCTCGGGTTAGGGCTCGCTTACGTTTCATGTCATAGGCACCGTGTTTTTAGTGGGCCTGCATTTTGGTCACACACAAGGTCAGATGTGGAGTGTTCACTTGTGGCGCCATGTTGGTTTTGGATATTGGGAGCATTTTGGAGTTTGGATCCCACTGCAGAGATGCTCGGCCCTGTTCTGTTGTGTGGACGTGGCCGGGCTGGGGTTGGTGTTGCGGCCTTTAATTGCCTTTTGTACTGCCTTGGAATACTCTGCAGAACTGGGGGTGGGGGTCCTCAGCGGGGCTTGTGATGTTGGAGGTGACCATCTCCGTAATAACTGAAATTCTCTCTCAGTCCAGAGACCCGGCTGTACAAGCTGCCATCTTAGCCCAGCTCAATGCGAAATACGGCTCCGGAGTGCTACCCGATGCTCCCAAGGAAATGAGCAAGGCAAGCGCCCTCCCGCCCGGCCGCGCCGCGAGGACCTGGGGGCCCGGGCAGGCACCTCGCCTGCCGAGAGCCCGCTGCTCCCCCAGGGAGGAGCACGGAGCCCCCCCGCCGGCCCTGGCTCTCGATGGTGGTGACCATGGCCATCAGACAGAAGCTGCCTAGCCCAAAGCAACTTCCTACCCCAGGTTCTTACCTGTGGCTCTTCCGGGAAGCCCTGAAATCTAAGCCCACCCTTCCTACTGACGCGTGGCAGGCACGAGCCTGCCTCCTCCCATCCACTTTGTACCCTAAGAAGGCCTCTGTAGGTGGCCTCCGCTGCCCTCCCTCCCAGGAGGAAGAATCCCAAGAGCCTCTGAGGGCGGAGGACCCGCTCAGAGCCGGCTGCTTTCGTGGCGCACCGAGGCCCTGGGTTTCCACCAGCACCGCAGAGAAAAAAAGAAAATAACCCCGACAGTTAATTTTAAGAAATCAGGTTGGGTGCGTAGCTCCTACAGTAGTGCAGCACCTGCCTAGCACGCACGCGGCCCTGAGGTCCAGCCTAGTACCAGACCCCCAAGATAAAAATAAATGTAAAGAGCCGTAGGGAAACCTAGTGAACCTGAGCCAGAGCTGGGACATCGGTGGCCGCCGCCGCTTGAAAGGCCCCTCTACTCATGCCCTTACAAGTGTCCTTTCCTCATTGCAGGGTCAGGGGAAAGACAAGGATTTGAATTCTAAGTCAGCCAGTGACCTCTCAGAAGACCTGTTCAAAGTACATGATTTTGACGTGAAGATTGATCTACAGGTTCCCAGCTCAGGTGAGTGTGGCGTGGCGCGCCGGGGAGCCAGGGGATCCCCCGCCCCGCAGCCGGTGAGGAGGCCCGACTGCAGGGAAGAAGTGGGTGTCTGCCCTGCTGTACCCACAGAGGCTGGGGCAGCCAGGCCACGGGTCTGCTTGGAGCTGGAGCAGGCTGCGGTCAGGATGCTTGAGAGAGAGGCCCAAGACGAGAAGGCCTTCCGGAGCTTCCGGAGCCCGGGGTCCTTCACGCCCCGTCTGCTCTTCTTCCCGCAGAGTCAAAGGCTTTGGCCATCACCTCCAAGGCCCCGCCAGCCAAGGACGGAGCGCCAAGGAGATCTCTGAACTTAGAGGACTACAAAAAACGACGGGGGCTTATTTGAGCGAGCCCAGCCTGCTGCCTCCAACCCTGCATGCCCCGCCGGTGCCCCGCCCTCCTCGCCTCTTTGCCTTTGGTTTGCCCTCCGTGGGCTGGAGCAGCAGTGGAACTGGGAAGAGACTCGAAACTGCCAGGCATCTGTAATATAAACCATTCTCTGTATAGACCTCCCTCGTCTCCACCACCCCTTGGCCCCATCCAGTGTGGAGCTGGGCTGTCTTGGGTTTTCCAGGTCTTTAGATTTGTGTTTTGCCGGTTTTGTTTTTCTTTCTTTTTTTTTTTTTTCCTTTTTGGTTTTCTGGTTTTGTTTTTCTTTAACCAGCCTTGTTCATTGGCCACTCTGCACACGTTCAGTATTACCGTGGAGCTGGGATTCTTGCTGGACCCTGGTGGCGGTAGCAGCAGCACGGGACAGTCTCCCTCCAGACTGCCCGGGGCCCAGTCGGCCACTCGGCGCCTGACCCTCTCACGGGCACCGCAGCCCTCCCTCCCTGCCCTCCCCTTCTTTCCCTCTGCGGAAGAGGAGTTTTCAAAACCAGTTTAGTTTCCAAAAAGTGTACATTTGTGGGGAGGGGTCTAATTTGAGAGTGAGCGTGTGTGCGTGTGCGTGTGCGTGTGTGTGTGTGTGTGTAAGTGTGTGGATTTTTTATCATTTTTTTTAAATGCAGTACTCTTTGTATCAGTCTGTCATGGGTCTATAGCTGTTTCAGATTTTTTTCAGCTGTACTTGAGCATCTGAAACTGCAAGAAAGAAACTCATTAAATGTGACTCTTCTTACTAAACAGGCCTGGCTGCTGTAGCTGTGTGACTCCCTCTCTGCCCCTCCCCCTCCGCCTCCCCCTGCCCCGCGGGCCCTGTCCCGGCAGGCGGGTGGGAGGGAAGCCCGGGGCCGGGCCCGGGAGGGCTCGCTCCTGGCCCGGGGCTTCTTGGTTGGACACCGAGTATCTCTGGTCCCCACCCAGTGCAGCAGTCTCCTCCTCCCGACCGTTTCCATGTTTTGGCAAGAATAACATGTCGTTTTGTTTTTAAGATCATGCAACATGAATGTGGAGAGCGAACACAAACAGATTAGGTTGCAAATGTCAGCAGCATGAGCCGAGTGTGCAAATCCATGGTAAGCGTAGCGTTGTGCAGGAGGGTGAAGCCGGCAGAGGGGTGTGTGTCGTGGTAAGCTGACTGCTTGATAATCATTCTCAGGTGTAAAGCTCCAAGTGTAAATAAAAGTGGCATTTAACAAATCTTTTCAGAACAAAGTATGACTGACTATATATACCAAGAACTAAGCTAAAGAAACAGCTGAGAGCTGACTCCACAGGAGAGAGAGGAGGTTCTGCTCTCTACTCCGCTCTGCTTTTGTACAAGGAAGGGGGACGATGGGAAATCATGAGTTCAGTTGTATTTAAAACATAAAAATGAACTTGATAGCTCTTTCGGGTTAAGTACAGCCTCAGTGTTGCTTTAACTTAGTTTACTTTTTTTTTTTTTTTTTACTTTCAAGGAAGCAGCAATGGATGGTTTTTTTATTGTGACTGTAAAATTGGTAATTGCGACTGTAACACAGTTGGGCTGGGCACAGAACTGGTGATGGACTCATTAAAAATCATATATACTTGAATAGTCCATTGACCAAAGCTCTTTATAGACTATTGTGTAAATGTGGAATCACAGACTGTTAAATATTGCCGGGTCTCTGCCAGAGTCTTGGGGCTGCTGGAACCTCTCCTATCATGTCAAACAAACTTGGACTCCTTAGGCATAAAGTCATAGAATCCATATGATTTGTGGGCGTCATTCTGACCCACTCTGTAGATCTGTATTTAGTATCATTTGGATTTGGAAAAGTGTCGATTACATTATGGCTGTGTAATAAAATTTTTATTAAAACTGCATCACAATGTAGCCACTTTGCCACTGCCCCCTCCCCCACATGCTGCCAAACCCTTTCGTGCCCAGCTGCCAAAGCGCAGGGAGGGAGGAAAGCTAACAAAGAAGACTGAGGGGTCGGCCATGTCCTGTCCTGCCGGTGAGGGGCGAAGGCCCCGCGTCTGCCTGCACTCGGTGAGCCGAGCTGGGACCTCCAGGCAGAGGAAGCCAGATGGCCCTGCTGCCGGGCCTCCTTTCTGGGGTGCCACTCCAGGTCCGCGACTCCATCCCTTCAGTATTGAAGGGGGTGGCACCCAAGATCCTTTATACATCTCAGTTCAAGAACCAAAGCCAGTGTCCAAATGCCCAGCTCATGATAGGATATAGAGACGTAGACACCGCTACGTGCCACTAAGTGCAGCAACTCCCCGTCACAGAACGCTTTTGTCCTTGGCGTCTGTGAAGTCCTCACTTGTCACTCAAATGGAGCAGCTTGTTGTGAATAAGCCTGATGGCCCACATCCTGAGTAGCACCTCTTAAAGCCGGATCTGGATTCTTCCTCTGTTCCTTTTCACTTCTAAGTGGAAGTCCCTTCCCTCGTGCCTGGAGCCGGAGCAGCCTCCGGGTCTGCCTCCTCCCTGAGACAGGGACAGAGACAGGAAGCTTTGGCTGGGGAAGGCGGCATCGCACACACACCTGACCCTAGTGAGAATTCAGTCCTGACAGCTATCATGTGGCACAAGCACAGGATCTTTTTTTCTGTTTTGTTTTTTTGCCAGTCCTGGGCCTTGAACTCAGGGCCTGAGCACTGTCCCTGGCTTCTTTTCGCTCAAGGCTAGCACTCTGCCACTTGAGCCGCAGCGCCACTTCTGGCCAGTTTCTATATATGTGGTGCTGAGGAATCGAACCCAGGGCTTCATGTATACGAGGCAAGCACTAGGCCATATTCCCAGCCCCTCGCCTGTTTATTTTCTGTCCTATGTTATACAGTGTCCAGGGGCTGTAAGTGAAAGATCTGTAAGGGCCCCTTGCCTCCGTGCTGAGGCTGTGTTTGTCTGAAACCTCCCTCTGACTGTAACTGGAAAGCAAGAAAATCCCAGCTCATTACCCTCTCCAGAAATGGGAAGGTCGAAGTGCGCAGTGGTGGCTGCCAGGTGGAAGCTGCCCGCGAGGCTGGAGCTGAGTCTACGAGGCAGTGAGGAGCTGGAGGGAGGTTGATGCAACTTGGAAAGTGTGCTGTCTACACAGACGTGCCTGGAGTGGGAAAGGAGGGGTGGGGCTTGGTGGAAGTGTTTGCCCTAGCACACTTAGGCCCTAGGTTAGGTCCCAGCCACACACACACACACAATCTGTCAACATTATGTTAAGCTGTTAAGCATTCCTGTCTCGGGGGGCTCAGTAAATACGGGGGGGGGGGGGGGCGATCCTGGGCTTTGGAGAATTTTCACCTGTCTTTCCCCCAAATGTGACAGAGCAAACACTACAGGAGAAAACTTGGGTATGGGACAAGACCGGATCAGGAACTAAAAGGGTGAATTTAGTTATAAAGCTAAGAGGTTCGGTAAATTAATTAGGGTCCAGAACCCCTGGAGCATATTTCAGTGACCAGCGAGACCAGACTGCAAGGGACGGCTTCAGAAAACGTCATTTGTGAGACCAGGCGCCGGTGGCTCACACCTGTAATCCTAGCTACTTGGGAGGCTGAGAGCTGGAAATGGCAGTTTGAAGCCAGCCCAGACAGGAGAGTACATGAGACTCAGCTCCAATGAAGCACCAAAATGCCAGTGGCAGATCTGTCTCAAATAAAAGAGAGCCAGCCTTACGCAAAAGAAACTCAGACACAGTGCCAGGCCCTGAGTTCAAGCCCTAGGAATGGTGTGTAACGTGTGTGTGTGCACACGAGTGTGTGCCAGCCAATTATTGAGAACAGCATTTCTTCATAATCTTTGGGGAGGAACGGAGATGGGGACAGAGATAATTGAACTACAGTTTCAGATTTACAGGTTGGCCCATGGTTCAGCTGGTTTTCTCTAGTTCCACACTTCATTTGCATAGGGGCATATATTCAGAGCACAGCCCAAATAGAAAACATCACTTTAAAAAAAACAAAACCATCACTTAGAGCCAGAGATCACACAATTGACCATACACCCCTGCTGCCCTGTACCTCAAATTTTGCCCAATTTGTGTGGTGTTTACGTGTGTGTGTGTGTGTGCTGGTACTGGGACTTGTATTTAGGGCCTGGGTATTGCTGTCCCTGAGCTTTTTTGCTCAAGGTTGGTTCCCTCCCACTTTGCCATAGCTCCACTTGTGGCTTTCTGGTGGTCAAGTGGAGATGAGTCTCATAGATTTCACGGTCCTGGCTGGCTTTGGACTGTGATCCCAGCCTCCTGAGATTATAAGCATGAGCTGGGATTATGGGCTTGAGCCGCTGGCAACCAGCCTTCTGTCTACTCTAAGACAGCAATGCCCACCGACCGTTTTGTATCACAGCAGCTCCAGGCTGAGGTCTGAGGATCTGCTCTCCATAATTAACTAGGGAAGTGCTGCAAGTGGAGGTGTAGCTTAAGTAGCAGGGCTCCCGCCATGGGGATGGAAGAGTGGGGAGAGAAGCCGTGATAGCTTTGAGGCCCTGATTTCAAGCCCCCCCCTGGCCAAGGTTCCCTTGGCTCCCCCCCTGGGGAGTAGGGGAAGAGGGGAGGGACCTTGCCTCCAGGTTAGGGTTCTACTAGGTGCTGGATCTGGCATGGGGAACCTTCCAAGGAAGGTGTCCGTGCGTGGCCGGCCCTTCCTTGTCATTCCCACTTGCCTTTAAGTATTAGGAGCCTTTTCCTCCCCACCACGACCGGGAACAAAGCTCAAAGCAGGAAAGTAGAGTCCAACAGAGTTCTGATCCTTGCCATGGTAACTGCCTCGGTGCCTTCAAAAGACCCGTTCCTCCCTCCCCCGCCGGCCCACCTCCGCCCCGCCCTGCCCCGCGGAGCTCCAGTGGAGCTCCACAATGCCCAGCCACACAGCTCGCGTCCATCCATTTTCCCTGACAGACTCCTCAAAGTCTACCTCAACACCCCCCACCTCCAGATTGCCCGTGTTCCCACTCCCTAAACTTGGCACTTACCGCGAGGCCCACCCCCAGCCTCTCCAGGGCCTCCCGCCCCCACCCCTCCTGGAACATTGGGTGTGGACCCAATCAGCCAGGCCCGAACGAGGAGGGGGGAGGAACCTCGCAGGCTTCCTGCAGGGCCCACGCCTGCTGGGCCATTGGGCCTCCAGAACGGAGGAGGAGGGGGGTAATGGCAGGGGGAGGCGGATTCCAGCAGCAGCAGCAACATGTAAGCTTCCTGTCCTTTAGGTTAAAGAAGGGGAGGGGGGGCGCGCCCGGGAGCAGCAGCCGGGCCTGCGCCCACCACCCCACGCACGTGAGGGAGTCGTGGGTCTGTGTCCTCCACGCCCAGTGCCCAGCCTCGGCTCCTCCCGCCCCCTCTGCCTCCACATGGTCTACTGGGGGGGCTGTGCCATTCACCCGGAGAGTCACAGGAACCCGGGAGCGCCTGGAAGGACCAAAACCTCGTCTCCAAAGTGTGACATTGTTTACTTGCCACGAGGGTGACAGAGCGTGAATGGTCAGGGAACACCTGCTAGGTCCCTGCTAACCTATCAGTGACACCCATCCCAGAACCTTCCCATGGAGTCTGGGCTGCCAGTGACGGGGCAGGAGCCCACCTGCCAAGTGAACACAGGCATGCTTTTTCCAGGACAGAGACCATCTCCTGTCCCTCCCCGTCCTAAGTTGCCGCGGCAGCCTTCCTGCCCCAGGGACGGGGCGAGGCATCGGAGGGACACAGTCGTGTCCTGCGTGACCCGGAGCCCGGCTGGCAGTCCCTGGGAAGCAGCGTGGGGGCAGCCATTTGGTGTCTGGGGACCTGTTTTCTGGTTGAATGCTTTCTGGTTTCTATCGTCACTCCCAGTTCTCTCTCCTCGACGCCCAGCCTGGTTCCTAGCAGCTGCTGGAGGGAAGTTAGTTTGCTCTGTGTGTGAGTGAGTGAGTCAAAGGTATTGCCACAGAACCTTGGAGTCTTGGGATCAGGAAGTCCCTCGAGAGGGCACCAAGCTCCGCAGGGAATGACACGTGTTACTGGGAGGAGACCTGGCACCACCTGGCCTGTCTGGAGAAACATGACAGCCCAAACTCTGCATAGCCCTTGTCCCGCCGAGCCTGGCAGAGGGCAGCGAGCAGGGGTTCTCCTCCTGTCCCTGAAGCTGCAGGTTCTGTCCTGGAAGTGGGGTGAAGGGGAGCAAAGGCAAATGCAGCACGTCCCGTCCCACTTTCCGGGCCTTCCTTTCCCAGTGTGTGGGTGCTAGGATTGTGCCCCTCCCCTGGGAAGAATGCATCTCCCTCGGGCAGGTAGATGAAGCCTGAAGGCCCCGGGTGGGGGTGAGCACTCGGCCACTTCAGAAAGCAGGGCTTTATATAAAGCACGGGAGGATCACCCAGCTGAGGGGCGAGGAAAGCTACCTGGTTTTGCTGAGTTGGTGGGTGCACTTGGGAGGTACAGGCAGGAAGGTTACTTGGGCCCAGCAGTTTTAAGATAGCATAGTAAATACTCCATCTCATATATGTATATCTCACATATATGGGATATATGTGAGCTATAGATATCCATAGGAGATATAGATAGATATGGGATATAGATAGATCTCACAGATATGTATATATGGGAAGGAAGCCAGAGGGGAAACAGACACAAAAGAACAGGTTGCAGAGCTTCCAAGTTTGTTCCTGCCTTGACACTGACGCGGAGGGAGCACCTATTACTTTGACTTTGCCCCAGAGCTCAGGCTTTGCCTCAAGATGTGACCCTAACGTGTTCTCTCCTGCCCGTGGCAGGGGGAGGCAGATGCTGCCTTCCCGGGGCGAGGAGGTAGGAGACACTGAGGAAAGAAACAGCATAGCACAGGAGAAGCCAGAGGACCCAGGAGGCCGCCTGGGCGAGTCCCAAGCCGGCTGCAGTCTTCTGCCAGTGTCCTAACCTGGCGGGCTGAGTCCCCTCCCCTCGGATACCTGTGTCCTGTGTGAGATCTCAAAGGCCCCTTCACGTTCCCCCCGCCCCGTCCAGTGAGGGGCCCCTCCACTGCCACGGTGGGTGAAAACCACACAGGCCCTGGCCATCTCACGCTCCCTTTTTCCTTTCTTTTCTTTCAGAGCCGGCTCTCGAACCCCAGGCTGGGCAGTGCTGGGCCACCGAGCTTCACCCCGGCCCCGATCTCCGAAGGTGACTCCGAGAGGTGAACGGCCTTGGGGAGCCGCCTGGGCTGGGCCCTGGGGCAGTCCCCGGTGGGATGCCCTCCCCGGGGTGGGGCTGGAGGGAGCCCCGAGAGCGGCCGGGAGCGCGTGGGGCCGGCCGGGTGCGGGGCCGGTGGCCGGTCCTCCCCGTCGGAGCTGGAGAAGAAACCCTTTCCAGCCCCAGCCAAGGAAGACCCGGGGCCGGAGCCGTCCCGCTCGGCCTCGTCCAAGGGCGGTCAAGAGCGACCGCGCGGGGGGGTGGGGTGGGGGGCGCCCTGGGCTTCCCCGGGGTGCCCCGCGAGGAGCCCGGAGGCTTCCCGGGGCGCGAGGGTCCCCGCGAGGCACGCGCTTCCTCCCGCAGCGAGAGGCGAGGGCGGGGCGGGGCCTCAGCGCGGGGCGGGGCTGAAGGTGGGCGGGGCCGGGGTGGGGGCGGAGCCTCGCCGTGTGGCGGGGGCCTCGGCGCGGGGGCGGGGCCTCGTCGTGGGGCGGGGCCAGGCGCGGGGGCGGCGCCCCGCGGGGAGGGGCGGGGCCCGGCCGGGAGGCGCCGAGGCTCCGCCCCGGGGCAGGCGCCGGCCCGAGGCGCTGAGCTCCGCCAGTCCCCGCCGCGCCGCGGGGCTGGTGGCGGAGCCCGCCGGCAGCTCCTCGGGCCGCGGCTCGGGCGTCGGGAAATGACCCTGCCCGGGGGCCCGACGGGCATGGCGCGGCCGGGGGGCGCGGGGTGCCGCAGCCCGGGGCTGGAGCGGGCCCCGCGCCGGAGCGTCGGCGAGCTGCGGCTGCTCTTCGAGGCGCGCTGTGCCGCGGTCGCGGCCGCCGCCGCCGCCGGGGCGCCCCGGGCCCGCGGGGCCAAGCGGCGCGGGGGGCCGGTCCCCAACGGGCTTCCGCGGGCCCCCCCGGCCCCGGTGATCCCGCAGCTGACGGTGACCGCCGAGGAGCCGGACCCGGCCCCGGACAGCCCCGGGCCGCCCCCGGCGGAGGCGGAGGGCGAGTGGCTGCCGGCCGCGGGCTCGCACCTGCGGCAGCCGCGCCGCCTCTCCACCTCGTCCGTGTCGTCCACGGGCTCCTCGTCGCTGCTCGAGGACTCGGAGGACGACCTGCTGAGCGACAGCGAGAGCCGGAGCCGCGGCAACGTGCAGCTGGAAGCCGGCGAGGACGCGGCTCAGGTACGGGCGGCGGGGCGCGGCGGGGCGCGGGCGCTCCCGGGGGCGCGGCGGGCGGGCGGGGGGGCCCTGGCCCGCGCCGAGGGTCCGGGGCGTCTAAGGAGGGCGAGCCCTCGGCGACCCCGCCGCGGTGACTGTGCGGGGGCCGGGCGGGCTGCGCCGGGGGCGAGCGCGCGTCCTCCCTCCCCCTCCCCCCCGGGACGCCCCCCCCCTTCCCGCCGCCGCCGTTGCCACGGTTTCCCTCTCCTGAGTGGGAGTGGAGCTGCGCGCCGCGCTCGGCTCGCGAGCCGCCGCCGCCGTCTGCTCCGGGCGCCCGCCCCGCACGCGGCCCGGGCCCGGGAGGGAGGGAGGGAGGGAGGGGCGCGGGGTGCCCGTGGAAGGCCGCCCCACCTGGTGCGCACCCCGCTCTCCCCCCCCTCCACCTCCGGGGAGGGGAAACTGAGGCCGGAGGGGGCGGGGTGGGGGGGCCCCGGCGTAGCGGCTTGGACGACTCGGACCCGCGCGAGGTGGAGGCCTGGCCCCCCCTCCCGCCCGTGCCCCCCGGGGTGCGTGCGCCCTGCGCCTCGCGCCCTCCCCGCCCCCCCCCCGGGCTTGACCTGAGGCCCGACTCTAACCGGCCGCGCTCCGCGTGGAGCCGCGCGCGTCCCACGTTGTGCTTGGGCCCGCGGAGCCGGGTCGCGGCGGCTTCCGGGGTCGCCCGCGCCCCCCCTCCCGGGACGCGTGCCTCCGTTGCTAGGACGACGCGGGGCGGGGGGGGGGGATGGGGGGGAGAGCCGGGCACGCCGGGCTCTCCGGACCCTCACTCCCGACGCGCACTTGCGGAGCGGATTGCCAAGTGACACGGGGGGGGGAGGGGAGGGGGGGCGGGGATCCAAAGCACCATCTGCCCGGAGCAGAACACCCCCGACCCCCCGCCCCCACCCCGGCCCCCTCCCCGGCCCCCCCCCCCCCCCCCGCGGCCACAGGCGCGGGCTGGGAAGCTGGTCTGCAGCCGCTTCATCCTCACCTCCTTCCGCAGGTGGCTGGAGCCGGGGGGTCCCAGGCCTGCGTCCCCGGGCGGGCGCGGGGGGGGGCGGGGGCGCAGCTGGGAGAGGACCCCCCACCCCCCTACCCCTCCACCCCACCCCCCACCTCCGCCACCCGCCGGCCGCTCCCCGGCTCAAATTCCAGACGCCCGGGAGGCGGGCGGGCGGGCGCGCGGAGGAAGGGCGCGGGGCGCGGGGCGCAGGCCCGCCCCGGTTCCGCCCTCGGGGCCCCCGCGGGAGCCCCAGGGCTGCGTGCGCAGCCCCGGAGCCAGCCGGCGGGGTCGGGACCCGCAGCCCACCGCTGGACGCTCTGGTCAGCTACTTCCACCCCGCACCGCGGCCCAGAGCCGGGGCGGCCGCCGAGGGCCCTTCCCGCCCGCCCGAGGCTGCGCCTCCCAGGCCTCCCCACCCCCAGCCCGCCGCCGGGGCCTCCCCGAAGGCAAACAGCCCGGGCCGCGCCGCCGATAAGCCCGGAGCTGTTGACAGAGCGAGCCGCGTCCTCCAAGGAGGACCCTGCGCGGACTTTGCCTCCGCGCCGCGCGCCCTCCCAGGCCGCCTTTCGGGGTTCCCGCCCTGGAGGCTACACCCGGGAGAAGGTGCTGTGTGTGCACCCCGGGGCTGACACCCGGCCGAGCCCTGCCAGCCCAGCCTGGGCACGCCTGGTACCCAGCGAGGCTCCTCCTGCCACTCTGTGGAGAACACAACCCGCCTTGCCTTCTGAAAGCCTGGACGGGCGTCCCAGAGCAGTGAGGTGGAGACGGGGCCAGCCTCCCCCTGCCCAGTGGCCATTCCCTTGACCGAGGGAGAGCCCCCCCCCACTTCCCGGCGAGGCATACCCCCCAGGGGCAGCTGTCAGGACTATTCTGAGGCCTTGACTGCCTCCTAGAACCATCGCAAGGCTGCTCTGGCAGAGAGAGAGAGAGAGAGAGAGAGGGTGGGCGCTGTCCTCCTCCTATTCATCTGCTTTTCTTCTCTCCGAGCTGCAGGCTAGGTAAGGAGACCTGGATGCCATCCCCTTCCCGCGCTCAGAACCCCCACACATCACTTTCCACTAATTATAGAGCGGAATTTAGGTTAACAGACTTCCTTTTAGAAAGGCAATTGCCCATGGGAAGGTGAAGCCGTGGGTCACTGATACCTTAGCGCAAATGGTTTTATAAATTTAAACTGCTTGCTCCCCCCGCCCCCACCACGGGGAGTGCTAGTTTGATAGGACATCTGGAACATGGAGTGGGTGCTGGGCTGACAGAGAGCTTCCACCAGAAGCAAAATGACTGGAGGCAGAGAGCAGGGGAGAGAGCCAGACTCAGAGCGCGCGGGCTCTTCTGGCAGGAGGCAGGCTGTCCCGGGTGATAGGGGGAGCAGATAGCCCCAAGGCTTCCAAACAGGGCTCAGGCATGGAGAGTCTGAGTGAGGACCTGGCCAAGCCCTTGCCCATCCAGCCTACTGGTTCCTCCTGTGGCACAGCGCCCCTTGCTTTTACCCCATGATGCCCACGTTGCCTCCAGCTGTGTGTTGGTTTGCTTGCTTTTTCCTTCCTTCCTTCCCTTCCTTCCTTGCTTCCTTCTTTCTTTCTTCCCTTCCTTCCTCTCCCCCCAGTCTTGGGACTGGAACTCAGGGCCTGGGCTCTGCTTCTTGAGCCCCTTTTTGCTCAAGGCTAGCCCTCTACCACTTGAGCCACAGCGCCACTTCCAGGTTTTGAGTGGTTAATTGGCAATAAGGGTTTCATGGGGACTTTTCTGGTTTGGCTGGCTTCAAACCATGTTCCTCATCTCTCAGCCTCCTGAGTAGCTAGGATGACAAGCACGAGCCACCGACACCTGGCTACTTACTGTGTGTTGATTTCTAAAGGCCCAGCTCTGGGCCAAAGAATGAGGCTTTGACTTTCTTGGCATCTCCATTTCAGCCTGTTACATCAAAAACCTGCTTCCCAGTGCCCATGCAATAAAAATCTCCCCTGCTCAAAACTCTCTTTCCCTGCCTGTTGTTCATGAGCTAAAATCTTCGCCCGCTTACCAGCAACCCACCCACTCAAGACTGATTCTCCAAAAGCACTCTGGACACATTGATTGGTGAATGCTTTATGTTCCCTGCGGGAGGGTGCCTCCCGCGGAAGGTTTCCCCTCGTGGAAGGTTACCTGAGTAGAAGATGACGGCACTGAGTCAAGCTCCATGACACTGGCGTCAACTCCTTCCCTGTTTGGCCAAATCCACGACCGGGCACAGCTGCTAGATCCTGTCCTAAGAGACCCAGGGAGGTGCTGCAGGGGCTCTGCTGCGATGCTGGCATGAAAGCCCTTTGTTACCTGCCCGGCTAGAACCCCCACCCCCACCCCACGCCTTCGTCAGTGCTGCTCTTAGCTCTGTGAGACACAAAGCCAAGGTGGAGAGAGCAGGAGGTGGCCCCATTTCACCTTGGCATGGGGACAAGTGGATGCCGTTATCACGCCAGCCGAGGGCTGGTGTACCACTTGACATTTTTAAATTGAGACTAGGTCTCACTAGGTTTCCCAGCCTGGTCTGTTTACTAGTAGCCTCAAATGATGTTTCTGCCCCAGCCTTCTCTGTGGCTGGGCCTACTGGCATGTGCTCAGTCCTGGCTCAGTAAACCTTCTTTTTTACCGGGACCCCTTTCCGCCTTTAGTTTCCTCATGTATCCTCAAGACCCCAGAAGGAAGGAAAGATGGTTCATTCCCTAACCTGATCAAACTTGAGGTTGGTTCCCCTTCCACTGTGTGTGTGTGTGTGTGTGTGTGTGTGTGTGTGTGCACGTGCACGCATGTGTATTTGGGCCTTGAATTCAGGGCACTATCCCTGAGCTTTTTTTTTTTTTTTTGCTCAAGGCGAGTGCTCTACCACTTGAGCCCCAGTTCCACTTCTGGCTTTGGGGGGAAATTGTCTCACAGACTCTCCTGCCCTGGCTGGCTTCAAGCTGTGATCCTCAGATCTCAGCCTCCCATGTAGCTAGGATCACAGGCGTCTAGCCGGTGGAGCGAGGACGCACAGCATATCTGTGTCTCCTCCGAGGTCAGAACCCTCACAGCCAGACAGCATGGTCACACGGACTCTGGTAAGTGCTAGAGCACCCAGGCCACGGGGAAGGAGTTGAAGTGGCAGAGCCAGAAACGTGGACTCTGTAGAGGTGGAATGTTAGGATGTGCAGACTCCTCCGAACCTTCTATAAAATGGGCCCCAAAACTCCACCTCAAATCCTTGCTGGGCACGGGCACCGTATGGTGATTCTCCAGTGAACACGAGAGAAGAGGTCTAGGGTGGGGCTAATGCACGTGGTGCACAATCACTTCCCTGGAATTTTACTTGAGGGTTTTGGAGGTAGGGAGTTTTATAATAACACTTGGATTTTATTATGTTCGCAGAATGCAAACTTTGTATGTATTTAAAGATTTTGAAAGGGAGTTTTGAGAGAGATGTCATGCTGCTTGTGGGCTGCTTCTGGCTACACCCCCAGATCCCCAGGGATTGGACATGTGATCACGCCCCAGCGTGCCATGTCGGAACTTGAGTGGAGATTCGAGAAGGAGGATGCGAAGGTGCCTGGCGTGCAGTAGGCAGTCAGTAAATGGTGGCTCGTGTTAGGGCAGCCGCTCTGTCCTCCCAGAGGAAACAGGCCCACACAGATGACAGCACTGGGTTGTGTTCACCCAGCCGGAAAGCGAGAAAGCCAGGACTGGAGCCAACTGCTCAGCGCTTTGTCACCCACCCCATCGCTTCCCTGTGCTGCGAGGCTTTATGGTCAGCAGCCTCCTGCTAATCTCACCTCCTCGGCTCTCCTCTTTTTTTTTTTTTTGCCAGTCCTGGGCCTTGGACTCAGGGCCTGAGCACTGTCCCTGGCTTCTTCCCGCTCAAGGCTAGCACTCTGCCACTTGAGCCACAGCGCCGCTTCTGGCCGTTTTCTGTATATGTGGTGCTGGGGAATCGAACCTAGGGCCTCGTGTATCCGAGGCAGGCACTCTTGCCGCTAGGCTATATCCCCAGCCCCTCGGCTCTCCTCTTAACACTCCCTCCCAGCAGGAATGGGGGTTGCTGTTCTTGTCTGGGCACACACAACTAACTCCTGTGGAAAGCAAGCACACCCGGGAGGGGACAGTGGACCCAGACCTATGCATTTCAGAGAGGAGACACGGGATGGCTGGACTTGTTGAGGGAAGCAAAAAGGCCCAGAGTATATGAGATCCTTTCAGGATTGGATGGAGAGCCAAAGTCATAGGGGTTTTCTCCAAAATAACTCCTGCCTTCTTTCCCTGACAGTTTGTGGGCACTTTTATTATGCTCAAGGCTAGCACTCTACCACTTGAACCACAGCTCCACTTCTGGCTTTTTTTTTTTGGTGGCCAACTGGAGTTAAGAGTTTCTCAGATTTTCCTGCATCGGCTGTCTTAGAACTGTTATCCTCAGATATCAGCCTCCCGAGGAGCTAGGATTAAAGGGCATCTGGCTGCCTGCCAGTGTTGCTTAAGATGACAGACCCTCTACCTTGCAGCTCACAGATCAATCAGAGCGGAGGGCCAACTAGCCAGGAGTCCATGGAACCTTTGCGGAGGCGAGCGGGAGGGTGTGGAGGAGCTGGGGCGTCCCTTCCGCAAGCCTGCCAGGCTGACCTCACCGTGCTGGGCTTGTGTGAAGGGTTGATTCAGTGTCTGCTTCTCTAAATGAAAGGAACTAGCTTCCCAAGTGAGTGAATGGGTGATCTAGATTGTCTGGCTTTTGCTTCATGCCGAGGAATGGGACCGGGGAGCTGAATGAATGCCTGTCCTACTCAAGCTCCATTTACCACCCAACACCGCAGCAAGGGAATCCATCCCCATTTTATAAATGGATACTCTGATAACACAGGCTTGTTTCTCAGGCCCCAGGATCTCCCGAGGCATTGGCTCCACCCCAGACTTATTCAGAATTTCCCTGCGGTAGAGCTGAAGACTGACATCCAGGGTAACCATCAGGCTGAGGGCGTAGCTCCAGGGCTAGAGCACCTGCCAGCGGGCACAAGTCCCCGAGTTCAAACTCCAGTGCCACCTGAGAAAGACAAGAAACCATGACAGAACAATTTAGCACTCTGCCCCTGCAATTTCTGAGTGGTAGAACTGAGCTTTCTGACCGAGGTCCAGGCCTTTTGTTTATTTATTTTTGTCTGCTCGAGAAGGCAAGTAGCCTCCTCTAACCATTCGGGTCTCAGTGCTTGCCACACCCACTCACAACAGACCGCGGGTGGGAGCGAGTAACGGATGAGCACGGGGGATCATCGGGGCTTGGCTTCCCGCGGGCTCGGGAAGAGGAAGGACTTCAGACATTGCCGCCATTCCTATTTGCAGACGGGGGCCTCGTGTCGCTTCCAGAAAAGCCACTGGCAGAAGATCCGGACCATGGTGAATCTGCCGGTCATCAGCCCCTTCAAGAAGCGCTACTCGTGGGTGCAGCTGGCGGGCCATACCGGTGGGCACGGCGGGGCGGGGCGCGGGAAGGGCTGGGCGGCGCTAAGCGGAGGCCCCCCTCCCCCCTCCCCGTCTGTCCGTCCATCCATCCGTCCGTCCGCCCGCCCGCAGGGAGCTTCAAGGCGGCGGGGACCAGCGGGCTGATCCTGAAGCGCAGCTCGGAGCCGGAGCGCTACTGCCTGGCGCGGCTGATGGCGGACGCGCTGCGGGGCTGCGTCCCTGCCTTCCACGGCGAGGTGGAGCGCGACGGCGAGAGCTACCTGCAGCTGCAGGACCTGCTGGACGGCTTCGACGGGCCCTGCGTGCTGGACTGCAAGATGGGCGTCAGGTGCGCGAGGGGGCGGGGCCGCCGCGCGCGCCCGCCCGCCGAGCGCGCCCCCCACCTGGCCCGCGCCCCGCCCCTCGCCCCTGGCAGGGCTTAACCTGGAGGAGGAGCTGATCAAGGCCCCAGAGGGGCGGGGCCTGGCGGGGGCGGGGCCTGCGTGCGCGCCCCCCACCGACCGGCCCGCGCCCCGCCCCTCGCCCCTCGCAGGACTTAACCTGGAGGAGGAGCTGACCAAGGCCCCAGAGGGGCGGGGCCTGGCGGGCAGGGGCGGGGCCTGCGTGCGCGCCCCCCACCGACCCGGCCCGCGCCCCGCTCCTCGCCCCTGGCAGGACTTAACCTGGAGGAGCTGACCAAGGCCCGCGAGGGGGCGGGGCGGGGGCGGGGCCTGCGTGCACGCCCCCCACCGACCGGCCCGCGCCCCGCCCCTCGCCCCTGGCAGGACCTACCTGGAGGAGGAGCTGACCAAGGCCCGCGAGGGGGCGGGGAGGGGCGGGGCCTGGCGGGCAGGGGCGGGGCCTGCGTGCGCGCCCCCCACCGACCGGCCCGCGCCCCGCCCCTCGCCCCTGGCAGGACCTACCTGGAGGAGGAGCTGACCAAGGCCCGCGAGCGGCCCAAGCTGCGCAAGGACATGTACAAGAAGATGCTGGCGGTGGACCCCGAGGCGCCCACGGCCGAGGAACACGCGCAGCGCGCCGTCACCAAGCCGCGCTACATGCAGTGGCGGGAAGGCATCAGCTCCAGCACCACGCTCGGCTTCCGCATCGAGGGCATCAAGGTGGGCCGGGTGGGGGGGGTGGGGGGACAGCCGGCGGGGGGGCCCCCCCTCCTCCACGCCCGCCCGCTCCCAGTGCCCTGGGGGTGGAGGGTGGCGCTGCCCGGCTACCCTTGCATGGTCCTCTCCCTCCAGGCGGGACCCGGCCCCTGACACTCCCTGCCCACCTCCTTCAGAAAGCCGACGGCTCTTGCAGCACCGACTTCAAGACTACCCGAAGTCGCGAGCAGGTGACCCGCGTCTTTGAGGAGTTTGTACAAGGGGACACAGAAGTATTGGTGAGAGCCAGTTCCCAGGGACCCCAAGTGTTGGGAGTGTCTGCAGCCCAGGGTGCCCCCTGCCCGTGGGACCCCCTGACAGCCCGCATCCTACTGTACTTCCCTTCCCTTCCTTGGTGGGCCGTGGGTGTCTTTGTCAGAGGCAGCTGTGCCAAGCTGAGGGCGTGTGGCCGCCGCCCTAAGTTCTTAGAGGGGCCCCCTGTTGCGCGTCATTAATTGGCCCGCCCCATCTTCCCAGAGGAGGTATCTGAACCGCCTGCAGCACATCCGGGACACCCTGGAGGTCTCGGAGTTCTTCAGGAGGCATGAGGTGAGAGGCCCGTGGGCCCCGGTGAGGGCCACAGTGGGGTGAGGTGGTGGGCGCGCCTCCCGGGAGGCCGGGGCCTGACTGTGTGGGGCTCACAGGTGATTGGCAGCTCGCTCCTCTTCGTGCACGATCACTGCCATCGCGCGGGTGTGTGGCTCATCGACTTTGGCAAGACCACACCCCTCCCTGACGGCCAGATCCTGGACCACCGCCGACCCTGGGAAGAGGGCAACCGCGAAGATGGCTATTTGCTGGGGCTGGACAATCTCATTGGCATC
The DNA here is from genome assembly GCF_023159225.1 of Perognathus longimembris pacificus. Taxonomy (NCBI): domain Eukaryota; kingdom Metazoa; phylum Chordata; class Mammalia; order Rodentia; family Heteromyidae; genus Perognathus; species Perognathus longimembris. Next base: position 32,135,691 of record NC_063183.1, on the reverse strand, counting down.
CTGGCCAGCCTGGCTGAGAGATGAGACTGGGCCCTTGTCCCCACTTGGGCTGGCTGTCGGACGGATGTGTGGACCCAGGGTTGTGCCCCCTTTGTGCATGCCGGCAAGAGACTGGAATCCCGCTGGGCGGGCCGCTTACCCAGTCCTGCAGGCCTAGATGTCAGTCACTAAGGGGGTTGCACTGCCACAACTGGCATTTGGCCCCCAAAGAAGCCCCAGGTTCCCCGAGCTGAGCGGCATTAGGTTTCAGGAGGGGAAGGGAGTCCCGGCTTCTTCCGAGGTAGCTCTCCATGCACCTCCCCAGAGCAGCCAGAAATACGCAGCTCACGCGTACGGGCCTGTGGGTCTAACTTCCTACACTACAGTGGACTCCCCTTCCCAATAAAGCTCAAGAGAGCGAGCTCCGTGACTGTGGCCTCGTCCCCGCCCTCCTCGGGTCCACTCCTGCCCGGTCCGGAGTCTGCAGCCGTACGGACTGGACTGGAGGTGTGAGGAGAACTTTTATTTGACACAGCTGCGGGGTTGGGGATCGCACAGACGAGGGGGAAGGCAGTCCAGACCTCCCCGGTGGCTCCCAGGGTGGGCAGGCCATGGCTTCTGGCCCCCCAAACCAGAAGCTGGGAGTGGCCAGGCCCTTCCCAGGAGGCCTGAGTTGGTTTCCAGGATGGAAAGTCTGTTGCTGCCAGGACAGCCCTGAGGCAGGCCCGGACACGCAGCCCAGACCGCAGGGGACGGGCGGCAGGAGCGGCAAGCCACCTAGAGGCCTGGGAAGGGGTGCAGGGCGGAGCTGCCGTGAAGGTCAGCGCCTGGGTCAGCCGGCACAGGCGCCCTGGGGGCCCAGGCGCCATATGTGGGGTTCCAAAGGTTCTGGGGTTGGAGGCCTCTGCATTTGGGGGGCTTGAGGCCAGAGGACAGCCAGGTGCCAAGAAGGTTTCCTCCCCAGCTCCGCAAGCTCTGTGCACTCGGGCCCTGGGAGTGGGGGGCTCTGAGGACCTCCGAAGTCCCGTTCCCCGGCGCGGACGCCCCTTCCTCCTCCACGACGGGCGCGGGTTCCATGGGTAGGGGGGAATTCAGCACGTCGGGGTCCTGCAGTGGGCCGGTGGGGCCAAGGGGCCGTAGAGTTATTCTGGGGTGCTAGGTGAGGGCGTGCGGGTGTGGGGGGGGGGCGGAGGCACACCTGAGTGCAGTACTGAAGGCGCTCCACGATGCTGGCGAAGCCGGGGCGCAGCTCGGGCTGCTGCTGCCAGCACTGGGTCATGATGCGGTACCTGAGGAGAGGCGGCAGCTCGTGCCCGCCCCACCCATGGCCTTGAGGGCCCCCCACCCCCCGGCGGGACTCTCAACTCACACAGGCCCTGGACAGCTTCTCGGGGGGTCCATCCGGCTCCCTGCGACCACAAAGTCCAGCACCTCCTGGTTGGTGCGCCCAGGGTAGGGCATGTAGCCCAGAGAGAAGATCTCCCAGAGCAGAACCCCGAAAGACCTGCATCATGGCGGGAAACAAGGCTCATCACGGGGAGGGAGCCCCACTTTCCTCACAGGAGGCGGCCTGACAGGCCAGGATTCGCTTCAAGGGAAGGGAGGGGATTGAATCACCAGGAGTCTGTCTTGGAGGTGAACACCCCCTCCAGGAGGGCCTCCGGGGGCATCCACTTGACGGGCAGCAAGGCCCGGCCCCCCTTGCGGTAATAGCTGGCCCTACACGAGGAAAGAGGGGAGTCAGGCACTGGGGCTCTGCCGAGCCCCCTCAGAGCCGCGGCTTCCCGCTCCCCCGAGCCGAGCCCGCACCGGTAGATGTCTCTCGCCATCCCAAAGTCCCCGATCTTGGCCACGCGGCCGGGCCCTGTGCAGCTCAGCAGGCAGTTCCGGGCAGCGATGTCCCTGGAGAATCAGGACAGAGGGTCACCGGGAGGATTCAGGACTCGAGTCCTTCCTGACCCGCTTCCTTAAAAGGTTGCGTGGGCGACAGCCGCGCTTGGAAAGCAAGTCGGGGTGCAGGTCCTCGGAACCAGGATGCTCCCCACCTGTGGATGAAGTGATTCTCCTCCAGGTAGCGGCAGCCCCGGGCGATGTCCTGGGCCAAGCGCAGCAAGCTCTCCACGTCCAGGGGTGACGGCTGGCCCTGGTCAGGCAGGAGGCACGCTAGTCGCGGCAGGGGTGGGGCGGCGAGGGCGGGCGGAGGCGGGAGGCGGGTCTCACCAGGCGCGGCCGGCTCCTCCGCAGGAAACTCTTCATGTCCCCTCCAGACATGAGTTCCAGCAGGATGAGGCGAGGGGCCGCCCGGAAGCTCAGCCCCACGCAGCGCACGATGTTCTTGTGACTGAACTTGCTGCGTTGGGGTGGTGCGCAGACCCCACCACCAGCGGGGGGGGGGGGGACACACACACACTCTAGGCTCCACAAAGCGGCAGAGAACCCCTGCTGCCTTACCCCCCTCCATCCCAGGGAAAGCAGAAGCCATCTCTGCCTGCAGCCTGGCCCCCCCCTCCAGCCCCCTATGCCTGTGAGCAGCCCTGGGCCCTCCCTCCAGCCCCCCCCACCCCCCAGCCCTGGGTGCACCTGATGATAAGCGCTTCCATGAGGAAGTCCAGCTCGTCCTGGCGAGAGCAGAGCTCTGGCAGGGTCTGGGGAGGAGGAGCACAGCTAAGTGTGGCTGCACACTTCAGGAGGATGCGGATGGCTCGGTTAACCGGAAGTTAGCAACTGCTCGTCCTCGGTACCCTGCTCTCCACCCCTACCCCCAGCCCCCACCGTCTCACCTTGATGGCCACCTGCAGGGGGCTGGAGTCCCCAGGAAGGCCGGTGACCAGTCCCTCGTACACCTCCCCGAAGGCACCGTGGCCCAGGGCTCTGTGGGAAGGCAGGTGGGAAGGAGGTGGGTAACTGGCACAGAGCGGGGTCCAGCGGCCCCTTTACCTCCTTTGTCCCCCCCCTCCCCTGACGTGGCCAGCTGACCGTGTCAGCGCTCTGCACCGTGGACAGCTCAGACACAGCCCTTCAAGGCTGAAGCTGGCCCCCAGAGCCGGGGCGGGAGAGGGGGCAGGAGGGAGGGAGACAACCTGTGCAGGCCAGGAGTCGGGTTCCCAGGCCGCTATGGCCGCAGCGCTGGGGTGGGGGGCTGACCTTGAGCAAGTCCCTTTCCCTTTTGGAGCGCGTATGAGCCTCCATCGCTACGCCAGGGTCGGGGCCGGGCTGAACTCGGGGGTCCACAATGCAAGGAGCAGGGCGGGGAGGATACCCAGGTTGTCAGGAGGTGGACAACTCACCGGACCAGGGTGACGTCGGCTGGGGACACCTCGGTGAGCCCGGGAGGCAGAGGCCATGGCTGGCCCGGGCCCGGCCCCACCTGGCAGTAGTAGGGGTTGGGGGATGTCCTGATGGCAGAGGTTCGGAGCTTGCTCAGCTCAAGTTCAGGGCCCGGCAGTCTCGTCCCCCACAGGCCCTGCCACTTCTTTTGGCTCACTGATGTGGGGGAGGGGGAGAGAACAGAGACATACCTTCCGCCCGCCCGTCAGGCCCGCCCTGCCTCCGTGCCCACAACGCCCTGCAGATGCCCATTCGGGTGAATGCTCCCGCCTCCCCCCCCCCCCCGCCTCCCCAGTGATGTTCCTCCTCGAAGCCCAGAGGAGTCCTCCACCCAGGGCTTTGGAGGGGGGAGGGGGAGGGCGTAGGGACCCGCAGCAGCACATCGCTGCGCGGTGGCGAGGGCAGCCTCACTCGCGCCCACTCGGTGCTCCCTACCCAGAATCAGGACCCCGCATGCCGTCAGCAGGCTCAGCGTTAGCGTGACCACCACAGCCACCGCCAGAACCAGCGGGCTCGCTGTGCTGGGGAGGTCTAGGGAGAGAGAGAGAGATCTCGAGTGGGAAGCTCGCTCTATCCGCTTATCTTCATTTTTGTTATTGCTGCTTATTTGCTTTTGTGCCAGTACCGAGGCTTGAACTCAGGGATTCGGGGGCCGCCCCTTAGCTTTTCACTCATGGGTAGCACTCTACCATTTGAGCCACAACTTTACTTCTGGCTTTTTGGTGGTTAAATGGAGAGAACAGTCTCGTGGACTTTCCTGCTCAGCCTGGCTTTGAACCTCAATCCTCAGGCCTCAGCCCCCTGAGTAGCTAGGATGATAGGTGTGTAGTGTATCTTTGTGCCTGACTACTCAAATCTGACCCGTGCTTCAAGACGCAGTGTTTACCCATGATGCCAACCGTCCTCGACAAAAGCGACCTCGGTCTCCGGAGAGCCCCTCGAATATCTGGCATCTCCCGTAGCAACTGCCATGTTCGGGCAGCTGTCGAATGTCTATGTACATGTCCCTCTCGCCTCCTACACCAGCCTCCAGGCATGCGCAGCCCAGTGCCCGGCACACAGCGACCTGCCCGCCAGCGTTCCTGGTCCCCACAGCCCCGACCTACGGAAAGGCAGGACGTACCCACGCAAGTGACGTTGTCGGCAGCGAGTGCCATGCCCTCTGGGCAGATGCATTCAGCCACGTGGAGCCCCGCCTGCCACAAGCAGTCCTTCAAAGGGCAATGGCTGCAGTTGGGGTGCCTGCGGATCTCCACCTCCCCGTGGTTCTCTGTGACTGACAGCAGAGGAGGGATACGGCGGGGTGCGGCGTGCATGGGACGTGGGAATGGGAGATGGGGGTACACGTGTCTTTTCTAGCAACAGGATTCATTGTAGCCCTGGGGTTTAGAGCGAGGAGCAGTGTCTAGGGTGGAGATAGTGCCCGGGGACTTCAAGCCTGACGTCTGTTCCCTCCAGCGGGGACCCTGGAGCCCACAGGTATTTCAAGAGACCTCACAGCAGGGGAGGGACGCCCGATGACCGCATTAGACGGCCCCGCGCTGGCCCCACAACCCCCACCAGCACAGTACACGTCTCCAGTGTTCCCGACTGTCAGGGCTGAGGAGCTCGCAGTGTACACAGAGCCGGTGGCCCGTGGGAGTGGACCAGGGACCGAGGAGAAGGGCCGGGCCCCCTGAGCAGTGGGGGAGAGCGGGAGCTCGGTGGGTACCTGCCAGCGGCTGCAGGTAGAGCTCGCTGCTGGGGTGTATGAAGGAAACCCCATCCTCTCCATCAGCCCAGAGGAGGTCAGTCTCTGAGGCATCTCCTCCTGGAAATTGAGTGACGGAGAGCTTGACTATGCCAGCCAGGGGGTGAAGGGGAAGAAGGGGCCTACAGCGGCCTTTCTGCTAGGAAGCTGGCTTATGCGAAGTACAGAAGCTGGAATTTCCCACGGAAAATCCCGGCGTCATCTTCTCTCCACTGGCCGCCATTACCATACAGGCGCCATCCACACCCAAGTGGGAGCCGAGGGACCGACTCACGCGCAGAGAGGCCTGGCTCAGGCCTGGGTCCTCAGCTATGAGTGAGAGAAGCCAACCCACACATCCCATTTCTATTCCATTTCTGTGGGAACGTAGATTTATGAACAGCGCAGCCCACATCGCTGCAAAGGCCCTACTGCTCTGCACTGACGTGCCCTGAACCCTGGAGGACCTTGGAGGCGCCCAGAGGACCAATGAAAACTTGGATGACCAGACGTAGTAGTGCACGTGTAAAACACCAGCTAGGTGGAAAGATCAGTCAGGGACCAGCCAAGCAAAAAGCCAACAATCCCGTCTGAAAAGTAACCTAAAGGCAAGAAGGGCTGGAGATTTGGCTTCCATGGCAGAAGGACTGCCAGGAAAGGGCAAGCTCTGAGTTCAAACACCTGTACTGCCAAAAGGTCAGCTGACTGGCGTCTTGCCGTGGGGTTTCTGATTCAGGCTGTTGGAGATGGCTGGAAATTTGCACTGTTTTGTTTTTTAATCTAATTTTTTTTATTGTAATTACAAATGTGATGTACAAAGGGATTACCGTTACCTAAGTCAGGTAAAGAGTACATTTCTTTTGGCTAATGTCACCCTATCTCTTGCGCTTTCCTAGTTTTTCCCTCTCGTTCCCCCACCCACAAGTTTTGTTTTAATCAATGACAATAATTGAATCAACAAAAATTGTATCTATGTATTGGAATCAAAACGATGTTTTGAAACATTGCACAGTGGCTAGTTTGAGCCGATCAGCATCGACAACACCCTTTTTGTGGTGAGAACACCTAAATCGACTTTGTCATATTGACCAATGCGCTGTTAATGACTGCAGTCACCAAGACGGACAACTGAACCGTCCAACTTCTTCCTCTCATCCGACTGAAATTTTAGATCCTTTGCCTACATCTTCCCCATCCAATCTCACCCCTAGGATCTGCATCTGTGCTGAAACTACTGGATTGGGGGCCACATTTAAATGACCAGCAAACCATCCCTTGTCCTTCTGGCCCCCGGCTCATCTTAGCTAACTCGGCCAGCTCTGAGATCTTCCACAGAGAACTAACTGGTGTTGGACTTGGTCCTGATTTCAGTGAAAATCCGGTGAGGTCTATCTGCCTGCCTGTCTGTCTGCCTGTCTGTCATCTGTCTGCCTATCTGCCTGCCTGTCTGTCTGCCTGTTTGTCTGTCACCTGCCTGCCTGCCTGTCTGCCTGTCTACCTGTCTGTCGTCTGCCTGTCTGTCTGCCTGTCTGCCTGCCTGTCGCCTGTCTCTGCCTGCCTGCCTGTCTGCCTGTCTGCCTGCCTGCCTGTCTGTCTACCTGCCTGTCAGTCTGTCTGTCTGTCTGCTCGTGTGACTGTGTGATTGAAGTCCTGGCCTTGTCCTTGCGGGCCAGGCCCCTGATCTCGGGCCTGGCAGGTGGCGGGGCGGGCCTTTCCCGCCCATCCTTCCGAAAAGCTCGGAGCAGGTTCGACAGCCGTAACCTCGGGTCCGCTTCCCGCCCGCGCACCGCGTACCGGGCACCGCGCACCGCGCACCGGGCACCGCGCACCGAGCACCGCGCATCGCGCACCGAGCACCGCGCACCGGGCACCGCGCACCGGGCACCGCGCACCGAGCACCGCACACCTACCGCGGTAGCCGCCGCCGCCGCCGCCCGCCGTGCAGGCCCCGCCGCCGCCGCCGAAGCCGCCGGCCGCCGCCCAGCCCAGGGCGGCCCAGGCCTCCGCGCAGCCCTGGCCGCCCTCCGCGCCCTCCCGCAGGGAGCGGCCGGCCTGGGGCGAGGGGGCCCGGGACGCCCAGCCGCCCCCTCCACCTGCAAGGCGACAGCGGGAGGGCAGGAGGCCCGCACGGCGGGGGGGGGGGGGGCGCCCGCCTCGTCCGCCGCCCGCCTCACCTAACACCCGCCACCCGCCTCACCTAACACCCGCCACCCGCCGCCCTCCTCACCCGCGGCCCCGCCTCACCCGCGGCCCCGCCGCCCCGCCTCACCCGCGGCCCCGCCCCGCCCCGCCTCACCTGCCGCCCCGCCTCACCTGCCGCCCCGCCTCACCTGCCGCCCCGCCTCACCCGCGGCCCCGCCTCACCTGCCGCCCCGCCTCGCCCGCCGCTCCCGGGCGCCGCCCAGCGGTTCTCCAGCTTCTCCGGGGCCGCCGGGGCCCGGCCTCCGCCCCGCCGCCTCGCGTAGGCCCGGCCGCCGCCCCCCGCCGCCACCAGCAGCGGCTCCGGCTCCCCGGCGCGCAGCTGCGGACGGCGCGGGGTCACGGGCGCCCTCCCGCCGCCCCGGCCCGGGGAGGGGAGGGCAGGGGCGGGGCGAGGAGGGGAGGGCAGGGGCGGGGCAGGCAGGGGCGGGGCGGACAGGGGCGGGGTGGGGCGGGGAGGGCAGGGGCGGGGCAGGCAGGGGAGGGGCGGGGAGGGCAGGGGCGGGGAGGGCAGGGGCGGGGCGGGGAGGACAGGGGCGGGGCGGGGCGGACAGGGGCGGGGCGGAGAGGGCCGGGACGGGAAGGGGCGGGGAGGGCAGGGGCGGGGAGGGCCCCGCCGGCCCGCCGGGCTCGGGCTCGGGCTGCACGTACCCGGAAGACGAAGGTGGCGCCCCCGCCGCCGCCGGCCCCGCCACGCCGCCCCGGGGCGCTCCCGGTGCCCTCCGCCGCCACGGGCGACTCCCCGAGGCAGACCAGCCGGCTCGCGGGGCTGCCCTGCGGGCACCGCGACACGATGGGCGCCTCTGGGGCGGGGGGGGGGGGGAGGGAGGGAGGGTGCCGCCCGCCCGCCCCGCTGGCCCGCGCCCCGCGCCCGCTCACCCCGCGCCCCGCGCCCGCACCCCGAGCCCGCTCACCCCGGGACAGGCGTCCTCCCCCTGCTGCCCCACGAGGATGTAGAGCGGCTCCCCGCGCCCCAGGGCGAACACGGCCGACAGGAAGACGCCGTGCGCCTGCGACAGGGGGTTCCGCGCGCCCCGGCCGCCCGCCGCTCCGTAGGCGGAGATCCTGCGGGAGGGGGGGCGCTGAGTCCCCGCGCCCCCCGGGCTCCAGCCGCGCAGGGGGGGGCCGGGGTGAGGGGAGGGGGCCGGGGTGACGGGGCGCGGGGAGGGGGGGGTACCCAGAGGCGGGCGGGCACGACGGCGGGGTCGCCCGGGCCCGCCCCCTCCCCCCCCCGCCCCGCCCGGCGGTGCCCCGCACCCCGGCCCCGCGGGCGCACTCACTCACAGGTAGTGTCCCGGGCCGGGCGCCCGCCAGCGCTGCACGCCCCGCAGGGGCCCCGCGGCCTCCACGGTCACCGCCACGCCGCTGCCCGCGTACGCCCCGTCGCACTGCCTCTGCGTGGGCCCCCGCCGGCCGCTGGCCCCGCACGAGGTGAACAGCCAGGGCCCCTCGGTGCCTGGGAGGCGGGGAGGGGGGGAGGGCGGCGTCACGGGGCGGCCCGGGGGAGGGGGGCGCACACGGGGCGGGGGGGGCGCACACGGGGCGGGGAGGGCGCACACGGGGCGGGGGGGGCGCACACGGGGCGGGGGGGGCGCACACGGGGCGGGGAGGGCGCACACGGGGCGGGGGGGGCGCACACGGGGCGGGGGGGGCGCACACGGGGCGGGGGGGGGCGCAGGGGAGAATCTCACCGAGAGGGTCTGCGGGAGGCGCGGCCGTGGCTTTCGGGTGTGGGGAACTGGGGGGACCGTGCAGGAAAGGCGCCCGCGAGCCCGAGCCGGAGCCGAGGACGGCGTCTGGAAGGTGGCGGCGGGCACGGGCAGGTTGGACGCAGGGCGCAGGGCGCAGGGCGCAGGGCGCAGGGCGGGGTGGGAGGAGGGCGGAGATGAGGACCCGGGCCGCCGCACCCCTGCCGAGCCCACCCCTCCCGCCGGGCCCCGGTCCTGCCGCGCCGTCCCGGGCTGGCGGGGGGCGCGGGGGGCGCGGGCTGGGGAGGGGCCGCCTCCGGGGGGCGCTCACCCGCAGCTCGGAGCCAGAGCAGCAGCGGGGCCCAGCGGCTCATCCCTGCGTCCGCCGGGCTGCCGGGGAGACTCGGACACGCAGCGCGCCTGGCCTCGCCCCGCAGACCCCCGATCGCCCCGGGGAGGAAAAGGCGGAGCGAGCGCGCGTGCGGGCAGCAGGTCCCCGCGCTTCTGGGCGGAGCCGGGTGGGGGGGGCGGGGGGGCGGGGGGCCCCCACCCCGGGGCGCGCCTCTCCAGCCGCGAGGAGTCAGCTGCTGGGAAGGAGCTGGCCCTGGCCTCTTCCTTCCGAGGCAGCTCGAGCAGGGCGCTCGCCACGCGCCTCGAGGTTTCTCGGGACACAGACGGAAGTGTTGTGTTTCCTTGGGGTCCGTGCGTGATCGCGGCGGGGCCACTGCTCAGCCCGGCACTGGCAGAGCCTTCGGGATCACTAAGGGTAATCTCTCAGCACTGGCTAGTGACTGGGCTAAGATGTCTCCCAGCACCTGCTCCGCAGGTCACCACCCACACCCGCGAGAGAAAGGGGGAGCTGCTCAGGCCTGCCCTTCAAGTGGGGTTCGTGTATTGGGTCTTCAGTCTTTAGCTCAAAATATTAACTGTGACGGCAAGGCCTTCCCGTGTTGAACATGAACGTGTTCATAGTTACGCTACTTGGTAAAGTCCGAGTGATACTCTGTGTAGCCACAGAAGGTTTGTTTTTGTTTTATTTGGGGAGGGCATGTGCCTTCTCATTTTGTTTGTTTGGTTGGTAGGTTTTTGTCAGTCATGGAGCCTGAACTCTGGGCCTGGGCGCTGTCCCTCAGCTCTTCGGCTCAAGGTTAGTGCTCTTTGTATATACATTCTCGTTTGACCCACACAACAGTCCTGAGGTAGGCATTGCTGACAGTCTTCTCACTTACAAGTGAGGAAAGTAAATTTCTGGCCTGTTAACCAAGGTACCCAGGCTTCTACAGTTCGTATAACTAACTTGTATAAATATGAGTCTGCAGCCTGAAAATTTCACCCCGAAACTCCCTTCATTGTTGCCCTACCTACTTACTCCCCAGGGATACTGAAGATTAAAATGAGTTCAAAGCTAGACAAGCATTTGAGGGAGAAAAGCACTACAAAATTATATCCACGAACTATAACTGTCCAGGATATGTAGCTCCTTCTCCCTCTCCTCCCAGCTTGTACACGAGCCCATAATTTCATATTATCTCTATTTTGCACTCAAAGAAGTAGTTAAGAAAGGCAGCCTAACAGTGTGGCCCCGTTTAAAGCTATGTAAATTGCAATCACGGTAATTGAAGTATCAATCAAACAGGACTCATTAAAGCACCCAACAAAGCAAGGTAACATTATGGGATTGGGCATGATTACAAAGAGGGAAAATGTGGGGTCAGAGTTCAAATGGACACACACAGAGTTTTCTAGGGCAGAGAACAGTTGTTTGTTCTGCATTGTATAAACAAGAGCATTAGACTCATAAGAACCCAGGCAAGAGCACCTACATCACACAGATTTCTCTATCTGTCCACAGCAAACAGAAACAGCCTCATTTTCATTGCAAAGAGTGGCTGTACCTTTGCTCATATCCTGAACTAAATAAACCAAGGAATACCATGCTAAAATTTCCTGGCTACATTACAACTAGTCCCATCATTCCTAACCAGAGTAGTACATGGAATGTTCCTCTAGATAATGAATTAGATGCTGCTTAGGTTTCCTCCAGCAAATATTTTGGATTCTTTTAAGACCTAAAGAAAAGTTAACACTGCATTCATTTTCTTAGTCAGTTGTGGGGCTTGAACTCAGGACCTGGGTGCTGTCCCTGAGCTTTTGCTCAAGGTTAGTACTGTATCACTTTGAGCCCCAGCTCAACTTCCAGCTTTTGAGTGGTTCATTGGAGATTAGAGTCTCATGGGGACTTTCCTGCCTGGGCTGCCTTTGAACCATGATCCCAGATCTCAGCCTCCTGAGTAACTAGGATTACTGCCGTAAGCAACCAGTACCTGGCTTAACAATGCATTTTTATCAGATTCTAAGTATATAACAAAAATGTGATGTTAATTTTGTCTATTAAATGAGCTTTAAAGTGTTCAGAAGAGTGGATACTATACAAATTATTCAGGTTATGTAAAATCACTTTTCAGGGTCTCATCAACTGAGAAGAATCTACTCAGCAGGCTTCTCCTGAGGCCCTCACAACAGAGTGAGCTTTGCCTTCAGTTTATTTCCTTTTACGGGAGCTGCGTATTTTTCTTTCATCTTTGTCAATTGTGGGTGGAGTGGCTCTCTATCTGGATTGCCCAGGGTGGCAGCTCTCGAAGTGATGCTTTAAAAAACTCCACAGGCTGCGAGTACGGCTTAGCGGCAGAGTGCTCGCCTAGCATGCATGAAGCCCTGGGTTCCATTCCTCAGCACAACCTAAACAGAAAAAGCCAGAAGTGGCGCTGTGGCTCAAGTGGTAGAGTGCTAGCCTTGAGCAAAAAGAAGACAGGGGGCTGGGGATATGGCCTAGTGGCAAGAGTGCCTGTCTCATATACATGAGGCCCTGGGTTCGATTCCCCAGCACCACATATACAGAAAATGGCCAGAAGTGGCGCAGTGGCTCAAGTGGCAGAGTGCTAGCCTTGAGCAAAAAGAAGCCAGGGACAGTGCTCAGGCCCTGAGTCCAAGCCCCAGGATTGGCCCAAAAAAAAAAAAGAAGACAGGGACAGTGCCCAGGCCCTGAGTTCAAGGCAAACACACACATACACACACACACACACACAACTCCACAGCACTATTAGGTTTTTCATATAAAGTTAACAACACTTTGGGTGGTATGTTCAGCACCCCAACTTCTCCATAACTGCTAGTGCTTCTAGTGAGCAGTTCTTTAATGACCATGACAGGGGCAGCGGGGACCTGGCCCAGAGGCTGGGTCTCAGGGCGCATGGAGGGGCAGCCGCCGCCCAGGCTGAAGCTTTGCTCTTCCACGTCTGTTGCTGGAAATGGCGAGCACGAGGTGTCCGCACCGACGCCGCGCTTCTTTACAGAGCCGGTTCTTCCAGAAGTACTCTCCTCCCCCAGGAGCTTTGTGCCTGCCGCTGGGGGCGGGGGGAGAGGCTGGGACCCACATTCTCACCGTCCCCACGTGGACTGTTTACTCCTTCCCCTCATGACCGCCCCAAATCACTCCTGTCCAGGTAACTCACCTCTTGGTTCTAACAGAGAATATGACAAAAATCAGTCCAAATCAGCCACCAGACTAAAAAAAACTTTATTTCCATATACAGTGTACTATACATTTCTCTATCGTGGCCTAGGGTGGGAGGCTGGGGGTACTTAGACTGCCTCGTCCCTAAAGAGGGACAAGACAAGCCGCCTCTTGTTCCCAGCCCAGGCCCGAGGCGCCAGACCCTGCGTTCCAGGTCAGGAGTAACAGGCTCGTTCTCACTGCGAGGCAGGCAGGCAGGCAGGCCTCGAGCTCCTCTGTCCTCTGCCTCCTCTAGGGCTCGATGCCCACACTGTGACCGAGTGTCTGGGGAGGAGCCCGGAAGATGCGCCCATCTTTGCGCCTGCAGCGGCTGTGCTAGGTCTGGGGCGCTCTGCTCTGGAGGGGCCCCGCGGTCAGCCTCTCGAGGTGCTGCTGCCTCAGGGGGGGCAGCTCTGAGTACAGCTCGAAGCCCCGCGGGAGGCTGGGGTCGGGGAGCTTGTAGTAGAGGAGGTGCTGCCGGAGAACCTGCGGACAGGGAAGCAACTTTGTGAACTTCCTGAGCGCGCTGAGAGCCTGCGGGGGGCCGTCTGTCCCCCCGTTCTGTCCCCGCCGCCCCCAGCGGCCCCACGCTTGCCTCCTCTGCTAGCAGGGAAGTCTTCCGCAGCATAGTCCTCTGAGCAGCCTTCACCTCATCCTAGAACAGGGGGAGGCGGCACCACGCTGAGGGCTGTTAACCCCCCCCCCGCCCCCCACCCACCGGCTTTGTGTGGCAGCCCCGTCTCTCGATCCTTCCCCGCTTGGAACTCAGGGAGGCAACTTACCGAGCTCTTTGGGTCCTGGGAGAACATGAAGTTGTTGACGTGAGCCACGGCCACGGCGTAGAGCACGGGGCACCAGCGTGGCCGGAGGGCGCCCGTGACCAGCGCCCGGAAGTAGAGCTGAAGGAGGGCCAGGTTGTCTTCGGGAGGCGCCGTGTAGCACTCCAGGGACACGGGCAGCTGAGATGGGGAAAGCGAGACCCCGTGAGGGGGGGGCAGGGATGGGCACGGCCAGGGCCTGGCTAGACAGCCATCCTTCCCCAGCACCTGCAAGTTAACCACCGAGCTCGGGGGAGAGCCCTTGCTAGCAGGCACAGGCCGTGGGTTCGAACTCCAGCACCACAAAGAGAAATCAAACATTGATTTCTTAGACTGGTTTATGAGATGAGAGATCGTTACAATATAATGTTATATGGGAAAAACCTCACCATCCCACATGAATTTTATAAAAGTGGCTATGTACATATAAAGGAACTAAAAACTGATAAAAACTGAACTCAAGGCCTCACTCTTAGGTTGGGCAGACACTCTACCACTTGAGCCACTCTGTCAGCCTTTCTTATGTTTAATTTCAAGATGAAGGCCTTGCTCCGTGCCCGGGCCAGCCTGGACAGTGATCTTCCTATTTGTGCTTCCCCGGGAGCTACGAGAGTAGGTGTGAGATGGAGTCTTGAACTCTCCTGCTCAGGCTGGTCTTGAACAGCGATTTTCCAATCTATACTTCCCAAGGGGCTAAGATGACAGGTTCGAGCCACTAGGGCTGATGTTTAGGAAATTTTAGCAAATTCCTTATTTGGAAATCGTGGCACCTTACAAGCAAGAAGCTCTGACTTATTAATAATATATACCCCCCTTTCTGTGGATTCCACCCAAACCCCCTCCAGTTGAGAGGAGGGACCCGAGGCCTCGCCAGGCTCTCAGGAGGAGGCCCGGAGCCCAGGGGGGTTGCCCCCCGGCAGGCGCTACGGGGCTGAGAAAGTCACCTGGGCCAGAGGCATGCCCAGAGCTCGCAAGGCTCCCATGTGATCCCCAAAGAGGGAGAGGCGCAAGGCGACACTGAACCGGCGCTGCAGAGGAAGGAGGACCAGAGCCCCGAATAGGTGGTCCCCAAAAGACACGGATTCAAAATGGTCCAGGAAGCTGGCATAGAGGTCGGGGAAAGACGTGAGGCCGGGGAGCGGGCAGTCCAGGTTGAGGCTCGGTAAGACCTGAGGCCGGCAGAGGCGGGCTAGCAGGGCCGCCACGAGACGCTGAACCGGGGCCTCCCGGAACAGCTCGCCGTCCACCAGGAACAAACACATGAGCCGCGCCAGGCGCGCGGCGGGCGGCACGGCCCCCAGGGCCTCGGGACGCCAGCTGTCCAGCACCAGCACCCACTGCAGGACCCGGGTCGCTGTGCCCGCGGCGTCGGCGGGGGGCAGCCCCGAGGGCGTGTCCGAGGCCCGGTGGTAGAGATGAAGCAACGGCTGGAAGGGCCAGTCGGCGGGCAGCAGCGGCTGCTCCGGCACAGGCAGCAGCAGGGCGGCGGCTCGCTGCGCGTCCCCGCGGTGCCGGGCCTGGGAGGCCAGCAGGCCGGCGCGGGCCGGGGAGCAGTGGGCCAGGTAGCAGCTGCGGATGCTGGGGAGGTCCTGGCAGGCCTGGGTAAGGAGAGCCCCTCGTCCACACCGAGCGTCCCCGCCGCTCCCCAAGGACAGCCCATCCGAGAGGTCGGCTGCCTCCGGGCCCCCGGCTGCGCTTTCCCTGCAACAGAAGCCAGAGGTGAGGGGGGAGGGGGCGCAGCGCCCCGACGCTGAGGCGCGCTTCCACGGGGCGGTGTGGAGCAGCTCCAAGAACAGACCCTGGAGTCACGGCCAAGGCCAAGTTCACGTCACTTCTCTATGCTCCATCAAGTACAGTCTCCCTCTCGTAGCATAGGAAAAACGCTTCCTATACAGATCAGTAAAGTTGGAGGTGCAGCTCAGGCGGAAGGACACCACCCGACAAAGGCAAGGGCCCCGAGGTCCAACCCCAGCCCGCCCAACCTCCCCAAACACACACATGCACCTAGCCCGCCAAACAGCCCTATAGATAAACCCCAAGGGAATGGCAGAGACAGGACAGGCGCTCGGTGGCAGGCCTAGGGGTGGCTTCCGCACCCCGTCACAGCCACACAGCGACACTGAAGTCTCACAGTCACCCTCGGGGGGGGGGGGGGGTAGAACACTGGTTACGTAGAATCAAAGAAGGAGACCCAGGCCTCAGGGGAGCAGCACGCACGCGGCTGAGCTGGCGGCTGGAGTGAGGACTTACGGGAGGAACTCGGGCCGGAACACGCAGCTCAGCAGCAGCTCCTGGGCCAGGTACTCGCTTCCGGGCAGCAGGCGGCTCAGCAGGGCCAAGGCCATGGTGTGGAAGAGGGCCGCGGCGCCGGCGGCGGGCGAGGGCTGCAGCGCTGCCTGGGGAGGGGCAGGCAGGGCGCGGTTGGTGAGAAGGGTGGTATGGACAGGACAAGGGGGCGGGCAGGGCGGTGTGGGCAGGAGGAGGGGGCGGGCGGGGCGGTATGAACAGGAGGAGGGGGCGGGCGGGGCGGTGTGGACAAGAGGAAGGGGCGGGCGGGGCGGTGTGGGCAGGACGAGGGGCGGGCGGGGCGGTGTGGACAGGACGAGGGGGCGGGAGGGCGGTGTGGGCAGGACGAGGGGGCGGGAGGGCGGTGTGGACAGGAGGAGGGGCGGGCGGGGCGGTGTGGGCAGGACGAGGGGGCGGGAGGGCGGTGTGGACAGGAGGAGGGGGCGGGAGGGCGGTGTGGACAGGAGGAGGGGGCGGGCGGGGCGGTGTGGGCAGGACGAGGGGCGGGCGGGGTGGTGTGGGCAGGAGGAGGGGGCGGGCGGGGCGGTGTGGGCAGGACGAGGGGCGGGCGGGGTGGTGTGGGCAGGAGGAGGGGGCGGGGAGGGCGGTGTGGGCAGGACGAGGGGCGGGCAGGCAGAGGGCAGAGGCCCGGGCGGCGGGACCCACCGCTTTCTGGGCCAGGGCCAGGGCCAGGTGCTGCAGGTGGTGCTCGTGGCGGAAGGCCCAGGCGGAGAGGGGGGTGAGGGGCGGCGCGGCGCGGGGAGCCGCGCACTGCAGCAGGTAGCTCTGGAGTCCAGGGGCGGCCAGCACGGACGCCAGCTGCGGAAAGGCCGGCCTTCAGATCTGGAAATGGATCCTGGGGCTTCCCGGTGGCTGTCTCCCCACACGCACTCAGAAATGTGGGTGCTGACAGAAGAGGCCTCCCCTGCCTCCCCCCCGCCCCGTCACTTCCCCCGATTCTAGCCGTCTTGGCCGGCTCCCTGGGATTACCTGGCCACACAGTCCCTTGTGGATCTGGACCACGGTGTTGATAAGATGGAGGAGGGCAGTGAGGAATGGGAAGGGGGAGGCTGACCCGGCCAGGCTGAGCGGGGGGCAGCCTCCCGCGCAGCCCAGCGACGCGAGGCTGGGGACGCCTTCGGCAGCTGCAGCACAGGACAGTGGGTTGCAGACGGGAGAGCAGGGCCTGCAAGGGGGGGGGGGGCGGGGAAGATGCGGAAGCTGGCGGAGGGGGGGGTCTGTGGCCCAATGGGCGCCAGACTGGGAAAGACCAGTGAGGCTCAGCTGGGCGGGCCGGTGCCAGGCACCTCAGTGCCCTTGAGGGATGATCACAGGGGAACCCCCTCCCCCGCTGTGCACGTGGCATGTACCTGAGTCCCGCACTCAGTGCCCCTGAGGTCACAGGGCCCCCCCCCCCCCCGTGCACGCGGCGCGTACCTGAGCGAGTCCCACAGGCCGCCCAGCGCGGGCTGGCTCAGCAGGGGCAGCAGCAGCTCCTCCGTCAGGCGCTCCATGTCCTGAAGCCAGTCCTCCGGGCACAAGTTTGGCTGGAGGGCAGAGGGGCCCACGCAGCCGACGGCTCAGGTCATCTATCCCCCTAGCCCCGTGTGCCCGAGCCTAGAGCCCCAAGAGCCCGAGAAGCAGCTCGGAGGACCCTGCAGTGCGGCCCCTCTGAAGGAGCGGAGGCCCTGAGCTCTCTGGTGCACCAGGTCTGGGGTGCGCGGGGAGCGGAAGGGCTTAGTGCTGCTTGTCTCTGGCTCCCCTGACGAATCCCCCTCTGGGACAAAGAGGCCGGAAGGGGAATGGAGAAGAGTGCAAAGGCACAGGGTAGAGTTCAGGGCGTAGCTCGGGAGTGGAGCACTTGCTAGCACGAGGCCGTGGGTCCCATCCCCAGCGACACAGACGCGCATGCGCACACACCACGTGCAGGGGGGCAGAGGTGGGAAGGGGAGGGAAGGCGGGCGGGCACTACTCACTTGCTGGCTCCAGGACTGGTAGTAGGCACCCAGGAACAGCAGGCAGGCGGTGGGCACCGGGCCCACGGCACTCCACCTATCAGGTCTGGGCAGCAGCTTCAAGGTCTGCCTTAGACACGGCTCCACGAGAGGCTGGAGTCCACACACCTGCGTCCACGTGACGGACGAAGCGGCCCGGGCAGCGTCACTGCAGGAGGGCCAAGAGGGCCACAGTGAGGGCGGGGCGGGCACTCCCTCCCCGCGCAGACGCAGTCCGGCCTGACGGGCTTGCCGGGGCCGGCCTACCTGGAGAGCTCCGAGCGGGCGCCGCCGGCTGCCAGGGTGAGCTGCGTGAGGAGGGTGAGCAGCGAGGCCGCCCGCTGCACGGACAGGGGTGGCAGGGGGTGGGCGCTGAGCTCCGCCGGCACGGCCTGCAGGGCCCTCGCGAGCACCGGGTACAGCTCCCTGACAAGGAACAAACGCGCCGTCAGTCACTGCAGGAAGGGAGACCGAGATCGGGGACGTGCGGTTACGGAGGACCGGGCGGGGGAGCCCGGGCTGGGCGCGCTTGGGCGGGCAGGACGACCTCACCCAGCCCCCAGTGCTTCTGTGCCCAGAACGCGCTGACCCTAGGCTCGTTCCCCACTTCCCCAGCTACAGGGGTACAGCCAGAAGCCCCTCTTCCTTTTTCTTGGCCTCTCTCCCAGCTTGGAACCTTGAGCGCGGCTGAAGTGTTGGGTTAGGCCAAGTATGGAAGCCAGGAGGGAGGTTCGCGGGGCCCCCCACTCCCCCGCACCTGTAAAGGTCGCCGCCGTGGCCGTAGGAGGCAGCCACAGCCCACAGGCGATAGGCCTCCGTGCTCAGTGCCTCGGCTTCCTCGGGGGGCAAGGCCAGTTCTCCAGGAGCTTCGGCCAGGAAGCGGCACAGGCGGCTCCGGAGATCGAAGCTGCTCAACTGGGAGTGGGTACAAGTTGTGGGGATCGGGGTCAGCTGGGGGGGGTCACACATCCAACCAGTGCCGGCGGGCTCTGTCACTGTGGAAAGGGGGCTCAACCCGGCTACCAGGGTCACAGCTCAGAGTAGGGGTGAAAGTACCCTGTTCTCTCCCCCCCTCTTTTTTTCTGGGTGCTCTTTCTTGTCTGTGCGGCTCCAGGTGAGGACCCCGCCTACAGGTGGTTCCTCTGGATCTCAGTTGGGCCCGGGAGCCCCCCCACATCCTGAGGCTGGACCAGGCCTACAGGACACCTGGGCTCTGATGATGAGGTGCCTGCCTGGGCCTTTCTGTAGAAATTGTTTGTTTTCTTGTCAGTCCTGGGGCTTGAACTGAGGGGCTGGCGCTGTCTCTAAGCTTCCTTTGCTCAAGGCTAGAGCTCTACCACTTGAGCCACAGCGCCACTTCCAGTTTTTTTTGTAATTTGCTGGAGATAAGAACCTCATGAACTTTCCTGCCCAGGCTGGCTTTGAACAGCGATGCTCAGAGCTTAGCCTCCTGAGTAGCTAGGATGACAGGCCTAAAAGCCACTGGCCCCTGGCCTTCTGTGGAGATTCTAAGCAACTGGGCCAGAGAGGAGGAGGAAGATGAGCTGGCCACCTAGAGTACAGGGGTCATGATTAGCTCCCAATCCAATCCCCCGCCCCACCCTTGCTCCGTGTCTGCTTACCAGCCGGGCAGCAATGTTCCTACCCGCCGAGGCCAAGACTCGAAGCAGTTTCATGGCCGCAGCGCAGGGCGTTCTGTGCAGACTGGGGGTGGGCCCGGCGGCCGCGGGGGGCCAGCTGGTAGGCAGGAACTCCCGCACTATGGTTTCCATCAGCCGAGGGCATTCCAGGACCTGCAGGAGACAGCAGGACCATGCAGGAAGGAGGCTGAGGATGGAGACCAGGGCAGCAAGGCTCCCGGCCCTGTCGGGTCCTCCCTCTCCTCCTCACCCGTGTGGCAGACTCCAGGGAATGGCGGGCCAGGCGGATGAGCACGGCCAGGGTGTCAAGGACCACAGAGGGTCCTGGGCAGGTCACCTCTAGCACGTAGCGCAGCCGAGGCAGCAAGTTGGTAGCCAGGAGGCCCTGGGGTCAGGGAGAGAAATCCTCTGCCAAATGCGGCGGGGCCCTGGGTGTGGATGAACCCTCCTGCCCACACCCTTGACACCGGCGTTCCAGGGGTGCTCCGGAAAGCTTCCTCTACCTTGATGACATCGTGTCGGGCCAGGTCGGGCGGAGGTCGGCTTTCTTCCTCGGGGCTCTTCTGTTTCGCCTTTCCTGCTGGGGGTTCTTCATCTTCGCCATCGTCCTCCTTGTCCTCCTGGCTGGGCATCATAGGGAACACCGAAGCCCCGTGGTACCAGGAGAAGGTGCTGTCCAGGAGCTCCTGCGAGGAGGGGGCAAGGAAGGAGAGGAGGAAAGGCAGCAAACAGCTCTAGGGGAACAGCGAGAACACCCCACAAAAAGCATAGCAAACAGGCTTTGGGGCTTTGGGGCCTTTAAGAGAACAGGGTGATGTCTGCCACCTAGTTCTCCACACTTCCTGCAAAGTCTAATTTCTTAGCAGAAGGGCAGGGCTAGCACGGGGAGCAGAGGCCGGACAGCTCAACCCCCTTCCTGCCCCGCAGTACCTCAGCTCCGGGAGCCACCAGCAGAGCACGAAGAGCCCGGATGGCGGCTGCGATGACCCCATCCACTCTGTCATCCAAAGAGAAACGCAGCAGGAAGAGGAAGCCAGCATCCAAAAGCAGGCCTAAGACACTTCCCACCAGCTGGTCCCCAAACTCGCCAGCCTGCGCCTTGGGGGTAGAAGGATAAAATCGGTGAAGATGCTGATACCTACTGCCCAACTCCAGGGTGACCCTCAGTGAGAAGGGCAAGAGATGGGGAAGTCTAAGGTCAAAGGACAAGGGTCTGGGGGGAAGGGGCAATGGGGTGGGGGAGGGGGGAGTTAGGCAGGAAGAGTCCACTTACCCTGCTGATGACCTGGGACAATACGTGCAGGGCAAGAGCTCTCTGCTGGGACACCTGGCTTCGGGTGAGGTGGAACAGCTCCTGTAGGGAGTACCCTGCTCTCTGAGGCAGGGGTAAGGGGTCAGAGGGAACCATGACACAGGCAGTAGCCAGAAAACACCCGGCAAGGTGTGCACAGACACACGCAAGTGAAACTCCCTGCCTCTGCGACACGGAGCCTCAAGCTGGCGAGGACAACAGGGCATTCATTTGCAAGGTGTGGTGGCGGGGGCGGGGGGCAGGCGGGGGAGACCCCCGCGGTGGAGGTTTCGCTGGCAGGTGCGCGAGGGCAGGAGTGGCCGGAGCGGGCAGAGGGGCGGCGCAGCGGGGCTACAGGGAGAGCGGCCACAGCCTCACGGAGGAGCCAGGACCGTGCGCTGAGAGCAGAGGGGATCTAGAAGCTTCCCCGGGCAGGGCCTGAGCTGGGCCAGCAGCCCAGGTGAGGGGGCTGGAAGGCGGCGAGTGAGCGCCCACGGGGGAGAGGGGCCAAGCTCCAGTCAGCATCAGGGGGAGGTAATGGAAGTGGACTGGCAGGTTCTAGAACGGAGCAGAACGGGAGGAGGACGGGAACGTCATTTTGAGCCTAAGAAATGGAATGAACTGGAACAAGGCACGCAAGAGGCCAAAGGCAACGGGTCGGGGGTCCTCTCCACACCGTCACTGCAGGCACTTGTGGGGCCCCAGCCCTCCCGGGGCCCGTCCTCACCTCCGCCTCCTCTCCATGGTGGTGCAGCCCCAGGTGCGTGGGCAGGTCCACGTCGGGGGCCAGGAGCTCTCCCTGAAGACTAAATCGGGCCTGCATTCTCTGGTGGGAAGAGAAGGAGACGAGGTTCGGGCAGGCCTCGGGACATGGAACTCCTCTGGCCTTAGGTGCCGGGAGAGGAGAGCCGGGGCGAGGAGAGCTGTTTCTGGGGCGCATGTGGACAGAGCGCCTGAGCTCTGGAAGCAGGGGCGGCAGGCCCCTCGCCCCGCTCACCTCCTGGGTCTGCTGCCGCCGGAGGGGGGGCAGGTCCTGGGTCCAGTGGAGCTTCTCCAGCTCCACAGCGTCCATGTGGAGCCATTCTTTGTGGGGGGTCACGGGCAGTGCCACACCTGGGAAGATGGGGCATGACAGTATTCCCTGCTAACCCACAGGGGCTCAGACACAGACAGCAGCAGCAGCCTCGGTTCTGGCTAAATGTATGGCCTGCAGTGACACTCCTAGGAACTGGGTGAATGTCTCAGCTACAACAGAGATGATCCGTGAGGAGGGGGAGAGTGGGGGGGAGGACGGAACAGGAGGCTACCCCCGCCACGGGAAGCACAGCCGTCCACTCTCGAGCACGAACCCCGGGAAAGGGAAAGGAAGACTGGAGTGGGGACAGTGAGGGGGGGTGGCTCCGGGGAAGTTAGGATGTAGACACCACCCCAGTACACCCTCCTGACTCCTCCTCCGTCCGCCCTACCCCCAGCCTGCCCACCCGCCCCTAATCCTCAGGGAGCAGGAGGTTCATGGCTGATGTAATTCAATTCCTTCTGTCGTTAATCCTTAATAGGATAATCTAGTTTCTAGAAAGCGGGTGCTTCCATCGGCCTCTGCCGCGGTCGGGCAGGTCCACAGACCTGCAGCAGTCTTCCCCTCCCGAAACCCTTGCCCTTCCATGTCCCCCCCCCCCCCCCACTGGGAAGAGGGAGAAGGCACGGCAGGAGGGACGGGCCGGGGCCAGGGCCAGGGCCAGGCAGCGCCCTGTCCAGGGGGGAGGGGAGCATGTGGCTGCCCTTGCGCTCACCAGGGAAGGGAGGGAAGGGGCAGCCACAGGGCAAGGAAACAGGAAGCATGTGCAGGAAGAGGACGCATCAGCCGTGAGTCCTGATTTGAGCCAATTTAAAGGCACTAATGAGGATTAACATTCTAATTCCAAGGGCAGAGAAGCCTCTTTCCTCCCATCCACCCATCCAGAAGGTCGCTCATTTCTCTACTTTTATCCACACCAAACAAAGATGGGCCTTCTCCAAACCTGGGGTTCCTGGCTCCAGCTTCTCTTCCTTCCTGGGTTCACCGGCAAAGGCTGATGTCACAGGCTCCTCTTTGGTGACATGACCCAAGGGTCCTCCTGGCTTCTGCTCTCCTACTTGCCCCCGGGTATGGCCATGAGATCTCAGGAAGGCAACCAAGCTAGGGTCTACAAGCACAGGAGGAGGGAGAGTAAGGAGGGCAGACATACCCCAGCTCCTAAGCACCAGGCACTTGCTTAAAGCTGCCTGCTTCTGGGTGCCAAGGACAAGGTAAGCTGCTCCCATCTCTGGCCTCAGCCCCCTGCAGTCTCCTATAGCCCTCGGTGACTCTGCCCTCCCACCTGTAAGGCCTCTAGAGCCTGATGATCAACCCTTTTCATTCCCTGGCCTAGGTGCTTACGCTTGGCTTGACCTGGAGCTTGGTACCAGGTCAGAGGTCCGTATGTGGAATAAACATATGAATGCTAGCTAAGCCCAGAGAGAGGGCAAGGGGACCAAGTGAACAAGTGCCCTCACTGCTCTCAGCCAGTTTATGCATCACTTATTCAAAGTCTAGTATGTCTGGCCAGGTGCTATTGGCTTATGCCTGTAATCTTAGCTAATTTAGAAGGCTGACATGTGAGGATTGAGATCTGAAGCCATCCTAGGCAGGAAGGTCTGTGACTCTTATCTTTGTTGTTGTTGTTTGTTTGTCTTTGCTGGTCCTGGGCCTTGAACTCAGGGCCTGAGCACTGTCCCCAGCTTCTTTTTGCTCGAGGCTAACACTCTACCACTTGAGCCACAATGTCACTTCTGGCCTTTTCTGTTTACGTGGTGCTGGGGAATCCCAGGGCTTGATGCATGCAAGGCAAGCTCTCTACCACTGAGCCACATTCCCAGCCCCTCCCGAACCTCTTTGCACTCAAGGCTAGTGCTTGACCGCTTGAGCCACAGCACCACTTCTGTTTCTGAGTAGTTTATCAGAGATAAGAGTCTCACAGACTATTCTGCCTGGGCTGGCTTCGAACACTGCAATCCTCAGGTCTCAGACTCTTGAGTAGGTAGGATTATAGGCATGAGCTACCGGTGCTCGGCTGTAACTCTTTTTATGCCAGTCCTGGGACTTGAACTCAGGGCCTGAGCACTGTCCCTGGCTTCCTTTTGCTTAAGGCTAGTACTCTACCACTTGAGCCACAGCGCCACTTCTGGCTTTTTTTCTGTTTTTGTGGTGCTGAGGAATCAAACCCAGGGCTTGATGCGTGCTAGGCAAGCACTCTACCACTGAGCCACATTCCCAGACCCCAGCTGTGACTTATCTCTAACCTCCAAAAAGTCAGAAGTAGTGCTGTGGCTCAAGTGGCAGGGTGCCAGCCTTGAGCAAAAAAGCTAAGAGATAGTGTGAAGTCTTAGTTCAAGTTCCCGTACCGGGACAATGAAAAACAGAAAACCCCAGTAGAAAGCCTGGCATCAAATGTAAGCCTTCCTCAACCCAGCCGAGCAGCCTGGCCCCTTACCAAGCTGAGTGAGGAGCTGCTGCTGCTCCCGCAGGATCTCCTCGGGAGTCATGGCTTGCAGTCTCGCTACGTTCTCTTCGTGGATGGTCTGGGCTTCCTGCTCGGCTTCCTGGCTGAGGCCCTTCCCCGTGACCACACGTGGCCTCTGGAAGTCGTGGGTGTTCCCTGGCCGCTGGCCACCCTGGCCTCCGGGGCTGGGTGCCTCACAGGTCACCGCACCTGGAAGGAATACATGATCAGTCCCACTGCCTCGACTTCCCGCCTCCACTAAGTGTATTGTCCCAGTGTCCCAGAGCCTGCCGCCTGAGCCGAGACTCCGGCGGGCCTCACAGGACCCCTGGCACTCTGGGGACGGGTGCTAGAGCTACCCACTCACTCTTACCCCAGGACTCTTGGGAAAACATGTCCATCCTCCCTCCCTCCCTCCCTCCCTCCCTTTTGAGACATGTTCTGTGTGGCCAGGCTGGACTAACTTGTGATTCTCTTGCCTTGACCTCTTAAGTGATGGAACTACATTGGTGTACCCCCACATCTTGCATTCCCCTTCCCTTTCTTTTAGAGTCGAGTTGAAGCCTGCCTCCTCCATGTGCCTCAGGTCTAGAGTGGACCCCAGGCTCCCACTCCTAGTGCTCTAAGTACACGGGAAGACTTGCTCTTGAGATGGCTCAAATGCACCTCCCCCCCCCCGCCCCCATTTTTTGTTCTGGTCCTGGGGCTTGAACTCAAGATCTAGGCATTGTCTTGAGGTTTTTGTGCTCAAGGCTATAGCACTCTATCACTTGAGCCACAGCTTTTGGTAGTTAATTAAAGATAAGTCTAATAGACTTTTCCTGCCTAGGCTGGCTTTGAACTGTGATCCTCAGATCTCAGACTCCTGAATAGCTAGAAGTACAGGCAGGAGCTTCAATGTACCTCTTGTTTGAGGCAGGGAAGATATGTATTGTAAAGTGATCATGTCTTGTAAAAAGGACAAGCCCAGGGGCTGGGGATGTAGCTTAGTGGTACAGCGCTTGCCTAACATGCATGAGGACCTGAGTTTGACCTCTAGAAGCGCGCGCAAGTGCACACGCGCGCACACACACCCCCCCCCCACACACACGGCGTAAGCATGTTCGGCGGCAGCAGCTCACCCTGTGCTGGGTCTGGGTTGGGCACAACTTCCCTGGCAGATGGAGGCCTGCTTTCAGAAGCCCGCCTGGCTGCGATCTCCCGAGCAAAGATGCTTCCCTTACCAGATGCTGGCTTCCCCTGTGGAGCAAAGGAAAAACCCAGGCCGACTCTACCCCAACGCCTTATATTCAGGTCTCTGGAACAGAGAGATGAGCCTGCTCAATCTCCAGGGGGGTTACTTAATCTCCTAGTCCTCTGAAAAAGCAGGACTGAGGCTGCTGGTGTCCGCTTGGTGGTAGAGCACCTGCCCAGCAGGCATGAGGCCTGGGGCGTTAGATCCCCAGTACCTCAAAAAACAAAGCAAACTTGGGGCCCTATGGAAACAGGTCTTGAAATGTGACAAACTTGGGCTGAAGTTATGGCTTTTACCTTTATCTCTTTAGGGGTCTCAGTTTCCCCATCTGAAAAATGGGGATAGTGGTATCTACCTGACATGGTTGTCATGAGCTACAGTGAGGTAATGTGTACCATGAATTTCTTAGGATGCTGCTTTAAAATTGGGAGCTGTTGAGGCTGCTCAAATTATTGAAACTGTAACAGGAGAAGATGAGACTCTCGATGTCCCCAACAACAACGAAGGGAGGGCTGGGGATATGGCCTAGTGGCAAGAGTGCCTGCCTCGTATACATGAGGCTCTGGGTTCAATTCCCCAGCACCACATATACAGAAAACAGCCAGAAGTGGCGCTGTAGCTCAAGTGGCAGAGTGCTAGCCTTGAGCAAAAAAAGAAGCCAGGGACAGTGCTCAAGCCCTGAGTCCAAGCCCACGACTGGCCAAAAAAAAAACAAAAAAAAAAAACGAAGGGAGTCCCTGCTTACCCGTCTCTCTTGTGAGCGATGGAACACAGGGGGGAAAGCAACGCCGCTGGGCACAGGCAGATTCACGGCCACAGAACTTGTATCTCGTTCCTACAAGCACAGGTGCACGAGATGCAGAGACGTCTCTGGACTAGATCCTGTGCCACTGACCCTCACCCCAAGGGCGCATGCACCAACCTCCACCTTCCCTGACTGCACAGAGGAAAGTCTACCTTCCTAAAGCACCCCCTCTCATAAGCCCAGCCCCCACCATCAAGGCCTGGGGCACCCTTAAGGTGCCTTGCCCCACTCCGCTAGGGGGAGACGCACAATAATTTTAGTCAAGACAGCGGTGATGTGCTGGTCATGCCTGTTCAGCCTCTCCTCAGGGTCTTCATCTGGAAGCGGGGGGCGGCCAGGGCTGGGCCTGGATCTCTTAGGGGGAGCAGGAACCAAAGCTGGAGGAGAATCTGGGAGGTCTGAAAACCAAAACCAAAACCACTCAGATTGGGGCCAGGAATGTGGCTTAGCGGTAGAGTGCTTGCCTAGGATGCATGAAGCCCTGGGTTCGATTCCTCAGTACCACATACACAGAAAAAGCTCGAAGTGGAGCTGTTGCTCAAGTGGCAGAGTGCTAGACTTGAGCAAAAAGAAGCCAGGGACAGTGCCCAGGCCCTGAGTTCAAGCCCCAGGACTGGCAAAAACAAAACAAAACAAAACAAAAAAAACCTAAAAAACATTCAGATCTTCACAAGAAGACCCAGAGGGTTGCAGGGTTAAAAACAAAGGAAAGGCAGGTGTGTGGGGCCTGGGCTCAAGCTGCAACCATCGGGTATTACTTAACCTCTTTGAGTCTCAGTTCCTCCATCTATAAATGGAGCTGCAGTGTCTGAAATAATGATGGGCAGAATCCAGCCACTCGAGGACAAGGGAGGGTGACAGGCCGGCCCTCTCCTCCCCAACCTCACCATGCAGGCACCCACCATCCAGCAGCACCACATCCCGATGGTCCTGCGGCGGAGGCCCGTCCGGGGCAGCCCTTCCACCTCTCCGGCTGCCTTTCTTCACCAACTGCACAGCGGGGGCTGCGCCAGCGGCCAGGAACTGACTCTGGAAGCGCAGCAGGTCCACCTCGGACTCCCCTGGCTTTGGTCTGGACAGCATGTCGACACTCAGGCTGCCTCTTCAGAAAGACTCAGTGAAGCACTGCTCCTGGGGTGTGCACAGTCCTCGTCACTCAACCCTAAGAGCAGCATAGGCAGGGGCCCTCCGCATGGGGAGCTGGACTCTCCAGACGAAGCCGGGGGACCCCATTTACCCTCATTCATATCTTTTACACACTCCCTCCCTCCTATTGCTTATACTAGGTTTAAATTTTTTTTTCCTGCCAGTCCTAAGGCTTGAACTCAGGGCCTGGACCCTGTCCCTGAGCTTTTTTTGTTCATGGCCACTTGAGCCACAAGTCCACTTCCGGCTTTTTTGGTTATTAATAGGAGATGAGTCATAAGACTTTCCTGCCTGGGCTGGCTTTGAACCTCCATCCTCTGGATCTCAGCCTCCAGAGTAGCTAGGATTACAGGTGTGAGCCACCACCAGTGCCAAGCAACCAGTAGTATTAGTGAGCACATGCACATCCATTTATGTGTGCGCGCACGTGATCTGGGGCTTGAACTTGGGACCTTGTAGTTAGTGGGTGTGGCGCACAGGGTTGGGTGAGAACTGGTACCCTCACACAATCCTGGTAAATGTATGAGGTTTCTGATTTAAGACGGTGCAGTCACTATGGAAAACAGTTTGGCAGTCTCTCAGAATGTTAAACATAGAACTACCAGATGACAGAGTAATTCAACTCCTTGCTATACACTGAAGAAAAATGAAAACATGTTCTTGAATATTCAGAACTATATTATTCATAATAACTGAGATGCAGAGGCAACTGAAATGTCCACCAACTGAATAATGGACTAGCAAAGTGTGGTATATACAACAGAATAGAATTTTCCAATGAAAAGGAATGAAAAGGTTATACATGCAACAACACACATCCTGCTAAGTGAACAAAGCCAGTAACAATGGATCCTTTTTTTTTTTTTGAAGTTTAACAGGAATTTATTTTAGTAAAACAGAATAAAGTAAGGAGACTTATAAATAAAAGGAAAAGCGTCTCATGCAGGAGGCAGGAACAGAGAATTTCCTCAAGTGTTCTTATAACGCATGACTCTATTTATGTGAAATGTCTGAAATAGACAAAACCAGAGAAATGTAAAGTACACTAGTGGTTTTGGGGGCTAGGAGAATTGGAAAAATGATTAATAGGTACAGATCTTCTCTTTGAGATCATGAAAATGTTCTAGGTTGCAACCTTGTAGGACTATATTGAAAATCATTAAACTGTATACTTTAATATGGTACCTTTACAGTGTGTGAGCTATAGCCCAGTTAAAAAACAAAAATGCAGGACCTGGGAATATGGACTAGTGGTAGAGCCCTGGGTTCGATTCCTCAGCCCCACATAGAAAAAGCCAGAAGTGGCGCTGTGGCACAAGTGGTAGAATGCTAGCTTTGAGCCAAAAGAAGCCAGGGACAGTGCTCAGGTCCTGAGTTTAAGGCCCAGGACTGACAAAAAACTGAAAAACAAACAAAAAATACAGGGGCTATCGAAACAGACATCTAATCCTATCTCATACGGCTGTAAAGATTAAATGAATGAAGAAAAAATAATTAGGCCAGTATGTACTAAATGCTCAGTAAGTATTAGCTACAATAGTAAGTACAGCTGGTAATTTATTTAACTTTTTTTGAGACAGGATTTCGTTATGGGGTCCAGACTCTTCTCAGACTTGTAGATTCAAGTGATCCTCCTGCCTCGGCCTCCCTAGTAGCTGAGATTACAGGTATGCACCACTGAGTACAGCATATTGATCATTTTATTATTGGCATCTAGTATGGGAGTTCCAACTGCTAGCTCTTCACTTAATCCTCACAACCACATGATGTAGATTACCATTTTTATTCACATTTGATAGCTGAGGAAAGAGGAGTGCTAAGAAGTTCAGTCATTTGCTCAATGTCTCAAGAGTTAGTAAGGGATGGAGCTAGGAATTCCAAGAGTTTCATCACTATGTTCTGTTGCCTAGTTTTGTGTGATTCTTGAGTATCCTAGAAGTCTGGAATAGCAGGAAGGTATCAGAAAAAGCTCTAATGAAGCTCCTAAAAAGGAAAAGCTGGAGCTGGGTGCTGGGGCTCATGCCTATAATACTAGCTACTCAGGAGGCTGAGATCCAGAGGATGGAGATTCAAAGCCAGCCCCAGCAGGAAAGTCCATGAGATTTCATCTCTAAAATAACCAGCAAGGGGCTGGGAATATGGCCTAGTGGCAAAAGTGCTTGCTTCTTATACATGAAGCCCTGGGTTCGTTTCCCCAGCACCACATATATGGAAAACGGCCAGAAGTGGCGCTGTGGCTCAAGTGGTAGAGTGCTAGCCTTGAGCAAAAAGAAGCCAGGGACAGTGCTCAGGCCCTGAGTCCAAGCCCAGGACTGGCCAAAAAACACACACACATACACATAAAAACCAGCAAAAAGCCAGGCTGGAGGCATGCATAGGTCACTTGGTAGAACACTAGCTGAGCTGTAAACCATATGCACATGAAGCCCAGGACCATCAAAAAATAAATAAGTAAATTCTATTTCATTATCTCTTTCTCCCTATGAGCCAAGAAACAAATCTCAAAGGTCTGTATTTTAAGTGACTTTTCCTTGTAGAAGTCTCTCTTTGATCAAATGATGCAATGAAATTTGAGGTGAGGGGGTATGGTAACTACACATAATAGAGTAAAAATGTGAGTTACATTATGACCAAATATTAATCATATGGGAAATTAGTGCTACAGGACTTCAAAGGTAGATCCCTATAGGTTAAAAACAAGGCTAAATATTTAGTCCATACTTTAGAGAGTCAGGGTGGTTATAGGCGCAACCTTGAAACTAATAGGTCAGAAATCAAATACTAAGCTGGGAATATGGCCTAGTGGCAAGAGTGCTTGTCTCATATATACATAAAGCCCCTAGGTTTGATTCCTCAGTACCACATACACAGAAAAAGCCAGAAGTGGTGCTGTGGCTCAAGTTGGCCGAGTGCTAGCCTTGAGCAAAAGGAAGCCAGGGACAGTGCTCAGGCCCTGAGTTCAAGCCCCAGGACTGGAAAAAAACAAACAAACAGAAATCAAGTACTAGTCCAATGCCAGTGGCTCATGCTTAGGAGGCCAAGATTTGAGGATCACAGTTCAAAGCCAGCCTGGGCAAGAAAATCTATCAGATTCTCCAATTAACCAACAGAAAGCTGGAAGTTGGGCTGTGGCTCAAGCAATAGAGCCACCAGTAGAGTAACCAGGCTCTGAATTCAAGCCCCAGGACCAGCATGTATGTGCACGTGCGTGTGTGTGCAAGCAATGCACTTACCACACTATCTGATATACACAAAAAAGCCTTAGCAATTACTGTAGTAGAAGAACAAATTAATACACACACACACACACTTCAGGGAACATTTGTCCCAAACCAATCTGTGCTAGAAAGGCTGACATCTTGAATGTCAGTCTCGGGGAGTAACTGGAAGTAACGCTAAGCTCTACGCGAGTCCCCCACAGCCGGGCCCTCCAGCACGCCACCTACCCGCTCCAGCTCCGCCTGGGCGCCGCCATCTTGGCGCGCACTTCCGTCGCCGCGCGAGTTCTACTTCCGGCGCGCCGCGCGGCCCCGCCCCCCCCCGCCGCGGGCTTGGGTCGCTGGGGCGCGGAGCCCGGCCGGGAGGGAGCTCGGCGCTCCGCGTCGCGTGCCGCCCGCCGCTGCCCGCTGTCGAGCCGGCCGAGCGGCCCGAGGGGCTCGGTCCCCCCCGCCCCAACCCGGACGCCTTGCGGGTACAGGCCCTCCCGCACGCACAACCCCTGCGGCGGGCGGCCGTCCCTCCGCGGTCACCGCAGCCCCTCCCCAGCCCCCCCGCGCGTACCCCAGTGTGACCGCCCAGGGGCGTTTGTGAACGGCCCCGGAGGTATCCAGAAGCTGGGCCCCGGGAGAGCAGCACTTCCAGAGAGACGGCAGGAATGGTGAGAAGAAAAGAGCCGCATTGTCAGCCAGGTTGCCCCTTCCCCGGTCTCTGGCCTTACTTAGTCCATGCCCGGGCCTCACTCCTTGGAAGTCGCACCCCACTTCCCTGTCCCCCAGCCCACAAGGTCTTCATTTATAGCCAAAGCAGAGTCAGCTCTAAAACCTTTGCCAACCAAGTCTGCTCACTGAACACGGAATCCCTGGTAATCTAAACCACCCCCATCCATCACTTGTGTGACGTTGTTACCTTGTCACCAGAGGTCCGGATACGCAAGGTGTGGTGACAGGTCTGTAATCCCAGCCCTATCAAAACACACACACAGGCCTGGGGATATGGCCTAGTGGCAAGAGCGCTTGCCTCCTATACTTGAAGCCCTGGGTTCAATTCCCCAGCACCACATATACAGAAAATGGCCAGAAATGGCACTGTGACTCAAGTGGCAGAGTGCTAGCCTTGAGCAAAAAGAAGCCAGGGACAGTGCTCAGGCCCTGAGTCCAAGCCCCAGGACTGGCACACACACACACACACACACACACACACACACACACACACACACCCCAAAACTTTAATTATCTCTAGTTAACCACCAAAAAAGCTGGACATGAAGCTTTGGGTCAAGTGGTAGAGTGCTAGCCTTGAGCAAAAAAATGCTCAGACACAGTGCCCAAGCCCCAAGTTCAAGCCCCAAGACAAGACACACACACACGCACACATCTAGGGTCTGGATGCTAGGTATGCTCTTTGCTACTTGGAAGTCTTTACATCTTATGCCCTTAGTAGATGAGAGAGTTAGCAAATGTATATGTTTATACTATTGTATAGGAGCCAGGAGTTTGGCCCAGTGGTATAGTGCTTGCCTAGCATGCATGAAGCATGGGTTTGATTCCTCAGCACCCCATACACTGAAAAGGCCGGAAGTGGTGTTGTGGCTCAAGTGGTAGAGTGCTAGCCTTGAGCAAAAAGACACTCAGGGACAGTGCTCAGGCCCTGAGTTCAAGCCCCAGGACTGGCAAAAAGAAAAAAGAAAGAAAAGAAAATCCTTACCAGGCTACAATTAAAGGAAGAAAGTCAGGTAGAGAAATTAAGCCAGCCAAGCATTAACATCACATACATAAAACTTTCAGGATTGGGGGCTGGGGATATGGCCTAGTGGCAAGAGTGCCTGCCTCATATACATGAGGCCCTGGGTTCGATTCCCCAGCACCACATATACAGAAAATGGCCAGAAGTGGCGCTGTGGCTCAAGTGGCAGAGTGCTAGCCTTGAGCAAAAAAGAAGCCAGGGACAGTGCTGAGGCCCTGAGTCCAAGCCCCAGGACTGGCAAAAAAAAAAAAAAAAAAAAAAAAAAAAAAAAAAAACTTTCAGGATTGCCCCTAGGTGAAATTTTGAAGAGAACAATTTTTCTTCCCTAAGTTTTGGCCTATTTGTCTTCCTGAAACCCCCAACCCTATTGTTTCCTTCCTACTCCTAAATCTGCTTTTAGGGAGAAAAGTGCTCATTTGAGATTGCCCCTGTGTCTGTAATCAAAGTGGGGGCATAAGGGCTGGGAATGTGGCCTAGTGGCAAGAGTGCTTGCTTTGTATACATGAAGCCCTGGTTTTGATTTCTCAGCACCACGTATATAGAAAATGGCCAGAAGTGGCGCTGTGGCTCAAGTGGCAGAGTGCTAGCCTTCAGCAAAAAGAAGCCAGGGACAGTGCTGAGGCCCTGAGCCCAAGCCCCAGGACTGGCAAAAAAGACAAAAACAAAAACAAAGTGGGGGCATACCTGTCTGGTTCACCTTTCTTGGGGTAAGGTGTGTCATCATCGTTGCCTTAATGTTTGGCAGGCCCCAAGTCAGTTCCCAGCACCCTTGGAACTGCCACTATAGGAAATTTTCCTGCAAGCCCCAAAGGCAGACATTCTCTGTCTACAAGGTCACCAGGAATATAGCCTGTGGCCTGCCACATTCCTTGAGTAAGATCTGTCACCTCTTACCTCTTAAGCCAGTAGTCAGGAAAGAATGGGTCCTTGACCTAGGGTCAATGAGAACTGTCAGGCTCCCAGCCTCCTTTATTTTCTCACTCAGAAAGGGAGGAGAGGGGGGCTGGGGATATGGCCTAGTGGCAAGAGTGTTTGCCTCGCATACATGAGACCCTGGGTTCAGTTCCCCAGCACCACATATACAGAAAACGGCTAGAAGTGGTACTGTGGCTCAAGGTGCAGAGTGCTAGCCTTGAGCAAAAAGAAGCCAGGGACAGTGCTCAGGCCCTGAGTCCAAGCCCCAGGACTGGCCAAAAAAAAAAAAAGAAAAAGAAAAAGGGAGGAGAGGCCTTGAATCTGAAAAAGCAGCTGCTTCCTGGGACCACTGAAAGTTGGTATCAGGGTGATCTGCTACCAACTGACCTGCCAGGGCTTCAACTCAGGACCTTGAGCTCTCAGCCTTTTCCATTTCTGGCTGGCCTCTATCACTTGAGCAATGCCTCCGTTGCCTCTTCCCCCCCACCCCACAGTTTCAAAGGCATTTCTGCCCCTGCTCGCTTTGAATCATGATCATCATCAGATCTTAGTCTCCTGAGTAGATAAGACTGTAGACATGGGGCTGGGAATATGGCCTAGTGGCAAGAGTGCTTGCCTTGTATATATGAAGCCCAGGGTTCGATTCCCCAGCACCACATATGCAGAAAACGGCCAGAAGTGGCACTGTGGCTCAAGTAGTAGAGTGCTAGCCTTGAGCAAAAAGAAGCCAGGGACAGTGCTCAGGCCCTGAGTCCAAGGCCCAGGACTGGCCAAAAAAAAAAAAGACTGTAGACATGAGCCACCTGTGCCCAGGCTCAGTAATTTTATTTTTCAGGCTTACCTTTGTCTTCTTTAGATCCTTGCCTCTGTGAGCAGTTCTGGGCCATAAAAGGCAGAGAGCCAGCCTGGCCACTGGTGATTCATGCTTGTAATCCTAGGTATTTTGAAGGAGGATCACAGTTCAAAGCCAGCCTAAGCAAAAAGGTACAATATCCAACATACAATATCCAACACTACAAATAAATAAATAGCAAAGAATAAATGAGGACTTAAATTTTACCAGAGGAGGAAAAAAGCCATAGCCTTAACTAGGTTTTTCCATAAAAGAGGCTTCCCATAGCCCTTCCTCTCACTCAGCCCCCTTCTATCCCTGTACTCAGTCCCCTGTCTCCTCCCCTGGGATAGATAGGTCTGGTTCTGTTCTGAGGACAGGAATTCCAGGGGACAGTGTGAGGTCAAATGCATTTCCTGTTGACTTGATTAGTTGCCTTCAAAGCAATGCATTTATGAGAGGAAGGAGCTTTTGCAGGCATGCATTTGCTCAGGCAAGCCAACCTCCTTCGGTCACACACAGAGACACACACACACACTTTCTCCCCATCCACCCACAAAGTGTCAGTCATATTTAGAATTTGCACAAATGCACACCCTCCCTCATACATCACAATGCACACCCTCTCAGCCACCTACACTTCTCTTCTACAAAATCGCACCTGCTCACATACCCCCCAGAAACACATTCCTGTACTGTGTGCCCTCAGATTGAGAGAGAAAGGTGGGGGAGATAGGCCAGAAAAGTGGGTTGTAAGAGCTCAGCAACAAAGCACCCTCTATCGGAGCTGAAAAGCCAGAAGATAGAACCCCATAGGTTTCTCTCCCATTCCTGTTAGGTTGGTAGAAAGAGGAAGACTTCGGTAGGATCTCTGATTAGGGGGAGGGCGAGACCCAGTGCCATTTGTGGCTCCTCTGCTCAAGCTGCTTGGGCTGATAGTGATGCGTCTTGGGCATTGGGATGGACTGGGAAATTGGTCAAGGCTGTAGGTGGAGAATGCAGAGCAGCCATCGCATTTTGACTGGTGGCAAAGGATGGCCCTTGGGCTAGGATTCCTTCAGCTCACAAAGTGAAGAGGGAAGGAATGACGGAAGTAAAGTGGAAGCTGAGGTTGGGCTCTGGGTTCAACAGCATCCAGGAGTCTTCTTTCCAGTGTCCACTGGAATCACAAGTCTCCCTTTCACAGGAAATTTGAAGTTCCTTCCAGAGCACAGAGCCAAAGTAGTCATCTGAGGGGGCAAGGGGGGGCGGTGAGATTACAAGTTTTGGGGCTTGAACTCCGGATCTGGGAGCTGTCCTTTAGCTTTTGTGCTTAATGCTAGCACTCCACTACTTTTGCCATAGCTCTGCGTCTGGCTTTTGGTGGTTAGTTGGAGATAAGAGTTTCACATCACTGACTTTCCTGCCCAGCCTGGCTTCAAATGGGATCCTCAGATCTCTGCCTCCTGAGGAGCTGGGATTACAGGCCTGAGCCACTAGTGAATGGGGGCAAGCTAGCCATCTTGAGAGGTGACAAAGTGCTGAACTGTAGGACTGTAGGGGCATTCTTGCTTCAGCCCTACACTGCTGTCTGATAGCCCAAACTAGGAAGCTGAGGTTTCTGGAGAGGAACAAGTCCTTTCCTTCTCGAAAGGGTCCTGAAACTGACGCACGTGTGGCCCGGTAAGCTAAACCTGATCTCAGGCCCCCAGTCCCCTGCATGCATCCCTGGCCAGTGCAGGCTGCAGGCTCGTGCTGCCGCCTGGGGGCGCCCCCAGCTGGATCTGAGGCTGCCGCCAGCGCTGCTGTTATCATTAGGATAATTAATAAACAAGCGCTGATGGGGCCAAGTGGAAGAAGAGGCAGGCTGCTGCCTGCTCGGGTGGGAGAGAGAATCCCTGGGAAGATCCAGTAAGGCGGCCGCAGTGGGAGGCTGCGCACCCCGGACCTCTGCCAAGGGCCTTCTGGGGTGCGCGGGAGCGGGGGTGGGGGGGAGCAGGGGGGGGGCTGTCAGGGGCGGGACTAGGACCCGGGAACTCTTGGTAGGCGTGGTTGGTACCAGCTCTGCCTAACTGGATTTTTCTCTGTGGGCTCGGACCACCCCCTGCGAGTGCTAGTCGTGGCCAAGGCTGTCTCCATTCATTCACGTAGCTGGGATCTGTTTATTTATGGGGCGCCTACTGTGTGCAGGGCGGTCGCCGAGTAATAGCTGACGTTTGATTGGGTGACAACGAAGCAACTTTCACACCACGTCCCGGAGGGACGGGACGGGAGGGGAGGGGGCGGGAGCCGAGAAGGCGGGTGCGGGGCTGGCCGCCCCCCGAGCCGTGGGCGATCCGTCTCCGGGCCCGTCGCAGGGTGGCCCCGGGGCCCTGGGTCAGGTGGCCCGCTGCAGTTCCCGATCCGGGCTCGAAGCTCCCGTCGGGACGCGCCCGGGAAGCGGGGCCAGCGGCGGGGCGATTCGGGGTCGGCTACCTGGAGACAAAGAGGAGGAAGCGGGGCGGACGCGGCGCTCGGCGCTCTCCCCCGGCGGCCCCGGGAGGCCCGAGTCGGGTCCCTGACCGGGGGGGGGGGGGGGTCCCGGAGGCTCGGGGCTCGCCGTGCTGGAGTCGGGGCGTGGCCGGGCTTCCGGCGAGGCTGGGGGGTGGGGGGGGGATTGGGGGAAAGGGGCGTGGCCGGGGGCCGGGAGCGGCTCGGGCGTGGGGGGGGGCGCGGCGCGAGTCCCCGGGGGGGGGGGCGGCGCGGGTGCGGGCGGGCCGGGAGGAGGCGGCGGCTCGGGGAGAACATGAATCAGCGGCGGCGGCGGCGACGGCGGCGACGGCCGTGGAAGGAGCGCGGTGGCCCGGCGGCGGCCCCGAGGACCCGGCGCCGCTGACGCCCGCCGCCGCCGCCGCCCCTCGCCGCGGACGCGGGTCCCGGAGGCCCCGGGCCGGCGCCGCCCCCCACTCCCCCCCGGCCGCGGCCCCCGCCCCTCCGCGGGCGTCCCCTCCCCTCCGCGCCCGTCCCTCCTCCTCGTCCCTCCCCCCCGGCGCTCGCTCGCGGGCCGGGCCCGGCATGGTGCGGCGTCGCCGCCGATGGCGCTGAGGCGGAGCATGGGGCGGCCGGGGCTCCCGCCGCTGCCGCCGCCGCCGCCGCCGCCGCTGCCGCCGCTGCTGCTGCTGCTGGCGGGTCTGGCCTCGCTGCTGCTCCCGGAGTCCGCGGCCGCAGGTACGGGCCGGCCCCGGGGCCGGCGGGAAGCGGGGGCGCCGCGGAGGGGCGCGGCGCGGCCGGGGTGGGAGCCCGGGCGGGGGCCGCGGCCGGGCGAGACCCGGGGCCTGGGCGGGCCGGAGCCCGGGGCCCGGGGCCGGGGACCCGCGCCGGAAGGCCGGGGCGCCGCGGGTGTCGGCCGGCCGCCGGGTCTCCAGCCCGAGCCCCCGCCCCCAACTTTCTCGCACCCCGAGCTCTTCCGGAGGGCGGAAGGGAAGGGGAGCGGGGCGCGAGGGGGGCTGGTCAGCGGGGGTGCCGGGGCCGGATTTTCCCGCCTGGATCTTCCAAGTTGTTGGTTCTCCCGTCCCCAGTCCTGAGGACCCCGGTCTGCCCCGCCGCACACGGGAGGGTCCCACCCTCAGGCCACGGGGTCGGGGCCCCCCTCAAGCCTTTAGACACAGCTGGTGAGGGCGCCCGGTCGCGGGGTACATCTGGGCATCCTCCCCGGCGCCCAGGATGTGGAGAGCCCGCTGTGGGGCTCCTCCGTTCCCACTGAGGCATTTAGGGCGGCCGGAGTGCTTCGTGCCGCACCTCGCTCCCCAAGTTTCCATCGCACACGTCCGGGACCGCCGGTGCCCGTGGAGCGTGAGGATGCCCCTCACGGTCCTGTGACTCGTCCCGAGAGAGTGAAGGGAGTAGGGCACACGCGCAGGGCAGCAGCCGCCCACCTGGCATCTTGTCCTGAGAACGTTTCTTTGCCATGTCAGTCTTGGAGAAGATGGGAAGGGAAAGGGTGTAGCTGAAAGGTGTGCATCTGATGCTCAGAGAGCCCCCCCCCCCCCCGCATCGGCCTAGAGCTCCACAGCAAAGAGCAGGAAGAACTCTGACTTGGTGTCATCTGTGCCAATAGTTCATCCTCCCATCTGCGTAAAAATATGTCAGGAGGGCAGGGCAGGGGTTAAGGTTCCAGTGGCTTAGGGATCTTGGGCTCCGTCTTAGGACCCCACCCTTCCTTCCTGCCTCCCACCTTCCTAGCACCCACCCCTGCACACATACAGGTATTAATAGAGCAAGCGGCTGTCAGGAAGGCTGCCATGTGTTTGATCTGACGTGGTTTTGTAGCCATATGTTCTCCACTTGAGGGGAGCACCTCCTCCTTTCCTTCCACAGCCTTCCTCATTTTGCAGGATGGGGTGCAGGCAGCAGTTCAGGGGCTGGGCTGACACCTTGGGTGGAGAGCTGGCAGCCTGTTGAACTGGTTGGGTGTTGCACTCATTCCCACTCCTTCCTGGGGCAGTGCTTACACAGGAGGTGACAACTCCTCGCTGCTTCAGCTGCCACTGCTGTCCTTTTGGTAGCTGGGCACTCGGCAGTTAGGGTGAAGTGGTCCTTAGGACTAAGGGAAACTAGGCAGTGACAGGAATGGTCTCTGGAGAGCTTGTCATGCTCCTTGCCTCAGCCCAGGTTCCGGCTGGTCCTGCCTCTGCTTCCTAGTTGTTGGAGAATGAGCCCGTGTCACAGAAGCTTCCTTCTGAGAGAGAAGATAGGCAGGGTCCCTCTCAAACAGGTTGACTCTCTCTCCTTCCACCCCTCAGGCCTGAAGCTCATGGGAGACCCAGTGAAGATGACAGTGTCTCAGGGACAGCCAGTGAAGCTCAACTGCAGTGTAGAGGGGCTGGAGGAGCCCGACATCCACTGGATGAAGGATGGGGCTGTGGTCCACAATGGGAACCAGGTGTACATCTCAGTCAGCGAGCGCCACTGGATTGGCTTCCTCAGGTGCAGGACTGTGGAGAAAGGTGTGGGAGGCAGTCTGGGGCCGTTGCTATGTCCAGATGTGTGTGGTTTTAAAATTTGGCAACCTGTGGAATCTTCCAGAAGTAGGGCAGAATGAACTTACCAAATCTGCCTAGCGGGATCGTCCCCTCTTGACCCTGGCAAACAAGCCTGGTGTCTGTTTCCACAGCCTGAAGTCAGTAGAGCGCTCTGATGCAGGCCGGTACTGGTGCCAAGTGGAGGATGAGGGAGAAACCGAGATCTCCCAGCCAGTGTGGCTCACGGTGGAAGGTGAGGAGGTACAGCCACAGGGGCGTGTTGGCCTGGGGCAGATGCTGTCTGCTAGTGACCTTACCTCCAAAGAGCTGAGGACTCAGTGGAAGCTGGGTTGCCCTAGGGCCGGAAATCCCCACCTACTAGATTCTGGATCTCTGAGAACCACAAGGGCCACCAGGACCCACAGCCTACAGGGTGCCCCCACTTTCAGTTGTCTGAGCAACTAGCTTCAAGCTGGACCCTGCCCTACCAAGTGACCCAACCAGCAGGGGGAGGGGTAAGAGAGGGTGGGGGAAGGGAGGGAGTCTCTGCAGCTGCAGGAGCTCAGAGCTGCTCAGCCCTGGAAAACAAAGTGACTAAGAAAGTAACAAAGGCCCTGAACAAGAGCTGAGGCCTGCCAGCAGAACTCTGGAAAGTGCCCACCCACTCCCCCTGCTTGCTAGCCCCTCCTCCAGCTCTCCCCCCACCCCAGCCTCCTGCCTTACTCTGAGAAAGGCTGTCGGAGCAGGTCTGGGAGGGGAGTGTGGGAGCCTGCAGCCTGCAGAATCTGCCCGATCTAAGGGCGCAGCCGGGAAGCTGATGAATAGAAACACCCCTGTGCCCCAAGTGTGACACCTGTTTTTCAGTTTGCCGCCCTGCTAAGGACTGTGGGGACCTTCTGCATAGAGAACTTCAAGTGGGAAGCAAGCTGCTCACCTGGGCAGTGGGGTGTCAAGAGCCGGCAGGCCTTACTCCCGCTCCTGTCTCTTCCTAGGTGTGCCATTTTTCACCGTGGAGCCAAAAGATCTAGCAGTTCCCCCTAATGCCTCTTTCCAACTGTCTTGTGAGGCCGTGGGTCCCCCTGAACCTGTCACCATTATCTGGTGGAGAGGACACACGAAGGTCGGGGGACCTGCTCCCTCTCCCTCCGTTTTAAATGTATCAGGTGAGCAGCCCTTGGAGGAGGCTTTGAGCTGGGAATGAACTGGATTCTCACCTATGGTTGAGCCTGACCGAGTTAGGATCCGAGTCGGCTGTTGAGTGTCAGAAGCAAACCCTGATGTCTGGATGCGTGAGCTGTACCATGGCTCAGCTCATTATTCAGGTGTGCTAGGCTGGCTGGGAGGGCGGATTACTGGCCATCCTGCTGTGATTGCTTAAGAAGGGTGCAGTGGGCCTCCTTCACAGCAGTCTAGACCATGCACAGCTGGCCCTGGGAAACGAATTGTGTGAGACCAGGGCCACCCATCCCCCCCCCCCCCTTAAGGAGATAGAAACCAGCCCACACAGAGCTAGGAAGGAGTGTCTGCCAGACAGGGAAAAGACAGGACTCTCAGGCTGCACAGAGGAACATGGAAGGTGGGGGTAAAGGGAGAGGGAGGGTGGCACAAAGTTGCAGGGGCCTCCTCTCCTCGTGGCCCTGTGTGGAAATCTCCAGATGTTTTCCCTAATAACCGTGTCTGTCCATACTTCCACAGTTAAACCCAAAGCAGCGATGCCTATAAACCCTCCTGAGCCCTCAAATTCTTGGGCACTTCCATCACATGCTTTTGAGGCTGTGAAAAAAACTTAGTCTGCTGCTGTTTCTAGTTGAGGTTTGAACTGGACAAAGAGAGAGAGAGAGAGAATTAGAGCTTAGTCTCCTGTGTGGAAAAGCGAGAAGGAAGGGGCCCTGCTCCACCCAGTCCCAGCAGTTTGCAGTGTGAGAAAAGGTGGACTGTAGGACCTGCTGGAGCAAGGGCAGTCAGCCCCTGTTCAGAGAGGAGGCTGGTTCAGCTGCTTCCCTCCAGATGTGCGTGGTGAGGACCCTCAGGCAGCCTGCTCTATAATAAGCACTCAGGAAACTCCTACTGTACACACCACACTGTGCTGGGCACCACAGGGGACCGAGGGAACACAAAAGAGATAGGAGCCACCTTTCCAGTTCCGAAAGCACTGATAATAATCGGGGGGATAAGACATACACAAGGAACTGAGAACTACTGTGAGTCAAAGAATCTGCAAATAAGGCAATAACTGGGCACAGAACAAACAGAAAAGCTCTGGCATGCGAGATAAAGGAGTGACCAGGAAAGGGAGGCAGCTCTGCACCATCTGTGGGAGATGGCAGTGAGGTGGGAGGTGCCATGTGTCATTCCTCAAGGGCTTCCCATGTGCAGCGCTCTTTACATAACTTACCTGATGCTCAGAATTCTCCCATTTGAGAGCTGAGAAAACAGAGGCCTCAGCCAAGCCCATTGGATTCCAAAGTCCTGCACTGCACTACCCAGCCCCTCCCTTTGGTGGAGGTATTTTTCAGGTCTGACCCTGAGTGTCCTCCTTCCCCAAGCCCACCCCGAGTGGGATGTGTGCTTGAGGGACTGACTGAGGTTTTCTGGCCCCAGGGGTGACCCAGAACACGGAGTTTTCCTGCGAAGCCCACAACATAAAAGGGCTGGCCACTTCTCGCTCAGCCATTGTTCGCCTTCAAGGTAGGACTTGGGGGGGGGGGGTCAGGCAGGGGCATTCTCAGCCAGCCATCTAATTAGGACAGTGGGGTGCAGCGGCTTCCCTCAAGCATGCCTGTATCTCTGAGTGAGGGGTAGCTGGCACAGCTCCCATTCCTAGTGGGAGCACCTGAGAGCCTGCCGTGGCTGAGATAAGAATAGAATCCTGACGTCACAGCAGATTTCCCATCACGAAGCGGAGTCCTTGGGCTGCGGGGAGGGAGAGAAGGAGCCAGCAGGAGATGGTCAGGGCTCCCAGTCAACCTTGTTTCTGCCACTTGTGTGGGGGCAGGGGAAGCAGTCTGGCAGCCGATAGAGGAGACCCAAAGGGCTGGTGCCACGAGGGAGGGCTGGAGGGAAGGGAGAAGTCAGCGCCGTGGAGAAGCTTGTCTGTGGCTGCAGGGGCAGCTGCCTCTTTCTTTCTCCTTTTGTATTTCCCAAGGCCCTAGAGCCACCCCACATGCCATCTTATCTTATTCTTTGGCCAGGGCTCCTTATTCAGGGAGGGGCAGTCTTTCCACAGCCCAGGCACTCTCCCAGGTATGAGCAGCTGTGCCCCTCTGGTTTCTGGCTTGTGTACCACTGTGTGATCTTTAGGTGGGAGGTGCTCTAGGCCCCCCACACCTCCTGCCCAGACGGAGGGGTGACTCCAGAGCCTGTGTGGTCCATTCTCTCGTTTTCTTCTCTGGACCACACTGACAGGTGTGCCTTGAGAACTTGAGCCATGCCTCCCAGGCCCCGTGCTCCCTATTGTACATCCTTACGGACTCTAGGTCTCTATCCACAGCACCACCTGCAGCTCCCTTCAACATCACAGTGACGAAGCTCTCCAGCAGCATTGCTAGTGTGTCCTGGATGCCAGGTGCTGATGGCTGGGCCCTGCTCCAGTCCTGCACAGTGCAGGTAGGCGGGGGTGAGCCCCACGGGCGCTCGGGGACTTGCCCCCTTATTCTGGCTGCCCAGCCCTGGCACTTTGTCATTATGGTATCACACTTACTAGACCTGCCTGTGGGGCCGTCTTCCACACTCGTAGATATTGCTTCTTAGCTGGAAGAGCTGGTAGCGTTCTCTGGCAATTCAGACTGCAGACTGGCTCGAGCCTAGAAAGCAAATCACTTGAGCAGATGAGAGTGAAAAGTACAAAAAAAGTTCGCCTTCCTTCCTTCCTTCCTTCCTTCCTTCCTTCCTTCCTTCCTTCCTTCCTTCCTTCCTTCCTTCCTTCCTTCCTTCCTTCCTTCCTTCCTTCTTTCTTTCTTTCCTTTGTCTTTTTT
The DNA here is from genome assembly GCF_023159225.1 of Perognathus longimembris pacificus. Lineage (NCBI taxonomy): Eukaryota > Metazoa > Chordata > Mammalia > Rodentia > Heteromyidae > Perognathus > Perognathus longimembris. Next base: position 32,092,822 of record NC_063183.1, on the reverse strand, counting down.
TTTTTCTTTCCTTGCAGTGCTGGGGATTGAATCCTGGGCAAGAGCTTTACTAAGCTGTATAGGTTCCTTCGCTGAGAGAGTTTTGCTTACGTGGGTGAAAACTTGATTTATCTGATACTCCTCAGTCTTATCCCTGCCACCAGCCATCTCAGAGAACAGTTAGATGCAGGAGGGCCCTAAGACCTTAAGAAAGAAAGAGGAAAGGAAAGAAGGGAGGGAGGGAGGGAGGAAAGGAAGGAAAGAAGGAAGGAAGGCATCTGCTCCCCAAACAGGCAATTTTCATATTTTTTCATGGGGTTCAACCTGACTCTTTCTTAGCAGTTCATCCTTTGCTGGAGGCATGGCTCAAGTGGTAGAACAACTAAACTAATTAGTTCTTTTGGGTAATTTTACCAACTCTAGCTGCAAAACTCTGTTCCTAGGCGGAGCCTGCAGGGTCAAGAGGACACGCCTCTCCAGGCTGACCACACTTTATCTATCAGGATCTCTCGCCCTGACAGGGTGGTCCCTGGGTACAACCAGGGCCTGTGTGAGCCCCTTCATCTCTGGTTCATTCTCCCAAGCGTGGACCACAGCGATATGTGTACCTTTAGGACCTACTTGCAGCTTTGGGTTGACAAACCAGACCAAGCCTGGGAAGGCAGGCAGCATTGTCCATCCCTGGGCACTTAAGATCTCATAGAGTGCAGACCCTTGCCTGGAAGCCACTTCTTCCTCGCTGACTGGGCACTCTAACAAATGTAAGCCTGACCCTCCAGATGTTTTTAAGGTTTATTATCAAGGTGTCAGTACAGAAACTTGGGTGGCGATATAGCTGAGCTTACTATAACGCTTAGCAGGTGGAAGGCACTGGGCACAATCTTCAGTGCTGAAAAAATAAAGTATTAGATGACATGCTTAAATATGCAGCCACATAATACCTGGATCTGTGATTGTACTCTGACCCTGTGTCCCCCAAAATGGGAGGTGAGAAGGACATGGTTCAAAGTGTCCCGGGCTTACCTTGAGATACACTGAGACTTTGGAATGGCATGTAAACAGTTACAACAAGTGACAGGCGCTCCATAACAAGAACCAATTACAAAGGAACAAGTGAGTTTTCTGGAATACTTGAGAACAGTTTTCACCAAGGAAATGATAGTTACATTGAAACATTTTGTTTTGTTTTCTCAGCAGTTCTGAGCTATGAACTTGTACTGGCTAGCCAGACGCTCTACCACCTCCCATCCCTGCACTGAATCTTAACAGAGGAGTAAGGGCTTTGCCAGGAAGAGTGGGTCATTCAAGCCTAAGGAACAGCTTCTGCAAAGCCGTGGGTACAGGACCAGACATGTGCCATCTTCTATTCCTCCTCCCCTAACTTCCCCTTACTTTTCTGAAGGTGACACAGACCCCAGGAGACTGGGAAGTCCTGGCTGTTGTCGTCGCTGTGCCACCTTTTACCTGCCTGCTTCGGGACCTGGTACCTGCCACCAACTACAGCCTCAGGGTGCGCTGTGCCAATGCCTTGGGACCATCCCCCTATGCTGACTGGGTGCCCTTCCAGACAAAGGGTCTGGGTAAGAAGGCTCGGCAGGATGGGAGAAAAGAGAAGTGGAGGTGGCTGGAGTTGTGAATGCAGCTGATGGAGCGTGGCTAAGAGGGAAATGCAGGCTTCGTGTAGCTTGGGGTGAATGATTGACTGAGCTGAATGGATGGACATTTGCTGAGCGTCCTGCGTGCTCACCTTACATGCCACGTTGTGTGAAGTTCTTGTGGATGGAACAGCTAAGCAAACTGGAGAAGATTGGATGATGTGACGAGAATCGCTCTGGGTGGTCAGGTGCACCTCCCTAACGAGGTGCACGTAAGGTCTGAAGGAAAAGGAAGAATACTTATAAACATCTAGGGGAAAAACAGGTCCAGGACACACAAGCACAAAGGTACTGAGGCAGGAACTTGCCTTGCTCTCTGGCTGTTGTCTGGATGCTGGCCTGGCTATGAGATGGGAGTGGTAGCAGGGAAGGAAGGAAGACTGTAACCTGGGACTACCCGGGGGCACCACTGCAGAGCTGCCAGGCCAGGCGCTACCCTCCTGCCCAGCACAGTGGGTGGGAGCCCTCGGGGCTGAGAACAAGCCCTCCCCTGTCCTCAGTTCTCTCAGTGTCTGGCTGTTGGTCCAGAGATGGGCGTGGGGTAGTGAGGCGCGGAAGGAGTGAGGCATCTCAACAACTTTTCTCTCTGGATACAGCCCCAGCCAGTGCTCCCCAGAACCTTCGTGCCATCCGCACAGACTCTGGCCTCATCCTGGAGTGGGAAGAGGTGATCCCTGAGGGTGCTTCTGAAGCCCCCCTGGGACCTTATCAGCTGTCCTGGGTTCAAGACAATGGAACCCAGGTAAGTATTCCTCCACTTTCTCTTCTGCAGAGTTAGCCCGGGGCTGGGTGATTTAAAGAGCTTTAGAATGTCTGTCTTAGGGGTCCTGGACCTCCCACCACTCTCTGGGTATGCAGCCCTTCTTGCCCCTAGGCAAGCAAGCTCCTCTCCTTACTGAGATGTGTAGGGGTTGTGTTGGGATTGCTTGGGGGTCACCCCTCTGCACGTGCCGTGGGAACATACTCTCCTCCCCTCAGCAGCTGAGGGAGGGCACAGATAAGGCTTTGTCCCTAGCCCAATTCCGTCCCATCCCCCACTGGAGCTGAGCCTTGTTTGTGTTCTGGATTGGCCTCAGCCCCACAGACCAGAGCAGCAACGTGATGACTCCCTGAAGGTTGTGTTCCCACAGCCCCTACACTCAGTTCTCCAGACTCCTGTTTCTAGCTGGGCCTTTTTTATGTCCTCTGGCTCAGAGCGGGGTGGGGTGTTTCCTGGCTGCAGGGTGAGCTGACAGTGGAGGGGACCATGGCCAATCTCACAGATTGGGATCCCCAGAAGGACCTGATTGTCCGTGTGTGCGTCTCCAATGAAGTTGGCTGTGGGCCCTGGAGTCAGCCATTGATCGTGTCATCTCACGATCACGCAGGTGAGGCGGCTGGGGATCAGAGCTGTCAAAGCCAACTGCAGGAGTGGGAGGAGGCTGGTGGTGCCTGCTCTCTTAGGAGGCCCCAAACTTCAAGTCAACCAGTGGAGACCACTGTTGATGTTTCTATCACCCTCTTCTCACCCCAGACCTGGCTCACAGCTGCCAGGGCCTGTAACAGTCACTGTAGGAACTTTTGAATCTTCCTCTGCAGCCTCTTTTACTGGGATGCTTATTGACTTAGGAAGTCTTTGGCCAGACCAAGTGGCCATCCTGGGTCAGATCCCTTCCTTCCTTCCTTCCTTCCTTCCTTCCTTCCTTCCTTCCTTCCTTCCTTCCTTCCTTCCCCCCTCTCTCTCTTTCTTTCTCTGTCTCTCTGTCTCTCTCTCTCTCTCTCTTTTTTTTTTTTTTTTTGCCAGTCCTGGGCCTTGGACTCAGGGCCTGAGCACTGTCCCTGGCTTCTTTTTGCTCAAGGCTAGCACTCTATCTCTTGAGCCATAGCGCCACTTCTGGCTTTTTCTGAGGAATGGAACCCAGGGCTTTATGCATGCTAGGCAAGCACTCTACCACTAAGCCACATTCCCAGCCCCTAGTTATTTTCTTTACTTAGGTGGTAATGGAGTTTGAACTCTGGGATTTGCTCTTGCTTCACAGGTGTCTGCCACTTGAGCTATACATCCAGCTCTTTTTGCTTTAGTGGTTATTTATTTATTTTTCAGACAGCCTTTCACATTTTTGTCTAGGCTTGCCTGGATTGTGATCCTCCTACCTATTCCTCCCACACTGTTGGAATGATAGGCATGCGCTACCATTCTAAGCTTTTAATTAAGATGTAGACTCACTAACGTTTTTGCCTGGGCTGGCTTTGAACATTGATCTAACAGTCACCACCAGCAGAGTAGCTGGAATGACAGATGTGTGTCACCCCTGGGACAGCTCTCCAGGGACTCGCGGTGTCAGCCTGGCTCATGGCGCTGCCCCTCCCTCCCACAGGGCAGCAGGGCCCTCCTCACAGCCGCTCATCCTGGGTGCCTGTGGTGCTGGGTGTGCTCACGGCCCTGGTGACTGCTGCGGCCCTGGCCCTCATCCTCCTTCGGAAGAGGCGGAAGGAGACACGGTTTGGGTAAGGGAGTGAAGCCATGGAGGGAGAGGCCAGCGCTGACAAAGACATGGGGCTGATCCCAAGTCCTGGGTTTCCCTCTAGGCAAGCCTTTGACAGTGTCATGGCCCGTGGGGAGCCAGCCGTTCACTTCCGAGCAGCCCGGTCTTTCAATCGAGAAAGGCCTGAACGAATCGAGGCCACACGTGAGTGTTGGGAGAGTCATGAGGGGAAACAGGGGCTACTTCATTCCTCACCTGCGTTCTTTTACCGACTCCTAATCTAGTCCATGTCTGAATCATAATGAGTGTGAGGTTCAGAGCAGTGGAACATGCACACACACCTGCCTCAGGGGGACTTAGCACCTGCGCTGTGTGCCGGCCAAGCTTCCTCCATGGAGGGAGGCAGGCAGAGGTGTGGATCTTGGATCGAGGAGGAGCAGGACTGAGGGGTTGGAAGCATGGTTCCGTGGGTAGAGTGCTAAGCCAGTAAGCGAGAGTGTAAGATACCAAGCTTGAGTTCCAGGCTGAACCCCTTTCTCACCTCCCTGCAGTGGATAGCCTGGGCATCAGTGATGAGCTAAAGGACAAGTTGGAGGACGTGCTCATCCCAGAGCAGCAGTTCACCCTGGGCCGGATGTTGGGCAAAGGTATGTTGGTGGCACAAGGGTCACATGAGGTTGACCTCCCAGGCTGGCTCCGGCTGTTCCTGTCATACTGAGGGCATGAGCTGGGACTGACTCCTATAAACGAGATACAATTGTGTGGTAGACTTAGGAGTTTGGTGGCTTATGGAATGAATAGTGGCTCAGGACAGACACTGTTGAGTAGCCGCTGCCAGCATGATCTGCTGTGGCCTCCTCCAGTGGCCCAGAGACTGATGATTTTAGGTTCTCATAGAGGGAAAGGAGTAGGGGGCTGCAGGCCAAGGAGGCCCCTTCCCACTGTCTCCATTCCTAGGAGAGTTCGGGTCCGTGCGGGAGGCCCAGCTGAAGCAAGAAGATGGCTCCTTTGTGAAAGTGGCTGTAAAGATGCTGAAAGGTAAGCTGAGAATAGGGGTTGGGGAGGAAGGGCCTTCCTTACCTTTCCTGGGGGGTGAGACGTTGGCTGATCCTGGAGTCAGCTTCGCGTTCACTCAAGATTTGCAAGGTGAGCTAGTGGATACTAATAGGGCTGCTGTCTGTACCACGTGACTAATGCGGAAGCATACACCCACACAAAGATCTGCGCCCCAGCATTGCTCTCTGCGGCATCAGTCACTGTCCTCTGAATTCTTTCTTGGAATGATTACAGTTTGGGTTGTTTGAGCTGCAAGTGGAGAATTTGTTCGGTGGTACTGTTCTGTGCCCAGTTCTGCTCATGGCTCACCTGTTTGCCTGCTCCCCTCTAAAGCTCAGAACTTGGGTGGGTGTGTGGTGTGGGGGGGGGGGGGCGGGGAGGGAGACAGACACAGACACAGACCGAGAGACAGAGACAAAGATACTGCATTTTGAACTTGGGTCTTTGAGCTTGTGTTCTGCCTTTTGAGCCACACCCAGTCCAAAGCTCAGGACTTTTGAAGGAAAAGACTCTGGACTTGGGAGTCTGTGGAAGCTGGGACTCCTCTTCTTGTCTCACTCCCTCCCCCCATGCATTACTTCCAGCTGATATCATTGCCTCCAGCGACATTGAAGAGTTCCTCAGGGAAGCAGCTTGCATGAAGGAGTTTGACCATCCACACGTGGCCAAGCTTGTTGGTGAGCCCATTGTGGGGGAGGCAGATATAGAAGAGGGCTAAAAATATGTTCCACCAACAAGAGAGGGCAGCCTGGAGGAGAGCAGTTTGCATTTAGGTGGGGAGGAAGCTGGGGACCCGGTAGCAGGCAGGGTGCTGGCGAATGTCTTAGCCTGCTCTGGGTAAGGAGCTGCTCCTGTGGGCAGATGAGGGCAAGGGAGGATGCTCTGGGATCGGGAGCAGTCGCGCCAGAGCCTTCCCAGGTGGTCCTCAGACCAGAGCAGAACTCATAAGAAAAGAGCACAAACTGGGATGTAGGAGGGGACCCGTCAAGTGGGGACCAATGGGTGGGGGGACCCCCGAGCTGCTTTTGACCTTCACGTGTCCAGCCAATTTCCCTGTCCATAGGGTGAGACTCTGGAGCAAGGTATGCCCCGTGGGCATCCTGCCCTTCAGTAGGATTCTCTTTGTCCCCAGGGGTGAGCCTCCGGAGCAGGGCTAAAGGTCGACTCCCTATCCCCATGGTCATCCTGCCCTTCATGAAGCATGGGGACTTGCACGCCTTCCTTCTGGCCTCTCGGATTGGGGAGAACCCTTTTGTAAGTGCCTGGGGTGGGAGTGGCCTGGAGGCGCTGGGTCTGAGATCCAAGCCTGGAGAGGAACAAAGCCCTGGAGAGAGCGGCTTGATGGGTTGAGTCTGTGGAGCTGATTGGGAGATGGAGGACTCTGAGTGGCTTCATTTACCATAGCTTCCTTTTCCCACTTGAAGCCCTGCTGGGAACTTTAGGCCAGACGACGGCCTTCCTGGAAGAGGAAATTGTGGAGCTTTAGGCTATAGCCTTGGCTCTTGGGCTCCTTCTCAGACTTGCCAAGCCATCCTGCCTCTATCCTCTCCCCCTTTCAATGATTTTGGGGACAAAAAAATCTTTAGGCGTTCTGGCCAGAGAACCCCATTTGTCCTACCCTAGCTGGGTGGGCAGAGCCAATCTGATCTCGCCTTATCTGCCTACCAGAACCTGCCCCTTCAGACCCTGATCCGGTTCATGGTGGACATTGCCTGTGGCATGGAGTACCTGAGCTCCCGGAACTTCATCCACCGAGACCTGGCCGCTCGGAACTGCATGTAGGCATTCTGGAGGGCTCAGGCGGGTGGGCAGCTGGTGTCCGGAGGAGCTCCATGATGGTTTGTGAGCTCCTGCCTGGGGAAAACCTGCTAGGCATGCGGACAGCCTGGGGACAAACATACCCGGGCTTTAGTGAGCCTAACACTGGGAGCACTGGGAAAGGCTGACCTTGCCCTCCAACACCTACCTACCTCAGGCTGGCGGAAGATATGACGGTGTGCGTGGCTGACTTTGGACTCTCTCGGAAAATCTACAGCGGGGACTACTATCGTCAGGGCTGTGCCTCCAAGTTGCCTGTCAAGTGGCTGGCCCTGGAGAGCCTGGCCGACAACCTGTACACCGTGCACAGTGACGTGGTGAGGGGCAGCCCACGCGCGTGCGGGGGAGACCCAGGGGACCCTCAAGCGCGGGCCAGATCTGCGCTCTCTGCCTAGTTACAAGGCCCCAGCAACCCACGAGGCGCTGAGCCCAGAGCTGTGGCTCTGCTGGGCTCAGGAGACCAGATGACACTGTGTCCTTCAATCTCGTCCCAGTGGGCCTTTGGAGTGACCATGTGGGAGATCGTGACTCGGGGGCAGACGCCATACGCTGGCATCGAAAATGCTGAGATTTACAACTACCTCATTGGCGGGAACCGCCTGAAGCAGCCTCCAGAGTGCATGGAGGACGTGTGAGTGCCCCGGGAAGCGGGTGGACATGGAGACGGGACCTGGAGTGTTGCCTGATGGCCGCCACCACAGGCCCGAGGGCAGCTCGTAACCGTGTGTGTGTGTGCGTGTGCGTGCGTGTGTGTGTGTGCGTGTGTGTGTACGCACGTACGTACGCGTGTGCACATGCGTGCTGGCACTGTAGAGGCTTGAACTCGGGGTTTCATACTCCTGTTTCGCATATTTACTCTACCACTTTAGCCACACATCCACTTCTAGCTATTTGCTGGTAAATTGGAAGTAAGAGTCTCACAGACTTTTTTACCTGGGCTGGCTTTAAATTTTCATCCCAGATTTCAGCCTTCTGAGCAGCTAGGATTATAGGTGTGGGTCACCAGTGCCCAGCTTGCTTGCTTGTCTGCTTATTTTGCCCTACAAAAACATTTCGATATTAAAAACAAAAACAAAAACGGGAAGGGCTGGGAACGTGGCCTAGCGGCAGAGCGCTTGCCTAGCATGCATGAAGCCCTGGGTTCGATTCCTCAGTACCACATAAACAGAAAAAGCCGGAAGTGGCGCTGTGGCTCAAGTGGTAGAGTGCTAGCCTTGAGCAAAAGAAGCTCAGGGACAGTGCTCAGGCCCTGAGTTCAGGCCCCAGGACTGGCAAAAAAGAAAAAAAAAAAGAGCCTAGAAAAAAATGTTTTTGTAGCTGGAAAGAAAGATGACTCCCTCTCTATTTATACACCACATCACTTTATTTTCTCCAGCTTCTCGGGGAGATCTGGGAAACCCAAGGGTAGAAGGCACCGAATTGACTGGCACTGCAGGTTCTCCTCACTCCTGCCTCCTCCCTGAGACCCCACTAGTCTGAGGAGCCCTTCTGGTCTGGTGCACTCTCCTTAGATAGGGCTGCGCAGGACTGGGGAAAAACCGGGCTGCCCCACACTGTCCTTGCTTGGCACAGAGCTAGGTTCCTTTCCTGGTCTTGGCCTTGTCTTGAGGGAGTAGAAGGTAGAGGGGACTGGAGTTACTGGGAAGGAGGAAACTGCCTCCTGGTTCACACCCAAGGCCGCGGGAACAGGGCATGGCCCAACTATCCTGTGAGCAAGACTGGGTAACAAGGCGGTGTTAGTGCTTCTGCTAGTAAGTAGTAGTTGGACACTTGGGATATTTCATGTAATCTTCCTCAAACTATAAGGAAAAGGCTTATCCCTCCTTTTTGTAGATGAGGAAATAGGATTAAAGAGGTTAAGTAACGTAGCCAAGGTCCCACAGCTGTTAAGTGAGGGAGCTAGTATTTGAACCTAGATCCTTGTGGTTTTCTAAGAGTATGTGCCCTCAACCGTGAAACCAAGTGTGACTGGTCTGTTCTAGGCTTACTTCCTGACTCCGTCCAAGCCTCTGGGTCCCCAAAGAGCCTTTGCTAGAACCCATGGGAAGGAGTGCACAGTAACGCAGGGATTTATGTTCCCTTAGTTGCTGTAAGCTTGTCAGGACCAGGTGAGGCAGAGGCGGGAGCAGCCTGTGGGTACTTCATCTGCACCTGAGAGGGACGCTCAAGTGCAGGACCAGCTCTGTCCTGGAAGCTCACATCTCCCAGAAGCTTCCATGTCCCTTCCCTGAAGCCACAGAAGCTGGAGTGGGAGTAGACACAAACTCTGGGTCAGCCCCCTCCCGGGCTGGAGTGGGTGTTGTCAGGAAAGGGTAGGTGGACACTGGCTCCCAGCAGGCAGCCTGGTGGGCGGAGGCCGGCTGGCTCCCAGCAGAGCCTGGAGAGCGCGTCCCGGTCTGGCTGTGTACCCGTGGCTTTGCATCATTCCCACGGGCCGCTCGGGGCTGGCACGGTTGTTCCCATTACCGGGGTCCTGTCATCAGAGCTGGCACCTGGGACCCTGCTGGACCCTTTGTCATGGGCATCGGCAGCAGCCAGGCACGTGCTCTCATCACACTTGGTCTCAGACCCTTTCTGCTTGCATTTTGGAGCGTTTGGGGCTTTTTGTTGTTGTCACCAGCGTCATTCCTTGGAACCGGTGATAGGCTTTACAGAGTCTGTAAAACTCCTAAAATAGTATGCACCAAAGTATCCCTGCCAGGGAAACAGGGCTGGAAGCATGTCTCAGTCTCAGAGGTATCTGCAGGCGGTGAGGATTGAAGAGAACCTGAGTGGGTGCTGCCTTGTGTGGACTGGGGACACAACGTGTACAGATGCTCAAATCTACCCCCTGAGAAAGTAACCCTGACTCGCACAAGTCTCGGTTGCTGCTCAATGGTAGAACACTTGCCTTAGATGAGGAAGACTTAAAAGGATGCCTGATACCTAGTAAGTCTCGTCCCCTAGAGCACTGGTTTTTTTCTTCACTCCCAGTGCCATATGATTAAGAGGCCTCTGCGTGGGGACCCCTGCCGCCCCCTCCCCTCTCTCTACCTCAGGTATGATCTCATGTACCAGTGCTGGAACGCTGACCCAAAGCAGCGCCCGAGCTTCACCTGCCTGCGAATGGAGCTGGAGACCATCCTGGGCCACCTGTCTGTGCTGTCCACCAGCCAGGACCCTCTGTACATCAACATCGAGCGCGCAGAGCGGCTTGCGGAGGGAGGCAGCCTGGAGCTGTCCAGCCAGCCTGAGGCCGGGGCTGGAGAGGAAGACGGCAGTACCGCGGGGGCAGTAGGAGGTACCCCCAGTGACTGTCGGTACATCTTCAGCCCCGGAGAGCCACCCGAGCCCACCGGGCAGGTGGAGCGGCAGCCCGAGAGCCCCCTCAACGAGACCCAAAGGCTGCTGCTCCTGCAGCAAGGGCTACTGCCCCACAGTAGCTGTTAGCCCACCGCGGGCAGAGGGCACCGGGGGCTGCCCACCCCTGGTCTTGCCGGCCGCCGTGCTGGCTGACCCCAGCCAGGCAGCGAGGTGTGGAGGCTCCTGTGGTAGCCCTCCCAAGCTGTGCTGGCACCTGGACCGACCAAATCGCCCAATCCCAGTTCTTCCTGCAGCCACTCTAGCCAGCCTGACATCACTTTAGGCCTTGGCTTGGAGGAAGTGGGCCAGACCCGGTTGCCTGAACCCAGGCAGTCGGAAAGAGGGGTGCTGGTGGTTATGTTTCCATGGTTACCATGGATGTGACTCGCAGTGGGGAGGGTAGGCCTAGCCCCGGGAGCACCTGCCTTCTCCCCCCCTCCCCACTGCTGCTTCAGTGCAAGACGCACTCGGCCGCCTCCCGCCTGGGGGGCTCAGCAGTGCCCGCCATGCTTGAGCCTAACGGCCAGATTTTCTCCTCCCAGTCACAGAGATGCCCTTGTATTTTCCCCCTTTTAGGCGAGACTCAGTAAAGGGTTGGTAGTCAGGTCCCGAGCCCTGCAGCAGACGGTGGGACGCTCACATCTGAATCCTGTCACCTTCCTCATTCCCCATTGTGCCTAGGCTGGGGGAGGGGGGGAGGGTGCACCCCTGAGTCTCGCCACCCCCTTCAGCATGCAGGGGTACCACAGGCTAGCAGAGCCCATCTTGCAATGGCAGAGCACTAAGCCCAGCAAGAGAGAGGTAGGGGCTCTGGGGGGGAGGCGGGAGGCGTTTGGGGGCCCCCCTCTCCAAGCCCTCCCACAGCCTGTCAGCATGCTCCCAAACCCCCGAGACTAAAAGGCAGTTGTGGGAGCCTAGCCGGTCCGTGGTGACCCTCAGTCCCGCCCGCCCCTCTCTAACTGGAGGCCATCTTCTGACCCAAGTCCCGAGAGTGAAAACAGGCTGGATGGTTGGTGTGAGAGAGGGGGGAGTTCCTGAAGTGTGACCCCAGCCCTGGCCGGGACCCCTAAAATGCCTGCCTAGGCCCTGGCGGTTAGGAACACTTCCAAGCTGTTTCAACACAGAAATAAAATTGAAGACTGAAGAACCAAGGTTTTGTCTCTTACATATTTATTTTTTTTCTGCCAGATTACAAAAGTGAAGCCTATCTGCATAGAGAAAAGTCTGGAAAGACATATGCCAAAATGTTAACAGCTGCTGTCTTTATAAGACGTGATGAAGGGGACTTTTTACCCCCTCTTTCTAAGTTTTCAACATTAAGCACAAGTGCTTTTGTAATTAGATAAAACCTAATGAGGGCTGGGAATGTGGCCTAGTGGTAGAGTGCTTGCCTCGTATACATGAAGCCCTGGGTTCAATCCCCCAGCACCACATATACAGAAAACGGCCAGAAGTGGCGCTGTGGCTCAAGTGGCAGAGTGCTAGCCTTGAGCAAAAGGAAGCCAGGGACAGTGCTCAGGCCCTGAGTCCAAGCCCCAGGACTGGCAAAACAACAACAAAAAAACCCTAATGATCACACCGTATTAAAGTTAATACATAGTCTTTCTAGACAATTAGGAAGATGAAAAAAAAATAATTAAAAATGCCAAGTACCTTGTATTCTCCCCTCTCCCGTAGTGATAACCACTGTGGACCTTTTGACAATGCAAGTGTTTTACCCGAGTTCTTTAACAGGACAGAAGCTGTGTGCTGTCTCCTGAGCTCTCCCACTTTGCTCGCGGTCTTGACGTGGGGCCTGCCCTCCTTCATCCTCCCGCCTGGGCCCTGGAAATAAACAACAGCCACAGAACTGTGAGCCTTGGGAATCAGAAAACAGGGGACCGCTTCCAAGTACTCCCACCTCAGACTCAGCTGAGCAGCTCTCAGCAAGCTGTGGCCGTACAGGGCAGGAGCTGTCGCCATCTCGGGTGCGGCGGGAGCGAGACAGAGGTATCGCCATTACCTGTTAGCATTACAGCTCCGGCTGAGGGCAGTGGAACGGGGCGGACACTTCTGAAAGCAAATATCCTGAAAAACCTGTTGCAGTTCTGCAGTTCAGGTTCCCACGTAGCTCACAAGACTTGAATTCCAGGCTTACAGCTCTCAGATTTTGTTGTTGTTGTTTTTTTTTTTTCCCCGTTGTGATGAACTTTGATTGCAGGTAGCAATTCACTGGGAATTAGTGACAGGGAAGACCTTTTCCTCTCAAGGTGGCTAGAGCTTCCTATCTATTTTGACTTACTATAGCTTTCCTAGAAGAGGGAATATGATTCTCATTCTCAAACGGAACAGAGAGCTAGAGTGGACAAGCTAATCAGTGCTAGGGATAGGGCTGAAACCCACCGGGTTAGAGACTGGAGCTGGGCCAGCTCCCTCTTCCCAGCGCTCGGGCAACATGGTAAGCTCTGTTATAATCATCTTTTAATCACAGCTTTTTTTTTTTTTTGTCTTTTCTTTTTTGGTACTGGGGATCGAACCCAGGACGTTGCACTTGCTAGGCAAGTGCTTTGCCACTGAGCTACATCTCCCAGCCCTAGAAAGCTCTTAAAACACATGGTTTGGGGGGGCGGGGAGAGGGTCTGGGGATATAGCTTGGTAGTAGTAGGCAGCTTTCCTAGCACTCTTAACCTTCCTGGGTTCAGTCAGCACCAAAAAAGGGCCTATGTTTTGATAATGGGTATAAGTGGGTGATGCAAAGTCTAACCTATTTAGAAATCACCTACCAGGTGGTGGCTCATACCTATAATCCCAGCTACTTGGTGGTAAACCCATAGTCAGAAGATCATAGACCAAGGCAGAAAAGTTAAAACAGGAAAACATTTGTTGAAGTTAGATGATTCTTAGATATTATTGAATAAAAGAGGACAAAATAATTCAGCCGGGCTGGGAATATGGCCTAGTGGCAAGAGTGCTTGACTCGTGTACATGAAGCCCTGGGTTCAATTCCCCAGCACCACGTATATAGAAAACGGCCAGACATGGCGCTGTGGCTCAAGTGGCAGAGTGCTAGCCTTGAGCAAAAAGAAGCCAGGGACGGTGCTCAGGCCCTGAGTCCAAGGCCCAGGACTGGCAAAAAAAAAAAAAAAAAAAAAAAAAAAAAAACACCATAAAACAAAATAATTCAGCCTACATGATTCCATTAATGTGATTTTTTGGGGGGTGGCCAGTCCTGGAGCTCGAACTCAGGGCCTGAGCTTCTTTTGCTCAAGGCTAGCACTCTGCCTCTTGAGCCACAGCGCCACTTCCGGCTTTTTCCGTGTATGTGGTACTTAGGAAACCCAGGGCTTCATGCATGCTAGGCAAACACTCTACCACTGAGCCACATTCCCAGTCCCCATTAATAGGAGTTTAAAAAGAGCCACATAATCCTTGGTATTAGGACATTCAGGCTACAAATTGCATTCGGGGAGTAGAGGAGAGTTAGAGATTAGAGCAGATGCCAGGGGTTGCCTCTGGGTGCTGGCAACGTTTCCCAGTGTGTGAAACATTCCAGGAGCCTGTCCACTTATGGTTGTTGCACTCATCTGTCTTGTATTTCAATAGGGCTTTGATCATTTAGTGAAATCTATTGGCCAGGGAAACCAAAGTACTTGAAGGGACTAAGCTGATTGAATTACTGTACTAAAAATGGACGGCACTGATTATTGATAGGTAATTTTTTTTTTCCCCCTCTTGGTAATACTAGGGTTTGAACTCAAGGCCTCATACTTTTAACACCATACTAGGATGGTGTTATACACCTTGAGCAGTACCTCCAGCCTGGATTTTTACTGTTTTTGTTTTTGTTTCTTTATTTCATCAAGTCATGGGACTTGATTGGAGGGCCTGAGTGCTGTCCTTGGGTTTGTTTTTTTTTTTTTGCTCAAGGCTGGTACTCTACTACTTTGAGCCACAGTTCCACTTCTGGTTTTCTGCTGGTTAACTGAAGATAGGAGTCTGTGGACTTTCCTGCCCAGGCTGGCTGTAAACCACAGCTCCAATTTTAACTTCTCTTTGTGGAGATAAGAGTCTCCTGGATTTTCCTTCCCAGGTTGATTTTGAACCATGATCCTCAGATCTCAGCCTCCTGAGTAGCTAGGATTATAGGTGTGATCACCAGCATCTGACCTTTACTGGTTATTTTTAGAACTTGGAGTTTTTGGTACTTTTCTGCCCCAGCTGGGATTGGGTTCAGATTCTCTGGATCTTAGCCCCTTGTGGAGTTACGTGTGAGCTACCAGCATTCAGCTTACAGCTTCCTTTTCCTAAATTCATGCATTTTGCTTAATTTCCGCATTTGTTTCCATGTGACTTTTCTTTTTCTGCTTTGCCAGTACTGGGACTTGAACTTAAGGCTTGGGCACTGTCCCTGAGCATCTTTTTGTTCAAGGCTAGCACTCTGCCACTTGAGCCACAGCGCCACTTCCGGCTTTTTCTGTGTATGTGGTGCTGAGGAATTGAACCCAGGGCTCCTTGCATGCTAGGCAAGCACTCTACCACTGAGCCACGTTCCCAGCCCTGTTTCCATGTACTTTAATTACTGTAGATGAATAATGTATTTTTCCCTTTGTGTTCCTCTGACGTTTTTGCATTGTTTTCCCCAAGATTTAAGGAAGACTGTCACTTTGGGCTGGTACCACATAAAAAAAGAAGGCAGTGGAGCTGTGGCTCAAGTGGCAGAGTGCTAGCCTTGAGCAAAAAGAAGCCAGGGGGCTGGGGATATAGCCTAGTGGCAAGAGTGCCTGCCTCGGATACACGAGGCCCTAGGTTCGATTCCCCAGCACCACATATACAGAAAACGGCCAGAAGCGGCGCTGTGGCTCAAGTGGCAGAGTGCTAGCCTTGAGCGGGAAGAAGCCAGGGACGGTGCTCCGGCCCTGAGTCCAAGGCCCAGGACTGGCCAAAAAAAAAAAAAAAAAAAAAAAAGCCAGGGGCAGTGCTCAGGCTGAGTTCAAGCCCCAGAATTGGCCAAAAAAAGGAAGGAGAGCCGGGCACCGGTAGCACATACCTGTAATCCTAGCTACTCAGGAGGCTGAGATCTGAGGCTCACGGTTCAAAGCCAGCCCAGACAGGAGAGTGCATGAGACTCTTATCTCTAATTACCACCAGAAAACTGGAAGTGGTGCTGTGGTTCAAGAGGTAGAACGCTAGCCATGAGTGAAGAGCTCAAAGACAGCACCCAGGCCCCGAGTTCAAGCCCCACAGCTGACCAAAAAAAGAAAAGATTTATGCATGGTGTCCTCAGGAAGGAAGAATAGCAATCAAAGCTAGACACTGGTGGCTCGTGCCTGTAATCCTAGAGATTCGGGAGGCTGAGATCTGAAGATCATGGTTCAAAATCGACCTGGGAAGGAAAATCCCCCAGACTCTTTTCTCCAGTTAACCAGAAGCTAAAGTGGCGCTGTGGCTCAAGTGGTAGAGAGCTAGCCTTGAGCAAAAAGAGCTCAGGGCCAGTGCCTAGGCCCTGAGTTCAAGCCCCAGGACTGGTTAAAAAAAAAAAAGAGTAGACTCAGAATCAGGCCCCAGGGATTTCCTAGTTTCCTCTTTCCACTCTCTCTTGGAGCTTCCCCCAGCCCCTCTTCCTGGAGCTTGAACTCAGCACTGTCCTGGCTTCTTTTTGCTCAAGGCTGGCACTCTGCCACTTGAGCTGTGCACGACTTCTGGCTGTTTCTATGTATGTGGTGCTGAGGAATCGAACCCAGGGCTTCATGTATAAAGGCAAGCACTCTACCGCTAGGCCATATTCCCAGCCCCTCTCCCTCCCCTACCCCTAACCCTCCAAGCCTTCCTGATCCAAGCCAGCTCAAGGCCCTTTGGTTTTGAAACTGTCTCTCCCAACAGCTGTGTAGTTTGTCTTCAGGATTCTCATTCCTCTTTTGCAATTATAATTATCACCTCTCCCTGCCCCAGTGTAAACTGTGTGAGCAGAGCAATGCGGTCTGCTTTATCCGTAGCCAGAGCCCCTGTGTCTTAGTGTAGAGTAGGCAGGTTATAGAATGTTCAGTAAATGGTGGTATGCAGAGCAGAATCCAGTAACATTTACCTAGAAGGTGACATTCACCTTAACTACTGTTTCTGGCACACGGTGTACAACAACACATGAATATTTCACATGGCCTTTGAGCATCAAGTGTAACCAATGTAATGACTGTGGACAAGACTGCATCAGAGGTGTAACTGTTAGGCACCCCTTCCCTAAATTCACGAGGTAGAGCAAAGAACACTGCACATGCGTGCGTGCGTGTGTGTGTGTGTGTGTGTGTGTGTGTGTTCCTAAAGCACAGAGAAGCAAGGAAGCCCATAGAACACTAGTTAGAAGAGAACTTTACTTTTTTTTTTTTTTTTTTTGCCAGTCCTGGGGCTTGAACTCAGGGCCTGAGCACTGTCCCTGGCTTCTTTTTGCTCAGGGCTAGCACTCTACCCCTTGAGCCACAGCACCACTTCTGGCTTTTTCTGTATATGTGGTGCCAAGGAATCGAACCCCGGGCTTTGTGTATACGAGACGAGCACTCTAGGCCGCATCTCCAGCCCGAGAACGTCACATGTTTAAAGCTGGATAACTGCAAGAGCCGGAAGTCAGTTGGCTGTGTATGACTTTGTTCCGGGCGATCCCAGGCTTTCTACCTAGTTGAGCAGTCTCAGGCCTGGGGAAGCAGACCTGGCGGTATCAGGCACACAGGGCCATCCCTCCAGCTCCCTTGGGAACAGGGTCATGCTCAGGGTCACGTGGGGCTTCGCTCAGCCTCAGCCACGGCAGGGCCGGAGGACATGAGGGCCTTTGTGTGCTGCTTGGCACAGTTCTGGCAGCCGGTCCCCTGCAGCTGCAGAGAACGGCGCCTCCAGCCTAGTGGAACACAAAAAGGTGCTTACCCCAGGGGGAGCCCCGTAGTCCCAGATCCTCCAGGTTGACCTTCGCCATGCTCCCGGAAGAAAATCCCTTTGCCCTCAGTGCAGGCACTGCTTTTGTTAAAGGTGTCTTTGAGCAGGGTGCTGGTGGATCACGCCAGTAATCTTCAATACGCCGGAGGTTGAGATCCGAGAATCATGGTTCAAAGCCAGCCCTGGCAAGAAGGTCTGTGAGACGCCTCTCCATTTAACCACAACAATCCCGACGTTGAACTGTAGCTCAAGTGGTACTAGCTTTAAACAAAAAAAACCCCAACAACTCAGGAGCAATGCTGGGGCCCTGAGTTCAAGACCCGCAAACAACAACAACAACGAAAAGTGTCTTTGCTGGTGCTGGAGAGCCAGCTGCCTGTGCTCTTGACATCAGTGGAAGGGATTCCAGCGAGATGTGAATTGTACAGAAATATGAACGTTTATAAGGAAAATAGTACATTTGCAATAGGGCAGAGGCCTGGCATCTCCCGGTGAGAATGACGAGCCTATGCCCTGGCACAGGTTTTAATTGCAGGGTAAAGGGCTTGGCATGTTGAGCCGCTCCCAAAACCAGTCGAGGGGGCACAGTCACTGTCCCGAGGGGAAGGAGGTTTGCTGAATTACACTTGACCTCTAGGCCTTACTTTATGGGCTTGGATGTGTATATTAAAGATCTGTGGTTCTTGGAACTAATCTTACTCATTGCTTTGCTTTAGGCTAGAATGAAGCCTTTCATTAATTTTTTTTCTGCCAGTCCCGGAGCTTGAACTCAGGGCCTGAGCACTGTCCCTGGCTTCTTTTTGCTCAAGGCCAGCCCTCTACCACTTGAGCCACAGTGCCACCTCAGCTTTCTCTTTGTGGGGCTGAAGAATCGAACCCAGGACTTCATGTATGCTAGGCAAGCACTCTACCACATTCCCAGCCCCTCATTAACTTGTTTTTTTTGTTTGTTTGTTTTTGGCCAGTCCTGGGCCTTGAACTCAGGGCCTGAGCACTATCCCTGGCTTCTTTTTGCTCAAGGCTAGCACTCTGCCACTTGAGCCACAGCGCCACTTCTGGCCGTTTTCTGTATATGTGGTGCTGGGGAATTGAACCCAGGGCTTCATGTGTACAAGGCAAGCACTCTTGCCACTAGGCCATATCCCCAGCCTCACTTGTTGTTGTTTTTTGTTTTTGTTTTTTGCTAGTCCTGGGGACTGGACTCAGGTTCTGAGCACTGTCCCTGGCTTCTTTTTGCTCAAGGCTAGCACTCTGCCACTTGAGCCACAGCGCCACTTCTGGTCGTTTCTGTATATGTGGTGCTGGGGAATCGAACCCAGGGCTTCATGTATAAGAGGCAAGCACTCTTGCCACTAGGCCATATTCCCAACCCCTCATTAACTTTTAAGTGGGTGAAAAACCTGACAAAATAATAATGTAGCATCCCTTGGTCTTAGTGGGCCACCTAGGATGGTCACCTATAAGTTGGAAGCTTAATTACAAATTCTCTCATAGCCCTTGTGGTCTGGAACCTCAATTTCCCCAGTCTCTGACTCCTAGGTAATTAGAACTAAAGGAGTGGGGCTGGGAATATGGCCTAGTGGTAAAGTGCTCACCTTGTATATATGAAGCCCTGGGTTCAGTTCCCCAGCTCCACATATATAGAAAAAAGCCGGAAATGGCGCTGTGGCTCAAATGGTAGAGTGCTCAGGCCCTGAGTCCACGCCCCAGGACTGGCAACAACAACAACAAAAAAAATAGAACTAAAGGAGTGAGCAACTACCACCCACCTTATTATTATTATTATTACTTTGTGTGTGTGTGTACTAGTACTAGGGCCTAAACTCAAGGCCTAGTGATTGTTCATCTTGCTTGTTGATTTCTGGTGGCACACCTCCAGCCTACACTGTGGTGTGTGTGTGTGTGTGTGTGTGTGTGTGTGTGTGTGTGTGCTCCTGGGGTTTGAACTCAGGGTCTGGGTGCTGTCCCTAAGCTATTTTGCTCAAGGCTAGTACTCTACCACTTAAGCCACAGCTCCACTTCAGCATTTTTGCTAGTTAATTGGAGATAAGAGTGTCTTGGCTTGGAACCCTGATACTCAGCCTCCTGAGTAACTAGGATTACAAGCATGAGCCATTAGCACCATCTTGAATTTTTCTTTAAAAGAAATAAAGGGAATATGCCCTAGTGGTAGAGTGCTCGCTTAGTATACATGAAGCCCTGGGTTCGATTCCTCAGCACCACGTATATAGAGAAAGCCAGAAGTGGCGCTGTGGCTCAAGTGGCAGAGTCCTAGCCTTGAGCAAAAAGAAGCCAGGGACAGTGCTCAGGCCCTGAGTTTAAGCCCCAGGACTGGCAAAAAACGACAACAACAAAAAAAAAAAACCTCCCTAATCTAATTTCCTTTTTTCCTTCCTCTGTCCAGAGGTTTGAAATTGGGATCTATCTTCCACTGTATTCTCTAAGCTTGCATTACATTTACATGTTTGTAAATAAAATATAAATATGTATAATTTATTTGTAATATTTGCTCACTTTGATACTTAGGCCTAATTGCTTATATATTCCCTTGCATGAATATGACATGATTTTTTCATCCTCCTGGTTATTGTTGTTTTGTGATGTTGGAGAGGAACCCAGGGTCTTATATGTTTTGTAAGAATTCTATCATTTAGCTTCTCCACGTTTTTTTTTTTTTTTAACTAGTCGTTCAAACAATGCTGTGATGAACTTAAAAAAAGAAAATGAAAACGTTTGAGGCCCAAGCTGACTTTGTATTCCTGGGTTCAACCCATCCTTTCATTTGAGTTTCCTGAATAGCTGGGAGTTCAGACAGCTACTATCATACCCAACCTGAACATTTTCCCTTAGGTCTCAAACGCAGGGGAGAGAATTCTCTAGCTGAGCCTCAGGACTAAATAGTGCCAAGCTCTCAAAGTGATGTACAAGTGACATTTTCCCCAGCACTGACTAGGAGTTCTTGTTGCTCTACATTCTCAATAGTATTTAATATTGTCAGATGTTTTCATTTTTAACAATCTGATGGGTGTGAAATGATATCCTTAATTGCTAATGACATCGAGTGTTCATTGAAATGTTTATGGGACGTTGGGTTTCTCTTTGATTTTGTCTGCAGTCTTTGCTCATTTTATGTACTGACTGTAGAAATCCTTTACATATTATTGTAAGCCAGTTCTATGTCAGTTGTTTAGGAGACAATCTCTGATTATGGCTTCATCTTTTTCTTTTTATTCTCACTTTTTTTTTTTTGGTAAGTGTGGGCTTTGAACTCTATGCCTTCGTTTGTCCCTGAGCTGTTTTGCTGAATGCTAGGACTCTGCCATTTTGAGCCACAGCTCCACTTCTGGCTCTTAAGTGGTTATGTGGAGATAAAATCTCAAGGCCTTTCCTGCCTGAGGTGGTTCTAAACCGAAATCAGATCTCAGCCTCCTGAGTAGCTATGGTTACAGGTGTGGGCCATGTAATAGGGAGGTCAGCTCTGGCCAGCGCCCTCACTGGCTGGTGAGGGGTGTCAGATTGACTCCATCTCAGTTAAAGGGAGCAGAAGTGGCCTCCATCTTCACTAAGCTCCCCCCTGCCCCTGAGCCTCTGGGTTGGGAGTGTGCCCTGTCTGCTCAGAACCCAGGGACCAAGAGATTGTGCAAACTGCCTGCCCACCCGAGGCGTGGTAGGTTCAAGGAACGTTCAAGGTCAACCCCCTGCCCTCCCAGGAGTAGGCGTGTCCACCTGCATCTGTGAGCCCCGCCAAATCCACGCGCCAGTTCCAACTAGAATGATAGGTTGGTTCAAACAGATACTGTGAGGGCTGGGAATATGGCCTAGTGGCAAAAGTACTTGCCTCGTATACATGAAGCCCTGGGTTCAATTCCCCAGCACCACATATACAGAAAACGGCCAGAAGTGGCGCTGTGGCTCAAGTGGCAGAGTGCTAGCCTTGAGCAAAGAGAAGCCAGGGACAGCGCTCAGGCCCTGAGTCCAAGCCCCAGGATTGGCAAAAACAAACAAACAGATACTGTGAGACAGGCTGTCACCCCATTGGCCACCTGCGTGGGACCCGGCACGCTCTGTAAGTGCTGTCACCCCATTGGCCACCTGCGTGGGACCCGGCACGCTCTGTAAGTGCTGTCACCCCATTGGCCACCTGCGTGGGACCCGGCACGCTCTGTAAGTGCTGTCACCCCATTGGCCACCTGCGTGGGACCCGGCACGCTCTGTAAGTGCTGTCACCCCATTGGCCACCTGCGTGGGACCCGGCACGCTCTGTAAGTGCTGTCACCCCCATTGGCCACCTGCGTGGGACCCGGCACGCTCTGTAAGTGCTGTCACCCCATTGGCCACCTGCGTGTGGCAGGTTTGACTATGTGATGTTCGCCTTTATAACCTGGCCTGGAAGGCCGCACGTGGTCGCAGTTCCAGCTCCCGAGTCCGGGCTGCGACCCTGGCCGGTCGGTTCGCTTTTTACTTCCCCAATAAATCCATCCTTTCATCATCTTTTTGCTGGAGACTGAGCGGTGGACTCTTGGAAGAACCAGGAATCCCCTCCCTTGTTGGGGGCTCAGAGCACAAGGAGATTTCATTTCTACATGTCTGTTTCTGCATGTCAACTCCTTTGATTAGCCTCACTCACTCCTCTGTCTTCCCCCCTTCCTTCCCAGCTCAATCTCAACAACCTTCACTATTCCATGTTCACATGTACATATAATATTTTGACCCTCTTCATACTCCTTCGCCCTCTGGTCCTCCTCCTCCTTCCTCCTACTACACTCACCCTAACAGGATTTATTTTATATTCCTGCCATTCTTTTATTCTTATTTTATATTCCTGTTACTAAATTGTTGGTGTGTGTGTGTGTGTGTGTGTGTGTGTGTGTGTGTGCCTATTTTTGAGTGAAGGTCTGTTTTTCTTGTTTTTGTTTTAGTTTGTGCCAGCCCTGGGGCTTGAACTCAGACTCTGTAAACTGTCCCTGAGCTTTTTTTTTTTTTCTCTCAAGGCTAGTGTTCTACACTTGAGGCACAGCTCCATTTCCGTAACTCTTGTGATTAATTGGAGATAAGTCTCATTGACCTCCTGCCAGTACTGGCTTTAAACTATGATCCTCAGTCTCAGCCTTCCTAAGTAGCTAGGCTTACGGGCTCAAGGCTAGAGCACCATTTTTTTAAAATTTATTTTTATTTCTGCTAGTCCTGGGGCTTGAGACTCAGGGCCTGAGCACTGGCCCTGGCTTCTTTTTGCTCAAGTCTAACACTCTTCCTCTTGAGACACAGTGCCACTCCTGGCTTTTTCTGTTTATGTGGTGCTGAGGAATTGAACCCAGGCCCTCATGCATGGTAGGCAAGTCCTCTACCACTAAGCCTCATTCCCAGTCCTAAGGCACCATTTTGAGAGAGTCTTACTTTTTAATCTCTGGATGATCTCAAACTCATAATCTTCCTGTTTCTGCTTCTCAAAAGCTAGGTTGTAACCAAGTTCTTTATTGCATCTTCTAAGGAAACAGAAGAGATAACAGGCAAATTCCTAAAATTTCTAGTTGTAATTAATATGATAATGAAGTCCATTTTGCTTTAAACTAAAAAAGAAGAAGTGGAAATAACTTGATGTTAACCAATCAGTTACGTTTCCATTGTTCAGGTTTTCTGTTCCTACCTAAAAAGAAGAATAACTTTGAAATGACCGGTTTGCCTTTTGTTCCGTTTCTGCTTTCTTCGAGCTCATTCTGTGCATAAAACCAACCTCATGCTGAGCGGGCCTGGGAGCACTTGCAAGGCTGAGATTGGAGTCTTTAGAGCCCAAGACCGCATTGCAATCTATAGAAAGATCTCTTTAAATCGTAATAATGGGCTGAGATGCATGCAGCCCTGGGATCAATTCCTCTGTACACAAAAAATGCCCGAAGTGCCGCTGCGGCTCAAAGTGAAGAAGCGCTAGCCTTGAGCAAAAAAAAAAGAAAAAAGAAGGCCAGGGACAACACCCAGGCCCTGAGTTCAAGCCCCAGGACTGGCAAAAAAATAAAAAAAAAACTCAATAGTAATAATAGTAGTAGAGTGCCTACTGATTAGGAAGTCATGAATTTAAACCTCAGGAAAAGAAAGGAAATGAAACCATTTCAAACCAAAGGAAAAGAAAAGCCAATTAGCAATGAAGACATGGCTCAAAGGTAGAGCACTTCCCTAGCAAATGTAAGGCCCACACTGGAAAAAAAGGCACCAATCATCTCAATAAATTTGATAGATTTTAATTTTTTGGGTGCTGGCGCTGGGGCTTCAATAGCTTGTTCACCGTGTGCTTTCTGCGTGAGCCACAGCTCCACTTCAGGCTTTTTTGCTGGTTAATTGGAGGCAAGAGTCTCAAGGATATTCCTGCTTGGCTAGGCTTTGAATCTTGATCCTCAGATCTCAGTGTCCTGAGTAGCTAGGATGACAGGCGTGAGCCACCAGTGCCAGGCCCCCTCATCTGTTGATGGACCCTGAGTAGATCCCCCAAGTCAGCTCTGATGAATGGTGAGATGATACAGTGTGCAGTATCTGCGGTACGCTGCCTTTGATTCCTTCTGGTCTATACCCAGGAGTAGGGTGACTAGATAATAGGATAGCTCTGTAAGAGATACTGTTGCTGAAAACTTCTACTTTTGGGGCTTAGGAATTACCTAAAAAGCAGAAGCGCTTGGAATCCCGACTTCCATTTTGTGTTGGTCATTGTTCTCGGCCATTTTCATTGTACTTTGCTGTCACCTGGGGAACTCGGAGCTAATCTCAGCTGATCCTGCAGTGATGAGACTTTGGCCACCACCCCCAAGGAAGAAAAGAGCCTCGGGTTGACAGACCACCCGCCTGGCAGGACTGATAGGGAAGACAGTGATAACATCTTCTCCCGAGCCCCTCCTAAAACCGGTTGGAGATAATTGTCAAGGGGACTGGAACCTGGGCCCTGATGCAATAAATCTCCTTTCCCTACCCTTTACCATCATTGTCTCCTTATTAGCAACCCAAGCGTAATATATGGAACTTCTGCAGTTTGCACCTAACTTCTAAAAACTATGGCTTCAGTTCAATTTTTAGAGGTTTTTCTGCCAGTCCTGGGGCTTGGACTCAGGGCCTGAGCACTGTCCCTGGCTTCTTTTTGCTCAAGGCTAGCACTCTACCACTTGAGCCACAGAGCCACTTCTGGATTTTTCTGTTTATGTGGTACTGAGGAATAGAACCCAGGGCTTCACGCATGCTAGGTGAGCACTCTACCGCTAAGCCAGCCCCCCTATTGGGTGATTTCTTGAGCAGTGGTTCTGAAAGAGAAGACGGAAAGAATATGCTGGGCATGAGTGGCTCATGCCTGAAATCCTAGCTATGCACGAGGCTAAGATCTGAGGACAGCCTGGACTAGAAAGTCCGTGAAATTCTTATCTGTAGTGGTAGAGTGCTAGCCTTGAGCAAAAAAGCGCAGGGACAGTGCCCAGGCGCTGAGTTCAAGGCCCAGGACCGTCACAAAAAAAAAAAAAAAGAAAGAAAGAAAGAAAGAAAGAGAAGAAGAAATCCAAGTTAGGTTGGATGACTTTGTGATACAATTGTCCAATTGTCTACTAGCCCCTATCTTCTGCTAGCCCATGGAATCTACCTTGCCTTTTTCACCCTCCACCCTCATGAGAATCACTGTCCAAATCAAATGCTCTATGCACAGAAGGGAAAAGGACGTGTAAGAAAATTCTTCCGAATTAAAAGGAGTGACTCACGCCTGTAATCCTAGCTACTCAAGAGGCTGACATCTGAGGATTGAGGTTCAAAGCCAGCCAAGACAGGAAAGTACATGAAATTCTAAAAAAGCTAAAAGTGGAACTGTGGCTCAAGTAATGGAGAACCAGCCTTGAGAGAAAAAGCTCAAGGACAGTGCCCAGATCCTGAGTTCAAGGCCCAGTACTAGTGTGGGCAGACACGCACACACATACACAAAGAATCTAATTTTTTTTAATGGATTGTGGGGCTTGAACTCAGGACCTGGGTACTGTCCCTGAGCTCTTTTGCTCAAGACTAGCTGGCATTCTACCACTGTTAACCACAGCGCCACTTCTGGTTTTCTAGTGGTTAATTGGAGATAAGAGTCTTACGGCCTTTCCTGCCTGGGCTGGCTTTGAACTGCTATCCTTATATGTCAGCCTTGTGAGTAGCTAGGATTATAGGTGTGAGCCATCAGTGCCTAGCTTCGCGTGGGCTTCTAAATAATTGTTTTTAAGTCTGAAATTCTGGGATTGTTCTACTTTCATCATGATCTCCAGGCAAACACTGTTTCCCTACTGGTTTATTCTAGCCTAGTATCTAGTTTATTTTTCTCTCGAAGGTCTGCTGTCTGGATGGTTGCCATTTTGCCCATGCCCTGACCATCTGGCGTGCTTCAGGGATTCCAGAAGCTTCTATTCTCAGTGTAACTTGGGTAAGAGAACTCTTCTCTCCCTTTTTCTTTTAGATTCCCTTCCTCTTAGCTTGGAGCAAAGCGGGGTAATCCACATTCCTTTGGTCGGGCTTGTGACCCCTAATTCTGCCCCTTTTCTTAGCTGTAAACTCAGGCTAGGGTGAGATGGACAGAATGGCCTCTATAGTCACTGGTAGCGTTAGTAATTTTTTTTTTTTGTGCCAGTCCTGGGGCTTGAACTCAGGGCCTGAGCACTGTCCCTGAGCTTCTTTATTCTCAAGGCTAGCACTCTGCCACTTGAGCCACAGCGCCACTTCTGGCTTTTTCTATATATATGGTGCTGAGAAATGGAATCCAGGACTTCATGTCTACGAGGCAACCACTCTACCACTAGGCCATATTCCCAGCCCTTTAGTAATATTTTAAAACAAAATTTAAGCCAAGACCTAGTCAGCTCCTAACCCCAGGAGGGGCCTGTAGCAGGTGCAGATGTGACGGGACTGTGCATGGACACTAGATTCAGCGTAGCGTTTTGATATCACGCGGCAGAAGCCAATGTGCAGATGCCACTGGGGCAGAGGTGCTTCCTCAGCGCCATGTTTCTCCTTTTCCGGAGAAGCTTCTGGCCCATCCTTTCCCACCTCGGAGGAGTGGCCCACAGTCCCAACATGGACATTTCTCCCACGGGCCCAGACCCTCTGCCCGGCCTCCAATGCCCTTTGTGTGAGGTCACTGCGGACCCTTGTACATTAGCGCCACATTCTAGCTTACTGCAGGGACCACAGATTCAACCAATCTTCCAGAATCCATGGAGAAGCATTTGATATTTCTCTGGGGCTTAAAAATCAATTCTGTCATTTGTATCCTTGGGCCAGAGTTGTGTTGTGTTGTTGTTGTTTTTTTAAGGACCATCTGGAGTCCCTAGAGTGACTGCCAATAGGACAGCAGGGAAACTCCAGGCCAGTCCAGGTCCACCGGCCCTCGGAGATCACTCTGCTTTCCGGGGATGTCTTCCCCTCACCCGCTCAGCCAACCGCCGCCGGCACCATTGTTTCTGAGTCCTTAAATGGAG
Organism: Perognathus longimembris pacificus; assembly: GCF_023159225.1. Classification (NCBI taxonomy): domain Eukaryota; kingdom Metazoa; phylum Chordata; class Mammalia; order Rodentia; family Heteromyidae; genus Perognathus; species Perognathus longimembris. Next base: position 32,066,143 of record NC_063183.1, on the reverse strand, counting down.
CTCTCTGCTACTCGCGGGGGAGCAGGAGGGGAATGGTGAGGAGGAGTGGGGAGAGGAAGTGAGTGATGGCGGGGGGAACAGCGGCCCCAGCAACGGGAGGAGCAGAGACAGCCCCGGTGGGAGGGTGGGAGGGAAGGCAGAAAGGCAGGAAGGATTCGGCGGTGACAAAACTAACATTGTCCCGTGGTCCCTTCCAACACGCTCAGGGAAGCCAGCGGGGCCTGTCACCCCAGCTGCTCTGGAGGCTGCCACCTGAGAGCAGCGGTTCAAGGCGACCTGGGCAGGAAGGTCCCTGAGCCTCTTATCTCCAATCAACTACGAAAAAGCCGGAGCTGGGGCTCCAAACCGTAGAGTACTTTAGCCTTGAGCAAAAACAGCTCCAGGACAGCGCTCCGGGCCTGAGTTCAAGTCCCTGGGGCTTGAACTCAGAGCCTGGGCGCTGTCCCTGAGCCTCTTTGTGCTCAAGGCCAGGGCTCTACCACTTGAGCCACAGCACTGCTTTTGGCTTTTTCTGAGTAGTTTATTGGAGATAAGACACATGGGCTTTCCTGACCTGGCTTCTAACCGAGATCCTCAGATCTCAGCCTCCTGAGTAGCCAGAATGACAGGCGTGAGCCACCGACACCGGGCTCAAAAGCTTACAATCTAAATTAATGGCGATGCCTAGTATTCCCAAGTTCCACCCTGGGAATCGCCGGGGGCTTCCTGCCTGCTTTGTTCTCTCTAGAACTCCGTCCACCGTCAAGGGGCGGGGGGGGGGGGGGGGGGACATTAGCAGGACTGAGGAGTTTTATTCTTCCTGGGGCCTCCCTCCTCCCATTCTGAGCATTCGCGACTCTTCTGGTCCCACAGCCCCTGGATGGGTCACCACGCTTTTCCCACTCTTCTTCTGCATTTAGGGGCTTTCACTGCAACTAGCAAGCCAGCTGTCATTAAAAAAAAAAAAAAGAGCTTTCTAGCACACTACAACCTAAGTAGCCTCTGTGATGGTGATAGCCTAAGATTTACCTTTCTCCAAACTGCAGAAGCCTTCCGTCCCTCAGGAAGATTGCCAGAGCAGCCCATGCCACTGTGTTTTCGGTTTCCTGTCTCTAGGCCGGCAGGAAACATTAGAGAGAATACGGAAGACAACTGCGATGCACACAAGGCCTGCCTCTGAGCGGCTCTTGGTTTCTGCCCTCTGAGTAGGAATGGAGCTGGTCTATTCGCAGCTCACAGCCGTGCTTCTCCGTCTATTAAGGTGAGCGGGTCGGGTCGACATCTTGCAACACGATGGATTCAGGCTCTGAATGCCCTTTGAGAACGAATCTATGCGGTGTCATTCTATTTGGTCTCATACATTGTGTGCGTGTGTGCGTGTGTGCGTGCGTGCGTGCGTGTGTGCACATGTAGGGAGGGTGAACTTCAAAACGCTATGGAAATAAATATTGCACGGCAAGGAGGGCATCCTGGGGGATTTTGGAAAATCGTACTGAATCCATGGGAGCGATGAACAGCAAAAATGACTAAGACGCACTGATATTTTGTGGAAACCTAAGGACGTAAATCTGTGTAGCTGAACAGTGACTAAGGAGAAATGAAAGAGGATGTAAAAACTCAAGAAGAGGGGTCTGGCTTTAGCTAGGTCCATGCAGAGTCGGTCAAATTTTAGAAACTGGAGCTAGGAAAAGCAGAGGCGCAGTAGGCTTCAGGATTCTCTAGAATTTTCTTGGGAAGACTTGCTGACAGCTTAAGGTCAGAAGCCAGGACCCCAAGTCTTCAGTCTGTGATGGGTGGCAGGAAGACCTCTCCCTCCCTTCCTCCCTCCCTCCCCCCTCCCTCCCTCCCTCCCTTCCTCCCCCCTCCCTCCTTCCCTCCCTTCCTCCTTTCCTCCCCCCTCCCTCCCTTCCTCCCCCCTCCCTCCCCCCTCCCTCCTTCCCCTCCTCCCTCCCTCCTTCCCTCCCTTCCTCCCTCCCTCCTTCCCTCCCTTCCTCCTTCCCTCCCTCTGTTAGGGGATGTTGTGTTTTGATATTGAAGAGCCCAGGCCCTGGGGATGGGTAACAGTCACCAGCAGTCAGTGTAATGGTTGACAGTTGAAACTCATTCCTGCTTTAGTGTCATGCATTCGTGAACTTTCCTGGGCCTTCCCACAGAGCAGTGAGAAAAACCGTAGGCTTCTTTTCCCAGAAAAGAGCAAAATGTTGCCAGGAGTCACACTTCTTGTTGCTCTGCAGAGGAAGAAAAAGCCAAAGGCTCGCCATGAATCCTCCACTGCCGTCCCTTGCCCTCTGCCTGTCCAAGGGGAGCCAGGCTCCTCTCTCCATCTACCAGGTGGGGTCGGAGGGCACGCCCGCCTGGGTGATGCCCGCAGCTGTCCCCCCCACTTCCTTCCCCCACCCCCACTTCCTTCCTCTGGTAACAAATCACAGAGGTGAGTGAGGATCACATTTGTCTCCCAGAAGGAGGAGGAGGAGGAGGAAGGGAAGGAGGGAAGGGGAGGCAGCACATCAAAATGCACTTCAAAACTGAAATGATTTCGGTGGCACATGGTGCTACTGAGTAGAGGTGATGACAGCCTCCTCCCATTTCAGGAACAGTTCCCAGAGTCGTCTGTGGGTGGATTCACATGACACATCCTTAAACCCATGCCTGTCTGCACTGCGTGCTCCGCATTCGCCTCTCAGGAACAATGGTGGTTCTGCCTTTGTATCTACCGTGGACTCCCGATTGGTTGCTCGCTGTACTGTGTTTGAGCCAGGGCTTATCCTTGTGAGTTTTGAAGCCTTATCACTCCAGCTGTACCTGTGCACGGGAGCTCGAATACCTGCAGGGAATTCTTATGAGGAGGTTGGGTATTCTTTTCACCCTGTTTTGGCATGGAAAAAAAAGTTACCAATATGTATTACTACTGGAGGAAGTAATATCAATGAAGCAAATTTCCTGCAAATTGTACTGAAGCCCACTGAATTCACGTGGTGGCATTTCTGATTGATGTCTCTACATGAGGAGCTTTTAGTGTTGCTGCTTCTCTGTTCCCATTCATCTAGGAATCTTTGCCAACATAACACTGACATTTGAGGAAGAGAATAGAGCAGTTTGGCTCCTAGCTTGTAAATCCTTCTGTTTCCTTGGTGATGTAAATAATTATGGGAAAAGTTTTAGCAAGTTCAGGTTTGGGCGTTATTCTTTCTTTCCGAGGTCTTGCTTTAGAGCTCAGCCTGGCCTTGAACTTGTGGGCTTCCCGCACCCATCTCTACAGTGCTGGGGTTACAAGCATGTGCCACCAGGCCCAGCTTTGAGAGCCGGTTCTAGTATTTTCCATGATGAAACATGCGCTCGTATAAGATTTGGTAAGGCTGCCCAGGAGTGTGGGTGGGATCAGGCCCCATCGCTAACGACCACCATAATCCACTGCCATCTTCAGCTTTACCAGGAGAGCTCCGGGCAAAGGGAAGACCGAGAGACCAAGAACCTGAGAAGAAGGGTGCCCTGCCCCCCACAGCCTGGGAAGGGCTGAGTGAGGAGGCGGAGCAGTGTTGATGGTGCGACCCAGTGGGGAGGTCCTTTTAGGGGGAGAAATACCGGACAGCTTGGAAGCACAGTGTTCATTTTGACTAGTCCAAGACTTCTTCTAGTCCTCAAGTCCCTAGGCTTTCCCATGTTTCTTCCCTTCCCATCATTTTCTCTTTCATTCTTGGCAGGTCACCTCACATTCTTCCTGTGTTGCAGGTAGAAGTTGGTGTTCTACCATTTAGTAGCTCAGTGACCTTGTTGAAGTTATTGCCCTTCTTAGTGACTCAGTTTCTTTGATTGCAAAATGTCAATAAAAAACAGTGACTAGGGTTGGGAAGGTGGCTTAGTGGTAGGGCAGCTTGGCTAGCGAGCATGAAGCCCTGGGTTCCACTCCTCAGCACCACATATACAGAAAAGGCTGGAAGTGGCGCTGTGGCTCAAGAGTACTAGCCTTGAGCAAAAAGAAGCCAGGGACAGTGCTCAGGCCCTGAGTCCAAGCCCCAGGACAAAAGACAGAAAGAAAGAAACAAATAGTGGTTACTGTATGAAGTAGTTGAGTATACTAATTCATATATAAATAAGTTAATGTATTATAAGTAGTCTAGGTTGGTGACATGGTAAATGCTTTGTCAGTCTCCTCCTCCTCCTCTTCCACCTCCTCCACCTCCTCCACCTCCTCCACCTCCTCGCCTGGACTCTGTTTTTGAGCTTCTTTTGCTCAAGGCTAGTGCTCTACTACTTGAGCCACAGCCCCACTTCTGGCTTTGTCTGAGTTTAGTGGAGTGATAAGAGCCCCACAGACTTTCCTGCCTCGGATGGCTTTGAACCACGTCCCTCGGCTCTCAGTGTCCTGAGAAGCTAGGGTTGCAGGTGTGAGCCACCTACTTTTCTTTGATGGTGCTGGGGTTTGAACTCAGAGCCTGTGTTTGTGCTTGCTAGGCAGGCTGTCTACCACTGAGCCACATCCCCTGCCCCAGTCTCCTACCGGGAAGATAGCTAACAGCACGAACTCCATCACCCGATACCTCACCTAGGAATAGCTGTGTGTTGGCATGCCCCAAGACCCCGGGTTCCAACCTCAGCACCCATCAGTTCTCTGCCTCTGCTTTTCGGGAAAGACCAGCTTATTTCCTCAACCCCCTCCCATCTTCCCAGGGGGGTAATTATGAGTTCACGTCTGTCTCTCCTTGTTTAGAAAAGGCCTCCCTATGGCCTGACCCCATCCTCTCTAAGCCACTGTCCCATTTTCCTCTTCCTCTTCCCGTCAAGCGCCGTGGGCCGCCGTCCCCTGTGAGTCACTCCCCGATTCTCCCCCTGCCATCTGCCGCCCGCACTCAGAGGCTGCGAGCACTGCCGCCATCTCCACACCCCGAGGACTCCCCTCGGCTTCTGGCTCCCCCGTGGTCTCTTTGGGGCATGTCTTCCCGGCTCTTCGCCTGGGCAGCGGGCAGGGAGGAAGGGTCCGTGGTTCCCGGCTGCCCTGTCTCTGTACCCTTCCTCTGTGATCTCTCCTCCAGGCCTTGCTTGTCATTATGTGTCTCTGTATGAATCGTGAATGCCCACTCGCGAATGCCCACCGCCATCCCTTCTCATCTCCTCAACCTCAGCCTCTTTGCTCGGGAAATCTCCAACTAACCACCAAAAAAAAAAAGCCACAAGAAATAAGAAAGAAAATTTACTTTCTGTTAATATGGATTTTTTTTCTGATTGTAACTTGCATTTTATTTTTTGGGGGGGGTATGGCTGTAATGTAAATACTGGACAGGTAGTAGCTTCTCAGCAAATGGTGAATGGATGCGTTGGGGTCTCCGTTTGCTCTTCTTTTTTTTTTTTGGTGGGGGGGGGACCAGTCCTGGGCCTTGGACTCAGGGCCTGAGCACTGTCCCTGGCTTCTTTTTGCTCAAGGCCAGCACTCTACCACCTGAGCCACAGTGCCACTTCTGGCCATTTTCTGTATATGTGGTGCTGGGGAATTGAACCCAGGGACTCATGTATACGAGGTAAGCACTCTTGCCACTAGGCCATATCCCCAGCCCCTCCGTTTGCTCTTCTCATTCCTCTGCTGCTTCCTCTTCCCTAGCCCTCTGCAGCTCGAGATGAATCAGAACTTCTTTCTTTCCTGGAGGAAGTCAGGGGCTAGGGAAAGAGAGCCACCTGTAAACAAAATCTTACAACGCAATTTGTGGTGTTATAAAAAGTCTTCACCGGGCATTCTGCCGGCTAGAGGAGGTAGTGACTAAGACTCTCTCCATACCGGGGTGGGAAAGGTAGGCGGCACAAGAGGCCTGGACTTCAGCAGCTTGAGATAGGAACAGTGACACGCTCAGAAGACAGGCCGGCCTGCATCTATGTGCACAGGCGCGTCACGGGGCAGGGAAGAGCTCGGGCATTCAGGCTGCTGGCTCTTTGCGAGGTCTCTCCCGCCATGCCATGCAGTTTGGTCCTTATTCTCTCTAGCTAATGAGCAGTCATCAAAATTTAAAACCCCTCCCCTTTTTTTTGGTGGTAATGGGGTTTAAACTCAGGACCCTCACATTTACTGGTCAAGCTCTCTACTGTTGAGCTACCACATCTCCAGCTGAAAGATTTTTTTTTTTGTCTTTTCTTTTTTGGTACTGGGGATCAAACCCAGGATGTTGCACTTGCTAGACCAGTGCGTTGCCACTGAGCTACATCCCAGCCCAAGATTTATTTAATTAAAAAAAATTTTTTTTTGGCCAGTCCTGGGGCTTGAACTCAGGGCCTGAGCACTGTCCCCAGCTTCTTTTGCTCAAAGCTAGCACTCTGCCATTTGAGCCACAGCGCCACTTCTGGCCTTTTCTGTGTATGTGGTGCTGAGGAATCGAACTCAGGGCCTCATGCATGCTAGGCAAGCACTCTACCGCTGAGCCACATTCCCCGCCCAAGATTTTTTTTGTCAGTATAATTCAGGTATAATTTACATACATTATACTATATAGATTTTAAGTCTACAGGTCTGAATTTTGCTGTAACATATATCCTACTATCTGTTGCTCTCCTAATCAAAGTAGAAAACATTTTTATCATCCCTGAAGGGCCCTGTGTTCTCTTTCTTTTGATTGATCTTGCCTCTTCCTCAAGACAACTACTGATGTGTTATCAATTACCATATGTTTTGATGATTTATTTACATGTAAAATCACCCCAAATCATAATGACCTAAAACAACAAACACACTTGTTTGCTCATGTAACTGAAATGTTGTCACCGTTCACTGGAATTGATGTGTCTCTGCTCTTTGTGGCATTAGCGGAGATAAGCTTGACAGGAGCTGGATGATCTACTTCCAGAGGTGACTCACATATTTGGCTGGCAAGTTGGGTTTGGCTCTTGGCTAGGTTTTTGGCTAGAAGTGTCTTCCACTTAGCTGTTTGGGCTTCCTTACAACATAGTGGGTGGATGCTAAAAAGGAGGAAGTGGAAGAGGATGCCAATCTTTCCAAGACCAACCCCAAACTGGTAGCAAGCACCACTTCTACTGTATTCTTTTCTTTTCTTTTGGTAGTACTGGTATAGTACTAAATAGGTGCTAAACAATGTAAGCCAGGCCCCCAGCCTTTATCCATTCACTCATTCATTCAAAAACAGGGTCTGGCTCTACAGCCCAGACTAGCCTTGAGCAGGAGAATTTCTTGTCTCAACCTTCCACGCACTAAGATTACAAGGAGGTTTCTACTACGCCTGGCTACTTGTGCAGTTTTCTTTTGTTCAAAGCAGTCAGAAGCATAGCAGGAATGCAGAAATTCAAGTGGGGAGAAGGTTGAGGGCTCTGTGTTTGATCCTAAACACACACACACACACACACACACACACACACACACACACACACTTCAAGGGAGTAGAGAAATAAAACACACTTTTTGGTGAGGAGAAAAGCAAAGATGGCCATTGTTATTCCAGGTTAGTTTTGCTTGCTTATTTATTTTTGTGCCGGTATAAGGCATTGTGTTCAAACTCGGGGCCTTGTGTTCCCGCTTGGCCTTTTCACTCATGGCTGGAACTCTTACCATTGAACCACACTTTCAGCCTGTTTTGTTGTTGTTGTTTGCTGGCTAAATGAAAGTGGAATCTTAAGGACTTTTCTGCACAGTTGGCTTTGAACTGGGATCAGCCCCCAGGTAGCTTTGTCTGTTCTAGAACAACATATGGAATAGAGTCATAGAGTGTCTATGTCTGGCTTCTGTTCTTCAGTACCTGTTTTGAGAGTCATTCATGGTGTTGTTGTTAATGCAAAAGAATATTTCACTGGCTCATTTGATATCTTTTCTGTTTTAAATTGAGGCAGGAGCTCACTGTATTTCCCAGGCTATGCTGTTTAATCCTAAGCTCAAATGGTCTTCCAGCCTTGGCTTCCTCGGTAGCTAGGACTAGAGCCCTGTCTCACCATGGCTAGCTCAGTTTTGTTTTTTTAATTGTTATTGTGAAGGTGATGTACAGAGTGGTTACTGTTACATTAATCAGGTAATGAGTACATTTCTTTTTAGACAATGTCACTCTCTCCCTTGCTCATTTCATTTTTATTGCTGAACAGTAAATCTATTGGTAGTCAAATTGTTCATCCATTCATCTGCTAATAGACATTTGAGGTGTTTCCAATTTTTTTGGTTACTATGGATAAAGCTGTTACAATATTTTTATATAATAGTAGTTTTGAGGATATATGTTTTTTTCTTGAGTAAATACCTAGCCTTTGAATTGGGAGGTTATAATGTTTTTAACTCACAGTCAGAAGCCTGTTGCTGATAGCCAAAACTAGGAGTTGGAGGCAGGAGGATCTTGAATTTGAGGCCAGCTTGAGCTACAAAGTGAGATCCTGTCTCAAAACAATAAAAAACAAAAATCAAAAGGAAAGGAAAAGGGGCTGGGAATGTGGCTTAGCAGTAGAGTGCTTGCCTAGCATGCATGAAGCCCTGGGTTGGATTCCTTAGCACCACAAACACAGAAAAAGCCGGGAGTGGCGCTGTGGCTCAAATAGTAGAGCAGAAAGAAGCCAGGGACAGTGCTCAGGTTCTGAGTTCAAGCCCCAGGACTTGCAAAAACAAAAATCAAACAAAAAGACACCCAAACGGATAAAACAGAAGTAGGTTAGGAACCTGTAAAGGGAGTAGATTAATGTCTCAAGTTCTGCTTCCCAAATCTTTGAGGAAGTGGGGGAATGTTTAAGGGCTAGGTGTAGAAAACAGTTCTCAAGAGAGTGTGTATGCATGTGTGCACACACACGCACTGAGTTTTGAATCCAGAGCCCCATGCTGAGCAAGTGCTCTGTTGCTGAGCTACAATCCCAGCTCCAGTTTGTTTTGATTTTGATCAGAGGTAATAATCTCTAAGAAATCTCTAAAAATCCCATAATTTTTTTGCTTTTTTTTTTTTTTTTTGGCCAGTCCTGGGCTTGAACTCAGGGCCTGAGCACTGTCCCTGGCTTCTTTTTGCTCAAGGCTAGCACTCTGCCACTTGAGCCACAGCGCCACTTCTGGCCTTTTCTATATATGTGGTGCTGAGGAATTGAACCCAGGGCTTCATGCATGCTAGGCAAGCACTCTTGTATATGAGGCAAGCACTCTTGCCACTAGGCCATATTCCCAGCCCATTTTTTTTTTTTTTTGTCTCTAGCTATGCTTAGGGTTTGAAGTCATAGCTTTGCACTTGTAAGGCAGGCACTTCAGCACTGGGCCATACCCCCAGCCTTCTATTGTATTGGTTATTTCTGAGATAGCATCTCACTTTTTCTCTGGGCTTATACCAGGACTGCAGACCTCTTATTTTTCACTTCCTGTCAAAGCTGGGATTACATGGGTCTAATTTCACATTCAGCTTTTTCCATTAAGATGGAGTCTTGCAGACCCTTCTGCTTGTGTTCTTGCATTCTTCTCAATTTCAGTCTTCTATGTAGCTAGGATGGCAGGCACCAACCGCAGGCATTTAGCTAGTGATGCTTTATTTTTATCTTGAGAACAAGAAGTTCTAAAATGTAGAAGCAAAGGTTATGATCTAGGAATGAGAAAGAGAATAGGGGAAAAATATCAAGATGGAGTCACTGATGCCAGCAGCTTTTTACGATATAGTAGGTAGATGTTAAACTTTATAAGAAATTGTCAAACCATTTTCCAAATGAGTGTATAATTTTACACGCCTAGCACCAAAGTATGGGAGTTTTAGTTGCTCCAAATCCTAGCCAACACTTGACAGTCTTTTTAATTTTAGACATTCTGGAGGATGTGAAGTGGTATCTTATTGTGGTTTCGCCTTTCCCTGATAATTAGTAGCATCATGAATGTTTGCATTTCTTATTAGCCATCTGTAGATCTTTTTAAAAAAAATAAAAAATGTCAGTTCAAATCTTTTGTCCATGTAAACAGTGGAGCTGTAGCTCAAAGTGGTAGAGTGCTAGCCTTGAGTGACAAAGCTCAAGGACAGCATGTATGCTCTGAGTTCAAGCCCCATGACCTACCAAAAAAAAAAAGATAGTCATTAGATATTCATTATTTAGAAAATGACCTATAAAATCAATGCAATTCCAATTCCAGCAGGTGTTTTTGTTGTTACTGTTTTTCTGGTCCTGGGGCTTGAATTCTGGGCCCGGGTGCTGTCCCTGAACCTCTTTTTGCTCAAGGGTAGCACTCTACAACCTGAGCCACAGCTCCACTTCCAACTTTTTGTGGTAATTGGAGATAAGAGTCTCAAGGACTTTGCTGCCTGGGATGGCTTTGAACTGTGATCCTCAGCTCTCTTCCTCCTGAGCAGTAGGATTCCAGGTGTGAACCTTGGGTGCCTGGCTTCCAACAGTTTTTGTTTGTTTGTTTTTTTTAATAGGAATCGACTAGCCAATTCTGTAACTAAATGAAAATGCTAAAGACAGACTAGCCCAAACAATATATATATATTTTTAGTGATAATTTGGGTTTGAACTTAGTACCTGCCTAGGCAGGCCCTCTAACACTTAGCCACAGAGCTCTTCCCTGCACTTTGAGGGTGGAACCTGGTTTTTGAGAAGTATGTTGGGGAAGGCATCCTTTGTGATGACCACCCCCCCTTTCCCTTTCCCAGCTCCAAACATTCCTACCTGCTGGTATTCACTTACACATAATCTTTTGAGTACGGGTTGGCAGGAATTGACAGGCTGTGACTTGTTTTATTTATTTATTTATTTTGCCAGCCATGGGGCTTGAACTCATGGCCTGAGCACTGTCCCTGGCTTCTTTTTGCTCAAGGCTAGCACTCTACCACTTGAGCCACAGCACCACTTCCGGCTTTTTCTGTGTATGTGGTGCTGAGGAATCACATCTAGGGCTTCATGCATGCTAGGCAAGCTCTCCATCACTAAGCCACATTCCCAGTCCCAGCATTTTTTTTTTTTTTGTCCAGTCCTGGGCCTTGGACTCAGGGCCTGAGCACCGTCCCTGGCTTCTTTTTGCTCAAGGCTAGCACTCTGCCACCTGAGCCACAGCGCCACTTCTGGCCATTTTCCATATACGTGGTGCTGGGGAATTGAACCGAGAGCTTCATGTGTAGGAGGCAAGCACTCTTGCCACTAGGCCATATTCCCAGCCCCCAGCATTCTTTTTTAAGACGATGTCTTCTATATTACTTGGGCTGGCCTAGAACTTGTTACATGACTTAGAGGAGCCTCAACTCGATCTTTGTACATTAGCTTCCCAGGTGCTGCGATTGCCATGTATACTACACTCTGAAAATCTCCTTGTTTTTGTTTTTATTTTTATTTTTGTTGGTGTTTAACTGGAAATAAGAGTCTCGCCAGGTGCTGGCGGCTCATGCCTGTAACCCCAGCTATGAGAAGGCTGAGATCACAGGCTGAGATCACAGGATTGTGGCTCAAAGTCAGCCTGGGGAGGAAAGTGTGCGAGACTCTTTTCTCCAGTAAAGTACTCAGAAAAAGCCAGAAGTGGCTGGGGATGTGGCTAGTCTAGTGGAGTGCTTGGCTAGCATTCATGAAGCCCTGGATTTGATTTCTCAGTACCACATAAGTAGAAAAAGCTGGAAATGGTGCTGTGGCTCAAGTGGTAGAGTGTTATCCTTGAGCACAAAGAGGCTCAGGGGCAGTGCCCAGGACAGTGCCTGAGTTCAAGCCCCACAACTGACAAGAAAAAAGTCACACTTTTCTGCCTAGGTTGGCTTCAAACCATGATCCTCAGATCTCAACCTTCCCAGCAGCTATGATGATAGGAGTGAGCTACCAGCGTTTGAATTTAGGGCCTTGCATTTGCCTGACTTCCTTGCTCACTTGAACCATACTTCTAGCTCAGCTTTTTCAATTTTTATTTTGGCGATCCAATCTCACAGATTTTTTTTTTGGTGCCAGTCCAGGAGCTTTCATGGGCCTGGACGCTGTCCTTGAGCTTCTTGTGGCTCTATCACTTTAGCCACAACTCTACTTCCAGCTTTGTTAGTTGTTTAGTGAGGGCAAGACTCTCACAGACTTTTCTGCTCTGGTTGACTTAAAACCACAATCCTCTAGATCTTAGCCTCCTTGAGAGGCTGGGATTATAGATGTGAGCTATGGTATCCAGATTCAAATTTGTTCCTTTTTTTTTTTTTTTTTTTTGGCCAGTCCTGGGCCTTGAACTCAGGGCCTGAGCACTGTCCCTGGCTTCTTCCCGCTCAAGGCTAGCACTCTGCCACTTGAGGCACAGTGCCGCTTCTGGCCGTTTTCTGTATATGTGGTGCTGGGGAATCGAACCTAGGGCCTCGTGTATCCGAGGCAGGCACTCTTGCCACTAGGCTATATCCCCAGCCCTCAAATTTGTTCCTTTTGAAGACTGAATATTTATTTATGTATTTAGCCAGTCCTGGGGCTTGAACTCAGGGCCTGAGCACTGTCCCTGGCTTCTTTTTGTTCAAGGCTAGCACTCTGCCACTTGAGCCACAGCACCACTTCTGGCTTTTTCTGTGTATGTGGTACCGAGGAATTGAACGTAGGGCCTCATGCATGTTACGTAAGCACTCTACCACTAAACCACATTCCCAGCCAAGACTGCATTTTTTTACAGTTTTTTACAGTTGTTTTTCGAGTAGATTCTCCTATTTTTGTTAAGGCTGGCCTCACACTGAGACTCTTATCTAAAGATTTCTTGGTATGTGCCACCATTAATGGTTTGTTTTACTAATACTCACTTTTTCCCCAGGCTGGCCTTGAACTTCCACCCTCCTAATCTCTGACTCCTGAGAAGGAGTCATGAGGCTGAATAACACATTTTCTATGTGTATAATGCATTTCTGTTTATCATCTATTATTTATCTAGTGTTAATGAACCGTGTGACTCCAGTATAAATGCCGCTCTGAACATGAATGTACACCTATCTCTTTCATACCCTGATTTCAATTCTTTTGGGTTAAGACCCAGAAGTAGAGTTGTTAGACCACATGGTAATTAATTTTTACATTTCTGAGGATCCACCATACTATTTTCTGTAGCATTTGCACCATTTTACACTTCTAGCAGCAATCTACCATTTCTCTACACCCATGACAATACTTGTTTTTAATTTTTATTTTTGCAATGCTAGGTATCAAACCCTGAGTCTCCTGCATGCTAGCCAAATACTCTACCACTAAGCTATACCATACTAAGCTATACCCATTTTCTGTTTTCCTGATAACAGGTATGAGGTAGAATCTCAGTGTGGTTTTAAGACTATCTAGTGATCAGTGATGGAACTTTCCCATGTGTTTATTGGCTACTTGTATTTCTTCTTTGGAGAAATGTTTGTTAAGTCCTTTGCCTATTTTCTAATTTTTATTTTTAGAGATGGGGGTCTTTCTATGTTGCCCAGGCTAGCCTTGAACTCCTGGGCTCAACAATTCTCTCTCTCTCCTCTCTTCCCCACTCTCTTTCTCTCTCTTTAGTGCTGCAGTGCTGGGGTTTAAACTCGAGGCCTTCTGCTCATGTGGTTTGCTTGCTTGCCTAGTGCTCTAGTACTTGAGCCACATCCATAGCCTGGTTAATTTTTGCTGGTTATTTTGGAGATGGAGTTTCATGGACTTTTCTGTTCAGGCTGGTTTTGAATTGCAACCTTCTCAGTCTCCTGAGTAGCTAGGATCACAGGCATGGATCACTGGTGTAGGGCTCTCTCTCTTTTTAATTAAGGGGTTTGAGATGGAAATCAGGGGTTCATGCATGCTAGGCAAGGGCTGTGCCAGTGAGCCATGCCCTTAACCCTACATGTCAATTTTAAAATCACTTTTTTTGTTTTTGGTGAACTGCAGGATTTCTTTCCCTTCCTCCCTCCCTCCCTTCCTCCCTCCCCCCCTTCCTATCTTCCTTCCTTCCTTCTTTCTACTCAGGGCTCCAGGCTAGCCTTCTACCACTTGAGCCACAGCACCACTTCTAGCTTTTGTGTTTATGTGGTGCTGAGGCATTGTATCCAGGGCTTCATGCATGCAAGGCAAGCATTCTACCACTAAGCCACATTTCCAGCCTAGGAGTTCTTTATATATTCTCGATATTAATCCTTTATCACATATATGGCTTGCAAATGTTTTTGAACAATCTTTTGTATACCAAGTAATAGTCAAGACACTGAGAATACAGACAAGCCCTCTATTATCATGGAACTTAGGTTCTCTTGGTTAAAGACAGAAGGGAAACAGTTAAATAAAGAAGACATTATATGTTTGTAAGAAGCTCCATAAAGAAAAAACAGGGTGATAGTTCATAGTTGATTGGCTGGGTGTGACAGTACATGTCTGTAATTTAAAATATATGTATATATAGTTATCTATAAAACAAAACATGTGGGGCTGAGAATGTGGCTTAGTGGTTGAGTGTTTGTCTAGCATACATGAAACCCTGGGTTTGACTCCTCAGTACCACACACATAGAAAAATCAGAAGTGGCGCTGTGGCTCAAGTGGTAGAGTGCTAGCCTTGAGCAAAAAGAAGCCAGGGACAGTGCTCAGGCCCTGAGTTCAGACCCCAAGATTGGCAAACAAACAAACAAACAATCAAAAACATCTGGGTGCTAGAGGCTCATGCTTGTAACCCAAAGTACTCAGGAGGCTGAGATCTGAGGATCATGGTTCAAAGCCTGCCCAAGCAAGAAAGTCTGTGAGAGTCTTCTCTTCAATTAACCACCAAAAAGCTGCAAGTGGAGCTTTGGCTTAAGTGGTATAGTGCTAGCCTTTGAGAAAAAAAGCTCAAGGACAATACCTGGGCTCTGAGTTCAAGCCTCAGTACTGGTACCAACCCCTCCCCCCCCCAATCAGAAGATAAAAATAAGGTCTGGGAACATGACTTACTGTAGAGTACCTACTTATTAAGTTGAAGTCCCTGAGTTCAAATTCCAGGACTGCCACAAAACCAAACCAAACCAAACCACCACAACAAAAAACCACCCAAGGATCTAATGAGCCTTTCTTTCCCACCACCCCTAATTTAGTTGTTTTCATGCTTCTAGCCTCCTACTTATTTCTTTTCCCCCAGTGCTGGGGATTGAACCCAGTATCTGCAAGTATACTACTACTACAGAGCTACTGGGCCTTTGTGTTTTACAGACAAGGTCTCACTAGGTAACTCAGGCTGCCCTTGAACTTGCTTTGAACTCACAATCCCTGCCTAATCCTTCCCAGCGTTGGGATTCAAAATGTGGGCCACCATACCTGCCAGCATCTTTCTACTGCTCTTTTTCTAAAATTGTATCACAGCTTGGATATTGGCAATTGAGGTCTTCCTTAACAGACTCGATTTTGGTCAGCTCC